>NC_091085.1:30760000-32010000 GCF_032405125.1 Capricornis sumatraensis
CCATACAATTGTGCTCATTTCACATGTTAGCAAGGTAGTATTCAAAATCTTTCAAGCGAGGCTTCAGCAGTATATGAACCAAGAGCATCCAGATGTACATGCTGGACTTAGAAAAGGCAGAGGAACTAGAGATCAATTTGCCAGTATTCATTGTATTATAGAGAAACCAAGGGGGTCCAGAAAAAAATTCTGCTTTTTTCATTATGCAAAAACCTTTGACTGTGGATCACAGCAAACTGTGGAAAAGTCTTAAAGAGATGGGTATACCACACCGCCTTACCTCTCTCCTGAGAAAACAGGGTCAAGGAGCAGCATTTAGAACCAGACATAGAACAGACTGGTTCAAAATTAGGAAAGTAGTACAAGGCTATACATTGGCCACCCTTATGCCAAGGATGACATCAACCTTATGGCAGAAAGGGAAGAACTAAAGAGCCCCTTGATGAAAATGAAAGAGAAGAGTGAAAAAGATGGCTTAAAACTCAACATTCAGAAAAATAAGATCATGGCATCTGGTCCCATCACTTCATGGCAAATAGATGGAGAAACAATAAATACAGTGACAAACTTTATATTTTGGAATTCCAAAATCACTGCAAATGGTGACTGTGGCCAAGAAATTTAAAAAAAAAGAAAAATGGCTTGCTCCCTGGAATAAAGGCTATGACCAACCTAGATAGGATATTAAAAAGCAGAGATGTTACTTTGCCAACAAAGGCCCATCTAGTTAAAGCTACGGTTTTTCCAGTAGTCATGTATGGATGTGAAATTTGGACTACAAGAAACCTGAGCATCAAAGAACTGATACTTTTGAACTGTGGTGTTGGAGAAGATGCTTAGGAGTCCCTTGGACTGTAAGGAGATCAAACCAGTCAATCCTAAAGGAAATCAGTCATGAACATTCCTTGGAAGGACTGATGTTGAAGCTGAAACTCCAATACTTAGGCCACCTGATGCAAACTGACTCATTAGAAAAGACCCTGATGCTGGGAAATATTGACTAAAGTAGGAAGGAGAAGGGGACAACAGAGGATGAGGTTGGATGGCATCACCGACTCAATCGACATGAGTTTGAGTAAACTCTGGGAGTTGGTTATGGACAGGGAAGCCTGGCATGCTGCAGTCCATGGGGTCACAGAGAGTCAGACATGACTGAGCGACTCAACTGAACTGAAGTAATATATTGGCATGCTGCTTACTTAACATCTATGCAGAGCCAGTAGGGGCTTCCCTAGTGTCTTAGTTGGTAAAGAATCTGCCTGCAATGCAGGAGACCCGAGTTGGATCCTTGGGTTGGGAAGATCCCCTGAAGAAAGAAGTAGCAATCCATTCCAGTGCTCTTGCCTGGAGAATTCCATGAACAGAGGAGCTGGGCAGGCTAGAGTCCATGGGGTGGCAGAGTCAGACATGACTGTGCAATTGACTTTCACTTTTTCAATTTCATGCAGAGTACATCAGCAAAAGGCTGAGCTGGATGAATCAGAAGCTGAAATCAAGATTTCTGGGAAAAATATCAACAACCTCAGATATGGAGATAATGCTGCTCTGCTGGGAGCCACCACGGGAGACCCCACCCGTGACAAGGTCATGTGGAAGAGAACTGTCAAGCAAGGCTTCAGGACTCAACAGGCTCCCAAGGCTTTCTTGAACATCTACCCCAAAATCAGAATCTGTCTGTTTTACTATTTCATGACTTTCACCAACTCCTCTGACATTAACAGGGGGCTATTCCTGACCACCTTTCTCTGGAGAAAATTAACTTAGGGCTATAGCTAATAAGTCTCCTGGACATGAGAAGAATATTTCCAATTAAAATCCCTCTGTTAGCATTCTAGCTTGCTTGGCAGGTATATCCAGACTCTAGCAGATACACATATGATTATTTACAGCCTCCCAACTATGAGAAGCATGGAAAGCCTAATACATAGAGCCTTTTAAATAGTTAAAAGTTATTAGAGTAGTGCTGGCATAGGATTTCATTATTGGGCCAATGCTTGTTGCTAAGTTCCCATATCTTTTATCCACTGTGGACCTGGGAGTGCATTAGTTAACATAGTTGGAATGTAAGAAAAACAAGTGTAGCCTTGAAATTAACCACATCAAACTTTTGAGCTAATTGGTTCTTTCTTGTAGCTCACTGCACCTTTGCTTCGTGAGAATGTAACTCTGTTTGATATTTTCTGAGGCTGACATAGATTAGAAATATAAAGAAAAAACACTTTGAGGGAAAATAAGTTTTCTGGTTGAGAAGCTTTTATCAAAAGAGAGTAATAAAATGTTCACAGGCCTCCAAGGCCAGAAGATAATGTACACAATATTGTTTATGGGAAAGATTTGCAGAAAAAATCCTGGTTTCGATAAAGACAAAACAGATGTAATGTTTGGGCTGACTCTGTATGACTTTGCATCTTTCATTTTCCTCTATGTATAAGACAAGGTATAAAAGTACCTTTTAATAATAAAGCTATTGGGCCTCACTCAAAGAAGCTTGGTCTCCCCGCGTCAATCATTTTCTCCCTCTCCCTCCCTTTTTCTTTCAGGCTGATCCCTTGGAGCATAGAGGCTCCCTGCATTCACTTATCTGCCCGGGGTTTCTAAGACCTGAATGGGAAGACGTTCTGCGTCTTCACTCCCTTGGGAGACTGGGAAGGCACCGGTGGCCTGTGTGCACCTGTGAACAGGGCAAACTTCTTGTCTTGAAGTTTTATTGGCTTTCTATGTAAACCAAGGAATATCAGCCTCTTTCTATTTTCGTATCTTGAACATTCTTTCCTTATCTCTCTCTAAATCATCCGCTGATGCCATTTTTCCTTCAGGTTCCCCTGGATCCTGCAGGGGGGTACCCCGGCACTGCTCTAGTGGCAGAAAGTGAAGAGGAACTAAAGGGCGTCTTAATGGGGATGAAAGAGGAGAGTGAAAAAGCGCCTTAAAACTCTACATTCAAAAAAACTAAGATCATGGCACCTGGTCCTATCACTTCATGGCAAATGACAGATACTATTTTCTTGAGCTCCAAAATCATAGCAGATTGAGACTGCAGCCATGAATTTATAAGACACTTGCTCATTTGAAGGAAAGCTATGAAAAACCTAGACAGCATGTTAAAAAGTAGAGGCATCACTTTTCCAGCGAAGATACATATAGTCAAAGCTATAGTTTTTCCAGTTGTTGTGCAAAGATGTGAGAGTTGGACCATAAAGAAGGCTGAATGTGTGCTAAGTTGCTTCAGTTATGTCTGACTCCTTGTGACTATTGACTACTATTGACTGCAACCTTCCAGGCTCCACTGTCCATAGGATTCTCCAGGCAAGAATACTGGAGTGGGTTGCATGCCCTCCTTCAGAGAATCTTCCCAACCCAGTGATCTAAACTGCACCTCTTCTCTCTCCAGCATTGGCAGGCCGGTTTTTTACCACTAGTGACCACCTGGGAAGCCCAAAGAAGGTTGAGTGCCACAGAAATGATGTTTTCAAATTGTGGTGCTGGAAAAGACTCCTGAGAGTTCCTTGGGCTGTAAGGAGATCAAATCAATCAGTCCTAGAGGAAATCAACCAGAGGAGCCTGGCGAGACAGGGTCCATGAGATCATTGAGAGTCAGAAAAAAGTGAACCACAACAGCAATTTATATATATATATAAATCCTTTATATATAAGATCCTTTATATTTATAATTAATTATTACAGCTTCTATTGCACCTCATTGTTGTTGCTCATTCAGTTGTGTCTGACTTTGTGATCCCATGGACTGCAGCAGACCAGGCTTCCCTGTCCTTCACTATTTCCTGGAGTTTATTCAAACTCATGTCCATTTAGTCAATGATGCCATCCAACCATCTCACCTCTGTTGCCCTCTTCTCCTCTTGCCCTCAATCTTTCCTAGCATCAGAGTCTTTTTCAGTGAGTCAGCTCTTTCTATCAGGTGGCCTATTGGAGCTTCAGCTTCAGCATCAGTCCTTCCAATGAATATTTAGGGTTGATTTCCTTTAGGATTGACTGATTTAATCTCCTTGCTGTCCAAGGGACTTCTCCAAGAGTCTTCTCCAGCACCACAGTTTGAAAGCATCGTTTCTTCAGTGCTCAGTCAATCCGTAAATGACTACTAGAAAAACCATAGCTTTGATTAGATGGACTTTTGTCAGCAAAGTGATGTCTCAGCTTTTTAACATGCTGTCTAGGTTGGTCATAACTTTTCTTCCAAAGAGCAAGTGTCTTTTAATTTCATGGCTGCTGTTGCTGTCTGGAGTGATTTTGAAGCCCAGGAAAATAAAGTATGTCACTGTTTCCATTGTTTCCCCATCTATTTGCCATGAAGTGATGGGCCTGGATGCCCATCACTGGATCTTAGTTTTTTGAATGTTGAGTTTTAAGCCAACTTTTTCACTCTCCTCTTTCAAAGTCAGTAAGAGGCTCTTTAGTTCTCTTTGCTTTCTATTATTAGCGTTGTGTTATATGCATATCTGAGGTTACTGTTATTTCTCCCAGCAATCTTGATTTAGCTTGAACTTCATCCAGCCTGGCATTTCACATGATGTACTCTGAATATAAGTTATATAAGCAGGGTGACAATGTACAGCCTTGATGTACTCTTTTCATAAAATATGAATATTGTACTTCATATTTTATATCATGAAAGTTGAAAAGAAGAAATTATCAGGTAAGAAACCGGCAAGAATATCTTCAAGGCAGAAGGCAGAATATAAACAAAGTTAACAATAGCACAGTGTGAAGGTAGCTAAAGGGACTGAGTGTTAATGAAGCTTCAAAAGAGATGGAAGATGACAGATGAGATATGCCACAGAAGGTCAAGGAACTTGGATTTTATCCTGAAGTCAGACTTTAAGGAAAGTGACACAATCTGATTTACATTATACATGGATCCCCTAGGCAAGAAATGAAGTATGAATTTTAATTGAATAAGTCTGGAGACAGGTAGAATAGCAAAGAGGAAAAAACAGATTTAAAGGAAAGATAATACAGATTTGAACTAGGATTTGAGGAGGAGTGATTAAAATAATACAGAATCAATGACAAAACAAGGAAGCTGGGATAGAGAAGGATATCCTGGATTCTAATAGCAGACCAAAAGAAATGAAAGCAAATCATTATCAGTGAATGTATTCTGAATACATATTTAGGGAATTCTAAGTAAATTAGAGATATCAAGGGAACATTTCATGCAAAGATAGGCTCAATAAAGGACAGAAATGATATGGACCTAACAGAAGCAGAAGATATTATGAAGAGGTGGCAAGAATACACAGAAGAACTGTACAAAAAAGATCTTCACGACCAAGATAATCACGATGGTGTGATCACTCACCTAGAGCCAGACATCCTGGAATGAGAAGTCAAGTGGGCCTTAGAAAGCATTACTATGAACAAAGCTGGTGGAGGTGATGGAATTCCAGTGGAGCTATTTGAAAACCTGAAAGATGATGCTGTGAAATTACAAAACTCAATATGCCAACAAATTTGGAAAACTCAGCAGTGGCCACAGGACTGGAAAAAGTCAGTTTTCATTCCAATCCCAAAGAAAGGCAATGCCAAAAAATGCTCAAACTACTGCACAATTGCACTCATCTTACATGCTAGTAAAGTAATGCTCAAAATTCTCCAAGCCAGGCTTCAGAAATACATGAACCGTGAACTTCCAGATGTTCAAGCTGGTTTTAGAAAAGGCAGAGGAAACAGAGATCACATTGCCAACATCTGCTGGATCATGGAAAAAGCAAGAGAGTTCCAGAAAAAAATCTATTTCTGTTTTATTGACTATGCCAAAGCCTTTGACTGTGTGGATCACAATAAAGTGTGGAAAATTCTGAAAGAGATGGGAATATCAGACCACCTGACCTGCCTCTTGAGAAAGCTATATGCAGGTCAGAAAGCAACACTTAGAACTGGCCATGGAACAAAAGATTGGTTCCAAATAGAAAAAGTAATACATCAAGGCTGTACATGGTCACCCTGCTTATTTAACTTACATGCAGAGGACATCATGAGAAATGCTGGGCTGGAAGAAGCACAAGCTGGAATCAAGATTCCAGGGAGAAATATCAGTAACCTCAGATAGGCAGATGACACCACCCTTACGGCAGAAAATGAAGAGGAACTAAAAAGCCTCTTAATGAAAGTGAAAGAGGAGAGTGAAAAAGTTGGCTTAAAGCTCAACATTCAGAAAACTGAAATCATGGCATCCGGTCCCATCACTTCATGGGAAATAGATGGGGAAACAGTGGAATCAGTGGCTGACTTAATTTTTGGGGAGCTCCCAAATCATTGCAGATGCTGATTGCAGCCATGAAATTAAAGATGTTCACTCTTTGGAAGGAAAGTTATGACCAACCTAGAGAGCATATTCAAAAGCAGAGACATTACTTTGCCAACAAAGTTCCATCTAGTCAAGGCTATGGTTTTTCCAGTAGTCATGTATGGATGTGAGAGGTGGACTGTGAAGAAAGCTGAGCACTGAAGAATTGATGCTTTTGAACTCTGGTGTTGGAGAAGACTCTTGAGAGTCCCTTGGACTGCAAGGAGATCCAACCAGTCCATTCTAAAGGAGATAAGTCCTGGGAGTTCTTTGGAAGGAACAATGCTAAAGCTGAAACTCCAGTACTTTGGCCACTTTGTGTGAAGAGTTGACTCACTGGAAAAGACTCTTGCTGGGAGGGGTTGGGAGCAGGAAGAGAAGGGTATGACAGAGGATGAGATGGCAGGATGGCATCACTGACTCGATGGACGTGAATCTGATTAAACTTCCAGAGTTGGTGATGGACAAGAAGGCCTGGCGTGCTGTAATTCATGGGGTCACAAAGAGTCGGACATGACTAAATGAGTGATCTGAACTGAAGTGACTGAAAGTTTTGTATATGTAAACTTTTTAATTATTTTCATTACTTTTCTAGGAATAAGTCACATATGTAGCATTGCCATGACAGAAATATGAATATGCTCAAAGGTACTATTTAATGGGAAATTGCTTTCTAGTTTCTATTTTGGTACCAACAATATATCACAGTGTCCATTTTTTACACTATTTCTTATAACTTAAAAAATACAAGAATCTTTTGTTGAGAATGTGTCTATCAGTTTAAAGTATTATTTTGTATTTTATGATAAAAAAGTTATACTTATTTAAAAATTTTGATTATGTGAATTACTAGAGCATTTTCTTTAATGTTTAGCTGTTTCTGCTGCTGCTGTCGTTTCAATCGTGTCCGACTCTGTGCGACCCCACAGACGGCAGCCCACCACGCTTCCCTGTCCCTGGGATTCTCCAGGCAAGAACACTGGAGTGGGTTGCCATTTCCTTCTCCAATGCATAAAAGTGAAAAGTGAAAGTGAAGTCGCTTAGTCGCGTCCGACTCCTAGCGACCCCATGGACTGCAGCCCACCAGGCCTCTCCGTCCATGGGATTTTCCAGGCAAGAGTACTGGAGTGGGTTGCCATTGCCTTCTCCAGCTGTTAGGCATTATTAGTTTCTCACTTGTAGGAAGTCTTTATTTTTTATAAATTTTAAAGTTTATTTTAGAAAATCTGAAAAATACAGATTAATAAGTAGAAAAGAAAAAATCACCAATAATTCCACCACCCAGAGATAATCATGGTTAAATCATGGATGTATTTCCTTTCTATGCCTATAGTGCATGTCTGTGTGTGTGTGTATATATATATATATATATATATATATATATATATATATATATACACATATATATGTATATATATATAATAATTTTAACAGAATTATGCTGTACTATACATAGTTTCAGGAGAAGGCAATGGCACCCCACTCCAGTACTCTTGCCTGGAAAATCCCATGGATGGAGGAGCCTGGTAGGCTGCAGTCCGTGGGGTTGCTGAGAGTTGGACATGACTCAGTGACTTCACTTTCACTTTTCACTTTCCTGCATTGGAGAAGGAAATGGCAACCCACTCCAGGTGTTCGTGCCTGGAGAATCCCAGGGACGGGGAGCCTGATGGGCTACCGTCTATGGGGTCACACAGAGTCAGACATGACTGAAGCGACTTAGCAGCAGCAACATACATAGTTTCATAGTCTTAATTACCCATGAAATAATATGTGTATATTTCCCCATGTTGACAAATGTTCTTTTTGGGAAGGAGATTTAAACTTATTTTTAACTACTACTTCAAATTTTCTGACAAAATAGCTTTATATAGTTTCTTTATTGAAACGTTTGATTTATAGTTTTATATTAGTTGCATGTATACAACAGTTATTCAATATTTTTTATAGATTATACTCCTTTTAAAATTATTACAAAATAATGACTATATTTCCCTGTGCCACACAATATGTCTTTGCTGCTTGTAGGAATTTTTAAATTAATAATAATGAACATGATTGTTATATTTGTCATGTGCCTTTTCTTTTTCTTTATAATATCCTTTTAATATAAAGTATTTTAATAGCAATAACTTGATATAAATTCTTGGAAGAAAGCAGATGGAAGGATCCTTGAATAAGGTAAGCTGAAAAATATAATAGAATATTTAAATTTTGCATTTGGAAATAAAAATATTATAAATAAATGGAAGGAATAAAGGAACAAATGCCAGTCAGAATGAAGCACATCAAATGTTGTGGATGAATATGACATGTTAATAGAATCAAAGCATGAATAGTAAATTCAAGGGAATATATTTAAACTGGAAGAAGGCCACATTATAGCAGCCTTGTGAGTAAATTCAAAAGGGGATATAATTAAAAGGTTCTAATGAAATAAGGAATTCATACAAATTTTTGAAATAGAAATAATTTGAAAAAAATTTTATAAAAATGTAAGTCTTCAGATAATAAAGGCAAGTAAACACATCAAATAATCTTAAATATTTAATATGTGGGCAGTCATATTCCCTTTAATATGCTTTACTACTGAATAATCCTGACTTACTTCTATTTGTAGGATCATCCAAACTTTAACACGCCTTTAAAATAGTCTTTTGTATTTTTAAGATATGTAGAGAAGATATCTTAACAAATTAGCAAACCTACCTCTAGTTTTCACTCTTACAGATGGGTGAATAGGAACACGTTGTTGATCTGAAGTTGTTGAGTGAGGTAATCTACATACATAATGCAGAAAGGATGACATTTTGCTAGGCACAACTAACAGATCATTTTAATGTCAACCAAGAATGCACAGAATACAATTATACTTTCACAATATGGTTAAAGAGCTAACAAGATGGATTATCTGCTTTTGTAAAATTGTACAAAAAACTCTGCCATAATAGCATTCACAAAAACTTAGAGAATTTTAAGGTTAATGATATTTTTCTTTTTTTTTCCTCATTTATTATTTATTTATTTATTTATTTATTTAACTTCTTATTTTTACTTTATTTTACTTTATAATACTGTATTGGTTTTGCCATACATTGACATGAATCCACCACGGGTGTACATGCGATCCCAAACATGAACCCCCCTCCCACCTCCCTCCCCACAACATCCCTCTGGGTCATCCCCGTGCACCAGCCCCAAGCATCCTGTATCCTGCATCAGACACAGACTGGTGATTCGATTCTTACATGATAGTATACATGTTTCAATGCCATTCTCCCAAATCATCCCATCCTCTCCCTCTCCCTCTGAGTCCAAAAGTCTGCTATATACATTTGTGTCTTTTTTGCTGTCTTGCATACAGGGTCATTATTGCCATCTTTCTAAATTCCATATATATGTGTTAGTATAGTGTATTGGTGTTTTTCTTTCTGGCTTACTTCACTCTGTATAATCGGCTCCAGTTTCATCCATCTCATCAGAACTGATTCAAATGTATTCTTTTCAACGGCTGAGTAATACTCCATTGTGTATATGTATCACAGCTTTCTTATCCATTCATCTGCTGATGGACATCTAGGTTGTTTCCATGTCCTGGCTCTTATAAACAGTGCTGCGATGAACATTGGGGTACATGTGTCTCTTTCAATTCTGGTTTCCTCGGAGTGTATGCCCAGCAGTGGGATTGCTGGGTCATATGGCAGTTCTATTTGCAATTTTTTAAGGAATCTCCACACTGTTTTCCATAGTGGTTGTACTAGTTTGCATTCCCACCAACAGTGTAGGAGGGTTCCCTTTTCTCCACACCCTCTCCAGCATTTATTGCTTGCAGATTTTTGGATCGCAGACATTCTGACTGGTGTGAAGTGATACCTTATTGTGGTTTTGATTTGCATTTCTCTAATAATGAGTGATGTTGAGCATCTTCATGTGTTTGTTAGCCATCCGTATGTCTTCTTTGGAGAAATGTCTATTTAATTCTTTGGCCCATTTTTTGATTGGGTCATTTATTTTTCTGAAATTGAGCTGCATAAGTTGCTTGTATATTTTTGAGATTAGTTGTTTGTCAGTTGCTTCATTTGCTATTATTTTCTCCCAATCAGAAGGCTGTCTTTTCACCTTGCTTATATTTTCCTTTGTTGTGCAGAAGCTTTTAATTTTAATTAGATCCCATTTGTTTATTTTTGCTTTTATTTCCAGAATTCTGGGAGGTGGATCATAGAGGATCCTGCTGTGATTTATGTCGGAGAGTGTTTTCCTATGTTCTCCTCTAGGAGTTTTATAGTTTCTGGTCTTACATTTAGATCTTTAATCCATTTTGAGTTTATTTTCGTGTGCGGTGTTAGAAAGTGATCTAGTTTCATTCTTTTACAAGTGGTTGACCAGTTTTCCCAGCAGCACTTGTTAAAGAGATTGTCTTTACTCCATTGTATATTCTTGCCTCCTTTGTCAAAGATAAGGTGTCCATATGTGTGTGGATTTATCTCTGGGCTTTCTATTTTGTTCCATTGATCTATATTTCTGTCTTTGTGCCAGTACCATACTGTCTTGATGACTGTGGCTTTGTAGTAGAGCCTGAAGTCAGGCAAGTTGATTCCTCCAGTTCCATTCTTCTTTCTCAAGATTGCTTTGGCTATTCGAGGTTTTTTGATATTTTTCAATTTATTACTAGTATCAAACAAATATGATACTCTCTGGTCTTTTTATCAGGAATTAAAGTTGTTTAATTTTACATGAAATAAAGTTAGAAGAAATATTTACCTGTGGAGAAATAAAAGGAGGAAGACCTTTTCCTTTTTGTTATTCTTTAACTTATACCAACAATATATGTGATTAAATTTTCTCACTAACATTGAATTAATATATTGTTACACATATCACTTCAACATGTGCACGGGCTTCTCTGGTGGCTCAGTGGTAAACCAACTGGCTGCAATGCAGGAGACCCGGGTTTGATCCCAGGGTCTGGAAGATCCCCTGGAGAATGGAATGGCTACCCACTTCAGTATTCTTGCCTGGAGAATTCCATGGACAGAAAAGCCTGGTAGGCTATAGTCCATCGGGTCTCAAAGAGTCAGATAGGACTGAGCGACTAACATTTTCAGTTTCACACATATAGCTTATATATGTGCTATATCACATATATATCTTCCATAGAATTATAAAAATCTCTTTACTGATAAAATTTTGCTTGAAATTTTGAATATACATGTATTACACAGGTGAACATATAGCATTTTAAAAACATTTTTTATTATTGGTGTGTAATTGCTTTACGATGTTGTGTTAGTTTCTGCTGTACAACCAAGTGAGTCAGCTATATGTACAAATGTTTCCCCTCCTTCTTGAGCTTTCCTCCCACTCTCCTCATCCCACTCCTTTGAGTTATCACAGAGCACTGAGATGAGATCCCTCTGCTATAAAACAGCTTCCCATTAGCTATTTTATACATGGTAGTATATATATTTGTCAAAGCTACTCTTCCAATTCGTCCCACCCTTCCCTTTTTCCCGCTGCATCTACGTGTCTGTTCTCTATGTCTATGTCTCTATTCCTGTCCTAAAAATAGGTTCATCTGTACCATTTTTTTGGATTCCATACATATGTGTTAATATGATTTTGTTTTTCTCTTTGTGATTAATTCATTCACTTACATATATACAATTTTTAAATCTGATGAAATAAGAACAATGTAATGAAAGGACACAAAATCTTGTAAACTAGACAAAGGTATTTGATGATCACAAACACTACATTTCACTTGTAGCTTTTAAAAATTGATATAATTGACATGTAACATTATATGTTACATTGTCATGCAGTCAAGTGTATGACCAAATTGATATTTGTATACATTGCAAAATTATCATAAAAATTCAGTTAGCATTCATCATCACATATAGTTTGGATTTTTTTTTCTTATAATGAGAACTTTTAAGATGTAGTCACTTAGCAACTTTCAAATACTCAACACAATACTAGTAAATATAGTCACCATGCTGTATATCCCATGACTTATTTGAATTATTTATTTTATAGCTGGAAGTTTCTACCTTTCTACTACTTTCATTCACCATGACTGCCTACCTCTGTTATTGTTGTTTAGCCCCTAGGTCATATCTGACTCTCTGTGATCCCAGTGACTGCAGCACACCAGGCTTCCCTGTTCTTTCCTGTTATCTCCCTGAGTTTGTTCAAACTCATGTCTATTGAGTAGATGATGCCATTCCACCATCTCATCCTCTGTCACCCCTTTTCTTCCTGTCCTAAGTCTTTCCCAGCATCAGGGATTTTTTTCAGAGGGTTGGCTCTTCGCATCATGTGGACAAAGTTTTGGAGCTTCAGCTCAGTCTATCCAATGAATACTCAGGGTTGATTTCCTTTTATTATCAACTGGTTTGATGTCCTTGCTGTTTAAGGGACTCTCAAGAGTTATCCCCAGCATCACACCTCGAAATCATTAATTATTTGGTGCTCAGCCTTCTTTATGGTCCAACTCTCACATCCATTTATGACTACTGGAAAAAACCACAGCTTTGACTACACGGACTTCTGTTGGCAAAGTGATGTCTCTGCCTTTTTTTATTTTTATTTTTTAATACGTTGCATTGTCTAAGTTTATCATAGCTTCTCTTCCAAGGAGCAAGCATCTTTTAATTCATGGCTGCAGCCACTGTCCACAGTGATTTTGGAGCCCAAGAAAATAAAATCTGTCACTATTTTCACTTTTTCCTCATTCCTTTGCCATGAAGTGATGGGACCAGTATGCCAGGAGCTTAGTTTTGGGGATGTTGAATTTTAAGCCAGCTTTTTCTTTCTCCTGTTTTACCCTCAAAGAGGCTCTTTAGTTCCTATTCTCTTTCCACTATTAGAGTGGTATAATCTGCCTATCTGAGGTTATTAGTATTTCTCTCAGAAATCTTGATTCCAGCTTGTAATTCATCCAGCCTGGCATTTCGCATCATGTACTCTGTGTGAATGTGTGCTCAGTTGCATCAGTCATGTCTGGTTCTTTGTGACCCTATGTACTGCATCCTGCCGGCTCCTCTGTTCATAAGATTATCCAGGCAAGAATACTGCAATGGGTTGCCATGCCCTTCTCCAAGGGATCTGTTTCCAACCCAGGAATAGAACCCACATCTCCTAAATTGCAGCAAATTCTTTACCCTCTGACCCACCTGGGAAACCTGATGTAATCTGCATATAAGTTAAACAAGCAGGGTGACAATATACAGCCTTGACGTACTCCTTTCTCAGTTTTGGACCAGACCATTGTTCCATGTCCAGTTCCAATTGTTGCTTCTTGACCAGTATATAGGCTTCTCAGGAAAAAGGTAGGGTAGTCTGGTAGTCCCATCTCTTTAACAATTTTCCATAGTTTGTTGTGATCCACATAGTCAAAGGCTTTAGTGTAGTCAATGAAGCAAAAATAGATGTTTTACTGGAATTTCCTTCTTTTACTATGATCCAAAGGATGTTGACACTTTGATCTCTGGTTCCTCTGCCTTGTCTAAATCTAACTTGTACATCTGGAAGTTCTCAGTTCACGTACTGTTGAAGCCTAGCTTGAAGCATTACCCTACTAGCATGTGAAATGAACTCATTTGTACAGTAGTTTGAACGTTCTTTGGCATTGTATTTCTTTGAGATCAGAATGAAAACAACTTTCCCAGGTCTATGACCACTAATGAGTTTTCCAAGTTTACTGACATATTTAGCTCAGCATTTTAACAACATCATCTTTCAGGATTTTCAATAGCTCAGGTGGAATTAATCACCTCCACTAGCTTTGTTCATAGTAATGCTTCCTAAAGCCCACTTGACTTCACACTCCAGGATGTTGGGCTCTAGGTGAGGGACTACTCCATCATGGTTATCCCAGTCATTAAGACTATTTTGTACAGTTCTTCTGTCTATTCTTGGCACCTTTTCTTTATCTCTTGTTTTTGGTAGATCTGGCAAACGCAAATCTGCCCTTGGTATCTACGAGTCCAGTTGTTTTATTGTTATTGTTAGATTCCACATATTGTAAGAAATCATGCAATATTTGTCTTTCCCTATCTGACATTTGCTATAATTCATGAGGTTGCAAAGAGTCGGACACAGTTGAGAGACTGAACTGAACTGAACTGATCTGACATTTTCCTTTGCATAAATTCCCTCAAGAACAAAGTTCCGAGATCAAGATCTATGTTGTCACAAATAGCAAGGTTTCATTTTTTGTGTGGATGAATAATATTCCATTGTTTACATGTGTCTTTATGTATGTATCCCATATTTTAAAAAATCTATTGATCTATCTATGTATACTTAGGCTCCTTCCATATCTTGGTTATTGTAAACAATGTTGCCATGAACATAAGGGTGCATATATCTTTTCTAGCTTATGTTTTTATTTTTGTTGGATAAAGATCTGTAAATGGAATCACTGGATAATATGGTAGCTCTATTTTGAATTTTTTGAGAAATCCCATACTGTTTTCCATACTGGCTTCACTGGCTTATATTCTACCTAGACTGAACAAAAATTCCCTTTCTCCACATTCTCATCAATTTCTGTTATTTCCTGACTTTTTGATTACAGTCATTCTAAATAACTTAAGGTGATAGTTCACTGTGGTTTTGATCCACCTTTGCTTGATAATTAATGATGTGGAGCACTTTTGCATATACCTGCTAGATATGTTTACCCTGGAAAAATGTCTATTCAGATCCTCTGCCCATTTTTTAATCAAATTGTTTGTTTGATATTGAGTTTTATGAGTTATTTATACATTTTTGATATTAATTCATTGTAAGATATGTGATTTGAAAATATGTCCTCCCATTCCATATGTTGCCTCTTCTTTCTTTCTTTTTTTTTTTTTTGCCTTTTCATTTTGTTAGTGGTTTCCCTTGCTATGGAGGAGATTTTTAGTTTAAAGTACTACCATTTGTTTATTTTTGCTTTTCATTGCTTTTTCATTTGCTTTTGTGTCAAATTCAAAAAAATAATTTCTAAGACCCACGACACGAATTTGCCACCTATGGTTTCTTCTACGAGTTTAATGGTTTCAGGTCTGTAATCTAGTCTTTAATTTATTTGGAGTTAAATATTTGTAGCTTCTGATGCCTCATAGAGTTTGCTAATTCAGTGGCAAAATGGTTGACTATTTAAGCCACTGAACAGACTTCTAATTTCTTTGCTTTTATCTAGTAGAAAATTTCACTGAAAGATGTCAAAATCTCTTGATTCAAGGGAAGTCCACATTATACAATCAATGTTACTTACAGTGGTTTGTCTCATTTTTAATCTCTTCTTTCCTCTCCTCCACACTGCCATCTCATCTTCTAAGTATTTTTTTCTGGCATTTTTGCAGTATTTACTATATATATATATGTGTGTGTCTGCTTAGTCATTAAGTTGTGTCCAACTCTTTCACAACCCCATGGACTGTAGCCTGCCAGGCTCCTCTGTCCATGGGATTTCCCAGGGAAGAACACTGGAGTCTGTAGCCATTTCCTTCTCCAGGAGATATTCCTGACCCAGGGATTGAACCTGTGTCTCCTGCATTGGCAGGCAGACTTTTTACCCCTGAGCTATCAGGGAAGCCCAATAGGTACATATGTATATGTGTATATATATACATATATATATATATATATATAATATATATATTTCTTATAAATATGCCATTTGAACTTTCCTAATAGATCTTTTTCTTGATTTTTATATTTAATATTGTGTAAATATATTTAATACTGTATAAACATCATTTGAAATAAGCAGCTCTCAATAAATCTGTGGGCTTCCTTGGTGGCTCAATGGTAAAGAATCCTTCTGCCAGTGCAAAAGATGCAGGTTCAATCCCAGTTTTGGGAAGGTCCCTTGGAGAAGGAAATGACAACCCAATGAGGTATTCTTTTCTAGGAAATCCCATAGACAGAGGACCCTACCAGTCTACATTTCACAGGATTGTTAAGAGTTGGACATGACTTAGTGACTGAACAACAAGTATAAATTTGTAATTGTAAAACTGTAAAAATTTTGAAATAAAGTTCTTTTAAGTGATTCTCTTCTAAAAATCAAAACCTTCTCATCCTCACTAACAGATTTAAATTTGTTGCTCAAGAAATGACACTAAAAGTGTAATGATCATATCACAAACATATTATGGTTTCTCTCCCTTTAAACTAGATGCCAAAATAAGTAAATTCCTTTCCTGGGTAGTCCTGTCATGTTGTCAAATAGGTTCCGACTTGGTAAAAAAAAAAAAAAAAAAAAAACACAACTAAAGTGAACAATTCTCTTTGACTTGTCATGTAGATCAAGAGCAGAAAATATTCCACAGATTTCCAATGATGACATTAGAACAAGCATACCCTTGGGTCTCCACAACATTTTCAAGAGCATGTGCCCCTTTAAGACATTTTTCCTCGAACTTTAATATATTATTCACCTATCATATGATATTTTATTTATTTCGATAATAGAAAAGAGTTTGCTTCATACATTCAGTTCAGTTCAGTTCAGTTGCTCAGTCGTGTCCGACTTTGTGACCCCATAAACTGCAGCACTCTAGGCCTCCCTATCCATCACCAACTCCCGGAGTTCACTCAAACTCATGTCCATCGAGTTGGTGATGTCATCGAGCCAACTCATCCTCTTTCATCCCCTTCTTCTCCTGCCACCAATCCCTCCCAGCATCAGAGACTTTTCTAATGAGTCAACTCATGAGGCGGCCAAAGTATTGTAGTTTCATCTTTAACATCAGTCATTCCAAAGAACACCCAGGGCTGATGTCCTTTAGAATGCAATGGTTGGATCTCCATGCAGTCCAAGAGAATCTCAGGAGTCTTCTCCAACACGACAGTTCAAAAGCATCAATTCTTCGGTGTTCAGCTTTCTTAACAGTGAAACCCTCACATTCATACATGACCACTGGAAAAATGATAGCCTTCACTAGACAGACCTTTGTTGGCAAAGTAATGTCTCTGTTTTTGAATATGCTGTCTAGGTTGGTCATAACTTTCCTTCCAAGGAGTAAGCGTCTTTTAATTTCATGGCTGCAATCACCATCTGCAGGGATTTTGGAGCCCAAAAAATAAAGTCCGACACTGTTTCCACTGTTTCCCCATCTATTTCCCATGAAGTGATGGGACCGGATGCCATGATCTTCGTTTTCTGAATGTTGAGCTTTAAGCCAACTTTTTCACTTTCCTCTTTCCGTTTCATCAAGAGGCTTTTAGTTCCTCTTCACTTTCTGCCATAAGGGTGGTGTCATCTGCATATCTGAGGTTATTGATATTTCTCCCGGCAATCTTGATTCCAGCTTGTGCTTCTTCCAGCCCAGCGTTTCTCAAGATGTACTCTGAATATAAGGTAAATAAGCAGGGTGACCACATACAGCCCTGACGTACTCCTTTTCTTGTTTAGAGCCAGTCTGTTGTTCCATGTCCAGTTCTAAGTGTTGCTTCCTGACCTGCATATAGGTTTCTCAAAAGGCAGGTCAGGTGGTCTGGTATTCCCATCTCTTTCAGAATTATCCACAGTTTATTGTGATCCACACAGTCAAAGGCTTTGGCATAGTCAATAAAGCAGAGATAGATGTTTTTTCTGGAACTCTTTTGCTTTTTTGATGATCCAGTGGATGTTGGTAATTTGATCTCTGGTTCCTCTACCTTTTCTAAAACCAGCTTGAACATCTGGAAGTTCACGATTCACGTATTGCTGAAGCCTGGCTTGGAGAATTTTGAGCATTACTTTACTAGCATGTGAGATGAGTGCAATTGTGTGGTAGTTTGAGCATTATTTGGCATTGCCTTTCTTTAGGATTGAAATGAAAACTGACCTTTTCCAGTCCTGTGGCCACTGCTGAGTTTTCCAAATTTGCTGGCATATTGAGTGCAGCACTTTGACAGCATCATCTTTGAGGATTTGAAATAGCTCCACTGGAATTCCATCACCTCCTCTAGCTTTGTTCATAGTGATGCTTTCCAAGGACCACTTGACTTCAAATTCCAGGATGTCTGGCTCTAGGTGAGTGATCATACCGTCATGATTATCTTGATCATGAAGATCTTTTTTGTACAGTTCTTCTGTGTATTCTTGCCACCTCTTCTTAATATCTTCTGCTTCTGTTAGGTCCATACCACTTCTGTCCTTTATCGAGCCCATCTTTGCATTAAATGTTCCCTTGGTATCTCTAATTTTCTTGAAGAGATCTCTAGTCTTTCCCATTCTGTTGTTTTCCTCTATTTCTTTGCATTGATCACTGAGGAAGGCTTTCTTATCTCTCCTTGCTATTCTTTGGATCTCTGCATTCAGATGCTTATATCTTTCCTTTTCTCCTTTGCTTTTCACCTCTCTTCTTTTCACAGCTGTTTGTAAGCCTTCCCCAGACAGCCATTTTGGTTTTTTGCATTTCTTTTCCATGGAGATGGTCTTGATCCCTGTCTCCTGTACAATGTCACAAACCTCTGTCCATAGTTCATCAGGAACTCTTATCAGATCCAGTCCCTTAAATCTATTTCTCACTTCCCTGTATAATCATAAGGAATTTGATTTAGGTCATACCTGAATGGTCTAGTGGATTTCCCAGTTTCTTCAATTTCCATCTGAATTTGGCAATAAGGAGTTCATGATATGAGCCACAGTGAGCTCCCGGTCATTTTTTTCCTGACTGTATAGAGCTTCTCCATCTTTGGCTGCAAAGAATATAATCAATCTGATTTCAGTGTTGACCATCTGGTTATGTCCATGTGTAAAGTCTTCATTTGTGTTATTGGAAGGGGTGTTTGCTATGACCAGTGCGTTCTCTTGGCAAAACTCTATTAGCCTATGCCCTGCTTCTTTTCACATCCCAAGGCCAAATTTTCTGTTATCCCAGGTCTTTCTTGACTTCCTACTTTGTATTCCAGTCCCCTATAATGAAAAGGACATCATTTTGGGGTGTTAGTTAGTAAAACGTCTTGTAGGTCTTCATAGAACCGTTCAACTTCAGCTTCTTCAGCATTACTGGTTGGGGCATAGACTTGGATTACCGTGATATTGAATGGTTTGCCTTGGAACTGAACAGAGCTCATTCTGTCGTTTTTGACATTGCATCCAAGTACTGCATTTTGGACTCTTATGTTGACCATAATGGCTACTCCATTTCTTCTGAGGGATTCCTGCACACAGTAGTAGATATACTGGTCATCTGAGTTAAATTCACCCATTCCATTCCATTTTAGTTCACTGATTCCTAGAATGTCAATGTTTACTCTTGCCATCTCGTTTGACCACTTCCATTTTGCCCTGATTCATGGACCTAACATTCCAGGTTCCTATGTAATATTGCTCTTTACAGCATCGGACCTTGCTTCTATCACCAGTCCCGTCCACAACTGGGTATTGTTTTTGCTTTGTCTCTGTCTCTTCATTCTTTCTGGAGTTATTTCTCCACTGAGCTCCAGTAGCATATTGGGCATCTACTGACCTGGGGAGTTCCTCCTTCAGTATCCTATCATTTTGCCTTTTCATACTGTTCATGGGGTTCTCAAGGCAAAAATACTGAAGTGGTTTGCCATTTTCTTCTCCAGTGCACCACATTCTGTCAGACCTCTCCACCATGGCCTGCCCATCTTGGGTGGCCTCACATGGCATAGCTTAGTTTCATTGAGTTAGAGAAAGCTGTGGTCTGTGTGATTAGACTGACTAGTTTTCTGTGATTATGGTTTCGGTGTGTCTGCTCTCTGATGCCCTCTCACAACACCTACCATCTTACTTGGGTTTCTCTCACCTTGGACATGGGGTATCTCTTCATGGCTGCTCCAGCACAGCACAGCCGCTGCTCCTCACCTTGGATGAGGGGTATCTCCTCACGGCTGCCCCTCCTGACCTGAAACATTAGGAACATTGTATTTCATTTTGGTGCTTGTGTCTTATATTTATTTTTGAGTTATTATTTATCTCATTTTTTTTTTCTTTCAATGGTTTCATTGTTTTCACTTTCTCATATTTCTCATATGTTAACTAGGCTGAAACTATCTACTTAAGTCATTTTCTTCTTTTCAGAACAATAATTTGGATAACTGAATAGTACAACCAAAGAGGTGGTAAACCATTATGTATTTGTATAGTTGTTTATTCGCTAAGTCATGTTCAACTGTTTTGCAGCCCCATGGACTATAGCCCACTGGACTTCTCTGTCCATGGGATTTCCCAGGCAACAATACTGGAGTGGGTTGTCACTTCCTTCTCTAGGGATCTTCCTGACCCAGGGATCAAACCTGTATTCCTGCATTGGCAGATGGATTCTTTACCACTGAGGTATCAGGAAAACCCCTACTATATATGCATCTCTATCTGTATATGGCATGCATATCTCTAGCTATATCTGCAAATGGGTATCTATACATGTATCTGTATATGAGATCTCTCTATATATCTATACATACACATTTACATAAATTATTTTACATACATCATTGACAAAGGAATTGTTACTTTTATCTCATTCAAATCACACTGGAGCATTTCTTTAAAAATCGTTTGTTGACAGAGAGATTCAAATAAAGGAAATAGAAATAACTGAATGTAATATAATATGACTATATTGCCATTATGCAGATTGTATGACAGCTCATAATAATGTTTTATTTCTACCATGCTGTAATTGGCACTTATGCATTCCTTTCTCTGAGAGGCCATTAGAAATGCAATTATGCCAAAGCATGATGATATATTTCAGCACATGGAATTGAACCTCTGCCTTTGGCAACAGTCCCATGAGGTAAACACAAGCTCTGTGAGCAAAATATTTATTAAAGAAAAAAGAAGTAAAAGCTCATTTTCCTATTGTAATGTATAGTATTTGCTTCTCAACTTAAGACCAGTTTAAAAAAATTAAATAAAGGGGCACAGGCTGATACTTCTCCCAAGAGAAAGTTATCAGTCAGTGACTGATAAGATCATATAAGCAACAGGGCCAGGCTGTGATATTAACCAGCTTGTGATCTTATCTGCTCCAGATAATTATTTTGCACTGGAAAGCAAGCAGTAAGCAATACCATCAGTTGCTCATGATAGGAAAGAGGTTGGGTATTCTGCACTCACATTGATAAGCCATTCTCCTTGCAATGTTTTAGTGTCAAAGACAATCCTGATCTCACTGTTTCTGAAACTCTCCATTACACCAACTGATTCATTTACCCCAGTCACAACCAAAATAATTTACAAACATGAAAAGCAGATATTGGAAAAATGTTTAGTGACTTTAGTTTCTAAAATCAAATGTTTATAAAAGTCAATATCATTTTTCTGAGAATTCTAGAATTCTTATGTCTGCCCTACAGTATTTTTACTATAATAATTCCTTAAACTTAAAATATGCTAAGAAACTTATAGACTTAAATTATATTTAAGAAAAAGACAGAGACTCTTATTTTATTTTAATATAAAGATATTGAAATGTGAAAAGGCTCTGGAGTGTTGGAGGGACAAATGGCTAAACTAGAACCCAGGATTTAACACCACATGAAGAATAAATTCTACCTAACCAAACTGTCTATATAAACAGCTTACATTAGAAATACACAATTTGGACATTTTCCTGTTATGTGTTAATAATAATGGAGGAAATTGGGGAACACAGCATTTGAAAAAAAGAATCAAAGGATGTTAGACAATGCGAGAACTCTATAAAAGATTACTACGTTCTGTGAAAAGGTTGTTAGCAGTGATATAAAAGATGATTTACTATGTCTACAATAAATAATTTTTTCCCTCATTCCCTAGGATAGGACCTCAAATTTTGTTAGTAATAATTCAAGATAAATGTAGAGAAGCTCTTTCTGACTATGGGTTGGATTTTCATGTAGCAGATATTCAAGGTGAGGTGAGTAATGCTTAAGCAAATCTTTAATTAATTTCTTTCTAGTTAGTGTGTGTTATATTATTGAAAATGGAAAATTACAATGTAAAGAAATGGATATCAAAACTTCTTGTGGGCCTGCTGGAAAACAGATTAAAACACACACACACACACACACACACACACACACACACACACATCTTGTATTGATAAGAAATGGAAATAAAAGTAAATGTAGACTTTAAGGCTGGTCTTTTTATGACTAATTTGTAGTGAATTAATACACATGGAAAGTTGATATTGAAAATGTATTAATAGTTAGATTAAAACAATATACAATTTTAATAATAGCTTATAGACAGTCCTGTTATACTATGTATAATTTTTCCTTGAAATTACTCTTTTCTCTGTCTTAAATAGAAACAGGCTATTTGCATTAATTTTAATGGTTCAACTGCTTGATTTCTCCCTGCATGAAACTGCATGCTTCAGTACCTCATACCTGCTGATATAATAATTTATATAATCTCAAGAGGTGTCAAGAAGAGATTTAAAGTAGAAGTTTAAAAAGCATGAACTGAAATTAATGATGATCTCCCAGTATTTACTGACGAATAGTAAAACAAAGTCATTTCAACACAGAGTGTCTGTCTTTTTTTCTCTTAGTCTTTTCTGATGCCTATGGGTGTGGGTGTGTGATTATAAGCTCCTTTGACACTTCTGGGCAGCACTAAGTAGAATAATGTTAAATCCACCCATTAAGAAATAACGAACACATTCTGTTAAATAAAATAATAACAACAGTACCCAAATACATTGAATATATATGAAATAAATCATGCAGCATTCAAGAACATACTTTATAGAAAAATGCATGTTGATTGTTTAGGAACACATTTACAAATATCAGAAAAGACATACCAACCTACACATAGAACTAAAATTTCAGCATACTTTCAAATTTTCAAGGATTTAGCCATTGCTTTTGTTTCTCCTCACTGAACCTTTCTCCACCAAAATAATCCACCTAACAATGAATGCAGATGTGTGAAATGACTTCTCTTCAGAATTTTACAACAAGAGGTTTCCTTCAATATCATAGAACAGTTCTACTTATAATTCTTACATGCTTCTAATTACTTATGGAAATACGTAAAAAAAAAAAAACTACAAATACCATCTCCTGAATTGGCTGTTCCATTCCATTTCCCTAGGGGAAACTGCATGGGTAACAGGATCCATCCTCACATTTCCATGATTGCTGCTTTTGTAATTAATCTCAACAATAACAGTAATGACTATAGAATATTCTCTGTGAAACTTACATCTGCTGGCCATTTTGTGATATCCAAAAAAATAAAAGACATTCACTAGTTGATACAATATTCACTGTACTTATTTCGAGTATTTGCATTTTTGAAGGGGCTAGCTGTCAAATTTGTGAGAATTACAATCACTTACAAATTGAAAAGTAAGAAGAGCCATTATTTAAATGTTAGAGAAACACTTCAGTTGACCAAGGATTGGGCATTATGCCATCATGACAAATAGATGAGTGTCAGCTCTCCCAAGTGATATGTGCAGGTTAAGTAAGAATTCTAACGTCAGGATCAAAGAGAAAACCACTTCACTAGTGTCTCGTTATCAGTTGACTCCATACCAGGCTCAAACATGCCACAGACTATTATCAACCTATCTAATTGGGTTTTAAATATTAAATATACATTTAAATTATGCAAATGAAAAGATAATTATGTGTCTGATTATTTGACATAAGTATATAACATGAAATAGTATAGTTTAAAATATATGCTTTTCATTTTAAAACTCTAGAAACTCCCATTTTGACAGTTGTCTAATTCTCAATTATTTTATAAGTCACACTAATGAAATCTTTGAGACTTTAAACAAAAATGTCTACTTACCAGCTTTCTCATTAAGTGGACTCAATCTGGGATTAAGGATGTTATTTTTCATTTTTGATATAAGCACAATTCAACTAGCTACATGATTGCAATTCACATTATTCTTTCCTTCATCTCATGTAAATGTATTCATTATACATTTTTGTGAAGTGAAAAAGGAAAGGACAGAATGACATATTATTGTCAGTATAATAAAATGGATTTCCTTAGCCAATTAATATTTTCTTTTGCTTCACATTGCAAATATAATTTTAGTTGGCATCTATGTTTGAATATGTGTGTGTGTGTGTGTGTGTCTCACTACTGAATCATGACAGGTTTCGCTGTTCAACTAACTCAGAAACCTATCATAAGTCCTTTTTTACATAGTGGTCATTTTTATAGTTGTATCTCATAGTTGAAATCTCATGGGTCTCACACATTTCCAAAGCTGGTAGATGACAACTAAATTTAGTTTTAGCCTCTAGTGTAGGAATTATTTTTAAATCACTAATCATCCCTTACGTTCACCATGGTATCTACCTATCAGGTCCATAGGTTCAACATAACTCATTAATCCACTGGAGATAAATTGTACTAACTTCCAGAACCTTTATTTCCCTGTCCAATGTCAGTACAGCTTTCTGAAGAAATACTGATGGACACACTAAGAGACTTGGAAATTGCTAATAACTCTATAAGGATTTCTTCATTTCTATTTTATCTGTGCTTTCCCTCATAAAATTCATCATTCAAAATACCAAAACTTTGCTAAAATATTTCTTAATATTTATTTTGATTTGATAATTATCTTCTGCATTAAAATTGATACAAAATGTATTGTTGATACAAAGTGAATTACAGAAGTCTTAATGAGAGTTTTCCACCTGAAGCTGTAGGAGTTGGCCTTGTGCTAGAGCAGGCCAGTGTTGGGGTTTATAGCAAAGTCAGCTGCTCATTTCACTCTCCTTTTCCCATAGGTGTGTTTCTCAGTGCTGAGCTACCTGGGCTGAAGTCTGAGCTTAATAATGGGGATAATGTGGATATATCTTTCTTATACTCTTCAGTGACTATTTCTGTTCTTCATTCAGGTGCTATAAATCCTCACTTGGAATCCTTAACTCTTTGTGAAAGTAATTTTGTATGTGTGTGTGCAGATAGCTATTGAAATTAATGTTTTGGGGAGGGGACAGGGCTAGAAATTAAAATTTCTATAGAAATTCTTATACCACCATCTTTCTGATGTGACTACATATATTCTTATTGACTACAACTTTTGTCCAGCAGTTTTTCTTAAAATGAGAAGATTTTCTAAATGTTTTATCATGTTTGAAAGTATTTTCCTTTTGTTATTATATTTAAATGTCGTTTCACGCAGTTCAAAATTCTTTGTTCTCTCTTTCTTTCCCAAAGACCTTTCAGTCATTGCTAATTTTCTTCTAGCTTTGAATTTGCAATTTTAATATGTAAATTCAGATTTTGTTGTTGTTGTTGTTAAGCTAGAGGATCATATTTACTCCCTGTACTTTCAAAGGATTTACTCTTTACCTAATAAACATGACACAGTTTTTATTGCTTTTTAACATTTCTTATTTGGAATAGTATGTGATATATTGTGGTATATATTTTTTAATTGAAGTATAGTTAGTTTACAATGTTTTGCTAGCTTGAGATGTACAGAAAGATGATTTATATACATATATATGTTTGTTCCATGTCCAGTTCTAACTGTTTTCTGACCTGCATATAGGTTTCTCAAGAGGCAGGTCAGGTGGTCTGGTATTCCCATCTCTTTCAGAATTTTCCACAGTTTATTGTGATCCACACAGTCAAAGGCTTTGGCATAGTCAATAAAGCAGAGATAGATGTTTTTCTGGAACTCTTTTGCTTTTTTGATGATCCAGCGGATGTTGGCAATTTCATCTCTGGTTCCTCTGCCTTTCCTAAAACCAGCTTGAACATCTGGAAGTTCACGGTTCATGTATTGCTGAAGCCTGGCTTGGAGAATTTTGAGCATTACTTTACTAGCATGTGAGATGAGTGCAATTGTGTGGTAGTTTAAGCATTCTTTGGCATTGCCTTTTTTGGGGATCAGAATGAAAACTGACCTTATCAAGTCCTCTGGCCGCTGCTGAGTTTTTCAAATTTGCTGGCATATTGAGTGCAGCACTTTCACAGCTTCATTTTTCAGGATTTGAAATGGCTCTACTGGAATTCTATCACCTCCACCAGCTTTGTTCATAGTGATGCTTTCTAAGGCCCACTTGACTTCACATTCCAGGATGTCTGGCTCTAGGTGAGTGATCACACCATCGTGATTATCTAGAACTGGACATGGAACAACAGACTGGTTCCAAATATGAAAAGGAGTATGTCAAGTCTGTATATTGTTATCCTGCTTATTTAACTTGTATGCAGAGTACATCATGAGAAACACTGGGCTGGAAGAAGCACAAACTGGAATCAAGATTGCTGGGAGAAACATCAATAACCTCAGATAGGCAGATGACACCACCCTTATGGCAGAAAGTGAAGAGGAACTAAAAAGCTTCTTGATGAAAGTGAAAAAGTTGGCTTAAGGCTCAACATTCAGAAAACAAAGATCATGGCATCTGGTCCCATCACTGCATGGGAAATAGATGGGGAAACAGTGGAAACAGTGTGAGACTTAACTTTTGGGGGGCTCCAAAATCACTGCAGAGGGTGATTCCAGCCATGAAATTAAAAGATGCTTACTCCTTGGAAGGAAAGTTATGGCCAACCAAGATAGCATATTCAAAAGCAGAGACATAGACATTATTTTGCCAAACAAAGGTCCGTCTAGTCAAGGCTATGGTTTTTCCAGTGGTCATGTATGGATGTGAGAGTTGGACTGTGAAGAAAGCTGAGCACCAGAGAAATGATGCTTTCAAACTGTGATGCTCAAGAAGACTCTTGCGAGTCCCTTGGACTGCAAAGAGATCCAACCAGTCCATCCTAAAGGAGACCAGTCCTGGGTGTTCACTGGAACTACTCATGCTGAGGCTGAAATTCCAATACTTTGGCCACCTGATGCGAAGAGTTGACTCATTGGAAAAGACCCTAATGCTAGGAGGGATTGGGAGAAGTAGGAGAAGGGGACAACAGAGGATGAGACAGCTGGATGGCATCACCAACTCAATGCACATGAGTTTGGGTGAACTCCGGAAGTTGGTGATGGACAGAGAGGCCTGGTGTGCTGTGATTCATGGGGTCGCAAAGAGTCGGACATGACTGAGAGACTGAACTGAAATGAACTGAACTGAACTGATATGTTTGTTATATTATGAAATCTTTGTTTTATTATGAATTCATTTATGTTTGGAAAATTTTTAATTTTTTTTTCTTTCTTTAAAACCACCTTATTTGGAATATATTAATGGAAATATAGAATATACTCTACTATCATGTGCATATATGAAATATCTAATAAACAACTTTTGCAATTACTCTTTAATGTGCTCAGTTGCACTTGAGCTGATGTTTATTTTCATTAACTGTATTAAGTAAGGGCTTCCTGATAACTCAGTTGGTAAGGAATCCATCTGCAATGCAGGGGGCTCTAGTTTGATTCCTGGGTTGTAAGTAAAGTTCATTCTGTTTTTGGAGGACTTAAAATAATTCTTTATTTCTATAATACCTTTGTATTATCTTCCTCTTCTGAATTTCTGTAGTCTATATTCCATATTTTATAGGATTCTAATTTTTTTTCTAAGAACTTTCAAATATATTTATAGTTTTATTTGCTTATGCAATTTTTAAAAGGAATCTATGAACATGAATTTAACCGAAGGCATCACAAAAATTTTCTGTGTATATTTCTCTCTGTGCTGTCTTACTGATCATATATTATCTCTGTAGGATTTTTTACACCTGATATGATGGGTCCATTTCTATTATCACTCATTTTAAATGGAAATAATTCTTCCCAAAATCAACCAAATGTCTTTATGATTGTGTTCTAATCTGTGAGAAAAATTTCCTGACTCAAGGTAAATGCATGAATAGTGAAGGGGTAGGAGTGCTCTTTTTTGTGTATGTATGTATGTGTTTGGGTTTGTGATAGAGAAAGAGAGAGAGAGAGATCATTGAAATTATTAGATAAGCAATTGCATAGATGCTTATATAATTGAAACCTTCAGAGTGGGATGTGCATTAGAGACTATACTATTGCACTGATGGGGAAAGTCACTCCACCGAAAAAAGATCAAGTTGCCCCTGAAAATTCAAATTGTATATTCAGCATCAAAAAAATAATATAATCATTACAGTAGGTGTTCCAAGTCGCTTCACTCATGTTCAACTCTTTGTGACTCTATGGACTATAGCCTGTCAGGCTCCTCTGTCCACGGGATACTCCAGGCAAGAATACTGGAGTTGGTTGCCAGGCCCTCCTCTGGGGAATCTTCCCAACTCAGGGATCAAACCTGCATCTCTTACAATTCCTGCATTGGCTTCTTATCTGGGTTCTTTACCACTAGTGCCACCTGGGAAGCCCCAATTATAGTAAGACAAAGCCCAAAGGATACAATCATCAGGAAGTTAAAACTTCCAGGTTTGATGAATATACTTGCAACTTAAAATCATATGAAATGTGAAATCAAAAAAATTAGAAATCATGAAAATCATTGCACATGAATCAACCTTGAAATACTACCTCTTCTATATTCCTATTTTATTCTACTTCCTTGATGAAATATCATACAATTGCCATTGAATAGTAAATAGCATAGGCAGAGAGAAAGAAGGATGCAAGGACAAAGAAGAGACTTACTAGAACAAGTTGAGAATTACCTCTTCTGAATCCAATTGAGTTAAACAGGCACACAGTAGGCTCATGCTATGTATTCACTTTTCCAAGTGCTAAGTATTCAAAATGAAAATACTGATCCTATCCTCATGTTCAGAAGCATTAGAGGTGAGATTCAGACAATATCAACTGAGCAGACAGAAAGAGAAATCTGTAAATGGTTAAGCATCTTGAATTTTTATAGTAACTGCTTCCAAATCATTAAATTTGCCTTAAATCTGTATACATTTGATGTATTTATCAGTAATGATATCTAATTACAACCTATCCACTGCTACCTCTTTCTATTGTGACCATTAGAGTCAATCTTCTTCCCTATACTCAAAAAAAATAATAAATAAAATTAACAAGGAGCATGCATGAGAAGTTTTCAGAGAACAGAGACAAAAAGTTCAGAATATTACTTTTTGTTCACTTGCTTATCAGAGCACATGTAAATTATATCTTAAAAGAGAGTGGCCATAACTCTATAGGACCAGGCTCTGGAAATAGTGGAGGCAGGTTATTCACCCAACTCTTTCCAGGTAAGATTAGAATTAAGTAAGTGAAAGTCACTCAGTTGTGTCTGACTCTTTGTGACCCCATGGAATATAGTCCATGGAATTCTCCAGGCCACTGTACTGGAGTGGGTAGCTATTCCCTTCTCCAGGGGATCTTCCATGGAAAATATCCAAAAGTCCATTTGGCTATCAAGATGATTATTCAAGATTTCCAAAGGAAGACTGTACAGAGACTTGTGATATTACATGAACAATACACATGGAATGCTCTTAGGAAAAGACCTAGTACATAGCAAATACTGAATAAATATTACTTATATCAATGACAAATTCCATTATTAAATTCCCAGGTTGTATTATTCTTTTTTCACTCCAACATTTTATGTTGCAGTGTCAGCTAGAAGAGTTTGGAGTATGTACAAAGGAGTTTGTCAGCCAGAGGAGTTTCCAAATCCTGAATTAGGAATTCAGGATTACTTTTTCTGGGACTGCAACCCAAGCCTTCTAATATGTTCTTCTACTACTACTAAATATTATAAAATAACAAGAAGTTAATGCATCCACACGGAGAAGGCAATGGCACCCCACTCCAGTATTCTTGCCTAGAAAATCCCAGGGATGGAGGAGACTGGTGGGCTGCTGTCTATGGGGTCGCACAGAGTCGGACACGACTGAAGCAACTTAGCAGCAGCAGCAGCAGCAGCAACGCATCCAAAGTTAAATTTTCAAGCTGCAGTCTTAAAGGACAATTCACATATAATAAGTTATACATAGAGTATACAATTTAAGTTTTGACATTTGTAAACACTCATGAAGCCCTCACTGTAAAAAGACACTGAACATATTCATTGCTTCCTAAATTTTCTAATGCTCCCTTGTATTTCTTTCCCTCCTCCCCCATCTCTCGGCTTCCTCTGATCTGATTTTCATATCTATTCATTTTGCACATTCCAAAATTTTATAGAAATGGAATTGTATGAGTGCTGTAGCACGTATTTATTTTTATTCTTGAGTAATAGTCCAATGTATTGATATACCAGTTTGTTTATGTACTGAAACTAATGATGAACATTTGAATTAGTTCCAGATCTGAGTTATTACAAGAAATGCTTTTATTAGTATGCATGCAAAAAGTATGGGCATGTATGGGCATACAAAAAGTATTAGAACATATCTCATAGGTGTGTACTGGGGAGTAAAATGACTAGATCATATCATAGGTAGGTATATCATTAAATTTAACAAAATTGTCAAACTATTTTTCTAGGTGATTCAGTGAATGAAAATTCTAGTTTCTTCACATCTTCACTAATCTTTGGTATGTTTGGACTTTTAATTGCTAGTCTATGTGTTGTGTAGTATTATTTAATTTGCCTTTTTTAATGATATATTTGACTATTTTTCATGTGCTTATTTATCATGTATTTATCACTTTAGTGACTATTTAAATCTCTTGTCCAGCCTAATTTATTTTAATTGAATTGAAAGGTCTTTACATATTCTGGATAAAAATAATTTATTACATGTGTGATTTGCCAGTATTTTCCCTAGTTTTTGTACTGTCTTTTCATTTCCCTAGCAGTATCTTTGTAGAGCAGATTTTTAATTTTGATGAAGTTCAATTTATAAACTGATTTTATTAAGCATCTTTTTAGTGTCGTATCCAATAAATCTTTGTCTAATTCATAGAAACAAAGATTTTCTTCTATGTTTTCTTCCAGAACTTTTATATGTTGGGATTTACATTTATATCTCCAGTTTAGCTTGACTTAATTTTTGTATGGTGTGAGGTATGGGTCTGAGGACATTTTTGTGTGTATGTATGGATATCCAACTGTCATAGCACTGCTTTTTTAAGTCTATCATTTCCCAATTGTCTTCCAACAATATCACTATTCACTGTCTTGTTCTATTGTCTGTTTGTTTGAATTTATGCCGTTACCACACATCTTGATTATTGAATCCTTATACTATCTTGCAAAAGGTAGTGTCAACTTTACAAATTTATTCTTCTGTCTCAAAGCTTTTTTGAGTATTATATAATTTTGCATTTTTAAATAAATTTGAAAATCAATTTTTCAGTTTCTGTAAAGCACCTGTTTGGATTTTGATTAGGATTTCTTATATCTGTATATCAATTTGGACAGAAATTTTCTCCCAACAATATTAAGTCTTTGAACTCATAAAAGTGTTATACTGTTTATTTATTTTGGTCTCTTTAATTTTTCACACTAGTGTATTATAATTGCACAGGTCTTTCTTATATTTTTGGTAGATTTTTCTCTAAGTATGTTACATGCTTTGACACTATTATATGTGGTATTGGTTATAAATTTAATTTCTGATTATTCCTTGTTCTTATACAAGATACAATTGATTTTTATATACAGACATTTTTCCTTCACTCATTTATAAGGTTTTGTGTTCAATTCAATTATTTGTTTCAGTGAGTTTACATATTCCATCAAAATGTTAATCAAACTATTTGCAAAAAAATTAGAAGATCATCAGATGAAAATATTCCTTTTTAATTTTGATGATTTTTATTCTTTTTTTCTCACATCATTATATTGACAAGAATCTCAAGGACAATGACTGACAAAAGTGATGGAAATAGATGACCTTGTTTTCTGCCATATCTCCAGAATAAAAGATTAAATTTTTTGCCATTAGATATGATGCTAGATCTGGAAGAGTGCATGGCAACCCACCCCAGTATTCTTGCCTGGAGAATCTCATGGACAGAGGAATCTGGCAAGCTATGGTCCATGGGGTCGCAAAGAGTTGGAAATGACTGAAGTGACCGAGCAGCACATATGAATGATGCTAGTTATAGATTTTGTATACATCTTTTATTAAATTTAGAAAGTCTCTATCATAACATTTTGTAATTTCTATCACTAATGGATGTGGTGTTCTGCATTTATTGAGACAGTAATATGTTTTCTAAAATTTTTAAAATTCAATATGATGAACTAATTAAAAAGCAGAGACATCACTTTACCAACAGAGGTCTGTATAATCAAAGCTATGGATTTACCAGTTGTCATGTATGGATATGAGAATTGGACCATAAAGAAGGCAGAACACTAAAAAATTAATGCTTTTGAACTGTGCTGCTGGAGAAGACCCTTGAGTCCCTTGGACTGCAAGGAGATCAAACCTGTCAATCATAAGAAAAATTAAACCTAAATATTTCTTGGAACGACTGTTGCCAAAGCTCCAAAACATTGGTCACCTGATGTAAATAGTCAACTCAATGGAAAAGACCCTGATGCTGGGAAAGATTGAAGGCAAAAGAAGAAGGGGACAGCAGAGAATGAGGTGGTTAAATAGCATCACTGACTAGATGGACATGAACCTTAACAAACTCCAGGAGATAGTGAAGTACAGGGAAGCCTGGTGTGCTGCAGTCCATGTGGAAGCAGAGTCAGATGTGGCTTAGTGACTGAAAAACAATAGGTTGTAGATTTTGAAAAACCAGCAAAGATGATCTGAAATACTGGCCAGGCTGAAAACAAAAATAGTTTCTTTTTCTGTTGTGTTTTATTTGCCACCTCTTTTCTCCAGATAACATACATTTCCTATTGTTATTTTCCATGCCTAACTATATCAATGTTTGGGTCTTGGCCATATTATGCATTGGGTGGCACAAAGAAAACAGAGAGGAAATTTGTGTCTACTTTCTTAATGTTTGAATATTGAGGTTAATTAATGTCTAATAAAGCTTACAGCATGAAAGTAGTTTATAGCAAGATACGGGAAGGAGTATGGATGTGAATTACTCTACTGTTTATTAACATGGCATCAGAGAAACTAGGTCAGATAATTGTCCTTGAGGCCAAACTACAGTGGAGGTAATGAAAAAATGGCGACCTCCTTCTAAAGGTCCCATGCACACACTGTTTCACTCAGTGCCCCTGACCCTGCAGCAGGCCACCACAAACCCATGCCTCTGCTGGAGACACATAGACACTCATGGGCATGTCTGAGTCAATCTCTTGTGGGGTTACTGCTCCTTTCTCCTGGGTCCTGGTGCACACAAGGTTCTGTTTGTGCTCTCCAAGAGTCTGTTTCCCCAGTCTTGTGTAACTTCTGGTGGTTCTGTGGTGGGGTTAATGGCGACCTCCTCCAAGATGGCTTACGCCATATCCAGGTCTGCTGCACCCAGAGCCCCCACCCCTGTGGCAGGCCACTGCTGACCCCGACCTCAGCAGGAGAAGACACTCAGACACAGTTCTGGCTCAGTCACTGTGGGTTGGGCATGCGTTTTGTACCCTTCCCAGGGCTGAGCAACTCAGGTGACCAGGTGCTTGGCAAGCACACTGACCCAGGTGGGCCGTGCATATTAATCACCTCCCCAGTCCTGGATGCTCGGTTTCCCGGGTGCACTGCAAGAGCACCGTCTCAGATGTGCCATATGTCTCCTCTGGAGAGCTGACCTCAGGCTGCAACCCTCCTGGTGGATATCAACCATCCACGATCTCAGGGATACATGGTTAGCAGCTGGAGCCTGCTCATAGTTTGTTGGAAGATGCCATCTCTGAGGCTGAGATAGCAACAGCATCATGCCTTCTGGCTTTGGCTGTGGCAAGCCTGACTCTGCCTCGATGTGGAGAAGAGATGGTAAGGAGATTGCTAGCTCTCCTTTGGTATTTGCTCAATGCTTTGTTCTGTGAGTGATGAACAGTATGAAAAGGCAAAAACGAATGACACTGAAAGATAAACTGCCCAGGTCGGTAGGTGCCCAATATGCTACTAGAGAAGAGTGGAGAAATAACTCCAGAAAGAATGAAGAGACTGAACCAAAGCAAAAACAATACCCAGTTTTGGATATGACAGGTGATGAATGTAAAGTCCAATGTTGTAAAGAGCAATATTGCATAGGAACCTGGAATGTTAGGTCTATGAATCCAGGCAAATTGGAAGTGGTCAAACAGGAGATGGCAATAGTGAACCTTGTCATCTTAGGAATCAGTGAACTAAAAGGGGCTGGAATGGGTGAATTTGACTCAGATGAACATTATATCTACTACTGTGGGAAAGAATCCCTTAGAAGAAATGAAATAGCCATGATAGTCAACAAAAGAATCCAAAATGCAGCACTTGGATGTAATCTCAAAAATTACAGAATGATCTCTGTTCATTTCCAAGGAAAACCATTCAGTATCATAGTAATTCAAGTCTATGTCCCAACCAGGAATGCTGAAGAAGCTGAAGTTGAACAGTTCTATGAAGACCTACAAGACCTTCTAGAACTAACACCCCCAAAAAGATGTCCTCTTCATTATAGGAGATTGGAATGAAAAAGTAGGAAGGCAAGAGCAAATTTGGCTTTGGAGCACAAAACAAAGCAGGGCAAAGACTAACAGAGTTTTGCCAAGAGAACACACTTGTCATAGCAGACCCTCTTCCAACAAGACAAGAGAACATTCTACACATGACATCACCAGATGGTAAATACCAAAATCAGTTTTCATATGATAGATGGAATACCTGAAGAACTATGGACAGAGGTTCATGACATTGTATAGGAGGCAGTGATCAAGACCATCCCCCCAAAAAAGAAATGCAAAAAGGCAAAAAATGGTTGTCTGAGTAGGACTTACAAATAGCTGTGAAAAGAAGGGTAGCAAAAGGCAAAGGAGAAAAGGAAAGATATACCCATTTGGATGCAGAGTTCCAAAAAATAGCAAGGAGATGTAAGAAAGGCTTCCTCCATGATCAGTGTAAAGAAATAGAGGAAAACAACAGAATGGGAATGACTAGAGATCTCTTCAAGAAAATTACAGATGCCAAGGGAATATTTCATGCAAAGATGAGCACAAAAAAGGACAAAAATGGTGTGGACCTAATAGAAGAAGGATATATTAAGAAGAGATGGCATGAATACACAGAAGAATTATACAAAAAAGATCTTCATGACCCAGATAAGCACAAAGGTGTGATCACTCACCTAGAGCCAGACATCCTGGAATGTGAAGTCAAGTGGGCCTTAGGAAGCATCACTACGAACAAAGCTAGTGGAGGTGATGGAATTGAAGTTGAGCTCTTTCAAATCCTAAAAGATGATGCTGTGAAAGGGCTGCACTCAATATACCAGGAAATCTGGAAAACTCAGCAGTGGCCACAGGACTCGAAAAAGTCAGTTTTCATTCCAATCTCAAAGAAAGGCAATGCCAAAGAATGTTCAAACTACTGCAAAATTGTATTCATTTCACATTTTAGAAAAGTAATGACCAAAATTCTCCAAATCAGACTTCAAGATGTTCAAGCTGGATTTAGAAAAGGCAGAGGATCCAGAGATCAAATTGCCAACATGTACTGGATCATTGAAAAAGCAAGAGAGTTCCAGAAAAACATAGCCTTTTGCTTTATTGACTATGTCAAAGACTTTGACTGTATGGATCACAATAAACTGTGGAAAATTCTGAAAGAGATGGGCATACCTAACCACCTGACCTGCTTCCTGAGGAATCTGTATGCAGGTCAGGAAGCAAAAGTTAGAACTGGACATGGAACAACAGACTGGCTCCAAATCGGGAAACGAGCATGTCAACACCCTGCTTATTTAACCTATATGCCAAGTACATCATGCGAAATGCTGGGCTGGACGAAGCAGAAGCTGGAATCAAGATTGCCAGGAGAAATGTCAAATATGTCAGATACACAGATAACACCACCCTTATGGAAGAAAGCAAAGAAGAACTAAAGAGCCACTTGATGAAAGTGAAAGAGGAGAGTGAAAAAGTTGGCTGAAAACTCAACATTCAGAAAAATAAGATCATGGCATGCAGTCCCATCACTTCATGGCAAATAGAATGGAAACAGTGGAAACAGTGAAATACTTTATTTTTGGGGGGGTGGGGGGTGGGGCTCCAAAATCACTGCAGATGGTGACTGCCACCATGAAATTCAAAGACGCTTGCTCCTTGGACGAAAAGCTATGGCCAACCTAGACAGCATATTCAAAAGCAGAGACATTGCTTTGCCAACAAAGGTCCATCTAGTCAAAGTTATAGTTCTTCCAGTAGTCATGTACAGACCTCAGAGTTGGACCATAAAGAGAACTGAGCGCCGGAGAATTGATGCTTTTGAACTGTAGTGGAGATGATTCTTGACAGTCTCTTGGACTGCACCAAGATCCAACCAGTCCATCTTAAAGTAAATCAGCCCTGAATACTCCTTGGAAGGACTGATGCTGAAGCTGAAATGCAAATATTTTGACCACCTGATGCAAAGAACTGACTCATTTGAAAAGACTCTGATACTGGGAAAGATTGAAGGTGGAAGGAGAAGCGGATGACAGAAGATGAGATGGTTGGATGGCATCATCGGCTCAATGGACAGAAGTTTGAATAAACTCGGTGAGTTGGTGATAGACAGGAAGTCCTGGTGTGCTACAGTCCATGCGGTCTCAAAGTGTTGGACACGACTGAGTGCCTGAACTGAACTGTTTTAACATGAGAAAACTGAGATACCAGGGAAATTAAGTAAATTTTTAGGATCACAAGCTGGTCTGTTGTGGCTTCAGTATTGCAAACTCTTTGTTTTGTGCCTTGAGCTTTCACTAAGTTATATTTGATAAATGTATTTCTCTGCACTGATAATTTGACAAAATACTGGTATAAATACTATTTGCACTAAGATGATGAGGAGATTCGAATATATATTCATTCTCTAACAAAAACTAGAAAATAAATTTTAAACCATTTAAAGTATCATTAAGATAACCAGAATGATGCATATGGTTGAGTGAATCATTTCTTATCATCCCTTATTTTCTCACTTATATATCTAAATACTACACTCAAGACTTTAAAATTCAGATCAGTGATAGTAAAATGTACCTTAGTTTTTTATTACATTAATATAAGAAAAAATAATTTAAAATAAAAGTCATTCAAGCAAGCTGGTAACTTTTTAAAGATGAAGTTATGCAGAGGTAATTATCAAATTTCTTTTTCCAAAAATATTATTTGAGATGTTATAAAGAACCAATAGAAATTTTTTTTTAATCTGTTTAGATTTATAAAGAGATCAAGTGAATGTTTTCACTGGTGCAGTATTTTTAGTCTTTGCAAAATAGAAAATCAATATTCACATGTTTTTAAAAAGTTCATAGATATAAATATATATTTATAATTTTCCAATAATTTGTGATTATCAAAAAATGCTCTCTTGGAGGATAACAAGATGGCAGAGGAGTAGGTGGATGTGGAGAACATCTCTCTCCATGGATACATCCAGAATACACCGTCAGACACAGACGTGCATGCAGAACACCAGCTGAGAGTGGACAGGAGTATCTGACTAGTGGAAAAGAATACATAGAAACATGAAAACTCAGTAGGATGAGGAACTAGGTGGAAAACCAGGAATGTTAGTAGGACTAGACCTGCCCTCAGCGGATGTGGGAACTGAAGCAAGGGTCCAATTCCCACAGCAGGGCAACTGTCTGAGTCAGAGGAGAAACATTTAAAGCTGAGAGGGAAACAGCTGATCTGTGGCAGCCTAAATGGAATGAGAATCAGACAGTCCTTGCCACAGCCATACACAGCCCAGACTGGTATGCTGGCCACCTGGAAGGTACAGCAGCTGGGAGCTGGAATTTAGGGATTGTGGAGCAATGCCAGGGTGAGGGCTGCTGTTGAAGGCATAGAGATGGATTGAGGAGATGTGAGGGAGGAGATCATGGTGGGAAATGCCGGTGGAGGAAAGCCAGGCAGCCATGGTAGCAAGGCAATACTGCTGAGCTACATGTAGGGGGTGGCGTCATCACCACAGCCTCTCTCTCCCCACGCACCGGCAGCTGAATAACAGAGAGGCTGGCCGATCAAACATCTGACACACTGAACTACAGAGTAGGACCCCACCCAGGGTGTTCCTTTCAGTGACTGATGTGCAGAACTACAGAGTAGGACCCCTTCCAGGCTGCCCTTTTAAGTGCCTGATGGCCAAATGTACAGAGTAGGACCCCAGCCAGGGGTGCCCCCTCTATGTGCCTGACACACTGACCAACAGAGAAGTACACCAGGCAAGGGAGCCGTTTAATTGCCTGAACAGATGGAATTATGGAGAAAGACTGGCCAAAGAGGCCTTCTGATTGCCAGCTATAAGAGGCTCAGATAAAGGATCTGATAGGACCATAATTCCTGTGGCCGAGTCAGTCCATGTCTCTGCACACAGGGTGCTGCCAGGGTCCCCACAAGCCAAGCAGCTGTGGCATCTTCATGCTCAACTATCATTGTGGCAAAGCTGCCACAGCAAAAGAAGTCTTGTGTCTATGCATGCAGGGTTGCTTCAGCCATGTCTGACTCTTTGCAACCCTATAGACTGTGGCCTGCCAGGCTTCTCTGTCAAGGGGGTTCTCCAGGAAAGAATAATGGAGTGTACTGGCCAATACTGGTTGCCGTACCCTTCTAGAGCACTATATATTTCCTGCTGCACTAGTCACCAACCCCCCTGAGTATCTGGTGCTACCAGAACCCCTGCAACCCAAAAGGCTGCACCACCTCAACACTTGGCCCGCACAGGGGCAAACCTAAGCTCTTCAGGGCAACCTCAGGAGCTAAATCCCAGTGGATGGCCCACATGTAGAGGTGGAAATAAAACCACAATTGAAACTCAGGGCAGTGTGGCTGAGGAAGAAGACCCAAAATCTTCCCACCAGCTGCAAAAGCTGCAGATTAAATCCACACAATCAACTAAGCAGACTCTGTCTACGGAATATATATATAAAGGCACTGAGAGCTCCAACAAAGGAAAACACACTAGCTCTGATAGCTGTGGACATTGGAGGCAAGAACACACAGAATTAGGACCAGATTAGAATCTGAGCTCCCCCCACAGCAGGTTCAGAGATCAGCACAATGTTGGAGGGCATCCCAGGGAGGTAAGGTGGACTGTGACTTCCAGTGAGGCAAAGGACTCTGACAGGAGTGACTCAAGAAAAACATTTATTATTATTTTTTGACTTGTTCTGAAGATTTTTCTGGATTTTTTAATATTTTTTTTCCCTTTTTGTCCCCCTCTGTTGTAGTTGTCGATTTTACCATCTGAGCTAGAAGCAAAGCCCTATTGACACTAAGAAAGCCAATTAAACTTTTGAGCTTTTTTTTTCTTCTCAGTCACATTTTTTGTTGTTGTCATAAACCTCTGCCTCTTTGTTGGGCTTTTGCAGTTCTGTGGAGTTTTTCTATTTTTTTAATCTTTTTTTTTATTTTAATTCTTAAAACCTATTATTATTTTTCTAAATGTATTCCATTGTTTGCTTTTAATACTGTTCTTTACCCCTTGCAGTTAATCTTTAATGTATATAAATCTTCTTTATCTACCTCTATTTAACTCTGTATGTCTATTCTTTCTTTCTTTTCTTTTTTCTGTCAACATATCTAATATTTTTATTTTCATTGCTTTATTCCCCAGTTGGCGCCTTGATTCAGTTTTGTTTTCCAGTTTGTGCTTTAATTAGTTTTGTTCATGAAGATATAATTTTTGGTTTCCTTTGTTCACAGGGTCAATTTATTGTACTTTATTTTTGTTGGACTGATCTGATTTTGTGTGTGTTTGTGTGTGTGTATTCTTTCACACTTTTTATTGTTGTTATAAACTTCTGCCTCTCCACTGAGTTTTTGCAGTTCTGTGGAGTTTTCCTTTTCACTCCTTTTTTCTTTCTTCTTTTTTTTTCTTTGCTCTTTTATATATTTTAATTTTTTACTTTTTAAAAACCCATTATATTTTTTCTACATTTATTCCTTTGTTTGCCTTTCTTACTGTTCTTTTCCCCTTGAAGTTAATCTTTAATGTATATAAATCTTCTTCATCTACCTCTATTTAACTTTACATATCTATTCTTTCTTTCTTTCCTTCCTCTCAAAATATTTGTTAGTTTTGTTTTCATTGCTTTATTCTGCACTTGGCACCTTGCTTTAATTTTGTTTTTCAGGTTGTGCTTAAGTAAGTTTTTCTTTTTTTTTTTTTTTTTCTTAACTGGTAAACATAATTTTTAATTCCCTTTGTTTGCCCGGTAAATCTACTGTACCTTATTTCTGTTGGACTGTTTTCACTTCACTCATGGGTGTATATGTGTATGTGTATATTACATATTTTAATTATTATTTGCCTGATTTTGTAACTGCCAGTTGTCTGGGGTTTTGTTTCTCTTTTTGGATATTTGTTTTGATTTCACCTAGTGCCATAACAAACCATTTGTAGAATCTTCATTCCTGACCAGAGATCAGTCCCTGAGCCTTTGGAGTGGAGGCCCTGACTCCAAGATCCTAGACTACCAGAGAACTAACACTAGGGAGTATCAAACAGTGAGAACTAACACAAAAGAAACCACTTGAATATAAGATCCGGCATCACCCAACCACCAGTAACACACTGTGCAGGACACCTCATCTAAACAATAAGCAAAACAAAAATACGAACCCAATCATCAGCAGACAGGATTGCCACCTCACTCAGCCTTGCCCATCAGTGGACAAACAAACAAAAATTCAACACAATTCTCACCCTATAGGAAGCTCACACAAAGGAGGGCAGAAACCAAAAAGAAGAAAGAATTCAACCTTCTTCAAGGAAAGAAGTCAACTTTCCTTGAAGCCTGGGAAAAAGAGACTGCAAACAAAATAACTTAAAAAATAATAATAATGAAAAGGCAGAGAAATAGTCCACAAATGAAGGAACAAACTAGAAACACAGAAGTCTAATAAATGAAGAGGAAATGGGTAAACTATCTGAAAAAGAAGTCAGAATAATGGTAATAAAGATTATCAAAAACCTTGAAAACAAAATGGAGAAAATGCAAGAATCATTTAACAAAGACCCAGAAGAATTAAAGAATAAACATACAGAGACAAACAACACAATTACTGAAATTATAAATATGCTAAAAGGAATCAATAGCAGAATATCTGAAGCAGAAGAACGACTCACTGAGCTGGAATATAAAATGGTGGAAATAACTTTTGAAGAGCAGAATAAAGTAAAAAGAATGAAAAGAGCTGAGGACAGTATCAGAGACCTCTGGGACCATATCAAACACATTCAAATTATAGGGGTTCCAGAAGAAGAGAAAAAAGGTATGAGAAAACTTTTGAAGAGATTATAGTTGAAAATTTCCCCAACATAGAAAAGGAAACAGTCAATCAAGTCCAAGAGGCACAAAGAGTCCCATATAGGATAAACCCAAGGAGAAATATACCAAGACATGCATTAATCAAACTAACAAAGACTAAACAGAAAGAATATTAAAAGCAGCAAGGAAGAAGCAACAAGAAGCATACAAGGAAAACCCCATGTGCTTAACAGCTGATCTTTGAGGAGAAATTCTGCAGTCCAGAACAAATAGCAAAACATATTTAAAGTACTGAAAGGGAAAAATCTACAACCAAGATTACTGTACTCGGCAAGGATCTCATTCAGAATTGATGGAGAAATAAAAAACTTTTCAGACAAGCAAAAGTTAAGAGAATTCAATACCACCAAGCCAGTTTTACAACAAATGTTAAAGGGACTTACATAGTCAAGAAATACAACAGAAGAAAAGAGATCTACAAAATCAACGCCAAACAATTAAGACAATGTCAATAGGAACATCTATATCAATAATTAATTTAAATGTAAATGGATTAAATGCTCCAACCAAAAGACACAGACTGGCTGAATGGATACAAAAACAAGATCCTTAAATATGCTTTCTACAAGAAACCCACTTCATACCTCAAGACATATATAGACTGAAAGTGAGAGGATGGAAAAATATATTCCATGCAAATGTGAAGCAAAAGAAAGCTGGAGTAGAAATCCTCATATCAGACAAAATAGACCTTAAAGAAGATTACAAGAGATAAGGAAGGACACTACATAATGATCAAGGGATCAGCCCACGAGGAAGACATAATAATTGTAAATATCTATGCACATAACATAGGAGAACCTCAATACATAAGAAAAACACTAAAGGATATAAAAGGAAAAATTTACAGTAACACAATAATAGGAGACTTTAACATCCCTTCTCACACCAATGGACAGATCATCAAAACAGAAAATCCATAAAGAAATACAAGTCTTAAAAGATACTTTAGATGAGATGAATCTCATTGATATCTTCAGGACATTCCATCCAAATGCAGAAGAATACACCTTCTTCTCAAGTGTATAGGGAACACTCTCCAGTATAGACCACATCTTGGGTCACAAATCAAACCTCAGTAAATTTAAGAAAATTGAAATCATATCAAGCATCTTCTCTGACCACAATGCTATGAGACTAGATATCAATTACAAGAAAAAAAGCATAAGAAACAAACACATGGAGACTAAACAACACTTTCTAAATAAACATCAGGTTACTGAAGCATTCAAAAGGAAAATCAAAAAAATTTCTAGCAACAAATGACAATGAAAACATGACAACTCAAAACCTATGGGATGCAGCAAAAACAGTTCTAAGAGGGAAATTTATAGCAATACAATCCTACCTCAAGAAACAAAAACATCAAATAGACAAGCTAACTTTACACCTAAAACAACTGGAAAAAGAAAAAAAAAATCCAAAAATCAGTAGAAGGATAGAAATCATAAAGATCCAAGCAGAAATAAATGAAAAAGAAATGAAATAAACAACAGTAAAGATTAATAAATCTAAAAGCTGGTTCTTTGAGAAATAAACAAAATTGACAAACATTTAGCCAGACTCATCAGGAAAAAAAGAGAGGATTAAATCAACAAAATTGGAAATGAAAAAGGAGAGGTTACAACTGACAATGCAGAAATACGAAGGACTATAAGAGACTATTATGAACAACTATATGGAAATAAAATGGATAACCTGGAAGAAATGGACAGATTCTTAGAAAAATTCAATCTTCCAAGACTGAACCAGGAAAAAATAGAAATTATGAACAAACCAATTACAGGAACTGAAATTGAAGCTGTGATTAAAAAAAAAAAATCTCCCCTCAAAAAAAAAAAAAAAAAAAAAAGCCCAGGACCAGATGGCATCACAGAATTCTATCAAACATTTAGAGAAGAGCTAATGCCTATCCTTCTAAAACTCTTTCAAAAAATTGCAGAGGAAGGAACACTTCCAAATTCATTCTACAAGGCCACCATCACCCTGATATGAAAATCAGACAAAGACAACACAAAAAAAGGAAACTACAGGCCAATATCACTGATGAATATAGATGCAAAAATCATCAAAAAAAATTTAACAAACAGAGTTCAGTAACACATCAAAAAACCACATACACCATGATAAAGTTGGGTTTATTCTCAGGATGCAAGGATTCTTCAATATATGCAAATCAGTCAATGTGATACACCATATTAACAAATTGAAAGATAAAAACCATATGATCATCTCAATAGATGCAGAAAAAGCCTTTGACAAAATCAGTACCTATTTATGATTAAAATTCTTCAAAAACTGGACATGGAAGTAACCTACCTCAACGTAGTTAAGGCCATATATATATGATAAGCCTACAGCATACATTATTGTCAATGGTGAAAAACGGAAAGCCTTCCCCCTAAGATCACGAAGAAGACAAGTTGTCCACTTTCACCACTATTATTCAAGATAATTCTGGAAGTCCTAGCTACAGTGATTAAAGAAGAAAAAGAAATAAAAAGAATCCAGATTGGAAAAGAAGAAGTACAGCTCTCACTGTTTGCAGATGACATGATACTGTATACAAAAACCCTAAAGATAGTATCAGAAAATTACTAGAGTGCATCAGTGAATTTAGAATAGTTTCAGGATACAAAATCAATACACAGAAATCACTTACATTTCCATATCCTAACAATGAAAAATCAGAAAGAAAAATTAAGGAATCAATCCCATTCACCATTTCAGAAAAAGAATTAAATAACTAGGAATAAACTTACCTAAACAGGAACTAAAAAGTCTCTTGATGAAAGTGAAAGAGGAGAGTGAAAAAGTTGGCTGAAAGCTCAACATTCAGAAAACGAAGATCATGGCATCTGATCCCATCACTTCAGGGGAAATAGATGGGGAAACAGTGGAACCAGTGTCAGATTTTATTTTGGGGGGCTCCAAAATCACTGCAGATGGTGATTGCAGAAATGAAATTGAAAAAAGACACTTACTCCTTGGAAGGAAAGTTATGACCAACCTAGATAGCATATTCAAAAGCAGAGATATTACTTTACCAACAAAGGTCCATCTAGTCAAGGCTATAGTTTTTCCAGTGGTCATGTATGGATGTAAGAAAGCTGAGCACTGAAGAATTGATGCTTTCGAACTGTGGTGTTGGAGAAGACTCTTCAGAGTCCCTTGGACTGCAAGGAGATCCAACCAGTCCATCCTAAAGGAGACCAGTCCTGGGTGTTCATTGGAAGGACTGATGCTGAAGCTGAAACTCCAGTACTTTGGCCACCTCATGGGAAAAGAGTTGACTCATTGGAAAAGATTCTGATGCTGGGAGGGATTGGGGGCAGGAGGAGAAGGGGACGACAGAGGATGAGATGGCTGGATGTCATCACCAACTCGATGGACGTGAGTTTGAGTGAACTCCAGGAGTTGGTGATGGACAGGGAGGCCTGGCGTGCTGCTATTCATGGGGTTGCAAAGAGTTGGACACGACTAAGTGACTGAACTGAACTGAACTGAAGGAGACAAAAGAACTGTACACAGAAAATTATAAGACTCTAATGAAAGGAATCAAAGATGACATAAATAGATGGAAAGATACTCCATGTTCCTAGGTAGGAAAAGTCAATATTGTGAAAATGACTATACTACCAAATGCAATCTACAGATTGAATGTGATCCCTATCAAATTACCAATGGCATTTGTAACAGAACTAGAACAAAAAAATTCACAATTCGTATGGAAACACAAAAGACCCCAAATAGCCAAAGCAACCTTGAGAAAGAAGAATGGAGCTGGAGGAATCAACCTTCCTGACTTCAGATTATACTACAAACCTATAGTCATCAAGACAGTATGGTTCTGGCACAAACAGAATATAGACCAGTGAAACAAAATAGAAAGCCCAGAGATAAATCCATGCACCTATGTGTACCTGGTTTTTGACAAAGGAGACAAGTATACAATGGGGCAAAGACAGCCTCTTCAATAAGTGGTGCTGGGAAAACTAGACAGCTGCATGTAAAAGAATGAAATTAGAACATCTCCTAACACCATACACAAAGATAAACTTAAAATGGGTTAAAGACCTAAATGTAAGACCAGAAACTATAAATGTAAATTGATAAAGCCACTATGGAAGAAGACGGTATGGAGATTCCTTAAAAACTAGGAATAAAACCACCATACGCCTAGGAATGGGACCCAGCAATCCCATTCCTAGGCATATACCCTGAGGAAACCAAAATTGAGAGACACATGCACCTCATCATTCATTGTAGCACTGTTTACAATAGCTAGAACATGGAAACAGCATAGATGTCCATCAACAGATGAATGGATAAAGAAGTACATATACACAATGGAATATTGCTTGGCCATAAAAAGGAAGGCATGTGAGTCAGTTCTAATGAGGTGGGTGAACCTAGAACCTATTTTACAGAGTGAAGTGAGTCAGAAAGATAAATACCATATTCTAACGCATAGATATGGAATCTAAAAAAATGGTACTGAAAAATGTATTTTCAGGGCCGCAATGGAAAAACAAGACATAGAGAATAGACTTAAGGACACGGGGAGACGGAAGGAGAGGGTGAGATGTATGGAAAGAGTAACATGGAAACTTACATTACCGTATGTAAAATAGATAGCCAATGGGAATTTGTGTATGGCTCAGAAATCTCAAACAGGGGCTCTGTATCAACCTGGAGGGGTGGGATGGGGAGGGACATGGGAGGGAGGTTCAAAAGGGAGGGGACATACGTCTACCTATGGCTGATTCATGTTGAGGTTTGGCAGAAAACAGCAAAGTTCAGTAAAGCAATTGTCCAATAAAAAATAGATAAATTTTTTAAAAATGCTCTCGAATCTTTCTCCTGTTTACCTATCCCATATTTTCCCCTATATATACAGTGTATATACATTACTCTATACTTTTCTCCATACTAATTAATAATATAAAAATATACATGGAAGATATTTTACTGTTTAAGAAAATTGTTTCATTTTATATGTTTTCTCTTCCCATTTGTCACTGCATGTAATTAATGTTTTTAACATTTTAATTAATTCTTTATATTAACTTAAGATTTATTTTATCAGTTGTATGGTCAAAACTTCCTCAGAAATTCAAATGGGTTGGGCATTCAACAAATTTGTGGATAGTTTTGATACTATAAGCAACTCTACAGTAAATATTGAAAGTGAAAGTCACTCAGTCACGTTCCAATCTTTGCAAATCTTGGAAGTCCATGGAAATCTTCAGGCCAGAATACTGGAGTGAGTAGCCTTTCCCTTCCCCAGGGGATTTTCCCAACCCAGGGAATGAATCCAGGTCTTCCACATTGCAGGCCGATTCTTTACCAGCTGAGCCACAAGGGAAGCCCAAGAATACTGGAGTGGGTAGCCTATCACTTCTCTAGCGGCTCTTCCCAACCCAGGAATTGAACTGGTGTCCCTTGCACTGCAGGTGTATTCTTTACCAACTGAGCTATCAGGAAAGTCATATTTTTTCCATATATATATGGTAAATATTACCAAATATAGTAAATATTATCTACTACAAAGTTTTTGAAATATGATATCTATTTTTATCTAGTAGAGTAAGAGTACTGAAAATGTTTCTAAGAGCATGAGCATTTTCACTTTAATAGATGTTGACATACTTGATTTCTCAATAAGGTAGGAATTTCTACCATACAGTGCATTAGAATACAACTCTATCAGAATTAGGTTTTATCATTTCCCTTCCAGCTTTATTTTATATTATCATTTGTTAAAGTCATATTTTTTCACTTTTTTACCGTATATGGAATAAAGATGTTATTTACAATGTATGATATATTAAATTTAATTTTCAAGGTGTTTTTCTTGATAGTGTACAAAACAATGCTTTGTCTTAGATTTCAATTGAAATATGGTTAGTTTGCAAAAGCTTATTCAGGAGGTATAAAATGATTCTAGACTGCGTGATATGAAAATGCTATGTAGTAGTTTAACTGACAATTTAATTTTACTTTTTGGTAACATAAAAAACCAGCTTCCTATTATGTATAGCTGAATCATTTTGCTATACACAAGAAGCCAACACAACATTGTGAGTCAACTGTATTTCAATAATAAATAAATATATTAAATAATGGAAATATAAGCTTCATGTAAATAGTGATATTTTCAGTTCAATGGATTAAGCAATATAGCACTATATTTTGCTGTGTAATTAATATCTCTAAAACATGGGATTAGAAGAAATGCTGAAATAAAAATGGCTCCTCTCACTGTCATTACTGATAATCTACATGCACGATAATAAATTATTCATCCTACGCTGAAAACTAGATTAAGGATCCTAGCCCATGGGGAGCAGAGAGGAGTTATTTCTGCCAAGGGACACAGCATAAAGTCCACTGAACTGGAGCTGCCACTTCCCACTGGTCACTTAGGCTATGGATCAGCTGGTAAAGGATCAAATTAATTTGCTGTCAGTGAAAATATAGCCTGATTACCATGAGAAGCTGTAATTGCTACTATACAACTGCAACAGAAAGAAAAGTATTTGGAACCTATCGGTTCACTGGACATTGATTATCATGGTGAATATATATTCTGTGATAATGGAAAAAACAATTGTGATAAGAAAGGTAAAACAACTAAGACTCCATTGCCTGAAGCATAGATCTGTTTAGTCTCTAAGTTAGCATGTTTGCACAGCTATAAAAAATTATCACAGACTGCATAATTTATGACAATTTATCTCTCACAGTTCTAGACACTGGTAAGTCCGTGATCAAGGCACCAGCAGATTAGATGTCTAGTGAGAGACCGCCTCCTGGTTCATAAGATAATGTCTTTTCACAGTATTTTCACATGGTAAAAGAAGCAAAGGAGCTTTCTAGGGCGTCTTTTATAAAGGCATTATTTCCATTGATCAAGACTCCTTCCTCATAAACCAATCACTTCCTAAAGACCCCAACTCCGAAACCATTTCATTGGTCATTAGGCTTCAACATCTGAATTTAAGGGGAACAAAACTTTCAGACCATAGTAATCATTTCACCATACAAGCATAGCTGCCTCACCAAAGTGCTGCCCAGGGATAAGCGAAATCTAAAATATGTGAAGGGAGATGGTGGGAAAATTCTCAGCTGTAAGAGCAGTTGGAGCAGCAGGACCGGAACTTGTTTCTTAAAGACACTTGCAAAGGATTGTGATGACTGAATCTTCTCTCTCAGATAAGAAATAAGAGCACCTTGTTTACACGCGCGTTCCCTCTTGTAGTACTGGGAGATGGTAATAGTGAAGGCATGAATAAATGTGAGTGGCACAGTAGATTGTACCAGAGATCTCTGATTAACGATTTCAACCACAGCCTTCTCTTTCTTTTATTGTATCTGTTGCCTAGGCTCCATTATTGTATTCCTAGATCCAGATAATACTAGGACCTCATAGTAATTGGATCTGAAAAATGATTTCGTTTTCCAAGTTTATTCATTTCTGAATTGACATTAATATACATCCTTTTCTAGGCATGAATTGTTTCATGATTTAATTATATCAATAAACATTAATTTGAAAACATTTATAAAATATGATGTATGTCAGTACTTAAGCATTTAAATATATTTGAGTAATTTGTCAATGTCATGCATTTAAATAGCAGAATTGAGGGATAAATTGACAGATTGAGGTTAACTATACATACTACTATTAATATATATAAAATAGATAACTAATAAAGACCAAATGTATAGCACAGAGGACTTTATTCAATACTCTGTAATTTACTTGATACTCAGTAATGAGTGATATGGGAAAAGAATCTAAAAAGGAGGAGATCTATGTATACATATAATGGACTCACTCTGATGTACAGCAGGAATTAACACAAAATTGTAAGTCAACTATACTCCAGTAAAAATTTAAAAAAAAATAATAAGTAGCAAAGTTGATATTTGAACTCACACTAATCTGATAACAACTTGTAAACTTTTGATTATTACTACATTCTATCTCTTAGTTTAAATGTCTATAAAATAGTACTGTGAAAATTAATCGTTCTCATTAGAGATAACAAAAGCATAGTAAAATATAATTTGTCTAAATTCAAAGAATAGGCATTTTTTGGAATCTTTGTGATTCTTAAATTATTGAGAAGAAATAATACATATGCAAAACAGTTTTTAGATAGACAATAATATGAACTTTTCTCTACCATATATTGAAATTCTAATAATTTCAACTATATTCTACAGTTATGAAATGGACAAAGAAATTAATAGAATAGAATATTGAGTTGAATTCTATTGCATAACTGATAGTAACAAATGGATTTGCCATCTTAATAACTATTCAAAACCTGTATCCATCAGTAATGGTCTCTGTAATCCAGTATATCAATTAACACAAGCAGACTTAAGGATTCTAAATGAATATATTGTTAGGAAATCCCATTTAACTTTGTCTTAACTCTAGGTTTAGGCAGTAGCAAAGCTATATTGAGGACTTCGGAGAAGGGAATGGGAATCCACTCCAGTATTCTTGCCTGGAGAATTTCACAGACAGAGAAGCCTGGTGGTACAGTCTGTGGGGTCTCAAAGAGTAAGACACGACTGAGCGACTAACACACACAAAAAAACTAAATTGGGAAGCAAGGTCATGGTATTTTATAGTGTTATTTTCCTGCCTTTTTATGTGTTACATTTGGTTGTTTCACTCAGAAGCAAATTCTTAAATGGCATTTTGTTTTGTGAAGTTGATATTATTAATTCACTTGATGATTATTCTGAATAAATAAATAACATTTTGAAGAAATTTAAAATGTGTGTCAGGCTGATTTTTTTCAAATTGATGTTTCAAGACTATGTGTTAAGTTATCTACTTGGGTAATTATAAAAGTGTATTCAATGTAACTACTCATATGTCAAATTCATCTACTGCTTGTGTATAGATGAATAAAAATAAAATACAGAAAGTGAAAATATTTTTAATATAATAGATAAAAATCAGCATACAATATTCTCAACTTCTCAATCAACAAAATACTGTGTAAGAAGAAGCTTTTCTGTTTGTTGTTAGTATGAAAGCAGAACTATTTTGCGTTTTAGAGGTTAAACATTTTTGCATAATCATTTTTAGAGAAGCCACTGACTTTTTTTCTTTTCCTTTTTTTTCCTTCCCTCCTTCAATCCTTCCCTCCTTTCTTTTTTCCTTTCCTTGCCTGACTCCTTCCTCTTTCTCTTCTTGCCACTTTCTCTTGCTCTTCCCCCTTCTCTCTTCCTCTTTTCTTCTTTCCTTCTTGTTCTTTCCTTTTTTCAACTGAATACATATACTTTCCCATCACTGTTTAATTTTATCCTTATAAAATAAATTAATAATAATACCTTAAAACACCCTTTTACTTGTCCAAGGGAATCACATCCCTAATATAAAGCAGACTCCTGCTTTCATGTCTGGAAAAAGAGCTCATATTTAACTAAGTAGGCAATATATTTAGGTTTCACTCTTTTCTCCTTTCTTTGTATTTCCTTCAAGTAATTAGGAAGAACAGGGGTACTCTTTTCACAAAGCGCCTGTATTTAATTGTATGTTATTGCTTGTCCCACAGGAAGACATGAACAGCTGGATTAAAATAAACTGTAATGAAACAAGAATTAGAAAAAAGAGAACATTCTCATTTGGAGAATAATTTACGTTGCTTGAGGAGAAAATCCAACAAAATTAAATACTAGCTCTGAGGCTAAATAATTTAGGTGTTTTGGTTTTATCAATTTTTTAAAAATTTGTACCTCTGTCTTCCTCTGACTCCATCATGTTAACACTCTGAAGTAAAGATATTATTATCTGAAAGTCAATATCCTGAAATATATCAAAGCCTCACCTTAGAGAAAAAAACAAACTACTGTAGCTGACTGAGCTTTCAGTCTCCTGTTTATTAGTGGAAAGGTTTCCCACACAGCCTTGGCTGCTATTCAGAGTCTACATTTAAATGTGTATAATTCAATAAGATCAAAGCACTTTGTCTTTTAGGAGAGGTTTACTTAGATGATAAATTTTAACTTAAGGTGATTTTTTTTTTTTCTTTTTCATCTTACTGTCTATATAAGGTTTTCATTGGCTCTTTGTGAAAGGTTATGAAATCCAGCCGGGCAAAAGGATAGGAAAAGTATGTACCTTTTAAATTTCACTGTAACTGCTTTCTATCTTTAAAAGAGTGTTCTATGGAATATAAATTCTAACTAGAATATTACAAACACCATTCCAAAAATGCTTTTCTGCAATACTTGTATTGAGTGTTCTCCCCAGTGGCTCAGCCAGTAAAGAATCTGCCTGCAATGGGGGAGATCTGAGTTGGATCCCTGGGTCAGAAAGATCCCTTGGAGAAGGAAATGCCTACCTTCCCCAGTATTCTTGCCTGCAGAACTCTATGGACAGAGGAGCCTGAAGAGCTACAGTTCATGGGATTGTAAAAAACAGGACAAGACTAAGGGACTAACACTTTGATTTTCACTTTCTTGTCTGACTATACAACTACAGGTAGAGAAAAAATAATAAAACTAGAAATGAAGCCTAAATATAAACATGCAGTGTTGGGTAATATATAGACACACACACATATAAAATTTCTGGAAAGTTCATTGCAGTTCCATAGTAACATAATATGAATTTATAATACAGAACTTCGAAATCTGAAGTTGACTCCCTTGCTGTATCACACTTATATTTGGAAAAATGCATATTGCCAATCTGAAAATATTGAATTTTATAACTTGTATTCACAATATAAAATAATATAAAATATCTAAATTGTAAAATTTAGATATTATGAAATATCCAATATAAAGAAAAATCATGGTAAGCCGGCCTGTGATCATTTGAGCCCTGGCAAGGCAGAGAGAATTTTGTCTTTATCTTATGTGGCACTTTGAGGGCAGGCTCCTGTGCCTTCATGCAAAAGGTGCTAGGATTTGGCACCCTTTCAAATCAGTATTACAATGTGACAATCTCTGCCTTTTCAGGATATGAAGAAATTAAAGCAATGTATTAATAATGGATGTCTTCTAGATATTAAGGAAATTTGATGGACTTAATGGAAATGAATTTTTAAAATTGACATGACTAAAGGCAAATTACTGACCACTAATTTAATTTTTCTCAGCTATAGTTTTTATTTACCTTTTCCATGATTTCTATAATCCATGTGCTGCAGAAATGACTATTGTTTTATAAATTAGCTTTATGCATTGTAGTTAGCCAGTAAATAATTATCTATTAATTTTTCTCTGGATATTATTTCTATAAAATCCATCTATATCTGCTATATGATATCTATAATTTTTATTCCTCTCTATTCTGTTATTCTTGATTTTTCTTTGTCCAGGCTTAAGTTTTTTATAAAGTATAGATTTCCCTCATTAGTGTGCACCAGTATGCATATGATATGTATGCAATCATTTTCTAAAATCCATTTACTTTAGGTGTACTTTTTAAGTGCTTTTAAATTCAATCTATTACCTTTGGTTTACTTATTGATACTATTAGGCATATTTATATACTAAGTTTCTTATTTCTTAAAATTAATTCAACACATTAGCATCTTACTAATATTGGGCACTATTCAATCATTGTATAAATTCAAAAGTATATTTATTGAAAGTATTTAAATGCATAAATATATCTATAAATTAAATTAAAGAGCTTGTATTTATGTCAAGAAAATAAGAATTGCAACAAAAAATAGAAAGCACTTGTTAAAGTTTTAACAAAGAAAGAAAAAGTTAAATCAGTTTTATTGACTTTAGAACTGAGTTATTTCCCTTAAGCTTGAAATGGAAAATAAAATCAAAGGTGGGTTAGTTCAAAAGGAAAAATTTGTGGGTTTCTTGTTTTTGAAATTATCTCAGGATAGGAGATTTAGGAGTCCAATAAATGATGTAGTGAAGTTTGGAGCCAAGCTGTTGGGTTTGAAACAAGTCTTTGCTGATTACTAGTTTTGAAGTCATAGAGAAAATAATAGCACCTAACTGATAAGGATGATACACCTAAAATTATATATATAATATTTTATAAATTACATATACTATTTATAATATTATACATAATATGTTTATTATATATATATATATATATATATATAATATGTTTAGAATAGTGACTGGCACATGTTTTCAAGCCAAAATTATCATAGTCTTACCATTTATTTTATTAAGTGCTGAACTACTTGAGAAATTAGATAAAGCTCTAAGGCTTAGTAGAGATAAGTGTGTCTTTGTTGCAGAACAAGCTGACCTCAGAGGTTTCAGTTCATATTTGAAACAATTAAGTTTCCAAAAGTTTAGTCTGGGAGTGAGACAGACTTCCCATCTTCTCATTGTCAGTGATGCATTAGGACAGATGTCTCTGTCACAGTTACAGGATTTACAGTTTAAAAAAAAAATTAGGAATAAAGGTACAGACAGGAACAGGAGAGCAATGAGCAGTGAGAAGAAAAGAAAGAGCTACACTTCATATTCTCTAGTCTCTTTTCTACATCCTAAAACAGCAAAATCACTCCAGCAACACTATCGCATAGGGAACTGAAGGGAATAAAAATGGAAAAGAACTTTACACTAAAAGAGCTCCCTTTTTAAAAATGAAATTTCTACAAGAAGGAAATAAGCCTCCTGACCTGCTCCAAAAAGCAATGAATCATTATATCCATTATATCCATTACATGACAAATCAGGTAACAATTGTATTGTAAAACAGACTTCCAATACACAGAACCTAATTCCAGACAGTCTTTGGGTTCTTTTTGATAGTTTTATGGAAGATTGAAAATTTGATTGAGATAGGGAAAATTTAGTAGAGATAAGGAATCAACTAATCCCCTCCATGTTCATTGAACAGATATGTAAGTACTACCATTGAGGATATAGAAACAATGGAAATATTGAGTATGATGCTGAAGATTTTCAGTAGGCATAAGAATATGAAGAGATATAATTAACAAGTGTAGGTACAGATAATAAGAGAGGTATTGGTGTAGTCCACTTCAGTATTCTTGCCTGGAAAATCACATGGATAGAGTAACCTGGCAGGCTTCATACAGTCCATGGAGTTGCAAACAGTCAGACACGACTGAGCACACACATACAAGAGGAATTCAGGATTGAGAGCACTCTGTGCTTGAGGGGAAAATTGGTAGGATAGGTCTTAAAATAGTTAGATATTTTCAGGACCTGATTTTATGAGCCCAATTCTTGAATCTCCTCATATCTAGTAAAAGCACTAAAATCCTTCATGGTGACAACTATTCCTCAAGAGATTAGCAGAAACACCTGGAAAAATATGTGCTTTATTGCATGTACTCTCCCTTCACCAAAATCATATATACTGACCGTCCCCCCCCCCCCCAATCTCTTTGGAGCAGTTTCTCAGAACTATATGAAGTGCTTTTTCCTGGGCTGCAGTTCTCATTTTGCTCAAATAAAACTTAATTCTCAACACGTCTGGCATTTTTTTTAAGTCTGCAGAAGTCACTGGTAAAGCTAAAGCTTTACTCATTATCTTAAAAATGCACATTTCATAGCTTAATTCAAAGGTCATAACGTGTCTTAAATCACATAAATTATTGATGACAATTACAATAAAATGTGGTTCCTTTATTTACTATTCATGGTCAAAATTTTTAGGTTATTTCTTCAGTTAGAAAATATTTAAGGATATGCAATATCTAATTTTTTAATTTTATTTTGTTTTACATTACATATTTAAATTTATATTTTAAAATTTTGAAAATATTTGTTGCTACTAAGTGCAATTATTTAATTAAATTTTAGTATAAATATAATTTTCATATGTATATATGTTTAGATGACAAAATGCACATTTGTAATAAATTTGTGTGTATTCAAGAATATTTTAGATTTTAGAGATTGATAAAGTTGAAGAAATTTTGAAAATTTATGCTTTTATCAGTCACTGCTTTTTGGTTCAGTAGATATCAACTGTAATAGATATAACTTTGGATCTCATTATTCCTTAGTTTCCTGATCAGTGAAATGGGGATAATAATATTATCGATTTCACAGAGTTGATCTGAGCCTTAAATTAAGTCATATATGTAAGTACTTAAATAGTGCCTGACACAAAATTAATACTCTAGAAATTATAACTACTATGTGCACTTCACTGTAATTATTCTGAGAAGGAAATGGCAACCCACTCCTGTACTCTTGCCTGGAGATTCCCCTGGAAGGAGGAGCCTGGAAGGCTACAGTCCATACGGTTGCTAAGAGTCTGGACACGACTGAGCGACTTCACTTTCACTTTTCAGTTTCATGCATTGGAGAAGGAAATGGTAACCCACTCCAGTATTCCTGCCTGGAGAATCTCAAGGACAGAGGAGGAGACTGTTGGGCTGCCGTCTATGGAGTCGCACAGAGTCAGACAAGACTGACGCGACTTAGCGGCAGCAGGAACTATAATTACTACATTATTGTATTATAAACTAATTTGAAAACATAAGAAACATACTATAAGGAACCTAACCCAGGTGCTCTGATTTTAAAAACTAAGGCTAAAAAGGCTAAGCAATGCATCTACTCGCACAAAAGAATCTAAAGTTTAACTTAGAACTAACACAAGGTTTCTACAGCAAAAATTGATCCCTTCCACCACACTTTCTAACTTCAATGTATACTAAGAATTTTTAACCCATATTAAGAGTGATTGTAAAGAAAGAGTACATTGTTCCTGAAGGTTTACTCTTGTTTTGCATTTCCATTTTAACAAATCAGAGACAAATAAATAAATCCATAGCCTCTCCCAAAATTATACTTTTACTTTTAATACACATTAATCTAAATAATAATAATAATGTTTAACTTGAATAATGTTGACATAGAAAATGGACATATATATGTATAATAACATATAACATATTAACATGTTTAAAATCATACTTTGTGTGGGTATATGTGTACAGTTTGTGTGGGTATTAATACAGTACAGAATGACACATAGTATGATATAGAATCCCTTAAAATGTTGGAAATTACATCAATTAACAGTAAAAATATTTATTAGTATGTATTTTTAAGATATTACTTGCAAGTCTCCAAAGTTTACTTTCTCAACCTTAATTTATGGATAAATAGCTTTTATCTTCCCATAAAGTACTTCGCCATTGCTTTGCTAAAAAATGTTAAAAATAGTGTCATAAAACCACCTCAGGAAAAAAATGAGTCATATTTTTTTGTATTATATAACTAAAACCATACACTTATGTTTCTTTTAGTTTGCTGCTATATATTACAGAATATATATATATATATGTATACATATATATACACTTAATTTAGAAAGAAATTGATATGCTGACAAATTAAAAAGGATAAGATAAATATTTTAAAAATCATCATGCCATTTACTGGAATCAAATTTAATCTCCTTTTACCTTTTCTACACCATTCTACTTAGAGAAGGAATTTAAAAGTTTAGAGGGTGATGACATACCTTATGTGACCCCAAAATAATGAAGGCATTAACAAAAGATTTTCCAATTGCAGTTTAGATCTCACCATTCACAAAAGGCATATTTTATATTTTTTTGGAAATAGGAAGAATTCCTACTTCACATGACAGAAGAATTCTTAGTACATATTCAGTGCCTCCCCTATGTCATATGACTATAAAAGGGAGAGACTGTGTAAAATTAGTAACTGGTAGAACTACAGATGCTTGGATTTATTGGTATTACTACCAAAATTATTCCAAGACAAAATTATATGGTTAATAGTAAAGGTTACTGTCAGTCCTTATCTAAGAAAAGTATCTGCTGGTAATTTTTATTTTCGCTCTCTTAATCCTACTGGATCAACATTCCCAAAATATTTTGTAAGCCTAATTCTATTCAGTAAAAGGTATGAAATTCTGTTATGGATCTAAAGTTATTAATGGTTTTATTTTCAAAGAGTGTCATGAAAGTTCAATTTTCCATTCACAAGGAATTGCAATTGGTTTCTTGCCATTCTCTAAACATTTATGAAATTCCATTTTATTTCATTCAAAAGGAATTTCATTACAGATAAGTTCACAAAAATAAAATACCACCTTAATTTAGAAATAACTTAATATATCTTCTCCTCTACAAAATTTAGTTTTGTAGATACATAAGTATTTTAAACATTGAGGGTCTGTTTCCTAAGACCTGTAGATGGTGAACTATTGTGTATAAAAATAACTTTCTTCAAATTTTTTAAAATTGGAAACATACAGTATGAAAAAAATCAAAAACTTTACATTCATTAATCTTTCATCATTTGTCTTTTCCTCAGATGATCTCTCAAACAGGTGGCTTTTTCTTCAAAAAGCTGTTATGTCTTATTTGTCCAGTAAACCACTTGGTCAATGCAAAAGGAAAAAATAGGAAGGTTAAAGCAGAAGACTGTTAATGGCACAGTTATATCATCTGATTTACTTTGTGTCATCTGTTGTCCCTTTGAATAACCTAAGCATGTGTTGACCTTGTCCTTGAAAGGGAAGGCTGCACAGTGCAGAATAGTTTCCTTAGTTCAGATTGTCTTTCACAGGAAAATTTGCAAACCAATAAAATGAGGTGGTTAGGAACACACATTTGACAACAGACTGAAATATGCTCAAATTCAGGCTCTGCCACCTTTTAGATGTAAGATCTTGACAATTTTCTTAATTCCCAAGACCTGAATTTTTATCTCAAAAAATATACTAATAACATCTACCTCAAAAGTTTTCATGAGAATCAAAATTGTATATGAAAGTACATGAGGCCTAATGTCCCTCACATATTAAGAGTATAAAATATGGTCATAAAGACACAAATTTGAGTGAAGGATACACACTTACTATAGAAATGGATTTCTTTTTTTAAATTTCAATTTATTTGTTTTAATTGGAGGCTAATTACTTTACAATTGTAAAGTAATTGTATTGGTTTTGCCATACATCAACATGAATCCACCACAGGTGTACACATGTTCCCCATGCTGAATGCCCCTCCCACCTTCCTCCCCGTACCATCCCTCTGGGTGATCCCAGTGCACCAGCCCCAAGCATCCTGTATCCTGCATCAAACCTGGACTGGCGATTCATTTCTTATATGATATTATACAAGTTTCAATGCCATTCTCCCAAATCATCCCACCCTTGCCCTCTCCTACAGAGTCCAAAACACTGTTCTATACATCTGTGTCTCTTTTGCTGTCTTGCATACAGGGTTATCATTAACCATCTTCCTAAATTCCATATATATGCATTAGTATACTGTATACACAATGGAGTATTAATCAGCCATTAAAAAGAATGCATTTGAATCAGTTCTAATTAGGTGGATGAAACTGGAGCCTATTATACAGAGTGAAGTAAGCCAGAAAAAATGGATTTCTTGTCCCTTACTGCAAGAGTGTTTTTTTGTTTTGTTTTGTTTTGTTTCAAATATCTCACCTCTCTTCAACAGTTTGGCAGTATATATTCAGAGAAGTGATGTTTACAAATAAACCTGAGGTACCCACTGAATGGACTGATTCAAATTTAGGAAAGGAGCATATGTCAAGGCTGTATATTGTCATCCTGCTTATTTAACTTATATGCAGAGTATATCATGCAAAATGCCAGGCTGAATTAAGCTCATGCTGGAATAAAGATCTGGGAGAACTATCAAACACCCTCAGATACGCAGGAAGTATATCTAGTGGTAGAAAGCGAAAAGGATGAACTTCTTCATGAAAGTGAAAGGGGAGAGTGAAAAAGCTGGCTTAAAACCCAACATTCAAAAAACTAAGATTATGGCACTTGGTCCCATCACTGCATGGCAATTAGATGGGGAAACAATGGAAACAGTGACAGACTTTATTTTCTTGGGCTCCAAAATCATTGCAGATGGTGACTGCAGCCATTAAAAGACACTTGCTCCTTGGAAGAAAAGCTATGACAAACCTAGACAGCATACTCAAAAGCAGAGACATCACTTCGCCAACAATGGTCCATTTAGGCAAAGCTATAGTTTTTCCAGCGGTCATGTGTGGATATGAGAGTTGGACCATAAAGAAGGCTGAGCACCAATTAATTGAGGCTTTCAAACTGTAGTGCTGGAGAAAACTCTTGAGAGTCCCTTGGACAGCAAGGAGACCCAGCTAGTCAATCCTAAAGAAAATCAACCCTGAACATTCATTGGAAGGACTGACGCTGAAGCTGAAGCTCCTATACATTGGCCACCTGATGAGAGGAGCTGACTCATTAGAAAAGACCCTGATGCTGGTAAAGACTGAAGGCTGGAGGAGAAGGGGACAACAGAGGATGACATCATTGACTCAATGGACATGAGTGTGAGGAAACTCTGAGAGATAGTGAAGGACAGGGAAGCCTGGTGTGCTGCATCCATGGGGTCACAAAGAGTTGAACAAGACTGAGCGACCGAACTGAACTGAACTTACACAACATTGCACATCTTGCATTACTGCTCAGTGGAACTCTAGTCACGATCCTTCAAACAAATATGTCAGGCATTTACACTCTTAGTTTTGCATCTCTTATTATGTAGGGGCTTTTATGAAGAATATCTTTCTGGGTCAGAACTTCCTCCCAATAATACTGTTTAAATCAATTTATTTTAAAACAGATAAACAGTAATGTAGAATTGTTTACAGTATAAACAATATATGCTCTTTTACCTGGCAGCATAAATAATATATAAATTATCTTTTTCATTCAATATTTGACTTGGCCACAGATTGTATGCTATTTTTATATTGTTATTCATTTAGCATTCTTGTTCAAAACCTGTATTATTCTATGTACAAAACCTGCATCATTTTTATAAACATATTTCTAAAAAGTATGCAAACTTAAAAATTAATGATATGAAGGTCTCTATCTTTAAAAAGTATAGGTTATTCCTATTTGGATAAGTATGGTTATGTTTGGCCTCTACTCAATGTTATATTTTATATACATTTTATTTGCTAAGCTCTCTTGTGATCTTTTGTTTCTTTTCCCTTTATGCTTCAGAACTGATTGAAATTTCCTATTTTATATTACTAGCATAAGGGAATTAGACACTACTTGTATTCTTTCAGAACTTAACTTTAATTTTCAAATGGCATTTAAATATTTCTGTCTTATATAATTGAGAATAGCTAACATTTACAATTCCCACCAAATGAGAAGCTAGATATAACCATTTATTCAAGTTTAATTATCACACATCACATATATAGCAATTATGTTCATATTTTTCAAGAATGCTTCTTGTTCTCCTATTACACTATTTTTCATTTGTGACTGATCTTACTTGATATTTCAACATCACCTCAAACACTTTGTAGACTCTCCTGAGGAAATAAATCAAGTTTTTTTCTTTTTATGTAATTTCTGCTTCTCCTCAGGTCAATTATTTTATTCCCATGATTTTTCAGTTTGCTCTTTTGTTTTTCTAAATGATTAATGATTTTTAACTAGTCACATAAACACAAATAAAACATTGTTTTTTGATTGCAAGCAAGTTATTTATATCCCGTTTTGAAACTCTGTTCCAAACCTATTTCTCCATTTTGTGTACAACCTGGCTGTAGCTGTGTGGGTAAGGGGCAGGGGCCAGGGGAATTAAACAGAGCCTCCAATTGAAATGCTCTTATAGAAAATAGCCATTAGCCATGAGAATAAAAGAGTAAGAAAGATTTAATCTGGGTTTGTAAACTATACTATATTTTATTTTTAAATTTTCTCTCTTCCTTTGTATGTTTTCTAGGTAATTTTTGATAAGATTCAAAGCAGCCTCTTCCTGTTTTTCTCTCATGCCAATGCATATTAAGAAGATGTAAAGGAGCATCACCACTTTATTTATGAGGTTCATGAGGTTACACTTGGGACTACAGAGTGACACGATGAAGGCTTTGAAGGAATCCCAGCCCAAACGTTCCATATTCATCCAATTAATTACTCTATATTTGGTCCCTCCCTTTCTCCTATACTCAGTCCTGGCCACCTCAGTCAGTTCAGTCACTCAGTTGTGTCCGATTCTTTGCGACCCCAAAAATCAAAGCACACCAGGCCTCCCTGTCCATCACCAACTCCCGGAATTAACTCAAATTCATGTCCATTGAGTCGGTGATGCAATCCAGCCATCTCATCCTCCATCGTCCCCTTCTCCTCCTGCCCCTAATCCCTCCCAGAATAAGGATATTTTCCAGTGAGTCAACTTTTTGCATGATGTGGCCAAATTATTGGAGTTTCAGCTTCAGCATCAATCCTTCCAATGAACACCCAGGACTGGTCTCCTTTAGGATGGACTGGTTGGATATCCTTATAGTCCAAGGGACTGTCAAGAGTCTTCTCCAACAACACAGTTCAAAAGCATCAATTCTTCAGTGCTCACCTTTCTTCACAGTCCAACTCTCACATCCATATACGGTCACTGGAAAAACCATAACCTTGACTAGATGGACCTTTGTTGGCAAAGTAATATCTTTGCTTTTCAATATGCTATCTAGGTTGGTCATAACTTTCCTTCCAAGGAGTAAGTGTCTTTTAATTTCATCCCTGCAATCACCACCTGCAGTGATTTTGGAACCCATAAAAATAAAGTCAGCCACTATTTCCACTGTTTCCCCATCTATTTCCCATGAAGTGATGGGACCAGATGCCATGATCTTAGTTTTTTTAATGTTGAGCTTTAAGCCAACTTATTCATTCTCCTCTTTCACATCAAGAGGCTTTTTAGTTTCTCTTCACTTTCAGCTATAAGGGTGGTGTCATCTGCATATCTGAGGTTATTGATATTTCTCCTGGCAATCTTGATTCCAGCTTGTGCTTCTCCCAGCCCAGCGTTTCTCATGATGTACTCTGCATAGAAGTTAAATAAGCAGGGTGACCATATACAGCCTTGATGTACTCCTTTTCCTATTTGGAACCAGTCAGTTGTTTGATGTCCAGTTCAAACTGTTGCTTCCTGACCTGCATATAGGTTTCTCAAGAGGCAGGTCAGGTGGTCTGTTATGGCCATCTCTTTCAGAATTTTCCACAGTTTATTGTGATCCACACAATCAAAGGATTTGGCATAGTCAATAAAGCAGAGATAGATGTTTTTCTGGAACTCTCTTATTTTTTCCATGATCCAGCAGATGTTGGCAATTTGATCTCTGGTTCCTCTGCCTTTTCTAATACCAGCTTGAACATCTGGAAACTCATGGTTCACATACTGCTGAAGCTTGGCTTGCAGAATTTTGAGCATTACTTTACTAGCGTGTGAGATGAGAGCAACTGTGCAGTAGTTTGAACAATCTTTGGCATTGCCTTTCTTTGGGATTGGAATGAAAAGTGACCTTTTCCAGTCCTGTGGCCATTGCTGAGTTTTCCAAATTTATTGACATATTGAGTGCAGCACTTTGACAGCATCATCTTCCAGGACTTGAAATAGCTCAGCTGGAATTCCATCACTTCCACTATGTGTGTTCCTAATGATGCTTTCTAAGGCCCACTTGCCTTCACATTCTAGGATGTCTGGCTCTAGGTGAGTGATCAAACCATCGTGATTATCTGGGTTATGAAGATCTTTTGTGTATAGTTCTGCTGTGTATGCTTGCCACCTCTTTTTAATATTTTCTGCTTCTGTTAGGTCCATACCATTTCTGTTCTTTATCGAGCCCATCTTTGCATGAAATATGCCCTCGGTACCTCTAATTTTCCTGAAGAGCTTTCTGGTCTTTCCCATTCTATTGTTTTCCTCTATTTCCTTGCAATGATGGCTGAGGAAGGCTTTCTCATCTCTCCTTGCTATTCTTTGGAATTCTGCATTCAGATGCTTATATCTTTCCTTTTCTCCTTAGCTTTTCGCTTCTCTTCTTTTCACAGCTATTTGTAAGGACTCCCCAGACAGCCACTTTGCTTTTTTTTTTGCATTTCTTTTCCATGGGGATGGTCTTGATCCCTGTCTCCTGTACAATGTCACGAACCTCATTCCATAGTTCATCAGGCACTCTGTCTATCAGATCAAGGCCCTTAAATCTATGTCTCACTTTTGATTTAGGTCATACCTGAATGATCTAGTGGTTTCCCCTACTTTCTTCAATTTAAGTCTGAATTTGGCAATAAGGAGTTCATGATCTGAGCCACAGTCAGCTCCTGGTCTTGTTTTTGCTGACTGTATAGAGCTTCTCCATATTTGGCTGCAAACAATATAATCAATTTGATTTCGATGTTGACCATCTGGTGATGTCCATGTGTAGTTTTCTCTTGTGTTGTTGAAGAGGGTATTTGCTATGACCAGTGCATTCTCTTGACAAAACTCTATTAGCCTTTACCCTGCTTCATTCCGTACTCCAAGGCCAAATTTGCCTGTTACTCCAGGTGTTTCTTGACTTCCTACTTTTGCATTCCAGTCCCCTATAATGAAAAGGACATATTTTTTGGGTGTTAGTTCTAAAAGGTCTTGTAGGTCTTCATAGAACCGTTCAACTTCAGCTTCTTTAGCATTACTGGTTGGGGCATAGGCTTGGATTACCATGATATTGAATGGTTTGCCTCGAAAACGAACAGAGCTCATTCTGTTGTTTTTGAGATTGCATCCAAGTACTGCATTTTGGACTCTTTTGTTGACCCTGATGGCTAATTCATTTATTCTAAGGGGTTCCTGCCCCCAGTAGTAGATCAAGGGCCACAGCCAAGATGAGCTATCACACCCCCAAGGTCAGGGCAGCGACCAGGAGGAGCTACCACACTCCTGAGTTCAGGGGCGGAGGCTGAGAGGAGCTACTCCACGTTCAAGGTCAGGAGGGGTGGTTGTCATGAGATACCCTTCGTCCAAACTAAGGAGCAGGGGCTGCGCTTTGCTGGAGCAGCCGGGAAGAGATACCCCACATCCAAGGTAAGAGAAACCCAAGAGGGTTTGTTGTGAGAGGGTTGTTGTGAGAGGGCATCACAGGGCAGACACACTGAAACCGTAATCACAGAAAACTAGCTAATCAGATCACATGGACCACAGCCTTGTCTAACTCAATGAAACTAATCCATACCATGAGGGGCCACCCAAGACAGGTGGGTCATGATGGAGGGGTCTGACAGAATGTGGTCTACTGGAGAAGGGAATGGCAAATCACTTCAGTTTTCTTGCCTTGAGAACCCCATAAACAATATGAAAAGGCAAAATGATAGGATAGTGAAAGGGGAACTCCCTGGGTTGGTAGGTTCCCAATATGCTACTGGAGATCAGTGGAGAAATAACTCCAGAAAGAATGAAGGGATGGAGCCAAAGTGAAAAAAGTACCCAGTTGTGGATGAGACTGGTGATAGAAGCAAGATCCGATGCTGTAAAGAGCAATATTGCATAAGAACCTGGAATGTCAGGTCCATGAATCAAGGCAAATTGGAAGTGGTCAAACAGGAGATGGCAAGAATGAACGTTGACATTCTAGGAATCAGCGAACTAAAATGGACTGGAATGGGTGAATTTAACTCAGATGACCTGGCCATCTGCAATGCCATATTTCCTGTGTGTCATTTGGGGATCGGAGCCCTCTTTGCCACATTCATCCTCTTCTGTGCTGCTATGGTTTTTAGACTTCACCAGGATGAATTCTGGCTCAAGCTTTATAGAAGTGTTCCATTTAAAGATAGGCTGTTGACAATACACTTTCCTAATTCCATTACCTTTATCGGTTTCCCACTCTTCTTTTGTTCATTCAGCTAAATTGCATTTTGGGAGGGCAGGAAAGTGAAAGCTTACATTTAATATACAATTTTGAAGCAGAAGTTAGAAATGCTGTCTTGAAGAGGGTTTGAACTTACACTGAATTCTGTGTCTATTGTTATTAAATGGGAAATCTGCTTGGATTATATGCTCTGGTGAAAAAAATTTTGCACAATTTAAATAATAAGAATTGTCTGTACATGTATAATCAAGACACTCAACCATTTGGGTGTTTTCATATTCCAATAATTGCTTTACTTTTAAGGAACATTAAATGCTTATTAAAATTCACTGAAATGAAATAGTGCTTTACCCTCTTACAAACTGTATTTTCTCTATTTACTCAAATCAGTTGCCCTTATAACATGAATAGTTGGACTTATGTGGAAGTCTACTAATTTCTACAAGACTATCACTAAAAGGAACTGTTTACTTTAGAAAGCAAGCATTTTTCAGAATTCCTGTTTTTTGCCATTTCTTTTACATGTCTTATGCTCTTTGTGTGAGTCCTTTAATTGATTTATGTAAAAAGAAATACCCTGGCTAGTACTTATTACAGAATCTTGTTACTTCCTTTCATCTATTTGTCTTGTGATGTTTGAGTCTCTTCTCTGTGTATCTTATCTCTATGTGTGTATCTCTTCTCTTATCTCTCCTTCAGAAAAGGGGAAATAAAGCTGATTGACTAAGAACCACTGTTCAGAGATGTAGGATTTTTAGCTACTAATTAGGACTCAGCTATTTCTATTAATTGCCCTTATTTAATAGTGCTGAAAGTCTGCATCAGCAGGATTCCAAAGAGTAAATAATGAATCACAGGAACTTTTAGAGGGTGTTATGTATGGATGTGAGAGTTGGACTGTGAAGAAGGCTAAGTGCTGAAGAATTGATGCTTTTGAACTGCGGCATTGGAGAAGACTCTGAGAGTCCCTTGGACTGCAAAGAGATCCAACCAGTCCATTCTGAAGGAGATCAAACCTTGGATTTCTTTGGAAGGAATGATGCTGAAGCTGAAACTCCAGTACTTTGGCCACCTCATGCAAAGAGTTGACTCATTGGAAAAGACTCTGATGCTGGGAGGGATTGGGGGCAGGAGGAGAAGGGGACGACAGAGGATGAGATGGCTGGATGACATCACTGACTCAATAGACGTGAGTCTGAGTGGACTCTGGGAGTTGGTGATGGACAGGGAGGCCTGGCATGCTGCGATTCATGGGGTCTCAAAGAGTCGGACACGACTGAGCGACTGAAATGAACTGAACTGATGACCTGAATATGTCTCTCCCCAAATTCTACTTTCCAAGGATAAGTTTAGATTAAGTCATGAGGATGAGCCCCTGGTGATGTAATCAGTGCCCCTGAAAGAAGAGACATCGAGAATTTATTCTCTCTCCAACCATGCACAACTAGAAAAAACCATGGGAGGCTACAGCAAGAATTGACAAACCATGAAGTGGGTCTTCCCAGAACTTGATCATACTGTCACCCCGACAGACCTCCACTTTCTGGCATTGTGACAAAATAAGGGTCTACTGTTTAAGCCAGGTCTATGGTATTTTGTTAAGACAGCCCACGCTGACTAAGACAGAGGGGCAAATCTACTGCCACTCTCTTGATTCCTGCAATCAAATCCTTGTTACTGGGGACCTAGCAACTCATCCAGTAAGACAGTACATCAAACTTGAAGCATGTTGTTCTGAGATGCTACCACTGCTGGGCCTTTAACAGGAAAACCCATGTGTTTTTGTTTGTTTGTTTAAACATGATGGTTCCTGAATCATATCAGCCTCTATGTTTCATCCACTTAATGCAAAACTCCATTATTATCACATATAATTTGTGCCTGAAACAACTCTAATTATAAAGACTTTAGTATAATAATTTCCCTAATATTGTCATTTTCCATTCTTACTGTAATATAGCATGCCTTCTCATGAGATAGAGAGAGGAAAGAAAGACGGAAAATAAGAAAGGGAATGAAGGAAGAAAAGAGAGAGGAGGCAGGGAAATGATTTTAAAAAATAAAACAGCATATGGCTTCTTTACTGGTTCCATTTTATGTATCTAAACTTGTTCCCAAACTTTCACATACATTATAAATTTACATAAAACTATTGAAGAAATTAGAGCACATTTATTGGGTGAAGCCCTGCCAAGATATAAAAATAATACATAAATCATGGTATACAAATTCCAGGCCAAGAGGAAGCTAATTAGCAACTATTTTGGCTGCTTTCATATTTAATCTTTGTCTAGTATTTTCGTTAAGAATATTAGTATCTCTTTCATTCACTCACCCTGAAGTTAGTGAATCAAGTTCATTTTGAGTCTATTTCTTTAATATGTGTTGATATACATATAAAAATAAGGAATAAATTACTTTTGTTTCCACCTGGCTTCCTATTAGTAACTAAATGTAAGTTTTCCAAGTACTACTAGTGCACTGGTGGATGGTTACTTGCTTTATGGCTGCATTTAAGTTGCTGAGGTGCAATCTGTAACAAAACATAAATCAGTCAGCATGAGGGTAGACATAAATATCGATTCTGGTGGTGAAAATCCTCAGGAGATGGTTTTTCGAAAGCCACATATTAAGACTAAGTCTATGCAGAAATATCATTGAGCATTTATTGATCTTTGGCTAAATAAGTATACAAATAATGGGACAGAACTTTTCACTGTTGCCAGTGGACATAAATTACATGTTTTAGATCTAAAATCTTAAATATTTCTAATATACAAGTAGATAATTATATGTTTTGATAAAATAGAAGTCATTGTTGCCGTACATAAAATCACTGATTTCTTTGTAAAATCTCAGTGGACGAAAAAGAAGACATGAAAAATAATTGCCTTGTAAGGATATAGACAATCACTAAATAAATAAATAAGAGAGAAGTACTGTTTTGGTCGGTTCACAATGGGTGAATCAGAACTATGAACTGATAAAGATTTCTTTTTGTCTAGCTTATTTGCCAAGAGAGGTAAGAAATCTACAGGAACATTGATAGTAAAATTTGAAAAATCACATAGAAATGTTGTTATCACTTCTATCATAGTTTTGGCTGCTGTCCCTGCAGCTGTTACTAAAAGTAGAAATTTTATTACAGGAAAAAGTATGAAACAGAGGAGATATATGCTAAGTGAACAAATAAAACTTACTTTACTCTTCATGAGAAGATGTTTTATACTGTGGCATTCACCCTAATTTATTTTACATAAAAGGAATGAATGTCAAATATAGAGTATTTTAAAAGATGACAGTGATACAATGTCACTGAACACTTAGGGACCACGTCTGCCCTTTCCTCTCTTCAGCCTTTTCTCAGTAAAGCTCCTGGAGTGAGTCTCAAAATGTGCGCCAGATGGTGCCTTTCCCCAAAGCCTTCTAGTAGCTGCCCATGGCCCTCAGTGGAACCGTGTTCCTGAGAGTAACCAGTAAGATTGACATTCTCTAATCCCATGGTGGCTCTCTCCTCATCCCCTGCCCTCTCCTTTGCTCTCCATATCCCAGCCCTTTCCCTCATTGTTGATTACTGAGTATGCTATTCACTCTCTTCTCTTTGGGTTTTTATGCTTCATCAAAATACACCTCATAATTAGAGGATTCCCTAAGCACTCCACATAAAATAGGATCAGCTACTTACAAGCACACATAACAGTTTGGGAGACGCCTGTGCCCATTTCCTTTATCAAACTTTATTTTTGTTCATTGTACTTCTTGTCATTGGGTTTGCCGTGCATTTGATTGTTTATTTGCTTGATTTTAACCCTAAGTCTCCCCAGGAATTGAAAGTTCCTCAAGGGCAGAGATTTTGACTCTTTTGTTTATTGCTGTATATCCTGTTCCTGGAATAAAGAGACTCAATAAATACTGTTAAAAGCCTAATACTACAAATTACCAACATTTCCCACACTTGCCTAATTTAATCTTTATATTATTATCAACCACATCTTACAGATAATTTAAATTACATAAATTCCCAAAGATTACCACCTTGCAATTTTTAGATAAGGTCTCCTGCACACTTTGTTTGATTTGTTGCTTAGTATAGTGGTTTCTCTACTCTCTGCATTGCACTTTTGAGGTTGCCAATCATTTAGTAATTCAGAAGCCAATTTAATGGTCAGCCTAAAAATGTAAAATGAAATAATATTCACTATATATCATCTGTCTTAGTCACCAATCCCAGGGCCAGAAAAAATAAAGCAACAAACAGAACTGAAGTTATTTGTAGTTCAAGCCTCAAATAGTGCCATTTATTTTGGTTTTCTCTTTTATGTAAAGGGAGTATGTTGCCCTACATTTAATTCAGGGAACTACATGCAGCATTGCTATAAGGAAAAACCAATAAATACCATGTTTTACTCAGCCCTGTCATCCCTAAAGTTCTGTGCCTCCTGCTGTTTTCAAACTGTGCGTCAGTAGTTCAGAAAAGGTGTGAGATTCTCCCCACCAATTACCCAACACACAATAGGTCAATTCCCATGAATTCCTTACACTGGATACTGCCATGTAAATGGATGACTATATTTTTCATGTCTTCCCTTATCTTTTCTATGCATGGTGAGATACATCCAATATGTGTTAAAAATACATCATTCAAATGGTGTTCTAGTGATTCCAATTGCTGTATCTTATACCAAGCCTTACATTTTCCTTTTAATAATTAAATGTGATCATCTATGCTGAAAGGATGCTTTAAGTGATTATCACAATAGGCTATTATTTCTATGTTATTTAAAGAATGGAAACATTAAGACATCTAATCAACACTTAGCATTAAGTGTAAGACAAAAGGGTAAGAAAGACATATTTATAAGACTTTAGATATCCACAGTTTCCCATAACTATCTTCCATAAAAATTCTTAACTGCATATCGATTGCCATTTTACCTAATATGGCAATATGATTACAAATATCCAGAACCAAGAAATTTATTCAAGTTGTTATCTTTCTTGACTGTGCAATATTTTAAAATAACTCCACCAAATTTTATCATAAACATTTCTGAACTAAAAGGGAATAGCACTACATAGCTTATATAAGAAGAGATTTTATAGTTTATTTAAAGTTTGTGGTACAGCAACTGAGGTAAGTGATTCTATTAAAACGTAGGCAATAATGATTCCTTATTACCTAAGTAGAGTTAGGTCATCTTTCTTTTAAAGCTTTATAAAATTTTTAAGAACTTACAAAGCATCTTGTGTGAAATGAAAGAAAAGATGGATTTAACTGTCAAAAAATGGATTAAAAGAATTAAGACATTTCACAGAATTTTGTGCTTATTTTTCCCCCTTTTGGGGCAATCAATGAATACACTGGTTGTTTACTTGTATAGTCACAAATATACAAACGTACTTGTAATGGTTAATTTTATGTGACAACTTGTCGAGGCCATGATAACCAGTTCAGTTCAGATCAGTTAGCTGCTCAGTCATGTCCAACCCTTTGTGACTCCACAGACTGTAGCACTCCAGGGTTCCCTGTCCATCACCAACTCCCAGAGCTTGCTCAAACTCATGTCCATCTAATCAATAACATCATCCAACCATCTCATCCTCTGTCATCTCCTTCTCCTCCTGCCTTCAATCTTTCTGAGCATCGGGGCCTTTTCCAGTGAGTCAGTTCTTCACATCAGGTGGCCAAAGTATGGGAGCTTCAGCTTTAGCATCAGTCCTTCCAAAGGATACTCAGGACATGATGATCAGATATTTCATCAAATATTATTCTTCATGTTTCTATGAGGGTGTTTTTGGATGAGATTTACACTTAAATCAATGGACTTTGAGTGAAGCAGAATGCTCACAATAATGTGTGGGGGTGGAGTTCATCTACCCAGTTGAGTATCTGAAAAGAACAAAGGACTGTCCTCTCCTCCCCTCAATCCCAGCAAAAGGAAATCTGCAGCAGATTGCTTCTAGTCTTCAACTTCAGTTGTCCAACCTGTCTGCCTACACTGCAGGTTTCAGACTTGCCATCTTCTATAAATACACAAGGCAATTCTATTACATATATATAAAAGCAACTTAGGTAAGTGGTTGCATTAAAACATAGACAACATTGGTTCTTTACTATTTAAGTAAAATTTAGCTATTTTTTTTATACTTTACATTATTTTGAGAACACCCACATGCATGCACACATATTCTATTTCTCTGTTTCTCAAAAAAAACCTGACTACATTATTTATCCAGAGAAGAGATGAAAGAAGTGGGAAAAGAGCATGGGAAAATATCTAAGCTATTTATTTAATACAAACCATTATAAAATATTAAATTTCTATAATCATACTATATTTCAAAGACTATCAGTTCAAAATTTTAATGAATTTTCAACCTCTCTTTTCTGTAACAAAGTACAGAGATAATGATTAGTATTGGAATGTTGCCATAGAAATGGTCAGCTCCTATCTTACATAAATATTGATATGTTTAACAATAGAGTATGAAACCATATGACACCAAATCAGCCTTAAAGTGTAATTTGTTTTTCTGAAATAATTATCCTATTTTTTTAGATAATGATATATTTTTCTGGCAATCTATTATCTTATGAAACTAAATATTTCCTAAGTGTCTTTATGGAACTGATAGGTTAACAAATTAAAAATAAATGTTATATGAGGCAATGGGAAATGTAACTTACTGTGTGTGAAACTGCAATGTGTACACATGATGAATTAATTGCAGTCAGTATTAAGTAGAAATAGATTCCTAAACTTTCTAATATTTATACCTTCAGTCTCTTTTCATTCAAATAAGAAACATAAACTAATATCTGAATAGCTTACTGTTTATTCATATGGTTGACCTATGAAAGTTAAGAATTTGAAAATATGCAACTTTATGACAAAATAATCTTAACTTTTTTCTTATTTAAATTTTACCTAACTTGTAAATCAGGGATTTGATATGTATGCTTGTTTCCCTTTATGTTATTAATATACAAGTTAATATTAACAAATTAAAACCAATATTTTTATAAATATATTCTATGTATATACTGTAAGGCACTATAACCATATACACTATTATTCTCGCTGACTGTATTTTTTCATTTGGTCATCATGCACTAATAGAAATCCTTGCAGTAAATAGAAATCCTTTTATTAAAGCTTTCTACTTTTCTGGAGTCAGACTGTCTGGTACTTAGTATCCAATTCATGACCCATGGAGACACTCACCAACAAAAAAAGAATATTGAGTGTGACAATTCACCACAAAATACATGGTGAAAAACAATGACTAAACTAAATGACATCATATACAAAGATACTTATGAGAAGCAGAGATCACCAGCCAGTACATGTCATCCAACTATTCCACCATATCTCAGGAAGGGAATTTTTTTAAATGTTTACTTAGAATACTTGGACCAAAAAAAAAACAAAAACCAGAATACAGATGTGAACGTTAGAACTTATGATGTTTTGGAGCAAAGTACAAGATTGTCTTTTCAAACTTGCTGATTGGAAAATACATAAGGGAAAAAAGAGAATGGCAATAAAAATAAACTTGGGCCAAATGTATTTTGGGTTGCATAGAAAAGCACTTTTAATTTAGTGCTGCCTTAGTGAAAGAGTAAATCATCTCCAATTTAATATGTATTCTTTTACATCCAAACCATTCTTTTAAATTACGGAAGCTAAGTTGTTTTTAATGATCTTTACTTTATGTTCCACGGAGGAAAGTATGTTCCAAGCTGGAAATTTCAAAGGCAGAAAAGAGATAAACCACAAACACCTGAGCACTCAAAGGATAAAATGTTTACTGGTTACTATTTTGTTACTTAGAATTACAGACATTAGATTATTCCTGGAACATCTTGCTTAGAAGAGTTGTGGTAGATACACAGAATATCATCTCTACTTCTGCATATCTTTGTAACAGATATGCATTCAAAGAAAGTAAAATCCTGAAGTCTAATCATTAATCTCTTGTGTAAACATTATTTCACCTTCTATTTTTAACAAATTTAATAAAGCCAGCACTTTATTACAGCACTTTATTTATTATTTTGTTCTACCATTTTGGAGCAACACTTTTTGATTATCTGAATAATAAAAATTGACCTCTGTAATATGAATGGTATAAATATACTAATTATAGACATTGCTAGAGTGGATGAATAAAAAGGCCCCATTATAATTTATTTATAAGAAAAATTCACTTTAAGTATAAAATCTCACATTGGTTAAAAGTTTAGGAATGGGAAAATATTTACCTTGCTAACAGTAATAAAATGAAAGCTGGAATTGCTATATTAATTTCAGATTACACAAATTTGATACCAAAAAATGACAGATGATTAAGAAGAGTGTTGCATGATGATAAAATAGTCAGTTTGTTAATTCTCCAAAAGAGATGTAATAATCTCAAATGTGCTTCCACATAACAATACAGAATTAAAATGTGTGTGGCAAAAACTGATAGAATGATGCAAGGAGAAACAGGCAAACCTACCACTGTAGTTCAATTCATCAGCTTTTCTCTTTCAGTAATTCACAGATCAAAAAGGTAGAAAATCAGAAAAGACAGCTGACCTAAACAGCACTAAACAATCTAATCAACATTTATAGAATACTCCACTCAATAATAGGAAAATATGTTCTGGGCTATAAAATATACCTTAAAATATTAAAAGAATAGAAATCACAGTATGTTCTCATCCACATGGAATTAAATTAGGAATCAATAATAGAAGATAGTTGGAAATTCCAAATATTGGAAAGTAAATAACATAATTCTAAATAATACATGGGTCAAAGAAGAATTCTCAAGTAAAAAGTTTAAAAAATATATTTGAACTTACAGAACATAAAAGATCAAACTTTATAGAAAATTAGTTCTAAGGATTTAGAAATAACTGCATACATTGGAAAAATAGGAAGATTTGAAGTTAATTAATTATTAAAGCATTTATCTTAGGAAATTTTGGAAAGAAGACCATTTTAAGTTAAAGAAAATAAATAATTTTAAAAGAGCAGAAATTAATGAATTTGAAATCAAGAAATCGATAAGAGAAAATGAATGAAAGTAAAAGTTGATTCTTTGAAAACATTTTTGAAAAGATTAATAAAACTAATAAACCTCTACTGATGCAACCCAATAAAATAAAGAAGTCATAAATTAATACTAGAAATGAAAGAAGTCCATTACCACTAATATTATGGACATAAAAAGTGATAAAGGAATACTATCAACAACTCTGTGTTCACAAATATGCCAAATTTGAAAAATAGAATAACTCCCTGAAAGACGTAATCAACTAAAACTCATTCAAGAATAAACAAAAAATCTAAATAGACCATTGTGTGTGTTAAGTCACTTCAGTTGTGTCTGGCTCTCTGCGACCCTATGGTAGCCCGCCAGCCTCCTCTGTTTATGGGATTTGCCAGGCAAGAATACTGGAGTGGATCGTCATGCTCTTCTTAAGGGGATCTTCTTGACACAGGAATCCAACCCACATTTCCTATGTCTCCTGCACTGGCAGGCAGGTTCTTTACCACTAGCACCTGGGAAGCCCCAACAGACCTATATGAGTTCAGGAAATTGAACCAGTAATTACAAGAAAGAAATCCTCAAACTCAGAAGCTCTCCCTGGCAAACTATATCAAACATTTAAGGAAGAAATGATACTAACTTCTCACAATCTTTCCCAAAATATAAAAACAAAGTGACCCATTATTAACTCATTGCTCTAATACCAAACTGAAAGCCAGTATCTTTCATGAAAATAAATGCAAAAATCTTCCAGACAATATTGTAACTGAATTTAACTCTAGATTAAAAGAATCATATACCATGACCAGATGGAATTTATGCCACCTATAAAAGGCTAATTCAATACTATAGCAATAATAATCATTCAATATAATTCACTGCATTAATAATATATAAAAAATAAACATCACTCACTGATGATTTTATAAAGCTCAGAAAACTGGAAATAGAAAAGAATTTCCTCCATTTGAAGTAAAACATTTGCAGCTCTACAGCTAACATCAAACATCAAGCATATGGCAAGATAACAGATGCTTTATCACAAATATCAGAAACAATATAAGGATTTCATCTCTTTCACCACTCCTATAAAACATTTTACTGGAATACCTAGTTAGCCTATTAACAAGAAAAGTAAGCAAAATGTATAAAGATTGGAAATAAAGAAATAAGACTTTTCCTGTTCATAGATAATATGATTTTTAAAAATCCCAAATAGTTGACAAAAAATAGCCTGGAACTAAAAAGTAAGTATTACACGGTTGTCAGATATAAGGTTAATATTCTAAAAATTGATAGCTTTTCTATATTCAAGCAATATACAATTGGAATCTGAAAAAAATAGCACCGAGAATAATGAAATACATAGATGTAAATCTAAAAAAATACACACAGAATTTAAAAATTCTAGTAAAAGAAAAACAAAAGGTCTAAAGAGCTGAAATTTCATGTTAATCAGATGGAAGACTTGAAGATATTATTATATTACCAACTTCATCTATAATTTCAGCACCATCTCAATCAAAATCACAGCCATCCTTTATCTGTGGATAAGACAAAGAACCAAAAATAATCAAGAAGATACTAAACAAAAATAAAATTATAAGGCTTACATTACCAATTTCAAGATTCTTTATAAAGCTGTGTTAGTTAGGGCAGCATGGTATTGGGGAAACAATTGAAACATTGTTCATTAGAACAGAAAAAAAGAGCTCATAAATAGACAACACAAATACAGGCAACTGATCTATGTTCCTGCAATCACAAAGGAACATAGGCAATTTCAATAAATAAAGGACAAACTTTTCAACAAATACTACCAGAGGAATTGGATGTCAATATTCAAAACAGAATAAACATATAAACAAGCATTATACCTTTGTCAAAAATGATCTCAAAATCATAGATCTAAGTTTAAAATGCAAAATTCTTAGTAGAAAACATAGAAAGTCTATATGACCTAATGATCATGAGTTTTTAGATTCAACACCAAAAGTACAATCCACATGGAAGAAAAAACTGGTAATTTCATTAAAACTACAACTCTAAGCTCTGTGAAATACACTGTCATTAGAACTGAAAGTAAAGAATATATTTTTCAAAGATGATAGTTTTGGTAAAGGTCTCAGATCCAAAATATGCAAAAAAATTTTATAACTCAACAATAAGAAAACAAGCAACTCAGTTTTAAAACTGAACAAAAGAAGAGTTCAGGGACCTCATCAATGAATATATATATAGATGAAAAATAAAATATGAAAATATGTACTACATCATACTTCATTAAGGAATTTTGAATTAAAACAGTAATGAAATATCACTATACAACTATTATAATAACTATAGTTTAAAATATATTCATATTACAAATTTCTGGCAAGGATGCAGAGCAACAGGAATGCTAATCTATTAGTAGAGGAAATGTAAAATGCATAACTTTGGAAGATAATTTGGATGTTTCTTACAAATCTAAATGTAACCTTGCCTTATGATCTTTCAGCCAAATCTAGATACTTAACTGATCTGAAATGTTATGTCCACACAAAAGCCTACATATAAATATTTATAGCAGATTTATTCTTATTATCTGAAAAGGAAGACACCAATAGCCTCATTAATAGGTCAATGTATAAACAAGTTGTGGCACAATATAGTGTAGTATTAAATAATTAAAATGAGTTATTAAGTCACATCAAGGGCTTCCCTGATAGCTCAGCTGGTAAAAAATCCACTTGCAGTGCAGGAGATCCCGGTACAATTCCTGGGTCAGGAAGATCCACTGGAGAAGGGATAGGCTACCCACTCCAGTATTCTTGAGATTTCCTGGTAGCTCAGTTGGTAAAGAATCTACCTGCAATGCAGGAGACCTGGGTTTGATCCCTGACTTGGGAAGATCCCTCGGAGAAGGGAAAGGCTACCCATTCCAGTATTCTGGCCTGGAGAATTCAATTGGCTGTATAGTCCATGCGGCCACAACGAGTCAGACATGACTGAGCAACTTTCATTTTCACTTTCACTAAGTCACAAAAGGTATGAATCAACTGTAAGTGCATATCGCTAAACGAAAGAGGCCAATCTGAAAAGGCTATGTATTTATGATTCCAGTTATAGAGAAACCTAGAAAAGTCAAAACTACAGAGACAGAAAAAAAAATTGATAATTCCCAGGGATTTGTGGTATCAGAGTATGTTTGAATAGGTTAAATATAGGGCATGTTTTAAAGTGGTGACTGTATCCTATATGTAATTGCATTTGTGGGTACATGATGTTATCCATTTGTCAAAATGAATACAACCTTATAGTTCAAAGAGTAAATCTTAATGTATCCAAACTTAAAAAAATAATTTAGTAGGTTGAAGAATCCCAGGAAGGAATGAAAAATAGGGCAAAACAATTTAATTGTATTTAAAATGTCTGAAATGACCTTTCTGAAGAGAATAGGGGGAAATATGTTGACCACAGGCACTTTGGAAATGAAAGACATAAGTAAATTCAGAAACAAAAGAAATTTTTAATCAGCACCATGTTCTAGCTAATGATAATGTGTTCCCATGAAGTTATAGATTAAGGATTCTGATATTGCTATACACGTATGCTGGTATTGAAAACTGATGACTGATGGTAGGTGAAAGCCACATTTCTCACTATTGCAGTGAGAATTTACAAAGAAGTTGAAGGGGAAACCAGTGTAATCCATGCAGTAATTATATAGAGTTGAAGACCACAGTATGAACTCCTATTTAACTGAGACATATACATATGGAAATATTTATGGATTGAAGTGTATATATAGGTTGTATTCACACATATACTTCCTTGTTCTGCTAGTTGACAGGGTCTAGAAACAAGGCAGGCCTCACTGCACCAAGCAGACCAAGCACCCAGATGTTGGCTTATGATTTCACTCATTAATAAAATGAAACAGGGCTTCTATGAGAAAGGACAAATTTTAGGCCCAGGGCAGGAGATACACAAATGAGCCTGGAGTAGTTTAAAGTGACAGAAAGTAATGAAATGCTCAAAAACCAAAAGAGAGAGAAAAAAACCTACACAAAATGATGTAATGTGCTCAGTTGCTCAGTCAAGAACAATTCTTTGTGACCCAGTGGACAGTGGCCTGGCAGGCCCCTCTATCCATGAGATTTTTCAGGCAAGAATATTAGAAGGGGTTACTATTTCCTCCTTCAGGGAATCTTTCCAGTCTAGGAATTGAACCCAGGTCTCCTGCATCTCCTGCGTGTGGATTCTTTACCACTGAGCCATCTGTAGAGGTATGTAAATGTTATACAGTATTTAACAGAGAATTCCACAGAGGGGGCCCCAAAAACAAAGCAGGAAAATAATTTGATCATATAAATCAATACAGAAGAATTGGATTATAACCCATTCATAAAATAGCCATCCAAGATTCCATGCTGATATAAATAAAAGATTAAATAAATAAATAAATAATGAAAAAATAGTGATAAATCTCTCATGCAGCAAAATTCCAAATACATATACAGATATTATGACCTTAGGACGGGAGCACATACATCTCGACTCCACAAGGTTGACTTCTTTCCAAAGAGTACACCATGAAATGGGGGAAGGAGTAGAATAATTTTACAGTGAAGAAACCTGACAAACTATTTCAGCCCAGTTGCCAATAATAGTTACCAGTTAGCATCAATAATGATAAGACTTGTTGATAGCATATAATCTTGATATGAGGTAAAGAAATGGCACATTTCCTCTTTGCCCTTCCTCCCTCAAGTTCACAACTCCAGTGTAATCATGAGAAAAATCATATTAGACAAATCCCAATTGAAGAGCATTATATAAAATTGTACCTGCTCTCAAAAATGCCAAGGTCATTAAAAACCAGGAGTGCCTGAGAAACTATCACAGATAAAAGAAGTCTTCAGAGACCTGACAATTAAATGTCATGCTGTATCTTGAATGGGAAATGCTGTAATAGTAAAGGACATTGGATAAAACTAAGGAACTATGACAAAAGTAGAACTTTAATCAATGTTAATAACTCAACTGATTCCTTATTAGTAATAGGGGAAATTTGGTGCAGAGTATATGAGACCTGATTGAAATATCTTGCAATGTTTCTATAAATCTCAAAAAAGTATTCTAAAAATTTCAAAACTTAAACTTCATTTAAAATATCTGATAGTGTCCTTTTACTAATGTTACCTATCAATTTGTTTTCAATTGGTCTTATAAGTCAATATTGCTCAGTCATGTCCGACTCTTGGCAACCACATGGACTGCAGCACGACAGGCCTCCCTGTCCATCACCAAATCTCGGAGTTCACCCAAACTCATGTCCATTGAATCGGTGATGACATCCAACCATCTCATCCTCTGTCATCCCTTTCTCCTCCCACCTTCAATCTTTCCCAGCATCAGGGTCTTTTCAAATTAGTCAGCTGTTTGCATCAGGTGTCCAAAGTATTGGAGTTTCAGCTTCAACATCAGTCCTTCCAATGAACACCCAAGACTGATCTCCTTTAGGATGGACTGGTTGGATCTCCTTGCAGTCCAAGGGACTCTCAAGAGTCTTCTCCAACACCACAGTTCAAAAGCATCAATCCTTCAGCACTCAGCTTTCTTTATAGTCCAACTCTCACATCCATACATGACTACTGGAAAAACCATAGCCTTGATTAGATGGACATTTGTTGGCAAAGTAATTTCTCTGCTTTTTAATATGCTGTCTAGGTTGGTCATAACATTTCTTCCAAGGAGTAAGTGTCTTTAAAATCATGGCTGCAGTTACCATCTGCAGTGATTTTGGAGCCCCCCAAAAATAAAGTCAGCCACTCCTTCCACTGTTTCCCCCTCTATTTGCCATGAAGTGATGGAACCAGAGATCAAATTGACATCTGCTGGATCATCAAAAAAGCAAGAGAGTTCCAGAAAAACATCTATTTCTGCTTTACTGACTATGCTAAAGCCTTTGACTGTGTGGATCACAATAAACTGTGGAAAATTCTGAAATAGATGGGAATACCAGACCACCTGACCTGCCTCTTGAGAAAACTGTATGCAGGTCAGGAAGCAACAGAGAGAACTGGACATGGGAAAACAGACTGGTTCCAAATAGAAAAACACTGAGCTGGTGAAGGGTTAATAGGGTAGCAGAGATGTGCCTGCAAATGGGTCTCTCTGCTCAGGCTGAGCGTCCTTGCATATGAGGCGTTCTGCCAAAGAGTCTGGACACAGCCTTGAGTTTAATGGTCCCTTGCAAATGAGGGAGCATTCCCTTCTTGAGATAAGAAGGAGATGAGGGCTTTGGGCAGACTCTTCAGTAGACAGAGATTTCACTCCCCTTTGCTATACGATAACATGTATGCACCTGCACTGTACTGAAAAGGCTTATTCTTACAATCTGGAATTCTGCCTAAGGATGGCTTTATAATAATAAACAGCAATTAGTTTGCCCAGTTGTTCCTCTGGCCAGAGTGGTGTCCTGTCTGTCTTTTGTATGTCTTGTATGTTCTGTGTCATTTCGCTCGTAGTAACCAACAAGCTGGAGGAAGTACAAGCTGGAATCCAGATTGCCAGGAGAAATATCAATAACCTCAGATATGCAGATGATAACACCCTTATGGCAGAAACTGAAGAAGAACTAAAGAGCCTCATGATGAAAGTGAAAGAGGACAGTGCAAAAATTGGCTTAAAGCTCAACATTCAGAAAGCTAAGATCAGGGCATCCGATCCCATCACTTCATGGCAAATAGACTGGGAAACAGTGGCTGACTATTTTTCTGGGCTCCAAATCACTGCAGATGGTAATTGCAGCCATGAAATTAAAACACTTACTCCTTGGAAGAAAAGTTATGGCCAACATAGACAGCATATTAAAAAGCAGAGACTTTACTTTGCCAACAAAGATCCGTCTAGCAAGGCTATGGTTTTTCCAGTAGTCATGTATGGATGTGAGAGTTGGACTATAAAGAAAGCTGAGTGCCAAGGAATTGATAGTTTTGAACTGTGGTGTTGGAGAAGACTCTTGAGAGTCCCTTGGACTGCAAGGAGATCCAACCAGTCCATCCTAAAGGAGATCAGTCCTGGGTGTCCATTGGAAGGACTGATGTTGAAGCTGAAACTCCAGTACTTTGGCCACCTGATGTGAAGAGCTGACTAACTTGAAAAGACCCTGATGTTGGGAAAGATTGAGGGCAGGAAGAGAAGGGGATGACAGAGGATGAGATGGTTGGATCACCGACTCGATAGAAGTGGGTTTGGGTGAACTCTGGGATTTGTTGATGGACAGGGAGGCCTGGCATGCTGTGGTTCATAGGTTCACGAAGAGTTGGACATGACTGAGCAACTGAACTGAACTGATGGGCCCAGAAGCCATGATCTTGGCCTCACAGAGGTAATGGAAAATGTGTGGGTGTATTAGTAGCTCAATCGTTCCAACTCTTTGTCACCCCAAGGACTGTAGCCCACCAGGCTCCTTTGTCTATGGAATTTTCCAGGCAAGAATACTGGAGTGAGTTGCCATTTCCCTTTCCAGGGGAATCTTCCCAACCCAGCACTGCAGGCAGAGTCTTTATTGTCTGAGCCACCAGGGTAGCCTTAATAAAAAAAAAAAAAATCTGCTCTCAAATATCTTAATCTTTAAAAATCAAACATTCAGTCATTGTCAGAATTTCATATGAAATATTTAATATTTGAGGAAAATTCATTAAAATATGTTTATAATACTTCATGTATATTGTTATTTATCTAAAAAATATCTATTAAAGCACTGCTACTTTCCTAGCTTTATAGTCTTCATTACTGATAGTGTATAAAACTATTATGCTCTGTACACATAACATCTAGTCCCAGAATCTAGTTGAATTTTCAGTAATATAGTGGAAGATAATAACCAGAACTATCTTACTTTGGATTTATTGAAATATTTGAAAATATTATTTATAATCTTAATAAAATATTTATTGACAAGATTCATGCTCATTAATATTTCTTTCAAAGAGAATTCTGTTTAACAAAACAAATATATTATTTTAATGATCTATATAACTACATATAGCTTCATCTTTGTAATAAATAGAAATTAAGTAATTAACAATAGTTACTTTTGTGTTTCAACTATCAGGATGTTTGGAAGAGATTTTCTTCTCAGACAATTATATTTAATATATTCATGCATGCTAATTTGCTTCAGTCATGTCCAACTCTTTGTGACCCTATGGACTGTAGCACACCAGGCCTCTCTGTTCATGGGATTCTTCAGGAAAAAATACTGAAGTGGGTTGCCATCCATCCTTTAGGGATGTCCCAACCCAGGGATCAAAATAGCATCACCCATGACTCCTGCACTGCTGGCAGATTCTTTATCACTAAGCCATCAGGGAAGCCCATTTAATGTATATATCATATTTAGTCAGACTTCTTTTACTCATCTCATTTTTATTAGCATTATTTCAATTATTTTAGTTTATTGACTAAAGGAGTTTTGTTGAAACATTTAACCAAAACTTTGTTTTTAAAATAAGGATAAAATCATGATGTGAAAGGAAATGAGTATGTTTCACATGGAGAAGTATACATCCTTCTTTTATGTTGGGAGTGGCTTGTTACTTTTGTAAAATGAAAGTGAAAATGTCAGTTGCTCAGTCCTGTCTGAATCTTTGCAGCCCCATGGACTGTAGCCCACCAGGCTGCTCTGTCCATGGGATTTCATAGGGAAAAATACTGGAGTATGTGCCATGTCCTTCACCAGGGGATCTTCCCAACCCAGGGATGAACACAACAAATTTCAGATACATTCTTTACTGCTGATGCCACTAGGGAAACTGTTATTCTTGCAACTCTATATCAAAATACATCTCTCCTCAGGCTGTTATACTTGAATTCTGTCATATTGAGAGCTCAGAGGACAAATATGATTACCTCTGAGTTAAGCTATACCGATAGATAGAGTGCCTGATGAACTATGGACGGAGGTTCATGACATTGTACAGGAGAGAGGGATCAAGACTTTGCCCATCGAAAAGAAATGAAAAAAGGAAAATGGCTGTCTGGGGAGGCCTTACAAATATCTGTGAAAGAAGAGAAGTGAAAAGTAAAGGAGAAAAGGAACTATATAAGCATCTGAATGCAGAGTTCCAAAGAAAAACAAGGAGAGAGAAGAAAGACTCCCTCAGCGATCAACACAAACAAACAGAGGAAAATAACAGAATGGGAAAGACTAGAGATTTTTCAAGAAAATTGGAGATACCAAGGGAACATTTCATGCAAAGATGGGCTCGATAAAGGACAGAAATGGTATGGACTTAACAGAAGCAGAAGATATTAAGAAGAAGTGACAAGAATACACAGAAGAACTGTACAAAAAAGAACTTCATGACCCAGATAATCACAAAGGTGTGATCACTCACCTAGAGCCAGATTCAGACATCCTGGAAGGTAAAGTCAAGTGGGCCTTAGAAAGCATCACTACGAACAAAGCTAGTGGAGGTGATGGAATTCCAGTGGAGCTATTTCAAATCCTGAAAGATGATGCTGAGAAAGTGCTGCACTCAATATGCGAGGAAATTTGGAAAACTCAGCAGTGGCCACAGGACTGGAAAAGGTCAGTTTTCATTCCAATCCCAAAGAAAGGCAATGCCAAAAACGCTCAAACTACTGCACAACTGCACTCATTTCACACGCTAGTAAAGTAATGCTCAAAATTCTCCAAGCAGGGTTCAGCAATACGTGAACCGTGAACTTCCTGACGTTCAAGCTGGTTTTAGAAAAGGCAGAAGAACCAGAGATCAAATTGTCAACATCTGCTGGATCATTGAAAAAGCAAGAGAGTTCCAGAAAAACATCTATTTCTGCTTTATTGACCATCCCAAAGCCTTTGACTGTTTGGGCCACAATAAACTGTGGAAAATTCTGAAAGAGATGGGAATACCAGACCACCTGACCTGCCTCTTGAGAAACCTATATGCAGGTCAGGAAGCAACAGTTTGAACTGGACATGGAACGCCAGGCCGCTTCCAAATAGGAAAAGGAGTATGTCAAAGCTGTATATTTTTACCCTGCTTATTTAACTTATATGCAGAGTACATCATGAGAAATGCTGGGCTGGAAGAAGCACAAGCTGGAATCAAGATTGCCAGGAGAAATATCAATAACCTCAGATATGCAGATGACACCACCCTTATGGCAGAAAGTGAAGAGGAACTAAAAAGCCTCTTGATGAAAGTGAAAGAGGAGAGATAAAAAGGTGCCTTAAAGCTCAACATTCAGAATACTAAGATCATGGCATCAGGTCCCATCATTTCATGGGATATAGATGGGGAAACAGTGGCTGACTTTATTTTGGGGGGCTCAAAATCACTGCAGATAGTGATTGCAGCCATGAAATTAAAAGATGCTTACTCCTTGAAATGAAAGTTATGACCAACCTAGACAGCATATTAAAAAGCAGAGACATTACTTTGCCAACAAAGGTCCATCTAGTCAAAGCTATTGTTTTTCCAGTGGTTATATATGGATGTGAGAGTTGGACTGTGAAGAAGGCTGTGCACTGAAGAATTGATGCTTTTGAACTGTGGTGTTGGAGAAGACTCTTGAGAATCCCTTGGACTGCACGGAGATCCAACCAGTCTATTCTAAAGGAGACCAGTCCTGGGTGTTCATTGGAAGGACTGATGTTGAAGCTGAAACTCCAATACTTTGGCCACCTGATGTGAAGAGCTGACTCATTGGAAAAGATTCTGATGCTGGGAGGGATTGGGGGCAGGAGGAGAAGGGAACAACAGAGGATGAGATGGCTGGATGGCATCATAGACTCAATGGACATGAGTTTGAGTGAACTCCGGGAGTTGGTGATAGCCAGGGAGGTCTGGCGTGCTATGATTCATGGGGTCAAAAAGAGTTGGACATGACTGAGTGACTGAACTGAACTGAACTGAGAACTTCTTGGGCTTCCTAGGTGGTGCTAGTATAAAGAACCTGCCTGCAAATGCAGGAAACACAAGAGACACAGTCTCAATCCCTAGGTTCAGAAGATCCCCTGGAGAAGGGCATGGCAACCCACTCCAGTATTTTTCCCTGGGAAATCCATGAACAGAGGAGCCTGATGGGCTACAATCCATAGGGTCCTGAAGAGTGGGACACAACTGAAGTGAGTTAGCACACATGAGAATATCCTTTTGAAACCCATTGTTTCCATGTCACATACTAATAGAATATTGTTCTCCTATGAAATATAGTAAGGATTTTCTATTGGGGAATGATTAATCTGGAGGAATTCATTGCTCTTAAGGGCTTCTTCCATGGCTCAGAAAGTAAAGAATGTGCCTGCAATGTAGGAGATCCAGGTTCGATCCCTGGGTTAGAAAGCTTCCCCTGGAGGAGGGAATGGCAACCCATTCCAGTATCCTTTCCTTGAAAATTCTATGGATAGAGGAGCCAGGCAGGCTAAGTCCATGGAGTCTCAAGGAACCAAACACGACAGAGCAACTAACACATACAGACACCACACCGGTCTTAAAGAACAACACCAAATCTGCATTGCAGGTGGATTCTTTACCACCTGAGCCAGCGGGGAAACCAAATTTATACCAAAAGCTTCTAAACTGTACAGGTAACAGTTAACCCATTCAATCTCTAGCCATTTCAAATTAATTTTTCCATGGTGTTGTTTGATCATTTTATTAAATGAAATTGTTTCCTCTCCTGTTCCATATACCTAGGAAATTATCTCAGTACAGTGCAAACACAAAACACAGTATAAAGAGAGGCCCCTAAGAGATCACATGGCCTGGTGTAACCAGGTGTGGATGCAGGGAGGAAACTAAATAATACAAGACACTTAAATAGAGGTGATTTTGGAAACAATGATTTGGGTTTGGATGATCGATGAATTCAGTATCTATATAGTTCAACTAAAGATGGTTAAATTGGGGACTTTCTGGTGGTCCAGTGGCTAAGATTCCATGCTCCGATTGCAAGGGGCCTGGGTTTGGTCCCTAGTCAGGGAACTAGATCCTGCATTCTACCACTAAAGAGCCACAGTTAAGAAAAACCCCGCATGACAGAGCTAAGATACGGTGTAGCCAAATAAATTTATATTTCAGTTCAGTTCAGTCGCACATTCGTGTCCAACTCTTTGTGACCTCATGAACTGCAGCACACTAGGCCTCAAGATGGTTAAATTTGGCATTTTTAATTTTGCATAAAAACATATAAATGAATTGGACTTAAAAATTCTGGAGAGGACTACAAAAATCAGTCAACAGATTTTTCCTGGAGAAAAGGTTGTTGAAAACTATGTGTCTTTTCTAAGCCAAGAGAGTAATTTTCTCTTGCTCAGGGACTTTATGAACATGGCACCTGGATGGGCCCACAACGTAAGAGTGTATGTGGTAGACTCAGGATAGACTCTGTGAAATGAGGCGTTCAATAATATTAGTAGTTCTCTCCATTTTGGTTTCAGATGGACTAAAACTGAGACAAATTATGAGACCTGAGAGAAGAGTTTAACAGGAAAATGCAGTTTGAGTTTCATGTGTATTGCTGTCTTCTAAATGATGAGGATTATTGGAAATTAGCAGTTTGAGTCTTCAAAAAACATGAACTTCAAAAGATCAGTAAGAGTAAGATTTTTTACAGTGAAAGCATACAGTGATCATCTACAAGATCCATGAAAGAAATTTCTTTAGTGAAAACAAAGCTAACAAAATGTTAATCATTATATTTTAATGAACACTTGAAAGAAGAGAAGAACTCACAAGAATCTAGTTTCCTTTGTAATCCAGAGTGTTTTTTAATGAAAAGTTTCCAGCACAATTGCAATCTGATGGTTTTGTAACTACCTGCCATCTCACACACAGAAACTTAGTCCTCTTGATTTCATCTATTAGTGACTCTCTTGTAGGTGCAATGCATCCTCACTGCACACCCCAGGCCTTGGAATAACTTCCAGAGAGGAAGATATCCAGTTTCAGCCCACTAAACAAAAAGCTGTAAGTGGCAGTCCCTTGTCTGGGCAAACCGATTTTTTTCTTTATTTTTCCTGATCTTGATCATTCTCTGTGCAGTCTGGTTAGTTTTATCTTTGGCATTGCCTACAAAAAATCTTAAAATCATCTTTCTGTAATTTTATCCTACACTGTACCAAATTAATATAGTTGTTTGTTTACTAAGTCTCTTAATTTATGCAATTCTCTCTCTTTTTTTTTTTCTATTACCTTGACTGCTAAAGACTTTAACAAGTTTAACACACATAGCTACACACATGGACAAGGACATTATAAAGTTTATCAGCAGTCTTTTTTGAATAGCCCTACTAAATCCCTCAGTAGTAACTTTAACAGTCATATTAATACATGAGGACTTTGATTTCCAAGGCATAAAATTAGTTTAATATATATTAAAGTAAATTTACTTTCTTTGACAGTTATTGATAATTTTCATTCCATCATAGTATCATCATGATATATCACGTAGTTGACGTTGTCTCATTGCTTACAATTCCTAAAAATGTGTTAAAGGGTGTGCGATATATATTTCCTCTAACTTATGTTATTAGATGGGGAGAGAAATATTTTCATGATTAACACTAAATCAACCATATTCATGAATACTCAGGTGTTCAGTCATGGCCAACCATTTTGTAACCCCAAGGACTGTAGCATCCCAGGCAAGAATATTTCAGTGGGTTGCCATTTCCTTCTCCAGTGGATCTTTCCAACCTAGAAAGATCCATGTCTCTTGCACCACAGGCAGGTTCTTTACCACTGATCCATCTTGGAAGCCCATCGATTGTTTACAAATTATAGATAAAATAAAATTGAAATATGAGACTAGAACCAAACACTGAATTTTTCCCTCTCCCTTATTTCCTTTTCAATTGCACCAAACATGACTGTGAGAAGAGGAAAAAAGTTGCACTCTAGATTTAAGTTACTGGGAAAGTACATGACTGGAATTTCTGAAATATTAAACCACATTAGCTAACCACATTTTTAAAAAGAATAAAAATAGATGAATACTGTGAAATTGGTTTCCCACATAAAATTGAAATAAGCAGATATATTGTACCCATTTAAAGAGGTATATTTATGGCTTCCATGCTCTGCTGTAGCTGCACAGTGTTAAGCTGTTAACTTATACTCTAGTTGAAAGATAACAGCTGCAAATCTGGCAGAATTTAAGCTGCCAGTCATTTTGAGAGTTGCATTTGTCTGAATTAAACAGGAACCAGTTATTAAAACTAGACCTTGACATCCAGGAGAGCTTATGATTATGTTTAGATGGCAAATGAGGTCTGAGTTCCCCAGAATGACGTAGCAGCCTTGAATGTATCTGTTGCACTCAGAGGCCACTGAAAGAGAAACAATATTCCAGGTTGTTAATAAAGACATTACTATTTTTGGTCAAACGAAGTTTATTGACTGATGAAAGTTTGCATTTGTCACCTAGAAAGGGTACTGTAAGTGCCTTAAGAGAAGATATGAGTATCATTACACATGTTAGCCACTCATTTAAAAAACATTTTAGTTAGAATGCTGTGATTGTACTGTAGCTAAAATTGAATATATCCAATTCCCTGAGAATGAATAATAATTATGAGATATGATGATATAGTCTCAAATATTTTGTCTAGTTAAAACAGTGTTTTCTACCAAAATGGGATAGATAATCTATGCCAATTGAAGAATTTCTGCTTGTCTAAATTAATTTATATATTTGTCTCTTGTGTATTATATCTTATGTGATAGATTTCTAAACAATGTGATAATTTAAAATCATAATGTGGTCTTCATCTCTAGATGTTGCTCAGTAGTAATGGTTTGAATCATAGTATTCTACTAAAAACACATCATAAATTATGATAGGACTGTGGTTATTCATGTGATTTTCCAATGAAATATTGAAATATTCCAATGAATATCATTATCAAAAGTATAGACAGGTATGTATCTATCTTATCAAAGACAGGGAAGACAATTGAAGAAAGGAAAATGAAAGATAACAGTTTTGGGGCTCAGACTATAAGGAATCTGTCTGCAATGTGGGAGACCCAGGTTCGATCCCTGGGTTGGGAAGTTCCCCTGGAGAAAGGAATGGCACCCCAATCCAGTATTCTTGCCTGGAGGATTCCATGGACAGAGGAGCCTAGCAGGCTACAGTCCATGGGTTCACAAAGAGTCGGACACGACTGAGTGACTAACACTTGTTATGTCTTAGTCAGAAGGAAGGTAGATTATCATAAGCACTTTTTTCATTATTCGAAGTACTCTCTGTTGTAAAAAAAATAAAGACACAATGGAGCATATCAAAGCAGCAGTTTAGATTACTACTAACAGGTAAATTTAGCTAATAACTTTAGGCCATACCACTCAACGTCTTTGAGAACTGTGGAACCAAATATTTCACAGAGCTGAATTATACTATTAAAACATTCTAACTCTGTGCCTATTTCTGTTCCTCTGCAAATCAGGTTTATTCCATCATCTAGGCATTATGTATTGTGAGAGATATTATCAATGTTTAAATCAAGTTTCAAAAATTTTGCTTACTCTTTTAAAGCTGTTAGTGTGCATAGATGAAGATGAATTCAATTATACAGATAATTAATTAAATTCAAACAAGAATTTTTCCTGAAAAATTCAAATTATTTAAACTAATTTGAATTAATTAACTAGATATCTCTTCAAGAAAATTAAAGACACCAAGGGAACATTTCATGCAAAGATTGGCACAATAATGGACAGAAATGGTATGGACCCAGCAGAAGCAGAAGATATTAAAAAGAGGTGGCAAGAATACACAGAAGAACTATACAAAAAAGATCTTAATGACCCAGATAGCCACGATGGTGTGATCACTAACCTAGAGCCAGACATCTTGGGGTCTGAAATCAAGTGGACCTTAAGAACCATCACTATGAACAAAGCTAGTGGAGGTGATGGAATTCCAGCTGAGCTATATCCAATCCAAAAACATGATGCTGTGTAAGTGCTGCACTCAGTATGCCAGCAAATTTGGAAAACTCAGCAGTGGCCACAGGACAGGAAAAAGTCAGTTTTTATTCCAATCCCAAAGAAGGGAAGTGTCAAAGAATGTACAAACTACCACACAATTACACTCATTTCACATGCTAACAAAGTAATCCTCAAAATTCTCCAAGTTAGTCTTCAACAGTATGTGAACCGAGAACTCCCAGATGTTCAAGCTAGATTTAGAAAATGCAGAGGAACCAGAGGTCAAATTGCCAACATCTGTTGGATCATAGAAAAAGCAAGAGAATTCAAGAAAAGTATCTATTTCTGCTTCATTGACTATGCTAAATATTTTGACTGTGTGGATCACGACAAACTGTAGAAAATTCTTCAAGAGATGGGAATATCAGACCACATTGCTTGCCTCCTGAGAAACCTGTATGCAGGTCAAGAAGCAACAGTTACAACCAGACATGAAACAACAGACTGATTCCAAATTGGGAAAGGGGTACGTCAAGGATGTATGTTGTCACCCTGCTTATTTAACTTATATGCATAGTGCATCATGCAAAATGTCAGAATGGATGAAGCACAAGCTGGAATCAAGATGGCTGGGAGAAATATCAATAATCTCAGATATGCAGATAACACCACCCTTACGGCAGAAAGTGAAGAGAAACTAAAGAGCCTCTTGATGAAGGTGAAAGAGGAGAGTGAAAAAGCAGGCTTAAAACTCAGCATCCAAATAACGAAGATCATAGTATCTGATCCCATCGCTTCATGCTAAATAGATGGGGAAACAATATCAACAGTGACAGATTTCACTTCTTGGACTTCAAAATCACTGCATATGGTGACTTTTCAGCCACAAAATTAAAAGACACTTGCTCTGTGGAAGAAAAGCTATGACAAGTTTAGACAGCATATTAAAAAGCAGAGACATTAGTTTGCCAACAAAGTCCATTTAGTCAAGCTGGTTTTTCCAGGAGAGCCAACCCATTAGAAAAGACCCTGATGCTGGGAAAGATCAAAGGCAGGAGGAGAAGGGGATGGCAGAGGACGAGATGGTTGGAGGCATCACTGACTCAATGGACATGACTCTGAGCAAGCTCTGGGAGATGGTGAAGGACAGGGAAGCCTGGTCTGCTGCAGTCCATGGGCTCTCAGACACAACTGAACAACAACATGCTTTTTTCCCAAGTTAACTCAGTAACTTTACATGCAGATACAAATCAGAGTCTAAATCCTTTCATAATAATATATGAGTAAACTTACTCCAGTACTTTGGCCACCTCATGAGAAGAGTTGACTCTTTGGAAAAGACTCTGATGCTGGGAGGGATTGGGGGCAGGAGGAGAAGGGGACAACCGAGGATGAGATGGCTGGATGGCATCACAGACTCGATGAACGTGAGTCTGAGTGAACTCCGGGAGATGGTGATGGACAGGGAGGCCTGATGTGCTGCGATTCATGGGATCACGAAGAGTCAGACAACTGAGCGACTGAACTGAACTGAACTGAACTGAAACTTATATCTTATCCTTCTCATTTCATTATGTCTTTCAATCTAAACTATATCCAGTTTCAATTAAAACTTTATACAAAGTAGTGACATCTAAATATAATACATTAAAGTTTGGGGAACAATTTCTGAAATTGCATTGTATTTGTTCATATATTTTTAAGCATGTAACAACAGGGGGCTGTATAACAATAGTAAAGCTACATAAAGCTATATTGATGACTATGAATCAGGCATTAAATTTAGATTAAATTGTATATGTAAATACATTCACATAGTATTTGTTTGAATGAACTAAATAAATGGTGAAGTTTAAAATTTTTACTCATTCTAAACAAAACACTTTATATATGTATTTTGTAATGCAATTCTAAACATGGTAATTAAGATTTCAATAAAATATAATACTTCAAATTATAAAGAGAAATTTTATGTCTGATGCCTGAATATGTTATTCTTTTAAATTATAAAATCTTGATATTCTTTGCAATGAAAATTGATCATCATCTAAATATATTCATATTTTTAAATGCTTATGAAAGAAAATAAAACATGTCAGAATCATGTAAATGTTATTGACAAATATTAAATACATATGAAGTTATGAAATGACACAATCTCTTGAGAGACAATGCAATCTATATAATTTAATTTTGGGAAATACTTGCTAAACTTCAGCAGTAAATTGAAAACATTTGAAAAAAGGAACACAATATTTCAACAAGGTTTATGTAGAAGATTTTTCAAAATTTTGATTTTTATCATATGTCTGCACTAAAGAAATGTTTAAAGTGAAAACAAATGCTTTTCAGTAAACATAGTGTTCATTTGTATGTTTTTGTATATTTATTCCACTAGGATTTACAGATATACAATTTTATTATTCCTAACTTTCTGTATTAACTAATAAGCTCATGGTGAAAACACACTTCTGTAGTATGCATGGCATACTTGAATCAAAGATATTCCCCATTTAAAATTAGGAATTGTTGATTGTTTTTGTTTTTTAGTTGCTAAGTCATGCCCTACTCTTCCAACCCAGGGTCCTCAGTCTGTGGGATGTCCTAGGCAAGAATACTGGAGTGGGTTGCATTTCCTTCTCCAAGGGATCTTCCCAACCCAGGGATCAAACACATGTCTCCTGCACTGCAGGTGATTCTTTACCACTGAGCCATTAGGGAAACCAAAATTAGAATAGACATTGGCAAGTTGCCTTTCAGAAGACTATCAATTTACACTCTTATTAACAGTATAAAATAACCCCTGAATTCCTAAACTTTGAAAACTCTAAGATGGTATTTCATTATTGCTTTACTTTGCAGTGTTTTAAAATATAATTTCTATCAGCTCAGTTCAGTCGCTCAGTCATGTCCGACTCTTTGCGACCCCATGAACCACAGCACGCCAGGCTTCCCTGTCCATCACCAACTCCTGGAGTCCAGGAATATACTCAAACCCATGTCCATTGTGTCGGTGATGCCATCCAACCATCTCATCTTCTGTCGTCCCCTTCTCCTCCGGCCCTCAATCTTTCCCAGGGTGTTTTCAAATAAGTCAGCTCTCCGCATCAAGTGACCCAAGTATTGGAGTCTCAGCTTCAACATCAGTCCCTCCAATGAACACCCAGGGCTGAGCTCCCTTAGGATGGACTGTTTGGATCTCCTTGCAGTCCAAGGGATTCTCAAAAGTCTTCTCCAACACCACAGTTTTCAAAAGCATCAATTCTTCATCTCTCAACTTTCTTTCAGAAAAGGCAATGGCAACCCACTCCAGTTATCTTGCTGGAAAATCCCACGGACAGAGGAGCCTGGTAGGTTGAAGTCCATGGGGTTGTGAAGAGTCTAACATGACTGAGTGACTTCACTTTCACTTCTCACTTTCATGCATTGGAGAAGGAAATGGCAACCCACTCCAGTACTCTTGCCTGGAAAATCCCAGGGACAGGGGAGCCTGATGGGCTGCTGTCTACGGGGTCGCACAGAGTCGGACATGACTAAAGCGACTTAGCAGCAGCAGCAGCTTTCTTTATAGTCCAACTCTTACATCCATACATGACTACTGGAAAAACCATAGCCTTGACTAGACGGATCTGTTTTGGCAAAGTAATGTCTCTGCTTTTTAATATGCTGTCTAGGTTGGTCATAACTTTCCTTCCAAGGAGCAAGCGTCTTTTAATTTCATGGCTGCAGTCACCATCTGCAGTGATTTTGGAGACCCTCAAAATAGTCTGTCACTGTTTTCACTGTTTCCCCATCTTATCCCATGAAATAATGGGACTTGATGCCATGATCTTCGTTTTCTGAATGTTGAGCTTTAAGCCACCTTTTTCACTCTCCTCTTTCACTTTCATCAAGAGGCTTTTTAGTTCCTCTTCACTTTCTGCCATAAGGGTGGTGTCATCTGCATATATAAGTTTATTGATATTTCTCTTGGCAATCCTGATTCCAGCTTGTGCTTCCTCCAGCCCACCATTTCTCATGATGTACTCTGCATAGAAGTTAAATAAGCAGGGTGACAATATTCAGCCTTGATGTACTCCTTTTCTTATTTGGAACCAGTCTGTTGTTCCATATCCAGTTTTAACTGTTGTTTGCTGACCTGTACACAGGTTTCTCAAGAGGCAGGTTAGGTGGTCTGGTATTCCTCTCTTTCAGCATTTTCCACAGTTTATTATGATCCACACAGTCAAAGGCTTTGGCATAGTCAATAAAGCAGAAATAGATTTTTTTTTTTCTGGAACTTTCTTGCTTTTTCCTTGATCCAGTGGATGTCAGCAATTTGATCTCTGGTTCCTCTGCCTTTTCTAAAACCAGCCTGGACATCTGGAAGTTCACGGTTGACATATTGCTGAAGCCAGGCTTGAAGAATTTTGAGTGTTACTTTACTAGTGTGTGAGATGAGTGCAATTGTGCGATAATTTGAGCATTCTTTGGCATTACCTTTCTTTCCAATTGGAATGAAAACTGACATTTTCCAGTTCCTTTGGTTAGGGCTAATTTTAACTAATCTTTCCCTGAAACCAAGTTTCTTTCCATCATAGAATGTTTAAATTTTCTTCATTTTTATGATATTTTTAAACATACAATTAACAGTTTATGGACACATTTTGATCTCTTTATGGTATCTATGTATCTTGTTCAAAAGGCTTCTTAACCCTATGCTTATAGAAGGAGTGCTGATATTTTTAATTTTATGTTTTAGAAAAGCAAGGTCCGTCTAGTCAAGGCTATGGTTTTTCCTGTGGTCATGTATGGATGTGAAAGTTGGACTGTGAAGAAGGCTGAGCGCCGAAGAATTGATGCTTTTGAACTGTGGTGTTGGAGAAGACTCTTGAGGGTCTTTGGACTGCAAGGAGATCCAACCAGTCCATTCTGAAGGAGATCAACCCTGGGATTTCTTTGGAAGGAATGATGCTAAAGCTTAAGCTCCAGTACTTTGGCCACCTCATGCAAAGAGTTGACTCATTGGAAAAGACTCTGATGCTGGGAGGGATTGGGAGCAGGAGGAGAAGGGGACGACCGAGGATGAGATGGCTGGATGGCATCACTGACTCGATGGACATGAGTCTGAGTGAATTCCGGGAGATGGTGATGGACAGGGAGGCCTGGCGTGCTGTGATTCATGGGGTCGCAAAGAGTCGGACACGACTGAGCGACTGAACTGAACTGAACTGAAAGCTTGATATATAAGAAATATACTTTGGAAGCCAAATGTTCTTAAGACAGCAGTAAATTCAAAGAAAATAAAAAGTCCTATATATTTCTTAAATTTATCAAAGTTTTCATGTTGAAACAATAATTCATTAATCCAAAAATTAGCCTGCTTTTATTCATTGTTTCCTCACTTCTTCTGTCCTTCCTCCATTCCAATATTACTTCTGAACAATGACAACATTTTAAAAGATATTGGTTTCAAAGTTATTTTTTAAGATTTGGAGAGCCATAAGCATGTAATCAAAATTCAATTTTTTAAGAAGTTTTTATCATGTCTTATATCTGGTTCTGTTTTATGAGTATTTTTCAACTGAGAGGCAAAGAAAACATTCCCATACTTCCATTTTAACTTAATAAAAGCCTAAACCATACCAAAATCAGATATTATAAGGTTGATTATTTTAGAAAGTACCTCATTTATCCAATGACATGTGTTAGATTGACTAATTGTATATCTGTTGTTAAAGATTGATATGTATTAAATGTTGAAGAAGTTAGAGTCAATAATGCAATGTTCCTTGGTATTAATTCTGCACAGTAGATCCAGCCTAGTTTTAGATAAATGTTTGTAAATGAGTGTGATTTAAAAAGCTCTGAAATATTTTAGAAGTAACAAACTATTCTATGTCAAATAGGAAATAAAAGCTTTCTCTTACTATTTCTAAGTTATTCAAAATCTCTATTCTTTACTTCAAAAATTTTCTAATTATTAACTCAAATGTAGGTCTAAATGTCATTTGATCATTAGATTGAAATTTGTACATTATTATATCACTAAACAGTGCATCTGAAAGTGCAAAAGTAGATTATTTGAGCTGTTTCTGTGCTTACAACTAGTTTGTGATTTCCAGTGTCCTGGAATTATTTGCTTTAACAGGTCACCAGTAATTCTCAGATATTTAAAAGACATTCTACTTTATGTCACTTAGTCATTTTCACCTGGGAGAAATAAATAAATTAGACAAGTATATTTATGTAATTTGGCATCTATTTTTACCCAGAAGGCAGGAGGAAAAGAAGGAAATAAAGAGGAAAAAGAAAGAAATATTTCAACCTACATGAGAAATACTATATGTAGTATTACTTCTGTTATACAAATAATGAGAATGTGGTTTTAGAGAGGTTAATTTTTTTTTCTTATTTTCTAATAACCTCAAAATATTTTTCTTTGGAATTCTTGCACACTGTTGATAGGACGTAGCTTGCCATCATTAAAAAAAAAAAATGAATGGCACTTTAATAAATCCTGAAATAGTGAACCTAATTTTACTGTTATAATAACTCCACTCTTCAGTATTTTCCCAGAGAACTAGAAATGTGTACATACATAGAATTTCATTAGAATATTTAAAATAACTTTACTCTTAATGCTAAAAATTTGGAAATATCGTAACTGTCCGCCAGCAAGAGTAAGACTAAAAACATGGTTGTATATTCGTGCAAATGTATTTCTAGCCAGTAACAGACAGAAACAAACAACTGATATGTGCAATGACATGGATGAATCAAAACCACTGCACTAATCAAAAGTCACATCGTACATGTACCTGTACATAGAGTCCATGTACATGAATGTCTAAATCAGGTAAACCAGCAAGAACAAAATAAACCACTGGATGCCTCTATGGTGTGGGGAGCAGAGGGAAAGAAATGAACTGGAAAGAAGTGTAACCTTAGGAGGTGACAGAAATTATCTATATCTTAATCTGCATAGTGGCTTCATGTTTGTATACACAATTTAATGTTGATCAGGTTGTAACACTTAATACTGATAGATGTGAATTTCACTGTGTATAAACTAAACCCCAAATAACAAAAACGGCCTTCTAAAAGTGCTTTTTCTAAGCACATATTATCAAATATTATTTTGTATCTAAAATAGGCTAATTTTTTCATTCTTTATGGATACATACCTGTTTTTTGTTTACAGATTCATTCCCATTTTAAAGATTTCCTTATCTTCCTTTTTCACTGAAATTTTAGAAAAAAATAGCTTTCAAATACATGAATGGGATTACAGATTACAGAGTAACATAATCTTTGTAAACTTGTCTTTTAGCCATTTATCCATTCTTAAATGCATCAATTGTTAGCAGTTTCTTCTTTCTAGGGACAAAGTTTGTATATAGAAACATATGCATATATAATATGCATTCCCTCTTCAAACATAAGGGATATTGTACTATATGTTTTTTACCTTGCTCTTTTCATTTAAGGAAGGTAGGAGAGATTTCCTTTTCATTACATAAAGTATGTGACAATTTAAAAACATGTCTGCAAATGTTTTAAACTCCTTCCTGACTTTAGTGATATATATGTAACTTATCTCTGTATTTAAGATCAGAAAAGGTCATTCAGTATCCAGTTGGCTTACTACAAGGCCAGAGGAAAGATACCCCAAGCACACAGCCTAGCAAATCTTTTCTAAATACTTAAACCCAAACATATGGGAGCAAAATACAATTGCTATTTTAAACCATGAATAATCCCTTGTAGCTCAGTCGGTAAAGAATTTGCCTGCAGTGCAGGAGACCCGGGTTCAGTCCCTGGGTTGGGAAGATCCTCTGGAGAAGGAAATGGCAACCCACTCCAGTATCCTTGCCTGGAAGATCTCATGGACAGAGGAACCTGGTGGATTGCAGTCTATGGGGTCGCAAAGAGTCGGGCACGACTGAACGACTAACGCACATAACACACATTAACCACCATGCTGATACTTTCTTGTGGTTCAGTCAGTCGTGTCTGACTCTGCGACCCCGTGGACTGCAGCATGCCAGGCCTCCCTGTCCTTCACCATCTCCAGGAGCTTGCTCAAACTCATCTACATTGATTCTACCATGCCATTCAACCATATCGTCCACTGTTGTCCCCTTCTCCCCTGCCCTCAATCTTTCCCCGCATCAGGATATTTTTCAATGAGTCCATTCTTCATATCAGGTGGCCCAAGTATTGGAGCTTCAGTTTCAGCATCAGTCCTTCCACTGAATATTTAGGATTGATTTCCTTTAGGATTGACTGGTTTGATCTCCTTGCAGTCCAAGGGGCTCTCAAGAGTCTTCTCCAGCACCACAGTTCAAAAGCATCAATTCTTCGGTGATCAGCCTTCTTCAAGGCATACATGACTATGTACATGTCACATGCACATCTGTACATGACTACTGTAAAGACCATAGCTTTGACTGTATGAACAATTGTTGGCAAAGTGATGTTTCGGCATTTTAATATGATGTCTAGGTTTGTCATAGCTTTTCTTCCAAGGAGAAAGCATCTTTTAATTTTGTGGCTGCAATTACCATTTACAGTGATTTTCGAGCCCAAGAAAATTAAATCTGTCACTGTTTCCATTTTTTCACCATCTTTTTGCCATGAAATAATGGGACTGGATGCCATGATCTTAGTTTTTTGAATGTTGAGTTTTAAGCCAGGTTTTTCACTTTCCTCTTTCACCCTCATCAAGTAGTTCTTTAGTTCCTCTTTGCTTTCTGCCATTAGGATGGTGTTATCTGCATATCTGAGGTTATTGATATTTCTCCTAGCAATCTTGGTTCCAGCTTGTGATTCATCCAGCCCGGCATTTCACATGATGTACTACTGTGTGTATAAGTTAAATAAGCAGAATAACAAAATACAGCCTCGATGTACTCCTTTCCGAATTGGAACTAGTCCGTTGTTCCACGTCCAGTTCTAACTGTTGCATCTTGTCCTGCATACAGGTTTCCTAGGAGGCAGGTAAGGTGGGCTGGTATTCCCATCTCTTGAAGAATTTTCCACAGTTTGTTGTGATCCACACAGTCAAAGGCTTTAATGTAGTCAATGAAGCAGAAGTAGCTATTACTATGTTGTTATATTGTGTATGTATATGTAATACATTTTAAATATTTTTTAAAGTATGTTATCATTCTTTCCAACCTATTTTTAAAGCCTTTGTACATAATAACATATGATCATTGTGTCTCCCTATTAATGGCGATTAGTTTCAATATTTTTTGATCATTAAAAATGTTACTGAGTGAATAAACTTCTACATGGCTCCTCTGAATCATGAACAATATATAGGATTAATTCAGAAGAAAATTACTTCAAAATTAGGGAGCATATGCCTTTTACATTTTTGAAAATTATTTAAAACTTGCCCTTTTTAAGTATTTTGTCAATTTTACATTTACCTACAGTTTTTAAGAGTATGTGTTTACCTAATAACATTAACAACACAATTATCAGCTAGGTTGAATTGTTGCCTATCTTCAGTTGATATAGTACTTATGTGAAATCTTTAAAAATTTTGAGAGAAGTTTAGCTTTTTTATCCTTAAGATACTTGTTCATTCATCTGCACATTGTTTAAAATATCATTGTGGGTCTTCTTATCCATTAGTAGAGACACACTAAATAATCAACCACTGTCTTTCAGATGAGTTGCAACATATTTTCACAAGAAGTAAGTTGTTCTTTTTTACTTTATTGAAGATTTTTCATAATTTTTATTTTGTATATAAATCAGTTATTTCCTTTAAAATGTCTATTTTAGTTTCATACTGCGACACACTTTTCCCTACTTCATGTTGTGAGTTAAGTTTTCCAAGTGTTCCTCCACCATTTATATAGCTTCATAAATTTTAATTTTTTTCAAATTTATTTGGAGTGTATCACATTCTGTTATAACTCTGAATAAAAGCTCCAAAATGATGCTTTCCCTATGCAGTTACCCAGATGTCCAACCTTATTCATTAAATAAACCATCTCCACAAATAAGTTGAGATGTCATTTTTAATTATATATTTATCATGCTATTTCCTTCAATATCCATTGTTTTAATAATATACATGCTTATTAGTACATCAATATTAACTATCTTTATTTTGTACTATGATTTAATATCAAGTAAAGCTAGTCTTCTATCATTTCTCCTCTTTAAAAAATGTTCATGGTTGCTGTTACTTAGTTATCTTTCCACATGAATCTGGAATTAGATCATCTGTTCCCTATCAAAAAACCAAAAATCTCCTACTTTTATTTTTATTAACATTATGTTAAATATATGAACTTACTTAAATAAAAAATTATATTTTGAATGCCCATCAAATGCCTCTGCATTTCTTTACAGGTATTTGTGTATGTTCTTTAAGAATCTATTCTGGTTGACCTTAATATTTATTTTTATTTTATTCTGTGATATATAATACTTGGACTTCCTAGGTGGCTCAGCGCATAAAGAATCTACCAGTAATGCAGGAGATGCAGGAAACATGGGTTTGATCCTTGTGATGGGAAGATCCCCTGGAAGAGGGCATGGCAACCCATTTCAATATTCTTGCCAGGTTAATCCCATGGATAGCGGTAGGGTCACAAAGAGTGAGACATGACAGAAATGAATGAGCACTGCATACATATAATACTTCTGTTGCTTTTGAAATAAAATTTTTCTTCTGTTACTGCTGTTGTACATATGAAGTTAGTGATTGTATTAATTTTTGTCCCATTGCTTTCTATACTATTTTGTATTAGAAATTGATGTGATTCCTTCATTTTCCTAGATATATTATATATTCTGCAGAATTTAAACAAATATTTTTTCTATCCATATTTCATATTTTTCATTCTATCTCAGCTATAAATATATTGGCTATAATTTCAGAATAATATTACTTGATTGGCTGAAAGTACAAATTCTATTTCTAATTGATTGAGGATGTGCATGTGTATGTTGTACATGTAGGTATATTGACTTGATCTAGAATCCTTCCCCCTAGACCAAGAATTTTTCTAATTATATATTCCAAACAGCATTCTTGTAGGTTCCCCATCTGTTCCAAACTTGAAGGCCCTGTAATCAATTAGCCTTCTCCACAATTCTCCGCTGATCAAAACACTCTGATTACTAATCTGTCCTTGTGGCCTGGTTATGGTAATTTCTCCCACTGTTTAGTCTATTGGACTCTCTAAAGGTCAAAGGCTACCAACTGACTTCTCCTGTTCAGAATACTTATTATTCCCAATGAAAGCAAGGAACCTAATTCCATTTTCAATGCCTCCCATAATCATCCCTTGCATATAAAGAGCAAAAATATATTCAGAGATTTTCAGAGATGATGATGCATTTCTCTCTTCCTTTGGTGGTTTAGTTGCTAAGTCGTGTCTGACTCTTGCAACCCCATGGACTGTAGCCTGTCAGGCTCCTCTGTCCATGGCATTCTCTGGGCAAGAATACTGGAGTGGGTTGCCATTTCCTTCTCCAGGGGATTTTCCCAACAAAGGAATCAAACCCAGGTCTCCTGCACTGCAGCAGATTCTTTACCAATTTGTATTTCTTAGTTTCTTCACTATTTCTACTGAGGAAGAGAAGGTATTCCTACTGTAGAATACAGTTTTGAATATAAGATTGTGGAGCACAAATTGTACCATTTTGTTGAGTCCAGATTCAGTTAACCAAGTTAATTAGTCTAGACACTATTAATGTCACTTGCAATGTTTTAAGCCAACACATTAAATGCCACATCATTAAGATAAGACATTGCTTCTTCATTGTTAGTCTAATGATCTCAACATCTACCCTTCTATATGATTTCCAGTCCCCTGCCACCGAAATCATTAAGATTTTGCAAATCTTTCAAAATATAGACATCTTATTCTGTGACAGGTCCATTTTTCTCTTATCCAGACTATGGTGAAATTTGATTCCTAAAATTTGTTCCTGAAAGACAATGCATATGCATTAAGGGCAACTGATGTTCTTTGTGAGACCACTCTAGTTAAAGTCATTAAAATGCACTTATGTACTGAAAAATTCAGATGGGACACAGGACATGATTTTCTCAACAAGCAGTATTGAGATAACGGGATTCTCAGTCCCATCTGGTCCACCCCAGTATTTAAATCTCATTTTTCAAGATCCAAAACTCAAATATGTGAGTATCTCAATTCTAAATCCCTTTTTAGGATCTATGTTCAAAACTATTTCTGGTATAAATTATAGAATCATTGAAGATTGAATAGGAAAAGATGGAATAGGTATTAAAAATATTTATAAGGATGTGGATCCCAGGGATGGGGGAGCCTGGTGGGCTGCCGTCTATGGGGTCGCACAGAGTCGGACATGACTGAAGCGACTTAGCAGCAGCAGCAGCCATTTTATAGGGGAATGAAGATGAGTAGCTAAGGCAACTTAGGGCTAGCAAAAGCACCTTTGCACCAAAAACCCCAATGCAGATATGATCTGAAATTCTCTGAAGTGTTTCAATATTGGATAAAAATTTAGTACGATTTCATCTTGGGATCTGAATATAAATCAAGTATAAATTATTTATTTTGAATTGAAATCAACTATTTATTTTCAATTGGAATTACATGTTGTGTTTTTTATTTTCACTCTTAATAGGCTACACTTTGTTAAACATTACACATATTTTAAATGTCAGATATTTCAAAATATCAATATAGTGGGTATAAATCACTTAAACTTTTCTAAATTTAATTTCTTTTCAGTTGAAAGTCATTATCCACTAAAGAAGCAGTTATACCCTTAAAAATAAACAGGTTTACCACCTCTGTTGGCCAAATTTTCAAGACTAGTATAGGTCTATCCATAATAATGACTGCTTTCTTGTCTGTTACAGTGATGGACACAGAGAGTCCATTTGTAGGTCTTAGCCAATGACTCTGTAAACCAATGATGATTATATAATTCTTGACTGTATATTATACTTAATGATATTTGCAACCTCTTAATGAAGTGATTGAGCTACTTGAATGTATTTTTACAGACTTTTGGCTCTTAAAATATATAAATATATTCTCTCATATTAGAAATTAATATGAAAATTATTACTATCTTTTAAGGTTTTATCTGACTATGGAATCACAACTTCTAAAGTCATTCTAATAACAGTACTTACTTGTTTTATTTTCTTGTGCTCAATCTGAGAACAGGAGCATGTCATTAGCTTTTGACATCTTTCATAATAACAAAGAGTCATAAACTCGCCCTACACACAAGTAAAGTATGCTCTTCAATTATTAGATTTCTTCAATATAAGTAATATATTATATAATATATATAATAATTTATTATATCCAATAATCAATTCCTAGATTACTAGCAACTTTTTAATTTACTTGTATAAGATCTTACAATTTAAATGAATTTTAAGTTGTGTTTCACAATGAGAGGTATGCCCTATGTCTGTAGCAGGATTGATTCTAATGAAATAAATAGCATGTATTTTTAAAGCTTGCCTTCTGGCATTTGTGAAATATGGTCTTGGATTCTTTAGCTGTATACTACATTAGTCATCCCTATTACAATCAGCCATCTATTCATGTGCTCTGAGACTCTTTATCACACTAAAGAAAGCATGTTATGTTTTATGATGATTAATATTTCAGTGATAAAGATTGGTTTTCATTGTCACTGTCATTGAAAAGATGTTTTACTCTAGCTTACCTCAATTCTAGGAATAATTAGAGAATTCAAGGAAAATCATACATATTTAAAACTTTTAGGTATAAATGTAAATGCCTTTATCTTAAAATTAGTAACATATTTTTAATATTATCCTCCCTCAATTCTGGAACACATATTGTTTTGAAGGTTTATTCTCCCAAACCTTGTTTTTATTCACTATTTATCTTTCTATTTGTTTATTTATTTCTTTTCTGAGAAGAGCATATTTAAAATATTAATGATTTCTGTTTTTCTTACCTCCCTAATGAATACTAAAGACTAAAACACAACTTTTATCTACACGAGGGTTACCTGTGCAATCTCAAAAATGAGTTGATAAGATGACAGTAAAACTTGATAAAATATTGCACTCAGGTCAATTGGACAGTTTCTACTATTTCTGAACTAGAGAAAGATTTGTTTTTTTATCCAGGCTTTCCTAATCATCATTTTAATTATGCAATAAGCCAGATTGTAGATTATTCAATATCATTCACAATTTTCCAATCAAAAGAAAAATAATTAAATAAAGAGAATAATTCAGATAATATTATGCAAACTACCTGTTTGGAGGATAGTGGGACAGTGTCTTCCTCTACATGAAAAAGAAAAATACATCTCAATATGTATTGAGTCAACAAACGGAGGAAATTTACTCTGTGGGAAGCAATGAATGACATCAATGTGGAAGGAAATTCAGTAGATTGTTCACACATCATTAACCCAGTAAATATGTGTTGCATGAATGAAGGAACATGAGAACAAAAAATCAAAATAATCATAGACTTAAACTATGGAATGTAGCATAATGCCTACTGAAATAGATTAAGCTAACTATTAGAATGTGCTTCCCTGGTAGCTCAGTTGGTAAAGAATCTACCTGCAATGCAGAAGACCCTGGCTCAATCCTTGGGTCAGGAAATCCCCTGGAGGTGGAAATGGCAAAACACTCCAGTATCCTTGCCTGGAAAATCCCATGGACAGAGGAGCCTGGTGGGCTGCAGTCCATAGGATCACAATGAGTTGAGCACAGCTGAGCGACTAACACTTCACTTTCTTTCTCTTGAAGAGACGTGTCGCTTTCTATTAAACTGACAATAATTGGAAAACAGAAGAATGCCAGAAATATTTATATCTGATGAATTTCAAATATTAAAATAAGTAATGTGGGTATATCAAGATTTGGTGTATGAAGTTATATTTACTTGGAATGGTAAGTATTTCTGATAAGAAGTAGTATTTCTGGTAAGAAGCATGGTTTTACCTGCAGGCATATTTTGTACACAGAATGTATTTTATCACTTGACATAAAAAGTGATGGGTAACAGCTATCATTTATTAACTGGCCATTTTATGCCAGGAAGTGTGAAAAGTGCTTACACAATATGTTAATTACTTAGGATAGACTTTCTGCCATAAAAATATGTAAAAATATCTCTGCCTTATCATAAATATTATGGCTCATTCACATTATAGAGTAATGGTTCTGGGAGGAAAGATAACAGGAAAGGGGTTTCTATTTTGCATGCCCATTCAGAGATCTAAGTTCTTTCTACCTTATGGTATTTCATCATCTTTACCATGAAATCTCTAATTTTTCTGCTATCAGCAGAGAAGAAAGTGAAGAAAACATCTTTTTGTTGTTCAGTTGGAAAGTAGTGTCTGACTCTCTTGTGACCCCATGGACTGTCACTGGCCAGCTCCTCTGTCCATGGGATTTCCCAGGCAAGAATATTGCAGTAGGTTGCCATTTCCTTGCCATTTCCCTCTCCAGTGTTTCTTCCCAATCCAGGCATTGAACCTGCAACTCCAGCATTGGCAGGCAGGTTCTTCACTGCTGCACCACCAGGGAAGACATTAGAGAATAAAAGATACCCTGTCTTAAATATCTGGGCCCGGGAGTAGTATACCTCACTTCTGTACATGTTTCATGGCAAGAACTAATCACAGAACTACCTATATGCAAAGAATCAAATAAATATATTAAAAAGTTGATCCAAAAAGAGAGCCTGTTTAGCATCTATCTAATATCTGCCACACAAGTGAGTGACTTCTTGTAACACCTTAAAATATTCTTATGGTCAATGTTACGCACAGAGAGTAGATTTTCTTTTTCCCCAAATGCTGAAAAAAAGAAGCTGCAAAGACTATAATGGTTATAAACTTATGATAGAACTACATTATGCAAGAATAAAGTAACTACAGAGCAAAATGTCTAATAATAGAAACACTGACTAGTCAGTTCAAAACAATTGTGAAAAAATATATATTAAATGTTTGAGTGGGTCTAGGGTTTGTTTCACAAAAGACATCTATGAAATTTAGAGAGCATTGAAAAGAACTATCTAAGTACATTTCCAAAAATTTATCAACCTAATATAATAATATCTCAGCAGGTCTTAATCTTCATAGATCCAACTCCCTCTTCTTACAATCAATATTTTATAAAATCCCTTTAACTATGCTGAAATATAATCAATAAACAATCTAAACTGCATATATGTGCCTATATTTTAAGTTAATAGAATTATATAATGAAGAAATTTTAAATGTAATGTATAATAAAATACTATAAAATTCAACATGAAAAATCTTGCCAGAACTATAATAAACCATAAAGAAGTTATTATATCTTTCCATCCACATATAAAAAACTTTGTATATAAATATGTATTTTTCATTTGAATAAAATTGCCAATTTACCCTTTTTCTACTTGTCATTCCGTAATAAAAGTTGAGTAAGTATTTTTTAAATCCACAGAACAGTGTTGTCATTTGTGATTGTTAATTTGTGTGTCATTGCCTGGGCCCTAGTAGCCATGGATATTCAGTCAAGCATAATTTTGACTTTTTTGTAGGAAGGAGTTTTTGGATGAGATGATATTTAAATTGGTGGACATGGAATAAAACAGACTTCTCTCCATGAGGGGGCTAAGGGTCATTAAGTCAGTTTAAGGCCAGAATAGAATAAAAAGACTGGCCAGCCCAGAGCAAGACAGAACTCTCCAGCAGATTGCTTTCAGATTTCTTCTGCAACACTGGTCCTTCCCGGCCTGGTTCTATCTATCACATGAGACCTCTGAACTGAAACAGAAGCATCACTGCTTTGGACTGAAACAGAAACATCACTAGACTGGGTCTCTAGTCCGCAGACTTACACTGTATATGTGTGTGTATGTGTGTGTGTACATCCTGTTGGTTTATTTTCCAGAGAACTCTGAGTAAAAGACCATTGATGATGTATTTTTCATAATTGCAAACTACTCTTAATAGCATCTGAAAGTGAAAGTTGCTCAGTTGTGTCCAACACTGCCACCCCATGCACTATACAGTTCATGGAATTCTCCAGGCCAGAATACTGGAGTGGGTAGCCTTTTCCTTCTCCAGGGGATCTCCCCAAACCAGAGATCGAACCCAGGTCTCCAGCATTGCAGGTAGATTTTTTTTTTTTTTTTTAACCAACTGAGCTATTAGGAAAGCCATTTGAGCAGGAAACCCAGGCAGAAAAAGAAACAGGCATGTAATCTAGGTTCCCTGTGAGGATAGCTAAGAATTCCATAAGTGCACCTTGGGAGTCTGCTCTTTCCCATCATTCTCACTACCTATAAATAGGAAAATGTAATCTTCTCTTTTTGTTAAATTACTATATAGGCTCATTCTCCATAAGGATTGGATTAATTTTCTAAATCTACAAGTAAATTACATAGTTGCTTGAACACAAGATCAGGATTATTGAAATAATCTAGTCAGGGCATAAATCACCTATGTATGTAGCAGGAGAGGTTTTATTCCCACACCTGATTACATTCCTTAACTTTTAAGACTCCTACTCTTACCGTCCACTCTATAGTTCTTAAGAGATGTGGGGGGTGGGAGGGGGGGAAGGATATATATATATATATATATATATATATATATATATATATATATATATATATATATATATATATATATATATATATATATGTGTGTGTGTGTGTGTGTATATATGTGTATATATATATGTATATATATATATATGTATGTATGTATGTATATATATATATTTTTTTAATCAAGCACTAAAAAGAATATGGAGGTAAAGAATACAAGGTATTCTTGTAAGAATTCTTGCCCATTGAAATTGGAGGATAAACTTCAATAGAAAAAAATATTAACGTAATCAAAATACTCCTCTGTCTAGCTACATAGTTATTATATTTGGAATTTTGATGCAAGCACAGTGTCTATAACTAAAGACATTCATGAGAATAGTGTAAAATGTAGCTTCTATCTTGTAGAATTATGCAGTGGCAACAGTAGGAACAGGTTGAGAATATAGCCTCTGAACAGGGCTGTCTAGAGTCAAATTTCAGTTCTGAGTGATCTAGTGCAAGGTATTTAAACTCTTCTCTGTGTTCAGTTCAGTTCAGTTCAGTTCAGTCACTCAGTTGTGTGCGACTCTTTGCGACCCCATGAATCTACCTTAAATCTAAATTGACTCACAGTACAACTTACATCATAGAATGATGAAAATTTATGCAAGTCAATTGTTACATTGCTTAGAAGAAAACATAATAATAGTATTTAAGAAATATCAGTCATATAGTTCTCATTAAACACTATACACAGGTGATGACTTTAATAATTGGAGTAAAAAATGTAAAGATCATCAGCAGCATATTTTGACTTACTATAGAAATAAAAAAATAACTTACTGGAAGGTTACAAAAGATTTCTCATATTGTGAAGAGTTATAACCTGGTTTACTTTAAAATATTTTATTGAGATACAGTATTATAGGAAAAAAACTCACTTCATTTATACACTAATATCTTACCCAGAGGATTTTATGATTACTGTTAAAGTGATTCATTTACCTCTAAAGAATGAAATAAAAGATAAGTGGGAAATTTTTGCACCTCCCACTATTAAATCAGAAACTGTACCCTTGAATGTTTCAATGAATTTAAAAGTGAAAACAAAGTTTTGAATAGAGATTTTTTTAAATGGCAACTTTCTAACTAATGTGAGGTCAAAAGTATCAATTATTTGGTTCTGAGAGTGAATACAAACAATATTATCACTGCATTTTATGGACCAAAAAATGGCAAAGATGCAGGAGGTCATCTGTTTTCCTTTTCTAAAAGTTTCCTTCCATCAGATTTTTTTCCCCATCCATTTTCAAACATCCACCTCGCATTTCTAAAATTTCCCAGGGGAAATAATATGGACCTAAATTAAAGGCATATGACAGTTCTCATATACAATAACTTTTTGGAGAACACAGTAGAGCAGGTAATATGGTATCATAAAATGCCTTGGGATAAAGAAAATGAAAAAAAAAATGTATTTCCTTCTTTAACCATTAACATTCTAGATAAAAACCACACAGTCCAATGAAAGCCAAAATCCTGCATCATGACTATAACTACAATGTCTCCTTCTTTCACTACATTATTTTTTAGATCATCAGTTCAGTTCAGTCGCTCTGTCGTGTCTAACTCTTTGCGACGCCATGAATCGCAGCACCCCAGGCTCCCCGTCCATCACCAACTCCCGGAGTTCACTCAGACTCCCGTCCATCGAGTCAGTGATGCCATCCAGCCATCTCATCCTCTGTTGTCCCCTTCTCCTCTTACCCCCAGTCCTCCCCAGCATCAGGGTCTTTTCCAATGAGTCAACTCTTTGCATGAGGTGGCCAAAGTATTGGACTTTCAGCTTTAGCATCATTCCTTCCAAAGAACACCCAGGACTGATCTCCTTTAGAATGGACTGGTTGGATCTCCTTGCAGTCGAAGGGACTCTCAAGAGTCTTCTCCAACACCACAGTTCAAAATGAAATACAATAATACATTTGAGCGTGCTGTTGGAGAAAGCTGTTTCCATTCACAGATTTCCATTTGATAGAGACCTATGCTGTGTTTCAGGAAAGAGTGGGGCATCTGTATATTAACACAGTTGGACCTTACACAGTTATCCTGCCCTAAACTCTACCCAGAAAGGTAAAAAGAACACTATTTCCTAGTATCAATAGACTTGCTATCTTTGTGTTTCTTTATCAGATGGAGCTGACTTGCACAGGAATAGCTGAGACCTACCTCTGCAAATTTAAAATTTAGTGTCCAATAATCCTGAGGAGGAAGAATCAATTTCATTATTTTTTTAATTGTCTAGTGCATTCCAAACAACAATTCCCTGACCTTACAAATGTACATTCTGTTAGGTAGCTCAAATAGGAAAAAGGAGTTCAGAATGGTGGTGGCTAAAAGACAAAGAAGGGAAAAGCCTGTGAAAATAGAACAAAGGAAGATGAGAGGACAGGAGTAAGGACCTGGGTAGAACAAACAGCGCTCCTGGCTAGACCAGTTTACACAGGGCAGGCCCAGGAGGAGGAGAAAAAACATACAAAAAGAGGAGCCAAAGGGCCATGAGTCACTCTCGCTCTCTCTCTTGCTCTCTCTCTTGCTCTCTCTCTTGCTCTCTCTCTCTCTCTTCTCTTCACGTCTTTTGGGTTGGCATGCCCTCATGCCTCGAGGACGTCTTTTTTCTTTATTTTCTAAATAAAACTGAGCTGTATCACGGAGCTGTGACACTGGTCTGGCTGAAAGTTGTTAACACTGGCCCATCGCTTCAACTTTTTGTTATGACAAGACAGAACCAAGGAAATTACACACTCCACACTCCCCTGATATCTATGGTGCTGTGACTCCAATTTAACCTGGCTGAAACAACCTTGGCACAGCCCCTTCAAGGAGGAGGCCAAGCACAGCAGGAGCCCAACTTGGCAAAAGCTTCCACAGTGGAAGCTAAACACTAAGAAAACCCAACACAGGGGAAGTGACAAGAAGCCCAGCATGCTGGAAACTGGGGTAGCAAAAAACCAACTCAGCAGAAAGCTCACGCGGCTCAATCTCAGATTCCAGAAGACCTCTGGTTAAGGTAGGAGGTCCTCTCTCCTATGGCTGAAGGGACATATGCCTAACAAAATCTTAATTCTGTTACAAACTCTCGTATCCTTTTTCCTTGAACCCCCCGCGAACAGGCAAGTCGCAGTGGGGGCAATTGAGGGACTTTGGAGAGGCTACTCCTCAGTTCCAAAGGCTCCACTATCTGCTGGCCCCAGTAGCTGTTACCCAGGCCAGTGGGAGTTCTTCTGTCCTTGATCTTCTTTGTGTCAAGGATCAGGCCAATGAAAACTGTGAGCACAGGTCAGGTATTTAGCAGGTTATATGGCAGATTATGAAGGGGTTTTTATTATGGAGAAGGAAATGGCAATCCACTCCAGCCCTCTTGCCTGGAAAATCTCACGGACAGAGAAGCCTGGTAGGCTACAGTCCATGGGGTCGCAAAGAGTCGGACACGACCGAGTGACTTCAGTTTCAGTTTTCATGAAGGGGTTTCCTTGGCACGTTTTTCCCACTGCTTTTCCTTCCTTTCCTTCAGCTCCTCTCTCCCAGGAATTGAGCCCCGTCAAAACCCATGATGCCTAGCTTCAGGACCTAATGAAGATCAGGCTCTGATGTCTCATTGCAAAAATTCAGTGAGAGACACAGAGATAGGTAAGAGGTGGATTTATTCAGATTCAGAGAGAAGCACACTCCGCAGGATGTGGGCCATTCCAGAGGGCAAGTGCTTCTGCCATGGAATGTGGTGTGGCTAGGTTTGGCAAGCTGGGTAAATTCATATGCTAATGAGTGGGAGGATCATCCCAAACATTGGGGAACCACCCACTCCTCTGTCTTTTGACAGTGCCTTAGAACTGTCCTGCCACCTGGATATGGTATTTAGCTTGCAGATTGGGGATCAAGGTTTAGTTGAATTTTACTTGTCATCTTGGACCCATTTGATTTTAACTGGTTTCTGTTATGCCCTTGTGCTATGTCGTTCTTTCAAAACTTGTGCCCTGCCCCCTTCCCTCCTGCTTCATGCTCTTTTCCTGAGCCCTGTCCAGGCCCACAATGTTGCCTCTACAATCCTCTGGAGGGACAACCAGAAAATAGCTGGCCCTTGGGAGGGAAATACTGTATAATATCCAATCCCTCTGGATAGTCAGGCATTCATCTTCCATGTTTCCTACAACATGAGCAACAATAGCATCTCTCAGTTAACCTGCTAGAGTGAGAGACAGGCACACAATGCCTGCTAGAAGTCCATCTGTTGGCATCCCTTCAAAGGCAATTGGGCTTCCAGTGATAATGTTTGCCACTTTGGGAGTTAGCCCTGCAGGCCATTTCGGCCCAAACCCTTACCACCATTCTGCTAAAGTTACAAACATACCCCAGGAGCAAATCTCCATTCACTTTTATGGAACATCTGGCCTGTTGCCTCTTATCAATTTGTTTTTAAGCCAATTACTAACTCCTACAACCAGGACCCTGCCCCCTTGTAAGCAACATTGCTCCACCCCGCTTATTATTAGAATACTCTCAATGCCCCTAACAGGGCCAGATAACCCACTCTTTTGTCATTACTTCTGTTATTACCTAAAGTGGGTCTATGACAATGAAATGTTTACCGTTGGAAACACCCTAAGCTGCTCTTATGGAGGACTAGGGGAGGAAATCAGTGAGTTACAATCCCTTAGAGCAGTAAAAGGATAAGGCTTATGGCTGTTTCAGCAGGTTCCCAGTATCAGGGCACAGGCTTGGATTGCTATTCATCATAATATCTATTCCCATCTGAGGTGAACAAACTGGCAATGAGTTAAAATTACAGCCCCTTAATCCTACCTGGCACTGGTCACGCTGGAGACCTTGGGAGCACCCAACTCCAAACCTGGGATCCCAGGAGGTCGACCTGCCTTGACCTGCCTAGGGATCTGGTCCTCAAAAAGTTGTCATGTCTCAACCTGCTAGGGGATCCGCCAGTCCAGGGGTTCCAGGAGGCCAACATGCTGTGACCTGCCTGGGGATTCGATTTCCAGGAGGCTGTCATGCCTCAGCTTGTCTGGAGATCTGCACCCTGACCCGGGTATGCCTGGCTCTCAGGTTGCAACAGTACTGGATAGAATAAGTTTCAGAAAGACTTACCTCTATGGAAGTCCACCCATGGGAATAGAAGGAAGCCTATTACTTGTGGCACTGTGCCCAGCCTCAGCAATAACTCAGGAGCCCAGTGAGAATCTCATTGCCTTTCTAGAAAGGCTAAAAGGGGTCCTTTAAAAGTTTACCAATCTGGACTTAGACTCTTATTAGGGACAGATTATTTTAAAGGACAAATTCCTGTCCCAGTGTGCATCAGACATTAAGATAAAGTTACAACAGCTACAGCAGCAGGACCCTGCTGCCTCTTTAGATGAGATGGTCCAGACAGCCACCAATACCTTTTATAACAGAGAACAGGATAGGGAGGCCAAGGCCAAGGAAAGGGAGAAAAGGAAAGAGAAAAGGCATGCCAAGATGCTGGCCGCTCACCAGGGAACCCCTATGGCAAACCCTGAGTCCTTGAAAGACAAGGCAAATGCCTAATCTGTAGACAGGCTGGGCATTGGGACAAAGGGTGTCCAAACCATGACAAATCTCCTAAAACAGCTGGCTACAAATGCAATTAATTGGGACATTAGGCAGCACTCTGCACCGGGGACCCAAGAGTCTCAAGGTCAAGTGCCAAGCCTTCCCTCACAGTGGTTCAACAGGACTGAAGTGGCCCACTCCAGCCAGCCCACCTGCCACAGATAATCATCACAGGGCTGGAGCCAAGGGTGCAACCGGATGCAGCAGGTAGTTCTGAGAGTTTCTTGGTTAACACAGGGGCTACCTACTCTGTCCTTACCTCCTACTCCAGAGCCTTCTCCTCCCAAACCTGTACCATTTTGGGTGCTACAGGAAAAACAAATGCAAGAGATTCACCTGAGCATTCTGTTGCTTGGATGGGCAAATATTTTCCCACCAGTTTCTAGTGGTCCTCTTCCCTTATTGGAAGAAATATCTTCCTACCTTTGACACCTTGCAGCTATTACAGTCCTGAAAGAAGATGCTTTAAAACTCTCCTTTGGAGGCAAACTATTTTTACCAGCCACCAACTGAAAAAAACTCCTAAATGGGAGAGGCCATTTATGGATGTCTGATCAAAGAATCCTCAGATATCAATTAGTTCTGATGGAAAATCCAGGACTGACTATATCCCCTTGTGAGGTTCTTAACCCAGCCACCCTCCTGCCTACCCACAAGGGCTCTCTCCCATTTCACTCTTGGCTAGAAACCTTGGACCACTGGACAAAACCCTGAGAGGGATTGTCAGAAGATCCTCTGATCAATTCTGAGGAAATCTGGTACACTGATGGAAGCAGCTTTTTCTTGCATGGGAAAAGAAGAGTTGGATATGCAGTAGTCTCAAATTTGAGACCATAGAGCCTAAACCTTTTTCCACAGGTACTTCAGCCCAATTAGCTGAGCTCATAGCCCTGATTCAAGCTTTAGAACTGGGAAAAGGAAAAAGAGTAGCCATTTACATTGACTCCAAGTATGCCTTTCTGGTGCTACATGCACATGCGGCTGTTTGGAAGGAAAGAGGCCACTTAACCACTGGCGGGGCCCCAATCAAATATGGTGACAAAATCCTTAGGCTCTTGGAGGCAGTCCATCTGCCCACTGAGGTTTGAGTCTCCCACTGTTCAGTTCAGTTCAGTTCAGTCGCTCAGTCGTGTCCAACTCTTTGTGACCCCATGAATCGCAGCATGCCAGGCCTCCCTGTCCATCACCAACTCCTGGAGTTCACTCAGACTCACGTCCATCAAGTCCGTGATGCCATCCAGCCATCTCATCCTCGGTAGTCCCTTTCTCCTCCTGCCCCCAATCCCTCCCAGCAGCAGAGTCTTTTCCAATGAGTCAACTCTTCACATGAGGTGGCCAAAGTACTGGAGTTTCAGCTTCAGCATCATTCCTTCCAAAGAAATCCCAGGGCTGATCTCCTTCAGAATGGACTGGTTGGATCTCCTTGCAGTCCAAGGGGCTCTCAAGAGTCTTCTCCAACACCACAGTTCAAAAGCATCAATTCTTCGGTGCTCAGCTTTCTTCACAGTCCAACTCTCACATCCATACATGACCACTGGAAAAACCATAGCCTTGACTAGATGGACCTTTGTTGGCAAATTAATGTCTCTGCGTTTCAACATGCTATTTAGGTTGGTCATAACTTTTCTTCCAAGGAGTAAGTGTCTTTTAATTTCATGGCTGCAGTAACCATCTGCAGTGACTTTGGAGCCCAGAGTCTCCCACTGTAAAGGACACCAAAAAGGGAGCACAGAAGTGGCAACAAGGGAACCAAGCAGCCAATCAGGCAGCTAAGAGAGCAGTATTACAGAACAATGACCTAAAAGTGGTTGCCACCTTATTTCCACAGACTAATTTGCCAGGAACTCCTTCATATACTGAAGGTGAGACTCTTAAAGCTAAGAGTGAGGGCTATCAAGATGGGGTGGTTCCAAAAGGAGGGACTCCTTTTTCTTCCTGAGAACCTCCAATGGAAGTTGGTTAACTCCTTACATGCCACCACTCATTTAGGTGAAAAGGCCCTCCAAAGATTACCAGAAAGGTCCTTCAGAGGAACAGGCCTCCAAACGATTATAAGGCAAGTGGTCTCCTCTGTCTCACTTGCCAATTAAACAACACTTAAGGAGCTCAAAGACCCCAGCTGGCCCAGCCTGTCAAGTGACATGGGACCTACCCAGGAGAGGACTGGCAGATGGACTTCACCCAGATGCCAGTTTCTCAAGGGTATAAATACCTATCAGTCATCATAGATACATTCACAGGGTGGATTGAAGGCTTTCCCACCCAGACTGAGAAACCTGAGGAGGTGCTAAAACTACTGCTCCATGAAATCATTCTGAGATTTGGTCTGCCCAGGTCATTACAACTTGACAATGGGACATTATTTACTTCTAAGGTCACCCAAGGGGTCTCTAAAGCATTGGGCATTATTATCTCCATTGTGCCTGGAGGCCTCAGTCTTCAGGAAAAGGAGAAAGAGACAACCAATTCTTAAAATCAGTAAAAAAAGATAACCCAAGAGAGACCTCCCTGGGATGGAAGGAGGCTTTACCGATAGCTCTCCTCTGCACTCGCATTGCCCCTAAGGGACAGGCTGGTCTTAATCTTTGTGAGATGCTATATGGGAGACCTTTTGTTTATGTCAATGATCTCTTCCTAGATCCAAAGGCTCAGACCCTCCTATCTTACACCATGACCACTGGGCAATTCCAACTGGATATACACTTGTGGGGTGTCAACCAGGACCCAAAAGATTCTAAGGAGTCACCACTATATGTTCCAGGAACTCAAGTCCTAGTTAAAGTCTGGAAAGATGGGTCCCCAAAGGCTCAACTCCAGCCTGCATGGAAGGGCTCCTACCCTGTAATAATTTCTACCCCCACAGCAGTCAAGGTACCAGGACACATCTCCTTGTTTCACTACTCACAAGTCAAGCTGTGGAAGAAAACAGAAAAGGACACTCAATACATCTGTAAGCCCCTGGGAGATCTCAGATACCTATTCAGAACTACAAATGAGTGCCATTCTAATGAACACCCTCAAAATCTAGTTTCTGGGGATAAGATTTCTCAGGATAGCTCTAAAGAGCCAGCACAGCTTGGCAGGGGTTGAACTCCAAAACAGACAGGAGATAGATCTTCTGATCTCTGAACAAGGAAGGACTGGAGCCATCCCAGTGATGGTAATTTGGAGTTGGCTAATGTCCCTGCTAGTCCTTGTTCTACCATATTGATGCTGCTTATGATTGCTCCATGTATTATCAATAGTCTAATCCATTTTGTCTCTGCCCAGATCAACAAGCTGTGACATGCAGTGCCAGTTCAACAAGGATATATTAAACTACAGCCGACCACAGAAAATATCACTCACCCTTGATGGACACCAGTATAAGGACTCTGAGGCCTGAGACTAGCAAGAGGGGGAGGCCCAATGCCCCTCACAGCCCCAGGTCAGGAGGAAGTAGCCAGAGAGATCTCAAAGCCCCTACCAAAGACTTGGGCCTCCCATCTCTTAAGGGGGGAATGTTTGGTAGTTAGAGTAGGGAAAATGAGTCCAGAATCGTGGTGGCTAAAATACAAGGAAGGGAAAAGTCCATGAAAATACAACAAAGGAAGATCCAAGGACCTCAGGTAGAACACCAGGCTAGACCAATTTACATAGGGCCGGGCCGGGGTTGGTGGGGGGGTGTGGGGTGTGCAGTGGGTGGAGTGGGGCATAGAACATATAAAAAGAGGAGCCAAAGGGCCAGGGATCTCTCTCCCGTGTGCATGCTCTCTCTCTTCTCTTTGTGTCTTTGAGTTATGCTCTCATGCCTTGAGGATGTATTTTCCTTTATTTTCTAAATAAAACTGAGCTATAACACGGAGCTGTGACACTGGTCTGTCTGAGAGCTATAATGCTGGTCTATCGCTTCAACGTTTTGTTGTGTCAAGACAGAACTGAGGAAATTAAACTCTTCCCAGAAAACTCCAAACAACAATTACAAATATTATTGCAAACAATGTTATTCAGTAAAGCCGCAGAATGAAATTCCTTTGCTCGTCCTCTCATCTATTAATGCTGCCATTAATTTATTCATTGCATTTATACTTCTTGGAACTCTAATTTGTCTAGACCATTTTGTTAGTCTTGTGCTAAAAAAATGAATACAGAATTCTCAGTTAGTACATATTTATGCCGGATTTTAAAATAGCATACTTTGATTTATAATGAAGGCCATAGAAAACATCTCTAAAATGAAAAGATAAAACAGTCTTTTCAATATTTGGAGTATTTGAGTGAATGGCTACACTGAACTTGAGGCTAAAATTATTTCCTATTGTGGCTGATAAAAATGGACCAGAAACTGCTTCTTTCCCTAATTCACAAGATTGCTGTAAGGATCAAAATTTGTAATATATGTAAAATGCACTTTGGAAATCATAAAACACTTTTGGTAGAGAAGGCAGAGTCATTACAATTAATAAACTTATGATCCACTTCTAGGAGCAACCAGTAAAAACTGGAGAAAAGCAAAGGCTAAAATTAAATGCAATAAATATCCACATCTACCATCCAGAATGAACAATAATGTACTCTGCAGCCTGTCTCTATAGTGAGAAGAAAATTTTTCTCTCTGTTGATGGCACTTGCTTCTGCATCTCACTATATTTAGCACCACTTGTGTGTGCAATCATGTCTTTCTTTTTGGACTTATTCTATGAGGCATCATTTATAACAGTGATATACAAATGTCTCAGAATTGAGGCTGTGTGTGTGTGCTAAGTTCCTTCTATCATGTCAGACTCTGTGTGACACTATAGAATATACCCCACCAGGATCCTCTCCATGGGATCCTCTAGGTATGAATATTGGAGTGGGTTGCCATGCCTTCCTCCAGGGGATCTTGCTGACCCACGGATCAAACCCACATCTCTTATGTCTCCTGCACTGGCAAGCACTCTTTACTGCTAGCAACATCTAGGAAGCTCAGAACTGAGGCTGTTTCTCTGTTTAGTTGCTCAGTCGTGTCTGACTCTTTGTGACTCCATAGACTGTAGCCCGCCAGGTTCCTCTGTCCATGGGGTTTTTCAGACAAGAATACTGGAGTGGGTTGCCATTTCCTCCTCCAGGGGATCTTCTCGACCCAGGGATCAAACCTGTGTCTCTGATGTCTCATGCATTGCAGGCAGTTTCTTTTTCACTGAGCCACCAGGGAAGCCCTAAAATTGAGGCTATCAATGTGTTAATATACATTAAAAGCTAATAAGAAATATATACAAATAACATAATACAGGAAAATATTTTTAATTTGTTAAATTTTGTTGTATTAGAGAAAGAAAAGCTTGAGCTAAACCTGGAAATAAATGGAAGTATGTTTTAAGGGAGAGGATGCACATAAAGAACTTCTAAGTGAAGGATACTGCATAGAGGTAGGAATTTGCAGTCCCCATTCAAAAAATGGTGAAGTTTGTACTTCCTGGAGTAAAGGAAGTCAGAAAACCAGGCTATGGGGTATGTGTCACATACATAAAAATATTCCAAAAACCATCTCCTGTGCTATGGCACGCTCAAGCAAACATGTCACTGTATTTCTGAAAGTGTTTCTCTAAAACTAATTCTTCTCTTCCTAAAAGTCACTAGGGAATTCTTAAAGCAGGTTATAAAATGCAGCACAATAGGCATGTCCTCATTTTCCTATAAACTCCATCCCCAAAAGATGAATCATAAGAATGTATGATCTACCACATGAAATATTCTAGGCAAGCTTTTAACATTGCATGATTTGATTTACAGCTAAGGAACGGGAAATTGAAGAGGGAGATAAATGGCTGACAGGAGTTTTAAATTACCTTAGTCTAAAAACAACAACAAAAAAGGAAGCCACCTTCATAGAAAATTTTGGATATATATTCTAGACATTTGATGCATAGTTTCACCTTAATGAAGGGTTGGTTTCATACTTACAAAGATGAAACATTTTAAAGAGAATTTTACTAATTTCAGCAAATACATAATAAAGAAATTAGTTTTGTAAATGTTCTTAACTGATATTAATTTCCTATAAAATTTCCCTAGTAGTGCAATTTGCTTTCTCTATTTTTCTATTTGATTTCTGATATACTGTTTTAGAGTGAGCAATCTTTATAAAAATTTCATATAATATTTTATTCATTTAAATTCAATTTTGAGGACATAAAATATAGTGTTAAATTCTTTTTCATTAAGGCTAATGATTATCTAAAATAATTTTATAAAGGCTACTGATTCTATAAAATACAATTAATTTTAATTAGTAAATTTTTGCATTTACTGTTTTTAAAGAAACATTTTATCAAGTTTTTGCTATTAGTTTATATGTTTAACTGACTTCAGTTTCATTTTTCCTTATAAATTCAACAAGCAATGGTCACCATTCCTTCACAAGTGTAAAACAGAAGAGTTAAAATTTTAATGTTAAAATGCCTTGGTTTGGGAGAGCAGTAATAATCAGCTTTGTATTGCAACATTACACTACAAGATTAATTGAAAAATTGCATTGAATTCATCATAATTACTTTTAAAGATTTATGGAAATAAAAACACAAAAAGCAAGAGAAAAACCTTTATGAGAACATAAAAATGATAATTAGCTTCTCAAATCAACATAGATTTAAAATAGTAGTTTAAGATGTTATGCACAGGGTGGGATAGTAGAAGGGAGGCTCAAGAGGAAGGGGATATATGGCTATTTATGTCTCATTTATGTTGCTGCACAGCAGAAACCAACAGAACATTGTAAAGCAATTATCCTTTAACTAAAAATAATAATTGAAAAAAATAATATGAAGCATCTCCTGTGGTCATCACAATAAAAGGATATAAAAACTATGACGGCAAAACAAAATCCATCTAATTTGATTTTTGAAAAAAAAACTAAAGTTGTTATATAAAGTATAATACCATTATTTCATGTCCTTAATACTAGGAAAGAAAGCAGAAAAGGCTGTTGTCATTAGCTTTAACATTTTATTTTATTTTTTTTATTATTATTATTATTTTTTTTTATTAAATTTTAAAATCTTTAATTCTTACATGTGTTCCCAAACATGAAACCCCCTCCCACCTCCCTCCCCATAACATCTCTGTGGGTGATCCCCATGCACCAGCCCCAATCATGCTGTATCCTGCGTCAGACATAGACTGGCGATTCAATTCTTACATGATAGTATACATGATAGAATGCCATTCTCCCAAATCATCCCGCCCTCTCCCTCTCTCTCTGAGTCCAAAAGTCCGTTATACACAGCTGTGTCTTTTTTCCTGTCTTGCATACAGGGTCGTCATTGCCATCTTTCTAAATTCCATATATATGTGTTAGTATACTGTATTGGTGTTTTTCTTTCTGGCTTACTTCACTCTGTATAATCGGCTCCAGTTTCATCCATCTCATCAGAACTGATTCAAATGAATTCTTTTTAACGGCTGAGTAATACTCCATCGTGTATATGTACCAAAGCTTCCTTATCCATTCATCTGCTGATGGACATCTAGGTTGTTTCCATGTCCTGGCTATTATAAACAGTGCTGCGATGAACATTGGGGTACATGTGTCTCTTTCAATTCTGGTTTCCTCGGTGTGTATACCCAGCAGTGGGATTGCTGGGTCATAAGGTAGTTCTATTTGCAATTTTTTAAGGAATCTCCACACTGTTCTCCATAGTGGCTGTACTAGTTTGCATTCCCACCAACAGTGTAGGAGGGTTCCCTTTTCTCCACACCCTCTCCAGCATTTGTTGCTTGCAGATTTTTGGATCGCAGCCATTCTGACTGGTGTGAAGTGGTACCTCATTGTGGTTTTGATTTGCATTTCTCTGATAATGAGTGATGTTGAGCATCTTTTCATGTGTTTGTTAGCCATCCGTATGTCTTCTTTGGAGAAATGTCTATTTAGTTCTTTGGCCCATTTTTTGATTGGGTCGTTTATTTTTCTGGAATTGAGCTGCATAAGTTGCTTGTATATTTTTGAGATTAGTTGTTTGTCAGTTGCTTCATTTGCTATTATTTTCTCCCATTCAGAAGGCTGTCTTTTCACCTTGCTTATAGTTTCCTTTGTTGTGCAGAAGCTTTTAATTTTAATTAGATCCCATTTGTTTATTTTTGCTTTTATTTCCAGAATTCTGGGAGGTGGATCATAGAGGATCCTGCTGTGATTTATGTCTGAGAGTGTTTTGCCTATATTCTCCTCTAGGAGTTTTATAGTTTCTGGTCTTACATTTAGATCTTTAATCCATTTTGAGTTTATTTTTGTGTGCGGTGTTAGAAAGTGATCTAGTTTCATTCTTTTACAAGTGGTTGACCAGTTTTCCCAGCACCACTTGTTAAAGAGATTGTCTTTACTCCATTGTATATTCTTGCCTCCTTTGTCAAAGATAAGGTGTCCATATGTGTGTGGATTTATCTCTGGGCTTTCTATTTTGTTCCATTGATCTATATGTCTGTCTTTGTGCCAGTACCATACTGTTTTGATGACTGTGGCTTTGTAGTAGAGCCTGAAGTCAGGCAAGTTGATTCCTCCAGTTCCATTCTTCTTTCTCAAGATTGCTTTGGCTATTCGAGGTTTTTTGTATTTCCATACAAATCTTGAAATTATTTGTTCTAGTTCTGTGAAAAATATGGCTGGTAGCTTGATAGGGATTGCGTTGAATTTGTAGATTGCTTTGGGTAGTATACTCATTTTCACTATATTGATTCTTCCAATCCATGAACATGGTATATTTCTCCATCTATTAGTGTCCTCTTTGATTTCTTTCATCAGTGTTTTATAGTTTTCTATATATAGGTCTTTAGTTTCTTTGGGTAGATATATTCCTAAGTATTTTATTCTTTTTGTTGCAATGGTGAATGGAATTGTTTCCTTAATTTCTTTTTCTACTTTCTCATTATTAGTGTATAGGAATGCAAGGGATTTCTGTGTGTTGATTTTATATCCTGCAACTTTACTATATTCATTGATGAGCTCTAGTAATTTTCTGGTGGAGTCTTTAGGGTTTTCCATGTAGAGGATCATGTCATCTGCAAACAGTGAGAGTTTTACTTCTTCTTTTCCAATTTGGATTCCTTTTATTTCTTTTTCTGCTCTGATTGCTGTGGCCAAAACTTCCAGAACTATGTTGAATAGTAGCGGTGAAAGTGGACACCCTTGTCTTGTTCCTGACTTTAGGGGAAATGCTTTCAATTTTTCACCATTAAGGATAATGTTTGCTGTGGGTTTGTCATATATAGCTTTTATTATGTTGAGGTATGTTCCTTCTATTCCTGCTTTCTGGAGAGTTTTTATCATAAATGGATGTTGAATTTTGTCAAAGGCCTTCTCTGCATCTATTGAGATAATCATATGGTTTTTATTTTTCAATTTGTTAATGTGGTGAATTACATTGATTCATTTGCGGATATTGAAGAATCCTTGCATCCCTGGGATAAAGCCCACTTGGTCATGGTGTATGATCTTTTTAATATGTTGTTGGATTCTGATTGCTAGAATTTTGTTGAGGATTTTTGCATCTATGTTCATCAGTGATATTGGCCTGTAGTTTTCTTTTTTTGTGACATCTTTGTCAGGTTTTGGTATTAGGGTGATGGTGGCCTCATAGAATGAGTTTGGAAGTTTACCTTCCTCTGCAATTTTCTGGAAGAGTTTGAGTAGGATAGGTGTTAGCTCTTCTCGAAATTTTTGGTAGAATTCAGCTGTGAATCCGTCTGGACCTGGGCTTTTGTTTGCTGGAAGATTTCTGATTACAGTTTCAATTTCCGTGCTGGTGATGGGTCTGTTAAGATTTTCTATTTCTTCCTGGTTCAGTTTTGGAAAATTGTACTTTTCTAAGAATTTGTCCATTTCTTCCACATTGTCCATTTTATTGGCATACAACTGCTGATAGTAGTCTCTTATGATCTTTTGTATTTCTGTGTCGTCTGTTGTGATCTCTCCATTTTCATTTCTAATTTTATTGATTTGATTTTTCTCTCTTTGCTTCTTGATGAGTCTGGCTAGTGGTTTGTCAATTTTATTTATCCTTTCAAAGAACCAGCTTTTGGCCTTGTTGATTTTTGCTATGGTCTCTTTTGTTTCTTTAGCATTTATTTCTGCCCTAATTTTTAAGATTTCTTTCCTTCTACTAACTCTGGGGTTCTCCAATTCTTCCTTTTCTAGTTGCTTTAGTTGTAGAGTTAGGTTATTTATTTGACTTTTTTCTTGTTTCTTGAGGTATGCCTGTATTGCTATGAACTTTCCTCTTAGCACTGCTTTTATAGTGTCCCACAGGTTTTGGGTTGTTGTGTTTTCATTTTCATTAGTTTCTATGCATATTTTGATTTCTTTTTTGATTTCTTCTGTGATTTGTTGGTTATTCAGAAGTGTGTTGTTCAACCTCCATATGTTGGAATTTTTAGTAGTTTTTCTCCTGTAATTGAGATCTAATCTTAATGCATTATGGTCAGAAAAGATGCTTGGAATGATTTCGATTTTTTTGAATTTATCAAGTTTAGATTTATGGCCCAGGATGTGATCTATCCTGGAGAAGGTTCCATGAGCACTTGAAAAAAAGGTGAAATTCATTGTTTTGGGGTGAAATGTCCTATAGATATCAATTAGGTCTAATTGATCTAATGTATCATTTAAAGTTTGCGTTTCTTTGTTAATTTTCTGTTTAGTTGATCTGTCCATAGGTGTGAGTGGGGTATTAAAGTCTCCCACTATTATTGTGTTATTGTTGATTTCCCCTTTCATACTTGTTAGCATTTGTCTTACATATTGCGGTGCTCCTATATTGGGTGCATATATATTTATAATTGTTATATCTTCTTCTTGGATTGATCCTTTGATCATTATGTAGTGGCCTTCTTTGTCTCTTTTCACAGCCTTTGTTTTAAAGTCTATTTTATCAGATATGAGTATTGCCACTCCTGCTTTCTTTTGGTCTCTATTTGCGTGGTATATCTTATTCCAGCCCTTCACTTTCAGTCTATATGTGTCCCTTGTTTTGAGGTGGGTCTCTTGTAAGCAACATATAGAGGGGTCTTGTTTTTGTATCCATTCGGCCAGTCTTTGCCTTTTGGTTGGGGCGTTCAACCCATTTACGTTTAAGGTAATTATTGATAAGTATGATCCCGTTACCATTTACTTTATTGTTTTGGGTTCGGGTTTATACACCCTTTTCGGTTTCCTGTCTAGAGAATATCCTTTAGAATTTGTTGGAGAGCTGGTTTGGTGGTGCTGAATTCTCTCAGCTTTTGCTTGTCTGTAAAGCTTTTGATTTCTCCTTCGTATTTGAATGAGATCCTTGCTGGGTACAGTAATCTGGGCTGTAGGTTATTGTCTTTCATCACTTTAAGTATGTCTTGCCATTCCCTCCTGGCCTGAAGAGTTTCTATTGAAAGATCAGCTGTTATCCTTATGGGAATCCCCTTGTGTGTTATTTGTTGTTTTTCCCTTGCTGCTTTTAATATTTGTTCTTTGTGTTTGACCTTTGTTAATTTAATTAATATGTGTCTTGGGGTGTTTCGCCTTGGGTTTATCCTATTTGGAACTCTCTGTGTTTCTTGGACTTGGGTGATTATTTCCTTCCCCATTTTAGGGAAGTTTTCAACTATTATCTCCTCAAGGATTTTCTCATGATCTTTCTTTCTGTCTTCTTCTTCTGGGACTCCTATAATTCGAATGTTGGAGTGTTTCATATTGTCCTGGAGGTCTCTGAGATTGTCCTCGTTTCTTTTAATTCGTATTTCTTGTTTCCTCTCTGATTCATTTATTTCTACCATTCTATCTTCTATTTCACTAATCCTATCTTCTGCCTCCGTTATTCTACTATTTGTTGCCTCCAGAGTGTTTCTGATCTCATTTATTGCATTATTCATTATATTTTGACTCTTTTTTATTTCTTCTAGGTCCTTGTTAAACCTTTCTTGCATCTTCTCAATCCTTGTCTCTAGGCTATTTATCTGTGATTCCATTTTGATTTCAAGATTTTGGATCATTTTCACTATCAATATTCGGAATTCCTTCTCAGGTAGATTCCCTACTTCTTCCTCTTTTGTTTGGTTTGGTGGGCAACTCTCCTGTTCCTTTACCTGCTGAGTATTCCTCTGTCTCTTCATCTTGGTTATATTGCTGCGTTTGGGGTGGTCTTTTTATATTCTGGTGATTTGTGGAGTTCTCTTTATTATGGAGCTTCCTCACTGTGGGTGGGGTTCTATCAGTGGCTTGTCAAGGTTTCCTGGTTAGGGAGGCTTATCTTGGAGTTCCGGTGGGTGGAGCTGGGTTTCTTCTCTCTGGAGTGCAGTGGAGTGACCAGTGATGGGTTATGAGACATCAAAGGTTTTGGAATAATTTTGAGCTGCCTGTGTATTCAAGCTCAGGGGAGTGTTCCTGTGTTGCTGGAGAATTTGAGTGATATGTCTTGTTTTGGAACTTGTTGGCCCTTGGGTGGAGCTTGGTTTCAGTGTAAGTATGAAGGCATTTGATGAGCTCCTATTGCTTAATGTTCCCTGAATTCAAGAGTTCTCTAATGTTTTCAGGTTTTGTATTTAAGCCTCCTGCTTCTGGTCTTCAGTTTTTACAGTAGCCTCTAGACTTCTCCATCTGTTTTTGAAGACAATGGTCTGCTTTTCTGGTTGCCTGCTGTCCTCTGCCAGCCTACAGGGGTTGTTTTGTGGAGTTTGCTCAGCGTTGAAATGTTCTTTTGAGGAATTAGTGAGGGAGAGAGTGGTCTTCCCGTCCTATTCCTCCGCCATCTTTATCCAGTTTTTTTTTCAGCTTTAACATTTTAAAAGACAATTTCCTTATAAATTTTGAAACAAAAAAATAAAATATATTTGTATTGATATTAGAAATATATGTATTTATATTTTAAATATTTTATATTTATAAATATTACCTTACATAAACATGAAAAAATGCTATTAATAGTATACAAGAGAATTTGGTAAGAGTAGTTGGTACAAGAAAAATACATAAAAATCAATATCATATCTAAATAAATTATTGATAGTGTGGTTAAGATGTGAAGAAAAAAAAGTAACTTTTACTTAGTAATAGACACTATACTAAATAGTTTGTAGGGCACAAGCACAGAAACACACATACACACATATACAGACATTAGATTTTTATGTAAGTCTATATGGAGTTTCATAAAAAATAATATGTGTACATCAGATTATACAGTAATAAATGAAAAATATTATTTAATTTTATTGAATATTAATAGCTGGTAAAATCACAATTCCAGACAAATAAGACTATAAAATATAATTTAACTCTTTTTTATAAACATGAAGTGAACTTTCAAAGCAATGTCAGAAACAAAGAAGTTATGGTGTAAGAGAAAGATACATTTTATAGTATAATACTTAATTGGTTAAGATATATACTTTGCACTATAATTTTTAATTTCTTTTTAAGTAAAAAACTCTTAATGAAAACCTGGAAAATATTTGCAGCATATGTAACAGTTAATCCATTAAGTTTACTGTAAAAAAATTTCTACAATTATCTAACAAAACATTAAGGATTGATAGAAAATTGAATTTAATTTACAAGTACTATCCAGAGAAACCAACGAATTAACCATTACTGGAACATAAAATATACAAATTAATTGATGAATGATATAGTCCTTTTCCATATTTGACTGAGTGAAATTTTAAAGAGTGATAATACATCAACAGGGAACTCATAAAGGGGAGATTAAAAGACCACCCTGTTTTTTGTAAAATTGTGAATTGCTACAGACTTTTGAGAAAACAATCTGTTAATATCTGTACAAATGGAAACAATTCTGGAAACTTGTATTCCTTCTCCAGGAATCAAGCCAGTGGAAGTAAAATTACCACTACTTAGATTATGTGTAAAACAATGCATTCTGCCAAAATTTTGTATTTGGGAAGTGCTGGAAACCTCTCGAAGGTTTAGCAATACTAGGATATTTGACTAGGTCTTGAAATATTATACAAATATTGAATAAAATGGATTACATTTGCAATTATTATCTTTAATCAGTATACATTATGTAATACTATTTGGAGTAATGAAGCAAACAGCTGAATATGCATATTGATTTCAGTGTACATATAATATTTTCTTTTTTTCTCCCTATTGATAATGCACACACACAAAACCCTATATTCCTAAAATTTGTGAAAATAATCACTTGAATATGGAAAAACAGGAAAAATATGTATCAGCTATTATTATTAATATAATTGAGGAATTATAAAAAGGAGAAATAGGTGTCTGGCTATGTTTAAAAAAGCTCTGTAGCAAAGTAGAATTTAACTGAATGTAGGAAACATAAATATTCTCTTTAAAACAATATGAAATACACATGGAACTTAAATATGTGTATGCACAAGAACTAAAACTATAAGGGGAACTGAAAACACTGATGCAATTCAAACATGGGAGATACATTCTAAGACGGAGTAGTAGAAGGACATGTGCTCAAGAACAGCAAAACTGCAAGTAGCTGTTGAACAACCATCAACAAGAGGATGCTGCTGCTCCTGCTAAGTCACTTCAGTCGTGTCCCACTCTATGTGACCCCATAGACGGCAGCCCACCAGGCTCCCCCGTCCCTGGCATTTTCCAGGCAAGAGTATTGGAGTGGGGTGCCATTGCCTTCTCCAAAGAGGATGCTGGAACCCACCAAGAAAAGATATCTCCACTTCAAAGTCAAAGAAGAAGCCACAATGAGATGGTAGAAGAGGGTCATGATCAAATCAAATCCCATTTCTGCCAGATGTGTGATCCACAAACTAGAGAACCATAATACCAAAGAATTTATCCCACTGCTGTGAAGGCTCTGAACCCCACTTCAGGCTTCCCAGCCTTGGGATCTGACAAAGGGACTGGGAATCCTCTGGGAATTTGGCCTTGAAGACCAGTGGGATTTGATTATAGGACTTACACAAGACTGGGGAAACAGAGACTCCAGTCTTAGAGGGCAAAAACAAAATCTTGTGTTCACCAAGACCCAAAAGAAAGGAGCAGAGACGACTGAACCAAAACTACCTGCTAGTGTTGAAGGGTCTCTTGTGGAGCCATAGTCCTGCAGGGGCTCACCACAGGGATGGGGGCACTGGCAGCATCAGGCTAGGAATGTCCCCCTTTGCATAAACACTCGTGGACTTGCCATTAATCCTCTCATAGAGCCTGTAGACCTCAGGCCAAACAACTAACAGGGGGCAATGTGCAACCCCATCCATGAACAGATAGATAATTGGATTAAAGCTTTGCTGAGCAAGGCCCTGCCCACCAGAGCAAGACACAGTTTTTCCCATTACCAGACCCTCCCATCAGGAATCTGACCTCATTTATCACAGGGAAGACACATGAAACAATAAGAGGCACAGTCCCATAGCAGCTAAAATAAAAAACATATTATAGAAAGTTAATCACAGTGAAATTCAGAAAGTTAAGTGCCAAATGAGGGGCTTCCCTTGTAGCTCAGTCAGTAAAGACTCCACCTGCAATCCAGGAAGTCATCTGCAATGCAGGAGACCTGAGTTCGATTCCTGGGTCTGGAAGATCCCCTGGAGAAGGACATGGCAACCCACTCCAGTATTCTTGCTTGGAGAATCCCATGGACAGAGGAACCAGGCAGGCTACAGTCCATGGGGTTGCAAAAGTCAGACATGCACTTAGCAACTAAACCACCATCACCAAGTCCCAGATGAAGGAACAAGATGAAACCCCAGAAAAACAACCGAATGAAGTGGAGATAGGGGACCTTTCAGAAAAAAGAATTTAGAATAACGATGGTAAAGATAATCCAGGACCTTGGGAAAGCAGTGGAGAAGATGCAAGAAATGTTTACTAAAGACCTACAGGAACTAAGAACAGAGATGCCTAATACACTAGAAGGAATCGCCGCAGGATAACTGAGGTGGAAGAACAGATAAGGACCTGAAAAAATATTTGAAGAGATAATAGCTGAAAACTTCCCAAACATGGGGGAGAAAATAGTCAACCAAGTCCAGGAAACACAGAGTCCCTAGAACGATAAACCCAAGGAGGAATACACCAAGCCACATAGTAATCAAATTGGCAAAAATTAAAAACAAATATAATATATAAAAAACAACAAAAATAGCATGCAAAGGAATTCCCATCAGAGTATCAGTTGATTTCTCAACAGAATCTCTACAAGCCAGAAGGCAATGGCAGATTATGTTTTAAGCAATGGAAGAACCTACAACCAAGAACTCTACGCAGCAAGATTCTCCTTCAGATATGACAGAAAAATCAAGAGCTTTCCAGACAAGCAAAAGTTAAGAGAATTCAGCACCAGCAAACCAGCTTTATAACACATGCTAAAGGAAATTCTCTAGTCAGGAAACACAACAGAAGGAAAAGACCTACAGAAAATAAACCCAAAACAATTAAGAAAACAGTAACAAGATCATACATATTGATAATTACCTTAAATGTAAATAGATTAAATGACCCCACCAAAAGACGTAGGCTGGCTGGGTAGATGAAAACATGTGCCTAAATGCACTTCCACTTACCACATCACTCGGCCTGACCCCTCAAATTGTATGTAATTATTTTCTATTGTTAAGTTAATCATGTTCCCATTATGGCTTGCAATTGTAATTATATTTTACTTCTTGTCTGGCTACTTATTGTGAAAACTGATAAACATCTTTTACTATTGTGACAATGTAACTATTACTCTCAATACCATTGAATTATGATTGTTCAACAGAAAAAGAAGAGAACCATACACCACCAAAACTATAATTTAGTTAAAAAAAAAAACCCGTGATCATTTTTTAAAATCAAGATGCATATCAGAATTATTATAATTTTTTTGGAAAATACAAATGCCCAGGTTTGCTTTTTTTTTCCTCCAGACATCTAGATATGTTTCTAAGCAGCCATGTTTAAAAACAACTGGATTATATCATGATCTTTTACTTTTATCTAGCTTGTTTCACTTTTTCTATTTCACATTCAGTGCTCCCATTTCATTTAGTTTATGTTTTCCAACTTCTATAACTCTTCTTTTTGAGGTCTTTTCTCAAAACTTTATAAAAATAGCAGAAAAATATTTGCACACATATATAAAGAATATATAATATTATTAATTTAAATTAATATATATTACTTTGTATATAAATTTATGATATTTTCATTCTAATTGTTTGACTTAGTATGAATACAGTGCTAGATTTTTAATTAAAAAAATAGATATTCAACAAGCAACAAAGTTTTAAGGTATAGCACAGGGACATATACTCAGTATCTTGTAACCTATAATGGAAAATAATTTCAAAAATACCATATATGTATATGTATAACTGAATCACCTGCTGTGCAACTGTATTTCAATAAAATATATATACATATATATTAAGGAAAAAAAATACAGTCATGGGAAATTGAATAATCAAGGTTTAGGTTTCTCTCACTGTCAAAAACATACTCTTTAACAAGTACAAATTCATTTTGTTACTATCTGTTTGAGCAACCTGAATAGGATATATCTACCCTTAATGTCAGTTTTCTTTTTCCTTTTTCCATATTGTATATTTTAACAGTTTTACAATATACATATAAGAGCTTACTGTATTTTCAAAAATTGCTTTTACATTCAAGTATATATAACACTTCTTTAAGAAAAATTAAAAATCATAATAATTTTAAATAATGACATTTGGTGACTTAGTCACGCAATACTGTCCAACTCTTGTGACCCTATGGACTGTAGCCCACCAGGCTCCTCTGTTCATAGGATTTCCCAGGCAAGAATATTGGAGTGTATTGCCATTTCCTTCTCCAAAATAATGGCATAAATTCTGAATAATTAATACATATATAATACTTTAGAGTATCTCTTAAGGCAAATATTTTTTCAGCATATCTAAAACTTATATGGAATATTGCCCTACAGTAAAGTTCAGTGGCTAAAACAGTTTAGTTGTCTTTCAGAATACATTTTAGTATTCATGTTTGGTAAGAGCAGAGACATTACTTTGCCGACTAAGGTCCGTCTAGTCAAGGCTATGGTTTTTCCTGTGGTCATGTGTGGATGTGAGAGTTGGACTGTGAAGAAGGCTGAGCGCCAAAGAATTGATGCGTTTTAACTGTGGTGTTGGAGAAGACTCTTGAGAATCTCTTGGACTGCAAAGAGATCCAACCAGTCCATTTTGAAGGAGATCAGCCCTGGGATTTCTTTGGAAGGAATGATGCTAAAGCTGAAGCTCCAGTATTTTGGCCACCTCATGCAAAGAGTTGACTCATTGGAAAAGATTCTGATACTCGGAGGGATTGGGGGCAGGAGGAGAAGGGGACGACAGAGGATGAGATGGCTGGATGGCATCACGGACTCGATGGACATGAGTCTGAGTGAACTCCAGGAGTTGGTGATGGACAGGGAGGCCTGGTGTGCTGCGATTCATGGGGTCGCAAAGAGCCGGACAGAACTGAACGACTGAACTGAACTGAACTTGGTAAGAGCTTTATAAATTACTGTGTAGACTGTAGCTTCTAGAGAGTACACAATTCACTAGGAAGTCCTTATTTTAAATTAAGGCTGAATCTATGCATGACAAATTATAATTTGTTAACTACAGTTCAAAGATGCAGACAAATGGATACTTTTCAGGACACAATACTCATTTATACCCCTGATGTCCGAACTGCCTCTCTCATCACTGGAAATCTGTTTTATTTTGTGCTATTTATTAATAGCAACACTTCCACTTTCCTTGAAGGAATAGTTTGTTTGTTTGTTTGTTTGTTTGTTTGTTTTAAGATAAAGGGAAAAAAAAAAGCTTTGAACTAGTATTTCCCTGGAGTCTACCATATCACTTTTCCTCTCACAGAGGAAACTCAACTCATGGAGTTTCTGATTAGAAAAAAATTCTGTGAGATTTCCCTGTAGAGAAAGACCATGCCTTGGGGAAAAGTCCCCAGTCAATGTGAAAAGCCACAAGGAAAACAATGTTCTCTCTGGAAATTTAAATCAGCTTTCATGGGGGAAAAATTGAAAGACTTACTCTATTTGACACAGAAATTCATAAAGAAAGAGAAAAGCTGATATTCTGAACATATTTTCAAATTTATAGTTTCATTTCTAGCACTTCTAAGGACTTATTTTATAAGGAGAATTAGAGCAATGATTGATTTTAATTGTTCATTTTAGAAATTATGACTAAAGATAAAGAAATACACTGAGATTACACCTTTATCCTTAAAAATTAAGTTGAAAAACAATCAAATCATAAAATTAGAATACTCCAATTTATTACAATTGAATACACTATGGAATGTATATTTTAAAAGTTCTATTCACTTTTTTAACAACTTTGATTGCTATAGTCTATTAACATAATTAATAATTCTGTTACTCTTAGAGTCTAGTGCCATGATCTAGATAATGAATCATTTAAAAAGAAAAGAACCCCAGGGAAGCAAGTGTAAATTGTTTCTCTACTCCATGCCTAAGACGATTTCAACATTTTAGATTAGTATATATTCCTAGTAGGTTACATAAATTCCTGTGGGAATATTAGCCTCCAACTAGACTGACTGAGTTTAAAGCATATTTGAAATGTTATAAAAAATAGAAATATTCCTCAAGAAGGTAATTTCATTGTTCTGTTCCACAAATAGGGAAATCAGGATACTTGAACAAGCTCATTGAAGGGTGGTAATGAAGATTTAAAATGAGAATTAGAGACAGAACCTGTGTTTTCAGGCCTGAAGCTTACTCAACTTGAAAGATTAGCTTAAATAACCTGCTTTAGGAACACAGTATTACATATTAAAATCAAGTATGAATTAAGAAAATCAAGTATTGGATTGAGAAAATATAGCAATGTTTAAATTTTATAAAGCAGGACACTACTACATGATTGAAAACATCTGGAAAATATATTTGTCTATATAAACCTTGATAGTTTCTTTATACGGCAATGGAAATATCAGACTTTGCTCTACACTTGTTTATTTAGAAGGATGTAAGTGGGAAGGTACTATGACCAGGATGGCCAAAGTTTATAGGAATGTTACCATGTTTCTACTGTGCACAACACGAAAGTGTGTGAGAATCAGGAAGATGCATAAGCAACTGTGAACCATACAAATTTAGCCCCAAAATTCCACACCAGGAATATGCACTCAACCATCCCTTAATCCCTGGACACTATCACCTAATCCCATTCTATCAGACAGTAGGGGGAGTGTGATGGACCAGAAATTAGAGTGGAAAGAAACATCATTCTTACTCATTTACTCTTAAAATTATCTTACTTTTGCAAGTTATACCCAAAAATGTAACCGTATGAACATATTGCAAGTGAGGAGCAGGAAACCTTAACTTTCATTAATTTGAAAGAAACCTGGAATATTACTATTGGTTATATTAATTAGACTATCTTGAAAAAATCCCTAACATGTGAGAATTTGAGCCAACTCCAGAAGATAATGAAGGACAGGGAAGCCTGGCATGCTGCCTTCCATGGTGTTGTAAAGAGTTGGACATGACTTAGTGACTGAACAACATGCTATAAAATAAATAATAGTTACAGGAAACAGTCATCCTAGAAAATATACAATAAACCTGATAGTCAAATATTCTCTCTTTATATGTCCCTTCATGCTTGTCTATTAGCTAAAGTCTTAAGCTTTTGTTTAGAAAAGATTTGTTACTTTTTGTTAGATAGGAAGTTCGTTAGTTTACATAATAATATCAATTATACAGGAACAGATAAACATGAGTTTGAGTGTTCTTTCAACCATTTCCCACACATCTATGGACTTAGGTAAAGCCGAAAATCACTGTAGATAAACATGAAAGTCTGAAAGTGAAGTTTCTCAGTCATGTCTGACACTTTGTGACACCATGGACTGTAGCCTACCAGGCTCCTCCATCCATGGACTTTTCCAGGTAAGAGTACTGGACTGGATTGCCATTTCCTTCTCCAGGGTATCTTCCCGACCTAGGGGATAGAACCCAGGTCTCCCACATTGCAGGCAGACACTTTACCATCTGAGCCGCCAGGGAAGCCCATGTATGTTTATATAGGTAAACATAAAGGTACAGTAATTGACAAAGGTACAGACACAATTATAATAAAGATAGACAGTGGTAATAATAACAATAGGGGGATAAACAAACTATAGATATAAAGTTTTAAAAATTGCCATAATATGATCTTTGCTTTTACCCAGAATCATTATTTCAAAGGGTTATTTCTCTTCCTCCATTTTGGAGAAAGAAATGGCAACCCACTCCAGTATTCTTGCCTAGAGAATCCCAGGAAGCCTGGTGGGCTGTTGTCTATGGGGTCACACAGAGTTGTACCGACTGAAGCGACTCATCAGCAGCAGCAGCCATTTTGTTTTTACTGATGTGATCCTTAAGTCACATGACTACAACTACCAAAAATACTGCCAATTATAAAAGTGATTACATTGCCTACAATCTCTACTCCAGCAGGTAAGATAGTGTTGAAAAATCAAAATACATTTTTGTATGAATGAATACATTTTGGGGGATTTTATAAACTTAGTATCATTTTTAAGAGCCATAAATTGATTTTTTTGTTCAAGTTTCAATTCTCAGCAAAGATGGAGTTAATGGACTATTCAGACACTTACCCTGTAATTATCTCAAATTCATGTCAATGTCATTCTTGTCAAATACAAGACTCTTCTAAATATATTTTTAATTCAAATATATCATTATATTTCTTTCCCACAAATTATCATCTTTTAGTGTTATTTAAAAATTAAATATCAGTTGTTTTCATTATACAGATAATATTACATATAGTATTAAATTTATAAATATAAGAATTTATAAAGTGAAAATATTCTCTTCTGGAACATTTTTGCTCCTCAGAAGTAACTATTGTTAATAGTATCTTCTTTATTATTCTTATATCTCCTGTGCTTTGAAAAAAACGAATGAAGCTATATGAATTTTTGGCACCTTGATTTGTTTCATTTATATTGAGAACTTATCTCAGTAACAGTTATTTTTATAAGAATATGCATATTTTCACAAGTTAAAATAGGAAAATAATTTTTTGAATTTTACTTTATGCACTGAATATTGTGAATTGATTCATTTATGAATAAAATTTCTTTCTGCTGATAGCTTTTTCTTAAATTTGAAGATATAGGGATTTGCCTTCTGGTTTTTAATTTTCCATAACTTTCTACCATCATATTTTTCTAATGCACCAATTCAAATCATCTTTGTGGGAAAACACAGTGACATTTCTTTATTTATTGCCCACATGTTATAGGTGGCTTTTTTCATGGAGACAGTGCTTATGGCCCCTTTGCTTTTGATGTGGGAAACTAGTGTCTCTCACAAAGCTAACAAAATGGCAACCTATGTTGTAGTACTTAAAAATAATAACTATATCCACAGGATTAGGAAAGTCAGAATGAAAGACAAGTTATTGTAATGTAAATACAAAATACTTGTACCCCCCTGTCCAGTTTGCAGATAAGAATTTTCATGTATGTGTGTAAGTGATTGGCTATCAAAGTCAATTATTTTTGATAATTAAATGGGTCATTTCTTTTCAGAAATACTTATTGTAATAAAATGATCATTTATGAGAATTAATATCACAAACTTCCACATTTTAACATTATTTAAGAAGAAATAAATTGATACGGACTTCAGATTAGACTTTTAAACTTAAATACCACTAAATCCAAACTAGACTTTACTATTAACTAGCTTCATATTCCTGTAATATCTTCCATCATGGCAAGAGTCCTGACATAGGATATTAGGCCCAAAGATTAACAATATGAATTTCAAATCATATAAATATATATTTGAATGCCAGCCTTAATACTTAAGAATTTTCATGTATAAAATCATCAACTCTATTTAGCATGATTGCTACAATAATTATGAGAAAATATATAATACATAATTTGTTAATGCAATTTGTATACATAGAAAGCAGTCACTAAATGATATTTTTTAATGGCTCATGTTTATTTGTAGAATTATTAAAGACTGAACATTTTATATTTGTGCAAATATTTACCAGTAAAAATTAGCTAATTGTATTCCATCTGTAGTTTTACTGAGCTCTATACTGCTGTTAGAAGACTTAATATGCAGAACTCATGTACAGGTAGGTAAATTAAAGATTTGCTGTTTGAAAACAAAACAAAACAAAAGATTTGCTCTTTGGAGGAAATACCCCTCAAACATTACAGTTATTTGATATCTTGGAATGTATTACAAACAGAATGGCATTTATTATTTGAGACTCAATTATATATCATAGCATACTCCTTTCCATCCTACAATGAAATAATTTTTTAGTGATTATAAACCATAATATATTATAAATCAATTCAGGTGGGCCTCCAAAACTTAAATGTCTTTTTGTAAAGTCCGAATGGGTGAGTGAGTGAAGTCGCTCAGTCGTGTCAGACTCTGCGACCCCATGAACTGTACCCAACCAGGCTCCTCCATCCATGGGATTTTCCAGGCAAGAATACTGGAGTGGGTTGCCATTTCCTTCTCCAGGAGATCTTCCCGACCCAGGGATTGAACCCAGGTCTCCTGCATTGTAGGCAGACGCTTTACCGTCTGAGCCACCTGTACATGTCTCATCACACCCAGTGGGATGATAAGGACAGCTTTCCACAAGTTTGGGGACACATGATGTATTTTAGAAGAGAGCTTGTATCCTTTTAACGACCTTAAATTATACTTTAATTCTGAAAACTAAAGAAATAATGGTCTATGGTCTAAGTTCATTGTTAGGCACAAAACTAAATGCAGTCCCTAATGCACCTGATTTATGGTGCATGATTCCTTGAGTCACAAAGCTTCACTTTCATGTTTTCCAGTGTATAATCCATTAGTGCATGTACATATAATATCACATAGTAGATAACATTTATTCATAAATACATTATGATTATCTTCTTCAGGAGCTCAAACTTAAGCTGTTTTTCCAGTAGGGACAAGCCTGTCATAAAATTTCCCCCAAACTACATCTAATAGTATACCTTTGATATATTATTAGTCTGGTTAGGGGCTTATGATGTGTCCTTTTAATTTGCAAAGTACTTTGACCTAAGGCCATGTTCTAATAAACTAAATTTGCTATTTCAGTCAATTTAAATGGTTTTTCATTATAATGAACTCAGTTTTTTATTGCTTCTGTCACTGACATGACATGAATAGTCCTAGAAACAAGTGGTCAGTCTTGTTGTAATGACAGTTGGGATCATGTAATGGAATATTGTGGAGGCATTAACATTTTGTGAAACAAAAGAATTTAAGTTTTTAGGGTTCAACTACAGCTTGCAAGGAAGATCCAGCAATTCTTCCCCACAATCTGCTGTTGTAATCAACAGATAGGAGTGTTAGTGGCTAGATGGCATAAGTCCTGGACCAAGGCATGAATTTGGGGACCCTCAGAGGACAGGGAAAGACACTGGCAATGGTATTAAGAAACCATTGTGGACACACTGTGGATATTTAGCCGTCTTTACACAAGGCAAATGATGGCCTTCCTCATCAATGGCAATGGGATGGACTATCTTTGGATAACCTTAATGACAGCAAAATTGCTTATTATTCATTATAAACTATCATTGGCATATACCAGAAACATATTATTTTCTTAAGGAACATAGCTTCAATATGCAAGAATTTTCACTTTTTCATCTTAATCATATTAATATCCATCACTCATATTTCAATAAAACATATTATACCTAGTCAAACAGAAAGTGGATATTGAATACCTCCAATATGACTTAAACTGTTACAAATTTCAGTGTTTGAATTTGAATACTCCCTGATATAGAGAAGTGAGAAACAGTGGAGTGATCATTTATCTGCAATGTAGTAAAGGGCAGAAGAGCAGGACTGGAAAATGCCTGAGTCAGCTTATTGATGAGCTTGATCCCACATCTCTGATAAGCCCTTGAAAGTAAAGCTTATGATGAGTGAGTTAAGAAAGCAAAAATGGAAATATATATATATAATTTATCTTTTAAAATATTTTTGAAAATATATTTAATTAGAACCATTTTATAGGGTCCACCTACTAAAAAAATCATTTTGCTTCTCTTGTGGAACTTCTTGGTTCACATACTATTGAAGCCTGGCTTGGAGAATTTTGAGCATTACTTTACTAGCATGTGATATGAGAGCAACTGTGCAGTAGTTTGAACATTCTTTGGCATTGCCTTTCTTTGGAATTGGAATGAAAACTGACCTTTTCCAGTCCTGTGACCACTGCTGAGTATTCCAAATTTGCTGGCTTATTGAGTGCAGCACTTTCACAGCACCATCTTTTAGGATTTGAAATAGCTCAACTGGAATTCTATCACCTCCACTAGCTGTGTTCCTAGTGATGCTTCCTAAGGCCCATTTGACTTCACATTCAAGGATGTCTGACTCTAGGTGAGTGATCACACCATCATGGTTACTCTCATCAGACCTTAAGATTTTTTTTTTTTTTTGTATACTTCTTCTGTGTATTCTTGCCACCTCTTCTTAGTATCTTCTGCTTCTGTTAGGTCCATACCATTTCTGTCCTTTATTGTGCCTTTCTTTGCATGAAATGTTCCCCTGGTATCTTTAATTTTCTTGAGGAGAAATATGTGTGTGTGTGTGTGTGTGTATAATTTTAAAATATATGTCTATATTATCATTGACTCAATGGACTAGTGAAGGACAGGGTAACTTGGTGTGCTGCAGTCCATGGGGTGATAAAGAGTCAGACACAACTGAGTGACTAAACAACAGCTGAACAACAAAATATCTTTATAAAATCATCTAGAATTTAGAAAGTAAAAGGTATGCTATGTACATCCCCAATATTCATGTATTAATATTTCTCAGAAAAACATTTTAATAGTATATTTATTAACTTTTAATTGTTATAACTATGAATTTTTAATGTTAATAAATATGAGATTATTGACATCTTCAACTGATTTTTCTGTAAGACAGTTCATAGGTATTGGTTTCATAGCATTATTCTGTGCAACCTATTTCTACCAGCATTTTGTCTGACAAAATTCATAAATTGTTGACCATACTTTTATGCTGCTGGGTTTTTGTCTTTGTCACCTGCTTCCCCTTCAGAATAGAATACACTTATCCAGTTAAAATTTGAAATTTCATTGAAGATGCTTCCTGCAACTTAATATTTCAATCTTCATACAGTGTTTGAGTCCTTATCATCTTATTCAGCTTCTGCAAGTGTGGTATAGTACAAGTGTGGAGGATGATGCGAACCAAAGTGATGAATGTTAGCTTTAGCTTGTGGGTAATAAAATTGGTCTTTTCTTATTTTTTACAAACTTTACTTTAAAAACTTGCAGTTCACTAAAATTTTCCAAAAAATGTTTCAACTATTCTATCTGTAAGATAATTTGACTAAAGTTTTCTAGTTGTTTTTGAATAAATACAAACAAAATTTAGTACAATAACATTTAAAATGCCAGTAGTATTGTGGGACACACAGGGTAATTTATAAGACATCTTTCAACAATTCAAATATTTCTAAAAACATCTTGATTATCAGAAATGAAGAGAGAGAGAAATCTTGTACTCCAGGCTGAGATAGTTTTCCAACAACTTTTTCACAGAGTTTGACATATGATAGCTTTTGGTGGGGAGAATTATAGAGTTCATATGCACTATGGATAATGCTAAAGTTCTACTCTGTGATGATTAATTTTGTGTGTGAATTTGGAGACTGTTTTGAATGAAATTATTATTTAAATGAGAGCATGTTAGGTAGTGGGTCTCATCTGATCAATTGAAGGCTTAAGTAGAACAAAAACACCAGAAAGAAGAAATTCTCCAGAAGATGCCTTCGGCCTTCACCTTCATTTTTGGCTCTTATGGGTCTCAATCTTGCAGTCCACACTGCAGATTTGGAACTACCAGTCTCTAGAACTGGGTGAGCCAAGACCTTATAATTAACTTATTTATATATGTGTATAAAATACACACACATACACACACACACACATTCTACTGGCTCCCTTTCTTTGGAGAACTCTGACTAATATAAACTACATAGGTTTCTAATTTTGTTGAAATATCATTTTTACCAAAAAATTCTTCCTCAAACCTTTTATTTGTATTATCAGGGAAAAAAATCTCAGTCTCATATGCTAACCTTTTAAATAAGTTTACAGTGGCATTCAGAATGTTTCCTGTTGACACACTAAACAAAATTTGTTTTGGATGATGATGGATGGTAATATACACCCAACAAGGTATGTAAGAATTCATTTTGCACTTGGGACTTTCTGAAGGGAATGGAGCAGTCTCCTCAGAAGGAGCCAAAATGGCTTGAGCAAAGGAACGGATGGAGTGACTGTGATTTTGTATGTGGTTAGGAGGTGGGCTGGAGTAAGGAGTGTACTGTGTCAGTACACTGACAGGGATGTACTTTGTGCATGGTTTGAACTACCCACTAATGTGAAGGAAGGGGCTATGTGAGTATTTTTCATCCCTTTGCCCAACTATGGAGCAAGAGGGGAAGTAGGAGTGGAATTTGAAAATTGCCAGTGATCAGACAGCAATCAAGTCAGACACTTTATTACAACTGTGAATACATAAGTTGAATAAAATATCAACTGATCATTGAAATAAACTTACTCTGCATTTGAAAAACCTAAACATAAAATCTAAAATTCCAAATTTATGCCCATGTGAGTGTATCTGTGTGTGTTTATATAATCAGTTTTTTTGTACACATCAGCAGAGGTAAGGGCCAATATCATCATTACCTAATGATTTCTTGAGTAAAAAGGAAAAACACTGGAACGTCATAGCATTTGGATTTCTTGATTATCAGAAATATGAACGTCACCCAGTCAAAGTATGCTATTCAGTTTTTCACAATCAGAATGACAAAAAAGCAAAGAGAATGTCTTTTGGTGGCATTTATTTTTCCTTAGTGTTAGACAGCAAATGATGGGCAGTGTGGAGATAGAAAGTTAGCAATGGAAGAGGTTTAAAGAGAATGGAGTGAGTTTGAAGTTGTTATGGGGAAACAAAGGGTCAGTTGCTTCAGTATGCTGTTTTAAGATTCTATGTCTGTCTGTGGCTCCCCCCATCAATGAGCAAATGTCTTTCTGCTCTTTTCATGAAGATACTAGGAAGAAAGAACTGAACTGTGTCCATAGAATTTTGTCATTCAGAATTGTAGTTATATCAACTATATGCTCGCCCTCACAGATATAGTAGGCTTGGGAATTTTTCTCAGAGTTTGTATGAAATGTAGTTAATCTAGTTAAAAAACAATGAAACTTTGATATACTTTTATCAACACCATTTCAGTTAAATATACTATTTTTATTTTCAGTTCTGCATTTAATATTTCTATGTGAGGAGAAAATCAAGTAAATATTTAATGAAAAGCAAAAAACAAAAACAAAACAAAAACAACTGATTATCAGCAGCATTAACTCCTATAATAGCTTTCCATAAAATGCCACTTGAAAGAGTGAATGTCTATTTCAAGGGCTGCTGGATTGTTAATGAGTAATTCATGACAATTTGCTACTTAAATGGATGTATGAATGAATGCTATTATATTAAGTGTGTTAAATCATAAAGAGAATAGATAAGCAAGAGTTAAAAGTAGGAGGAGGAAAGAATGTAATGCCAATTGAGTTAGTGTAAGCTTAAAATAAGTCCTTTTATATTTTTTGTTTCATTATACAAAAGCTGCTGTTTAGCTATCTAAAGTGACTTAGACCCATTTGTATTCATCTTCTTTTAATAAATTAATATTTACTATGCAAAGAATAAGTATATTTTTTTCCTTTAAGTATCTCAACAAATATATGAATTTTCCCAAAGTTGGCTGCAAATTATTTTGGACAGAAGGACAAGTCTAAATGTGTAACAGAAGCACAATAAGCATTCTTTTTACTTTATTTAATTTTGAGATATTTTGTTGTTGTTTTTCAGTTGCTAAGTTATATGCAACACTTTGCAACCCATGGACTGCAGCATGCCAGGCTTCCCTGTCTCTCACTATCTCCTAGAGTTTGCTTAAATTCATGTCCATTGAGTTGGTGATACCATCCAACAATCTCATACTCTGATGCCCCCTTCTCCTCCTTCCCTCAATCTTTTCCAGCATCTGAGTCTTTTCCAGTGAGTCAGCTGTTCGCATTAGGTGACCAAGATATTGGAGCTTTAGCTCCAAGTCAGTCCTTCCAATGAATATTCAGAGTTGCTTTTCTGTAAGATTGACTGATTTATCTCTTTGCTGTCCAGGGAACTCACAAGAGTCTTCTCCAGCACCACAGTCCAAAGTCATCAATTTTTTGGCACTCTCCCTTCTTTATGGTCCAGCTCTCACATCCACACATAACTACTACAAAATCATAGCTTTAACTATATGAAATTTCATTGGCAAAGTGATACCTATGCTTTTTAATACACTCTTTAGATTTGTCATGGCTTTTCTTTCAAGGAGCATCTTTTAATTTCATGGCTGCAGTCTCCATCCAGTGATTTCGAAGCCAAATAAAAATAAACTCTGTCACTGTTTCCATCATTTCCCCATCTATTTTCCATGAAGTGATGGGACTGGATGCCATGATCTTAGTTTATGAATGTTGAGGTTTTTTAAGCCAGCTATTTCCCTCTCCTCTTTCATCTTCATCACGAGGTTCCTTAGTTCCTCTTTGCTTTCTTCCATCAGGGTGGTATCATCTGCATATCTGAGGTTGTTGTGATTTCTATCAGCAATCTTGATTCCAGTTTGTAATTCATCAAGCCTGTCATTTCACATGATGTACTCGGCATATACGTTAAATAAGTCAAGGGACAATATGCAGCCTTGATGTATTCAGATCCCAATTTTGAACCAGTCTGCTGTTCCTTGTCCAGATTTAACTGTTGCTTCTTGGTCTACACACAGGTTTATCAAGAGACTGGTAAACTGGCCTGGTATTCCTGTCTCTTTAAGAATTTTCCACAATTTGTTGTGACTCATACAATCAACATCTTTAGTGTATTCAGAAGTAGAAGTTTTCCTGGAATTCCCTTGCTTTTTCTTTTTATATATATATAATTAATTTATTTTAATTGGAGGCTAATTGCTTTACAATATTGTAGTGGTTTTTGCCATACATTGACATGAATCAGCCATGGGTGTACATGTGTTCGCCGTCCTGAACTCCCCTCCCACCTCCCTCCCATCTCATCTCTCAGGGTCATCCCAGTGCACCAGCCTGAGCACCCTGTCTCATGCATTGAACATGGACTGGCCATCTGTTTAATAAATGATAATATACATGTTTCAAAGTTATTCTCTCATATCATCACACACTTGCCTTCTCCCACAGATTCCAAAAAAGACTGCTCTATACCATTGTGTCTCTTTTGCTGTCTCATGTATAGGGTCATCATTCCCATCTGTCTAAATTATAGATATATGTGTGTTAGTACACTGTATTGGTGTTTTTCCTTCTGACTTACCTCATTCTGTATAATAGGCTCCAGTTTCATCCACCTCGTTAGAACTGATTCAAATGCATTCTTTTTAATGGCTAAATAATATTCCATTGTGTACATGTACCACAGTTTTCTTATCCATGCATCTGCTGATAGACATAGAGGTTGCTTCCATGTCCTGGCTATTGAAAACAATGCTGCGATGAACATTGGGGTACACGTGTCTCTTTCAATTCTGATTTCCTTGGTGCGTATGCCCCACAGTGGGATTGCTGGGTCATATGGCAGTTCTATTTCCAGTTTTTTTAAGGAATCTCCACACTGTCCTCCATAGTGGCTGTACTAGTTTGCATTTCCACCAAAAATGTAAGAGGGTTCCCTTTTCTCCACACTCTCTCCAGCATTTATTATTTGTAGACTTTTGGATAACAGCCATTATGACTGGTATGAGATGGTACCTCATTGTGGTTTTGGTTTGCATTTTTTCTGATAATAAGTGATGTTGAAAAAAAAAAAAAAGTGATGTTGAGCATATTTTCATGTTTGTTAGTCATCTATGTCTTCTTTGGAGAAATATCTATTTAGTTCTTTGGCCCATTTTTTGATTGGGTCATTTATTTTTCTGGAATTGAGCTACATAAGTTGCTTGTATATTTTTGAGATTAATTGTTTGTCAGTTGCTTCATTTGCTATTATTTTCTCCCATTCAGAAGGCTGTCTTTTCACCTTGCTTATAGTTTCCTTCATTGTGCAAAAGCTTTTAAGTTTAATTAGGTCCCATTTGTTTATTTTTACTTTTATTTTCATTACTCTGGGAGATGGGTCATAGAGGATTCTGCTGTGATTTATGTCAGAGAGTGTTTTGCCTATGATTTCTTCTAGGAATTTTATATTTCCTTGTCTTACATTTAGATCTTTAATCCATTTTGAGTTTATTTTTGTGTATGGTGTTAGAAAGTGTTCTAGTTTCATCATTTTACAAGTGGTTGACCAGTTTTCCCAGCAGCACTTGTTAAAGAGATTGTCTTTTCGCCATTGTATATTCTTGCTTCCTTTGTCAAAGATAAGGTGTCCATGGGTGCATGGGTTTATCTCTGGGCATTTTATTTGGTTCCATTGATCTATATTTCTGTCTTCGTGCCAGTACCATACTGTCTTTAATGATTGTAGCTTTGTAGTATAGCCTGAAGTCAGGCAGGTTGATTCCTCCAGTTCCATTCTTCTTTCTCAGGATTGCTTTGGCTATTCAAGGTTTATTGTATTTCCATACAAATTGTGAAATTACTGTTGGTAACTTGATACGGATTGCATGGAATCTATAGACTGCTTTGGGTAATATACTCATTTTCACTATATTGATTCTTCCGATCCATGAACATGGTATATTTCTCCATCTATTTGTGTCCTCTTTGATTTCTTTCATCAACTTTTATAGTTTTCTATATATAGGTCTTTTTTTTTCTTTAGGTAGATTTATTCCTAAGCATGTTATTCTTTTCATTGCAATGGTGAATGGAATTGCTTCCTTAATTTTTCTTTCTGTTTTCTCATTGTTAGTGTATAGGTATGCAAGGGATTTCTGTGTGTTAATTTTATATCCTGCAACTTTGCTATATTCATTGATTAGCTCTAGTAAGTAATTTTCTGGTGGAGGCTTTAGGGGTTTTTTTGCAGAGGATCATGTCATCTGCAAACAGTGAGAGTTTTACTTCTTTTCCAATCTGTATTCCTTTTATTTCTTTTTCTTCTCTGATTGCTGTGGCTAAAACTTCCAAAACTATGTTGAATAGTAGTGGTGAGAGTTGGCACCCTTGTCTTCTTCCTGGCTTTAGGGGAAATGCCTTCAAATATTCACCACTGAAGATAATTTTTGCTGTAGGTTTGTCATATATGGCTTTTATTATGTTGAGGTATGCTCCTTCTATTCCTGATTTCTCGAGGGTTTTTATCATAAATGGATGTTGAATTTTGTCAAAGGTTTTCTCTTTATCGATTGAGATAATCATATAGTTTCTACCTTTCAATTTGTTAACGTGGTGTATCACATTGATTGATTTGTGGATATTAAAGAATCTTTTCATCCCTGGGATAAAGCCCACTCGGTCATGATGTATGATAATTTTAATATGTTGTTGCATTCTGTTTGCTAGGATGTTGTTCAGGATTTTTGCATCTATGTTCATCAGTAATATTGACCTGTAGTTTTCTTTTCTTTCTTTCTTTCTTTTTTTTTTTTTTGTGGCATCTTTGTCAGGTTTTGGTATTAGGATAATGGTGGCCTCATAGAATGAGTTTGGAAGTTTACCTTTCTCTGCAACTTTCTGGAAGAGTTTGAGTAGGATAGGTGTAAGATCTTCTCTAAATTTTTGGTAGAATTCAGCTGTGAAGCCGTCTGGTCTTGGGCTTTTGTTTGCTAGAATATTTCTGATTACAGTTTCGATTTTCATGCTTGTGATGGGTCTCTTAAGATTTTCTATTTCTTCCTGGTTCAGTTTTGGAAAGCTATACTTTTCTAAGAATTTGTTCATTTCTTCCAAGTTGTCCATTTTATTGCCATATAGTTGCTGATAGTAGTCTCTTATGATCATACTTTGTATTTCTGTGTTGTCTGTTGTGATTTCTCCATTTTCATTTCTAATTATGTTGATTTGATTCTTCTCCCTTTGATTCTTGATGAGTCTGGCTAATGGTTTGTCAATTTTATTTATCTTCTCAAAAAGCCAGCTTTGTTTAGCCTATATATATTGGTACCTTTAATAGTTTTTTTTTTTTCCTATAGTTTACACCTAATCTTACTTCATTGTGATCAGAAAATATGCTTGGAATGATTTAAATTTTTTGAATTTACCAAGGCTAGGTTTATGGCCCAGGATGCGATCTATCCTAGAGAAGGTTCCATGTGCACTTGAGAAAAAGGTGAATTTCATTGTTTTGGAGTGAAATGTCCTACATATATCAATTAGGTCAAACTGGTCCATTGTTCCATTTAAAGTTTGTGTTTCCTTGCTAATCTTCTGTGTAGTTTATCTACCCACAGGTGTGATTGGGATATTAAAGTCTCCCACTATTACTGTGTTACTGTTAACTTCCCCTGTCATACTTGTTAGGATTTGCCTTACATATTGCAGTGCTCCTATGTTAGGTGCATATATATTTATGATTTTTATATCTTCTTCTTAGATTGATCCTTTGATCATTATGTAGTGTCCTTCTTTGTCTCTTTTCAGAGCCTTTATTTCAAAGTCTATTTTATCTGATATGGTTATTGTTACTCCTGCTTTTTTTTTTTTTTTTTTTTTGTCTCCATTTGCGTGAAATATCTTTTTCCAGCCCTTCACTTTCAGTCTGTATGTGTCCCTTGTTTTGAGGTGGGTCTCTTGTAGACAGCATATACAGGAGTCTCGTTTTCTTATCCATTCAGACAGTCTGTCTTTTTGTTGGGGCATTCAACCTATTTACATATAATATAATTATTGATAAGTATGATCCCTTTGCCACTTACTTTGTTGTTTTGGGTTCGAGTTTATACACGTTTTCTGTGTTTCCTGTCTAGAGAAGCTCCTTTAGCATTTGTTGAAGAGCTGGTTTGGTGGTGCTGAATTCTCTCAGCTTTTGCTTGTCTGATTTCTCCTTCAGATTTAAATGAGATCCTTGCTGGGTACAGTAATCTGGGGTGTAGGTTTTTCCTCTTTCATCACTTTAAGTATGTTCTGTCATTTCCTTCTGGCCTGAAGAGTTTCTATTGAAAGATCAGCTGTTATCCTTATGGGAATCCCCTTGTGTGTTATTTGTTGTTTTACCCTTGCTTCTTTTAATATTTGTTCTCTGTGTTTGATCTTTGTTAATTTTATTAATATGTGTCTTGGGGTGTTTTCCCTTGGGTTTATCCTGTTTGGGACTCTCTGAGTTTCAGGACTTGGGTGACTATTTCCCTTCTCATTTTAGGGGAGTTTTCAACTATATATCTCAAGTATTTTCTCATGATCTTTCTTTTTGTCTTATTCTTCTGGGACTCCTATGATTCAAATGTTGGGGCATTTGACATTGTCCCAGAGTTCTCTGAGGTTGTCTTCATTTCTTTTAGTTCTTTTTTCTCTTTTTTCCTCTTTGCTTCATTTATTTCCACCATTCTATCTTCCACCTTACTTATCCTATCTTCTACCTCAGTTATTCTATTGTTGATTCCCTCCAGAGTGTTTTTGATCTTAGTTGTCACATTATTCATTATTCTAAGGTGGGCCCTGGATTGCATGTACTTTTCAGGTCTAAGTGACTCAGGTTCAGGTTCTTGGGTACTCCACAAAAGTGCAGACTCGGTTGGGCCTGTGTTTTGTGTTCTTCCCAGGTCCAAGCAGCTCAGGCAACCAGGTGCTTGGTGAGTTCATTCTCCCCAGGTGGGGTGGAGCGTCTTATCACACCCCTGTCCCAGCTCATCAGTTTCCTGGGTGTGCAGTGGGAGTGCCATCTCAGGTGTGCTGTGTGTCTCCTCTAGGGAGGTAATCTCTGGCTGCAACCCACCTGGCATATGTCAACCGTCCAGGATCCCAAGAAGACTTGGTTAGCAAGTGGGAGCCTGCTCTCGGTTTGGTTGAGGATGCCTCTTTGGAGCTGAGATTGCCCCTTTCCAGCTCTGGCTGTCTCCCACCTGCCTTTCGGCCTCTGGTGGGGGAGGGGCCAGTCCTCAGCCTGCTAGCTCTCCTCCGGTATTCGCTCAGTCCTTTCTTCGGTGAGTGGACCTTGCAGTGCCATAGGTTAGAGCTTTTCATGAGGAAGTTCTCTCTCTTTTTACTCCCTCTCTCTGGCTATCCCACATTTTGGGTTGCTATCTCACATTAGCTACCTCGGATTGTCCTCAGGGCATTCAGGCCTGGTCCTTACCCTAAGCAATGCAGCCCACACCTCCCTGTTCAGCCCCAACTTGCTGGTGATGGATGTGAACGTCTGGGCTACTTCTCCACTGGGAGTTGCCGTTAGGCATGTAATCTGTGGGTTTTAGTTATTTATTTTTCCTCCCGGTTATGTTGCCCTCTGAGATTCCAAAACTCCCCACAGACCCGCCAGTGAGAGTTTCCTGGTGTTTGGAAACTTCTCTTCTTTCATGACTCCCTCCCTGGAATGGGTCTCCATCCCTAACTCTTTTGTCTCTCTTTTTATCTTTTATATTTTGTCCTACCTCCTTTCAAAGACACTGGGCTGCCTTTCTGGGTGTCTGGTGTCCTATGCCAGCATTCAGAAGTTGTTTTGTGGAATTTGCCCAGCGTTCAAATGATCTTTTGATGAATTTGTGTGATAGAAAGTGGTCTCCCTCTTCTATTCCTCCACCATCTTCTGCTTTTTCTATGATTCAATGGAATTTGGCAATTTGATCTCTAATTCCTCTCTTTTCTAAATCCAACTTTTACAACTGCAAGCTCTTGGTTCATGTATTTTTAAAGGCTAGTTTGAAGAATTTTGATCATTACCATGCTAGCATGTGAAATTAGTGCAACTGTATGGAAGTTTGAACTTTCTTTGCCTTTTGGGGATTGGGATGAAAACTGACATTCTCCAGTCCTGTTGCCACTGCTGAGTTTCCCAAATTGGTTGGCATGTTGAGTGCAGCACATTAACAGCATCATCTTTTAGGATTTGAAAGAGCTCAGCTAGAATTCTATCACCTCCACTAAGTTTATTTGTAGTAATGGTTCCTAAGGGCAACTTCACTTCATACACATGATGTCTTGCTCTACATGAGTGACTAACCCTCTAGGTTATCTATGCCATTAAGACTTTTGTATAGTTTTTTCTGTATATTCTTACTAACTCTTCTTAATCTCTTCTGCTTCTGGTCCTTGCAATTTTTGTCCTTTATTGTGCTCATTTTTGCATGAAGTGTTCCCTTAGTATCTCCAGTTTTCTTGAAGAGCTCTCTAGTCTTTCCAATTATCTTGTTTTCCTCTATTATTTTGTATTGTTCACTTAGAATGGCTTTCTTTTTTCTCCTTGCCATTCTCTGGAACTCTGTGTTCAGATGAATATATCTTGCCCTTTCTCCTTTGCTTTTCACTGCTCTGCTTCTCTCAGATATTTGTAAAGCCTCCTCAGATAACCATTTTGCCTTTTTGCATTTCTTCTTCTTGGAGATCATTCTGGTAACCACCTACTATACAGTGTTATGAACCCCCACCCATAGTTCTTCAGGCACTCTGTCAACCAGATCTAATTCCTTGAATCTATTTGTCACTTCCACTATTAATCATAAGGGATTTGATTTAGGTCATACCTGGATGGCCATTCTAAAGGAGATCAGCCCTGGGTGTTCTTTGGAAAGAATGATGCTAAAGCTGAAATTCCAGTACTTTGGCCACCTCATGTGAAGAGTTGACTCATTGGAAAAGACTCTGATGTTGGGAGGGATTGGGGGCAGGAGGAGAAGGGGATGACAGAGGATGAGATGGCTGGATGGCATCACTGACTCGAGGGACGTGAGTTTGAGTGAACTCTGGGAGATGGTGATAGACAGGGAGGCCTGGTGTGCTGTGATTCATGGTGTTGCAAAGAGTCGGACACAACTGAGTGACTGAACTGAACTGAATGGCCTAGTTGTTTTTCTTATTTTCTTCAATTTAAATCTGAATTTTGCAATAAGGAGCTCATTATCTGAGCCACAGTCAGCTCCTGGTCTTGTTTTTGCTGCCTGTATGGAGCTTCTCCATCATTGGCTGAAAGAATATAATCAATCTGATTTTGGTATTGATTGTCTGGTGATATCCAAGTGTAGTGTCTTCTCTTGTGTTGTTGGAAGAGGGTGTTTGCTATGACCAGTGTGTTCTCTTGGCAAAACTCTGTGAGCCTTTGGCCTGCTTAATTTTGTACTCCAAGGCCAAACTTGCCTGTTACTCCAGGTATCTCTTGACATCTTACTTTTGAATTCTAATCTCTTATGACATATAGGACTTTATTTTTTTGGTTTTAGTTCTAGAAGATATTATAGTTCTTCATAAGACCTTTCAACTTCAGCTTCCTTGGTATTATGGTTGGTGTATGGACTTGGAATACTAATGTGATGTTGAATGGTTTGCACTAGAAATAAACCCAGATCGTTTTGTTGCTTTTGAAATTGCACCCAAGTACTGCATTTCAGACTCTTTTGTTGACTATCAGGGCTACTCCATTTCATTTAAGACGTTCTTGCCCACCCTGGTAGATATAATGGTCAACTGAATTAAATTTGCCCATTCTTGTTCATTCTAGTTTACTGGTTCATAAAATGTTGATGCTCACTCTTGCCATCTTGTGATTGACCATATCCAATTTACCTTGATTCATGAACCTAACATTCCAGGTTCCTATGCAATATTTTATTTTGAGATTATATTTTATAAATAACTAAAATATTTTATGTCATTAAATCCTACATTTGAGACAGCAATAAGTAAGTAGTGCTATAAATATTGCCTGTATTACTGTTTTCAACTAATTTAGAATGAAGGAATAAGTCAAAAATGATTTTATTCAGTAAAATGTTTTTTCATAAGTATACCATTATTGTTCACATAGACTTAGAGGATACTGAAAATGCATTCATTGGTCAGATATAAAATAGAATTTTATTTAAAAGTATGTATAGATTGATTTCTACACATTTCTATACAAAATAATTTTCTCTTAAGCACAGGCGGCTGCGAGCTGGCTCACTAAGCATAGCTGAGAGGAGCAACCCCATGTCCAAGGTCAGGGGCAGCAGCCTAGAGTGCCAGGCTGCGATGGTGCAGGAACGGCCGAGAGGAGCTACCCTGCATGTGAGGTCAGTGGCAGCGACTGGAAAGAGCTACCCTGTGTCCGAGGTCGGGGCGGCAGCCGGGAGGAGACACCCTGAATCCAAGGTCAGAGGCGGCAGCCGGTAGGAGACACCCCGAGTCCGAGGTCAGGAGTGGCCAGGAGAAGCCACAAGCCACCTAGCACCTGAGGCCAGGGGTGGTGACCTTGAGGAGCCACCCCGAGCCCGAGGTCAGGGGCAGCAGCTGGGAGGAGACACCCAAGCCCAAAGCCAGGGCCAGCAGCCAGGAGAAGCAACCTGAGGAGTGGTGGCTGCCCAGGCACAGGAGGGCCCTAGAGGAACTATCCCACGTTGAAGGTCAGGAATGGTATCGGTAAGGAGATATCCCTTGTCCAAGGTAAGGAGCAGCGGCTGTGCTTTGCTGGAGCAGCCGTGAAGAAATACCCCACGCCAAGGTAAGAAAAACCCAAGTAAGATGGTAAGTGTTGCAAGAGGGCATCAGAGGGCAGACACACAAAAACCATACTCACAGAAAACTAGTCAATCTAATGACACTAGGACCACAGCCGTGTCTAACTCAATGAAACCAAGCCATCCCTGCAGGGCAACCCAAAACGGGTGGGTCATGGTGGAGAGGCCTGACAGAATGTGGTCCACTGGAGAAGGGAATGGCAAACCACTTCAGTATTCTTGCCTTGAGAACCCTATGGACAGTATGAAAAGGTAAAATGATAGGATACCAAAAGAGGAACTCCCCAGGTCAGTAGTTGCCCAATATGCTAAGGGAAATCAGTGGAGAAATAACTCCAGAAAGAATGAAGGGATGGAGCCAAAGCAAAAACAATAACCAGCTGTGGATGTGACTGGTGATAGAAGCAAGGTCCGATGCTGTAAAGAGCAATATTGCATAGGAACCTGGAATATCAGGTCCATGAATCAGGGCAAATTGGAAGTGGTCAAACAAGAGATGGCAAGGGTGAACATCGACATTCTAGGAATCAGAGAACTAAAATGGACTGGAATGGGTGAATTTAACTCAGATGACCATTACATCTACTACTGCGGGAAGGAATCCCTCAGAAGAAATGGAGTAGCCATCATGGTCAACAAAAGAGCCCGAACTGCAGTACTTGGATGCAATCTCAAAAACGACAGAATGATCTCTGTTCATCTCCAAGGCAAACCATTCAATATCACAGTTATCCAAGTCTATGCCCCAACCAGTAATGCTGAAGAAACAGAAGTTGAACATTTCTATGAAGACCTACAAGATCTTTTAGAACTACACCCAAAAAAGATGTCCTTTTCATTATAGGGGACTGGAATGCAAAAGTAGGAAGTCAAGAAACACCTGGAGTAACAGGTAAATTTGGCCTTGGAATGTGGAATGAAGCAGGGCAAAGACTAATAGAGTTTTGCCAAGAAAATGCAATGCTCATAGCAAACACCCTCTTCCAACAACACAAGAGAAGACTCTACACATGGACATCACCAGACGGTCAACACCAAAATCAGATTGATTATATTCTTTGCAGCCAAAGATGGAGAAGCTCTATACAGTCAACAAAAATAAGACCAGGAGATGACTGTGGCTCAGATCGTGAACTCCTTATTGCCAAATTCAGACTTAAATGGGAGAAAGTAGGGAAAACTGCTAGACCATTCAGGTATGACCTAAATCAAATCCCTTATGATTATACAGTGGAAGTGAGAAATAGATTTAAGGGCCTAGATCTGCTAGATAGAGTGCCTGATGAATTATGGAATGAGGTTCTGGACATTGTACAGGAGACAGGGATCAAGAATATCCCCATGGAAAAGAAATGCAAAAAAGCAAAATGGCTGCTTGGGGAGGCCTTACAAATAGCTGTGAAAAGAAGAGAGGCAAAAAGCAAAGGAGAAAAGGAAAGATCTAAGCATCTGAATGCAGAGTTCCAAAAAATAGCAAGAAATGATAAGCAAGCTTTCTTCAGTGATCAATGCAAAGAAATAGAGGAAAAGAACAGAATGGGAAAGACTAGAGATCTCTTCAAGAAAATTAGAGATACCAAGGGAACATTTCATGCAAGAATGGACTCGATAACGGACAGAAATGGTATGGACCTAACAGAAGCAGAATATATTAAGAAGAGGTGGCAAGAATACATGTAAGAATTGTACAAAAAAGATCTTCATGACCCAGATAATCATGATGATATGACCACTAATCTAGAGCCAGACATTTGGAATGTGAAGTCAAGTGGGCCTTAGAAAGCATCACTACAAACAAAGCTAGTGGAGGTGATGGAATTCCAGTTGAGCTGTTTCAACTCCTGAAAGATGATGCTGTCAGAGTGCTGCACTCAATATGCCAGCAAGTTTGGAAAACTCAGCAGTGGCCACAGGACTGGAAAAGGTCAGTTTTCATTCCAATTCCAAAGAAAGACAATGCCAAAGAATGCTCAAACTACTGCACAATTGCACTCATCCTACATGCTAGTAAAGTAATGCTCATAATTCTCCAAGCCAGGCTTCAGCAATACGTGAACTGTGAACTTCCTGATGTTCAAGCTGGTTTCAGAAAAGGCAGAGGAACAAGAGATCAAATTGCCAACATCTGTTGGTTCATGGAGAAAGCAAGAGAGTTCCAGGAAAACATCTATTTCTGCTTTATTGACTATGCCAAAGCCTTTGACTTTGTGGATCACAGAAACTGTGGAAAATTCTGAAAGAGATGGGAATACCAGACCACCTAACCTTCCTCTTGAGAAATCTGTATGCAGGTCAGGAAGCATCAGTTAGAACTGGACATGGAACAACAGACTGGTTCCAAATAGGAAAAGGAGTGTGTCAAGGCTGTATATTGTCACCCTGCCTATTTAACTTCTATGCAGAGTACATCATGAGAAATGCTGGGCTGGAAGAAACACAAGCTGGAATCAAGATTCCTGGGAGAAATATCAATAACCTCAGATATGCAGATGACACCACCCTTATGGCAGAAAGTGAAGAGGAGCTAAAAAGCCTCTTGATGAAAGTCAAAGAGGAGAGTGAAAAAGTTGGCTTAAAGCTCTACATTCAGGAAACGAAGATCATGGCATCCAGTCCCATCACTTCATGGCAAATAGATAGGGAAGCAGTGGAAGCAGTGCTAGACTTTATTTTTGGGGGCTCCAAAATCACTGAAGATGGTGATTGAAGCCATGAAATTAAAAGATGCTTACTCCTTGGAACAAAAGTTATGACCAACCTAGATAACATATTCAAAAGCAGAGACATTACTTTGCCGACTAAGTTCTGTCTAATCAAGGCTATGGTTTTTCCTGAGGTCATGTATGGATGTGAGAGTTGGACTGTGAAGAAGGCTGAGCACCAAAGAATTGATGCGTTTGAACTGTGGTGTTGGAGAAGACTCTTGAAAGTCCCTTGGACTTCAAGGAGATCCAACCAGTCCATTCTGAAGATCAACCCTGGGATTTCTTTGGAAGGAATGATGCTAAAGCTGAAGCTCCAGTATTTTGGCCACCTCATGGGAAGAGTTGACTCATTGGAAAAGACTCTGATGCTCGGAGGGACTGGGGGCAGGAGGAGAAGGGGACGACAGAGGATGAGATGGCTGGATGACATCACTGACTCGATGGACGTGACTCTAAGTGAACTCTGGGAGATGGTGCAAACAGGGAGGCCTGGCGTTCTGCGATTCATGGGGTCGCAAAGAGTCAGACACGACTGAGCGACTGAACTGAACTGAACTTTATTTTATATCACCACTAAAATTATCAAGATATTTAAACTAAATTTTCAGCCTAATAAATGACTTCAGGCCTTCCCCGGTGGCTCAACTGTAATGAATCCACTTGTAATGTGGGCCAGGCAGGAGATGCAGGTTCCATCCCTGGGTTAGGAAAATACCCTGGAAGAGAGCATGACAACCGACTCCAGTATTCTCGCCAAGCTGGGAAAATCCCATGGAGTGAGGAGCTTGACAGGCTACATACTATCGGTTTGCAAAGAGTCAGACTTATCTGAAGTGACTGAGCACAAATAAATGACTGTATACTGCTGATTTGTAACTACAATCATCTTATCCAACCTTAGATTTCTTTGCTATGTCATCTTCACATTTAATATACTAAAAGATAAAATCTATGCCCTTAAGGACCAAATAGTTCATGACCAAATTGTTAGACTACAGTGTTAGATTTTTTTATAATAAAATATCCATTTTTTTCTTAGCTTAATTTTCTTAAATTGAAAAACCATCTTGTTAAACCTAACAGGAAGCAAGTTAAAATATTCTGCTATGTGCTTCTAAATATAGGTTTTTTATTTCTAATAAATTATTGTTAATTTTTTATACATGTGTAGTTATATATTTATTGAAATAATGATCAAATTATCAAAATGCCAATGGCATTTTTTCACAGAACAAGAATATAAAATTTTAAAGCCTGCATGAAAACACAAGAGATCCCGAATAGACAAAAGGATCTTGAGAAAGAAGAATGCAGCTAAAGAAATCACACCTTGACTTCAGACTATACACAAAGCTATTGTAATCAAAATTGTGGTATTGGCACAAAAACAGATACATAGTTCAGTGGAACAATATAGAGAGTCCAGAAATAAACCCATGCCTTTATGGTCAATTAATTCATGGGAATGAGGCAAAGATATACAATGAGAAAAAGACAGTCTCTTCGGCAAATATTTTTGGGAGAACTGGACAGCTGCATGTAAAATAATTAAATTAGAACAGTATCTAACTCCATATACAAAAATAAATTTAGAATGGATTACAGATCTAAATATAAGACCAGACACTATAAAACTCCTAAAGGAAAACATAGATAGAACAGTCTTTGGCATAAATCTCAGCATTTTTTATTTTAGACCCATCTCATACAGAAATGCAAACAAAAGCAAAAATAAATAAATGGGACATAATTAAACTTAAAAACTTTTTACAACAAAGAAATCCATAAACAAAATGAAAAGACAGTATATGGGATAAAATATTTGCAAATAATGTAACCTACAAGGGATTATTCTACAAAATATACAAACAGCTCATGTACTTCAATTTAAAAATAAATCAAGAAGTGGGCAAAAAACGCTAAATAGACATTTCTCCAAAGAAGACATACAGATGGGCAAGTGACACATGAAAAGATGCTCAACATCACTAGTTATGAAAGAAATGTAAATCAAGGCTACAGTGAGGTATTACCCATCACAGTCACTATAACTATCATCCAAATATCTATAAATAATAAATGCTTGAGATGGGGCAGAGTTTAAAGACTCTTGGCAAAAGCTTAATAAATGATGTACCAGATTCTGGTAAAGACATTGATCAGACAACTAAGAGAGACAGTCATAAAAGAAACAGTTGTATAATTGATGACAAATAAAATAATAAAATTTATACTATGGGACAGAAGTAACCCAGAGTGAGATACATAATGCTTTAATTAGCTGTTTTTGCCTGAATGCTGATGATTTTATTAATTTTTAAATAAAAATTTTATTTTATTAATTTCTATACCAAAAATTTATATTATTTTATAACAAGGAATCTATTGTATGTACAGTATCTCATAAAGAGGATTTTCCATCATGTTTGGGAACACATGAAGAATTAAAGATTTTAAAATTAAATTTAAAAAAAATTTAAAAAAAAAAGAGGATTTTCCAGTGTTTTCTAGTCCTTAGAAAAAAGTTAATGTCCATGGTATGCTGACTTTATCCACACAGAAAAGGAAAGCTTCAAAATCACTAGATGTCCACCCAGCTGTTTCTAGCTTCTGTTATATTTACACTGATTTATCTAGCATGGCATATAATTAGTTGTTTGGATTATTGAATCAAGTTTGACTGTACTTTATTATGATTCAGAACATATCATTTGTATTGTCATTGTGAAGGCAGTTTCAGGCCAAAGTACTTATCAACTCCCTTCTGCTAAGGAAAACATAGAAAAGTGGTAGACAGTTTTCTCCAAAACACTATAAATTATTTGCTGTATGTGCTTAATGAAAATGTGTTTTTAATTAATAATAAATGGGTTTAGTTAGTTCTTCTAAAATAACCCTATTTGTGTAATAATATCTGCCTATACAAGTTTTTCATAGACTTAAAGACTAATTCAAAGTCCATGTTTATGGAAATTTTTATCTTAAATTAAGTGAAAATAGTGAAATTAATTTATATTTATAATGCATATGGCATAAATATGTAGTTGCATTTACTTGTCATAGTGAACACCATAGATATTTGATAAAGAGCCAAAGAAAGGGAGGAAATGGGAAAAGAGTTGATATGTATATTCTCCTTTAGGATCAAGGTTTTAATGTAAGTCATTCTTTTGTAAAGTATAAATATTTCATACTAAAACTAAGGGGCTATGTTTCTTAATCATTCTCTACCTCAGTTTGATAGACTATTTTTCAGGCTATAAATTTTTGCTGTATTTTTTACTTTTTTTTGCACTTCTAATAAAATATCTTTTTATTCCAAAACTATTTTTATTTTAAAAATCTCAGGGGTACACATGAAGGCATGACTGCCTTGCAACCATTTAAGAAAAGTTTTCATCTATAGTTAGCCCAGAAATCTAATTTCAATAGAATATCTTATGAAAGTTATAAATATGAGACCAAATTTACCTTATATCTTTCCTTCCAAGATTTCACTAAAAAGTCCCAATGTAGTTTAGAAGTCATAAAATCTTTAATTTATGTATCAGTGCCTGCCTTCATTTGGGTTAGAAATCTACCCAGCATAGTGCAAAGCATTCCCCAATTGCTCATACCAACTACATGGTGACAGAAGTGCTGAGATTAATCACTTTAAGGCTAAACCTGACTCAGCTATTCTAAAGGTCAGAAAAAGACTAGCTAAAAGGATGTGAAAACCTATGGAAGCACAAACTATTGCAAACTACTCTAATAAATTCGCTACAATTTGCTGGTGACTTCTTTTTATTAACTCAACTATCAGAGTTTTGGTGTGTTAGATTATGCTTGTGTATTTTGGAATGAGACCAGCTCTCATTTTTACTGAAAATTTAATTTAGGACTTTTACCCCCAGCATTATTCCTACTATATGAGGGAGACAATAGTATTTCCTTTATTGAAAGGAAATGTATTTTATAAATTAAATGGAAAACACAAGATAAATTTGATACAAGATAAATTTGGTGGTGTCAAAGTATAAATGTAGCCTCCAATTTTGTCATTGCTGCTTTCTCTTCTTGGGTAATGTCTATGTCCTCCAAAAGCATCCTTGAAATGAACAATCTAAGAGCTAAGATTGTCCATGGACTCTGCTTTTTCACAAACCTGAATCTGTCCCTAAATGGAATGTTTTCTACAGAAACATGTCAAGATTTCAGTTCATGAGTGGATGGATCAGTAACTTCTACAAATCAGAGTACATCTAAAACTATTTATCACAAATTCTAGTCCATGACACAAAATACCTGCTGCAAAAGTACAGGGTTACTTTACCTGTCTGAATTAGTCAAAACTCTTGAACAGTTCAAAATCAGGGACAATTAGGAACAAAATCACCTCTATGATTAGATACTTAGAAACACAATGATTACAGATGGTAGAACTGGGTAACAAAAGCACAGGAAAGGTGGATGTAACTTCTATTTGGTTAGAACTATTTACAAGCAGTATGAAAAGGTAACATTCTAGGGGAAACTAAGTATGGCCAGGAGAGTTCCTGGATTCAATATTTTATAGTCCATAAAACACAGACCTCTCTGATTTAACTTTTTGTCAACCTTCATGTAAACTGGTTTCTTAAAGTAGTGCATGTGTGTCCTAATTCATGGGCTAAAAGGCCAAGCACCTATATTCAGGTGAACAGTTAAGGACATGACTGTGGGCTAGTTTATGTCGTTCTTGGTGGTGATGGTTCAGTCACTAAGCGTTGTCTGACTCTTTGCAACCCCAAGGACTGTAGCCTGCTATGCTTCTCTGTCCGTGAAATTCTCCAGGCAAGAACACCAGAGTGGGCTGCCATTTCCTTCTGCAGGGATCTTCACAACTCAAGGATAGAACCCAGGTCTCCTGCATTGCAGGTGGATTCTCTACTGATTGAGCCACTATGGAAGTCCAGTTTATGCGGTTATTTAACCATAAAAACAACAACAACAAAATTAGTTTTCCTGGACATGTTACGTCACTAGTGCAGATAAGGAAATGGTCTCATAGCACACAGTCATGTCCTTAACTATTCACCTGAATATAAGTTCTTGGCCTTGTAGCCCATGAATAAGGACACACATGTGCTACTTTAAGAAACCAGTTTATACTAAGGTTGATAAAAGTTAAATCAGAGAGGTCTGTGTTTTATGGACTGTAGAATATTGAATCCAGGAACTCTCCTGGCCATACTTAGTTTCCCCTAGAATGTTACCTTTTCGTAATGCTTGTAAATAATTCTAACCAAATAGAAGTTACATCCACCTTTCCTGTGCTTTTGTTACCCAATTCTACCATCTGCAATCATTGTGTTTTTAAGTATCTAGTGGTCCTCAGGAAGCAACAGTTAGAACTGGACATGGAACAACAGACTGGTTCCAAATAGGAAAAGGAGTACGTCAAGGCTGTATATTGTCACCCTGCTTATTTAACTTCTATGCAGTGTACATCATGAGAAATGCTGGGCTTGAAGAAACACAAGCTGGAATCAAGATTGCTGGGAGAAATATCAATAACCTCAGATATGCAGATGACACCACCCTTATGGCAGAAAGTGAAGAGGAACTAAAAAGCCTCCTGATGAAAGTAAAAGAGGAGAGTGAAAAAGGTGGCTTAAAGCTCAACATTCAGAAAACGAAGATCATGGCATCCGGTCCAATCACTCCATGGGAAATATATGGAGAAAGAGTGGAAACAGTGTCAGACTTTATTTTTTTTTTGGCTCCAAACTCACTGCAGATGGTGACTGCAGCCATGAAATTAAAAGACACTTACTCCTTGGAAGAAAAGTTATGACCAACCTAGATAGTATATTCAAAAGCAGGGACATTACTTTGCCGACTAAGGTCTGTCTAGTCAAGGCTATGGTTTTTCCAATAGTCATGTATAGATGTGAGAGTTGGACTATGAAGAAGGCTGAGTGCCAAAGAATTGCTGCTTTTGAACTGTGGTGTTGGAGAAGACTCTTGAGAGTTCCTTGGACTGCAAGGAGATCCAACCAGTCCATTCGGAAGGAGATCAGCCCTGGGATTTCTTTGGAACAAATGATGATAAAGCTGAAACTCCAGTACTTTGGCCACCTCATGTGAAGAGTTGACTCATTGGAAAAGACTCTGATGCTGGGAGGAATTGGGGGTAGGAGGAGAAGGGAACGACCCAAGATGAGATGGCTGGATGGCATCGCTGACACGATGGATGCGAGTCTGAGTTAACTCCAGGAGTTGTTGATGGACAGGGAGGCCTGGCGTGCTGCGATTCATGGGGTTGCAAAAAATCGGACACGACTGAGTGACTGAACTGAACTGAACTGAACTGAGTGGTCCTCAAGATCACAAATTTCTTCTTTCTTCTTGGTGGCTCAGAGGAGCCTGACAGTCTACAGTCCATGGGGTCGCAAAGATTCAGACACAACTGAATAACTTACACTTTTCAAAGTAAAGTCACTATAGCCTCCTGCCCACAGGAAATAGCAAGAAAAGACACTGGCTGTCAAAATTGAGTGAGAATTTGTAATAATTAACATCAGGAGCTACAGACAGCTTTCCTTACTCCTACTCTCTGAGCAAAGGATTCAAAGTCATTGAAACTGTTTGAGAGATAATAAGAACTAAAGAACTTGCAGGTGCTATACACAGAGGCAATGAGCAATACCATCATTATACCATTCAAATTCCAACCAAAACAATCTCCTAAACAGTTGCAGAACAACTTAATGGTGTCTCACTTTAAGGAGGAAGGTTCTTAAGTGTAGCCGTGAGCCATAAACCTTTGAAAGGAAGATTAGTAGACAATTTTTGGCCTCATAGATATAACCTTAATGGGCGATTCTACCTGAAATTTGGCTTCTGTCTAGCTATATCTCGGATCTCTTTGAACACCTGTGTGCCTGAGATTTGCTGTGAGGGTGTCATTGCCATTTTCAAGAGAAGAATTATGCCAGCTGCTTTGGGACTGGTAAGGGATCTATTTGAGACTAAAGAAGTCTCGGAAATGAGTAAGAGGGAAAAAGCATACAATCTAGTTTAGGACTCATGTTTTTTATGTCACATAGATGGGATTTTCTTTCCCAAGGTTGTCTTTTTGAGTTCCTCCTTGAAATAGCAGCAATACTGAATTCTGATGAAGCAACACCTGTTTTGACCCCCAGGCAGACTTAGGGCCAGTAATCCTTTTGGATACTGATTCATTCAATTCTGCTAAATAATTAGTGAGTCAATTTCCCTAGCTGGTTTTTATTCCTATGGGCAATGCTAATTCTATGATTTCAATCAGTTTATAATCCCAGAATATAGCTTCTAACAAATGAAGCTATAACATATTTGTGGCAAAAAGAAAAATAAAATCTAGGACTCTTCAGAAATAAATATAGCAATGTGTTATTATGACAGTGTCTATATTATTATTTATTTTTTATATCTTCTTAATTTTAATGTAATCACTTAGTGGAAACATTTAAATGATGATGCATATTTGTTGATTTCCTATTAATTGTTTAGTACTTCGACAATATCCTGGTCCTGGTACTGACAATAAACATGTTTCATGGGCTAATAATTTCAATTACATAATTTTAAAATTTAAAAAATTATGAAATTTCTTTATACTAGTATATAAATACCAACTAACATTGTCTATACCTATTTGTGAATATAAATCTTTGTTATGTAAACTGATGCTTTTTAAATATTTAACATACATACCTTGCTCAGTATACTAAAGAGACACACAAATAATTATAAAAAACCTTTAAGTCTTTAATATATCTATAAAATTTTTGAAAGAGGGATCTAACAAAATATAGCTAAACTCAGTTACATTTCTGAGTATGAATTTCAGACACATAGTAAGAAAATAGGGATAGTAGTTATTTTAAAAGAGATTCAACTGAAATATTACATTTTTGCAAACTTGCTAAGCAATCACACAACCAGGAAGATTCACTGGCTCTATAATCATTTCATTCTCTACAACTTGCCTCCTGTATTTCTACTGGAACTCTTGCAGAGATCTTCAGCATATTTCTTTTAAAAAGATCCAACAGAAAATACATGCAGCAGAAATTGTAAAACTGTATTGAACAATATTTGATCTACACTGAGAAATATTAGGCAATTGGAATAGCTATTCCATAGAACTATATCTGATGAAATGAAGTACATTTCCATAACTGTTAAGAAGTCACTTTAAATAGTGTGTTTTAATTTATCTCATCTATATTATAGTTGGGCTTCCCTGATAGCTCAGTTGGTAAAGAATCTGCCTGCAATGCAGGAGACCCCAATTCGATTCCTGGGTCAGGAAGATCTGCTGGAGAAGGGATAAGCTACCCACACCAGTATTCTTTGGCTCAGCTGGTAAATAATTTGCCTGCAATTCAGGAGACCTGTATTCTATCCCTGGGTTAGAAGATCTTCTGGAGAAGGGAAAGACTATCCACTCCATTTTTTGGCCTGGAGAATTCCATGGACTACAGAGTTATAATTAAAAACATACTATTAAACCAATAAATACTGAAGGTCTAAAATGGAGACAGAAAGAGAAGTAGAGATAGATAAGATTAAGTGATAAGATCACTGAGAAAAATGAAATTTCAGATATTGGTTATTTTTCATCAGTGGGTTTGTGGATAAATTTAAATTTTTTGTTGCTTTTTCTACTCCATTTTAAATTTTATAAGTCATACAGTACATGTACAGTATTTATTTATTTATAAACTAGTGGAAACTAGTAAAATTCTGTGCAATTTTTAGATTTAATATTCTAACCTATATTTTTGAAAGTGCACTTTTAGTATTTCATGTTTTTACAGTGTTAAAATGCTGAATTTAATAATTAAAAAGAATAGCCACTACTATGTGGAAAGAAAATAGATTTGAATGGCAATTGAAAACACTTTAAATAATTTACCTGAAATTATGACTATTAACTATTAAACATTGCTTTGTTCATACAGAGTACCAAAGTTAACTAATTCTGGGTCATATGATAGATTTATTCCTAGTTTTGTAAGGAATCCCCATGCTGTGCTCCATAATGGGTATATTACTTTACATTCTCACAAACAATATAGGAAGGTTCCCTTTTCTCCATATACTCTCCAGTGTTTATTGCCTGTAGCTTTTTTTTTTTTTTATGATGGCGCTTTCTCTCAGTTTTGATCCCATGTGAAAATGCAACCAGCATAACAAATCAAGATACCATTCTAAAATGTATTTGAAATGGATTATTGCTTATTATAGGGCTTCCCTGGTGGCTCAGATGGTAAAGAACCTGCCTGCAATGCAGCAGACCTGGATAAAATCCCTGGGATGGGAAGATCGTCTGGAGAAGGGAATGGCTATCCAATAAGGAACTCTGGCCTGTAGAATTCTATGGACAGAGGACGCTGGCAGTTGCAAAGAGTTGGACAACTGAATGACTTTCACACACACACACACACACACACACACACACACACACACTGTTGGTTATTATTACAGTGACTGTAGATACTAGCTATTCTTTAATTTGAAGGGAAAGGCTGCCCACTCCAGTATTCTGGCCTGGAAAACTCCAATGACTATACAGTCCATGGGCTCGCAAAGAGTCAGACACGACTGAATGACTTGACTTCACTTCAAGCTCTTTTGAGGCTGACCTGATAAGAGATCTGAAAAATGGTTAATAATTTATTTGACCATAGTCAATAGTCATACTAACAACACAGTCATTTCCCAGTTGCAGAGGCAATGTTTATGAAATCCACCTATTTTATCTGATATTATGCAGTAGCTTAGAATTGTTTTATTCAGAATTATCCTAATTTATCTTTATGGGAAGAAACAATATTGTCTTCATTTCATCATAGAATATCATTGTTTGAGTTATCAAGCTCTTTTGTGAGTTTATTTCATCACAATCTCAGCGATGTTCAACAATTGATTAAGTATCTGCATTTTTTCTCTTGAAACATGAAACAAATATATATTTAATACAATATAAATTTTGAATATAATGGAACATAAAGAATATAAACTTTTCTTTTGGTGCATTATACAATGAAAAAAATGGATATATTTAATAAGTACCACTGCAATATGTTTTGAATTGTAAAAGTTTATATTATGCAAGGCCCTGACATAGTAATGCTACTTAAATTTTAATCAAAAATATATATCCTTATTTTTTATTGATTATAAGTGAACATGTTATTTAGTGTCTTGGAGATCCAAAGCCAAGAGGAGTATATTCTCAGAGGGTTCAAAATATAGCATTAGACTATTATTTTACTTTATATTTTATTTTATGGCAGTTAAAACAAATAATCTTAGGTGGTTCTCTTCTGTGATAAGGGAATATTAATTCCCAGGAACAATGCAAATTTCTTAGTTTTCCTGCCAGCTACAATTTGGAAAATACAGATGCTATTTTTTTTTTTCCCCCCACAATTTCACTTTTGGTCTGCTGACTCAGCCCTGGCTACATAGTTAGAGGTGGGCCACACCTTTGATAAAATTTTGAACTGGACTGTTTCATTTAACTTTCAAGCATTGTTTTTCAATAAAATATATTACAGTCAATCTGTTCAGTCACTCAGTCATGTCCAACTCTTTACAATCCTATGAACTGCAGCACACCAGGCCTCCCTGTCCATCACCAACTCCCGGAGTTTACCCAAACTCATGTCCATTGAGTCGGTGATGCCATCCAACCATCTTATCCTGTCGTCCCCTTGTTCTCCTGCCCTCAATTTTCCCCAGCATTTGGATCCTTTCAAATGAGTCAGCTCTTTGCATGAAGTAGCCAAAGTACTGGAGTTTCAGCTTCAATATCAGTCCTACCAATGAACACCCAGGACTGATTCCCTTTAGGATGGACTGGCTGGATCTCCTTGAAGTCCAAGGGACTCTCAAGAGTCTTCTCTAACACCACAGTTCAAAAGCATCAATTCTTCTGCCCTCAGCTTTCTTTATAGTCCAACTCTCACATCCATCCATGACCACTGGAAAAACCATAGCATTGACTAGATGGACCTTTGTTGACAAAGTAATGTCTCTGCTTTTCAATGTGCTGTCTAGGTTGGTCATAACTTTTCTTCCAAGGAGTAAGCGTCTTTTAATTTCATGGCTGCAGTCACCATCTGCAGTGATTTTGGAGCCCCAAAAATTAAGTCTGACACTGTTTCCACTGTTTCCCCATCTATTTCCCATGAAGTGATGGGACCAGATGCCATGATATTAGTTTTCTGAATGTTGAGCTTTAAGTCAACTTTTTCACTCTCCTCTTCTACATATTACAGACACTTACATAAACATTTGTAAATTGTAGCCAACTACAATCTTTTGGGAAACTGCAAAGTTTGTAGTAAACATTCCCGACAAAACTTCTCTCATTTCTGACACCAACCGCAAGTTTCAGGGGCAGGGTTTATAGACCTACCTTTGGGTTTAATAATTTGTTAGAAGCACTCACAGAACTTAAAACTATTACACTTGTGGTTACAGTTTATTACAAGAAAAGGATGCAAATTTAATTCAAAGTGCCTAGGGCAGAGTCCAGGAAAAATACCAAACATGGAGGTCCTGATATCCTCCATTCACAGAGTTACAGACCTGGTACTCTCCCAGCATCAGTATATGACAATGCACATGAAGTACTGATAACCAGGGAAGCTTTCTAGTCTGGTGTCCAGAGTTTTCACTCAATCACACACTACACTTGTGACTTAACCTTAGTCTTCAGCTGCATTGGAAATAGCGTTAAAAGTAATATTTTTCTGTCTCTTCTGGGGGCAAAACTGATACCATGTAGCCAAATGCTCCAGTCATGAAACACATTGTTAGGCTATCTTTTGGCCTAATCTCCCGGGCAAAAAATGGCATTCTTATCAGGAAGAATGGGCAATGGTCTAAAGATCATAATGGCAAAAGCCAGAACTACCCTTGGTAGAGATAATTTTCACTACTTAACAAATAAAATATCTACACCTAAAACAATTGTATTTAAGTCACCAAAAGTATAATGTAATGGTTTTCATTACCATTTCTCCCATACTTGACATTTCCTTTGGCTTCCCTGATAGTTCAAATGGTAAATTATCTGCTTCTAATACAGGAGACCTGGGTTCAATCCCTGGGTCGGGAAAATCACCTGGAGAAGGAAGTGGCAACCCACGCCACTATTCCTGCCTAGAGAATTCCATGGACAGAGGATCCGGCGGGGGGGTGGGGTGGGGGGGGGTAGGTATAGTTGATGGGGTTGCAAAGAGTCATACGCGACCAAGCAACTAACTTACACTTTTTTTTTTTTTTTTGATACATTACTACAGATTTCCCTGGTGGTTCAGAGGGTAAAGCATCTGCCTGCAATGCAGGAGATGGGGGTTTGATCCCTGGGTCGGGAAGATCCCCTGGAAAAGGAAATAGCAACCCACTCCAGTATTCTTGGCAGAAGAATCCCATGGATGGAGGAGTCTGGTAGGCTACAGTCCACGGGGTCACAAAGAATCAGGCACAACTAATCAGCTTCACTTTTACTTTCTTTCACTATGACAAGTCTAGACAATGTATTAAAAAGCAGAGACATCACTTTGTCAACAAAGATCTTTATAGTCAAAGCCATGGTTTTTCTAGTTGTCATGTATGGATGTGAAAGTGAAGTCACTCAATCCTGTCCGACTCTTTCCAACCCTGTGGACTGTAGCCTACCAGGTTCCTCCATCAATGGAATTCTCCAGGCAAGAATTCCGGAGTGGGTTTCCATTTCCTTTTCCAGGGGATCTTCATGATCCAGGGATCGAATCCCAGACTCCCACATTGCAGGAAGATGCTTTATCTTCTGAGCCACCAGGGAAGTCTTATACAGATGTGAAAATTGGATCATATAGAAGGCTGAGTGCCAAAGAATTGATGCTTTTGAACTCTGGTCCTGGAGAAGACTCTTGAGAGTCCCCTGGACAGCAAGGAGATCCAACCAGTCAATCCTAAAGGAAATCAACCCTGATTTTTAATTGAAAGGACCAATGCTGAAGCTCCAATACTTTGGCCACCTGATGTGAACAGCCAACTCATCAGAAAAGACCATGGTGCTCTAAAAGATTGAGAGCAGAAGGAGAAGGGGATGACAGAGATGAGATGATTGGATGGCATCACCGACTCAAGGGACATGAATTTGTGCAAACTCTGGGAGATGGTGAAGGACAGGGAAGTCTGGCTTCTCTGCTGGCCATTGGGTCACAAAGAATCGACACGACTTAGCAACTGAACAACAAAGAATAAAACCATGATATAATTGAAGGAAATTGCCTTGCATACTAATGAGACAATTCACTACAGATCTAGATGGTCTTAGTTTTGCATCTCAGCTCAGTTTTTAAAAGTTTGTAAAAGAACATGCTTCCATCCCCTGTTTCCAGAGTCAGCCATTAGTTTAAAGGGAAATTCTCATGAGCGCATCTCTCAAATCTTTCTTCATGACAATGCTTTTCCAAACTGCTTTTATTTACAAGGTAGTAAAGGAAAGAGCAGAGAACATAAAACAAACTTGTCTTTCTCAATTCTTTTCCTTTCTTCTTTCAGAATTTTTCCTTTCTCCAAACGGAACTTCCATTTTTATTATATTAACTCAAATCAAGTAACTAATGAATAAATCTTGTGGATATTCATCGTTCCAAACTAAATTCATAATCAGTAAGTTGATAAATAAATAGCAAACAAACCTGAGTTTATAAAATAAAGGTACATCATCTCAAACAAGAAAAGACAGATATATGAGTTTACAAAAATTTGGAGATTATTAATTTGAATTATACACAAGAAGATATACAAAAATGATAAAGCACCAAAAGATGCTGAGCTTCACAAATAAGTAAAGAAATACAAGCTATACCAAGGGAAAAAAAAAAAAAACATTAAAAAAAAAAACAGGTTTCTAAGAATACACAATCTTGAATACGGCTATTGAAAAGAGATGTTACCACTGTCTTCTGATGTATCACTACAGAATAACATGTTATTTTGCATATAATAGACATAATAAATATTCATTAATGAACGAATGCGTTTCAGAGTATAAATCTGGAATGGATACATTTTGTTTCTGATTAAAATTAATTATAAGATTTGATCTTTTATCAAATAGGCTATATTATTGACAGTTTTTATGAAATTTGAGAAACTCACCCTGGATGCATTTCTAAATGCACAACCAATCTAGTTCTATGTGGACAAAGTAGATTTTAGTCAATGTTCACATATAATTAATGTAGTTAAGCGACCAGAGCAGTGAAGGTACTTTCAAAACCTTTGTATTAATACTCTTTGCATATATGCATATACATGTGTGGAGAAGGCAATGGCAACCCACTCCAGTACTCTTGTCTGGAAAATCCCATGGACAGAGGAGCCTTGTAGGCTGCAGTCCATGTGGTTGCTAAGAGTCAGGCGCAACTGAGCGACTTCACTTTCAATTTTCACTTTCAGGCATTGGAGAAGGAAATGGCAACTCACACCAGTATTCTTGCCTGGAGAATCCCAGGGATAGAGGAGCCTAGTGGGCTGCCATCTATGGGGTCGCACAGAGTCAGACACAACTGAAGCAACTTAGCAGCAGCAGCATATAGCTATATAATTATATAATATTTTAGTGCTGTTTTATGATCCTCATACTACGGTAAAATACATAGTGTATGTTGATTATGCAAATATTATGAAAAAATATTTAAAAACTTGCTAAGAAGCATTGAGTGGTATAGCCAATGCTATAACACATAATAAATAATGGAACTGGAAATATAACTCTGTCTTCTTCACTCAGCCCATTACTTGTCTTTCCCAGTTCTAAAAATTTTTTCTTGCTAGTTATAGAAAATTATACTATAGTAAAATAAAAAAAATATTATAATACAACAATTTAAGTAGACATAAAACTAAGTTTTCATGTATATATTTCTAAATGTTTTTCATCTAGTACTTTCTAACTGCAAATGTTTAATATATATATATATATATATATATATATATATACACACACACAGTATAACAAACAAGACTAAAAAAGGGAAAATCACCCAAGCTGATGGTTTTCCCCTTTCTCTTTAGTAGGTTATGCTTTTGTAATTTAGTTCTTTTTCACAATCAGCCTTTCAGAGTAGCAGCCCATCAGTGTCTTACTCCGCTCCCTAATATTGCCATGCTTTTTTAAAAATAGACTTTATGCTTTAAAGCAACTTTAGGTCCACAGCAAAACTGAGCAGAAGGCACAAAGATTTCTCATATAAGTTTGACCCCACATAAGCTTAGCCCCACAATGGCACATTTGTTGTGCTCTATGATCCTACAATGACTGATATATTGTCACCCCAAATCCACGGTTTACATTACAGTTCACTCTTGGTGGACAGATGTCATTATACATTTTGTAGGTTTGAACAAATGTATAATGACATGTCACCATTTTAGTATCCTACAATATCCTGTAGAGTTTTTTTGCTGCCCTAAAAATCCTCTGTACCCTACCTATTCACTTCTCCCATCCCTATTCTTGAAAATCAATTATTTCTTACTGCCATTTCCAGAATATCATAATTTGGAATTACACAGTATTCACCTGTGAAAGATTGGCCCTTTTATTTAGTAACATGTGTTTAAATTTCCTCCATGATTTTTCATAGCTAGATAGCTCTTTTTAGTGATTAATAATATATGAATCGTGTTTCTTTGTATAATAGTTCTTTCGGTCTCAGCAAGGCTCTCTAGTCTTTATGTTTTTAGTTATACATTACCAAATAATTTTAACCAAAATGAAAATAATAAATGATAGAGAATTGTTGTCCTATCTCAACTTTAAAAAAAGAATGGACTTAATAGTTTGAAAATTATTATTTATTCAAGCTTTAGTCAAATAGCTAAACCTATTTGGTTCAAATATTTCGGTTGTTATCAGTTCAGTTAAGTCGCTCAGTCGTGTCCAACTCTTTGCGACCCCATGAATCGCAGCCACCAGGCCTTCCTGTCCATCACCATCTCCCAGAGTTCACTCAGACTCACGTCCATCGAGTCCATGATGCCATCCAGCCATCTCATCCTGGGTCATTCCCTTCTCCTCCTGCCCCCAATCCCTCCCAGCATGAGTCTTTTCCATGAGTCAACTATTTGCATGAGGTGTCCAAAGTACTGGAGTTTCAACTTTAGCATCATTCCTTCCAAAGAAATCCCAAGGCTGATCTCCTTCAGAATGGACTGGTTGGATCTCCTTGCAGTCCAAGGGACTCTCAAGAGTCTTCTCGAACACTGCAGTTCAAACGCATCAATTCTTCGGCCCTCAGCCTTCTTCATAGTCCAACTCTCACGTCCATACCTGACCACAGGAAAAACCATAGCCCTGACTAGACGGACATTAGTCGGCAAAGTAATGTCTCTGCTTTTGAATATACTATCTAGGTTGGTCATAACTTTTCTTCCAAGGAGTAAGTGTCTTTTAATTTCATGACTGCAGTCACCATCAGCAGTGATTTTGGGGCCCAAAAAATAAAGTCTGACACTGTTTCCACTGTTTCCCCATCTATTTCCCATGAAGTGATGGGACCAGATGCCATGATCTTCGTTTTCTGAATGCTGAGCTTTAAGCCAACTTTTTCACTCTCCTCTTTCACTTTCATTAAGAGGTTTTTTAGCTCCTCTTCACTTTCTGCCATAAGAGTGGTATCATCTGCCTATCTGAGGTTATAGATATTTCTCCCGGCAATCCTGATTCCAGCTTGTGTTTCTTCCAGCCCAGCATTTCTCATGATGTACTCTGCATATAAGTTAAATAAGCAGGGTGGCAATATACAGCCTTGATGTACTCCTTTTCATATTTGGAACCAGTCTGTTGTTCCATGTCCAGTTCTAACTGTTGCTTCCTGACCCACATATAGATTTCTCAAGAGGCAGGTTAGGTGGTCTGGTATACCCATCTCTTTCAGAATGGACTGGAATGGGTGAATTTAACTCGGATGACCATTACATCTACTACTGCGGGAAGGAATCCCTCAGAAGAAATGGAGTAGCCATCATGGTCAACGAAAGAGTCCGAACTGCAGTACTTGGATGCAATCTCAAAAATGACAGAATGATCTCTGTTCATCTCCAAGGCAAACCATTCAATATCACAGTTATCCAAGTCTATGCCCCAACCAGTAATGCTGAAGAAACAGAAGTTGAACGGTTCTTTGAAGACCTACAAGATCTTTTAGAACTAACACCCAAAAAAGATGTCCTTTTCATTATAGGGGACTGGAATGCAAAAGTAGGAAGTCAAGAAACACCTGTAGTAACAGGTAAATTTGGCCTTGGAATGCAGAATGAAGCAGGGCAAAGACTAATAGAGTTTTGCCAAGAAAATGCACTGCTCATAGCAAACACCCTCTTCCAACAACACAAGAAAAGACTCTACACATGGACATCACCAGATGATCAACACCGAAATCAGATTGATTATATTCTTTGCAGCCAAAGATGGAGAAGCTTTATACAGTCAACAAAAACAAGACCGGGAGCTGACTGTGGCTCAGATCATGAACTCCTTATTGCCAAATTCAGACTTAAATTGAAGAAAGTAGGGAAAACCGCTAGACCATTCAGTTATGACCTAAATCAAATCCCTTATGATTATACAGTGGAAGTGAGAAATAGATTTAAGGGACTAGATCTGCTAGATAGAGTGCCTGATGAACTATGGAATGAGGTTCTGGACATTGTACAGGAGACAGGGATCAAGAATATCCCCATGGAAAAGAAATGGAAAAAAGAAAAATGGCTGTCTGGGGAGGGCTTACAGATAGCTGTGAGAAGAAGAGAGGCGAAAAGCAAAGGAGAAAAGGAAAGATATAAGCATCTGAATGCAGAGTTCCAAAGAATACCAAGAAGAGATAAGAAAGCCTTCTTCAGCCATCAATGCAAAGAAATAGAGGAAAACAACAGAATGGGAAAGACTACAGATCTCTTCAAGAAAATTAGAGATACCAAGGGAACATTTCACGCAAAGATGGGCTCGATAAAGGATAGATATGGTATGGACCTAACAGAAGCAGAAGATATTAAGAAGAGGTGGCAAGAATACATGGAAGAACTGTACAAAAAAGATCTTCATGACCCAGATAATCATGATGATGTGATCACTAATCTAGAGCCAGACATCCTGGAATGTGAAGTCAAGTAGGCCTTAGAAAGCATCACTATGAACAAAGCTAGTGGAGGTGATGGTATTCCAGTTGAGCTGTTTCAAATCCTGAAAGATGATGCTGTGAAAGTGCTGCACTCAATATGCCAGCAAGTTTGGAAAACTCAGCAGTGGTCACAGGACTGGAAAAGGTCAGTTTTCATTCCAATCCCAAAGAAAGGCAATGCCAAAGAATGCTCAAACTACTGCACAATTGCACTCATCTCACACACTAGTAAAGTAATGCTCATAATTCCCCAAGCCAGACTTCAGCAATACGTGAACCGTGAACTCCCTGATGTTCAAGCTAGTTTTAGAAAAGGCAGAGGAACCAGAGATCAAATTGCCAACATCCCCTGGATCATGGAAAAAGCAAGAGAGTTCCAGAAAAAAACATATATTTCTGCTTTATTGACTATGCCAAAGCCTTTGACTGTGTGGATCACAATAAACTGTGGAAAATTCTGTTGTTATATCATATTATATTCTTCCAAGTTCCCCTCACTGCTCTCCTAAAAATTTGAACTTCAAATATCTAAAGACTACAGTTCTAACAAGCATGAAGGTTATATTTGACTTTCTTGATCTAATTAGATTCACTTCATTAAGTTCAGTCCCTCAGTTGTGTCTGACTCTTTGTGACCCCCATAGACTGCAGCATGCCAGGCATCCCTGTCCATCACCAACTCCCAGAGCTTGCTCAAACTCATGTCCATAGAGTCGGTGATGCTCTCCAACCATCTCATCCTCTGTCCTCCCCTTCTTCTTCTGCCTTCATCTTTCCCAGCATCAGGGTCTTTTCCAATAAGTCAGTTCTTTGCATTAGGTTGGCAAAGTATTGGAGCTTCAGCTTTAGCATCAGTCCTTCTAATGAGTATTCAGGACTGATTTCCTTTAGGATTTACTGGTTTGATCTTCTTGAAGTGCAAGAGATTCTCAAGAATCTTCTCCAACACCACAGTTTAAAAACATCAGTTCTTTGGCACTCAGCTTTCATTATTGCCCAACTTTCACATCCATATATGACTACCGGAAAAATCAAAGCTTTAACTACACAGACCTTTGTCAGCAATGTAACATCTCTGCTTTTTATTATGCTGTCTAGGTTGGTCATAGTGGGTGTTTTTTTCCTAAGGAGTAAGCGTCTTTTAATTTCATGGCTGCAATTACCATCTGCAGTGATTTTGGAGCCCCCCCCGCAAATAAAGTCTGTCACTGGTTCCACTGTTTCCCCATCTATTTGCCATGAAGTGATAGGACTGGAAGCCATGATCTTAGCTTTTTGAATACTGAGTTTTCAGCCAGCTTTTTCACTCTTCTTTTTCACTTTCATCAAGAGGCTCTTCAGTTCCTCTTTGCTTCCTGCCATTAGGGTGGTGTCATCTGTATATCTGTGGTTATTGATATTTCTCCCGTCAATCTTGATTCCAGCTTGTTTCATCCAGCCCAGCATTTTGCATGATGTACTCTGCATATAAGTTAAATAAGCAGGGTGACCATATACAGCCTTGATGTACTCCTTTCCTAATTTGAAACTAGTCCATTGTTCCATGTCTGGTTCTAACTATTGCTTATTGACCTGCATACAGATTTCTCAGGAGAGAGGTGAGGTGGTCTGGTATTCCCATCTCTTTAAGAATTTTCTGCAGTTTGTTGTGATCCACACAGTCTAAGGCTTTGACATAGTCAATAAAGCAGTAGTAGATGTTGTTCTGCAAGTCTCCAGCTTTTTCTGTGATCCAGCAGATGTTTGCAATTTGATTTCTGGTGTCTCTGCCTTTTCTAAATCCAGTTTCAACATCTGGAAGTTCTCAGTTCACATACTGTTAAACCCTCACTTGGTGAATTTTGTTTGCTAGAGTGTCAGATAATTGCAATTGTGTGGTAGTCTGGAAATTCTTTGACGTTGCCTTTCTTTGGAATTGGAATGAAAATCAATCTTTTCCAGTCATGTGACTGGAAAGGTTTTCAAATTTGCTGGCATATTGAGTGCAGCACTTTAACAGCATCATCTTCTAGGACTTGAAATAGCTCAGCTGGAATTCCATCACCTCCATTAGCTTTGTGCATAGTGATGCTTCCTAAGGCCCACTTGACGTCAGACTCTAGGATGAGTAATCACACCATCATGGTTATCTGGGTCATTAAGATTTTTTTTTTGTATATTTCTTCTGTGTATTCTTGCCACCTCTTCTTAATCTTTTGCTTCTGTTAGGCCCATTCTGTTTCTGTCCTTCATTGTGCCCATCTTTGCATGAAATGTTACCTTGGTATCTCTAATTTTCTTAAAGAGACCTCTCATCAGATTAATCAGATTAGATAGCCTTGATTTATCAGTAGACAGATGTGGATGCTTATTTCTGTCTGTGCTCTTTACCTACTTATAACTAGCCAAATACATTATTATCATCATGATGCTATTATTAGTATTATAACTATTTCTGTAATTTTTATAGTGAAAGTGAAAGTGAAGTCATTCAGTTGTGTCCAGCTCTTTGCGACCCCATGGACTGTAGCCTTCCAGGCTCCTCTGTCCATGGGATTCTCCAGGCAAGAGGACTCGAGTGGATTGCCATTTCCTTCTCCAGCGGATCTTCCCAACCCAGGGATCAAACCTGGGTCTCCTGAATTCCAGGCAGACACTTTAACATCTGAGCCACCATGATAGTCATCATCATTATTTTGTTTCCTATAAGGTCAATCAAACATACAAGTTGGCATATATTATTTTAGACTTTAAAAATTAGAATCATAATATATATATCCCCAAATAATATTTTAGAAGAATAAAAATTGTTTGATCTATTTAATTTTTTTAATAATAACATGCAATCCTATTTCAAATTTTGACCCAATATGATACATTTGACAAATAATTTCTGCATATTATTTCTGAAAAATAAACAATATTTTTCTGGGTAAAATTTAATTAGTACTTATGACTTAATAATACTTATTGTTAAAAAAGAAATTTTAGGAATCCTAAAAACAGCATTACATTTTTATGTCTTTTTATTAAATTTCATTTGCAGGTATATATTATAAAATAAATATATTAATATAATATTTTAAATGTATTGTTTGATCAGTCTAAACCAATGAAACATATTTAGTTGAATCCTTGAATAGTCATATATTCACCAGAGAAGATAAATAATCATTAAGATAATATTAAGAAATTATTAAGCCACCTTTTGTAAAATAATGTATTCTTGTTCTAACTTTCAAAAATAAAGTTAGCTCCTACTACTTAAATTCTCTGTTGAACTCAGGCACAAAGACTTGCAAGATACCAAATATGTTACATGTATGTGGAAGGACACACAAGGATTCTGCTTTTTCTTAAGTCAAGGTAGAAAGTTGTTGAATATATTTATCTCTATAATGTGATTGTATTGATAATGTAGTCTGCTTTATGTTACACCAACACTGTTTTTCACTTCAAGATGTTCTGGGTTAATTCAACCTTTATTGATTTTATATACTTGGAACCTCTCTCTCTCTTTCCCCCTTCCCCCTCTGACTACCTTCCTCTCTCTCTCTCTCTCTCTCTCTGTATTTCTTTCTATTAGTCTGAACTACATCTGTGTATTCAGATACACATATATACAAAGTAATACATTGATTTTCTTTTCTCTTCTCAACATATCTATCATAACCATATAACATAATAAAAATTTGGTGAAGAAAAGAATGTGAGAACATTCATTAAAGATATTAGTGGAAGAACCTCTGCAATATAATTATCTTCTGGTTTGTATTTTGCCCACTGCAGAGTATAGGATTTGATTATATCACAAATGTGCCTCCTACCTGTTTCATTGGGGCTCCTTCTTCATGTCTTACAGTTGTAAAACATTTTTCTCATAGGTTCAGTCTTTTTCATATGGTTGCTCTGCAGATAGTTGTCTCTTCAACAGATAGTGGTACTGGGAAAAACCGAAGAGAGACATGTAAAAGAATGATCAGAACATTCTTAAACAACACATAAAAATTAAGCTCAAAATGGATTAAAGACATAAATGGAAGTCAGGATACTATAAAACTCCTAGCAGAAAACATAGGCAGGACACTCTTTGACATAAATTGAAGCAATAGTTTTTTGGACTAGCCTCCTAAAGGAAAGGAAATAAAAGTAAAAATAAACAAATAGGAGCTAATTAAACTTAAAAGCTTTTACACAGCAGAGGAAACCACCAACAGAATCAAAGACAATCTAGTGAATAGGAGAAGAGATTTGCATATAATGTGATCAACAAAGGATTAACATTCAACATATATGGGCTTCCCAGGTGGTACTAGAGGTAAAGAACCCCCTGCTAATGCAGGAGATGTAAAAGGCTCAGGTTGGATCCCTGGGTCAGGGAGATCCCATGTAGGAGCAAATGGCAACCCACTCCAGTATTCTTGCCTGGAGAACCCCATGGACAGAGAAGCCTGGGGGCCACACTCCACAGCGTCACAGAGTGAGACATGACTGAAGCGATTTAGCATGCATACACACACACACATTCAATATAGATAAATACTTCATACCACTCAAACATCAACAAAGTGAGCAACCCAATTTAAAAAGTAGAAGAACTATTAGCTTCCAAAGAGAACATGCAGATGGCCAATAGGCACATAAGAAGATGCTCACCATTGCTAATCATCAGGGAACTGCAAATCAAAACCACAATGTGATATTATCTCATATCCGTCAGAAAGACTATCATTAAAAAGAACAAAAATGACAAATATTGGCAAGTATGTGAAGGAAAGAGAATGTTGGTAAACTATCTGTAAGAGTATAAAGTGGTGCAATCACTGTGGAAACCAGTATGGAGGCTTCTCAAATAAAATAAACATAGAACTACCATATGATCCAACAATTTCATTCCCGGGTATATATCTGAGGGGGTGGGGAGACTAATTCAAAAAGGTACATAAACTTTAATGTTTATAGCAGCATCATTCATAATTTCAAAAATAATGGAAGCCACTTAAATGTCCATCCATAGATGAATGAATAAAGAAGATGTGATAAATACACAATGGAATACTACTCAGGCTAAAAAAGAATGTAATTTTTCCATTTGCAACAACATGGATGGACTTGGAGGGGATTATACTAAGTGAAATGTGAAAAAAATATGAATACTGTATGATATAATTAATATGTGGAATCTTAAAACACAACACACTAGTGATTATAACAAAGAAGCAGACTTGCCGATATGGAGAATAGACTAGCGTTTACCAGTGGGGAGGGGAGAGAGGGGCTATATAGGAGTGAGAGAGGGTAAGATTAAAGCTATTTGATGTAAGATATGTTCAAGGATGTACAATAAGGAGAATTTAGCCAGTATTTTATAATAACTATAAATGGAAAGTACATATTAAAATAACATAAAAATAAAATACCAGTCCATCCTAAAGGAAATCAGTCCTGAATATTCATTGCAAGGGCTGAGGCTGAAGCTGAAGCTCCAATACTTTGGCCACTTGATGCAAAGAACTGACTCAGTTGAAGAGACCCTAATACTGGGAAAGATTAAAGGCAGAAAGAGAAGCGGACAACAGAGAATGAGACGGTTGGATGGCATCACTGACTCGATGGACATGAGTTTGAGCAAGCTCCGGGAGTTGGTGATGGACAGGGAAACCTGGCATGCTTCATACCATGGGATCGTAAAGAGTTGGACATGACTGAGTGACTGAACTGAACTGAAATATTGTGTTTCTTTAACTAACAATAAAATGAAAACAGATGCTGTTTGATAGAGCACTTGAAGAGAGATGCAGTCATCTATTGGAAACAAAATTAATCTGTAGATAAAAAATTGGGGAATGAATTGTTCAGAACAACTTATTGATGACAATTATTTAAAATTTATGATTTAAGACCAATACATGCTTATCTTTTGTGCTATAAAATTTTAATAAGCAATACTTTTGTTTTATTTAAATAAAACTTCCATGAAAGGTAAAAATATTCCCCTAAAAACTATCCAGTCATTTCACACAAAGCTACAGTTTAACTATTCCACAGGAATGGGGAAATAAATATTCTCTGCTATAATTTTTAGAGTATTAGAACTTTGTTGGTTTAAGCACAGAAAAATTTAATGAATATATTAAACTTTAGTTTGTTAAACTTTCTAAATGATACTAATATTTTCTTTTACAATTCTAAACCATAAAGGAAAATTTTAAATGGTTACTTATTATTTGTATTGATGTATTATGTTCTCAAATTGTTAATAAGATATAATGAGGATTTATTTATGTTTTGAAATAGTCCAAGATGAGATGAATAAAATCCTAAAAGGAATTTTAAACACAAAGGCAGTGTTTACATATGGACCTGGTTTGACGATTGTGAGCAAAGATTTGTAATGTAAAAAATTTAATTTAGATACTCATCCATTATAATAACTATAGTAGTCTAATGATAGATCTATTAAGTATTCAAGCTGTCATTTAAGAATTAGTCTAACTTAAGATAACTGTTAGTAGATACAAAATATAAATCTTTCTCTTTTATTTATTCCTAAAGTGGGATATTTTGACGTTTATTTTTAAATTATTCAAATATGAATACAAAATTTTTGCATGGTTCTTAGGTATAAATGATCTTAGTCTCTTTATCTCATTTAGAAAACCAATGTAAATCAATTTTTCATCAACTTCCTGAATTTACATTTAAAAAATAAAATAGTCTCATCATATTAAATCATTAAGAAATTAAGAATAAACAGATTTTCTACACATGAAAGAAATGATCACAATATTACATAGGTTTTTATAAATCTGTGTTCAACAGATTTGAATATATATTACAGTCTACATATATTAATAATCTAATATATGTAGTTAATTATGCAATTGAAGTTAATAAACTCACTGAAATATTTTCTCAAAAATTAATAAGTTTTGTTCGATTTATTCTGACCTATATTACAAAATACATTTGGTAATCAACAACCAGATATATCATAAGCATTGTAACTATTGAAATTACCATTTTTTGTTATTTTTGTTTTTAACGGAACCACAATCAGTGGCCATTATATTAGGAAGTAATCATCTATTATCTGTTAAATAAGAATGCTAATTTAGTTTATTAAATGAATGTCTTTATTCATTTTTATAAATAATTTTTAACATTCATTTGAAGCTGAAGTTAAGATTTAAGATATTAAAATAAATACAATTTTGAAATCTGAATAGAGTTGGTATTTACATAAAATCTTTGAGAACTATATTACATATGTATGTACATATTATATTTATCTACATGAAATAACAACTAATTCTATTTAAATCAGAATTAAGTTATTTAACTGCAGAAATATATATTTAAAATATTTATGCCTATTTTTAATAACCCAAAATAACACATTTATTAGTTTCTTCTTTTTTGTGTGTGAAAAAACAAAAAAGAGAGTCTACAACCTTGTACTTTGTCTTTCTGTCTGTCTGATGTAGATAACTTCAGTGGCTTTGTTTTGTTTGGTCCTTTCTAAGCCACTAGAAGAATTTGGGAATTTGACTTGAACAGGTACCAACTTGAGGTGAACCAATAGTGCTATTGATCTGTAAAGCTTTGAGTTCTTTCATAAGGAAAATAATAGTCATAAAATTATTCCACACCTTCCATTAAGCATGGTCATAGTAAATAATTGTGCTTTGAAAGTGTTTATTTTTTAAAAAGCAGAAGCAAAAACTGTGACCCTAACCAGTTCCTAAAAGCAAACTTCTGAAAGTCAAAACATGAAATGCAAGACTTTATCAATATGAAGGCAACACTAAGTTACCTCTTGTTCAGCCTCCTGAATGTACCTAGTGGACTCAAAGAAAAAGTTGTCTTTATATAATCTTACATTGTTTCAGTAATAACCATGAACAATTATATCAACAACCTTACTATTGCAATAAATTTCAGTGAATACTTTCTTCAATTACATATATTTCATATTTTAAAAATTCATATAGTTCAATTTCTGAGGGGCCTTTTTAATAGTAAGGAAAAACATGTATTTTTTTTTCTAGTGAGCAGTTTCTCTCTTTAGCTAGGACACAGAACACTGAAGTCTACATTACTGTTGGCTAGAATGTCATACAGATCCTTTTTTAAATCATATGTGACATGTGATTGAGCTTTCTTCAGCAAAAGAATGTCATCCATACTTTGAAGGAAAAAAAAAAATACAGTACTAATTAGAAAGGTTTTTGCTTTGTTTTTAAGTACAGCTCCTATCTATTTTAAAATCTGCCTATTGTTAGAGTCTTACATTGAAATATATTTAGAATGATTAAGTAGAACAAGATAGCTTTGTTCCCTCTATCTACTCTTATTATTTTAGAATGAATAGTCTATATATCCAAGTAAATTATTCTTCGTATTCATCTTTGTCACTTTCTCCCTTTCTTTCTGTCAGTCTTTATCTATTTCTATCACTCTCTGTGCGATGTGAGTCTCAGATTGGGTATTCACTGTAACTGGTGATTATCAGTGCCTGATCTGAAAATCAAATACCAGAGAACTGAAGGGGAAAGATTTTAAATATCTATTCAGAAAATTCTCTCCTATGCTTAATATTTTACTGTAAGTGTGTTAACATTTCAATGTAAAATCAGTCTCAGGATTGTACATTTAGCATGGCATGTAACTGGAATCCCTGATACAGCCTTTCTCAACATCCCAAAAAAAGATACACAATTCAAAGAAAATATAAAATTTCTATATGATGTCTTTGAAAATAATTGTAAACAATCAACTCCCAATATCTAGGAGATGTTTTTACTAACTGTGGTATTTACAGGATTGGACTAAAACATAAGCAATGGAAAATTTCTATGCTGTACAAATGGAAAATAAGAAAAGTTATGCAAGAACTGGGTGAAGTGATCTCCCCATTTTCATTACTGCCTTGAACCTTATCCTTGGACTCCACCCATTACTTTAATTGGGAAGATTATGAACTCCTGATTGTAAACTCTGAAAACTATTTGTCCACCTGACTTTTAAGGTGTCATAATTAAATTCCTAGGTTAAATAAACTAGATTCAATGAGGAGATGTCAAAGGTTACCCTACTAAGTAAGATATGCTGTGCTTTTCAAAAATTTAGTGTTTAAGTAATCCAAATGGTTTAAAACAGGTGTACCTCTATGTTCTATATATGATATGCTTTTTAATGAAAAAGGTGGTAGAGCTAAGATTAAATTGTATCTCACATTGGCAAATTTAAATAAACTAGATATTTGCCAGATGTTGGGAAAGAAACGCTGTACCCTTCAAAGTACTTTTATGTGAACATCAGAAAAGATTATTGTACCAGTACAAATGTGGATAACAAAATGGATCCATGGCAACATAGACATCCTGTATGATGATACACAGTCTCTCAAGGTTGAAAGCTCCTTGTTCTGTGATGGATGAAAGAGAAATAAACAGTATTGGGAAAGCAGAAAACTAAGAGACTTAAAAGATTTCCCTGAAGAGTGAGAAGAAATATAGGACTATGAGGGAATTCCCTGGAGGTTCAGTGGTTAGGAGGGCTTCTCTGGTGGCTCAGATGGTAAAGAATTGGCTTGCAATGCAGGAGACCTGGGTTCCATCCCTGGGTCAGGAAGATCCCCTGGAGATGGGAAGGGTTTGGCTCAGAGCTCCCACTGCTGGGGCCCTTGTTTCAACCTCTGGTCTATAAAGTAAGTTTATTTATAATAAAAACTTATTTATGTAGGAAAGTGAATATGATTAATAATGGTGTGTGGCATTATTCTGTGAAAAAAAGAAGTATAAATAGCAAAATTGAGATTGAATGTAGAAATCAGAAACCAGCAATATTTAAGGGAACTAGTTCTAATACATTTCTTGACTCATTCAAAGTGACAAAATAGTACTTATGCAACCATGGAGTCATAAAGAGTCAGACATGACTGAGCAACACACTTTTTCAGTGGAACAAGAACTGGGATAAAAATGACTGCAAAGTCCTTTCCCTTCAAAATAATAATAATGCCAGAATTAAAAGCTACATTGGAGGTACAACAACAGAATTTTAACAGTAGAAAGTGGAATTAACATAATGACAGAGAACTGAAACTACCTACAAAAATGCAAATAGAAATGACAACAACATAAAATAATGAAAGAAAGGACAATAGGCTTCCCTAAGGGCTCAGACAGTAAAGAATCGGCCTGCAGTGCAAGAGACCTGGGTTTGACCTCTGGGTCAGGAAGATCCCCTGGAGGAGAAAATGGCAACCCACACCAGAACTCTTGCCTGGAGAATTCCATGAACAGAGGAGCCTGGCGGGCTATAATCCATCCGGTTGCAGTCAGAAACGACTACGTGACTGACTTCACTTTACAGGAGTTAGGGACATAACATTCCGACTGATTCTGAGTCAAACTATGAGATATTAAAATAAAAATAGGTATCAGATATCTCCAGAGCTTAAGAAATACTTGAATATGCACAAAAATTCTCAACACAAAAGAAAATCATTAAAATTATACAAACCCTTATATGGATTACATCATAATTTATAAGAAAAAGCAAAGAGACAATTGTGCATGGTTTCTTGTGTCTTATTTTTTCTACTTGATTATCCTTATTTTTCTACTTGGTTAATTCTTAGTATATGAAAACTATTAATATTGTACCATATATTTTTATTCACTAATCTTATTATTTTTTATTTCTGGTGGCTCATAGATTACATTGACATTTCTATATATTCCAACTGTATTACCAAGAAGCAACCAAAATTTTTGAATATCTTACCAAATCCATATGGAATTTATATTCAACTCATGTGCTATTTCAATGACTGGGACATCAAGTCAGAATAACAGCACACATATATTTGGATTTTTTCTGATGTTAGTTGGGATGCTTCTGAATTTCAAAATATAAATAACATCTGCTAAAAGATTTCAGGCCAAAGAATGTTCAAACTACTGCACAATTTCCTTCATTTCACATGTTAGCAAAATAATTCTCAAAGTTATCCAAGCTAGGCTTCAACAGTACATGGACCAAGAACTCCCAGATGTTCAAACTGGATTTAGAAAAGGCAGAGGAACCAGAGATCAAATTGCCAACATCCTTTGGATCATAGACAAAGCAAGAGAATTCCAGAAAAGCATCCACTTCTGGTTCATTGAGTATGATAAGCCATTGACTGTGTGGGTCACAACAAACTGGAAAATTCTTAAAGTGATGGGAATACCAGACCACCTTACCTGCCTCCTGAGAAACCTGTATATAGGTCAAGAAGCAACAAAACTGGACATGGAATAATGGACTGGTTCAAAATTGGGAAAGGAGTGTCAAAGCTGTACATGGTCACCCTGATTATTTAACTTATATGCAGAGCATATCACGTGAAATTCCAGGCTGGATGAAGCACATGCTGAAATCAAGGTTGCTGAGAGAAACATCATTACCTAAGATACGCAGATGACACCACCCTATGGTAGAGAATGAAGAGGAACTAAAGAACCTCTTGGTAAAAGTGAAAGACTGAAAAAGCTAGCTTAAAGCTCAACATTCAGAAAATGAAGATCATCGAACCCAGTCCCATCACTTCTTGGCAAATAGAAGGGGTAAAATTTGGAAAGAGTGTTGAACTTTATTTTATTGGGCTCCATAATAACTGCAGACATGAAATTAAAAGATACTTGCTCCTTGGAAGAAAAGCTATGACAAATCTAGAGAGCATATTGAAAAGCAGAACCATTGCTTTGCCGACAAAGGTCCATATAATCAAGCTATGGTTTTTCCAGTAGTCACGTATGCATGTGAGAGTTGGACCATAAAGAAGGTTGAATGTGGAAGAATTGACACTTTTAAGCTGTGGTGTTGGAGGAGACTCTTGAGAGTCCCTTGGACAGCAAGGAGATCAAACCAGTAAGTCCTAAAGGAAATCAATCCTGAATATTCATTGGAAGGACTGATGCTGAAATTGAAGCTCCAATACTTTGGCCACTTGATGCGAAGAGCTGACTCAGAAGACTCTGATGCTGGGAAAGATTGAAGGCAGGAGAAGGGGACCACAGAGGATGAGATGGCTGGATGGCATCACTGACTCAATGGGCATGAGTTTGAGCAAGCTCCAGGAGATGTTGAAAGACAGGGATGCCTAGCATGCTGCAGTCCATTGAATAACAGAGTCGGTCACAAGTGAGTGACTGAACATCAAAAAAACATGCCGTGCTAGTGTTTAGCAGCTCAGGCGTGTCCGACTGTTTACGACCCCATGGACTGTAGTCCTCCAGCCTCCTCTGTCTATGGGGATTCTCCAGGCAAGAATACTGGAGTGGGTTGCCATGCATTTTACCAGGGCATCTTCCCAACCTAGGGATCAAATCCAGGTATCCCACAGTTCATGTGGATTCTTTACCTTCTGAGTCATCAGAGGAGTCCTCAAAAAGAATGAATGCAACCCATGTTGAGTAGACTTTTATTTAAAGATTTGTAGAGTATTATTAAAGAACAAAAATAGAATGTCTATAATTAGAGAGATCCAGAGTTGTAAGGACAACCAATAAATCCAGTTCCAATCTAGTCAATAGATCAATGAGATATTATCACAGAACTTACAAAGTGATTACAAAATTCACATTGAAAACCAAGGCAATTTTAAGAAGATAGAAATAAAACATATTTAACAAAAGAGAGAAGACTAATATAGAACTAAGCATATAATTTTGACAAAGGTAAAAATTGTAAATGAGTGAGACAGAGAATAGGTCAGATATAGACATATAAGTACATTTAATTATTTGTCATATGTCACATATGATATTTTTGAAGAGGCAACACAAATCATAAAATTGTGCATGGATAGTGAATATCTATCACATAATAATACATATATATATATAAAACATACATATATCACATGTATATATATATATATATATATATAGACAGTTGAATTCCCACTTCACATCATATTGTAAACTATTCCAAGTAGATTAATATATAAATAAGAAAAATATTCTAAATTATTACTTTAGAAAAGCATACAGAAGAATACCTCTGAGATCTCACTAATAGGAAAATATTTAGGAAATAATATATGAACAGAAGAAAATTGAAAGGAAAATATTCATTTTTTTTCATTCAACAAATATTAAGCAACTGCCTGGTTTCAGAAACTCTTCTAGAGGTTAAGAGTAAAGCAGTTAATGAAAAATTTCCTGCAGTCATAAAGCTTGCATTTTTGTAGGTAATAACTTTTTTGTGGGTGAAATGTTTAAATATTTTTTTATTTGTAATTTTAGTCCCTGTAATTTTTGTCCCCAGTTCTCTCATTTATTTATTTTCTTTTACTTAAAAAAACTTCTTGGAGTATAACTTGATTTACAATGTTGCTCTTGTTTCAGGTGTATAGCAAAGTGCATCAGTTATACATGCACATATATACAGTCATTTTTAGATTATTTTTCAATATAGGCTATTACACAGTATTGAGTAGAATTCCTTGTGCTATACAGTAAGTTCTTATCAGTGTTTTATTTTATATATAATAGTGTATATATGATAATACCAACATCCCAGTTTATTCTTCCCCCTTAAATTCCTGGTAACCATAGATTTGTTTTCTACATCTGGACTCTACAGTTCTTTTGTAAATAAGTTCATTTGTATCCTTTTTTTAGATTCCACATATAAGCAGTATCATATGATATTCGTTTCTGTGTCTGACTTAATTCTCTCAGTATAACAATGTCTAAGTGCATCTATGTTGCTGCAATTGGCATTATTTTCTTTTTTATGACTAATAATTGAGTCTTCTAACATAATAAATTGGTTTATCCCTCATTTATTTAGATTTTATATAATTTTTCCTAAATTTTTTTCATATTTTTCTTGATTCATCTTTTGTTAAATATATTATGTGCTGTAATGTCTGAATTCTTAAGTGCCTTTGATATTCTTTATATTGTATCATTTGAAAAATACATTTTCTCTTTTGCTGTTTATATATGGAAAGCCATTTCAGTTTGCATACTGACTTGTACCTAACAAACTTTGTATATTCACTTATTAATACTAACTTCTGATCAGTAATTTTAAAATATTTTAAGTACATAACCACCTCATTTGTAAACAATGCAGTTTTCCATCCTTTACAATATGCACAAAAATATTTTATTTTATTTTATTTTATTGTCCAAGATCTCCAGAATAATATCAAGCAGAAATGAAGTAGTAGGTTTTCAACATTTATGCGATTGGCTGTTTACTGAAGACATATTTCATTAGATTAAAGAGGCTGCCTTTTCTTCTTAGTGCTTTTTTTGAAACTCAAATAAATATATGTTGAATTTTATCACATTATTTTTCTGTATCAGTTGAGAGAATCATGATTTTTCTAAATTGCCAGTCATATTGACTTTAAATACTGCTTACTAATTTTCAATTTATGTATCAGTATTATGTCTTTCCATCTCAATTTTTTTTTCCTTTCACTTTCTTTGAATTTCTCTGTGTTTTTTCCCTAAAATTTTTGGATAAATACCTACTGATTTTCAGCTTTTCCCTAAAATTCCCTCTAAGCAGAGTATTCACTTAATTTAATTTTTTTTAATTTTTTAAATATAAACTTATTTATTTTAATTGGAGGTTAATTACAATATTGTATTGGTTTTGTCATACATCAACATGAATCCGCCATGGCATTTTTAATATCATTCAGTTAAACATATTTTCTTATGAACTTGTTATTTCTCTTTTGTTCTGCATATTAGTAGGAAATGCATTACACAATTTCAAAATATGAATAATTTTTCTAGCTTTGTTTTCAAAATCTAGCCACTAAAAAGTACAATAAATGATTTTAATAATTTGAAATACTTTAGGATGGCTTTATGATGCAACAATTGATCAATTATGGGAAACATTCCCAGTGACTTTTAAAAAAGAAGCAAATAATTCAGCTCAATTTTTACTCGTGTTTGTCATGTTTAATAGAATTGTTGCATGCTTTTTATCATCTACTGAAAGTTTAGTATTTCACAATATCTTTGGCTTTGTTTCATCTTGTTTGTTAGATTTTACTTTTCATAGTTTTAATCTACATTATCAAACAGATAAATCTAGAATTACTTGTTTCACTCATCTTTCTTATCATCATGTTGTAATGAATTATCTCCAACATATTCTTTATCATTAGAGCTTAATTAATATATTAACAATGTGGAATGCAAGTTTTCTTTTTATAAATGTTTTTACTCCTATTTTTTCATTTCAAAATTTCCTTATCTACATATTTATTTCTTGAAATCAATATAGAATTGTTTTATCCAATCTCTTGTTATCTTTCAGTTGAAGTATGTAGTCTACATAGCTGTATCTATGCATGCTTGTGATCAGTTAAGTCCAAGTCGTTACGACCCCATGGACTGTAGCCTGCCAGGCTTTTCTGTCCATGGATTTTTTCCAGGCAAGAATATTGGAATGGATTGCCATTTTCTCCTCCAGCGGATCTTTCTGATGCAACTGTTGCACTAAACTACTTCTCTTCTCTCCAGCATCTCATGAAATGGAAAGCAAATTCTTTACCTCTGAGCCACCTGGAAAGCCCTGTTAATTTGTTAATTATAACATTAGTTTACTACTATAGAAGTGCTTATCCTAGAAATTTCAATAGTTTTGTTTTTCATTTATTAAAATATCATATAAAACTGTACTCCACTTTCTGGACAATGCATGGGTTAATTAGAACACTTAACATTTATTTACCCTATCCCAACATATATTGCTATTTTATGTATTAATTTCATATTGAATTTAGCCTTTTCTTTATATCATTTTTATATAATCAGTAATCAATTAAATATGCCACCATATTTATCATTGTCTTCATTTTATATTTTCTTGTCATTTCTTCCTGCATTGTAAATCTTCTAAATGGAAGAATTTATTTTGCTAGAAGAAGGGTTTTTAAATAATGTTGAATACATTCTCATAGTTGTACTATGTTAGTGTCTTCAAAAAAGGAAATACATTTTGACTTAGTGTTGATTCTAGTTTAACAGTTATCTCCTTAAAGCACATTCATTTTAATATCTCATTTTATGTGTGTATGTGTTAGTCACTCAGTCATGTCCAACTCTTTGCGACCCCATGGACTCACTGTCCATAGGATTCTCAAAGCAATAATACTGGAGGGGGTTGCCATTTCCTTCTCCAGGGCTTTTTCCCCACCCAGGGATGGAACCTGAGTCTCCTACATTGCAGGCAGAATCTACCATCTGAGCCACCAGGGAAACCAATCCACTTTATATTGGGATTGAAAATGGAGAAAATGGAGATTTTTTTCAATGAGAAATCAGCTCGTATTCTTGTTTTTACTCCATTGAGTATAAAGTGTATTTTTTATGCCTCTGGCTGCTTTTACGATTTTCTGACTCTTCTTGGATTTTAAAGGTTAATATGATATGATTTGGTGTCATCACATGTATCTGTGTTCATATGTTTGCATGGGGGTCAAGGGGGTGATTTAATGCTGCTAAATTTTATAGCAATGATTGAAATAATGACCTAATGCCTCCTCTTCTTTGGGGAACCTAACTGCAAAAATATTTAACATGCTTGATGGGGTTTAATAGCAGATTAAACTCAGTTAAAGAAACAGAATTAGAAACTGCATGGTATAAAATTTCTACACTGGAGTTCAGAAAGACAAAATGATGGGAAATAACAGAAGAAGAGCTAAGCAATAAAAAATATTTATAAATGTATAATTTCATGTTTTTTTCAGTTTTATAAATTATATTGGATTCACTTGAAGAGTTTCCAGTTATTCACCCTAGAATTTTCATCTGATAACTTAATTACTGAAATATTTAATTGCAATTATTTAGAAGTCATAATCTGACATTCCATTAACATTGTATCTTTGTACTATCTATTTTATTTACTAATAAATTAGTAATATTAATAATTAATTTTTGGAAATATATTTTGGGGAAATATATTGTTTTCCCTTATCCTTTGATATATTTTATTGTGTTCCAGACAGTTTTTCCTGTGTGCCATAATAATTTCCTGAAGGTGTGATACATTATTTTTAACATATTTGTTTAATGCTTCTGGCTATTCTTAAGATTGCTATTCTATAGATATATCTATAAAGCAGGCTCTTTCCCAAATATATTAAAATTTTATATTTAAAGAACTATGTGCTTGTCACTGCCTTGAGAGACTTTGTTTAGCATTTTTAAATTTTCTAAAGAAATGTAATGAAAAAAATTAGAATGTCATATGCATAGTATTCTGTATTAGTGAGTATTAATTAGTGAGCTATAGTAAAAGGGAGGGTAATTGAAGAATAAAATGAAAACATTTTGATAAGTAAATATAGACTTATTTTCACTAGTTTGTGTAAGATATTAATATGGTAATGAATAATTATAAGTTCCAAAAAGCATTATTTACAAATATTATTAACATGTTTGCTGACTTATTAGTAGAACATATTACATTTCCTATCCATAAACTGTTAGGTATTACATTGGATGAACTTGATGTAACACTCATCTATTCCATCATGTGAACTGGGATGATTAAATTTAAGATCAAATAAGGGGTCTTGTTAGCAACTGTCTTCAAGTGTTCAAAAGTTTTTCAAAGGAAGTTACTGCCCATCTGTTCTCTTGCTCCACTGAGAATAAAGCAAAAGCATTTGAAACTCATGCTTAAGAAAGGGAGTTTCAGGTTAGTTGTAAGAAACAACTTATTGACATTAAGAGTTGTTTAAACACAAAAATACACTACCAAGGGAATTTATATAATGTCTTTCTCTGAACATCAGTAAGAATAAGCCAGACAACCATCTGTCTCAGTGGCTCAGTTGGTGGCCCTGCCTGAAAGCACAATGCTGGATTATAAAGCCTCCAAGGATACTTTTCATTTTATAAAGATGTATACAACATGGAAACAGCAGAGAGAAAAAATATACATAATATAAAGGGAGTTCTCTGAGTAATAGATATACTCTGAGGAACATTAGTATTAAAGAAAACAGAAATAAGAAGTTATTTTAATAAACTTAAATAAAAGCTTTTTGTTAAAAGATTTAATAATAAAATATTAAATTTTTATCTTACATTCTTAGGTTTTAGGCATTTTAATATTCTTAATGTTTTTTCTATTTTATAGTATTTTAGCCTATTGATATTGAGTCTCCTATGATTTATAGTTTTGTTTTATTCTAAATAAACTTTCTTAAAGTACACCTCACATGCAATAAAATGCATTTTAAGTCTGCTATTTAAAGATTTTCAACAAATCAACAAAAATATTTTTAACAATTTAGTGAAAGTGAGTGAAGTCACTCAGTCATGTCTGACTCTTTGCGACCCTGTGGACTGTAGCCTACCAGGCGCCTCTGGAGTGGGTTGCCATTTCCTTCTCCAGGGGATCTTCCTGACCCAGGGATCGAACCCAGGTCTCTCGCATTGCAGGCAGATGCTCTAACCTCTGTGCCACCAGGGAAGCTCCTTTAACAATTTAACTACTACTCTAGAGAACATTTTTATTACTGCAGAAAGTTCTTCTGAGGGAGCACTATTATCAATCACCAGCTTCAAGGAAATCAACAATCTAAATTAAATCACTATATCTGTGTCTTTTCTGTTTTATAAACTTCATGCATATTATATATGCATGCTCAATCCACTTCAGTCTTGTTTCACTCCTTGCAACCCTACAGACCATAGTTTGACAGGTTCCTGTGTCCATGGGATTCTCCAAGCAAGAATACTCAAGTGTGGTTGCCATTTCCTCCTCCAGGGGATCTTTCCGACCTAGGAATCGAGCCCATATCTCATACTCCTGCATTGGCAGATGGGTCCTTTACCATTATTGCCACCTGGAAAGTTCATTCATATTGTATATTATTAATATTCTGAATATTGTATGTTCCTATATATACTCATATATTTGGTATTCCAAGGACTTCCCTGATGGCTCAGAGGGTAAAGGGTCTGTCTGGAATGCCGGAGACCCGGGTTTGATCCCTGGGTCAGGAAGAGCCCCTGGAGAAGGAAATGGTAACCCACTCCATTACTATTGCCTGGAAAATCACATGGATGGAGGAGACTGGTAGGGTACAGTCCATGGGGTCACAAAGAGTTGGACATGACTGAGTGACTTCACTTTATCACTTTATTTGGTATTCCATTTGCTCCAAACCAAGTCTGAAGTTTATCTGTTTATTTTTGTCAATAGTTTGTTCCTTCTTACAGATGAGCACTATCCCACTGACTAAAGCACACTTTGATTATCCATTAACCTGCTGATGGGCATTTAGGTTGTTTCTGGTCTTTGTCTAATATGAGAAAATCATTTCTAAATGTTACTGTTTTACACATTTGGAGGGGTATGCCTGTTTTCTTTACACTTGAGTAGATAGCTATATACAGAATATACAGTAAATGTAAGTTTGTGTGTAGTCACTCAGTCATATCTGACCCTTTGTGACCCATGGACTGTAGCCCACAAGGCTCCTTTGTCCATGGAATTCTCCAGGCAAGAATAATGAGTGGGAGCCATTACATCTCCAGGAGATTTTCCCAATCCAGGCATCAAACCTGGATCTTCTGCATTGCAGGCAGATTCTTTACAGTCTGAGCCACTTCGGAAGCCCAATTATACGTTTAACTATAGGTAAATGCTACATGGCTGCGCAGGCGCAGGAGGGCCTAGAGGAGCTATCCCCACGTTGAAGGTCAGGAAGGAAGGCGGTGAGGAGATACCTCTCATCCAAGGTAAGGAGCAGTGGTTGCGTTTTCCTGGAGCAGCCGTGAAGAGATACACCACATCCAAGGTAAGAGAAACCCAAGGTAAAATGGTAGGTGTTGCAAGAGGGCATCAGAGGGCAGACACACTGAAACCATACACTCAGAAAACTAGTCAATCTAAGCACAGTAGGACCACAGCCATGTCTAAATCAAGGAAACTAAGCCATGCCCGTGGGGCAACCCAAGACAGGCGGGTCATGGTGGAGAGGTCTGACAGAATGTGGTCCACTGGAGAAGGGAATTGCAAACCACTTCAGTATCCTTGCCTTGAGAACCCCATGAACAGTATGAAAAGGCAAAATGATAGGATACTGAAAGAGGAACTCCCCAGGTCAGTAGGTGCCCAATATGCTACTGGAGATCAATGGAGAAATAAGTCCAGAAAGAACCAAAGGAAAAACAATACCCAACTGTGGATGTGACTGGTGATAGAAGCAAGGTCCAATGCTGTAAATAGCAATATTGCATAGGAACCTGGAATGTCAGGTCCATGAATCAAGGCAAATTGGAAGTGGTCAAACAAGAAATGGCAAGAGTGAACGTCAACATTCTAGGAATCAGCAAACTAAAATGGACTGGAATGGGTGAATTTAACTCAGATGACCATTATATCTACTACTGCGGGCAGGAATCGCTCAGAAGACATGGAGTAGCCATCATAATCAACAAAAGAGTCCGAACTGCAGTACTTGGATGTAATCTCAAAAATGACAGAATGATCTCTGTTTGTCTCCAAGGCAAACCATTCAATATCACAGTTATCCAAGTCTATGCCCCAACCAGCAACGCTGAAGAAACTGAAGTTGAACAGTTCTATGAGGACCTACAAGACCTTTAAGAACTAACACCCCCAAAAGATGTCCTTTTCATTATAGGGGACTGGAATGCAAAAGTAGGAAGTCAAGAAACACCTGGAGTAACAGGCAAATTTGGCCTTGGAATGCAGAATGAAGCAGGGTGAAGACTAATAGAGTTTTGCCAAGAAAATGCACTGGTCATAGCAAACACTCTCTTCTAACAACACAAGAAAAGACTCTACACATGGAGATCACCAGATGATCAACACCGAAATCAGATTGATTATATTCTTTGCAGCCAAAGATGGAGAAGCTCTATACAGTCAACAAAAACAAGACCGGGAGCTGACTGTGGCTCAGATCATGAACTCCTTATCGCCAAATTCAGACTTAAATTGAAGAAAGTAGGGAAAACCACTAGACCATTCAGTTATGACCTAAATCAAATCACTTATGATTCTACAGTGAAAGTGAGAAATAGATTTAAGGGCCTAGATCTGATAGAGTGCCTGATGAACTATGGAATGAGGTTCGTGACATTGTACAGGAGACAAGGATCAAGACCATTCCCATGGAAAAGAAATGCAAAAAAGCAAAATGGCTGTCAGGGGAGGCCTTACAAATAGCTGTGAAAAGAAGAGAAGTGAAAAGCAAAGGAGAAAAGGAAAGATATAAGCATCTGAATGCAGAGTTCCAAAGAATACCAAGAAGAGATAAGAAAGCCTTCTTCAGCAATCAATGCAAAGAAATAGAGGAAAAGAACAGAATGGGAAAGACTAGAGATCTCTTCAAGAAAATGAGAGATACCAAGGGAACGTTTCATGCAAAGATGGGCTCGATAAAGGACAGAAATGGTATGGACCTAACAGAAGCAGAAGATATTGAGAAGAGGTGGCAAGAATACACGGAAGAATTGTACAAAAAAGATCTTCACGACCCAGATAATCATGATGGTGTGATCACTCATCTAGAGCCAGACATCCTGGAATGTGAAGTCAAGTGGGCCTTAGAAAGCATCACTATGAACAAAGCTAGTGGAGGTGATGGAATTCCAGTGGAGCTATTTCAAATCCTGAAAGATGATGCTGTCAAAGTGCTGCACTCAATATGCCAGCAAATTTGGAAAACTCAGCAGTGGCCACAGGACTGGAAAATGTCAGTTTTCATTCCAATTCCAAAGAAAGGCAATCCCAAAGAATACTCAAACTACCTCACAAATGCACTCAGCTCACATGCTAGTAAAGTAATGCCCCAAATTCTCCAAGCCAGGCTTCAGCAATTTGGGAACTGTGAACCTCCTGATGTTCAAGCTGGTTTTAGAAAAGGCAGAGTAACCAGAGATCAAATTGCCAACATCTGCTGGATCATGGAAAAAGCAAGATAGTTCCAGAAAAACATCTATTTCTGCTTTATTGACTATGCCAAAGCCTTTGACTGTGTGGATCATAATAAACTGTGGAAAATTCTGAGAGGGATGGGAATACCAGACTGTGTGACCTGCCTCTTGAGAAATCTGTATGGAGGTCAGGAAGCAACAGTTAGAACTGGACATGGAACATCAGGCTGGTTTCAAATAGGAAAAGTAGTACGTCAAGTCTGTATATTGTCACCCTGCTTATTTAACTTCTATGCAGAGTACATCGTAAGAAACGCTGGACTGGAAGAAACACAAGCTGTAATCAAGATTGCTGGGAGAAATATCAATAACCTCAGATATGCAGATGACACAACCCTATGGCAGAAAGTGAAGAGGAACTAAAAAGCCTCTTGATCAAAGTGAAAGAGGAGCGTGAAAATGTTGGCTTAAAGCTCAACATTCAGAAAAGAAAGATCATGGCATCTGGTCCCATCACTTCATGGGAAATAGTTGCAGAAACAGTGGAAACAGTGTCTGACTTTATTTTTTGGGGCTCCAAAATCACTGCGGATGGTGACTGCAGCCATGAAATTAAAAGACGCTTACTCCTTGGAAGAAAAGTTATGACCAACCTAGATAGCATATTCAAAAGCAGAGACGTTACTTTGCAGACTAATGTCCATCTAGTCAAGGCTACGGTTGTTCCAGTAGTTATGTATGGATGTGAGAGTTGGACTGTGACATAGGCTGAGCACTGAAGAATTGATGCTTTTGAACTGTGGTGTTGGAGAAGACTCTTGAGAATCCCTTGGACTGCAAGGAGATCCAACCAGTCCATTCTGAAGGAGATCAGCCCTGGGATTTCCTTGGAAGCAATGATGCTAAAACTGAGACTCCAGTACTTTGGCCACCTCATGTGAAGAGTTGACTCATTGGAAAAAATATTGATGCGGGGAGGGATTGGGCACAGCAGGAGAAGGGGATGACAGAGGATGAGATGGCTGGATGGCATCACTGACTCGATGGACCTGAGTCTGAGTGAACTCCTGGAGTTGGTGATTGTCAGGGAGGCCTGGCGTGCTGCGATTCATGGGGTCACAATGATTCGAACATGAGTGAGCGACTGAACTGAACTGAAATGCTACACATGTATACCAAACTCACATACAAAAGTAGTTTTTCATTGTACACTTTCACCTACAATATAGAAGAGCTTCAATTGTTCTATATCTTTGTCAAATATTCAGTCTCTGATTTCTATTTGTTTTGGAAATGGCTGGCACTTTCTCATTAACTACTAACTTTGGACACCATTTTATATCTTTATTGGACATTTCTAAGCATGCTTTTCTAAAGTGGCTACCCTTTTTGCACCTTATTTGTATTTGTATTATTTATTTGTAGTTTTATAAATATTGGTGGTGAGGCCTTTTCAGACATAAGTAACAGGGGTACTTTTTCCTACCTTGTGCTTTGTGTTTTCATTTTCTTATCAGTGTATTTTTTTACAGAGTTTCAAATTTTAAGTCCAATTTTTCATTTTATTGATAAAAATTTTTATATCCAGAAACTATTATTAATTACATACAATATGCATAACTATTAAAAACTATAATATAGTCCCTAATTATGATTTTGGATTGGTCTGTTTTTTCCTTTATCTCTTTTCCCTGATTGCTTCCCATATTTTGAAGATCTGTCACTAAGTCCATAGGTACTTCTGATAGTAATGCCTTCCTGATGGCTTCACTCTTTCATAATGGAATGCTCTTTTGTGTCTCTGTGATATTCTTTGCATTGAGATCTATTTTTGAAATATATATTAATAAAGCTTTTCCAGTTTTCTTGTGCTTACTAATTTTGGAAAAAAATTTTTTTTTTCCTAATTATTAGCTCTTTGAGTTAGCCTTTTGAGACTCAAGAGAGGCCTTAAAGCAAAAGTCTTACTAAAAAAAAAAAAAAAAAGGACAGGGACAGAAGGGCTTATATATGGTTTAATGATTACTTTCCTACCACATTAATAAATATTGAGACAACATTATTCAGGCAAAAAGTATACGTCCTTTACTAAACTTCTTGGATATTTTTATCAATATAATTTTTTGTTTAAAAAATATTCTATACTTTTTGAAAAAGGTGAGTAATGAGAAGTTTAATGTTCCTCTATAAATATAGGTAATTATTGTCCCTAAGGATTAATGAGAATTCTACTTGAAAATATTTTTCTTATAATCATGAAAAGAAATATTTAAATATCTAAAACTATTATATATATAAATGTGTGTGTACATATATATATATACAGTCAACACAACAGTACCTATTCTTGGTTCAGTTCATATTTTTTTCTTTTTCTGAACATTAAAAAAGGCCACAATAAAAAAATTTAGATATTTATTTTGTACTTTATAAGACTAAATTTTCTTTAATCTTGAGGAATAAAAATTGGATATAACAAATTTCATTACATACTTTTACTTTAATATATTCAGGGCAGAAGGATTTAATAAGGAACACTATTTTCTCCCACAAGTGCACTCTTGCAGTATATCAAGCTTTTAATTGTTAAGGGAGGCTAAATAGGGATAGGCTAACAGTTTTAAATGGATATAAAATGCTATGTAGATATCAACTTTAAAAATGAATCTTTGATGTGTGTCTTTTCATTTTTGCAATTAATTTTAGCTTTTGAAGTTATTTGGCATTTAATTTAAGTCTACAGAGTATAAAATTATGCATTAACTTGAAAATAGACCCATATTTAGCACAAACAAGGTTGGAAGATCAACAGGATTAGAGACAAATGTTAATTTCAAATGTAGAAACTCAACTTTATTGGGGCTTTTAAACAAACTAGCACATTTGCTCCTAATCAAAGGCTTTAATTTAATCATCAGAGACTGTAAGATGCTCTTCAATTCTGCCTCTCATATGGAACAGACTAATATTTATTGTCACATGTTAGAACAAAAATTCACAGATGAATCTAAAATAGAAAATCAGAGACCCTAGGAGTTTTGTTAGAAAATTTACTTCTTTGAAATGAATGGCATTAGGAGCTAAGTCAAAGAAATTCATAAAAACAAAGTAATCCCTTTGAATCTACTGTTTTTCTGCAGTAAGATGGAAGCAGGATTCTACTGTGAAAGATCCTTTATGTTCCCATAGAGGTAATATTACGTCCTGAATGCATATTCAGAGCTGAAACTGTACCTGGTAACTTACAAGGCCCATATGTAGAAACAAAATCATGCACCAAGAACACCAAGTTTGTTTTGCTGAGTTCCAGGGAGGCAGCAGATATGGAAACAACTTGTTGACAGCCCCTTCCACTGAGCATCATGCAGGCTCACTGAGGGACAAGGGTGACTGACAGTGAACTTTAGAGGTCACAAGCCAAACTTCCACTGCATGTTACATACTGAAGTGTGTATGTAACATTTGCACATGTGACCCATGAAGAGGTACGAAGTGTAGTTATACCTGGGAGAGAACTCTTGGCACTTACAGATCACTAATCATCTCTGAGCCCCAGCCTCCTCTTACTCTCCTTCTACCATAAATATCTCAGTCAACCACTGATGTGGTGACAGATACAAGCACTGCCTTTGGTCTCTTTGCTTGATTGCTTTTCAATAAATAAAACCTTTTCTCATTTTGCAAAAGACCATTGCCTTTCATCTTTCTATTGTGCTGCTGGCAATGAGCTCACTTTTCCATTGAAAAAGTGAGCTACAGATTGGGACAGAATGAGGCAGAACTGGAAACCCCAGTCCTAGGTGAGTTTTCTTTGGTGATATTTCCTGCTATATTCTCACATCAACTCTCATAAACTCTGACACTGTAAAAAGACATATCTTTGTCATCAATCCATTTGATCAGCTTCACTACTGAAATTAATTATGAGACTTTTAACTAATTATCAGACAACTAATCAAATTTGAAAATGCTAGAACTAGTTTTACTCTCATCATATTGATTAGGCAAATCCTCAGATATTCTATACATATATGTCAAAACACTGGAGAGTAAAACCATAGTAAAAAACTATTTTACCTGTATTATCTTATTTAATCATCTAAATACCCACATAAAATGTGTATTATATTTTTGTTAGAAGGAACAATATTTTTTCAAGGTTAGCTTCAAAGGGATGACAACTGATGTTCTTAATTGTGGATGTACTGAATTCCTGCAATTGCAAATATTAATGCTTGTATGTATACTTACTGGTTTCTTCATATTCTGACATTATTTATACCTAACTTGCTTTCCTATAAACTTCAGAATTAGTCAAAATATTTTCTGAAACTGAATCAAGTAGTGTTCTCAAGTGGGCCAATACTTTATCATAAGAATCCATTTCAAAATTCTCTTTAAGGAATAAAGATTAATAACATTGCCAAAAAATAATAATGTTTTGCATGAAATATGCTATCTAATGGATTTCAATAAGCCCGGTATCTTGATTGATATAGAGATATTTCAGAAAGGCATTACAAAAGAAAACCTCCAGAAACATGCTTCACTTAACAACTACATTTTCAATTTCCTTTTTAAGTATTTGCATTTATGAATCTTGTAGAAAACAATAACCCTGCTCACTTTCACAGTGAGCTCTTACATTCATTAGTTACAATAGGTGAACAGTGTTTTATGGTTTCATCAGCCACTTGCATTTCCTGAGTAAATGCAAAACTATACAAATGTGCAAACAGATAAAGAAAATATAAATGACAACAGAAGAGGTCATATATTAAACAATAATCATGGATAAATGAAACAAGGAATGTTCAAGGCTGCCCAGGGCATTTAGTTCAATATGTTAGTAAATAGTAATCCTATGATTACATTTCTGTACTTAAATAACATACATGAATTCAGGAAAATAAGATGGTGCTTTGATTTTTTTTTATTTTAACTGTGAGCATAAGTTATATTTTGGGGGAACTTTTCTTGTTTTTGATCCCAAAAATGTGTATCTCCTTAATCTTAAAATCAGATTTTTTAAGATTTTTTTCCTACTTGATGTTTATGAAGTTATTTCTCTTATTAATTTTTTCTATGGTAAGATTGTCTTCTTCAAGAAACAATATTCTTTTGCACAAGGAATCTTTGTATTGTTAAATTCATTCTAACACACAAATACTAATATTTTTCAATGTTTTCCAGAGAAAAAGTATGTATTATATAAAATATGTACTATATTAAGTGGAGGCTACTGTAACTATATAAACTGACAAAAATTTAACTCTATAGTTGAATTTTTAAAGCTAAAACATTTATTGAAAACATATCATCTCTAAAATATAAGAAATGAGGTCTATAAATGACAAATATGAAAAATTCATTATAAGTAATATTTAAGAGTGTGTTACTCTAAAGATGAAATAATAATCTACCTATATAATTTTGTGTTATATAATTTTATGTGTTATGTGATAAATATATTTTCCAATGTGTATGAGTAAATATGTGTAATATTTTCACACTCTGTTTTCCTAAGGTTAAATTATAAAATGGCCTGAAAACATGCTCATTAGTTAAAATATTAAGTATTTAAGGGGAAGGATGAATTGGGAGATTGGGACTGAGATATATACACTATAAGAACCTACTGTATAACACAGGAAACTCTACTCTGTGCTCTGTATTGAAAGATATGGAAAAGAATCTAAAAAAGAATGAAATATATATATGTGTATATATATATAACTGATCCACTTTGCTGTACAGTTGAAATTAACACAATCTTGTGTTACAGGGAAGAACCAATTATGACTCCGTGTTGGATCTTTCTATTACTTCAACCTTTGCTTCCTGTTGCTTTTGTTCACTAAAAGGACACTGTTTATACATAATGGCCTGCCCTGGGGAACCCTGCCCCCCTCTGTCTGAATGTTAAACCAAAGCGCCTTTCTTCAGTACCCTGTCCACCTTTGAGTGGCTACAGGAAGAAAGAAATTAACACAATTCCCTGCCCAAGGCTTGCCATTCTAGGAAATATTTGTAAGATTATCGGCTTTTTTACTTATTTCCTCAACTCACCAAATCCTGTTCTATAAAAGAATCTGATATCCAATCCCTGATAAGATGGCTACTTTGAGATGTTGGTCTGCCATTTTTTGGTCAGCTGGCTAGTTGTAATCCTTGCCTCAATTCCTCATTTCCTATTCACTGGCCTGTCATGCAGCAAGCAGGGTGAGTTTCAACCTGGTAAATATTGTAAATCAACTATACTCCAATAAAAATTAATTTTAGAAAGTACATTGCCCCCCTCAAATAGAAAGAAATGTATCAGCTACAACAATCTAAATTTATATAGTAAAAATACAGCTTCTATTATTCTATCATGCAAAAACAGCTAGATAGATCTTCATGAAATTTAGATGGCATATTTGGGGCAACCTGACTTTAACTGTACGCTGCATGGTGTAAATTTTTTGTTTACTATTTTATTTTACGGAAGGTCCTCATTGGTTATCTATTTTGAATGTAGCAGTGTGAACATGTCAATATTTGCATTATTATTACTATTTGAAAGATTTCCATGGGGGCAAATGCTGTGCTAATATTGACCTCAATTTCTCATTGGTACTATACTGAGTAGCTGCTTGATAAACAATTTATTGAATAATCATTAATATTTTGTCTGTCAAAAATAAAGTAAAATATTTATTACTCTAGTACTACATTCATTTGAAAAATACATTTTTATGATATACTCCATACTCCAATATACCCCAAATCCCTACTTAAATTCATTCTTCATTTGAAGCAGATTTCCACTACTAAAATAATGTTTAGTATCTATCACAGTATGTAACTGCACTAAAATGAGCCAAACAGTTGTATTTCAATTTTTATATTTACAACTTCAGTACAACTTGGAATTGTTGAAGGAAAGGCCACCAAGAACACATGTATGGTCAAAACAAGGTAAGGTATATTGAACTTGCAATTGTCAGGGTGAATGCACATCAAAGGAAAAACATGATATCTTAGTGAGAAATAGCTCAGAGGTGACTATGATAGAATTTGAGCTTGTGGTGGATAATTCTAATGAGGGCATAAGGAATATAGTCCTATTTTGGACTGGATGCTACCAGTAACTCAGAACAATTTGGTAACTGGGACTCGTGGTATTTTGGGATAGGAGAAAATCAAAGCTGGGGACAGGTTTGTCACTGGTAAAAATAGTTATAGGTCAGGATGGAAGAAGATAATTGTTGTTGTGGTTGAAGAGTGTCCCTGTTTCTGTTTTGATTCACCACAGTTGTAGAGTAGCTTGCCTGATCACTTTTTTCTTTATCATCTGAAGATTGTTTAAGTTCAACTGGAAACATCAAAGCCTTAGTTGACAACTCTCAAGTCCATTTCTTCACATAATCTTATGGTAGAATTATTAAGTACAAGAAAAATATTCTGCACCTTTTTTGAGATTGATTACAGGCATGTTCTAAATTATTCTAAACAGTAATAGAAAACAGTAAAACTAATGAAATTTTTCATGGCTTTTGGAAGTACAAACAGTCCTCATTTTGTGTGGTAATATAAGACTGTAAAAATATCCATGCAAGCTGGCACTGTACAAAGCAATCTTAATTATAAATGGGGAAAATAAAATTTTTCTGTTATCTTTAAAAAAATGTTGTCAAAATAGTAAAAACTCTTTTACTGTTGGTTATAAATGTATAATTTAAAAAGACAAATTGTGAAACTAATATTTATGTAGTGAACTATAATTTGAAATATCAGAAACATGACAAATTATTTTATTTTCTTGCAAAAAGTTATAGAGTAGTAGTTTGAACAATGCTTTTGTCCTTTTTTCTCATCTTATGACCTAATAGAATAGGAATCTTTTCTATTTTTTGGTTAAGTGTCATACTCCTTTCTAAGACTCTATCAGTTCAAATATTTTATCCTTTTTGTTTTCAGTGTTGTGAAGTATCTCCAAGAATGTTTTGCCAGTGACACTTCCTTTCTAACATATTCATTCTTTTCATCACAACCACTTTCCTCATTTGTGTCAATAAGGTTGCCCTTGCTAAAATCCTGAGGCTGTGTGTCTAGAGGCTCTCCAGCTGTAGCAGTATCACATTCTCACAGTTGGAAATTTCTTCTATAAGTTTGTCAACATTCAATTCAAATTTCACTTCCAGTGTTATCATCTTTGTTTCTTCACTTCATTTTTATCTTTAGTGACCAATTATCACTTTAGATTTTTCAGATCTATAATATATGTGTTAAGCTGGATTGCATCACTGACTTGATGGACGTGAGTCTGCGTGAACTCCAGGAGTTGGTGATGGACAGGGAGGCCCGGAGTGCTGCGATTCATGGGGTCGCCAAGAGTCGGACACGACTGAGTGACTGAACTGAACTGAACTGAACTGAATCATTCAGAGATAAAATGGAAACATAACTGCATACTTGCCTACCTATGTATGAACCAAGAGCTGCACAGTGACCAATCACCAACAGAATTTGCAAGAAGGGTTGTGGCTGATCTCTGATTATAATGTATATCTATTAGTTGCGTAGTAATTTGTGGACTGAAGTGTTTGTAGCAAAATTGGATTCTTTGCAATACTCTTAGTTAATATAGTTTGATGGAGAAAGCAATGGCACCCCTCTCCAGTACTCTTGCCTGGAAAATCCTATGAATGAAGGAGCCTAGTAGGCTGCAGTCCATGGGGTTGCTAAGAGTCGGATATAACTGAGTGACTTCCCTTTCACTTTTCACTTTCATGCATTGGAGAAGGAAATGGCAACCCACTCCAGTGTTCTTGCCTGGAGAATCCCAGAGACAGGGGAGCCTGGTGGGCTGCCATCTATGGGGTCGCACAGAGTTGGTCATGACTGAAGTGACTTAGCAGTAGCAGTAGCAGTAGCAATATAGTTTGATAACTCAAATTTTAATCATGTAGTTGAGAAGCTGTATTTTTTTTTAAACTAAGCCATGGTAACTTAAATGCATGCATAGCAGAACCATGCAAAAAGAGAACTATCTGTATTTAGACATTTCTCATGATCTACCATTGGAAAAGACCCTGATGCTGGGAGGGATTGGGGGCAGGAGGAGAAGGGGACGACAGAGGATGAGATGGCTGGATGGCATCACTAACTCAATGGACGTGAGTTTGAGAAAACTTCAGGAGTTGGTGATGGATAAGGAGGCCTGGCCTGCTGTGATTCATGGGGTTGAAAGAAGTCGGACACAACTGAGCGACTGAACTGAACTGAACTGAATGATGTAACATTCAGTACATTTTCAATAATTCTATAAAATGTCACCCATGCTCCATGATTTTATATAGTATCATAACTATGGTTATTTTATTGAGAAGAAAGCTCATTAAGAGTTTAATATCTTCCTGTGCACTATGAATGAAAGAATGCATTTGCTAGAGATTATAAAAACAAATAAAATAAACATTAAAAACTATATTACCCTACATAATAAGAAGAAAGAGTGGTTCTGTGGTTGACTAGTTGAATGACTTGATGTCAGTATAATGAAGTCAAGTTTCTTCTGCATTTTCCACTTTATCAATATAGCTGCCATTTTTATCCTTAGGTTAGTACATCTTGTATTAGTTCTCCAGGGCTGCTGAAACTTCAATGCAATTCTGTTAATTCCATCCAGTACTAGAAAAGACCAAGATTTCTTATGTGTCTCTCATCAAAGGAAGATTTCCCAGAAACCCACCAGAGGAACTTTGCCTTAACTCATTAGCTAGACGCTTTATATACTTTTGTCTATATTTATCACTGATAAGGGAAATGAAACTTGATGATTGGGTTTTTCTCTAATCTCCTTTAAAACTCATAGCCATGCATGCTGAGGAGCCTGGATACCAGAATATAATTAGGATTTCACTGGGAATGAGCAAAAAGATGGGAATAGAGGGTTTCTAGACAGCCAAGAATGCCTGCTTTGATTACTTTCCAACTCTTCATATTCACTTAGCCTTAACAGATTGCTTGGTAAAGAATCTGCCTGCAATGCAGGGGACCCCAGTTGGATTCCTGGGTCAGGAAGATATGCTGGAGAAGGGAAGGGCTACCCACTCCAATATTCTTAGGCTTCCCTTTAGCTCAGCTGGTAAAGAATCCACCTGCAGTAGCGAAGACCTGAGTTTGATCCCTGGGCTGGGAAGATCCCCTGGTGAAATGAAAGGCTACCCACTCCAGTTTTTGGCCTGGAGAATTCATGGACTGTATAGTCCATGTGGTTGCAAAGAGTCGGACATAGATTTGCAGTAGTGTAGTCTGGTCTGAAGAACATATATTTTGGATTTAAATTTGCATCTTTTATTTACCAATTGTGGAAGCTAAGCTCTCTGAACTCACATTCATTGTTGAAACAACTCTATATTACTTCATATAATTCTCATGAAAATTAAAACCCAAGAAATCAAAAGTTTCTGGAACATTAAACATATTTAATAAATTATAATTAATAACAAGGCTTCCACTATATCAGATATTAATACCTAGAGTCACCATCACATTCTTTTTCTTTTTAACATTGTTAAAACATTGTTAACATTGTTTTCTATTTTGAGAATGTTTTAACAAGAGGCATTTAAAAAAATTCTTCCATTTTTATTTAATGTAAACCTTGATTACCCTATCTATATTATTTATACCATCTTAACAATCTTCTTCACTCACTCCTGTGATAATAAGGTTGATCAGACTTCTTCAACTTCAGTTCCCACTAGCTTTATTGTAAGATAATAGAATATATATATATATATATATATATATATATATATATATATATATATATATATATATTTATATATTCTGGTCTCTGCCCCCAGTTCCTGGCACAGAGCTCCTAAAACTCTAGTAATTTCTAGTAATTTTCTAAGTGATAATACTGAACCATAAAAGAAAAGTTTGAATTGTGTATATGTTTAAGACCTTTCTCACACTATTTTCAATATAGGATAATATTCAGCTACTTCATGGTGATATAAGTTTTTGATGTCAATTCCCATTGGCAAATTAAGAGCAATGTTTTAATGAATTCATATCTAATATATGATAAAGATAGAAATTTATTAAATATTTATATAATGCATGTATAAATAAAGGAGGATGCAAAGAAAACTTTTAGTTAGAATGCTTGGGGTTCTAGAAACACACCAATGATGAAAGGAAATCGAGAAGTGAATATAATGATTTTTTAAAATAAAAATAAATATGAATGCATTGAGTTATACAAGGGATAAAAATTAATAATTTAGTTTTTGTAATTAATGTATTAAATTATAATTTATACACAACAAACTAAATATTATGTTTAAAAAATAGAAATATGTCTTGCAATATTTGATCTTTTACCTCATTTCTAACACAGAGCTCCTACAACCCTTATAAATTCCTATGAGTACTAGTAGCATCTTCTGTTTTAATAAGACATTTTAAGTGGGCTCCTGGATGGAGACTGGTCACCAGAAAGACCAAATCATGATTAGAAGGTTGGAATGTTCAGCCCCAACCCCTGTTCTGTAGAGAGGGAAGAGAGGCTAAAAATGAAGTCAATAGTTGAAAATGTCTACATGAGGACTTTTATAAAATCCAAACAGTAGAGGATCTGGAGAATTTCTTGGATGGAGAACACATCCACACCAGGAGGGTGTGGCATCTCAACTCCATTGGGACAGAAACTCTTATGCTCAGGACCCTTCAGGCCTCAACCTGTATATCTCTTCATCCAGCTGTTCACCTGCATTCTTTATCAGTCTTTAATTAACTGATAAACATGTTTCCCTGAATTCTGTGAGCTGCTCTAGCAAACAATTGAATCCAAGAGTGAGTAGGTTATGGGAACCTCTGATTTGTAGCCAAGTTAGGAAGAAGTTTTGAGTAACTTGAGGGATTGGCATCTGAAGTGGGGAATAGTCTTGTGGACTGAGCCTTTAATCCATAGGATCTGATGTTAATTCCAGGTAGATAGTGTCATAACTGAAATAAATTCTACACCACCCATTGATGTGAGAAAATTACTTGTAATGGGAAATTGTGCATTTGGAGACCAGAGTCAGAAGTGGTCTGTGAGAGTAGAAAAGGAGACACACAGGAAAAGAAAGACATGTACTAAATATTCAGGACTGATTTCCTTTAGGATGGACTGGTTGGATCTCCTTGCTGTCCAAGGAATTCTCAAGAGTCTTCTCCAACACAGTTCAAAAGCATCAATTTTTTGGTGTTCAGCTTTCTTTATAGTCCAACTCTCACATTCATACATGACTGCTGGAAAAACCATAGCCTTGACTAGATGGATGTTTGTTGGCAAAGTAATGTCTCTGCTTTTCAATATGCTGTCTAGGTTGGTTAAAGCTTTTCTTCCAAGGAGCAAGTATCTTTTAATTTCATGGCTGCAGTCACCATCTGCAGTGATTTTGGATTCCCCCAAAATAAAGTCTGTCACTGTTTCTACTGTTTCCCCATCTATCTGCCATGAAGTATTGGGACCAGATGCCATAATCTTAGTTTTCTCAACATTTAACAATAATGTTACAGGCAGGTTCAAGTGACTTTTCTGCTAAGAATATGCTTCTCACCATTTTTTTCAGGACCTGTCCCAAGTATTTCCTTCCTGTTGTCTTCACAGATTATTTCAGTTGACACTAATCTCTCCTAGTAGTAGTTTATAAGTCCTATTTTCTTGATTGTACATTTTGGTTGCTGATTATATTTGAAGCTTCTGTTTATATTATACAGAGAGGTTGATGATAAATTCCAGAGTAATGTATAAGGTATTGCATGACAATATGATCAGGTACACCTCTTCTTTGACTGAGGGAATAAGAAATCTTTAGTGGAAATAGAGCCTTCCTTAGAAGACAATTCAGCATGAACAGTTAGAAAGATTGCATTGAGAAAACTACTGAAAAAAGAAGGTAGCTGAGGAAACCCTAAGCTCTACCACTAGGTACTTCAACACACTTTGGTTAAGACACTCTTAAATGAAGGAACTCTATAAATCGGTTGTAAACATAATGCGTTAGTTTTAAATTTTTTGTTTCCAGTTGAGTCACCTGGTTTCATTTATCTCATCCTTTCATATCTCATCTTCAACTATTTTTTAACATTCTAAGTTTCTTTTAAGTTATTAGATAGGTTTCATTTATTTCAAGCCACAGATGTCCTTTTAACACTTCAATAAAAACTAACTAAATAGATTGAAAGAGTTAATGTTGTTCATAAAGTGTTTCAAAGATTTTCTTAGTGTATTTATATCATCTGAGAATTAACATAATTTAGTCTCAAACTTCTAACATAAGCAGCTAAAAATAAAATAGAAAACTACGAAGTCTAATAATATGAGTTCCAGAATGCAGTCTCTGTTTGATTTATACTAAACTCCATTCTTTCTACTGTTATTGATACTGTGTATAATATCCATTACACATTTGACAAGAAAAAAATTTATATTGATGAATTTCAAATCACAACTCCTTGTAAACCCATAGAATTACAAAGGAAAGAGCCATGAGCAAATGTCTTTTGAACTGGTCCACAAATAGCACTATCTACTTTAATGGCCACTCCACATAAGGTATGGAAATTTAATTACTCCCCAGAGTTCTCTATAGTTCAGGCATCCAGAGATATAATAAAAAACGGACCGTATTGGCTCTTTGCTGCTAATTTTTCCTCATTGTGATAGAGCTCGTCAGGAGTGCTCTTAGATTATTTTTCATATCCAGATATTACATAGAAAATTTAACTAATAAGATGTCTAATACATCCTCCCAGAATTTTGTAAGACTTAGAGAGCTAGTTCATCCTCATAAACATAGAAATAGGCAAATGCAATTTTTTTTGGATAGTTAGTGATTTATTCTACTTTTAGCATTAACCAAAGAATTTTCAGATACACAGAATGTTGTAAAAAGTAAATCAGTTTTATAGACCATATAATTATTCAGTTCAGTTCAGTTCACTCACTCAGTCATGTTAGACTCTTTGCAACCCCATGAATCATAGCACGCCAGGCCTCCCTGTCCATCACCAACTTCTGGAGTTCACTCAAACTCATGTCCATTGAGTCAGTGATGCCATCCAGCCATCCCATCCTTTGTCGTCCCTTTCTCCTCCTGCCCCCAATCCCTCCCAGCATCAAAGTCTTTTCCAATGAGTCAACTCTTCCCATGAGATGGCCAAAATACTGGAGTTTCAGCTTCAGCATCAGTCCTTCCAAAGAAATCCCAGGGCTGATTTCCTTCAGAATGGACTGGTTGGATCTCCTTGCAGTCCAAGGGACTCTCAAGAGTCTTCTCCAACACCACAGTTCAAAAGCAGCAATTCCTCAGCGCTCAGCTTTCTTCACAGTCCAACTCTCACATCCATACATGACCACTGGAAAAACCATAGCCTTGACTAGACGGACCTTTGCTGGCAAAGTAATGTCTGTTTTTCAACATGCTATCTAGGTTGGTCACAACTTTCCTTCCAAGGAGTAAGTGACTTTTACTTTCATGGCTGCAGTCACCATCTGCAGTGATTTTGGAGCCCAGAAAAATAAAGTCTGACACTGTTTCCACTGTTTCCCCATCTATTTCCCATGAAGTGATGGGACCAGATGCCATGATCTTCGTTTTCTGAATGTTGAGCTTTAAGCCAACTTTTTCACTCTCCACTTTCACTTTCATCAAGAGGCTTTTTAGTTCCTCTTCACTTTCTGCCATAAGGGTGGTGTCAACTGCATATCTGAGGTTATTGATATTTCTCCTGGCAATCTTGATTTCAACTTGTGTTTCTTCCAGCCCAGCATTTCTCATGATGTACTCTGCACATAAGTTAAATAGGCAGGGTGACAATATACAGCCTTGACGTACTCCTTTTCCTATTTGGAACCAGTCTCTTGTTCCATGTCCAGTTCTAACTGTTGCCTCCTGACCTTCATACAGATTTCTCAAGAGGCAGGTCAGGTGGTCTGGTATTCCCATCTCTTTCAGAATATTCCACAGTTTATTGTGATCCACCCAGTCTAAGGCTTTGGCATAGTCAATAAAGCTGAAATAGATGTTTTTCTGGAACTCTCTTGCTTTTCCTGTGATCCAGCGGATGTTGGCAATTTGATTTCTGGTTCCTCTGCAATTGCTAAAACCAGCTTGAACATCTGGAAGTACACAGTTCATGTATTGCTGAAGCCTGGCTTGGAGAATTTTGAGGATTACTTTACTAGCGTGTGAGATGAGTGCAATTGTGTGGTAGTTTGAGTATTCTTTGGCATTGCCTTTCTTTGGAATTGGAATGAAAACTGACTTTTTCCAGTCTGGTGGCCTCTGCTGAGTTTTCCAAACTTGCTGGCATATTAAGTGCAGCACTTTCACAGCATCATCTTTCAGGATTTGAAACAGCTCCACTGGAATACCATCACCTCCACCAGCTTTGTTCATACTGATGCTTTCTAAGGCCCACTTGACTTCACCTTCCAGGATGTCTGGCTCTAGGTGAGTGATCACACCATCATGATTATCTGGTCAATGAAACTCTTTTTTTGTACAGTTCTTCCATGTATTCTTGCTATCTCTTCTTAATATCTTCTGCTTCTCTTAGGTCCATACTATTTCTGTCCTTTATCAAGCCCATCTTGCATGAAATATTCCCTTGGTATGTTTAATTTTCTTGAAGAGACCTCTAGTCTTTCCCATTCTGTTTTTTTCCTCTATTTCTTTGCATTGATCACTGAAGAAGTCTTTCTTATCTCTTCTTGCTATTCTTTGGAACTCTGCATTCAGATGCTTATATCTTTCCTTTTTCCTTGGCTTTTCACTTGTCTTCTTTTCACAGCTATTTGTAAGGCCTCCCCTGACAGCCATTTTTCTTTTTTGCATTTCTTTTCCATGGGGATCTTGATCCCTGTCTCCTGTACAATGTCACAAACCTCTGTCCATAATTCATCAAGCACTCTACCTATCAGGTCTAGTTTCTTAAATCTATTTCTCACTTCCACTGTATAATCATAAGGGATTTGATTTAGGTCATACCTGAATGGTCTAGTGGTTTTCCCTACTTTCTTCAATTTAAGTCTGTTACCATGGTATAATAGAGAACATTTTGGCACTTAGGTGGATTTGCTTATTGTTAGTTCCCACTAATACTGCATCTGGTGATGGTACATAAAATATTTGCTACATGAAAGAGATATTTTTATTACATAGTGTTTGTATTTGACTGGATAAATAGCTGGATTGCCATGCTTGTATAACAGAACAACATCCCCAGGCAGAAAATCAGGCTTCCTAAATATTGCTGAAGCAAACTCACCTCTGTTGAAACCATACCCCAAACTGTAATTATTTTATGTTGATCATATATCTGGGTATGCATGCATACTAAGTCATTTCATTCGGGTCTGACTCTGTGCACCCTATGGACTGTGTAGCCTGTCAGGCTCCTCTGTCCATGTGATTCTCCAAAAATAAGGAAGTGAGTGGCCATGCCCTCCTCTAGGACCTGACAGCTTCTCAGTTCAGTTCAGTTCAGTTCAGTTCAGTCACTCAGTTGTGTCCGACTCTTTGTGACCCCATGAATCGCAGCACGCCAGGCCTCCCTGTCCATCACCAACTCCCAGAGTTCACTCAAACTCACATCCATCGAGTCAGTGATGCCATCCAGCCATCTCATCCTCTGTTGTCCCCTTCTCCTCCTGCCCCCAATCCCTCCCAGCATCAGAGTCTTTTCCAATGAGTCAACTCTTCACATGAGGTGGCCAAAGTACTGGAGTTTCAGCTTTAGCATCATTCCTTCCAAAGAAATCCCAGGACTGATCTTCAGAATGGACTGGTTGGATCTCCTTGCAGTCCAAGGGACTCTCAGGAGTCTTCTCCAACACCACAGTTCAAACGCATCAATTCTTCAGCACTCAGCCTTCTTCACAGTCCAACTCTCACATCCATACATGACCACTGGAAAAACCATAGCCTTGACTAGATGGACCTTTGTTGGCAAAGTAATATCTCTGCTTTTGAATATGCTATCTAGGTTGGTCATAATTTTTCTTCCAAGGAGTAAGCGTCTTTTAATTTCATGGCTGCAGTCACCATCTGCAGTGATTTGGGAGCCCAAAAATATACAGTCTGACACTGTTACCACTGTTTTATCATCTATTTCCCATGAAGTGATGAGACCAGATGCCATGATCTTCGTTTTCTGAATGTTGAGCTTTAAGCCAACTTTTTCACTCTCCACTTTCACTTTCATCAAGAGGCTTTTTAGTCCCTCTTTACTTTCTGCCATAAGGGTGGTGTCATCTGCCTATCTGAGATTATTGATATTTCTCCCTGGAATCTTGATTCCAGCTTCTACTTTTCCCAGCCCAGCGTTTCTCATGATGTACTCTGCATATAAGTTAAATAAGCATGGTCTACACACTCCTATAACACAAGACTCTTAAACAAATACTTAATACCATCCCCCTAAATTGTGGGTGCTAATCAATCTAATAGTACATAAAGAAGGCTTCCACTTGAATAGCTATTTTTTAATGTAGAGAATATTTATTTGATGTGTAATTAAATCACATTCAAGGCTAAATTATATACAAAATAGTCAACTTTACAAATGTTTCACTTAGAAAATTAAGAATGAGAATAGTGTAGTTCTGATATTAATGCCCAAAAATGTATCCCCGAGTACCTGGACAAAGTTTTGTCAATGTAATATTTCATAAGCTGCTTATTTTAGAATGTTTCCCTTTCTCTATACCCTCAATTCTCAATAATTTTCTGCTTTTCCTTTACAAATAGAATCAAAAGAAACAAATAACAAAAATCTGCTAAACAAGAACTTTAAATTTTGCAAAATAATTCATACCTATTTTTATAAAACTGAAAAATTCATAAAAAATACACTAAATAAAAAGTCTAAAGGAACAAGTCTCCACTATGCCGTGAGATGCATTATCAACAGGTGTTAAATATCTTGTAAATTTTTAAAAAGTCTCTTTGTATGTAATTTCTGTGACCTTCATTGGTCCACAAATTTCATTCATTGCATTTGTAGAGATAGTTTTTTTCTTTTAGCTTTTCTCTAACTGTGGTTACTGCAGTTTTAAGAGCTAATAGGCAAATCTAGGCAATCAATCTTAGGACATGAGGTGGTCATCTGTCCTTCAGGTAGGCTATACAAGAGGCCCACTGCAATTGCTTTTGCCTCTACATTCTCAGTCTATGTGCTAATTTCTCTATGCCAGTCCCCTTCTCTGTTTAAATGGCACTGTCAAATGAGTTCATCAGCAACTTCACCTTTTGGCAATGTAATAAATTGAGGCTGAGTATAGCCTGAAAAAAACTCCTGGCTACATGGAAGTCATTGATTTTTGTTACTTCATCTATCACATTACACATTATCAAACATCCCTGCTGGCTGTAGCAGCCTATGACTCTGTCATTCAACAATTTTATATCTACTGTGTGAAAAATTTATGAACTTTTGCAGTATATTTGCATATCTCTGTTTTTGCTGTTGCCATCTCCAAAAGTATAATGTTGAATCAATACAGAGTATGGTCTGAATCCTCTGTGTAGGCCTATGATTTGAGAAGAAGGAAAAAAAGCATATTTTTTCTTTCTTTCATATTTTTAATACTGTGCTATCTAATGACTTAGGTCATGTTTAAATCATTTAATTGGGATTGTGAAGAATATTGGGGCAAGCAAGACTTTGGTGGTACTTAGATAAACTGAAAAATTACCAATGTTAAAAATTTGAGGTGTGGAAACGGATTATATTTTTCTTACTTTTAGTGTGACCTAAGCTGCAGTTTAAATGATGCCATCTTTTTCTGATGACATAAATTCTACATCCTTTTTTATTATTAATTTTGGAGCATAACAAATGTCTTCAATTTGGAAAAACAGGGCAGTGAGCACTGTGTTCTTGAAATTAGTCAGTCATTAGAGAGTACACAGAAAGTATATTAAATGAGTTAGGAGAATCATGTATACTCTGTGGAACTCTATTGACTAGTTTATGTGCTAACTTCTGTATGCTTGAAGCAGATAAAATAATCTGTATACTTTAAGTTGTAATGGAGAGCTTAAATCTGTTAGGTAATTAGAATAGTGAAACAGGGTCCCAGATGGCAGTCATAGAAAAAGTGGTGAATAGAAGAACCATGTGGAGGGCAAATAAATAAAAGGAAAAAGCCTGTGAAAGGGACAAAGAAAGAAAAAAGCCCACAAAAGAAAAGGCACAGAGTGGAGTAAAAATCTCTAGCAAAAAAACACACCCAGGAACACCCCTTTCCTGGACTGGCCTTGAACATGCACCCTATTTATCCAATTATTTGAATTTTGATTTTAACCATTGACATTAATTCACACAATACTTCTATGATAAATGTTATTATATAATTGGTATAAATGTTGCCTAAAAATATTTTGCTCTGAATTGCTAATAATTTTTCTATCTTTTCTCTAGTTTGCATAATTTCAAGGAACAATATATTTTATAGGTTTGCTGCTACTGCTGCTAAGTCATGTCAGTTGTGTCCAACTCTATGCGACCACATAGACGGCAGCCCACCAGGCTCCCCCATCCCTGGGATTCTCCAGGCAGGAACACTGGAGTGGGTTGCCATTTCCTTCTCCTAAATCTTGAAGGTTTAGATTGTCTTAAAACATTAATATTATATCACAGCAGTAAGAACAGTGGGATTTTGAGTTAGAAAACCCTGAATTTAAATTACAATCTCTCAGTTTCTAGTTTTTTAATCTTAGTATCATTATAAAACCTCTATATCTTATTTATTCCATACTGTGAGATTAAAATAGAAACTTGTATGTAGAGCCCTTAGTTCACTTACAGAAAATGCTCAGATCATGGTGGGGTTGATTAGAACAATGATGAAGATGAGGATGTAAACATCTCATAGTCCAGATATTCAGAATCAAACTCACATTTTTATTTCCCAAACCCATTCCTCATGGTAACTTCAGTATATCATTTACTCATTTAATATACATGGGGCATTTATTTAATGTTTATTTAAATTTTATCAACTGTGGAACTAAGTTTTGGCTACACAATGCAATTATGGACTGTAAACAAAAGTGTAATGAAGTGCAGTAAGGGAACTAGATAGTATTAAAGCAAACATAGACATAAATAAATAGTTGTAAATTAGAGTAAATCCTAAGAAAAAACAAAATAAGTTATCATAACATAAGAAATTTACATTGGATGAGGAGGGAAGAAATCTTTGAAAAAACCAACATGCAAGAAAACACATGAAGGTATGAGAAAGGGGTTCTGAGGAGAGAAGGTGGTGTTTGGAGTTCTTCCAGAGAGGCCAGTATGTTAGAGATCCTGGAGAGGGAAAGATATGGTTCAATCAAGCCCATGCTAATATCCCTGGACCTCACAAGTGTGATTGAAATGAGGTAAGAGAAGCAGAGGCCAGAGAGTACAGAGGTTCATTTTGTTGCAAGCCAGGCATTATCATTATACTACTGAAGTTGAAAAAACTAAACAACAACCAAAAATCCTAACTGCCATGTGAAGAACTGATTATCCATTCTAAGGACCAAGAAGATTATTCAATTCTGTGGCTGCCTTTCCATTGCACTAGTATTGCACCCGTAGGCTCAGTTCTTCAGTTCTAGTCTGCTAGATTATGTTCTTAAAGAGTGCTTGCCTTTAACATCACCACTCCTTTCTTCTCCTCATCAAAGCTATCATATACATGGTTACCAAAATGATTATTTTAAAGCAACTCAGATCTTTATTATCTAGTTCAGAATAAGCCCGTGGAAGCTCTTTGGACTCCTCATTGTGATAACTATAATCTGTTCACTATCTCTCAAGCAGTCTTCCCACCACTCCCTTTATCAAATGCTTCACTCACTTTGGGCAATTTGTTAATCCATAAATCTACACAACACTGGTGGGAAACCCTGCTTTTATTTTTTTGTTTTGCTTTGTTCCCAGCTGCTCAAGCTCAAATGTGATCTGCTCTTTAAACTATAACTTGTTTGTCCTGAAGCAATGAAGTAATTTCTCTTTTCTATTTTCCCATAGTACTGACCTTTCTCATAACAAATCTAAAGGTGTTACATTAAGTTTATTGAATTTTTTTCAATTTAGTATGGCACATTCATCTTTGGATCTTCAATGTCTAATGCTATGCCTTGAACCTATTTGTTTATTAACATCTGTTTAGTCTGAAAATTTATTTTATTACAGCAATAAATAGATTAATTTTGTGCATTTTCAGCTATAAAATAGATTTTGTGAGATTATGTATTAAAAAAGTATTTCTACTTCTATTTTTGGGATGTAGGTTGCTAGCAAGCCAAAAATAAATGTGTCTCAAGATAAAATATGGCCAATTCTAAGTGTATAATAATATATATGAAGTGCTAAAATGGTTTTAAATGTATAAAATATAATACTTTAGTAAGTAGCATTATAGTTTTAATATTTGTCTAAGCAATATGCTTTAAAATATGTGCTGATTTTTTCTACATTGTTTTAAAAATAGGTGCAAAATATCAGTTAGCTCTTTTTCAGCTGACTATTTTATTCTTTACTTTCTCTGAGTGTCAGAATGTCTATCAGCTTGCTCATTATAATTCACTACATGACTAACTTGCCTTATCTAATACACAGTCTGCATATGGTGATGATATTTGTAGGAAATGCATTGAAAGAAATTCTGAATCGCCCTCCCACCCTTATGCCACAGAGCCCTTTAAATAACATGATAGCCAGAGCTAAAGAACAATACACCAGATGTTCACCCTCAGAAATCAACAAAGAAAAAAATATTTAAAAATATGCTCAGTAATAAAATCTCCATTTATGTTCAAATGATCATTATGAAAATTAATAGTAACCCTATTATAGGAAAATGGTGCAAACAGAGACACAACAGACAATTTCTCATTTTAGATGGAAACCATGCATTGTGCAATCTCAGGACTTGGGTTAGAAATGTGATAGCTGGCAATGTAGTATACATGCCACAGGCAGAGAAAACAGGAATAAAAATCTAGAGAACTTGTACCTCAAAATATGATACTTAATATCAATTTAGATGTTGAAAGAAAGTACAAAATGGAAATACTGTGACCCAAAGCATGAATTTTTAAGCATAGAAATGTTTTTCCAGTAGTTATGTATGGATGTGATAGTTGGACTGTGAAGAAAGCTGAACGCTGAAGAATTGATGCTTTTGGACTGTGGTGTTGGAGAAGACTCTTGAGAGTCCCTTGGACTGCAAGGAGATCCAACCAGTCCATTCTGAAGGAGATCAGTCCTGGGTGTTCTTTGGAAGGAATGATGCTAAAGCTGAAACTCCAGTACTTTGGCTACCTCATGTGAAGAGCTGACTCATTGGAAAAGACTCTGATGCTGGGAGGGATTGGGGGCAGGAGGAAAAGGGGATGACAGAGGATGAGATGGCTTGATGGCATCACTGACTCGATGGACATTTGAGTGTACTCTGGGAGTTGGTGATGGACAGGGAGGCCTGGCGTGCTGTGATTCATGGGGTCGCAAAGAGTCAGACACGACTGAGTGACTGAAGTGAACGGAACTGAACTGATGGAATAAATTATGCTAGGTAAGCAATATGTATCAGATTATCACTTTAGTCATTGTTGCATTATTAGCTCAGTCACTCAAAAACTTTTGTGGATTTTTAAACTCTGGGCACCATGTTAGGTGCCACTATATCAAATGTAGAGGAAGATATCTTTATCTCTTTCAGTCCCATAGTTTATTGTGAAAATTACAAAATTTAAATGTAATCAAATAAATATAATAAAACAGGGAACAAGATAAAAATATTGAATATCTTCACCTTGAGATTAGGAAGACAGTCTTTGGAAGGCTTCAAGAAACATTAGACATTTGATTCTTGAATGATAGATGTGAGTTCACCAATTAGTAAAAGATTTGGGCATTTCCGATAAAACACACTGCAAATTCTTGAATTCATCAAAGGGTTTAAATGAAAAATAAGTGTTAATAGTTTATCAATCATGAAAAATGGAAGAATATATTGTTAAGATCCCCATATTGGGAACAAGTTTCTCTTTTAGTTAAAAAACTATACATGTGCATGCACACACACATACCCATGTGCATACACATGCTATTCTATTATTTGGGAATATATGCATGGATACATGTGCCATAACTTACAGTCATTACAAAATCACTTACTTCTGAATCCCAGTTACTTTCAAAATGAAAACTCTATGGTTCTCAATATCTTCATACTAGTTTCAGGGTGTCAGAAGTAAAAGGGATTTTACCATCTATTAATGTAAATCAATTAATCCTAGAATCTCTTCTAAAATAGCTCTGCCTCACAGCCACTTATCACAGACTCTTAATAGCACCAATAACCCTGGAACTTCTGTAATTGTTGGGAAAGACAGCCACATTCCTGAGCAGGCCTTTGTCCCCACTCAGCTGCATAAGAGGGTCCAAGGTCCAAGGCCTGGGACCTGGAACATTTTGATACCAAGAGCTAAAGAACCACACAGATTGTGCTATGCCTATCATCTTGTGTAGTGATGTCTTTCCCTGTTTTAGATTAAATGAGTGTTCTTTTCTTATTGCTTAAAGCTTATACAGCATGTGCCACCTGCCAGCCCCACTGCTATATCTGTCTTTAGCAAGGCTCTTTTCATTGCAATGTGAGAGGGGTGGAAATTGCCCTGCAATGGCTACCACAAAAGACTCTCTGGCCACGAGGAAATGATGCTCACTGTTGTAGTTGATCTTGCTCTGTCTCTTTTCTTTGTAACCAAAGCATCATTTCATCCAATGATTAACTGCAAGTATTTTCCTTAATAGCTCTGATACCAATGTTTGTTGAGTCCTCTATTGGGACTGACTGGTACACGGTGTTCTGCTCAAGAAAATTTGCTGTGAGAAATGTTAGAAAACAACTTATTATTTTCAGCCAAACTATCTCCAATAAAAATTCTACTTATATACACCCACTGTTCAATACCACAGCAAACTTGCCATTCTCACTTTGAGCATATGAAAGTAACATAATCCCTCTTCTATATGAAAATTCTGAAAATATACATGTGCTCATCCTAAATCTTCACACTTAATCAGAGTGAAATCATATATTGAAATACTTGATATCAGATTTATTTGTCCACATGCTTAATTAAATTATTTAATGTCTATTGAACAATTTATGTTTCTGTTGTCTCTCACAAACTTCTCTTGGTTGTATGCACAAATCATTAATGCTAGGCAAAGTGAGGAGGCTGCAAATTACATTTCTGAGTCTTCATTGCCAAATGACTTTCATTTGAAAGAAACACAGTATTGAACAGGAACAAACTATTTTTAGAAACAGAAAAGATGGATAACCTCAAAGCATTCTGTAAAATGAAAGATGTCAAACTCAAAGATGACAGCCTGTAAAATTCCACTTATGTCATTCTCAAAAAAGGAAAACAATGGTAATGGAAAACAGATTAGTGATTGCTAGGTAGGGTCTGGGGAAAGGGGTAGAACTGAATTTTAAAATGAAGCATGAGGGAACTTTAGGTACAAGAAAACTCTCCTCTAGGATAAACGTGGGCTTTGTTAATGAGAGTGGTGGTAGAGGAACTGAATTTTAAGAATGAGTTTTCTGAATTGGTTCTGGAGTTCCTGGAATTAACTTTCTAATATGATCAGATTTAAGGAGGCTAATGAATCTATTTCCAGTAGGAAAAAGAGTGCTGATAATTAATAGTTACTCCAACTATTTCTACTGGATATTCCTAATCTACCAATTGTAAGAGGCAACACCATTTTTAGAAACTAAAAGAATATAATGACTTTGGTTGGTTGCTTCTATTAAAAAAAAAAAAAAAAAAAAGCAGAAACCTGAATTAAATAAACCCGGGAGAGAAGGAGGAGAAGCTGTCACACCCTACAAGCACTGCAGAACCCAACAGGAAGATGAGAGACTGTTTTTGCCTGAAAAGATCTCAGCAAAAAAAGGCTCTCACAAATTAGCTGAAGCTACTGCTACTGCTGTAAGTCGATTCAGTCACTTATGACTCTGCGGCCCCATAGACGGCAGCCCACCAGGCTCCCCCATCCCTAGGATTCTCCAGGCAAGAACACTAGAGTGGGTTGTCATTGCCTTCTCCAATTAGCTGAAGAAAAACCACTAAGCTTTGAACTCTCAATTCCTCCAATGGACTCTGTTTACTATTGTGTTCCCAACTTCCTTTTCCCCTCTATAAAAGAATTCTCCTCTCTATCTTTGAAAAAAAAAAAAAAAATTGTGCTTGGCACACATGGTTGCAGTCCCCCAACTGTAATTCTCTGCTGATCCTGAATAAAGCAGTTTTTGCTGTAGAAATAACTGACCGTCTATTTGTTTTAGGTCAACACTTCTAATGTTACTGAACAAAGTAGTAAAAGGAAAGGTTAAACTCAGAATTTGAATTCCCATCTCAAATACCCTGAAATGACTTAAGAGCTTCTGGGTATGCTCTGAAGCTTATCTCCTGCACAAAGCTGAAATTTCTACAAATCAAATGCAGAACCTTATCCTGTGATGGGCTGAATTATAGTCCAAGTTGAATTCTCATCCTTACAGAGTATCATTTATTAATAAAAGGGAGCTGCAAGTTAATAGGAATTTAGCTATGGTTAGTAAGTGATCCTATTCACTTTCATGCATTGGAGAAGAAAATGGCAACCCACTCTAGTGTTGTCGCCTGGAGAATCCCAGGGACGAGGAGCCTGGTGGGCTGCCATCTATGGGGTCGCACAGAGTCGGACACGACTGAAATGACTTAGCAGCAGTAAGTGCTCAATCTGCCAGTAACCAAAATTAACGGAGTAACCAGTGTGGCAGTTTCCCAGGGTCATCAGCCAGCTACCTGAGGGCAGATTACTTACATCTGAAAGCTCTGTTATGGCATTATTAGCATTTTTCCTTGATGAAGTAGACACACTGGATATAGCGTTGTCTTTCCTGCGTGGAATGCTTCTGCCCAGACTGTCAGTCTTGAACTTATAGGATGCCTTATTTAGCACAATGTTATTCCACAGAACATTGTTTCTGATCAAGGAACTCATGTCGCAGCAAAAGTGAGGTGGTGGGTCCATGTTCATGGAACTCACTGGTCTTCCCATAGCCCCACCAACCGGAAGCAGCTATTGGAAGGGCCTTTTGAAGACTTACAGCATCATATAGGTGGCAATACCTTGCTGGCCAGGAACAAGGTTTGCCAAAATGCTGTATAGTCTCTGAATCAGTGTCCAATATATAATATTGTTTCTCTCACAGTCAGGCCTCTAGGCCAGCAGAGCATAAATTCATGGGAACAGAAAGCAAACATTTTACTAATGGGACGCTAGGGTTGGTGAGTGGTACCACTTCCATTTCTACTTCTTGATCCTTGGACCTATGAATCCCATTCTCTTCTCCTCCTGTCTTCAATCTCTGCCAGCATCAGGATCTTTTCCAGTGAATAAATTCTTTGCATCAGGTAGCCAAAGTATTGGAGATTCAGCTTCAACATCAGTCCTTCCAGTGAAAATTCAGGACTGATTTCCTTTAAGATGGACTAGTTTGATCTCCTTGCAGTCCAAGGGACTCTTGAGAGTCTTCTCCAACACCACAGTTCAGAGCATCAATTCTTTGTCGCTCAGCTTTCTTTATGGTCCAACTCTTATATCCATACATGACTAATGGAAAAACCATACAGTGGGTTTACCTATGCTGAATTTAGATAATATTAGATATTAGATGAATCATGTACTTATTTTGAGTTGCTGCTGGAATTAGTTAAGACTTTGGGGGTTTAGGCTGGAATGAGTATGTCTTACCTAGGAAAGAATGTAGATTTTGGATGGCCAGGGACAGAATGCTGAGTATGTCCCCCCAGTTCAAATGTGGATATTTTAATTCTAAAGGTGATAGTATTAAAAAGTGGGAGCCTTTTGGAAAGTGATTAGGTTACAAACGTGGAGCCCTTATGTATGATAATGCTTGTATAGAAAAGACCCTAAAATCTCCTTTGCCCTTTCACCATGTGAGGTTACAGTGAGCATAAGGCCATCAAAGAAGAATGTCTACTTTCCCCAGACACCAAAACAATAGACTCCAAAAATAAGTGCCTTAATCTTAGACTTCCCACCCTTCACAACTGTGAGAAATAAATTTCTGTGGTTTATAAGCTAGCCACTTTAGTATATTCTGTGTAGCAGTCTGAAGAAGACATACTACTCTGTAAATTTTTCAGAAGGTAAAAATTAACCAAGAACAAAAAAGTGAACTTTACATGATGTGTATAAAAGGTAAATTTTAAAAAGTGTAAGTGGTCAATATATAGTTGTTCACTGTAAAAGTCTGTTCAATCTGGTGTATGTTTTTTTAAATGTGTATCATTAAAAGTTTTCATGGAAATATGAACAAATAGAGAGAGAACAAGTGGAAAAGGAGAGGGGAAAGTGAGGAACAGGAAAGGAAGAAGGAGAAGAGAAGAGAGAAAATAGAATATTAGTCTAAGTGTGTCAGAGATATAAGATCTACACAATATTAAATGATTGATGCTGTCTTTGTACAACAATGTGCCTATTTTTCTTAAAGTATTTTTATTTTACTTAGAGTAATTATTTCTTTAGCTTATGGTGGGATTTGCTGCCCAGATACCCCTTAAAGTCCTCCAATATCTCTTTTGCTAATAAGAATTGCTTCTTGCAAGGTCAACTCTCTTTAACAGGATCTTCTCATTCAATAATTACTTGTTGCTGCTGCTGCTAAGTCGCTTCAGTCGTGTCCGACTCTGTGCGACCCCATGAGGATAGTTGCTAGAAAGTACACCAAACTGGGATAAGAAGACTAGATTTTTGTGCTATAATAATTGCTTAACATAGCACAAAAATCTAGTCTTCTTATCCCAGTTTGGTGTACTTTCTAACAACTATCCTCATTTCCAGGTGACCAGCTGAGATCTTTGTTAATACTCTAGCAAATTCCAGTTTGTTCGTTTGTTTTCCCCACTCCAGTCCTGCTCTGTCCTTTTTCTATTCCTTCTATAGGTGGTGACTACATGAGCATTCCTTAATAAACTTCCTACACACTAATCTAATTTTCATTTCAGATTCAACTTTCCTGGTAATTCAGTCAATTACATTTCCTCCCATGTAACACAGAAGAAAACTACTTCCTTAGTAGTGAATTGAATAATGAAACAGAGTTCCTCTAAAAACGGTGGAAATAAGACAATAGAGAACATATGAAAATTGAACAACCATCCTTTATTCTAAGTAACATAAGTACTCAAAGCCATCAGCTTAGTTCAATTCTTAAAAGTTCTCTTAGTTCTCAAACACTTATTTCCGTTATTGGATAAAAGGGAAAGATTTAATCAATTATTTTCAACTGCGCTTATGCCTTCATTATACTTTCCTTTGAAATAATTTGTATTAATGCAAAACAACAGAGAATCCATTTTTATTGACAGTATCCCTGGATTAATTTCCTGAGAACATACACATCTTTGAATAAAATCTGTATGCTAGCTAATACATAATACTGAAAACCTGTTTAAATTGCAGTTTTAACTGTTACCAGTGTATAAAGCTATTCAAGTTGAAAGAAAAAATCCAGATGAATGATTTAGCTTACATTAGCAACATTTGAAGCATTCAATGTTTCTGCTAAATAGAAAAGGAGATCTTCCTCTTAATAATTGGTTATTGGGTTATTGTGGTTGCAATATGAGTATTTACATGTGAAACCTTTTAATCTTGAAAAACTACTGTTTATATATTTGAGAGAAAATAAAATGTCTAATCTTTTAAAATATTCATGGTGAATTGAAACAAAACAAAAGAACGTATACATAAAAAGTTAATAGTTGGGATCATAAATTGAAGTGGGATGGGGAAAGAAGGAAGGGGACATAAATAAATTACTTGGGCAAAGAAGCAACAAATTCATAGAGGGAGGTGGTAACACATTGTCAGGAGACAGCCTGAGGCAAAAATAGGTGAAAATCACAAAGCAGACACATGATGCACAAAAAGGGAAACAAAATTGCAGACGAGTAGCAAAAGCAAAGGTTTAATAGTTATTCTGAGTGGGATACGTTGACAGCATGCCAAAAGAATTAGGATCTAATTTGTCTGGAGGCCCAAAGACTGTGGAAGAGGCAGAATCAGATAAATAGAGTCTATTAAAAAAAAAAAAAAAAGTCAAGGGAACAAACTGATTTTGAAGGGAATATTATGTTCCTGCCAAAATCCCTTGACTCAAAAAAGGAAAGACAGATGATCCCTCCTGTTACATGACAGTTGGGTCATAATGTTCAATTTATGCACAGATATAGATGACACTATTTTTCAGTCAACCCAAGAAGATATAGGAAGCTATCTAACCATCAAAGGAAGGCTTGACCCTTTAGTAAAGAGAAAGACTTAAAACAGTAATCAAGGACCATTTCTTCATACACATACAGATACACAATTAATGAAGCATCCTTATATATAGAATATAACTTATTGTACATGTGATTTATATAATATTTCTAAGTATTTGAATTAATGATGTGACTGCTTAAATTTTCAAGTGCAGTAAAAGCTCCTATTTGACCTCCTTTGAACTAATTCGTCTGGCGAATTGACATTTATTCACTCAATACAGTGGACTAATGTCCATGGTTCACCTATTCTCATATATCAGTATATTTCTGCTGCTACCTATTCATTTTATGCTTAGCAGTTTAAGTTGCATTCGTTCCACAATTTGTTCACCAGAGTAGTACCTCCTATCATAATCATACAGCATTGTATAATTATATTACGGTAAAAATATATTAGAGTTTCCCTGGTTGTTCAGCAGTAAAAAATCTGTCTGTCAATGCAAGAGATGCAGGTTCCAACCCTGTGTCAGGAAGAATCCCTGTAGAAGTAAATGGCAACCCACTCCAGCATTATTGCCTGAGAAATTTCATGGACAGAAGAGCTTGGTGAGATACAGACCATGGGGTCACAAGAGTGGAACCCAATTTAGTGACTAACAAAAACAACAACAAACATACATTAAGCTGATGGATAAAGTATGAGGCTGTAAAGAACAGTTTTGTAACTAAATATAACTGTCCAATAAATACTTCAGCACCCTTTGAGAATATTTACACTAGGATTCATGAGAATATTATTATTACTCTCAATTTTAATCTCAGAAATAAAGTAAAAATGTTAAGGAAGTTACCTGTATATAGTACAAAACCTATTTAGGTCTGCTTCTTGTTAAAGTTTGTGATTTGGGGAAAGTTACTTTACATCTCTGAGTCTCCAATCCTTGAATCTTTAATGAGAATGTATATTCCACATATGATTACAACATTATTTCCTTCCTCACATGCCCTTCTTAAAGTTGAATTTGATCCTCCAGCCTTGGAGAAGTGAGTTCAACATCCTCTCTTGAACCTCAGTGGATCTTTTTACATAGTAAATAGAGCTTGTTCTATGACAAACACTAAATTTTATTCAATGTCAGGATATATTCATCCAAAACTTAATATACTTTACTAAAACAGATTTACAGATATTTGATTTTCAGTTGACAAAAACATTTAAAAAAATAATCTCAAGGATTAGCATTACTCTGATAATAAAATTTGACAAAGGCTACAAGAAAATCCTTCACAGTCTGATCATGAGTAATGCTGGGTAATTCCAGGTTGGAAGCAGACTACATGTTATAATGACATAATGGGAAAAATTGATGGTCACTTAGTTATCAGATTTGCTATGAGATGACAACATACAAATTTAATTTTTTTGCTAATTATATAAAATATTGAAAATAGCTAATCTTAACCTTTTCTGTTTTATAAAAGTAAGTTATTAATAGGTTTTAAGAATCAAAGAGCATAATTAAATGTGTGAGAAATTATCTCATAAATTACATATTTGAACCTGTCAATCTGTGTTTTGGTGTATTTGAAATTGGGGCAAAAAATCTTTTTACCATCTTGTGTGTTAAAATTTGATATTTGGGGCTTCCCCAGTGGCTCAGCGGTAAAGAATCCATCTGCCAATTTATGAGACATGGCTTCAATCACTGATCTAGGAAGGTTCCCCATTCCTCAGAGCAACTAAACCCTGTGCACCACAACTATTGAACCTGTGACCAGAACTACTGAGCCTATATGCTGCAACTACTGAAGCCCACAAGCCCTAGAGCCTCTGCTCTGGAACAAGAGAAGCCAGCCAATGAAAAGCCCATGCACTGCAACTGGAGAGTAGCCCTCTGCTTGCTGCAACCAGGAAAAAGCCCTTGGGCAGCAACAAAGATCCAGCACAGCCATAAATATACAAAATTATAAAAACTTAATATTCAAATTACTGAAATAAATTTTTTAAACTAGAGTTTTACTTTTAAACCAAAGTTATAAAACCTTCTTATTCTATATAATGCTCCTCTATCTCTGAAATCACTTTAAGGGAATCACTGAAGTAAATATTTTATTAAGATTTTAAAGTTGATAACAAACACTCTCTTCAAACAACACAAGAGAAGATGCTACACATGGACATCACCAGATAGTCAACACCGAAATCAGATTGATTATATTCTTTGCAGCCAAAGATGGAGAAGCTGTACACAGTCAGTAAAGACCAGGAGCTGACTGTGGCTCAGATTATGAACTCCTTATTGCCAAATTCAGACTGAAATTGAAAAGTGGGGAAAACCACTAGACAATTCAAGTATGATCTAAATAAAATCCCTTATGATTATACAGTGGAAGTGAGAAATAGATTTAAGGGACAAGATCTGATAGAGTGCTCGATGAAATATGGACAGAGGTTCGTGACATTGTACAGGAGGTGGGATCAAGACTATTCCCATGGAAAAGAAATGCAAAAAAGCAAAATGGCTGTCTGAGGAGGCCTAACAAATAGCTGTGAAAAGAAGAGAGGTGAAAAGCAAAGGAGCAAAGGAAAGATTAAGCATCTGATGCAGAGTTCTAAGAATAGCAAGGAGAGATAAGAAAGCCTTCCTCAGCAATAAATGCAGAGAAATAGAGGAAAAAAACAGAATGGGAAAGACTAGAGATCTCTTCAAGAAAATGAGAGATACCAAGGGAACATTTCATGAAAAGATGGGCTCAATACAGGACAGAAATGGTATGGACCTAACAGAAGCAGAAGATATTAAGAAGAGGTGGCAAGAATACACAGAAGAACTGTACAAAAGAGAGCTTCATGACCCAGATAGTCACGATGGTGTGATCACTCACCTAGAGCCAGACATCCTGGAAGGTGAAGTCAAGTGGCCCTTAGAAAGCATCACTATGAACAAAGCTAGCGGAGGTGACTGAATTCCAGTTGAGCTATTTCAAATTCTGAAAGATGATGCTGTGAAAATGCTGCACTCAATATGCCAGCAAATTTGGAAAACTCAGAAGTTGCCACAGGACTGGAAAAGGTCAGTTTTCATTCCAATTCCAAAGAAAGGCAATGCCAAAGAATGCTCAAACTACCACACAATTGCACTCATCTCACATGCTAGTAAAGTAATGCTCAAAATTCTCCAAGCCAGGCTTCAGCAGTATGTGAACCGTGAACTTCCAGATGTTCAAGCTGGTTTTAGAAAAGGCAGAGGAACTAGAGATCAAATTGCTAACATCCACTGGATCATCGAAAAAACAAGAGAGTTCCAGAAAAACATCTATTTCTGCTTTTTTGGACTATGCCAAAGTCTTTGACTGTGTGGATCACAATAAACTGTGGAAAATTCTGAGAGAGATGGGAATACCAGACCACCTGACCTGCTTCTTGAGAAACCTATATGCAGGTCAGGAAGCATCAGTTAGAACTGGACATGGAACAACAGACAGGTTCCAAATAGGGAAAGGAGTACATCAAGGCTGTATATTGTCACCCTGCTTATTTAATTTATATGCTGTGGTGTTGGACTCCCAACACTTGAGAGTCCCTTGGACTGCAAGGAGATCCAACCAGTCCATTCTGAAGGAGATCAGCCCTGGGGTTTCTTTGGAAGGAATGATGCTAAAGCTGAAACTCCAGTACTTTGGCCACCTCATGCGAACAGTTGACTCATTGGAAAAGACTCTGATGCTGGGAGCGATTGGGGGCAGGAGGAGAAGGGGATGACCAGGGATGAGATGGCTGGATGGCATCACTGACCCAATGGACGTGAATCAGCGTGAACTCCAGGAGTTGGTGATGGACAGGGAGGCCTGGCGTGCTGCGATTCATGGGGTCGCAAAGAGTCGGACGCGACTGAGTGACAGAACTGAACTGAACTGAGAGTGCACCATGAGAAACGTTGGACTGGAAGAAGCACAAGCTGGAATCAAGATTGCCGGGAGAAATATCAATAACCTCAGATATGCAGATGACACCACCCTTATGGTAGAAAGTGAAGAGGAAATAAATAGCCCCGTGATTAAAGTGAAAGAGGAGAGTGAAAAAGTTGGCTTCAAGCTCAACATTCAGAAAACTAAGATCATGGCATCTGGTCCCATCACATGGGAAATAGATGGGGAAACATTGGAAACAGTGTGAGACTTAATTTTGGGGGGCTCCAAAATCATTGCAGATGGTGACTGCAGCCATGAAATAAAAAGACACTTACTCCTTGGAAGGAAAGTTATGACCAACCTAGATAGTATATTGAAAAGCAGAGACAATACTTTGCCAATAAAGGTCCGTCTAGTCAAGGCTATGGTTTTACCAGTGGTCATGTATGGATGTGAGAGTTGGACTGTGAGGAAAGCTGAGCACCGAAGAATTGCTGCTTTTGAACTGTGGTGTTGGAGAAGACTCTTGAGAGTCCCTTGGACTGCAAGGAGATCCAAACCAGTCCATTCTAAAGAAGATCAATCCTGCGTGTTCATTGGAAGGACTGATGTTGAAGCTGAAACTCCAATACTTTGGCAACCTTATCTGAAGAGTTGACTCATTGGAAAAGACCCTGATGCTTGGAGGGATTGGACGCAGGAGGTGAAGGGGACGACAGAGGATGAGATGGCTGGATGGCATCACCGACTCTTTGCACATGAGTTTGAGTGAACTCCGGGAGTTGGTGATGGACAGGGAGGCCTGGCATGCTGTGATTCATGGGGTTGCAAAGAGTCGGACATGACTGAACAATTGAACTGACTGAATATATGTAATATATTTAAATTTCTTCAAATTCTCCAGTCTACCAATCTAACAAAACCATCCCCAGTATTAAATATACACAGTTAATTTAATGGCAACATACTTTTAATATTCTTGCCTGGAGAACCCCATGAACCCCAGAGGAGCCTTGCAGGCTATAGTCTGGGGTTATGAAGTGTTGGACATATATTGAGTGACTGAACAACAGCAACATTTAATTTTATCAATGATCATACAAATATGTATAATCATAGATTATCTTTAAGTATTGAATAAATTTGGTTTCTGCTACCTCTCACAGATTATGAGTACATAACTTAAGCATTAAATACACTTTAAGTACTTGATCAGATTATTCCTTAAACCCAACACAGTAGTACTGATAGTTCATGTCTGAGTTACTCATTCATTTTTATCTTTAATTCTAAGGACCCAAATTTAAAGATTCCACTAACAGTATATTTTCTGGGATCATTTCTATTGTGTGTGAGTAAGGAAATGGAAATCAAATTTCAGAATATATTTGAGTTAATTTCTCTGTGGGTTTAAGTTTTTATTATTATTATTATTAAACACATTTATTCAAGATGGTAGACCTAGAAATATACTTTTTTAGCACAACTTTCATCTTTCTGTTATAGTAACATGCCAATAACGACTAATCTATTCCCTCTAAAAGGGAAGTTTTCCCAGCATTCATACCCTGGGTTCAAGTTTTGATATTACCTTCTGGCCTCCACACATAGATTGCTTTACCACTTCAATGGATTCAATTAATCAATTTTCCAGATGACTATTTTAAACTGTATGTATATCCTTCAACTCATACACTTAAAAGCTTTTAAAATATATACAATTTAAGGATTTATCAAGTTTCAGTCTGGTTTTATACCAATTTTTTTCTAAAGTAACTTCAATTACAATTATCTTTTTTTTTTTTTTTTTTTTTTTTGGCTGCATCACATGTGGCACATGCAGAAGGCAATAGCAACCCACTCCAGTACTCTTGCCTAGAAAATCCCATGGACGGAGGAGCCTGGTAGGCTGCAGTCCATGGCGTCGCTAAGAGTCGGACACGACTGAGCGACTTCATTTTCACTTTTCTTTTCATGCATTGGAGAAGGAAATGGCAAACCACTCCAGTATTCCTGCCTGGAGAATCCCAGGGACAGGGGAGCCTGGTGAGCTGCCATCTCTGAGGTCGCACAGAGTCGGACACTACTGAAGTGACTTAGCAGCAGCAACATGTGCCACACAGGATCTTTGTATCATCCTTAAAGTATTTAGAGAAAAGATGTTTCAACTTTTTGTAAGAATATGCAATATTATTACAGATATATACATGTAAAAACTTTATATATATATGTGCACATCTACAATACCGGAGACCCAAGTTCCATCCCTGGGTCGGGAAGATTCCCTGGAGAAGGAAGTGGCAATACACTCCAGTATTATTGCCTGGAAAATCTCATGTAGCCCTGGTAGGCTACAGTCCGTTTGGTCACAAAGAGTCGGACGCGACTGAGCAACTTCACTTTCACCACGTATAGGAATATATACATATACATTATTTTTATTTGTAACCATGTTTTACTTCATAGAGTTAAGAGAAATATGAAGAAAGAAAAGACAACAAGATTAATGAAGACCTACTGTGAACTACTGAGTTATCATTATGTGTATTATCTGTTGCAATATGCATTTTACAAACAAGGATATGAGCCTGAAGGATAAGTCACTTGTTCAAAGTCACACAGTCAGTACTTCATATATTTGAATTTATGTTTACAGACTCATATACTATGATTTTTTCATAATAATGATGTAATTTTTATGGGGCAAAAATAAGATGCATGAGGAGACCAGCCCTCAATAATGCCTAAAATATAATCTTTTATTATTTCTCTAATTCCCAAATAGTTCACTAGAAAAATGGAAAATTTTAAACATTCTTCTCCCCTATTTCAAAGAGGATGGGGGGGGGATTTATATTAAATGTAATCAAATGTGTTAAAAATATATTATGTATTTATATTTAAAAATTCTTACCAAAAATGAATTCCAAAATATTTTGATGTACATATATACACACATGTACAATATATGTGGGTATATGTATATATTCTTAAGTATTAGATGTCAGTTTTGATATTCACCCATTTCAGGGATTACTGAAGATATCAAAAGGACTCAATAATTCCAATGATCATAAAAGCCTTTCAAAAACAAATGAAAATCAGGAATAATTAAAGTGGAAATAAACTACTTTATGAATCTTTTTATATCCTTTATGTTTGTGATGGTACTAGAAACAAACCAGTAAATTGACTAGGTATCTGATTTTAAATTGAATTTTTTCCAGTGTTATGAGTCTTGGAAAACTTTCAAAATTTACAAATTAAATGAAATTTACTTAACATGCTATAATAATGCCTCATTAAATGTATTCCCACTTACCCTCTGGATCTCGGCAATGTCCTATTATAACATTTCACTCAGACATGAAAAAAAAGTTTGGCCAGTTATTTCATTCCTAAAATAGAACCAATCGAAAAGTGAAAGAAAGTGAAGTCACTCAGTCGTGTCTGACTCTTTGTGACCCCATGGACTGTAGCCTACCACTCTGTCCATTGGATTTTCCAGGCAAGAGTACTGGAGTGGGTTGCCATTTCCTTCTCCAGAGGATCTTCCCAACCCAGGGATCGAACCTGGGTCTCCTGCATTGTAGGCAGACACTTTACCATCTGAGCCACTAGGGAAGTCCATTGAAGTAATTACAAATTCATATTAGCTACATAAAGCCAGTGAGTATGCACAATATTTTCCTCTATAAGCAACAAAATTATTTGGTCTTTCTTACATCATTCTTCTATAATGTTCCTTTAAAAAGCAATTAAAAGGACTGATGAGCATATATTAGCAATTCCTCAATAAAACGGACTTTTGAAAATTTCTTGATAAACACATAATTGATTTTTTTTCTTGGGTAATAAGATTGTATTACAGAAAATATTTATAAATATTTATATTTAACTCAAATATTCAATTGTTTGAACACTCAAATATTTGAGTGAGAGAATGTTAGTTGCTAAGTCATGTCTAACTCTTTTGCAACCCATAGACTATAGCCTGCCAGACTCCTCTGTCCACGGAATTCTCCATGCACGAATACTAGAAGGGGTTGCCATTTGCTTCTTGAGGCTCTTCCTGACCCAGGGATGGAATTTGGGTCTCCTGCATTGCAGGCAGATTCTTAACCTTCTGAGCCACCAGGGAGGCCCTAGAGAATTTAATATTTTCTTTTGAATATTCAACAATATGTATTTCATATATTTGGGGGTTAAAGAAATATGAAAAATATTTGACATTTAGAGTGTACTGCAGCATGAATGTCATCACCATGGAAAATATAACTCGTTCAGAATTCATGTGTGAGAAATGTATTGCTTTGAACATGATATTCCCTTTGAGGTAAAAACATCTTTTAACAAGTGAAATACTTAAAGCAAATAACCTAAAATATCTCATCTTAAAAAAGGTGTTTTGTATCCTTGGAAGTTAAATTAACTAGGTTGAAACTGATAAATAAGAGTTAATATTGTGTTTGTTTACAATGTTTTATACTGTAATGAACATACAATTGCAAAAAAACAAAAAATATTATAGAAAATTGTGAATCTTTTACTTACAGGTGTTTGTTTGTTTGTTTTCCCCACATAAAATCACCAGTAGTATCATACTATGTGCAATATTCTATGTTTCTTTCTTATTTCGTGACATAATGGTTCAAATTCTTAATTTACAATATCTAAAAATTACCAAATAATTCATAATTGGAAAATTAACCTAAGAGATGTGTCTAAGTATTCCTGAATTATGCTTGTATTACTACCTTGTATTTAAGTAAAATTAGTTAAATTTTAAAAATCTATTCTTGATAGATACCAATGATAAACAGGTGAAAGCCACTAAATAGCAGAATGATATGACTTCATTTGAAATTTAAAAAAATTACCAGGTGTGCAATGAGAAAAACACATTGCTATTGAGAATCTCTATGGTAGGACGTCCTACAAGGTTAGGCAAGACCATAAAATTGTGAGCTGAGTGAAATGGCAGCTGAAGTGATAGATATAAGTGAACAGATTTGAACTATATTTAGGAAATAGAAGAATTCTGATGGATTATTTAAGATAATTTAGGGAAGTGGCAACCCACTCCAGTATTCTTGCCTGTAGAATCCCCACGGACAGAGGAGCCTTGGTGGGGTACAGTCCAGGGTCACAAAAGAGTTGGACATGACTGAAGCAACTTAGAACACACATGCACACACACAGGGAAGTAAAAGATATGGTCAAAAATGAGAAAGGTTTGATGGGCAACTGAATAGACAGCAAACTAAAAACACACACAAATAAATTGATTTGTTGGGAATAGGAAAATGCAGGGTGACATTTTTTAAGAACTGTCCAAATGGAGACTTCCAATATACTGTTAAATATATGACTATGAATAAAAAGAATATGCTATAACAGGAGTCAAGGTATCAGAGCGTGAAGCACTGGTTGAGAATATTTCAAATGTTGCTAATGAGAAACTTAGAAAATGACTGAAAAAGTCCACAGTTGACATTTTTTATTTTGTATATATAATTTGTTATTTTGGTGATAAAGTTCTCAGAATACATTGAGCTGTGCAGTAAGTCAAGGAGACATGAAGTATAAATATTGTTGTTGCTGTTGCTGTTTAGTCAGTAAGTCCTATTTGACTCTTTGCAACCCATGGACTGTAGCTCATCAGGCTCCTCTATCCTTGGGATTTCCCAGGCAAGAATACTGAGTGGGGTACCATTTTCTTCTCCAGAGGATCTTCCCAACCAGGGATTGAACCTGTATCGTCTGCATTGGAAGGTGGGCAGATTCTTTCCCACTGAATCACTAGCAAAGGCCAAGGAGTATAAATAACTCTTAATAATTATGACTGTGAGTGAAGAGATATTCAGCTTAAGAGAACATAGGGTAGAATTTGTTTTGTTGTTTGTTGATTTATTGGTGGCTTGATATATCTCTTTAATTGTTAAAGGGACGGCATCTCTAAAGAGAAAGAATTGACTATATATGAGAAACTTTTGTGTCAGAGAAGGAAAAAAAAAATAGATCCAAAACACAAATAGAAAGATTATTTCTGACATAGGAAGTAATATTTCTATTACAACTGGAAAAAGAATGGAAGGGTTATAATGACACAGACGTATTTCACTATTATAATAGTGGGAAATTGAATTCAGTCTCTTGTGATTGCTTTACTTAATAAGAGAGGATATACTATTTGACAGTAAGGCAGAAGGGATGAGGGTTTTCTGCTGATTTTATACAGTTTAGAAGATAGACATGTGATCTTTATAATGTCCGATATATTTTTGGCTTTATCTATATATTACCCTATATGTCTTCTAACAAGTACAGAATATTTTTATTTCTATCACTTTATAATAGAGCTTAGAAACCATGTACATGCTTAAACAGCCCATTTTTTCATAGGTGCTAAGGAACATTGGACATATTCTGAAAAAATAGCACATTAATTTAAAAGCTTACTATAATATAGAGGTATAAATCATAATTCAATTACAAATAATTGAATATATATAACAAATACCAGCTACTTAAGAAAACATTGCCTTATCTTCCAATTAATGTAAATGTTTGCTTTTTTTTTTACTTCTACAAGTTAATCTGTAAATATCTTCATCCAATTTGAAACTTATCACAGACTGTTATAATAACATCTACAAGAATCTTTAAAAGTCAGAGAAACATAATTTATGGCAGTACAATAAACAAAAAGTTAAGATGCAGTCTGAAGGTGGCTGTTATACAGTTTGTAAAACTGTCAAAATTACATGACAGAGAGAAGAAAAAATCCTTCTGCCCAAGTTGTCATCTGTGGACCACTATACCAGGTACAAGTATTTAGACACTTTCAATGAGTTATCATGGGATCATATCCCAAAGCCTAGTGTTCGAGAATTCAAGCAGCATTACCTGATATGCTAATGAGCAAAATCTCAGGAAGAAAATTTCGTCTGTCAGCTCCTTGATTTTGAGTAGTGTGACCTAAACTCATATTTGCCAAAGTCTCTGCAATGCCAGGAGGCAGTTTGGGGGGACTTGCTGTCATAGATACAATTATAATTAATTTGATTTAGCCTCATTAAGTCTTCTAAGTCTTTGCCACATTTACCTATATTAGAACAAACTAGTTCAGATATTTTGTCTTCATGTGGGTGAATGTATACATATATGCAGAATTATATATATGAATGATATATACATGTGTGTATATATATTATATATATATATATTCCTTCAAGTATTTTCAGCTTTAATCTTTGCCAAAGTTATAAGCTTATAAACTAAGATAATTTTACAGCAAGAAAAGAATAAAATTGTTCTGTATAATTTGGTTCATTTTAGAGATTTGATATTCAATTTCCAGTTTGCCAGAAGTCCTTAGCTACTTTACAGAAAATAAATAAATGATGCCTTACTCAAACCTGTTGAGTACTACCTGTAGGCATTATAAATGCTGTTCATATTCTTATCATATCAGTAATGCTAATATTCTACTACTGTTCTTGGATACAAGATATAATACTTATATATAATGGAAACAATAAAACATATGCTATAATATTAATATATATAGGAATCATATATATCTATGATTTCTACTTCATAGAAACCTTAAAACATATAATATAATTTAGTATTAAAAAAGTTTAACCTTTACCCTCAAGTAAATAGAGATTTACCTATTTAAATCTTTCAAGGCTTGCTAATTGATGAAGTTCTACTGCTTTTCTGTTATTAAAACAAACACCAGTATAAATGCAAATATACATTTGTTTGTAAAATTAAATGCTTGGTATGGAAACTGTATTTATTCTATCATCCTCTTATTTTTCTTTTCTTACAAAAACTCCCCACCTTCTACTTTTAAGTTTTAGTTGTGCATATGACTTCCCAGCTAAATATCGTATTTCCCAGTCTCTCTTGCAGCTACATCTGGCCATATGATTAAATTCTTGTTAGTGAAATGTGGGGGCTTCCCTTGTGGCTCAGCTGGTGAAATGTGACTTTGCAGTCGTTATTTAGTCACTAGGTCATAAAACGTGATTCGAAGTTACATAAGTAACATTCAGGTCATTTGCCCCAGACCCTTACTCTCTTTCCTCCTTCCTGGGGCCTGGAATAAGTATGTGGTAATGACAAAAGTCTTAACTGTGTAGACAAGGGCAGCACTATGAAGCAAGGTGAGGCCACAAGATTGAAAGTCTGAAGCCCTTAATGAGCTTTTGAAGCTATAGCTCCTTCTGTTGTGAATGGTTATGTGAGAAGCAGAAACAGCTCTGACCTATTTAAAAATGTATGTTTTAAGGTTCTTTATTAAAACAGCTTAAGCTGCATTCTAAATAACATATTTGGTTTCAAGGGGAATATGGAGATAGTAGGTTACCTCAAATAATTTTGGAAGTTCTCTCGGAAATCTGAAGAAACAAATGAGGCAGAGTGTTTCATGGTGATAGTTTTACTACATTTCATATTTTACATAATGTCTAAGACCCTTTATATATCTAAGGAACCATATCTGAAAAGTATATACTTATCATATTGCTTTAATTTATATCTTTTGCAAAGTTCATTCTTCTTTGAGGTGAAGGGAATGTAAGTTTTTATATAAGCTTGGCATAAATGTAACTTTTTCCCTAAAATTAAAAATAATTTCTATTATAGTACTAACATATTTCTAGTATCTAAAAGCTATTTCTATTAAAATATAGATATAGGTATATAGATAAGAAGTGGAGAAAGAAATGGCTACCCACTCCAGTATTCTTGCCTGGAGAATCCCATGGACAGAGGAGCCTGGCAGGCTGGCTGAAGCCCATGGGTTCACAAATAGTTGGACAAGACTGAGTGACCAAGTCATCATCATAGATAAGAAGTAAATGATGATTAAAGTGGAATAATAAAAATGCTCAATTAATACAAGAGAAGGTAGAAAAAGTGGAAAAATGAAACCCAAGCAACTAAAACTATACTTAATGGTGAGAAAATAGATACTTTTCCTGAAAGATGAAGGAGAAAGCAAAAATATCCTTTTCACCTCTAATATTTTAATACTGGAAATCTTAGCTAATGAAATAAGATAAGAAAAGGAAATAAAAGTAACAGACTGAGAAAGAAGAAACTAAACAGACTTCATTGGCATATAGAAGACGGTTTCACTAAAAAATTACAATAAATAGTCAAAAAGGAAATTCTAGAGCTAATAAGAGATTACAGCAAGGTTACAGGATACAGGTTAATATACTTTGAAATAAAAAACAAAGTACCATTTATGTCAGAACCAAACTAAAGGAAATACTCAGGTATAAATCTAACAAAGTATGTAAAATGACAACCATAAAACTCCAATAAAATTAAAGATTATCTAAATGAATTAAAATATATCACATATTAATGGATACTATTATGCATCAGTTTTTTCCTAACTGACATAGATTTGATGGAATCCCAATGAATATCTCAGTAGATGTCAACAAAATGACATAAAATTTATTTTTTAATTGAAGTATAGTTGATTTACAATGTTGCATAATTTTAAATTACAGTAAAGTGATTTCAGCTTTATATATGTTCAATTATATATAATTTTAAATATATACATATATTTGTAACATGTTCTTTTTCAGATCATTTTCTGTTACAAGTTATTACAAGATATTGAATACAATTCCCTGTGCTAGAGAGTAAATTCTTATTGTTTATCTATGGTCATTTGATTATAAAGTTTTTACAGAAAATAAAAAGAGCCAGAATTGGCAACAAAATGCTAAAGAATAAAATGTCAACAGACTGACACTACTCCAATTCACAACTTACTATAAAACTACAAAATCAGAATGATATGGAATTAATCAAAGAATAGACAAATAAGCAAAAGTTGTCTGATATTAATAAAAGAAAAAACAAAAAATAATGGACTAGAATAGAAATACCAACACAGTATTTAATATATTCAAATTACATTTGACAAAGAGCAAAAGTAATTCAATGAACAGAATATAACTTTTCAGTAAATGATACTGGAACGACTAAAAACCTAATTCATTAAAAAAAAAAAATCTAGACACAGACCTTATATCTTTTGCAAAAAAGTTATCTCCCTAGGGACCTCAGATATAAATGTATACAAAAGTATAAAAGTTTTGAAAGGTAAGTTAGAAGTGTATCTAGGTGACTTTGGATGTCACAATGACGCATTTGATAAAAGATCCAAAGCACTATCCATGAAAGAAATAATTGATGTGTTAGACTTCTCTAAAATTAAAATTTTCTACTCTATCTAAAAATTGTTCAGAAAATAAAAGTTAAGCAACAGACAAAGGAAAATTTTTTGAAAAACACATATTTGTTAAAGGACTAGTATCCAAAAGATATGAAGAACTCTTAAAACTCAATATACGGACATAAACAACCTAGTTAAAACTTGGGCACAAGATCTGAACACCTCAACAAAGAAGACATGAAGATGGTGAATATGCATATAAAACAGTGTTCAATATCACATTATGCTATTGTAAATTAAAACAAGAAGATATCACTACATTCTGTTGAATGACTAAAGTCCAAAATACTGAAAAATCAAATGCTGGCAAGGATATAGAACAAAAAGAACTTTCATTTATTGTTGGTGGCAATGTAAAATAGAACAATTTTGGGGGACAGTTTGATAGCTTCTTCTAAAGGAAATCATAGACTGACTATATGTTTCATCAACAGAGATACGAGACATTAACTCACTTGAGTTAAAATATATATATATATATATATATATATATATATATTTTTTTTTTTTTTTTTGATTAATCACTAAGTCATGCTCCACTCTTTGCAACACCATGGACTGCAGCATGCCAGGACCCTGTCCTCCACAATCTCTCAGAGTTTGTTCAAATTCATATCCATTGTGTCGGTGACGCTAATCAAAACATCTCATCCTCTGCCTCCTCCTTCTCATTTTGCCTTCAATCTTTCCCAGCATCAGGGTCTTTTTCAATGAGTTGGTTCTTTGCATCGAGTGGCCAAAATATTGGAGCTTCAGTTACAGCAACAGTACTTCCAATGAATATTCAGGGTTGATTTCCTTTAGGATGGACCATTTTGATCTCCTTGCTGTTCAAGGGACTCTCAAGAGTCTTCTCCAGCACCAGCACCACAATTGGGAAGCATCAGTTCTTCCACACTCAACTTTCTTTATGGTCAAACTCTCACATCCAAACATGACAACTGGAAAAACCATAGCATTGACTATATGGACATTTGTTGGCAGAATGAGGTCTTTGTTATTTATTTATTTATTTTTAATATGGTGTCTAGGTTTGTCATAGTTTTCCTTGCAAGGACTTCCCTGGTGGCTCAGACGGTAAAGCATCTGCCTTCAATGCAGGAGACCTGGGTTCGATCCTTGGGCTGGGAAGATCCCCTGGAGAAGGAAATGGCAATCCACTCCAGTACTCTTGCCTGGAAAATCCCATGGACAGAGCAGCCTGGTAGGCTACAGTCCATGGAGTCACAAACAGTCAGACATGACTGAGCAACTTTCCTTTCCTTTTCTTTTCCTTTCCTTGCAAGGAGCAGGCATCTTTAATTTCATGGCTGCAGTCACCGGCTGCAGTCACCATCTGCAGTGATTTTGAAGCCCAAGTGAAGAAAATCTGTCCTTGTTGCCACTTTTTCCCCTCCTGTTTGCTATGAAGTGATACCACTGGATGAATCATCTTAGTTTTCTGAATATTGAGTTTCAAGTCAGCATTTTCACTCTCCTCTTTCACACTCATCAAGAGGCTCTTTAGTTCCTCTTCACTTTCTACCACTAAAGTGGTATCATCTGCATATCTGAGGTTGTTGATATTTCTCCCAGCAATCTTGATTACAGCTTGTGATTTATCCAGCCCAGGATTTTGCATGATGTACCCTTTATGGAAGTTGAAGAAGCAGGATGACAATGTGCTGCCTTGTTGGACCTCTTTCTCAATTTTGAACCAGCCAGTTGTTCCATGTCCAGTTGTAATTGTTGTTTCTTGACTTGCATACAGGTATTTTAGGAGACAGATAAGGTGGTCTGGTATTCCCACCTCTTTAAGAATTTTCTACAATTTGCTGTGATTCACATGGTCAAAAACTTTAGTCAATGAAGCAGATGTTTTTCCAGAATTCCCTTGCGTACTCCCTGATCCAACAAATTTGATGTCTGATTCCTCTGCCTCTTTGAAATTCAGCTTGTACACCTGGAAGTTCTTGGTTCACATAGTGCTGAAGCCTAGCTTATAGAATTTGGAATATAACCTTGCTATCATCTGAGATGAGCACAATTATATGGTAATTTGAACATTCTTTGCCATTGCAAAGCATTCTTTGAGAGTGCAAAGAAAACTGACCTTTTCCAGTCCTGTGGCCCCTGTGGAGTTTTCCAAATTTGCTGACTACAGCACTTTAACAGCATCATTCAGCCAGAATTCCATCACCTCCACTAAAAATTGCTTGTAGTGATGTTTCCTAAGGCCTATTTGACTTCACACTTCAGGAAGTCTGGCTCTAGGTGAGTGACTACATTACTGTGATTATCTAGGGGTATTAAGCGGAGAAGGCGATGGCACCCCACTCCAGTACTCTTGCCTGGAAAATCCCATGGATGGAGGAGCCTTGTAGGCTGCAGTCCACGGGGTCGCAAGGAGTCGGACAGGACTGAGCAACTTCACTTTCACTTTCTCCTTTCATGCATTGGAGAAGGAAATGGCAACCCACTCCAGTGTTCTTGCCTGGAGAATCCCAGGGACAGGGGAGCCTGGTGGGCTGCCATCTATGAGGTCACACAGAGTCAGACACGACTGAAGCAACTTAGCAGAAGCAGGGGTATTAAGACCTTTTTTGTATAGTTCTTCTGTGCATTCTTGATGCCTCTTTTTACTCTCTTCTCCTTCTGTTAGGTTCTTACCATTCCTGTCCCTTATCATGAGTATCCTTGCATGAAACGCTCCCTTGATATGTCTAATTTCCTTGAAATGATCTCTAGTCTTTCCCATTCTATTGATTTTTTCTATTTCTCTGTATTGTTCATTTAAGTAGACTTTCTTTTCTCTCCTTGCTATTCTCTGGAACTCTACATTCAATTGGTTTTATCTTTCCCTTACTCCTTTGCCTTTCACTTCTCTTCTTTTCTCATCTATGTGTAAAACCTCCTCAGTCAACCACTTTGTCTTTCCACATTTTTCTTTGGGATGGTTTTGGTCACTCCCTCTTGTAGAATGTTATGGACTTCTGTCCATAATTCTTCCAGTACTCTGTCTACCAGATCCAGTCCCTTGAATCTGTTTGTCACCTCCATTGTATAATCATAAGGGATTTGATTTAGGTCATATCTGAAAGGCCTAGTGTTTTTCCCTATTTTCTTCAATTTAAGCCTGACTTTTGCAATAAAGAACTCATAATCTGAACCACACAATCAGCTTCAGGTCATGTTTAAAAAATTTCTCCATAAAAAACCTGAACACAAATGTTTATAGAAGCTTTAGTCATAATTTCCAATAAGTGGAACCAAGAAGTTTTCAAAAGGTGAATGAAGAAACAAACTATGGTACATCGTCAATAGAGTGGTTTTCAGCAGTATAAAAAATACAGCTAACAAGCTATGCAAATACATGGAAGAACCTAAGTGCTTATTGCTAATTTAAAGTAGCCAGTCTGAAAAATGGTTTGTATTGTATGATTACAACAATATGCCATTCTGGAAAGGCAAAACTACAGAATTAGTAAAAAGGTCAGTGGTTTCCAAGGATTTAAGGGGAGTTGAGAGGGGGTGAACAAGTGACACAGAGGATTTTAGGGTGATGAAACTATTCCATATGATATTTTAATGGTGGAAACAATGATTCATTTGAAAAGCCCATATAACTGTACAAAATGAAGAGTAAACCCTAAGGTAAACCATGTGCTTAAATTAATAATAATATATCAATGTTGGTTTACTGTTTTTAACAAATGTTGCACACTAATGCAAGACAGTAATAATTCAGAGAATTTTGTGTAGTTGGTGCAGAGAGAGTATCTGGGAAACTACTATCTGTGCAATTTTTCTGTAAAAATATTAATATATAAAAAGTAAAGTCAATTAAAATATAAGCTGATTTGTGAAATATTAAAAATGTTTTTTCCTTCAGGTATTTGATAATTTTAGTGTTTATATGTACCTTTAAACAATGATAAAATATTAATGTTTTTACTTCAGAAATTGAATAACTTTTACTTCTCATCCACATATTGTGTGATAAAATATTTCTGTGTTTAATTAATTTTCCTCTCCTGTCATATTAATAAAAGAAAATATTAGGCAGAGAAACAGTCATTTCTGAGGCTTTACAAATATATATAAAGAGGCACATTTAAGTGAGCTAAAACAAGGAATTTGCTTCAAAATGAAATAACTACAGGATGAGAGCTTGAGGCAAAATATATAAGTCAAATGAAAATTGAAATGTTGGATGTTACCTTGTCTTTAACCCAAGGGAATCTGCAGGAAAATATTGGTGAATTTTGAGAATATTAGGTGCTTATAATTTTTATAATAAGACATTCAAATATAAAAGCTCTCTCTGAGATGTCCTTATTCTTTCCTATAGATAATGACTCTCTCTGCACAATTATTGCCATCATCTCTTGCCTCCCCTTAGACCATGTTCTGTTGTTATCTCTCTTTCTTTACTATTTTCAGTGTCACACTTCATATTCCCTTTATTATTTCTTGCCTAAAATATTTTAGGGTCTGCTGTATTCTAAGTCCTTGTTATATATCAGGGGTTGACGGATGAAATTTTATCGCTCTTTTTTTTTTTTTTTAAATTATTGCTTCCAATGCAGATAGTTTGGTGAAGTGAAATGGGAGAAGAGAGTCCAAAATAGTCAGGTTGAATCACATATACAAACGGAATGCCAAGAACCTCTGCCTGCAAGAGACATAAAAACTCATTTCCAGTGAGTGCCAGCTTGAGAAATAAAAAATTAGGCCACATTGGTTGCCAGTGAAATCGACTCCTGGGATTTGAGCTGAAAACCCTGCATAAAGACAGGGTTTGTGTAGTTGCCTTTTTAACCTTTCCTTAGCACTGAACTTTACACTTAGATGAAGATTTAGATTTCTAACTTCTACATGGACATTTCTAGATAGATAAAACCCTATCATCTAAAAACTGAATCTGTCCTACTCTCCATGAACCTTTACTTCTTCCCTTTCTTATCTCTAAAGTCAAATATCATTCCTTCAACATCTTTGCTAGAAAGCCAAGATTTATTTATGATTTTTTTCATTTTCCTGCCTTTATGTATAAATTATATATTAGAGCAATAAAGCTATTATATTCTCTACTCAAAATGTTCTTTATAAAATTATTGGCAAGGAAATTCAGGGGCAATGACTCTTACTCATTAAAAATTATCATGTTTTCTTTAATATTTAGTTGCAAGTTTTATTTGAGCAGGAACTATGCAGATTTTGCTTGCTATTGAATGCTTAGAACCAAATACAATGCCTGGCATATAGTTGGCATGTAACTCTTTCTGGAATGAATTATAAGCTAATTAATTGTCAATCAAGACCAAGAAAAATTCTCTATCCCCAACCAAAATCCGTATAACTAATCTGGATGGCAGATATAAAATCCCATTTTAAAAATTCATAACATTACATAATTATCATTATTACCAATGTCTGAAAATGACATACAAATTTCCTACTGAGAAAAAATTAAATTTTTCTGAGGATAGGGATCTGTTATAAATGGTCTTTAGCACAAAGTTTAAATAACATTAAGATACTGAAATATAGATCTGAGGTCTACTTTGGGAAGGGGAATAGGCAGGAATACTTATCTGTCCTGCATAGAATGACGATGAAATAGTGGGCTAGAGGCTGGCCCACAGGGAGAGGTCAGAAAGAGGCAGTGAATGGAGATTAAGAACATGTCTTTTGGAAGAAAGCCAGACTTTAAGGAGGTATGTCTTATGAGAAAGTTTCCATGATATGGGATAACCAATTTGAAGAATTAGTTTATTAGGCTACATTCTACTCGCACAGATTAACCTTGTCTTAGCTATATTTTAGGTAACTGAAGGAACTACCAAGAACTTCAAACCTACATCACCATTATGTTATAAATTTTCTATATCCCATATAATTTAAATGATTAAAAATTAAATAAATTACACATATGTATATTCAAATATGCATAAATTAAATGAAAAGCATGCCACATTGATTTAGTTACAAAGATTAAAAATAATAAAAAAAGAAAAGTTATCTGAAGAAAACAGAAATTATATATGTATTAAAAATTAAATTTTATTAAAATCTTAAAATTAAAATTCACTAACATTTTTTAAAATTTCAGGCAAGACTAATTGTGCTTAAAGATACTCTCAATGAATTGTTCACATTAAATATAGATAATAGTATATAATAGATATATGAATGACACAATAAATTAAACAATTTAATTTCAGTTTTCAGACATACTCTGACTTACCTTAATATAGCTCAAATTACAAAATACCTTACTGTTTATTATGAACTATACTTACTATAATCATGTAAATTTTTGATTAAGTATTGTGAATTTATGAATATATTTATTAAAAATTCAGGTGATACCTGGTTAATATTATAATTTTACTGAAACCCAAACAAATTCAGCTTACATTTTAAATACTGCTATTTAAATTTTAAGTGTTCTTTTAGAAAAAAATCCCACCTATGAAAGTTTCAAAATGCTATGAAAATTTTAGTATAGAAAATTGTTACTTTTATGAACTAAAGGAAATTAAAGTGTTTTAAAAAGTGTTTTTAAAGTGTCTCCAAAGTGTCTTAAAATCAATTATAGCATTATTCATCTCTCATTACCTGTACATAATGCTAGCTTCATAAATGTGTACTGCTAAATACACAGAATAAATGTAAAGAATATTAAGTAAAGTAATAGGAAAAAGTAGAATAAAAACATAGAGAAACTCTAAAACTGAAGGAACTAATTAAAAGTTGTGGGAGACAGAACAAAATGAAACAAAGACAAGAAAGTGAGGGTTATATATAGCTTTACAATTGGCCACTTACCGCCTCTGCAGCATGCGTAATGATTAATTCTGATTGAAGAACAAAGACTACTGGTTTGATGTGCTTAGCTAGCTGAATTCCTGAGAGAAAAAAGAACTGACAACTAAAAAGAGACTAATGATTTTAATTTTGAATAATTTGAATTATTGCTAAATTTTAAAGGGGTAAAAATATTAAAAGTACACATTTCTTCTTTGTTTTCATACTGACTCTAGAAAACACAGTGTTTTATTGTCATTAGTTCTCTGTAGCTATGATATTTACTGATTTCTCAAAATAATCTTATTACAGTTAGCCTAAATCCATTAATTGGTCTTGAACATAGACATGTATGCTGGCCACTGTAAAAGACTAACACTTTTTCACAAGTATAGATAGAGATCTTTTTTCCTTACATTTTGAAGGATCCAAAATTATAATACAACTTGTAATAAATATTCAATGAAACTTCATACCTACTAGGTAGTCAAGTATATTGTAATTTCATTGCATTGTCATTATCTGTACATGTGCAAACTTGGCAGTTTTAAATGGTCCAAACACCTAATCACCAACTTTGTTGAATTATTTTTATTGGAAGCATCAATTTATTGAATTATTTTTATTGGAAGCAGTTTTACTTAAGATAGTCTTCCTCTTTTAACTTAAAATATATTCAAATATATTATGGTGAAATTCAATACAGGACACAAAATGTCTTGACACATACTAGACAATATAAATAAAGACAATTAGATAAACTCTAATTCAAAAGAACTAGAAGAGACAGACAAAATATTATTTAGGCTTATTTTGTTTGCAAGTGATAGAAATCATTATTAAAATAGGATCACTAGCTATCTCACAGAGTTAAGCTTGGGAAAATAAGGCATACAGCTTGATCTGATATGTGAACACTTGAGAACATCCATTTCTTTGTCTCATTTCTGCTTTCCTGTGCAACTGATTCTGTTCTCTGTTTTCATGACTATTTCCTTCATCTCTTAGTCTTCTCTGAGAAAAATATGCACATCTTTTTTTTTTTTTTTTTCTTAACCAAGAGAAATAAGAAGTTTCAAAACATGATTTACAGCTTAAAATCCTTAGGGATCTCTTTCACCCATCTTAAGTGAAAGTGTCCAACTTTAGATCAATCAACCATGACAAAGGCAAGAGGGCTGTGATTAACTTTGTTGAAATAAAGTACCTTCCTAAGATTAATCAACTACGGTGGCAGTAGACTGACATTCTAAATATGATAATTAGGTAAAATTCACTGTTGGAGGGGGCAGTTATGACAAGTGCTAGCAGTAAGTCCCATAAGTTTAAATACATCCTATATAGACCATGTGCCTTAAAATTATACTGTCAGTCTTAAAAATATTGATCATGACAAATCTTAAGATTATTGTGACTGTTATTATGGTTTATAGAAAGCTACATGACACCAAACAACCAAAATAATTCCTAAGAGTTTAAAAAGACAGAAAATTTTTCAGATAGTGAAAGAATAGGTGCAAAGTTGTACTGAGGTACTAAGGAAACAATAGGATTTAATTTTGTGGCTTAATAAATATTTACTTCCAGAACAAGAAAGCAGAGATAGGATATAATACAATCTAACTGCAGAAACGACTTCAAGGCTATAAAGAAAAATTTGTGAATATAAAGCTGGGCTACACTAAATGGGAATATAGATTTTGTAAGAAACAGAAGTGTAGATTCATGCATAAGAATATGCAATTAGGAAAACACATGGTCATTTGGTCAGTAACCATGCTTCAGTAAGACCAGATAGGGAACTTCCTAGATATTGGAGAGGGAAATGGCAACCCACTCCAGTATTCTTGCCTGGAAAATCCCATGGAGAGAAGAACCTGGTAGGCCACAGTCCATGGGGTCACAAAGAGTTGGACTTGACTGAGCGACTTCATTTCACTTCATTTCACTTCACTTTTTCCTAGATATTAGAGCAGAAACACCACTGACTTAAGGCAAGAACAAATACTGTCATATGTGCTTAACATATAAAATTTTAAAATGTTTATCAGGTGGGCCAGAAAGAAGCTATAGTCACTTTTTTAAACTTACACAAAATTTTTAAAATAAATATCAATAAAATTTAAACCAAAACTACAAAAATTCATAGATAATAAAGTCAGTCTTGTGGCTTATAAGAGGTACTTTTCATAGTAAATACTGCGTAAGTTCTTAAATATATTTTCAATACTTACAGGGAATATGAACATTACCAGGAAAGAGTTAAGAGTCAAGAGGCAAATGTAACTAATCAGAGATCTGAAATATTGTCAGATGGAAGTTCAAAAAACAACAGTTTTTAGACAGCAACTTTACTAATTAAAAATGGAATAAAGATCCCATCAGTATGTTCCAAAATATAATTATCCACCACTGACCTATTTCTCTTTTAGTCTTCCCACCAGAGTAAATGGTAATGCCAATCATCTAGCTGCACAAACCAACTTGAAGCTATCCTTGATTTCTTTCTTCCATACTCTACTACATTCCATTAATTAATACAAAATCAAACCACTTCTCTTCATCTTCATGGCTACCACTTTGATCCAGGATAACATAATTAATCACCAGCATTAATTCCATAGCCTCCTTACTGGTTTCTCTCTTTGCTCTTCTCTTCTTTATTGTATTCTCAAGTAAGGAGTCAACTCCTTCTTTAAAAGAGATGTTAGCTCAGAATATCCTTTGATTCTTACCTCTTTCAGACCAAATTACAAATCCTTAAAATTTCCAAGAATTACTTATATAATTTGGACAGTTCCTCTTGATCTCATCTCCTTTATGTCTCTCTCATTCCTGAAATACACTTCAGGCTCAATAACCTTGCTGTTCTTCCAACAAGTAAGCATTTTTCTGCTTCAGAGGATTTACACTTGCTTCTCCTTTTTTTTTTTTTCTTTCCTAGAAATATTGTCCCTCAGACATCTGCATAGTTTAATTTTTCACTTCATATTCTTGCTCAAATATTATTAAAGATTTTCCAAATCACCCTATATAAAATTGCAACCCCAACAGCTCACCTGAACATTCCTTGTTTACTATATCATTGTATTTTTCTCCATAGCAGTTAAAAACATACAAATGTTTTGTTTTTTCTTGATTGTTGCTTTATTGTCTATGTCTTCCCCATTAGGATAAACTCTGTGAATTGAGGCTTTTTTCCTTATTTTTCTTTTTGTTTTTGTTTTGATTCCCACAGTTATAACTGTAGTACCTAAAAGAATGTCTGACACATATCAGGCACTCAGTAAACATTTGATTAATAAGTGAAGAAATGAATACATATGTGAAATAAAATATAAAGTATTTAGCAATAAAGCAAAAAATATAATATTTTATGAATAAAACTATATGACATTGTGATAGTATTTTTTTAAAAACCTGCAAGTTTGGAGAGGTATATGATATTATCTCTATTTCTAATTCTTTAAAGCTCTTTAAATTAGTATATAAACTCACTGTACATCACATCAAAATTTCAAAGAAAATATTCATGGAAGCCAACACGCTGCTTGCTAAATTCATATAAAAATTTAATGTACAAATCTAGAGAAGAAAAAAAATAAGAGTAGGAAAAATCATACCAAATATCAAGACATATTGAAATGTATATGAATTTAAACAGTGCGGTTTGGCAGAGAAAAAGACATAGATCAAAATCCTGAAAGAGGTTCATGGACTTTTGGCTTTGGCTTTCTGCGGATGTGACAATTTAAAAGAGACTCAACAAGGACTTGTTCATAAATAGAACTGTGAAAATAAAACTCCAATATCAAAACATATATGAAAAAAATCCAGATGGTTCAACAACTAAAGCAAGTTTTAGCTCAAAAACCAAAGAAAGCTTTAAAATTATTACAGAAAATGTTAAAGAATATTAAAAAAAAGTCAAGTGGGAAAAATCTGGTAAGGAAAGAAAGAAAATTGTTGATGAATTTCAGTGCATCAAAATTAAAATTTTATTCAAATGTTTCTTATGTGAAAATATATTATAAAAAATTAAAAGAAATAGCAAGCTGAAAGCCAATATTTGCAGCATTTAGAGAAAACTAAATTATCCTAAAAACTAAATTATCCTAAAAACTACATGTGTGTTTAACCATAGTTATCAATATAAACAAAGTATAAGAAAAATCTTTATATTAATAGACATTATGGACTGGATATTTATACCCAAAGGAAATGGCAATCCACTCCAGTACTATTGCCTGGAAAATCCCATGGACAGAGGAGCCTGGTAGGCTACAGTCTATGGGGTCGCAAAGAGTCGGACACGACTGAGCGACTTCACTTCACTTCAACCCCAGTTCACATGCTAAAATCTAATCCCCAATGTAATAGTGTTTGGAATGTGACCTTTGAGAGTTGATTACCATGAAGGGAACCCTTATGAAATTAGTGCCTCTATAAAAAGAGGCCAGAGGGATGGGATGGCAAGGGAGGTGGGAGGGGGTTTCAGAATGGGGGACACGTGTACACCCATGACTGATTCATGTCAATGTATGGCAAAAACAACTACAACTAATTGTAAAGTAATTAGCCTTGCATTAAAATAAAAAAAATTAATTAAAAACATAAAAAGAGTCCAGACAGCTAGCTTGCTCCTTTTCCAAGAGCAATGATATAGAAGTCAGATTTCTGCAGTCTGCAAGATAGCTTTCACCAGAACCAGAATCTCACCCTGATCTCAGATATCCAGCCTCAAAAACTGAGAAATAAACTTATGTTGTTGAGAAGCCAGTCAGTTTTTGATATTTTGTTATAGCAGCCCAAGGTGACTGACACAATAGAAAAAAGTTAAGGGTACAGAAAGGTAGTGCATAGGACAGAAAATCCAAATGGTCAATAAACATATAATATGGGGCTTCCCTGGTAGCTCAGGTGGTAAAGATTCTGCCTGCAATGCCAGAGACCTGGGTTTGATCCCTGGGTCAGGACGATCCCCTGGAGAAGGGAGTGGCAACCCACTTCAGTCTTCTTGCCTGGAGAATTTCATGGGCAGAGGAGCCTGGTAGGCTATACTCCACAGGGTCACAAAGGTCAGATACAACTGAGTGACTAACACACTACAGGAAATAGGTAAATATAATGTATTATAACTAAATAAAATTTAAATAAACTAGGTCTATATGTATCAATTTGGAGATAATATCAGAAATATATTAAGAGAAAAATGGATATATATGCATCTAAACACATGCTATATTAGTTACACATCCACAAATTCAATTTCCTTTAAAAAGGTCATTGTTCAAAAGAGGTATTTATTATATGTGAAGCAATATTATTGATTTTTTAAAAGAAGCTTGGGAGTTTACAAATCGAAAGTAATAACTACCTGTGGAGAAAACAGTAACAGAAATTTGTCCAAACTTAGTGTACTTTATTCAGAGAAGGCAATGGCACTCCACTCCAGTACTTTTGCCTGGAAAATCCCATGGACGGAGGAGGCTGGTGGGCTGCAGTCCATGGGGTCGCTGAGAGTCGGACACGACTGAGCAACTTCACTTTCACTTTTTACTTCTATGCATTGGAGAAGGAAATGGCAACCCACTCCAGTGTTCTTGCCTGGAGAATCCCAGGGACAGGGGAGCCTGGTGGGCTGCCATCTATGGGGTCGCACAGTCAGTCATGACTGAAGTGACTTAGCAGTGTACTTTATTATGACCTAAATGTGTTAAAGCCATTGAATGAATGTATGACAAAATATATTTCTATGCCTAAAATTAATGTTCAAATCAGCAATATATGGTAGGTTAATAAAAAAAGTATATATCTTAATATTTAATGTAGTATTCCCCTCCCTCCACCAAGTATTATTAAATTAATGGTGTGTTTTACCTAGAGTTGATGACATTTAGAAATCAGTGAAATATGAGATTTTTACTTTGAAACTGGTGTAGTGCAAATTATGAGGAATTATATCAGAAACCTCTAAAGAAAAATTGGTGTAATAATTCTATTTATGGAACAAAATTGCTAAATATCCTACCATTAATGGTTCAGGGCTTACGGAAAGTCTGGCCTTAAAGTCAACATGCAAACCTAATACATTGTTCACACTGACTTCTGAAAAATTCCTTCTAAGAGCAATATATTAGAAATAAGCATGTTCTCTCTCCATAAGCCCAGTGCCATATTTTCTCAGTACTAGAACAGATGGCTCTTTTTCTTTTTTTTTTCCTATAAGCATAAGACACTTGCTAAAATGAAAAGAGGAAAAAAAGTTTCATTTATGCACTGGAACCCATTCAGACGTTCATGCTCTGGGAGAGGTAGGACATGAAGCTGACTTGAGAAACCAGCAAACAATCTTGTGAGCATGATTTCACTGAATGAAATGAAATGATTTTAGTTATTATTTCTAATTTTGTTTTACTTTTCTTTTTTTATATGGTTGATTTATATTTGCTGAGGCCAAATGTACTTATGGCAACACTATTCACACCCCAGACACTACGAAACATAAAGGAGGAGGAAATACTCATAAGAGAAGCTCTATCACTTAATTGAAAACTCAGCATACCTGAATCAGCAAAGATCTGTCCAAATCACGTTTTAGAGTTGCTTATGCCCCAAAGGAATCAAAAATCACAGACACACACGTCAGTACTCTGGGGAGTACTGGGGAGGGAGAAGATCTAAATTTGGGAGATCTGCTGTACATAGGTTTTCAAGGAGCTATACCATGGGTGAAAGATTACCTGAATTCAACATACAGGGTTATGGGAAAATTCAAGGTGGGAAGAGAAGCTCATGGGAACTTGTGCGTATAGCCTTTGTGTTTATTTACTATGGTATTGTTGTGAAATTATGTTCAGTGGGGATGTTTTACACGTCTGTATTATGAATGTTCATAAGTACCATAGAATATCAGCCTATTTAGAAAGAGCTACATATAAATGCCATTTATTTAGAAAGAACTACATATAAACTCTATAAACTCTACTCTATAAACACTTTTGAGTTACAAGCCTCTTTAATGATTTTGCTGACTGGGACCTCTGTTAAAAGGAGGGAGCCTTTATCTAATGGTATCGCTTGAGACTTTCAGCTTGTTGTCCTTGTGGTTACTAGCCATTTTACAAAGCAGTTATTAATATTAGCTTGCTAATAAGCTTTTGTCAAAACTAAATATTTAAGTCATGGAGGCTTTGTAACTCTTAAAGACTTCAGCTCCTGATTATAAAGCCTTTGCATGATTTTCAAATTGGACTATTGGAGAAGGAAATGGCAACCTATTCCAATAATCTCATCTGGAAAATCCCATGGACAGAAAAGGCTCGTGGGCTCAGTCAATCTGATCACAAAAGGTAGGACACAACTGAGCACATGCACACACACAAAGATCTGACCACAGGCAGTCTCCAAGATGGGTCTCATGGGGAAAATCTTCCGCCCGCTAACCAGACTTCATCCACAGCCAAGGTATTACAGTCTAGGAAGAGAGCTGCCTAAAGGATTCAGCACTCCCTGGCTGATATACTCTTCACATATTTACAGTCCAAGCCTTGGTGCCTACATTTTCTTCTTTTTTCCTGAGACCTTTCCTTTGGGTTTTCCTCAACAGTGAGATGATGCCCGTGTGTGTACTAATCTACCTGACCATTGACTAGTGCACGATACAGGAGGGGAAAATGGAATAGGGAGAGGAGAAGGCAATGGCACCCCACTCCAGTACTCTTGCCTGGAGAATCCCATGGACAGGGGAGCCTGGTAGGCTGCAGTCCATGTGGTCGAGAAGAGTCAGACACGACTGAGCGACTTCACTTTCACTTTTCACTTTCATGCATTGGAGAAGGAAATGGCAACCCACTCCAGTGTTCTTGCCTGGAGAATCCCAGGGACAGGGAGCCTGGTGGGCTGCCGTCTATGGGGTCGCACAGAGTCGGACACGACTGAAGCAACTTAGCAGCAGCAGTAACTTCTCTGGCTTTAGACTCTTGATTATACCATCACAGTAAGGAATTAAAATTTTAACTCTCATTTTTGACTCGTTGTTTCTTTGACAGGCTACTTGGACACCAGAAAACTAAGCTCTCTCTTCCAGCTTAGGATACTCTCATTTTGGGATGGCTCAGTTGGAATTAACAACTAATAATGTAGGAAAGATCCAATAAACCTCAGTTGTCAGTGGAAATTGGAAATAATATATTGTAAGAACTCAGTAGACCTGACCCAGTAGCACATTTACTTTATGTGAAAAAGGAGAAGCTATGTTGTTGGGGTCATTGCTGGGAGTGTTGTTTCCTATTCTGTCCCCTTAAAGCTCCTGGCTCCCTAGGGACATTGATTTACAGAGTTCTCAACTACCTGAAATATGGCTCACTGATAAGTGGTTAGGGTGAAACGTGATGTGTCCACTGCATTCCTGCTGATATTCAACCTCAGCACCAGTGACACAGAGCTAGAAAGGGATATGATCACTCTCTCAATGAATAAAAATCAAGACTATTCTGATAGCTGTGAAAAATTCTTTCCCTGATGCAACTTGTTACATTTTTACTGACACTTGAACTATTGTCTATAGCCTGTCTCTTCAGCCTATCGCTTGGAAGACTTCAGAATAGCAAATAAAATGCACCCTTCTTAAGGACGACAAACTCTGTAAACAGATCATAGCAGCTGATTAAACACCAGGGAAACTCATTGCCACTCTTTCTCTTTGGATATTCATGGCAATATATCCACTATCAAAGACTGGGCACAAGGGAAAGGATTCCATATTTCTGGAAAAGGCTACCACTGCATGTTAGATTTGTGACACTTAGCAAGCTGATGTATTTGCTTATTGTGAGGGAGACCAAATAGCATAGGGTTTACCCCTGCTTACTCCTGGTAGAACCAAGGAAGAATGTATTTGCTGATACATCCTCTTTACCTGAGCTAATGCCTCAGGCCAAATGAAGAGATTAACACAGAAAATTAAGGAAAAACAAAACAAAAGTACCTGGCTTTCTAAGATAAACTGTAATGATTTGCGGAATTTGTGGAATTAATTGGGTTCTCTTTGTGGCATAACTGAAAACACTGCAGGTTGTTCTCATCTTTCTGCTCAAAGCCTTGGTCACAGCCTTAACTAAAAGCCTTAATTAAAGCAGATGCGTTTCTTCTCAGCCTCAGTTGCAGACTGACAGACAGAAGGATGTGCTCATGGATAATTTGCCCAGAAACCAAACTGAGGTATAGACAAGGGTGGATAGAGTTGAGAAACAATACTCCATCTGTCTATCATGTTTTCACATATCTTATGAACAAAGCACTAACTGTACTTTTATTCTAGATTATCTTTACAAAACATTTTGTAAAACAATTAGCCTTGAAGGATAGAGATAGTGTCTCCTCTCATAGTATTTAGCAGGCTAGCTTTACTGTCTAATATAATAATCTTTACTCTAGTTTAAAAAAATGTTAACAAAAAAGGCTTGCATAAAGCCAATTATAAAAGATTTGAGTTTCTAAGCTCAGAGTTCAGGGAACTGGTACATAAAACTTTGAAACTGTGATGACTGCAAGTGCTATGAGAAATAAACTATGCTTCGTCTCTAACCCAAATTTCCTGTGTATTCTGCCAGAATCCATGAAACTGTGGCAGGCTAATGTGTTAGATATTTGTAGGATAAATTTTCAGGTATTTCACATTTCATGTCCTACTCTTCCCTATGCATATCATAGCTTCATCACTTCTTCGTTTTTTTCCTTTTTTTTAATGTCATCTCTTCACTTAGGCTACAGACACCTTATCTAAAATTATTCCCCTCTCACACCCACAGTTCCCATGACACTTCCTTGATTTTCTTGCCTCAGCACCAGTATCTATCACTCCTACTGTATTTTACTTATACATGTAGTTTATTGTGTCTCAGCAAAAGAGAATGTATGCTCCCTGAAAGCATTTGTCTGTTTTCTTTATAGCTTAATTTCCAGTATCTAGAACTGTGGTCAAAACAAGGAAGGAGCCCAATAACACTCTCAATAACTAATAAGGTGCCCAGGCAAGGGCTATTAACACATACTTGACCAGGGGATTTTTGCAGAAACAACCACCTGTGGCCATAATACATCTCTGGTCAATGATGTGTTAAGGATACTGAAGTGAACAGGGGACTATATTTGGAGGCAATGGGAGATAAAATATGCAAGATAAATACATGCCAAATTCGAAGTCTTTGAAAACCACACAGACCTGTAGATTCCTCATCTTGAACTCACTATTTTTGAGAATAGAACCACCATTCATGGTTTTACCATTCTATTAATAAATAATCCAGAATAACCTAATTGTTACCTTTCCACTTCACTTTGGCACCAAAGATCCATCAGTTCAGTTCAGTTCAGTCGCTCAGTCGTGTCCGACTCTTTGCGACCCCATGAATTGCAGCATGGCAGGCCTTCCTGTCCATCTCCAACTCCCAGAGTTCACTCAGACTCACGTCCATTGAGTCAGTGATGCCATCCAGCCATCTCATCCTTGGTCGTCCCCTTCTCCTCCTGCCCCCAATCCCTCCCAGGATCAGAATCTTTTCCAATGAGTCAATTCTTTGCATGAGGTGGCCAAAGTACTGGAGTTTCAGCTTTAGCATCATTCCTTCCAAAGAAATCCCAGGACTGATCTCCTTCAGAATGGACCAGTTGGATCTCTTTGCAGTCCAAGGGACTGTCAAGAGTCTTCTTCAACACCACAGTTCAAAAGCATCAATTCTTTGGTGCTCAGCTTTCTTCACAGTCCAACTCTCACATCCATACATTACCCACTGGGAAAACCATAGCCTTGACTAGACGGACCTTTGTTGGCAAAGTAATGTCTATGCTTTTGAATATGCTATGTATGGATGCCATCTCTTTCAGAATTTTCCACAATTTATTGTGGTCCACACAGTCAAAGGCTTTGGCATAGTCAATAAAGCAGAAATAGTTGTTTTTCTGGAACTCCCTTGCTTTTTTGATGATCCAGCAGATGTTGGCAATTTGATATCTGGTTCCTCTGCCTTTTCTAAAACCAACTTGAACATCTGGAAGTTCACGGTTTACATATTGCTGAAGCATGTGTTGGAGAATTTTGAGCATTACTTTACTAGCATGTGAGATGACTGCAAATGTTTGGTAGTTTGAGCATTCTTTGGCATTGCCTTTCTTTGGGATTGGAATGAAAACTGATCTTTTTCAGTCCTGTGGCCGCTGCTGAGATTTCCAAATTTGCTGGCATATTGAGTGCAGCACTTTCACAGCATCATCTTTCAAGATTTGAAATAGCTCAACCGGAATTCCATCACCTCCACTAGCTTTGTTTGTAGTGATGCTTTCTAAGGCCCACTTGACTTCACATTCCTGGATATCTGGTTCTAGGTGAGTGATCACACCGCTGTGATTATCTTGGTCATAAAGATCATTTCTGTACAGTTCTTCTGTGTATTCCTGCCACCTCTTCTTAATATCTTCTGCTTCTGTTAGGTCCATACCATTTCTTTCCTTTATCAAGCCCATCTTTGCATGAAATGTTCCCTTGGTATCTCTAATTTTCTTGAAGAGATCTCTAGTCTTTCCCATTCTGTTGTTTTTGTCTATTTCTTTGCACTGATCACTGAGAAAGGCTTTCTTATCTCTTCTTGCTATTCTTTGGAACTCTGCATTCAGATGCTTGTATCTTTCGTTTTCTCATTTGCTTTTCACTTCTCTTTTCATAGCTATTTGTAAAGCCTCTTCAGAAAGCCATTTTGCTTTTTTGCATTTCTTTTCCATTGGGATGGTCTCGATCCCTGTCTCCTGTACAATGTCACAAACCTCTGTCCATAGTTCATCAGGCATTCTATCTATCAGATCCAGTCCCTTAAATCTATATCCATATATCTAATTAATTCCACCAAATAAATAATGCTGAGATTATATTCCACTACCCAAGGTTTAGTGCAGTGCCTTATTTTCCATCTTGATTAATCCGTCTAAGTGACTATCACGACAAAAAAGTCACGGCTTTAAATAGTTTCCAGTGCCAATCTCTTCATGTCATTTCATTTTCTACTTCATGAATTTGGCACACAATTATCATAACATTCACAGCTTTTCATGATTACATTCACAGTTAATCTCTAGTCTCATATTTAACCGCTGTTCTTTAACTATGTTTTGCATTTACTGACATATTTAATATAGTCAAACACATAGGTTATTATGGCTTTTTGTGTCTTGATCATTCTCCCCTCTTTATCCATTGGCTTGCTATATCCTATTCATACTTCAAAATTATTTTGAATGTATTTTCCTTTAGAAATCTGTGTCAAACATCTTAACTCATCTAAAAATGTGTTATATCCAATGCCCTCAAGAGTCATATATTTAAAATTCCTCTATAGAAATCATTAACTTATATTGCAATTATCTCTTCTTCTTTCATACTAGATTGTTACAAGATCCTTGAAGAGAAAGGACTACATTCTTTTTTTTTTTTTTTTTTTTTCAAATGCATCTGTGATTCCTGTACTGGTACCCAGTTCATAGCAGCAACTGAATACAAAGAGAGTTAAATTTACTAACGTAAGGTATTATATATAGAATTATAATCTTCTAACCTGAAATATATGTATAGTTAAAAGTCCATCTGAAGTGAGTTTTGATTGTGTTTTGCTAAGTTCTGTGTAAAATACCAACATGACAATATCTCAGTATGTATTCAGGAATGTATAAAGTATGCATTGGTTGAGAAGTCATTGTAAACCTGAGGATTAAATCATCAGAATAAATGAGATTTCCATGAAAGACAAACTGTGCTCAGTGTACTCATTCCCTCTTCTGTTTTATTTTCTTCATACAATTTATCATTGTCTGAAAATGTCCCATTATTCTGTTTTCCTGGTCACTGTTGCTCGTCTACCACCAGAATGAATAGTTCATGAGAGCAAAGGTCTGTCTGGGTCACAGTTAGAATTAGGGCTGTCACGTAGAAGACACTGAATAAATATTATTTTTATTTTTCCAGTTGCTTTATCTTGCCTCAAGAAAATGCATTTATCAATAATCATAGAGTAGTCTGATATTAATAATGAAAATTTCTAAGAAATAAGCAAGCTTATTTCTTCTGTATTTAAGGATAGAGCAAGTTTAGAATGGCCAGTACACATGTTATTATTCTGAAAAGTGAGGTTAAAACCTGTTTTAAAAACATGCCATTTACAGACTTGATAAAATTCATTGAAAAAGATAAGCGTGTATTTTGATCTTTCAGTAGGGCTTCCCAGGTGGCCCAGTGGTAAAGACTGTGCCTGCCAATGCAGGAGACCTGGGTTTGATCCCTGGTTTGGCAAGAACCCCTGGAGAAGGAAATGACAACCCACTCCAGTAATTTTGCCTGGAAAACTCCATGGACAGGGGAGCCTGGTGGGCTATAGTCCACAGGGTCACAAAAGAGTCAGACACGACTTAGCAACTAAACTACAATAATATTATAGGTTAAAAAACACCAAATGGGTTCAGGAGACAAGAATAGGATCAAAATTGCATATGTACATAAGAAAAATAATAGGAATATTGGATAATGAATTAGAATTACTTTCAGAGAAACGTGTAGTTTGTATTAACTTGCAGTCAATATATCCTGTAATTCTAGTTACTGTCAGCTGCTGTGAGTGCTTCCATAGACTTGTCTGGTCAGAATAGGCCCCAACTGCCACAATGTGATTCTATGATAAATTACATTCCCATAGCCTCCTGCATCTGCTCCATTTTCTCTGTGAGCTACATTCTTTCAGAGACTGTAGTTGTTACTACATTTGGCACTTTGCCCTGGATACTGACCAGCTTGCTTCTGTGACAATAACCTGGTGCCTGAGAGTCTGAGTGTCAAGAAGGTTGACTCATTTACAGTTTTCCATTATGTAGCTCTAACATTTTATGATGTTTCCTAAATAACGATGCAGTTTAGCTGGGCTAGCCATGGCAAAAATGCAGCTAGTCTCCTCAGTTACTATGTAACAGTGATCTTCACTGTGACTGCCTGGATATATGATATATGTTTCCTTCATTTCCTTACTTTTGTTTAAACAAATGCCTTAGAATAACTCTGGGACTTTCACAATTAAAAAGAAATTCTCCTTTTTTTCCTATTCTATCAGGATTTGAGCATGTGAACAGGATGTTATTCCACTTTGATATATTACTGTACATGGCAATTTATATAACTTAAGTCCAATGTATGACATTATTGCTCATAAAACAGGAAACTAAAAAGGTCAATTATTCTATAAACATAATACTCTTTTCATCTATAGTATATTAGCAGAGAAGTAATTATAGGATGTGATAGAAGTTTTAACTAAACATTATGTCAGAAATTTGGATCCAGAAGCTCTGTGTTTATGTATGCTTGTGTATATATCAAATAACTTTTAATTAGTCCAAAAAAAAAACAAAAACCCTAAATCAACACCACAAATCTGTGATTTTAAAAAAAAAATTAACCGTAATAATAACCACATTTGAGAGCAGCACTAAGGTTGTCTATGTGTGAATTCTAACTTGAACTTTGTTTCCCTGGATTAATCCTGAAAACAAGGCATATAAGTATAAAGAAAAGGCTGACCTGACAACAGAATATATGTAAAACTGTTGTTGCTTTGTTGGGGGGGAAAGGATTAAAAGTTCAAGGACTACCATACTTTAATAATCTCAATACATATTCTGTTCCCCAATCAGGATGGATGTGTGCATATAGGAGAAATATAGCAGTTTCTTTATCAGAAATATAATAGTTCTGTGTTGATCATGATTTTTAAAATTTCTATAAATAATGTGACACAGGTGGACAGGAAGTTAAAGCATTTCTTTTTTTAGTAATTCAACTAGGAGCTGACATATCTTTAAGTATGCTCTCCTTTAGTCATTACTTCTTGTCACCCTTTGAAAATATGCTTGAATACAAGAAGCTATTTTTCAATAAGACATTCAGTTATCCACACTTATTCTATTGTAATTCAAGTTCCTTTGTCTTTTAAGGAAATTGCTGTTGAATTATAGTCTTAGACCATCTCTAATAGCACAGTTACTAAAACTGATTTTTCATACATATTCATAACTAAAACCATAAAGACCCTTGCAAATTTCAAAATGACGCATCAATCAATGCCAAAGATTCTTGCTTAGCAACTCAAAAAAGAGAAAGCATAGCCTAATATTTTCTTTGTAAAACACTTACCGTGCATTTTATGCAAAACATTCTCAAAAAAACAATTTGTCTTATGCGTATATATTTTTTAAATACCACAAATGTACACAAGGCTGAGAAATAAGCAAAATGCTAAAAGAGAGAATTCTTTATGCAGTTCTCTATCCTTCAGAGTCAATACTCTTCCAGGCAAGTAATAGGGTTCTGAGGGGGAAAATTAATGTAGCCCTAAGCTAGGATATTGTTGAACCTGACTTTGCCCAACATGGTAGGTAGCAATGTAATTTTGCAGTGTTCCACATTTCCTCATGATACCTAGGTAACTTGTTTTTCTCACCTATCAACACTAAAACCTGAAGCTAATGTAAGAAATTCTAGGTTGAAGAGTCTTGTCTTGAAACACTATAAAAGAAATTTCTTTATACAAAATTGTTTAATTTTCTTTTTCAAGTAGAGGAAAAAAATAAGTGGAAAATCTAGTATAAAATCAAAAGCAAAAAGATAGCACTATGAAAAGGATACTACAGGTATTAGCAATTAAACCTTCATTTTGATTTGCATTTCTCTAATAATGAGTGATGTTGAGCATCTTTTCATGTGTTTGTTAGCCATCTGTATGTCTTCTTTGGAGAAATGTCTATTTAGTTCTTTGGCCCATTTTTTGATTGGGTCATTTATTTTTCTGGAATTGAGCTGCATAAGTTGCTTGTATATTTTTGAGATTAGTTGTTTGTCAGTTGCTTCATTTGCTATTATTTTTTCCCATTTAGAAGGCTGTCTTTTCACCTTGCTTATATTTTCCTTTGTTGTGCAGAAGCTTTTAATTTTAATTAGATCCCATTTGTTTATTTTTGCTTTTATTTCCAGAATTCTGGGAGGTGGATCATAGAGGATCCTGCTGTGATTTATGTCTGAGAGTGTTTTGCCTATGTTCTCCTCTAGGAGTTTTATAGTTTCTGGTCTTACATTTAGATCTTTAATCCATTTTGAATTTATTTTTGTGTGCAGTGTTAGAAAGTGATCTAGTTTCATTCTTTTACAAGTGGTTGACCAGTTTTCCCAGCACCACTTGTTAAAGAGATTGTCTTTACTCCATTGTATATTCTTGCCTCCTTTGTCAAAGATAAGGTGTCCATATATGTGTGGATTTATCTCTGGGCTTTCTATTTTGTTCCATTGATCTATATGTCTGTCTTTGTGCCAGTACCATACTGTTTTGATGACTGTGGCTTTGTAGTAGAGCCTGAAGTCAGGCAAGTTGATTCCTCCAGTTCCATTCTTCTTTCTCAAGATTGCTTTGCCACTTCACACCAGTTAGAATGGCTGTGATCCAAAAATCTGCCAGCAATAAATGCTGGAGAGGGTGTGGAGAAAAGGGAACTCTCCTACACTGTTGGTGGGAATGCAAACTAGTACAGCCACTTTGGAGAACAGTGTGGAGATTCCTTAAAAAATTGCAAATAGAACTACCTTATGACCCAGCAATCCCACTGCTGGGCATATACACCGAGGAAACCAGAATTGAAAGAGACACATGTACCCCAATGTTCATCGCAGCACTGTTTATAATAGCCAGGACATGGAAACAACCTAGATGTCCATCAGCAGATGAATGGATAAGAAAGCTGTGGTACATATACACAATGGAGTATTACTCAGCCATTAAAAAGAATTCATTTGAATCAGTTCTGATGAGATGGATGAAACTGGAGCCGATTATACAGAGTGAAGTAAGCCAGAAAGAAAAACACCAATACAGTATACTAACACATATATATGGAATTTAGAAAGATGGCAATGACGACCCTGTATGCAAGACAGGAAAAAAGACACAGCTGTGTATAACGGACTTTTGGACTCAGAGGGAGAGGGAGAGGGTGGGATGATTTGGGAGAATGGCATTCTATCATGTATTCTATCATGTAAGAATTTAATTGCCAGTCTATGTCTGACGCAGGATACAGCATGCTTGGGGTTGATGCATGGGGATGACCCACTGAGATGTTATGGGGAGGGAGGTGGGAGGGGGGTTCATGTTTGGGAACACATGTAAGAATTAAAGATTTTAAAATTTAAAAAAAATAATAAAAAAAAAGAAAAAAAAAGAAAGAAGAAAAAAAACCCTTCATTTTTATTAGCAACAGTAACAAAATGCCTATTGAAGTAAACTGATCACATTAAATAATACTTTGAAAGTAATTAATGTTGATTTTATATATTATATATTCAAGCATGGAAAAACTCAAAAATCATTTTAAACATTTAAAATGATATGACTACTAAAAACATTTTAAACCTTTATGAGTTATTTGCAATAACTTTCTTTTCTCATAAACTATGTATATGTTTTCATTATGGTAGACTTTGAAGAGATTATGAATTCAAGAAATAACTCATTTTAGAGCTGACTGAATAATTTCAAAAAGGTTTAAAAACTCCTATTTATTATAGCAAGGCATATAGGAAGATATGCAGTGTATGGTGCTAGAAATCTAAATTTCTTTAGCTTTGCTCCATACAAGCATACCCAGTTTATTTACCTGACTTTTTGTAAGGTAAATAATACCTTACTTCATTTATTTAATACCTTACTTTATTTATCTTACTTGATGGCTATAGATTTGCTTCCTTGATCAGCTAAAGATGTTTTAAAAGACTAATTTTTTTAGCTTGTGCTTTTAATCATATTCCTTTTTTGCTGCTCTATTAGCCCAAAAAACCTTTAAATACCCCACAATTTAAACCTGAATATCAGTTGTTAATATCACTACCATCAACAATAGCAAACCACCTCTATTCTGGCCTGTCATCTAAAGAAGTACACTTGAATCCTGTCTTCAGGATTTCTTTCTACCTGGAATGCCTTCCATCATGCCATTCATCAACACGTGCTTTTTTGCTCAGTCATGTCCGACTCTTTTCTGATTTATGGACTGTAGTCAGTCAAGTTCCTCTGTTCATGGGATTTTCTAGTTAAGAATACTAGGGTGGGTTGCCATTTCATGCTCCAGGGGATATTCCCAACCCAAGGATTGAACATGTGTTTCCTGAATTGCAGGGAGATTCTTTACCCACTGAGCTGTTGAGGAAGCCATTCATCAAAGCTCTTTCTAAATATAACCTTCTCTTTTATTCGGTCATATGTCCTTTCACGGAGGATGTTCAAATAATTGTTGTGCTCTATAAAGGCATATGTAGCTCATTTTTTCATTGCTAAATGTCTCAAATAGAATCAGAATGTCTACTAAATAAACCACAAGAATTGATATTGGGAGGGTTTTAGAAATTAGACTATATTCATTTTACAGGTAAGAAAATTCAGAGCCTGAAAAATGAAGTAAATGTCTTAAGTCATAGAGCTAACTAGGTTGAGATGAAATTAGAACTCACATTTTCTGACAAGCACAGAATGTGCTTTCCTAATATCATTTTGTTATATTCCTTATGTTAAATGACCCTATCTTAGAACACAGCACAAATTACACCATAATAAATATTTGTCATATCTTATAGATTTAGATGTTAGTCAAAAACTGTAATGCTTCCCTGGTGATTCAGTTGGTAGAGTCTGCCTGTAATGCGGGAGACCTGGGTTCAATCCCTGGGTCAGGAAGATCCCCTAGAGAAGGAAATTGCAACCCACTCCAGTATTTTTGCCTGGAGAATTCCATGGGCAGAAAAGCCTGGTGGACCCTTTACCTGAATTTGTAAACTCTATCAACAAGATGGTCAATCTTTCTTTTTTCCTGTCATCAACACATCTCTGAATATCAAATATAAATAGAGTCTCTTCTATTAAAATGTAAATCTGAGTGTTAAATAATTCTTAAAATGTAGTGTGATCAGTAACACTATCTCATCATTTTGTCTTTTATTATTTTCAAAAGCTTATTTAAAATTGTTCTGAAGGGATTTTTCCACATTAAAATCACATTTGGTGACTCACTGCTAGTGAAAAGAAAAAAAAAAAAAGAAGTTTCTTATAACTCCGATATAAATGGTTTCTTCCTTATTATGGCTGAAAGTGAAGAATAAAAGTAGAAGTCGCTCAGTTGTTTCTGACTCTTTGGAACCCCATGGAATTCTCCAGGCCAGAATACTGGCATGAGATAGCCTTTCCCTTCTTCAGGGGATCTTCCCAACCCAGGAATCAAACCCAGGTCTTCTGCATTGCAGGTGGACTCTTTACCAGCTGAGCCACAAGGGAAGCCCAAGGATATTGGAGTGGGCAGCCAATTCCTTCTCCAGTGGATCTTCCCCACCCAGGAACTGAAGCAGGGTCTCCTGCTTTGTAGGTGGATACTTGCCTATTGAGCTATTATAATGGTTATTGATCTTCTAAAGTTGTTGTGGTTGTTGCTCATTCACTAAATTGTGTGTGTCCAACTCTTTGAGATGCCATGAACTGTAGCCCACTAGGCTACTCTGTCCATGAAGTTTCCCAGGCAAGAATACTGGAGTGGATTGCCATTTCCTTCTCCAGGGGATCTTCCCAACCCAGGGATTGAACCCGTATCTCCTGCATTGCCACTTGTCTTCTGCATTGCAAGCAATTCTTTACCACTGAGCCATCAGAGAAGCCCATGGGCTTCTAAAGATGTATGGACAGTTAGAATGAAAGCCGAGGCACTAATAGGTATAAAGAACACTAATAATTTTAGGTAACATCATATGGTGGTTATAAAGAGTAATTATAGTATTTATGAGGGAAAATGTGTCTATTCACCAGTACCTATATTTATGGATCAAATCCATTTAAAATATCACCTATCTGCTGTGATATATAACCAAATTGTGTACAGCTATGCACAGATGTGCATATATAGAATTTACATATACATAAAAATCAAATGCTGAAAAGTGCCACTAGTTTGTGGCAATCTAGGAAATCTCAACAGACTCTGAGACAAACAGATTTCATGTATATGCCCTTTCCTCATATACATCAGGTAGTAGGTTTAGGTGAAATGAGTGTTGAAAGTACAAACACCCCAGAAGAATTAAACTCACACCTAGGGAATCTCTGTGGAGCTGGGTAAAGGCTGAGATTTGGAAAAAAAAAAAAAAAAAAGTGATTCATCTTACCTAGGAGGCCACAGTATCTGAATACAAAACACATTTATAATAGTTTTCCGATTTGTACCAAGTTTCTTGATTTAATATCAGTTTTAATGTGCAATGGCTAATAATTGTGAAGATGTTTATATTAGATTATGCGAATAAAATGTCATTTTCTCTTTTTATTTTATAAGCCATCATACCTTAAGAAACATTCTTGGTTTACTGTGCTCCATTTACTTGTTTCTATATTTGCAACTTGTCCAAACTGTTTTATTAAATTTTGTATTTTCAACTGTGATAGCCATTGTAAACATTCAAAATTCTTTTGACTGGAAATTTAAAATCAATCTCTTCTGTTTCTCTGGCCTCTTTTCTCTTTAGACTATCTCTCTGTGTCTTCTTTATCCCTCTCCCTCTAAAGACACATAAAGCTATTTTTCTCCAGCTGTAAATAGAAAATTAGTTTTAGTATTAGAAATCCTAAGGTCTTATTATGAAATAATGCAAGAGACCAGTATGTTTTGTCTTCTTACCTCTTCAAGATTATGTGGGCAGAAGTGAAAAGAAAGATTGTTCTTCAAGAAATACAAAGACATGAGTTATTTATCTATCTACTAATTTAACTGTAGAAACAAAGAGAAAGTGAGTGCCCTAATATCTGTCAAAAACTATGAAGGATCTGAGATTTTATACTATTTACAAGTTAAGAAGTGAGTTGATTCCTGTTCATGGATAGACTTCGAGGGAAGACCCAAGACTCCTGGGTGACAGAAAAAAGACTTAATAAGTCACAGACAAAGCAGTAGCTGGAGCTTCATGATGTTCTGTGCCAGTTCCATCTGTCCCCCAAATTCCACAGAGGTGATTCAAAGGGCTCATCAAGGATCCTTGCAAATTCAATAGGCTGTTTTGAAGGAAATATGTGAGCTTGCTTTTTTAGTAAGTGGGAGCGAGTCTGCTCTTCACCTGTTTTTGACTTGAGAAGTGAGGGCTTACCTCAACTTTCAAGTTAGAAGTGAAAAGTGAAATTGTTAGTCTCTCAGTCCTGTTGGACTCTTTGTGATCCCATGGAATGTAGCCTGCCAGGCTCCTCTATCCTTGGGACTTCCTTGCAGGCAAGAACACTGGAGTGGGTAGCCACTCCCTTCTGCAAGGGATGTTCTCCAGGGATCAAACTCAGGTCTCCTGCACTGCAGGCAGATTCTTTACCCTCTGAGCTACTAAGAAGCCCTCTTTCAAATGTACTTGGTGTAACTCAACCATGAAAAATGCTCTACTTAAAGACAGTCAGGCTCTTGTACTCTTGCTGTGCTGTGCTTACTTACTCACTTGTGTCTGACTCTTTGAGACTCATGGACTATAGCCCACTAGGCTCTTCTGTCCATGGGAATTCTCCAGCAAGAATACTGGAATAAGTTGCCATGTCCTCCTCCAGAGGATCTTCCCAACCCAGGGACTAAACTCAGGTCTCCTGCTTTGCAGATGGATGCTATGTTAAGACAAATATAAGGGGGGTATTCACAGTCATGTCAGTTGCCTCTCTGAGTACTTCATTGGTAATTTCTATTAGATTTTAATATAATTTAAAATCTACAAGTTCTTAGACTTCATAAACATGACTCTCAAGATAAATTCAGGTCTTTTGAACTGCATGAAAGAGTTTAAGAAACATTAAAATACATGGAACATTTGATTTCCACATTACTCGAGATGATTCACCATCATCGAGGTACTAAGAATTATCTATAACTTTTTGCCTACATAAGAAGAGAAAAATAAAAAGGAAGATCTGAGAGGTTATTATCGGGAAGAGCTTTGTTACCACCATTCTGAACTGAATGTTTCCAACATGGCTGCCTTGCACATATTCACACATAAAGCTCTAGGCCATGGTCAGAAGATGATTAAAGCTATTGCTTGTTAAATAGTTTTTTCAATGGTTTTAGAAATCTGAGGTATAAATAAATACTATTTATAAGCTTGTCCTTTAGAAAGGTGAAGGTGTAAGGGCATTTGTCTTTTTAACAGTCTATTATTGAAATGTAATTCAGAGACAAGTGTGTGTGCCTATGCATTTTATTCTAAAGTAATACTATTTTTATTCTCTTACTGAACAGTTTAAACAGCTTAACATTAACCTAAGGGCAGCACTATTTTCTTATGCCATTTTCTACCACAGCACTAAAGCAGAGAAAATTAACTTTATTCAACACTTGTGTCTTTAAAAGGATAATGATTTCATCTAGTTAAAGCTGTCCTTAGCTACTCAGTTTATTTCAAGGAAGAAATTACCTGCTCACTCAAGATAAGATAATTTGTCACCTTGGAAATTAAATTAGCCACTCCTGTTTACCTGAGTTGTGCCATATAATACCTACTTGCTCTGTTACTACTTTATATCAGAATGCACTCAGTTCTACAGGAGCATGTGTTATATAATCAAAGACTATAAAGCAAACAAGTCCTGCTCCATAATCTAAACTGAATCTAATAGAATACATAGGGAGAGTTCAATAAATCTCAAAGAATTAACCATTTGATGTTATGAATTAACATGTGTTTCTAAGAGAGAAAAACAAATTTATTCCACAATATATTGCCTGAACTCTAGTTTAAAATGTTTAACATTTTCTAAATATTTATTTCTGATTTTTTGTAACATCAAATAAGAAATAGAGCCATTGGAATTGATATGTGTATGTGTGAGAGATTCAGCTATAAATACTTCCACTAAAAAATGCTTTTTTTGTCTCTCTGAAGTTTTATAAAATGAGGAAAACCTTAATTTCTCCCCATTTTACTACAGTTGAAAATTTTGGATATGAAATTCTTCAATTGCTTTTTAAAAATTTTTCATTTTGGAAGGCATGACAAACATCTTTTATAGGTAGTACAGCTCTCAAAATTTATTGAAAAAATAGATTTACAGAGAGAAAAATTTTAACTAAAAGCAATGTTAATGGAAATTAAAGTTGAAGAAATTTAATAACCTAAATAAATAGGAAATTTAGCAAATAAGTAAGGGTTAGGAAAGTTGTTTTACCCTTTTTTTATTATTATTAATAGTAATGTTTCAAAGAGCATAGATAGAAAATTTGTGGTTGCCAGGTGTCAAACAAGTTCAGTTCAGTTGTTCAATCGTGTCTGACTCTTTGTGACCACATGGAGTGCAACATGCCAGGCCTCCCTGTCCATCACCAACTCCTGGAGTTTACTCAGATTCATGTCCATTGAGTTGGTGATGCCATCCAACCACCTCATTCTCTGTCATCCCCTTCTTCTCCCTCCTTCAAGCTTTCCCACCGTGAGGGTCTTTTCCAAGGAGTCAGTTCTTCACATCAGATGACCAAAGTAATGGAGTTTCAGGTTCAGCATTAGTCCTTCCAATGAGTATTCAGCACCAATTTCCTTTAGGATGGGCAAGTTGGATCTCCTTGCAGTCCAAGGGACTCTCAAGAGACTTCTCCAACACCAGTTCAAAAGCAGCAATTCTTTGGCACTCAACTTTCTTTATAGTCTAACTCTCATATCCATACATGACTACTGGAAAAACCAAAGCCTCAACTAGACGGACTTTTGTTGGCAAAGTAATGTCTCTGCTTTTTAATATGCCGTCTAGCTTGGTCATAACTTTCCTTCCAAGGAGTAAGCGTCTTTTAATTCAATGGCTACAGTCACCATCTGCAGTGATTTTGGAGCCCCCCTCACCAAAATAAAGTCTGCCACTGTTTCCACTGTTTCCCCATCTATTTGTGATGACATGATGGGACCAGATGCCATGATTTTAGTTTTCTGAATGTTGACTTTCAAGCCAACTTTTTCACTCTCCTCACTCACTTTCATCAAGAGGCTCTTTAGTTCTTCACTTTCTGCCATAAGAGTGGTGTCATCTGTATATTTGAGGTTATTGATATTTCTTCCAATAATCTTGATTCCAGCTTGTGCTTTATACAGCCTAGTGTTTCTCATGATGTACTGTTCATATAAGTAAAATAAGCAGGGTGACAATATACAGCCTTGATGTACTCCTTTCCTGGTCTGGAAGCAGTCTGTTCCATGTTCAGTTCTAACTGTTGCTTTCTGACCTGCATACAGATTTCTCAAAGGCAGGTGAGGTGGTCTGGTACTCTCAGCTCTTTTAAGAATTTTCCACAGTTTATTGTTATCCACATAGTCAAAGCTTTTGGCATAGACAATAAAGCGAAAGTATATGTTTCTCTGGAACTCTCTTGATTTTTGATGATCCAACGGATGTTGGCGATTTGATCTCTGGTTCCTCTGCCTTTTCTAAATCCAGCTTGAACATTTGGAATTTCATGGTTCACGTACTGTCGAAGCCTGGGTTGGAGAATTTTGAGCATCACTTGTCTAGTATGTGAGATGAGTGCAATTCGGTGGTAGTTTGAACATTCTTTGGCATTGTTTTTCTTTGGGACTGGAATGAAAACTGTCCTTTTCCAGTCCTATGGCCGCTGGCATATTGAGTGCAACACTTTCACAGCATCATATTTTAGGATTTGAAAAAGCTCAAATGGAATTCCATCACCTCCACTACCTTTGTTTGTAGTGATGCTTTCTAAGGCTCACTTGACTTCACATTCCAGGATGTCTGGCTCTAGGTGAATGATCACACCTTCATGATTATCTGGCTTGTGAAGATCTTTTTTTTTGTATAGTTCTTCTGTGTATTCTTGCCACCTCTTCTTAATATTTTCTGCTTCTGTTAGGTCCCTACTATTGCTGCCCTTATTGTGTCCATCTTTGCATGAAATGTTCCCTTGGTGTCTCTAATTTTCTTGAAGGCATCTCTGATCTTCTCATCTTATTATTTTCTTCTATTTCTTTGCACTGATCACTGAGGAAGGCTTTCTTATCTCTCCTTGTTACTCTTTTGAACTCTGCATTCAAATGGGTATATCTTTCCTTTTCTCCTCTGCCTTTTGCTTCTTTTCTTTTCACAGCTATTTTTAATGCTACCTCCAACAACCATTTTGCCTTTTGCATTTCTTTTTCTTGGGGATGATCTTGATCACTGCCTCCTGTACAATGCCATGAACCTCTATGCATAGTTCTTCAGGCACTCTGTCTATCAGATCTAATCCCTTGAATATATTTGTTACTTCCACTGTATAAATGTAAGGGATTTGATTTAGGTCATTTCTGAATGGTCTAGTGGTTTTCTCTATTTTCTTCAATTTCAGTCTTAATTTGGCAATATGAAGTTCATGATCTGAGCCACAGTCAGCTCGCAGTCTTGTTTTTTATGACTGTATAGAGCTTCTCCATCTTTGGCTGCAAAGAATAGAATCAATCATTTTCGGTGTTGACCATCTGGTGTTGTCCACGTGTAGAGTCTTCTCTTGTGTGTTTGGAAGGGGTGTTTGCTATGACCATGGTGTTTTCTTGGCAAAACTCTATTAGTCTTTGCCCTGCTTCTTTCTATACTCCAAGGCCAAATTTACCTGTTACTCCAAGTATCTCTTGACTTCCTACTTTTGCATTCCAGTCCCCTATAATGAAAAAGACACCTTTTTTGGGTGTTAGTTCTAGAAGATCTTGTATGTATTCATAGAACCATTCAACTTCAGCTTCTTGAGCATTACTGTTCAGGGCATAGACTTGGGTTACTGTGATAATGAGTGGTTTGCCTTGGAAACGAACAGAGATCATTCTATCATTCTTGAGATTGCATCCAAGTACTGCATTTCAGACTCTCTTGTTGACTATAAAGGCCACTCCATTTTTTCTAAGGGATTCTTGGCCACAATAGTATATACAATTCCATCTGAGTTAAATTCACCCATTCCAGTCCATTTTAGTTTGCTGATTCCTAAAATGTCCATGTTCACTCTTGCCATCTCCTGTTTGACCACTTCAAATTTGCCTTGATTCATGGAACTAACATTCCAGGTTCCTATGCAATATTTCTCTTTATATCATTGGCCTTTACTTTCATCCCCAGTCACAACCACAACTGGGTGTTGCTTTTGCTTTGGCTCCATCTCCTCAATCTTTCTGGAGTTATTTCTCCACTGATTTACAGTAGCACATAGGGCACCTTCCGACCTGGGGAGTTCATCTCTCAGTGTCCTATCTTTTTGCCTTTTCATACTGTTCATGGAGTTCTCAAGGCAAGAATACTGAAGTGGTTTTTCATTCTCTTCTCCAGTGGACCACGTTTTGTTAGAACTCTCCACCATGACCAGTCCATCTTGGGTGGCCCTACACAGCATGGTTCATGGACCATATAAGGCTGTGGTCCATGTGATCAGATTGGTTAGTTTTCTGTGATTGGTTTTCAGTCTGTGTGCCCTCTGATGGAGAAGGATAAGAGGCTTATGGAAGCTTCCTGATGGGAGACACTGACTGAGGGGAAACTGGGTCTTTTTCTGATGGGCGGGACCATGTTTAGCAAAACTTTAATCCAATTTTCTGTCAATGGGTGGGGCTGTGTTCATCCCTGTTATTTGACCTGATGCCAATCTATGGTGGAGCTAATGAAGATAATGGAGACGTCCTTCAAAAGGTCCCACGCACTCCCTGCTTCACTCAGTCCCCATGACCCTGCAGTAGGCCACCACTGGCCCATGCCCCCGCCAGAGACTCTTGGACACTCATGGGCATGTCTGGGTCAGTCTCTTGTGGGGTCACTACTCCTTTTCCTGGGTCCTAGTGTGCACAAGGTTCTGTTTGTGCCCTCCAGTTGTCTGTTTCCCAATCCTATGTACGTTCTGGAAGCTCTATGGTGGGGTGAGTGCTACTGACTAAAGGATCAAGAGTAAACACTAAGCCTTTTTTCTTTCTTTTTTTTTTTTTTTGATATGATGATGCTTTGTGCTGAAGTTTATCTTTCCAAAATCCATGTGTCAAAATAATAACCTCCAGTACCTAACAATGTAACTTTGCTTAGAAGTAAAATCTTTGCAGAGGCAATGATTTACATTAAGATAAAGTCATTGTGGAGTAGTGTGGGAAGCTAATCCTATAAGACAGATGTCCTTCTAAAAAGGAATATTTAAACACAGACATACACACAGGAAGAATATTATGTGATATGTCTAACAAGCCAAGAATGTCACAGACTGCCAATACACTGTCTGAAACTAGGAAAGAGGCATGCAAGAGATTCTCCCTCACTGCCCTCAGAAAGAATTATTCCTGCCAAAACTTTGATCTAGGACTTTGAGACTCTAGAACCAAGAGACAATAAATTTCTGTTGTTAAAGTCACCTAGTTCATAATACTTAGTTAAAACAGCTTCAGTTCAGTCGCTCAGTCATGTCTGACTCTTTGCAACCCCATGAACTGCAGCACGCCAGGCCTCCATGTCCATCACCAACTCCTGGAGTTCACTCAGACTCACGTCCATTGAGTCAGTGATGCCATCCAGCCATCTCATCCTCTGTCGTCCCCTTCTCCTCATGCCCCCAATCCCTCCCAGCATCAGAGTTTTTCCAATGAGTCAACTCTTCACATGAGGTGGCCAAAGTACTGGAGTTTCAGCTTTAGCATTATTCCTTCCAAAGAAATCCCAGAGTTGATCTCCTTCAGAATGGATTGATTGGATCTCCTTGCAGTCCAAGGGACTCTCAAGAGTCTTCTCCAACACCACAGTTCAAATGCATCAATTCTTCAGCACTCAGCCTTCTTCACAGTTCAACTCTCACATCTATACATGACCACAGGAAAAACCATAGCCATGACTAGACGGACCTTAGTCAGCAAAGTAATGTCTCTGCTTTTGAATAAGCTATCTAGGTTGGTCATAACTTTTCTTCCAAGGAGTAAGCATCTTTTAATTTCATGGCTGCAATCACCATTTGCAGTGATTTTAGAGCCCCCCCAAAAAAATAAAGTCTGATACTGCTTCCACTGTCTCCCCATCTATTTCCCATGAAGTGATGGGACCAGATGCCATGATCTTCGTTTTCTGAATGTTGAGCTTTAAGCCAACTTTTTCACTCTCCTCTTTCACTTTCATCAAGAGGCTTTTTAGTTCCTCTTCACTTTCTGCCATAAGGGTGGTGTCATCTGCCTACCTGAGGTTATTGATATTCTCCTGGCAATCTTGATTCCAGCTTGTGTTTCTTCCAGTCCAGCGTTTCTCATGATTTACTCTGCATAGAATTTAAATAAGCAGGGTGACAATATACAGCCTTGACATACTCCTTTTCCAGTCTGTTGTTCCATGTCCAGTTCTAACTGTTGCTTCCTGACCTGCATACAGATTTCTCAAGAGGCAGGTCAGGTGGTCTGCTATTCCCATCTCTTTCAGAATTTTCCACAGTTTATTCTGATACACACAGTGAAAGGCTTTGGCATAGTCAATAAAGCAGAAATAGATGTTTTCCTGGAACTCTCTTGCTTTCTCCATGATCCAGCAGATGTTGGCAATTTGATCTCTGGTTCTTCTGCCTTGTCTAAAACCAGCTTGAACGTCAGGAGGTTCACGGTTCTCATATTGCTGAAGCCTGGCTTGGAGAATTTTGGGCATTACTTTACTAGCATGTGAGATGATTGCAATTGTGTGGTAGTTTGAGCATTCTTTGGCATTGCCTTTCTTTGGGATTGGAATGAAAACTGACCTTTTCCAGTCCTGTGGCCACTGGTGAGTTTTCCAAATTTGCTGGCATATTGAGTGCAGCACTTTCACAGCATCATCTTTCAGGATTTGAAATAGCTCCACTGGAATTCCATCACCTCCACTAGCTTTGTTCGTAGTGATGCTTTCTAAAGCCCACTTGACTTCACGTTCCAGGATGTCTGGCTCTAGATGAGTGATCACACCATTGTGATTATCTTTTTCATGAAGATCTTTTTTGTATAGTTCTTCTGTGTATTCTTGCTACCTCTTCTTAATATCTTCTGCTTCTGTTAGGTCCATACAATTTCTGTCCTTTATCGAGCCCATCTTTGCATGAAATGTTCCCTTGGTATCTTTAATTTTCTTGAAGAGATCACTAGTCTTTCCCATTCTGTTCTTTTTTTCTATTTCTTTGCATTGATCAGTGAAGAAGGCTTTCTTATTTCTTCTTGCTATTCTTTGGAACTCTGCACTCAGATGCTTATGTCTTTCCTTTTCTCCTTTGTTTTTCACTATAACTGGGATGCTGGGAAATTTGAAGGCAGCAGAAGGGGATCACAGAGGTCGATATGGTTGGATGGCATCACCAACTCAACTGATATGAATTTGAGCAAACTTGGGAAATGGTGAAGGACAGGGAAACCTGGCGTGATGCAGTCTGTGGGGTCGCAAAGAGTCAGACACGACTTAGCAACTAAACAACCACATACTCAGCCTGAAATACATCTAAAGGTTATTCTGAGGATTAGGTGTAGCAATGTATGAGAAGCATTATGTAACCTAGAAAATTACATAAAAATATGACTATATATTTTTCCCCAAAGAGAAAGTAATTGTTACATTAACCATTAGCTAAGCTGTTGTAGGTCTTCCCTGGTGACTCAGAGGTTAAAGCATTTGCCTGCAATGTGGAAGACCCGGGTTCAATCCCTGGGTCGAGAAGATCCCCTGGCAAGTGTACTGGAGTGGGTTGCCATTTCCTTCTACAGGGGATCTAGATGTATTTCAAGCTGGATATGTTGTTGTTGTTTAGTTGCTAAGTCATCTGACTCTTGTGACCATATGGGACTGCATCACACCAGGTTTCCCTGTCCATCACCATTTCCCAAATTTGCTCAAATTCATGTCAGTTGAGTTGGTGATGCCATCCAACCATATCGACCTCTGTGATCCCCTTCTCCTGCTGCCTTCAATCTTTCCCAGCATCCTAGTTATAGCTGTAACTAAATTTAATATAGCTGATTCCAGTGAATCAGCTTTTCTCAGCAGGTGGCCAAAGTATTGGAGCTTCAGCTTCAGCATTTGTATTTTTGAATGACTATTCAGCGTTAATTTTCTTTAGGATTGACTGGTTTGATCTCCTTGCGGTCCAAGAGATGCTCAAGAGTCTTCTCCAGCACCACAATTCGAAAGCATCATTTCTTTGGTGTTCAGGCTTCTTTATGACTGGCTTTACTTATACTGGTTCTGCACATAATGAAACTGCTTCTTTTACAACTTAAGAGAATTGGGAAAGTAACAGAACCAATGAAAAGTGCAGCAAAGTATTGAAACTAAATTGTCAAATCAAATTCTATGCTAGTTTTTAAATCAAACAAATAACATTAAAAAATTGTTATTTGTTTTTTTTTTTTTTCTGCTTAGATCAGAGAAAAACTCCCATTATACACCAAGTGTTCCCTCTAAGAAGATAACTAATAGCACAGAATAAAATACTGTGGATATCTAATCATCTTGCCAATGGTTTTCTTTCCATTTACATTAAGAGCTGCCATTCTAATTAAAATGAATTTCTAATATATCCTATATTATGGGAAAGGAAAAAGTAAAGAAGATAGTCTGAATGAATTTTCTCCTCAGCTGTTGTATTTCACTTTCTAATCAATGTACTAGAAAAGTGTTTAACCATCAAACATGAATTTTGTGTTAAGAGAAAATTGCTCTTTGCAATTTGGAAAATCAGCCTTCAGAGATACAAGAATGAGACAATGCTTTTGTTTGTGGAAAAGTTGGGGCTAGAAAAGCCTCCCTTTGGAGATCAGTCTTTGTAGATGGTTGAACTTTCCTCAATACCACTCTCTGTTTATTGTATCCTCCCCCCGCCCCCGCCCAAATAACTAGAGAATACCCTGAATAAATACTTCATACATGATTTTAAAATACTATACATCCAGAAATTCCAGGAATTCGTCTTGGCAATTTTCATGAGTATGTAAAGAAATAAAAGAGGAAAACTTTTAAAAAATAGGAAGTATGGTGATGTTAAAGAAGATGGTAACTGGAAAATGCCCACTGGGTATAAAATCCTGATGATCACTGATAAAAACAGTGTCCATTGCATATTTAGAATGAGAGGAGAGGAAGGAAAAAATATATCCATTCTGAAAGTTTAATTATAAAGTAAAGGAGTAATATAACTGAAGCCAGCAGGAGACTTCCAATTATTTTTATTGATATCTTATCTTGAATGAGCAGAGTCAGTTTTCTTCTAAGTTGAATATAACTATTCTAAACTTCTTTAAAAATATATAATGTGTGAGACAGCTTTATATTTTGCATTTTCACTGTGGATAGAAGTTCAGTTCAGTTCAGTCACACAGTCGTGTCCGACTTTTTGCGACCCCATGAATCGCAGCACTCCAGGCCTCCCTGTCCATCACCAACTCCCAGAGTTCACTCAGACCCACGTCCATCGAGTCAGTGATGTCATCCAGCCATCTCATCCTCTGTCGTCCCTTTCTCCTCCTGCCCACAATCCCTCCCAGCATCAGAGCCTTTTCCAATGAGTCAACTCTTTGCATGAGGTGGCCAAAGTACTGGAGTTACAGCTTTAGCATCATTCCTTCCAAAGAAATCCCAGGGCTGATCTCCTTCAGAATCGACTGAGGAGAGAAGACAGCCTGGTTAATCTTGTCTCTACCATAACTATTTCTGACTTCCACAATCAAGTTTATAAAAAAGGCACAATGAGTCTCTGAAAACTTAAATTGTGTGGCTTTAAGGCCACATAATTAACTCAGATCACACATTTTCATGATTAAAACTGCCCAACTTGCCTAAATGTGTTCATTTCTTTGGTGAGTTAAAATTAATGGTATGATAAAATTTCAGTTACTACCATCTCTAAGACACTTTGTCAACAGTGATTCCCAAAGTCTTTTATTTTTGGCAAGGAAAGGTGATATATTTGGCAAGGATAGGTGAGATTATATGCATTAATCTCCTGGCTGATGTCATTTAAGGGGAAAAAATAACTTTGCAATTCTTTGAAAGTTAATTTCTTAAAAAAAATGTAGAAAACTATCTTGAAGATAGGATTTATTTTCTTTTCTCTTAACTTTCAGAGACTTTTGAGACTTTTTCCAACTCAAGATTTTTTGGGTTTTGTTTGCTTGTTTTTTTTGCTTTGACTTTTTATTCTGTTCAGGTGCATTGAAGCATTTATGCCAGATAATCTCATTGCTTGAGTTTACTTTTTAGCTTTTTAAATTTCCTATACCCCAAAAGATTACCTGTCAACATTTATAAGCCTTCTAAAACTAGGTGTAGTAATAACCATCTTAAGTGAAATTTAGCAGCTATGTCTTCTCCTCCGATTCCATGTCTGTTCTCTGAAAAATTCTGGAACTGGCACTAGAACATATGCCCCAAATAGTGTTATTCTTTCTGCACAGTCCTTGTGAAACTTTTTTTTATAACAAAAGTAGTTCCATTTGAATGTAAATTCAGTTAGAACTTTTTTATTTTTCCTACAATGGAATCTGACTTCTGCTATTTATTTGACTTCATATTTTTTAATTCATTAAAATTCTTCAACAACATCCATATTATAAAGGCTCTAAAAATAAGCCTATTATTAACTCAAGAAGTATGTTTTTTTCTTAGTTCACCAAAGTTTTTTCTCGTGTCTTATAAATAATTATTAACATTATTATATACTTTCAAGGACTTCACAGTACTTTTAAATTGCCTCAGTTCATGAACATAAATATTTATGAAAAGTTTTACAGGTTGCTACCTTTTTGTATGCCTTTGTGTCTGGTTATGTTTATTGTCACACTGAGACACCCTGCAATCAGGATTTTTATGACTTTGAAGAACTCTGGCATGCTGTTTATCTAAAAATTGATCATTTTCATGGAAATCCTTAGCAAATGTGAAAATTCATCTCTAGAGAACTTTACAAGATCTATTCACTATATTTCATTTAATTTGCAAAAAAAAAAAAAATGCTAGTCATAAAGATTCCTGAAGTAAATAGGCTGCTACTTTTTGAAAGTAAACAAACAAAATCCTGGTTTTTAACTTGTCTGCTTTGATATGTTCTAAAATCATACTTTATTTGAAATTACTGATTATAGAAATTCATTGCATATATAAAGTATGAAACTAAATATCATATTATTTCTCATTTTCAAAATATAAAATGCTTTCCATATCTTGACATGATTTATTGTTTGGAAGCAGCAGAGATATCTAGTTTCTTGTCCTCATACTAAGGTTCCTTTGCTAATGGAATCTTATCTTTCATCATGTCTTATTAAACTTCATTTTTTATTTTATTTTGTTGGAATTTCACACACAGAAGTCCTACCATATTCTCCCAAAGAAAAACTTTTCCTGGAAAGAAAAAAAATAAAAAAAGTTACTGCTTTTAAAATAAAAATGACATAAGGTTACAATTACATTCTATTATCACAGTCTACTCTTTAATCTCTATGGTTAAATGTGACTACTGATTACTTTTATAAAACAATGAAATAATTTAGGTATTTTTCTATATTTATAAATACTAAAGAGCAGAAATTCATTAATTATCTTATATAAAGTAAGAATGAAAACCCCAAATTTTCAACCATTTTCCAAATCTTTTTACAATTCTATTCATTTCAATAACTAAACTTTCTTGTATATGTTAGCAAATTCTCAGAGAAGCATGATATAGATTCTACATAGATTTATAGATTTTTGACTTTAGTACCAATTCATTAACTCTTAATGATTTAAAGGGTCATTTTCACCTAAAATTATAAAATGTTAAAATTTTTTAAATTTTAAGTTTTTATACAAAATAGAAACACAAAATGCATTAAAGATCTAAATGCAAGACTGTATACTATAAAACTCCTAGAGGAAAACATACACAGAACACTCTTTTGATATAAATTGCTCCAATAATTTTTTTGAATCCATCTTCAAAAATAAAGAAATAAAAGCAAGAATAAACCAATGAGAGCCAAATAAACTTAAAAGCTTTTACATAGCAAAGAAAACCATAAACAAAATGAAAAGACGACCTACGGAATGAGGGAAAATAGTTGTTAATGATATGACCAGTAAGAGATTAATATTCAACATATATAAATAGCTCATACAACTTGACATCAAACAACAACAAGAAAAAAAAAAAAACCTCAATTAATAAGTGGGCAGAAGAATCAAATAATATTTTTCAAATAATATATGCATATGACACATGAAAAGGTGCTCAAAATTCCTAATTACCAGGGAAATGTAAGTCTAAACTACACTGAGCTATCACCTTATGCTAGTCAGAGTGGTTGAATGAAAAAGAATACAAATAACAAATATTGGTGAGCATGTGGAGGAAAGGAACACCTTTGTGCACATTGGTGGTAATATAAATTGGTGCATCCACTGTGGAAAACAATATGGAAGTTTCTCAAAAAACTAAAAATAGAACTACCATATGGCCCAGTAATTGCACTTCTGCAAATATTACAAAAAAACAAAAACAAAAATACTAATTTGAAAATATTTATATACACCAATATTCATAGCAGCATCATTTACCATGCCAAGATATGGAATCAACCTAAGTATATATTAACAGATTAATGAGTAAAGAAAAAATGACATATACATCCAATGGAACACCACTCTGCCATAACAAAGAATGACATTTTATCATTTTCACCAATATAGAGGGAACGGGAGTACATTATGCTAAATGAAATAAGTCATACAGAAAAAGACAAATACTATTCAGTATCACTTAAATGTGGAATCTAGAAAAACAACAAACTAGCAAATAAAACAAAAAAGCAGATTAACAGATATAAAGAACAAACTAGTGGTTACAAGTAGAGAGGAGGGGAGCGGTAATGTGTATGGTACATGAATTATATCTCAATAAAGCTAAGGCTAGGCTTTCTAGATGGCACCAGTGGTAAAGAAACTTCCTGTCAATGTAGGAAACATAAGAGATATTGTTCAGTCCCTAGGTCTGGAAGATCCCCTAGAGGAGAGTACAGCAACTAGCTCTAGCGTTCTTGCCTGGAGAATCCCATGGACAGAGGAGCCTGGTAGGCTATAGTCAAAAGGGTCATAAAGAGTTGGACACAAATGAAGCAATTTAGCATGAATGCATGCAAAGCTAATACCATAAATATACATATATATACTTTAATACTACTTAAAATATCAAAATCAAAAATTAAAACTGTAAATATAAACCTCATTCAGTATTACATTATGAAAAAATAATGAATAAAAGATATATAATTTGAGTCTTCCCAGGTGGTGCATAATTGTATTATTATTTAAACAATTACTTATAAAAATCCCTTTTAATAAAATATTTCCTGAACTAGTTTCTGAATATGCAATGTTTTATACCTATCTTATAAAATATTTTCATTTTAAAATATGTATGGATACAAAAGAGCTTTAGGAAAAACAGACAAATGTAGTTACCTTATCAATATTTTATTAGAAAGAACACACTTTGAAATTAACTGATGATATTTGAAAAAATATTTTCTAATTGTTTTAGACAGACAAATGAAGAATATTTTTAAAGTATCAATTTGCTTTGAAAACTATCTCTTTGGCTGTAGGAAAAAATGTTACCCTTAAATGTTCCATCTGTCATATAATTTTACATTCCTTACAGTGAAATATAATAGTAATAATGCACTTAGTTAAATTAGCAGAATCTAAATGTAATTCAAATTGTAATATATTTCATTCCCCTCAATGACAGCATGCTGTTATTCCAAAACTTTGATGTTTGGGGAATTTAGATTATTTTGATAATTATTTAGTATACCCTTTTATGAAACCTGTTACAGAATTACAACAATTTATAAATGTATAAAATTGGAGCTTATAACTTTATATATTTTTATTATTTTCAAAATTCTAGTATTCTTGACTGAAGAATTCCATGGACAGAGGAGCCTGGTAGGTTACAGTCCTTGAGGTCACAAAGAGTCAGACATGACTGAGCAATTTTCACTTTTGGCTAATTGCAATATTTCTTCAAAGTTAAGAATTTGACAAGTTTCTTATGTGACAAAATCTCAGGCGGTTATGATTAATCTTTTCATAATTTCTGATGGCTTTATATGGCTGTCTTATATGACAAAAAGAATGAAATTAGGTATTTGTCTTTAAGAGTTAATACTTTGCATGACATAATAATGTCTAATATTTTTAAATGCTTACCTTTGCCAGGAACTATCCTAAAGGTTCTATATAAATTTTCTTATTAAATCCTCATAATATTGATCTGATAGGTACTATTACTCTCACCATTTTAAAGATGAAGAATTTAAAGCAACTAGTGTTAAAATCACTCATTAGAATCTATGTCATTAAATTAGAACCAGGATTTGAACCCTTATGCATTGATCCCATAGCCAAATCTTTTAACCACAAAGTGAAAGAAAGTGAAGTCACTCTGCAGTGTCCAACTCTTTGTGACCCCACGGACTGTAGCCCACCAGGCTCCTCTGTCCATGGAATTTTCCAGGCAAGAGTACTGGAGTGGGTGGCCATTTCCTTCTCCAGGGGATCTTCCCAACCCAGGGATCAAACCTGTGTCTCCTGCATTGCAGGCAGATGCTTTACCACCTGAGCCATCAGGGAAGCCCTTTAACCACAAATATGGATGCAAATAAAGAAAAGCCTCAAATTGAACAATAACCACCAAAATGTTTCAATGGGGGTAAATTGGAAAATTTTTCCTTTTGCAGATTTTCTCATATAAGCTTTTCTTTGAGAAGGATATGAGAGGAAGATTAATCCTGACAAAATATGTACTTTTAAAGATACAGATTAATAATGAAGGGTGTTATCATTCATTGCTTTTTATAACTAGAACATACAGTGTGAAAATGGTAGAAGTAGGATTTGGGAACAATAAATGTTGGTTGTTGTCAAACTGAATTCTATTTAATTGTACAGAAAAGAGAATGAAGTTTATTATAAATGAAATCTGAAGTCACTACAAAATTTTAAAGATGTACAAAGAAATAAATGATTTTAAACTATCTTAATGCTCTGTATTTATTATACTGTATAGCAAAAAATTTAGGAAGGTACAAATTTGAAATACATAAACTATTAAGCCTTCAGTGATGGGATCTACTTGGCCCCCTAAATGGAAAAATCAGCAACCATAAGGGAAAAAGAAAACTCTAATTTAAAAATATTTTGCTAACATAAACAAAGTCTCCCTTAAAATACAGCCATCATAAATCCCTCTACAAAAGATTTATGATCAAAAAGGAGACAGACCACTTATAACTAGATGAGAAATCACAGAAACAAAACTTTCCAAAACTTAACCCAACTTTTTTCTCATTAATTTTCTAACATTTGATTTCCCCTGAAATCTTTACCTTCTCTTTAAGAAGGTATGTTCAGTTCAGTTCAGTTGCTCAGCAGTGTCCGACTCTTTGCGACCCCAAGGACTGCAACATGCCAGGCTTCCCTGTCCATCACCAACTCCTGGAGCTTGCTCAAACTCATGTCCCTCGAGTCGGTAATGCCATCCAACCATCTCATCCTCTGTCATCCCCTTTTCCACCTGCCTTCAATCTTTCCCAGCATCAGGGTCTTTTCCAATGAGTCAGTTCTTTGCATCACGTGGCCAGAGTATTGGAGTTTCAGCTTCAGTATCAGTCCTTCCAATGAACAGTCAGGACTGATTTCCTTTAGGATTGACTGGTTTGCTTTCCTTGCAGTCCAAGGGACTCTCATCTTCTCCAACACCACAGTTCAAAAGCATTATAATATATTACTATTATGTAAGATAAGTAATGCCACTCTCTTACATACATTGGATGGCGGTGGACAGAGAATAATATCCAAATTTTTATCCTGATATAGAACCTAAAAGATCTGACAGCTCTTCTCTTTTAGAGCTACATGTCTCAGAAACAGTATAATCACAGTGGTTCAGAGGCTATTCTTTGTGGACAAATTCCCTTCAATGAGTTGTTACTTCACCTATTTCCTATTGATTGCAAGGAGATCAAACCAGTCAGTCCTAAAGGAAATCAGCCCTGAATACTGAAGCTGAAGCTTCAATACTTTGGCCCCCTGATGAGAAGAGCCAACTCATTGGAAAAGACCCTGATGCTGGGAAAGACTGAAGGCAGGAAGAGAAAGGGATGACAGAGGATGAGATTTTGGATGGTATCACCGATTTAAACAACATGAGTTTGAGCAAACTTTGGGAGATGGTGAAGGACAAGGAACCCTGGTGTACTGCAGTCCATGGGGTTTTAAAGAGTTGGACAGGTCTGAGCAAAAGAAAAACTATCTCCTAATTTGAATAATGAGAATACAATAATTCTTTTTATGTGCTGTGTTTAGTCATTCATTTGTGTCCAACTCTTTGTGACCCCCTTTGACTGCAGCCTGCCAGGTTTCTCTGTCTATGGGGATTCTCCAGGGAAGAATACTGGAGTGGGCTGCCATGCCCTCCTCCAAGGGATCTTCTCAGCCCAGGTCTCCCCAATTGCAAGAGGAATCTTTACTGACTAAACCACCAGGGAAGCCCATTATTCTTATAGACTTGTGAAATAATGCTCAATCCAATGAAAGCACTCAATAAATATTAGATGCTATTACTTGTCAGTTTTAAAATATTTTTACTCCCTACCTTTCTTATGTGGTCTTTTTATTTTTTCAGCAAATATTTTGGCTCTTGAAAAAAAAATAATGTTTTTTAGATATACAATGTGTCAGGTACTAGGTGAGGAAACCATGATCCAACGCTTTGTGGATAGCTCTTTTCATAATGGACATACTGGGGGTAAAAAGACGTAATATTCCAAAGGTTCATTAATGTACACAAAGACTTATTTAATTATGACTGTGTAAGCTTACTATAGACAAATATTCAATGTAATCAGTTACAAGGAAATATGACCTTGGGATGTGACATTTAACCTAAGTCTAAAGCATGAGCAAGAGTTAGCCTGATGAGTGAGGTTTAAAGGACAGAAATTTATAAGAGGGCAAAGTGTTTAGATTCCCCATCCAGATTTCAAACTCTGATTGCTTGAATTTGCCTAGTCATTTTTTTTAAATGAACGTGCTCTTTATTGTTCAATCCCTAAGCTTTTATTTTTTTATGACCTAATCCATTATTCTCAACTATACATACATTTCTTTGCTTCAAGCCTTGGTCTCATCCCTCTTTTATAATATTTTCTTATAAAGAATACTTTTTCCTTTTCCTTGTTCATTACAGACAAAAATTATTGGAATTACCTCAGTTGCATCTCCAGACTCTCAAATAGTCTTTCACAATGAGCTGTTATCATACTTGTGCTGTTGATAGCATTATTTCCTAAAACTACTGGATGTTGTTGTTACTCACTGTCTCTTATTCAATTGAGAATTAGGGAAAATACACACTGGGTAATAGTGATGGGATTTAAATCATACTCCCCCACTTACTAGTTGTGCTTTTATGTGCAAGTTTTTAAATTATTTTGGCCTCAATTGAAACATGCAAAAATGGAGTATCAATCATATCTCTTTGTGTTTTTATTTAAGGGTAAAATGAGATTACATATTAGTTAGCACATAATTAAATGCTTAATAACTTATTATTTTCATTAGCTTACCTTCTAATATAAAATATCAGATCTAACCTATATGAATTTTAAAGCCTATTTTATTCTTTAGTTTATATTCATATATTGTAACAAGATAGGAGTCTCTCTCAACTTTGCCACTTCTTATCCTGATAGGAAGATTTTTCCTTAAGCCTGATAAAATCCCATGAGAAGCACTCATTTTTTTTACTGAGATAACAAATGTTTACTTTATAGATGCTCTACTCTGGGGAATCCAAAGATCTCCTCACACAGAACACTCTAAAGAACTATCAAGGCTTTTCTTGGATAGAGCTATTAGGTAGGAAGTAGATATGAGCAATGCCCCTAGCCAAAAAGGATGTAAGCTGATCTCTAAACCTCATTTCAGATACACCCAGGAGAGCTCAAACATATGCTACAAAAATAACCAGGCTTTCCCAACTCCTGCACATGCACCCCAGGCACATAGTGGATACAAACTAATCGTAGCAGGGGCTTCCTCAACTACCTTTAGGCAGCTAGAAGCCCATTGCTGCTACTGCTAAGTCACTTCAGTTGTGTCCGACTCTGTGTGACCCCATAGATGGCAGCCCACCAGGCTCCCCTGTCCCTGAGATTCTCCAGGCAAGAATACGGGAGTGGGTTGCCATTTCCTTCTCCAATGCATGGAAGTGAAAAGTGAAAGCTAAGTCGCTCAGCCGTGTCCTACTCTTAGTGACCTCATGGACTACAGCCTACCAGGCTCCTCTGTCCATGGGATTTTCTAGGCAAGAGTACTGGAGTGGGTTGCCATTGTCTTTTCTGAGGAGCCCATTAAGTGTTCATAAATATTCTATACATACATACATCGATTATAACAGACTGAATTATGGGAAGATTGTGCAACACAATCTGTTGTTATGTAACCTGCAACTGTCAGTCTTCCTTGAGCATATGCTATTTGCATTCCCTTTCCTGACTGGTGATGGGTACAAGCCCTATTTTGCACAGGGCACAACCAAGAGGAGGAGACAGAATGTATAAAAAAGGGGAAGCCAAGAGGGATTATCATGACTTCTTTAGGGTCTCTTTGTCTCCATGCCTTGGAGGTGTCTGTTAATAGACATTCTGCTTGCTTGAGCTGTAACTGAGCTGTGACTTGTTTGTTGTTGTAAACCCCTTAATCCCTCTTTCCAAATCTTTGTTGTGATGAGACAAGAACTGAGGGAGAGAAAGAAACCAACCCAACAGAGTCCAACAAGTTGAAGGTCTCTGAATTTCAACTTCTATTTTGTCATTTAGTGGTGATTACAGGCCAGTGATTTAAGAAGTAGACATACTTTACAGATTAGAAAGCTGAAGCTAAGGATGATTGGGAAACAGAGAGATCTGCTTGTTGTTCAGAAGCCTGGTGTGCTGTAGTCCATAGGTCAAAAAAGTCGGACACGGCTGAAAGCCTGAACAACAACAAGCAGATCTTTCTGATTACTAAGTTCAAGGATATATGATATGTTAGTTCGTTCAGTTGCTCAGTTGTGTCTGACTCTTTGTGATCCCATGAATTGCAGCACACCAGGCCTCCCTGTCCATCACCATCGCTCAGAGTTCACTCAGACTCACGTCCATCGAGTCCGTGATGCCATCCAGCCATCTCATCCTGGGTCGTCCCCTTCTCCTCCTGCCCCCAATCTCTCCCAGCATCAGTCTTTTCCAAAGAGTCAACTCTTCATGTGAGGTATCCAAAGTACTGGAGCTTCAGCTCTAGCATCATTCCTTCCAAAGAAATCCCAGGGCTGATCTCCTTAAGAATGGATTGATTGGATCTCCTTGCAGTCCAAGGGACTCTCAGGAGTCTTCTCCAACATCACAGTTCAAACGCATCAATTCTTTGGTGCTCAGCCTTCTTCACAGTCCAACTCTCACATCCATACATGACCACAGGAAAAACCAGAGCCTTGACTAGACGGACCTTAGTCGGCAAAGCAATGTCTCTGCTTTTGAATATACTATCTTGGTTGGTTATAACTTTTCTTCCAAGGAGTAAGCGTCTTTTAATTTCATGGCTGCAGTCACTATCTGCAGTGATTTTGAAGCCCAAAAAAATAAAGTCTGACACTGTCTCTACTGTTTCCCCATCTATTTCCCATGAAGTGATGGGACTGGATGCCATGATCTTCATTTTCTGAAAGTTGAGCTTTAAGCCAACTTTTTCACTCTCCTCTTTCCTTTCATCAAGATGCTTTTTAGCTCCTCTTCACTTTCTGCCATAAAGGTGATGTCATCTGCATATCTGAGGTTATTGATATTTCTCCCCACAATCTTGATTCCAGCTTGTGTTTCTTCCAGTCCAGCGTGTCTCATGATGTACTGTGCATAGAAGTTAAATAAGCACGGTGATAATATACAGCCTTGACATGCTCCTTTTCCTATTTGGGACCAGTCTGTTGTTCCACATCCAGTTCTAACTGTTGCTTCCTGACCTGCATACAGATTTCTCAAGAGGCAGGTTAGGTGGTCTGATATTCCCATCTCTTTCAGAATTTTCCACAGTTTACTATGATCCACACAGTCAAAGGCTTTGGTATGGTCAATAAAACAGAAATAGATGTTTTTCTGGAACTCTCTTGCTTTTTCCATGATCCAGCGGATGCTGGCAATTTGATCTCTGGTTCCTCTACCTTTTCTAAAATCAACTTGAACATCAGGGAGGTCACGGTTCACGTATTGCTAAAGCCTGGCTTGGAGAATTTTGAGCATTACTTTACTAGCATGTGAGATGAGTGCAATTGTGTGGTAGTTTGAGCATTCTTTTGCATTGCCTTTCTTTGGGACTGGAATGAAAACTGACCTTTTCCAGTCCAGTGGCCACTGCTGAGTTTTCCCAACTAGGGAACACATAAGAAAGGAAAAATATAAGGGATAATGTTTCTTATATTTATATAGATAAATATTATTTATATAAAACATTCTTGTTAACAGATGACTGCTATGGGCAGTTGAAGGTTAGCCATGTTTTTAAAGTGTTTATTTAGAATTTGCATGTCTCTTGTGTTAATCAATAATATTTTTTAAAGTATTATCAATTATTCAGTACCAAAATTATCAACTTAAAAAGGATTAATCTAGAATTGTTTTTAACAATAATATGCAATGTTTTATACATGAGAGAGATATCCAAAAACATCAGTATTATGAATGATTGTGAACTGTTGAAAAATAAAGAAAATACTATTAATATTATTGGAAATGCCTTGGGAAATCACTTAGAATGTCATAAAGACAATATATATTTTACATTGTTATTAAGTTAGAACATTTTCTAGTAGATAATTACATGTATTTTCATTAAGGCTTTTGATTTTGTGTTTATGATCTTTGTGTTGTTTCAAAGAGGCTATGTTTTCTAGCACCTCCAAGTGGATGCCACCAATTTTTAGTGTTCTTTTGTTATATACATTACCAGAGGGATACTCCACTTTGGAATGTTCAAAATGAAAATCTCTTTCCCTCTATAAATACTTATTTTTCTATTGAGACATACTTTTGCCAATTGCTAGTCTATTTGGTTTCATCATAGCTCATGCTCTGTCCATTTGATGCCGGCTTCATTTTTACATGAGATCTAGTGTTGGGTAACAGTTTGATCTGTACACAAATATTAATTCTCAGTATCCAATAGGTATTATGTAGTTTCTACTTAAACTTTTCCATCTGTATTTTGGTTATAGAAGTAGTTCCTGATTCATAAATTTGTTTTTAGGAGCAAATGTGTTTACTTAACCAAAGAGTTGGCAGTACCTGGTGCCTTATAAGGACTTTCTTGGTAAATATAAACTATTGAAGTACTTCTGCTTTACAGAAATGGTTTTCTTATCTTCTGATCATTTGAACTGTTAAAAAATGTACTCAGCAAACGTGATGCTAACTCTCCTTATTAATTATTTTGGAACACTGTATATAATCTGAGATCTTAAGCATCCATTATGAGCTGCTCCCTTTCCCACCCTTTGCTGCTCATAATTTTAAAATACAGTTACAGTAGAGATAAGTAACTGCGTGCTCCTTTAAGTTAAGAACCTAATTTTAAGGTAATATTAGTATTTGATACATTAATCTAAGATTACAAACACACAAAGAAGTGCTTTTCTGTCAAGGGGTTAGTCGGCTTCTGTTTTATACAAATAGTCAACTCCTTCCTTATATTAGTGGGATATACTGAATAAATCTGGCATATTTTCAATGCTAGTATGGGTCATATTTGCATCTTTATTTATGTGTATTTAGGTACATGTTAAAAAAGAAAAATCTCTGAAGGATCTTGAAGCCAAATGACACTTTAAACTGGTAGTCTAATTGACTTTGTTATCCTATTGTAAAATAATATCATTTATGTTTTTAAGCTTCTTCATGCTAAAATAAGTAGTTTCAATGTCACTTCAATCTTATTAGATATCAGGGATGTATCTAAAATACTTTCTTTTTAGTAGATTTAAATTGTATTTTCTTATTCATGTTTTCACATCATTAGAAATTAAACACCTATAAAGAACATCCTCATGCAGTGGCTTTCTATTTCTAGAAAATAGGTTATTTCATTTCTTAAGGTCCCCAGATGAGATTTCACTCTCATGCCATCTGGCAAGATAATAAGATAACATCTAAAATCAATACCCTAATATGATCCTGGCTAAAAAACTAGCCTCAATGAGAATTGATGGCATATGGCTGAAGCTTAAGAAAAAGCAAAAAGGCTAATGTTACTTTTTTTGAAAAATGCACAAAAGCCTAATTTTCTTAAAAGAAAGAATATAAAGCATAGACTATTTCAATTCATAGAATTGCTCATTGCATATGATGAAAATACTTTCATAAAATCTTCTTCCCAAATATATTTTATATTTAGTTTGCAAAGCACCAATTTTTAAAGAATAAATATTTTAATTTACATGAATTAAGTTAGGGACAAAATGAGACAAGTACATTCAAAAATCCATACCTAGGTGCACAAGGATATTTAAGCTAAAAAAAGAAACTATAACAAAAATAAAAGAACAAAAACTAGAGAAATTATAAGCAATATACAACCTGCATTTGTTTCTGCTCAACTTATGAATGTACTTTAACTGAAATGAGAATAGGGAGGGTATATTTAGATAACTTTCTCAATTATGGACCTTAATCATAAACACTGTATGTGTTCTGTGGGGATGAGAGTTTGAATAAATTGGTATTTTGCTTAATCACATTGTAGTTGAACATAAGATGTCTATGATTTCAAGCTTTTGACATTTGTTGAGTTTGTTTTAGGATCTTGTATGTTGTCAATATTCTAAAATGCCTTCTGTGTAAATAAACAGTGTTTCCTTAAGTTATTCATTACAGATTTTATTCCTATACATTATTAAAGAGATATAAAACATTAGATCAAGACTGTTATTTCTGTTATTTAGGTTGTTTATATCTTTAGCGATTTTTAATATACTTTAAGAGCAGTTTTTCTTTCACAGCAAAATTGAGCAGAAGGTACAGAGATTTGCCATATACCTCCTGCTCCCACATATGCATAGCCTCCCTCATAATCAATATCCATCAGCAGAGTGGTATATTTGTGAGAAATGCCAAGTCTACATTGACACATAATCATGCACAGCCTATAGTTTACTTTAGTGTTCACTACTGGTATCCACACTATCATCCCATGTCCTGTCATTGGATTATGCAGGTAGCCTTGAGGAAGAACTTGAAAGGTCCATTATTGCCCCTCCTATGTGAGAACAAATCAATCATATTTTTCAGAAACCTGTACTTATCAGAGTCTTTCCATGAATCTCTTCGAAAATGAATCACTTTTGCAAAAGTACCAGAGAAAAACAGTAACTGCAAGTGACAAAAGACTTAAATATGGCCATCTTTGAAGATCTGATGTTGACTCTGCCAAAGCCTTTGACTGTGTGGATCACAATAAACTGGAAAATTCTGAAAGAGATGGGCATGTCAGACCACCTGACCTGCCTCTTGAGAAACCTGTATACAGGTCAGGAAGCAACAGTTAGAACTGGACACGGAACAACAGACTGGTCCCAAATAGGAAAAGGAGCATGTCAAGGCTGTATATTGCCACCCTGCTTATTTAACTTATATGCAAAGTCCATCATGAGAAATGCTGGGCTGGAAGAAGCACAAGCTGGAATCAAGATTGCCAGGAGAAATATCAATAACCTCAGATATGCAGATGACACCACCCTATGGCAGAAAGGGAAGAACGAAAGAGCCTCTTGATGAAAGTGAAAGAGAAGAGTGAAAAAGTTTTCTTAAAGCTCAACATTCAGAAAACTAAGATCATAGCATCTTGTCCTATCACTTCATGGCAGGTAGATGGGGAAACAGTGGAAACAGTGTCAGACTTTATTTTTCTGAGCTCCAAAATCACTGTGGATGGTGTTTGCAGCCATGAAATTAAAAGACGCTTACTCCTTGGAAGGCAAGTTATGACCAACCTAGACAGAGTATTGAAAAGCAGAGACATTACTTTGCCAACAAAGGTCCATCTAGTCAAGGCTATGGTTTTTCCAGTAGTCATGTATGGATGTGAAAGTTGGACTATAAAGAAAAAGAACTGATTCTTTTGAACTGTGGTGTTGGAGAAGACTCTTGAGAGTCCCTTGGACTGCAAGGAGATCCACCCAGTCCATCCTAAAGGAGATCAGTCCTGGGTATTCATCGGAGGGACTGATGTTGAAGCTGAAACTCCAGTACTTTGGCCACCTGATGCGAAGAGCTGACTCATTTGAAAAGACCCTGATGCTGGGGAAGATTGAGGGCAGGAGGAGAAGCGGACGAAGAGGATGAGACGGTTGGATGGCATCACTGACACAATGGACATGGGTTTGGGTGGACTGCGGGAGTTGGTGATGGACAGGGAGGCCTGGAGTACTGTGGTTCATGGGGTCACAAAGAGTGAGACATGACTGAGCAATTGAACTGAACTGAAAGATCTGATGAGAGTCATTATAAAGCAATTAACAAGGAAATTTTTTCTGTGATGTACCTTCTAAAATTATAACTGATAACATACCAGGACATATCAGATTTTTAGGAATTTCATACAAATATAACCTAAAAAAAGCTTAGTAGCACTTGGTATTGGCAGTACTTCCCATGCGATTAAACATACCAAATAAGCCAAATTAGTTTAACCTCTTTCTTTTACAAGGAGAGAGAACACATCTTTTGAGATATTCTAGGGACTCTCTGAAAAATTCTAAAGACAGTTCAAAACATCACTTAGCATTTGATTTTAGGAAATTTTGTGAAAAATATCATAAGGTTTAAAATACTTGATTAAATAGGATCACAGATATATGTGAAAGGGTGGTTAGTTATCCACTTAAACACACTGCAAAGAAACTTGTAAGGCAAATATAGGAAATTATGTGGTTGTAAACACACATACACACACATACACACAAAACTTAGTTCTTTTAATAAAAAAGAGTAAGTTTTCTTCAGCAAACAGAGTTGATAAAGAAAAAATGCAGAATCTTTGTTTTCTATGGAAATTACATTAAAGGTAAAGAAAAACTTTTTAAAAAACAATTTCTTATTAAGAGGAGACCAATAATCTAAGAAAAGTTTGTCCTTCTAACAGAAAAAAAAATCAAATTTTGTAGCAATGCACTTTTGATATTAAAATTCTTCTTTTATTAATTAAATTCATTCCAATCTCAGCTTGACTACACATTAAATTCCTTTCTCAATAAATATTCTTATTTCACAATCATTTGTAACATTCTATATCATTCAGCTTTTGTCCAATCTTTTTTGTTAGTTTTTCATTCTGGAACATCATTTTACTTTTGGACAGAATTACTTTTTCACCCAATATCCTTCATATTTTTCCTTATGTGAAAAAAAATATATTTTCCTTATAATTTTTCATGTAGTTATTTTCTCTCACACATTATTTCTAATGGTTGTGTAAAAAACTTTAGTTCTTTGACAAATATCTTTTGGTAATACCTTCTTGGGGTATAAAAACATCACATATACACAATATATATCTATAGATATACATAAACATGCAGGTAAAGACAAACTGAAGCTTTCATTCTAATGCTTTAAGCATGAATCAGGTATGCCACTCAGATGGCTAGTTTTTTACTGATACCTGTGGTTTTATAAAGACTAGATTTTAAGGGATGGGAACATCTACAGTGGTCTGTACTTTAAAAAGCCTCTTGCCCCCTTTTTTCTTTCAGTTTTTGCAGGCAGGATTTTAGCAATCTCCTGGGGTGTTTACATTTCAAAGACATGATAAATTTTACAACTTCAAGAGATAAAGAATACAAGTTTTCTCCTAGGAGTTTGGAGTATCTTTCTCTATTACCAAAAGTCTAAGATAACTGCTGTTTAAATTTTTTCATTGTATTAGGGGTTGGTCAGCATGAGGTATTTTGTCCATTTCATTGTAAGTTACCACAACATTCTCCCATTCTCTCTCATTTTTTTGAGAGATTCTACCAGTTGCAATCCTAATCAGGCTGTATTGTAGGTGCTCAGGCCTTAATCCATGGCAGCCTTTGCCCTCTTAGCTCTTCAAAACAGTCCACTAAAGTCTCCAATTTATCTTGCCCTCCCAACTTTTATGCCAGCCCTGAAACCAGTTTCCATTTCCTCCTGCAAGGGATCTTCCTGACCCAACGATTGAATCCTCATTTCCTGTATTGCAGGTGTGTTCTTTATCACTGAGTCACCAGGGAAGCCACCAGGAAGATACTCTCAGGAGCACACAAATTTTTAAATGCAGCATCTGTCCTGCATGTACGAAATAACTTTTTTTTATTCTGCCAACACCTAGATCAATGTGAAGATTCAGGTGTCCTCCAGAAGTTCTCAGGTTCTTACCAGATTCTCCTCTTTGCCCTTTTTGTGGCACTGGCATCAACAGCTTTCCTCTTTCTAGGTAAGCAGCCCTTATATTCAGCACTGTGGACTTTAGACTTGGAAACTACCTTCATTTTATTTCACAAATTGCCCCAAATGACTCTAGAGTCCACTCTTCCGATTGCCTCTGAATATGAGAGGTAGGAACTTCCTTGAAGTATATCAAGACAATAAATAGGATGCATCCAAAATGTGTTTACTGGGATGGTTTCCCATTTATCTTGATACAGGGTAATTTTAGTGTTGCTTCCATCTGAAGGGGCATCCTCCTGTAAGCCTTGATTCTCCACGTGTATCATCCAGACAGTATTAATACTATATTTTTATCTCAAAGCTGTATCCTTGGGGAAGCTTCTGGGAACAGAGAGGGATATGGAACACACATTCTGAGAACAGGGGAGGGGAAAGGAAACTTTCATTTTCCTGGATCCAACTCTAGGGTCAACCAGTAGCAATCATGTCCTCTTGATGACCTTCCATAACACTAGCTGTATATCAGTTTTGGTAAGTGGACTGTTAAGATCTTTGGCTCAGTTTTTAATCTGGTTGTTTGTTTTCTGATTTTTGACTTTTAAGAGTACTTAGTAAACTCCAGTGTTCTTGCCTGGAGAATCCCAGGGATGGGGGATTCTGGTAGGCTGCCATCTATGGAGTCACAAAGAGTTGGACATGATTGAAGCGACTTAGCAGCAGCAGCAGTAAACTTTTGCTAACAGTTCATTATCAGATGAGTCCTTTCCAAATAAATAGTCTCCCAGTCTGTAGCTTGTCTTTTTACTCCCTAAAGTTTTGTTTTATACATTATTAGATTTGAGTTGCTAATATTTTGTTAAAGATTTTTACATCTCTATTCATGAGAGATATTGGTTGGCAGGTTTATGATAAGTAATGTCTGTCATTGGTGTTACTCATTTGAAAAGACCCTGATGTTCGGAAAATTGAAGATGGGAGAAGAAGGGGATGACAGAGGATGAGATGGTTGGATGGCATCACCGACTCAGTGGACATGAGTTTGAGTGAACTCCAGGAGTTGGTGATGGACAGAGAGGCCTGGCGTGCTGCAGTCCATACAGTCCCAAAGAGCTGGACACGACTGAGTGACTGAACTGAACTGACAGCCTTATACAATGAGTTGAGAAGCATTTCCTCTTTTTCTATTTTTTGAAAGAGACTGTAAAGATTTGAAATAATTTTTTCCTTAAATGTTTAGAAGATTAGTGAACCCATCTGGGCCTGGTGCTTCCTGTCTTGAAAGGTTATTAGTTACTGATTCAAGTTTTTAATACAAATAGGCCTATTTAACCTGTCTATTCCCTTCTAGTGTGATTTTGGCAGCTTTTGTCTTTCAAGGAATTGGTCCCTTTTATCTAGGTTAAGAAATTTGTGGGATAACAACTTTATCTGCTTAGCAATAACTTGAAGGGTATATCTGTTTCTTTATTAGTAATAAGAATTGTGACTTTGTCTAAATCTTTTATTTCTGTTAATGTTTGCTTTACATATTTTAGTCTGCATTATTAACCCATACAAGTTTAGAATTCTCTTGAGTTTATATTGATTGGTCTTTTTAATATGTGGTAATCCTCCCTATTTATAGTATTGAATAATTATGTTTTCTTAAAGTGTATCTCCTGTTAATGTCTCATGTTAATATATCAGCATACTATGGTTGATATTTGTTTGATATATATATACATATATATATCAAGTATTTTACCCTCACAATTTTAATATTTTCTAGTGTTATAAGTGTTTCTTAATAGTATGTAACCACTTTGGGTTGTTTTGATTTTGTCCATTAACAATTTTTTAGTTTTGAGTTAAAACATTCCATATGCATTTACCGTAGTGACATAAATTTGGATTTAAACATACAGTGCTTTTCTGTAATCCGTATTTGCCTCATTTATGCTTTATATTAATTTCTATCCCATTCTATTTTTTCATGCATTTGTGAGTTTGGAAATTTTAGCATGCATATTTATATTTTTATTCATGGTTAATACATATGTCCTCTGTGAACATAAATCTCAGAATATTTTAACACAAACAAAGATCTTTTAAAGTTATAAACTATTGTTTTCAAATGTTTAAATTCTGATTTATTTTACTATACTCCATGAAACATTCTTTGTTTTATAAGATCAGTGTTGGATGGATTTAGCTATATACTTATAACTTTCTTTGGTCTTATTGTGGACTTTTTGCCTCTAAAATTCATATGCTAAAATCCTAACCCTCAATGTGATGGTACTAGCAAATGGAGTCTTTGGGGTGATTAAGTAATTAGAAAATAAATTATAAGAATGGAAGGAAATCCAATATACAGAAGAATCTAAGTACCTTTGGAAGATAAACAAATGGTATTATACGCCCAATCATTGGGAGTTGAAGCTGAGAGGCATATATTGGTGGGCATGTTAGCTCAAAGCATAAAAATGCATAATGAGTACTGATAACAGTTACTTAAAGGCGATGGGAGTCAGGCTGCTGATCTAGTCTCACAATAAGGAGTTCAGATTCTTTTGAGGATAATTACCATCTTCCTTGCATGAAGCTGATGCCAGAAGATCTGGTCCATAGCTTTAGCTCTAAGAATAAATGTTGAGTGTTTGTGCCCCCAACGCAAAATCACATGAAATGTTAATCCCCAGTGTCATGATAATAGGAATGTGGCCTTTATAAGGAGATTTAAGTAATGAGAGTGGAACTCTTATAAAAGAGATCCCAGAAAACTCTCTTATCTCTTCCACCATGTGAAGACACAGGGAGAAAACAGACATCTGTCAGGAAGGAGTCTGTCACCAAATCCCTAATGTGTTGCTACCTTAATCTTAGACATTCTAGCCTGCAGAACAATGGGAAATAAATGTTTGTTGTTTAAGCTACCCATCTATGATAGTTTTTCATAGCAGCTGAAACAGATTAAGACAGGTCTTTATTTCTTTTTCCATCTAGACTTTTCAGTCAGTATCATATTCCTTTTGTGAGATACTGCTAATGGAAACACATGCTTCTTTTCTGAAACTGTATTTTTCTTGCTATAGATTTCTAGTTTAACATCATAATCTCTCAGACCATTAAAGATACCAGTCTACTGGCTTCTTGCTTCAGTTGTTGAGGAGATAGCTATTGGCCTAGTTGTTTCCTGTTAAAGGCAATCTGATTTTTCTATTTCTTACTGGCTGTTTCCTTGATGTTTTCATTTTTTCTAATGGTCTTCATTTTCACTATGTTGTGTTGAGATTTAGGTTTCTCTGTCCTAATCCTGCTTGAATTTTTTTTGAAATTCTTGAATTTGTGGATTTGTGTCTCTCTTGAGTTTGGGATATTTTCAGTCAATATTTCTTCATATACTGTCATTGTTACACTCTGAACTTCTGTCTGAGTCTCACACTAAATATATGTTGGATAGCCTTTTGTTCATTCTTTTCGATAAATTTATCTGTTTAAATTATTTGAGGCCTGAGACAAAGATTCATTTTTCAGAAGGAAATTTGCTTTTTACTTTAAAAAGCAATTTTTTTTTTCTCAGAAAGGCTTTCTTTTCTCTTCTATAAAGTAATCCCATGTGTTCTCTACCTCATGATTGGAGGTTTCCCATTACACTTATATAAACTGTGACCTTGGGTCTTGTTTTGCCCAAGAACACATACTATATAAGGACACATACTTTGATATTTAAATCCATTTGAGAGTCAGAAGTAGGATATTATTATTTCAAAATATTTTAAAGTATGTGTATGTTGCCTTAATAAAAATTTTTTTGTATTCTAATATTAAACTTAAATCAAGTTATAACATAGAAATTCTTTTACCATTTTTTCAACTGACCAAAATGAAGGCAAAATTTGTTGTTTTGAAAACCTATTTCTATTTCCATGCATTTCTGCATTAATGACACTGAAATGTAACCTGATGTGAAGATTATAGTTTATGCTTAGAGCCTTCAGGTTGGTGATGTGGTTAGATTATCATGTGGGAAAATCAAGTTGACTATAATGTGATATGGAAAAGGCAATGGCAACCCACTCCAGTACTCTTGCCTGGAAAATCCCATGGATGCAGGAGCCTGGTAGGCTGCAGTCCATGGGGTCACTAAGAGTTGGATACAACTGAGTGTCTTCACTTTCACTTTTCACCTTCATGCATTGGAGAAGGAAATGGCAACCCACTCCAGTACTCTTGCCTGGAAAATCCCATGGATGCAGGAGCCTGGTAGGCTGCAGTCCATGGGGTCACTAAGAGTTGGATACAACTGAGTGTCTTCACTTTCACTTTTCACCTTCATGCATTGGAGAAGGAAATGGCAACCCACTCCAGTGTTCTTGCCTGGAGAATCCCAGGGACAGGGGAGCCTTGTGGGCTGCCGTCTATGGGGTCACACAGAGTCGGACACGACTGAAGCAGCTTAGCAGCAGCAGCAGCAGCAGCATAGTGTGACATTTATTGAAATAATACAGTAATAAAAGTAGTATTTAAATACCTGTCTGAATAGTTACAGTAGACTAAAGCTTCTTAAACTTATGAGTGTGACAATATCACTTGAAGGCTTGGTAAATTCCTGTTTACTGGGACCCACCACCAGAATTGTGATACAGTAGGTGTGAAATGGGACTCTTCAAGTTGCAATTTTAACAAGTTCCCAAGTACTGATGGTCACTGAAGAAGAATATAGTATAGAATATAGAAACCAATCTTAACCTAACATAGGAATGTTGAAGAAGACAAATAATCATATGTACTATCAGTAAATGTACTGTCAGGGGCAACCCCAGGAGGTACTAATGAAGAATTATATAAGCAGGATATCAAAGTAAACATGGCATCTACAGATATAAATTGAATAACTCCTATTTCTTGCCAATTTAAAAGTAGATTTAATTCCAGATAAATAGTACAGAAAATCCACTATGACTTTGTAGTCACTTGTGGGCTACCTACAAACATTCACTGTGATTTCTTTTATCAATACCACGCTTAGCTAATTCTATATTTGGAATTAGCCTGTTCCTTTGAGTCTTGATTTCTTGTTTTCCCAGAACACTCCATAGAATATTATATCAAGAGAGAGATTTTTTCATCTCCTCTCTTGCTACTTTCTCCCTTGCTCATGTCTTTCCTGTCAGCTTCTGTTTACTTTCCCATCCTTCCCTGCCTCTGCACTAGAGATGATTGCAACATCTCTTGTATTAATTCTAGGCACTTCTTGGATAACAATGCCCCAGTACACTCGTTTCATAGAAATGATGTGAGGAAAAATGTAATGCTCTTCATTATCCTGTCTCCAGGGAGAATATAAACCCATTCCTTAATTTCCCCAAACCATAGCTATCATTGTCTTGGTGCTAAAAGGCAGGAAGAGTACTACAAAAATAAACTAAGAAAACATAAAAGATAAAGATATAAACCCTCAGAGTTCAGGGTTGAAATCTTCTGCAGAAAACCTTACTTCTCATTCCCAGCCTAATTCTAGTCTAATGCACTGCCTCAAGTTTGCCTTCTTTATCTACTCTTCCCAGAAGAATTTCTCCAGTTTTCCGCCCATAGGTTCACTAGTCTGAATTTTCCATTTTAGATGAAAGAAGGTACCCAAAGTCTTAAATTTCACTACTTTCATGGTAAGTATATCTCTTACATACCACAGTCATCTTTGATTTTTGGCTCTTTTTCCTCTACTAACATACAATCATCAAGACAGACCAGTAGAGGAAAAAAAGCCAAAAATCAAAGATGACTGTGGTATGTAAGAGATATACTTACCATGAAAGTAGTGAAATTTAAGACTTTGGGTACCTTCTTTCATGTTGCAAGGTTTGGGAAGGAATCCGAGCAATGTGTCAATAAATCTGTGTAACATTCAAATTGACTAAATTCACCACCACTTTCCTTTTTTTTTTTTTTTTTTTTTGCCTCTATCACACTTCCTCTTATGTACAGTGATGTGGAAATAATAGGCCTTTTTTTGCAGTGGGGAGATCTAACTTGGAGGAAACTGATAGATATAATTAACTTGAATTCAGCCCAGTGCCACATAAATATATATTTATCACCAACTCTATTCATGTGGAAAAACTTCTAGGAATTTCCCACTTCCCACTGTGCCAAGTCACCTAGCATTGTGCCATGGGTTCCAAAAGAGGTACAAACTTATGAAAGAGAAACAAATTTGAGATAAACAGATTCAGAATGTAGACAGTGGAAAAGCTTTCCAATCATCAGATAAATATGAATATGTATATAACTTTTTCTAATGCATAACCAAATCTAAAGCTTTCACTTGTCAAGAATATACTTGGCATTGTTATGAATGAATTTAAAAATTAACTTTTTTTTAATTAGAAGTGTGTGTATTTTTTTTTTTCTGTAGAATTTCTATGTTTTTAGGGAACAAATGGTAGCAGTACTATAGAAATAAAGACCACACAAACAGGAACAAGAATGGGCTGTTTTTTCAGATATTGCAATAGCAGGGCATCAGCCACTAGTCTAGAGTTTGGCAGAGACTCAAAGTTAGTGGGAAAGCATTAAGTGGAAAGACTAAGTATATCCTGATTATAGGCGACTGACATGGAGAAACAGCAGAAGGGAGGCTAAGTAGTTGCAGGGTATCATATGTAATTAGTTAGAGGGTACATTGGTGGCTTTTTCCAATTGGTCCTAAGTTGGAAAAGACAGCAAAAATTAGGAGCTGTCAATTACAAATTAGAAACCAGTTGTTTGCGGTTAAATGATATAGGGGTTATTGTTTAACTTCCTGGACTGTTTGCGAGTGAGAGTACTGTGACTTCCTGGTCTTGTTATTTTACATAGTAAATTGGCTTCCTGGTATGGTTAATGAAGATTATGGGTCAAAATTTTATTTATGTATATTATCTATTATCCTTTTGTATATTAAGTCTCTCAGGACCATAAAGAATATTCCAAAGTCCCATTTTGCACATCCAAAAATGTTCAAATGCATTGATTCCTGATGCATCTTGCCCTGATAACATTTTGTATTTTGCTATGACATTTACAGTATCCATCAACTTCTTTTTTATAATTTGTCATGATTATTTTCTCTTTGTAAATACTAAATACTATATTGTATATCTTGCTTTTATATTCATAATTTTGTATAGTATTTCCCCAAAAGCCCAACTCCTAAGTTTAAAAGATTCAAATCCAAATCTTTGTGTCTATTTCTGTTTAAAGATTCTGACTTGTACAATTGGATCATTTGTGCTATTTATCTTTATGTGAATGACGGGGAGAGAAAGAAGTTGGCGATCTGAAGTCACAAGATTGATTTGAGCACATTCATTTACTTTGATACACATTAAATAGAGATAGTTATTTTTTAAAAAAACATAAGAGTCTGGATATCTATTATAACACATAGTTCTGAGTTGGATCACATTAGAAAATAGCACAGGTAGAAGAGAGCCTAGGATCAAGATTTGTCAACATTTAGAAGTTGGGTTGAGGAAAAGCTTCTAAAAAGAGAGAATGGGGAAAAAGCAATGTAACCTCTCTGTATTGCTTGAATTCACCTCTGGAGTAAAGAGACCCCCTGTTTGAATTAAACATTTCAATAGGTCTTCTCTGTTCAAAATTAAAATCAAGCTTCTATTCAGGACTGTTCAATAGGATTCTAACTGCTTGCATAATAATATAAAAAGATTTCTTTATTGTGTGCCTGGTAATAGGTAACATCTTTCAAATGTGATTGCCTTTAGGAGCTTTACCACCTTGATATAGATTTGTATTTCACTGCCCATGCAAATTGTTATTAGAAGCAATTATATTCTAAGAGATGAGGAGCAGATTCATAGGAAATGGCTTATCTTGAACACTGGGGCACATAAGAGTTTACCAGATGGGTAATGTCAAACCTCTCTAGACTTTTCTGCTATATTCCTTATATGGCACTCAAAATTTTGAATAATTCAGGCTTTGCAAAATGCATTACTGTCAGCATTTTTTAAGACAGATTGGTCCCTCCATCCCTAAAGAAATGACCATTTGATCTGTCAAGTAGGGCACAATACAATTTAGGGTTATGATGATTTGATGGGAGAAGTGTTTGGTAATGAAGGAATATACGTACGAGTAGAAGAATTTGATAAAGAAGGAATACATAAAAGCAGACTGCAAACAGATTTAAGGGGTTTGAGGAAGGTTTTTCAGAGGAACTGACTTTCAAACTGAGGGTCTAGTGTAACAAGGGAAAAAAGATAGATGAAGAGTGTGTGGACATTACCAGCTGAAGTGACAGTGCACGTGAAAGTTCACAGACAAGTGTGATTATAATGCTGTGCAAATGAGAAAAGGGAAGGCCATGAATCTGGATCACAAATTTGGGAAAGATACTATCAAAAATTGGAGCTGCCAAGATGAGAAGGGCTAGTATCAGAGAATCTCAGTAGGCATGTAGCATGCTAAGTTTGAGAATTTACATTTCATATATTTATTATTGGTAATAATGCTTAAATTGCCTTGACAGACAAATAACACTTCAGAGACTGTAATAATTTTGCTTGCCATAAGATGTATTTCATGTCAAAAAAAAATCAGGATGGTTGTAATAAAATAATTTATTCAAAGGGATAACTGCAAATGGTGTTTGGGGTACATTATTACAGCATGGAGAATGCACTGACTGGGAGATCTGTAAATCTCTCAAAGCTAAGATAAAAGGTTTTTTTTTTTAATAGGGAGGAGTTGAACAAAATTAGAAAAATGGGTGTGGAGAAGTGGGATGATAAAATAATACTAAAAGCAATAATATTAAATTCATCAGGTAATATTTTTCATGGAGAAGTCAGTTTATGTTCTGGAGGGGCTGTTGAAGAGAAGCTGTATGCTAGGGCAGGAGGGTCAGCTTGGAGGGAGGAGAAAAGCTTATCTAGAGTTTAGTCAAGTCAGGGTAGCAGGTATTTTATCCAGACTGACTGATATGTCCTAACATTTTAACTAATCATTTATGTGGCAAAGAAGGTAATTTAGAGGATCTGTGTTTAGGCTTCTCATTGGTAAACAACGGAAGTATTCTTGACCCCTCAATCATGGGAAAGAATGATTCCTGCTATAATCCATTTCTTGAAAGAAAAAAGAAAGAGATGTGAGGATTTATTCAAATGTCAATATTTTCCAGCATCACAGGCTTGATAAACTTCAACAGTTTAATTTCTATGTTGGTGGGATTGGGGAAGAAGAGACAGACAAATGTGACAAATGAAAACAAATTTTTATAGGGGTCTAGATTGGAAGCTCCTGCGTTTAGGTGACAGATCAGTGTTGTGCATTTCACAAAATAACAGAATAAATAGATCCAGTTTAGGGCTTCCCTGGTGGCTCAGACGGTATCCTGTCTGCCCTCAATGCGGGAGACCTGGATTTGATCCCTGGGTTGGGAAGATCCCCTGGAGAAGGAAATGGCAACCCACTCCAGTACTCTTGCCTGGAAAATTCCATGGACAGAGGATCCTTGTAAACTACAGTCCACGGGGTTGCAAAGAGTCGGGCACGACTGAGCGACGTCACTTCACTTCACTTAAGAGAATCAAAGGACAAATTTATCAGTAGCATGGGATTCTACAATGTAAAAAGAATGATTCTGCAAAATGAAAATCATTGGAAATGTAAGCCTTTCAAACAATAAAGTTGTGTTTAACAGGAAAACAAGATGAAGTTTAAGACTTTAGAAGTAAAACAAATGTGGCTTGTAGAAAGAGCAGTGTAAGGCCGCGGGAATGGTTTGCCGAATGAAGACAAGTGTGTTGAATGGATTATATAATAGGACATTGAATTTGTCAAGCAGGTCTGTTGGGCTAGGCTAGGATATAAGCTGATATAGCAGATAGCCCTAGTGCCTTCAGATAATAAAGGTTTATTTCCTGCTCCTGTTGTGTCTACCATGGTTTAGCAGGGGGGCTCTGTTCACATAGCCTCTTAAGTATGCAGGCTGATGGAGCAGCAGCTCTCAACAAAATTTTGGTTAGTGAATGTCAGAGGAATATTCCAGTTCAGAAGTGACACAAATCATTTCAATGTATAAGTCATGGTTCTCAAATGGCCTCACCCCACAGTTGAGAGTTTAAATTTAAATGAATCAAAATAAAGGTAAAAGTTTATTTCTTCAGGCTTATTCCAAACCTTTATGTCTCTGAATTTCTGAATTCTTTCTGTTTTCTTTCATTCTGCTTGCTACCATACATATACTATCTGGGATCATCTCTTTGTAGCAATTTGTCAACTATAGCCAACATATACTACTAGCATTTTGTTCCTCAATGGCTTTTATAGATCTGTAAGTTCATAAACACATTTCCTGTCATATAATTATAACAGGTAAGAATTTAATTGTTTTGTCACTACTTAGTATGAATTATCATCCTTCCAGATTACTATAACAATTTCCTACAGCTGCAGCCAGCTCACAAGCCAATACTACATATGCTAATTCAATTGTCTTGTTTTCTAAGTTACATAACAACTTTTACATTATTCAGTGGCAGAATAGGCTAATTTATGCAGCCTAATCAATGTATCCATATCTCAGTGGTTTAAAAAACAAAGGTTAATACTGCACTCAAGCTACTAGTCCTTGACAAGTCTGCTTATGTGCTCTGTTTTTCATAATCATTTAGGGATCTAGGCTGAAGCAGTATTCAACATCTCAAATATTGATTGGTTATCAATGGAAAAGAATATGCTAGCAAGGGTCCCCAGCCTCTGGTATTTAATGCCTGACAATCTGAGGTGGAGATGATGTAATAATGATAGAAATAAAGTACACAATAAATATAACACACTTGAATCATCCTGAAACCATCTCCCCTCCCCAAGTCTGTGGAAAAATTGTATTCCACGAAACTGGTCCCTGGTGCCAAAAAGGTTGGGGACCACTGTGTTAAGGATCTCAAACCAGCAATTAAATTCTCTAAGAAGAGACACAGATCACTATTCATAGCTCTGGTCAGAACAAGAGGGACTGGCATGTGATCCTAACATGTGCCCAGAAGGAGAGCCAGAAAAACTTGGTGATTAATGTTAATGACAACAGTGAAATTTGTGGTAATAGAATTCAAGAGAAGGAAACTATAAGAGAGATGTACAAGACCTGGCTTACTATGGGAAAATGATTAGGAGGGTAGACATTGGAATAGACCAGATGAGATAAGCTTCAAAAGCATGATAGTGTTTTACCTAAGAGCAGAGGAAGGTTTGAAAGTGGCATTAAATGACAAGGGAATGTTGACTTCTTCCTCACCTCAACACACTCCTGACCAGGTTACTCTGATAGTGTGGGTGAGTACCTCTATCAAAGAGGGCTCTTAATGTAAGTCACAGCTTTAGGGGACTTCCCTGGTGTCTCAGATGGTAAAATGTCTGCCTATACAATGCGGGAGACCTGGGTTCGATCCCTGGGTCGGGAAGATCCTCTGGAGAAGGAGATGGTACCCCACTCCAGTGGAAAACCTTGCCTGGAAAATCCCATGGGCAAAGGAGCCTGGTAGGCTACAGTCTATGGGGTCGCAAAGAGTCGGACACAACTGAGCGACTTCACTTGCTTCACTTTCACGATTCAGTTAGGAAATAAGATGCAGATACTTTCATGCTACAAGCTTTATTTAGTAATTTATCTGTACAAAAAAGGAAGTTTCAAAAGACCTAATGGGGTGGCATTTGGATGAAGGGCTGAAGTGGAATAATTTAAGCTGTGAAAGGAAGCGCAGATGGGACACTGTACTTTTTTTCAGTACTTAAGTAGAAGAAACATGGATGGAATTAGCTGATCCTAGAGTTCCAAATAATACTGGTAGAAAGAAAATAAACAAGTTATAAAGCTAATAAAACTTATGCAAACTTGACTCTTTTGAGACTTCCAATATTAATCTCTTTCTATTATCCTTACATTGAAAATAACTCAAATTCTCCCTTTTGTGTAAGCCCACTAAAGGCTTGATGACCTCATCTATAGGCTATGGTTTTTCCTGTGGTCATCTATGGATGTGAGAGTTGGACTGTGAAGAAGACTGAGCACCAAAGAATTGATGCTTCTGAACTGTGGTGTTGGAGAAGACTCTTGAGAGTCCCTTGGACTGCGAGGAGAACCAACTGGTCCATTCTGAAGGAGATCAGCCCTGTGATTTCTCTGGAAGGAATGATGCTAAAGCTGAAACTCCAGTACTTTGGCCACCTCATGTGAAGAGTTGACTCATTGGAAAAGACTCTGCTGCTGGGAGGGATTGGGGGCAGGAGGAGAAGGGGACGACCGAGGATGAGATGGCTGGATAGCATCACGGACTCAATGGACGTGAGTCTGAGTGAACTCCGGGAGTTGGTGATGGACAGGGAGGCCTGGTGTGCTGCGATTCATGGGGTCACAAAGAGTTGGACACGACTGAGCAACTGAACTGAACAGAACCAGTGAATCATTTTCTATCCAGAGGTACTGAAATTAAATCCAGATTTCATGACAATCAAAGGTAGCCTCCATTAGGAGGTTTTCCCTGACTGGGACAGCCTATGAACCCCCTAGTTATATGGGACTATATGATCCACCCTCTGCTTCTACCTGTGCTGCTGTTCAGTCTGCTTTCAGTACTGCAGCCACTTTAAAACAGAAGTCACAAAACTACATCTCTACTCAAAATCCCATGATGGCTCCCATTTTAATCCAAGAACATGCCGAAGGCCTTACAGTTGCTGTCAAGTTTCTCCATGATCTCATCTCCACTTTTCTCCCCCTTTCCCTTGTTCATTTTGCTACAGTTACCCTGACTTCCTTAGTTATCAGTATATTCACCAGGTTGGCTGTCTTATCGACTTTGCACTGACTTCTCCCTTTTCCTAGAATACTCTCTTCTGAGATATCTATATAGCTAGCTACATCATGTTCTTCAAGTCTTTGCTAAGACCACTCATCAAATAAGTCTTATGAACATAGTTTAAATTGCCACTTTTGACACCCTTACTCTGCTTTATTGTTTCCTATTGTCCTTATCCACTTCTTACAATTATTTTCTTTTGCTATGTTAATGTTTTATTACCTGTTTTCCTTACTGGAATGTGAGCCCTACAAAGGTAGTTATTAAATATATATATATAGATAGATAGATATAGTCCACTGATATATCTTAGAAACCTTAAGTGTGGTAGGCACATCCTAATTGCTTGTGGGATGAATTAACTCATTTTAACATCTGTTTACTTTTCTTTCTGCCAACCAGACTTCATCTGGGAACAAGACCTCAGCCTTATTTACCTTACATTTCAGCTAAGGGGCTAAAGATCAGGAGACAAATGATGTCAACATTTAAAACGATGTGGAAAGTATGTGACATACTTGCCATTTTGAATATTTGCAGAAGAGATTTTTGTAAAGTGTAATATTTTTAAAGTAATACACTAATTTGAATCTTTCAATAAAATTGAAACCTAGGACATTTTTATAAACCTGAAAGTGTAATTTATCTTTTATTTAAGATAGAGATGTTACACAAGAGACAGCACAATTGAATCGCCCAATTTACATTTAGTTATTTACACATGCAAGACAGCTCACATTTGTCAAATTACCTGTACAAATTTGTAATTTTGATTTATTTGTTTTCATTTTTTGTGTACCCGCTCAAGAATATAATGTACACTTGAGAAATTTCCAGAAAATCCTAATTCAGATATTTAATCACATATTTTTCAAGGAAACACTGGTCTTTTTAGTTTTTGCTCTCTCTCCCTTTTTTCTGTCTTTCCTACCTTCCTTCCTCTGTCCATCTTTCTCTCTTTCAGTCCACACAAACATGGCTAATTAATTTTGGACAGAGAATCAACAGAAGTTTAAAGTAAATGGGCCAAAGAACTAAATAGACATTTCTCCAAAGAAGACATACGGATTGCTAACAGACACATGAAAAGATGCTCAATATCACACATTATCAGAGAAATGCAAATCAAAACCACAATAAGGAACCATTTCATGCCAGTCAGAATGGCTGTTATCCAAAAGTCTACAAGCAATAAATGCTGGAGAGGGTGTGGAGAAAAGGGAACCTTCTTACACTATTGGCGGGAATGCAAACTAGTACAGCCACTATGGAGAACACTGTGGAGATTCCTTAAAAAACTGGAAATAGAACTGCCTTATAAGCCATCAATCCCACTACTGGGCATACCCACTGAGAAAACCGGAATTGAAAGAGACACATGTACCCCAATGTTCATCGCAGCACTGTTTATAATAGCCAGGACATGGAAGCAACCTAGATGTCTATCAGCAGACGAATGGATAAGAAAGTTGTGGTACATATACACAAAGGAGTATTACTCAGCCATTAAAACGAATACATTTGAATCAGTTCTAATGAGGTGGATGAAACTGGAGCTGATTATACAGAGTGAAGTAAGCCAGAAAGAAAAACACCAATACAGTATACTAACGCATATATATGGAATTTAGAAAGACAATAATGATAAACCTGTATGTGAGAGAGCAAAAGAGACACAGATGTATAAAACAGTCTTTTGAACTCTGTGGGAGAGGGAGAGGGTGGGATGATTTGGGAGAATGGCATTGAATCATGTATAATATCATATAAGAAATGAATCGCCAGTCCAGGTTGGATGCAGGATACAGGATGCCTGGGGCTGGTGCACTGGGATGACCCAGAGGGATGGTATGGGGAGGGTGGTGGGAGGGGGGTCCAGGATTGGGAACACGTGTGCACCCATGGTGGATTCATGTTGATGTATGGCAAAACCAATACAATATTGTAAAGTAAAAAAATAACAATAATAATAATAAGAAAAAGAAAAAATAAAGTAAAAAGGATAGTATTTTAAACAACCCTGAAATATCTGGATATTTATTTGAAAAAATAAAAAGAAATTCAACCTGTTTCTCAAACCTACACTTCAAACTTTATACAAAATTAATTCAAATAAGATTATAAATCTAAATGCAGAACACATAATTATAAAACTTTTGGCAGAAAACACACCAGGAAAATCTTTGTGACATAGATTATATTAATACAAAGTGCTTTAAGGTACAACAACTGAAGGATGCTATACATAAAATAAAAACTGAGAAACTGCTCTGTAAAAGAATCTGAGAGAACTAAAATATTAAAACACATATTAGAAAGAAATATTTGCTAATCACATCTTATAAATGACTTGTATCTAGAATATATAATGAAGTTTCAAAACTCAACAATAAGAAAAAAAAAAAGGTCACATTTGACCAAAAACTTCATGAGACAAGATATATAGATGGCAAATAAGCATATAAAAAGATGCTCAGTATCATTAGTCTTCAGGGAAATAAGTTACAACCATGCAAATATTCCACTTAACATCCATTTAGAATGAGGGTGAAAAACTCACTGTACCAAGAACAAAGGGCTAGAAAAGAATTCAAAACTGGAAATATCACATATAACTGGACTTCACAGGTGTTTAGTGGTAAAAAATCTGCCAGTTAATGCAGGAGTCATGGGTTTAATCCCTGGGTCAGGATGATCTCCTTGAAAAGGGAATGGCAACACACTCCAGGATTCTTGCCTGGGAAATCCTCCATAGACAAGAGAAGTCTGGTGGGCCACAAAGATTTGGACATGATTGAGCGACTGAGCACACATATGGTGGTGGTTTAGTTGTTAAGTCATGTTCAACTCTTGGGACTCCATGGACTGTAGCCTGCAAGGCTTCTCTGTCCATGGGATTCTCCAGGCAAGAATACTGTAGTAGGTTGCCATTTCCTTCTTCAGGGGATCTTTCCCACCCAGGAATCAAAGCCAGGTCTCCGGCCTTGCAGGCAGATTCTTTGCTGACTGAGCTACAAGCACACATATAATTGGCTAAAATACAAAATGATACAGCCTTTGGGAATAAACTATGGTAGTTTCTTATAGTTACACATGCACTTCCTATGCTTTTCAGCCACCTTACTCCTATATATTTATCCAAGGGAAATAAAATTCTATATTCACAAAGATACTTGTATCTGTATTACAGCTTTGGTTAAATCACCAATATCTGAAAACAATCCAAATGCTTCTCATCTGAGGAACGGATAAACAAATGGTGGTTTATAAATAAAGAAATGCTATTCAGTAATAGAAAGGAACAAACTGTTCATACACAAAAATTATCCATAGTCATAGATTGCAGGTGTACTTAAGAAAAGATACGAGTGATTTTCACAACTCATCATGGGTTCAAGGATATTAACTGTTATGGGAATGGGATTGTATGACATTAATTAATGAATATAAAGGGTCACAATACACTCAATAATATATAACTGTATGGTGAGGTAATAATCCCTTTAATCCCTAATTTAAAAACTCAGAAATAGATCTTTCAATTTTCATAAGTCTCCAGAATGGAGATCATAGAAAAAGCAAGAGAATTCCAGAAAAACATCTACTTCTGCTTTTTTTATTAAATACCCTAAAACCTTTGACTGTGTGGATCATAACAAACCGAAAAATTCTTAAAGAGATAGGAATACCAGACCACCTTACCTCTCTCCTGAGCAATCTGTATGCAGGTCAAGAAGCAACAGAGAAAACCAGACATGGAATAATGGACTGGTTCCAAATTGGGAAAGGAGTATGGCAAAGCTGTATACTGTCACCCTGCTTATTTAACATATATGCGGAATACATCATGCAAAATGCCAGGCTGGATGAAGCACAAGCTGGAATCAAGGTTGCCAAGAGAAATATCAAATAACTTCAGATATGCAGATGACATCGCCCTTATGACAGAAAGTGAAGAAGAACTAAAGAGCCTCTTGATGAAAGTAAAAGAGGAGAGTGAAAAATCTGGCTTGAAACTCAACATTCAAAAAACAAAGATCATGGCATCTAATTTATTACTTCATGGTAAATAGATGAGGAAACAGTCGAAACAGAGACAGACTTTATTTTCTTGGGCTACAAAATCACTGCAGATGGTGGCTGCAGCCATGAAATTAAAAGACGCTTGCTCCTTGGAAGAAAAGCTATGACCAACCTAGACAGCATACTAAAAAGCAGAGCCATTACTTTGCAAAAGCTATGATTTATCAAGTAGCCATTTATGGATGTGAGAGTTGGACCATAAACAAAGCTGAGCGCTGTAATTGATGTTTTTGAACTGTGGTATTGGAGAAGACTCTTAAGAGTCCCTTGGGCTGTAAAGAGATCAAACCAGTCAATCCTAATGGAAATCAGTCCTGAATGTTCATCGCAAGCACTGATGCTGAAGATGAAGCTCCAGTGATGAGAAGAACTGACTCACTAGAAAAGACCCTGATGCTGGGAAAGACTGAAGGCAGGAGGAGAAGGGGATGATAGAGGATGAGATGGTTGGATGATATCACTGAATCGATGGACATGAGCTTGAGCAAGCTCCGGGAGTTGGTGATGGACAAGGAGGCTTGGCGTGCTGCACTCTATCGGGTTGCAGAGAGTTGGACACAACTGAGCAACTGAACTGAACTGATAACGTTAAATGACAGCATAGTTAAACATGAAAACTAAGCACATCATCCATGTCACACATCAGAAGTGGCTGATATCCCTGGTTAATCTCCAATTATCTTCCAGAATATAATCAACACCATGATAGTCATAATACCCCACCCTTAAAAATCCCTAAATTGCTACCCTCTTAAATGTAGACTTACTTGTACCCTCATTAACAGAACAGTAGGAAACATACAGTACTAGGTATGAGGTCCTGTGAAGAAGGCATTAACATTATCCAATGTAATATATATATTGTCTTCGTGCACAAAATTTATTTTCTCTTTTTAAAATGCAAAAGATGAGGTTCAGATTTTATCTCAGTCAAAACCACATAGGTAGTAATTGCTGGAGCTTAAAATCTCCATTTTTTTTTTTTTTTTTTTGTCTATATCTCAGAGACTATCATTGGAGAAAGCAATGGCAACCCACTCCAGTACTCTTGCCTGGAAAATATCATGGACGGAGGAGCCTGGTAGGCTGCAGTCCATGGGGTCGCACAGAGTCGGACACAACTGAAGTGACTTAGCAGCAGCAGAGACTATCTCCCTCCAATTTAAAGACTTTTAAGAAGTATCTGCATAATGACCAAGCAGATTGATTTTTGTCAAGTTCATGTAACCTAGTTGGGGGGGGTGCGAAGCAGAGAGGGATGAAAGAAACTTTTGGCAATCTATAATAGGAATAAATTTATAACAACACAATCATTTTAGCACTGTTTAGCTAAATTATACTGGTAAAATTCAGGCACAGCCAGTGTAATCTACAGGAAAAAAACATGTAAATACGTAAATATATTTTTAAGATCCAACACTCAAACACTATTTTCAAGCCAACTCTTCTTCAATTCATTGGATGAATTTCAACAAAAAAATTGGAGTAATTATGAATAATCAACACTAAAACTATCTTATTTAATTTTAGAGTATTCTATTTTTTAAATTTTGTTTCACCACATATTGCTGATGTCTGTCTCTTTTTCATAGTGAGAGACTGAACTGGCTGCCAAGACAAAGAAGACAGATTACAGAAAGAAAAAGAGTCTTTATAGTCTTATAAACAGCATTTATAAGCCTGAATTTTAACATTACAATAGAGTAATTACCTATTGGGAATGGAAAGGAGTAATAAAATATGTCAAGTGATAATTCTAAGCTATTATATCCCCTTTTTAGAGTTTATATAGTATAGTTTAGCTAGCTTAATTTTTTATGTAACTATTCACTATTAAAGGTTAAATCAGCCTCTACTTGCGGATGTCGTTTAACGTGCATTTAAGAAGGCTGTTTGGAATTCAGGCACAGTGAGACACCTAATATTGTTAGGTCCACCACACAATTGAAAGATTTTCACTTCCCAGACTTAAACTTAGCTCTTTTCTTAAGCAACAAAAGTGACAGGGGAGATTCCATCATGGAAACTCTGCAGGGAATGTGGACAGATATTTGCTCCATGAGGGCAAAAGGAAGAAAATTTCAGCTCAAGGCTTGATAAGCAAGTGCAAGGTAATGATGAAATACTAAAGATACCTGAGCACTGAGATAGTCCCTTCAGGTGAACTGCAGAACTTCAACAGCTAACATGAAGATGGAAAGGTTTTTTTTTCTTTTTTTTTCTTGAAAAACTCTTTTGCAATTACCACAGAATTCCAAACTCAGTAAAACACAGCTAGCTTTACTTGAATTTGGCAATTCAATCCACAGCGCAGTTAGAATAGGAGCCATATTTTGCACACCAAGGTTGGCACTATTTATTTTGAAATAAAATTCATAACTTATGGTAAGACAAGCAAAATTTAAACATAATTTTTTTTTTCCTCTGTCCTTTGGCCTCTTCTCTCTCCTCTACTGTGCATTGTGTATCAGCTTTATGCATCAACCAAACCTCCTCATCCTCAGAAATACTATTTAAATATAAAGACCAACATTCTCCTAGCACCAACAAGAGAACTCCTTAAAAGATAACATTCGTGTTTAATCTTATAAGAGTCCAGGATGACCCATTACCCACTACTTGCCAGGCTGTGTCAATAGTAGTGTCAACAGTATATCACTTAATGGACAGTTAAAAAAAAAAACAAAAAACACTTTCATAACTGCGTTTGGACTTCTGATGGGTGGAACAGTTCTCAGAGCTTTCTGAGATGCTATTCCCAGAGTTATAATACTCAGTTATAACTGGTTTATTATATATTTGGTATATTATATATAACTGGTATATTATATAATTGATTTATTCTTAGATCAACTGATCAATTTTTCACCAAAATTATCAGCTGGCTCTCTTCATGAAAAATGCTTTTGTAGTCAATTGATTTATCTAAGGATTTTTTTTTTAAAAACAATTAAGAGTTAGACATGACTTAGTAACTAAACCACCACCACCACTACCGTTAAATGTATCTGTTCCCCAACATACTTTTGGAGGTTTGACTTTTGTAAAACATAGGTTGGAAGGAATGTTCACCGTGACTTGAAGCCACCTTTAAAAAAAAAAAAAATCATTTTCAGACAAATATTGCTTTTGCTATGTATGTGGCAGCTTGAAAGAGGACATAGTCCACTTTATCCCATTTTTTATTTTTTCACCTAGTGACTGACTCTAAAGCCATAAAGATGTTTATTCCTCTCCAAAGACACCTTAAGCAGGTGGCAGCTAATCACCAATCACAATTTTCATGAACTTTTCCCACCTGTCTTCAACTATGACTTCCATCGAACCAAGTAAAGAACCAAAATATACTTGCAAACTGCAAATGGTGATTTCCTATATGACTACTACATGCTCTGCACACTGGAGTTCAATAGCAAACATGGAAGGTGGTGCCATCAGAACTCTGCCCACATTCTTCAGCTGAGCCATCACTTCTGGGGGCCCCAGTGTATGCCAGTAGGGTAGGGGGTGTCCATTGCAAAAGAACTAGATATAGTTTTTTGACACATGAGAAGCCCTTTCGAGGTAAGCAATTACATTTGTGATCCAAACTCTGACACAATGCTTGCCCTTGAACAGGTCCTACGATAATAATCTTAAGAAAACAATAAAAATAATTTCATCAGGCAAGAGAAGTAACAATAGGAAAGATATTAAGTTGTAAGGACCCCCAGTTCCGTTTTAGCCTGAAACACTTTACTGACATATATTGCTGAATTTAAAACCCCGAAGCTCTCAACCACCGGATCAACCAGAACTTAAGAGAAGATGGTGAAGACTTTTCTCACCCTCCCCACTCAATGGACTAAAGCTTGGACTCTGTCAACTTCTGTCCCGATTCTGTTGAATTCTCCTCACTTCAAGCCCCTTCACAAACACGCAGGTACCTTTAGCTTAAAACATCCACAATTTTGCTATTTCAGGAGACACTGCTTTAGGAAAGATCCCGCGTGTTCTCCTTACTTACTCCAAGTAATAAATCCTTCCTTCTCCAGCTCTTTGTCTTAGTCGTGTGTTTTGACTTGACAGCCTGAGCCACGAGCCCTGTATTGGGGTAAAAACAATGCCACTGCCTCAAAGGGTTCGCTTTAAGGTTGCGCATGTGCAGCACCAGTACCGCGCTGCATTATGGGAACAAACACAGTGGCCTGCCAATCACTAAGGCAGCATTCTCCGAGGGGCCGGCGTACTTGCCGTGGAAGGTGTTACAGCCACATGGAGCTGGCTTGGCCTGGGTGAGCCACCAGATTCATGGCGGCATGGAAGGAGACAGCCAGGGCCGGCTGATTCCCTGGGCAAGGGAGCCTTCCATCCCGTGAAAGGCAGACCAAGCGACTGGCCTAGATTGTCTGCCCAAACAGCAACAGGTGTGTACTCCTTGTTATCAGTTTATTTCTAAGTAAATCAAGTATTATATGAACTCTTTTGCTCTGGGGAATATGTGTTCAAACTTGAATTCACGTGTGAGATATGCTTGATTCCAGCATCCTGGTTTCTTAATTCTGTTCTTCAAATATAATCCAGCTGACCTCCTGACACTTTTTAAGGTTTTTTTTTTTTTTTTTTAATTGAAGGATAATTGTTTTGCAATGTCGTGTTGATTTCTTCCTTACAGCTATATAAATCAGCCTTAAGTATAAATATATCCACTCCCTCTTGAGTCGTTATCCCATCCTCCCTGCCATTCCACCCCTCTAGGTCGTTTCAGAGACCAAACTGAACTCTCTGTGCTGTATGGCAGCTTCTCATTAGCTATCTACTTTACACGTGAAATGGCAACCCACTCCAGTATCCTTGCCTGGAAAATCTCATGGACAGAGGAGCCTGGTAGGCTGCAGTCCACAGGGTCGCAAAGAGTTGGCACGACTGAAAGACTAACACTTATTTAGGCTCCCCTGGTGGCTAAGCTGTAAAGAATCCACCTATTATAATGCAGCAGACAGCCGGTTCCATCCCTGGATAAGGAAACCCCGCTGGAGGAGGAAATAGCAACCCACTTTAGTATTCTTGATATCCCTGATGGTTCAGGCGGTGAAGCGCCTGTCTACAATGTGGGAGACCCAGGTTCACTCCCCCGGTCAGGAAGATCTCCTGGAGAAGGAAATGGCAACCCACTCCAGTATTCTTACCTGGAAAATCCCATGGACAGGAGCCTGATAGGCTACAGTCCATGGAGTTGCAAAGAGTTGGACATGACTGAGTGACTTCACTTTTCTTGCTTTCAGTATTCTTGCTTGGGAAATCCCATGGACAGAGAAGCCATGGGCTATAGAGTCCATAGGGTCACAAAGAGTCAGACAGGACTGAAGCAACTGAGTATGCAGTGTGTATATTTCAGTGTTACTCTAGAAACACAGACATAGAGAATGGATTTGCAGCCACTTTTCAAAGTAAGATTTTAAAAAGTTTCTTCAGATGCCTCTCTTACCTTTAGCTATATTTTCTAAATATGTAAGTTTTTATTTCATAGAGAGTATTTTAAAGATTAGCAATGGCTACACTTAATTGGATGAACAAATCTCTTCCCATCTCATAATTTTACTGCTAAGGCAACTTATGGCTCTGAAAGAAATTCGGATTATATTCCACATTCACAGTTTATCATGGAAGCCAGATTTTAAATCTGAACTTCTTGCCTCAATGAGCCCTTTTCCAGTTAACATTATTAATGAATAATAACAATGACAATACCACAAATATAGATAAACATAAGAAAGCATGCTACTTTATTTTAAAAGATGATTCTTTAATGCAAGAGGAAACAGTTAAGTGGATGATATATAGCTCTACTCGAAAAGTGCTCCACGGCTTATGACACTAGAAGAGAGGTAGAAAACAGCATTAGTATGGTTCAGGGAGGTAACCTTACCTGGCCTTCTTGACCTCCACAACCGGCTGCACGGGTCAGTGTCTCAGCACATCTCATCACACCTAGAACCAGGATGATACAGATTCAGGATGCTTTTTTATACAGGGATACCATTTATTAAAGTATTAAAATTTCCTACCCCTGTGGTAAATAGCCAGTTTCCCAAATGGACTTTGTGTGTCCTCCCTACCACACAGGTGTCTCCCATACAAAGCATCTCGATTTCCCTTTCGTACAGCAACAAAAAGTAAAGCCTAGGTAGGAGGATGCCTCTAGGACCCTGTTTCCTTGCTTTTCCTCTGCCTGTGACCCAGCATTGTGTCCACATGCACTGGCTAGACATAGCAGTCTTAGAGATTTTACTTTAATGGTTTAATATTTTTTCCTAGAAACATTTAATTACTTATTTGCTTTGAATTTGGAGTAGACATTGCAGGATAATTAAATGCTCCTGGAAGTTGTTAGCTAACCATTGAGTTTCTCTTAATAATATAGTAATAGTTATAAAGTATGATGGATGTGATTTTTTAGTCAAGTATGATAATAGAATTACTATGTATGTGACCATTGTTGGGAAGTACAATATGGCTTTTCAGATCACAGGTAATAGACCTGGACAGATACAAGTTTGAATATTACTTCTATACCAAGCTAACTCTATGTGGGATGAAAAATCTTCTAAACTTTCATTGCTTTACTTATGAAATTGAGATTATATTCTTAAATGCCCTTTTCCTCATTCCCATGTTATGTCACCTAATGGATCCTGAACCACAGAATTTGTAGGTGACATCTGATCCTTTAAATTTGAATAGAATTTTACTGTACATTTTGTTTTCACTTTTAAGAATTTTTTAACATTTAAAATCCATCTCAGTAAAAGTATATTACACTTAAATCTTTCTGGAAAATTTTGGCTGACAGTGTTCTTTATGGAACATTTCAGGAGAAACTTTATCATCTTAAAAAAAAAAAAAAAAACTCAAAGCCCTAAGACTACGAGCTTGAAATATTTAGAAGACAAAGTATTTCATTCATTCACTCTTCCTTAAATTAAATCTATTGTACTAAATAAAAACAGAAAATTATGCATGTTGGATTAGTTATGAATAATGTCCTATTGTTACTTTTTTTCTGGATGCCTTCCATGAATGATTGTTCTGTAATGTTAGAATAAAACAACTGCTATTATATCCAATGAGGAAAATAATAAATAGGTCATTTTACATTGCTATGTCATCTATTTCTATCAGTACCAATAATAAAATATAATGCCAGTATGTTCTGTTTTTTTTTTTTTTTCAGTATATTTTTGGGAAAAAGCTGACATTCATGAAATGGCCCTTTTTATTTAAAATTATGTTAATATATATCACAGAAAAGGAAACTTTTTTTTTTAACTAAGGTGTTTTTGTTTAAATGTTATATGGTCAAAAATATCTGTAGTCTTCCAATAACTTATGATAAACATTTGGCATTTTCAGGGTATGAGCTGATAAAACTTCTTACACACTAGAAAAAACTTGATTAAATTTTTAAAGCATGTCTTTAAAGAATTAAAAATCACAAACAAGAAGACAAAAAGCAGAAAGCAGAGATGGCAACACAAACTACAGAGGAGAAAAGATTAAATTTGTAGCGAATACATTAAAATGAAAGGGAGGAAAGGGATTTAAAAATCATTTTTCAATGGACTTAAGTAAAGTTTAATACAATTTTAAAATTGACACTTTATTTAGGTTAAATAGGAATTTAAAAAATTATCAAGTGAAATGTTTTCTTGTTTATTTCTTAATTGAAGGATAATTACTTTACAGAATGTTTTTTGTTTTCTGTCAAACATCAACATGAATCAGCCATAAGTATACATATGTTCCCTCCCTTTTATACCTCCCTCCCATCTCTCTTCCCATGCCACCCCTCTAGGTTGATACAGAGCCCCTGTTTGAGTTCCTTGTGTCATATAGAAAATTCCCATTGACTATATATTTTACATATTTGGGCTGAAAAATCACTGCAGATGGTGACTGCATCCATGAAATTAAAAGACGCTTACTCCTTGGAAGAAAAGTTATGACCAACCTAGATAGCATGTTGAAAAGCCGAGATATTACTTTGCCAACAAAGGTCTGTCTAGTCAAGGCTATGGTTTTTTCAGTGGTTATGTACAGATGTGAGAGTTGGACTGTGAAGAAAGCTGAGCACCAAAGAATTGATGCTTCTGAACTGTGGTGTTGGAGAAGACTCTTGAGAGTCCCTTGGACTGCAAGGAGATCCAACCAGTCCATTGTGAAGGAGATCAGCCCTGGGATTTCTTTGGAAGGAATGATGCTAAAGTTGAAACTCCAGTACTTTGGCCACCTCATGCGAAGAGTTCACTCACTGGAAAAGACTCTGATGCTGGGAGGGATTGGGGGCAGGAGGAGAAGGGGACGACAGAGGATGAGATGGCTGGATGGCATCACTGATTCGATGTAGGTGAGTCTGAGTGAACTCTGGAAGCTGGTGATGGACAGGGAGGCCTGCTGTTCTGCGATTCATGGGGTCGCAAAGAGTCAGACACAACTGAGCGACTGAACTGAACTGAATGTAAGTTTCCATGTTACTCTCTCCATAAATCTCCCTCCTTCCCTCTCCCCTGTTTCTGTAAGTCTGTTCTTTATGTCTGCGTCTTCATTGCTGCCTTGCAAATAAATTCATCAGTACCATCTTTCTAGATTCCATATATATGTGTTAGTATATGATATTTATCTTTCTTTCTGATTTACTTCACTCTGTATAATAGGCCCTTGGTTCATCCACCTCATTAGAACTGACTCAAATGTCTTCCTTTTTATAGCTGAGTAATATTCCATTGTGTATGTGTACTACAACTTCCTTATCCATTCATCTGTTGATGGACATCTAGATTGCTTCCCTGTCATACCTACTGTAAATATTGGCAAGAGCAGCAAGACTATCCAATGGGGAAAAATTAGTATTTTCAGCTGATGTTGCTGGTACACTGGATTTATGTGTGTAAGAATGACATTGGACCTTTACCCACATACCAAAAAAAAAAAAAAAGAGAAAAAGCTCAAAAGGAATCAAATACCTAAATATAATAACAAAGAGTAAAAGATTTTGAAGCACATTTATAGGAAAAAAAATTACATGACTCATGGTAAATTAGTGAATAGTAATTGAAGATTCTGGTTACTGTTTCATAGTAATTTATAGATATAAATAAGAAAGTCTTTCTTCAATATTTTCATTACATTTTTAACATGATTTAGTTTTATGTTCATATTAAATGTTCTTATTCTAAAGAAAGAAATATTGTAGTTTTGCATAGTTGAATGTCATATGTTCTGTATGCATACTAAACTCACAGTAGATACTTTTCTTAGGTTTTTATTTGAAATAAATTATTTGGACACATAAATTTAGAGATAATTTAAAAACTGTGACTGTTGTGTCAATTATCTCATGAACACATTTTCAATATTTGAAAGACTGGAAGAATGTGCTCCTAAGATGAAATAATATATTTTTTAAAAAATATTATGTATTAAGGAACATCATCTAAAGATCAATGACATGCAAGTAATTTCACTTATTTCCTTTTAATTATTAGTATATGAGGGAGTTTTGCTTGTTTCTACACAGTTGTGACCATCCTACATAAAGAATTACATCTTATTTCCTTAAACCAGCGTTTCTCTTTACATCAGCAACAATTTATTTACTAATTTATATTTTTTTCCAGATTCCATTGTAAAGTTTTTCATACTAATATTGGCATGTTAGAATTCTCTTATGGTAAGCAAACAAAAATTAACGTGTTTAAGGCAATATAAAGAAAATCATTAGCTTAAGACCTTCATAGTTAGGCACAAGCAATATTTTCACTATCCTTTGTAGTGACAGCCTCATTCACAAGTTCTCCCACTGATTCATCAACTTTCCACAGGTGACTTGTGACTAAAGTGGATGCCTGACTACCTAATGTGAAAAAATAAACCCCGACTGCATCGAAGTTAAATGTAAAACTAGGGAAAAAAATTAAAGGAAAAATAAAAGGAACTTAAGAATCTAGGGGTAGGTAAAGAGTTCTTAGACTTGATATAAAAACTGTGATTTATAAAAAGAATAATTGTGATAAGTAGTGCTTCATCAAAATTAAATGATCTGCTCTGTGGAAGACCCTATATGAAATCACAAATTAGGCCCTGGGAGAAAATATTTGCAAACCATTTATCCAAAAAAAGACTAGTATCTAGAAAATATACAATGTTCAACTCAATAGTATAAAGAATGAAGGAAAGGAAGGAAGCAAGCAAGAAAAATGAAAGAGGAATCCAAATAGAAAATAGGCAGAAGACATTTCACTAAAAAAAATATAAATGGTAAGTAACCACAAGAATAGATGCATGAGATCATAAGTTAACAGGGAAACATAATCTAAAATTTCAGTAAGATAGCACTGCTGCTGCTGCTGCTGCTAAGTCACTTCAGTCATGTCCTACTCTGTGCGACCCCAGAGATGGCACCTTTATAGAAAGGCTAAGATATAAAATAGTGTCAGTACTAAATGCTGTTAAGGTACAAAGAAAATTGATTATTCATACATTGCTGGTAGAAACATAAAATGATATAGCCACTCTGAAAAACAGTTTGGCAGTTTCTTAAACTATGTTACTACCATAAAAAATCAGCAATTGTACTTTTCAGCCTAATTCCAGAGAAATAAAAAAATTATGTTCATCCAGAAGCTTGCATTTGAATATATATAGTAGCCTTAGTTTATTTTTCATTTTTTTTATTGGAGTATTTTTAATTTATAATGTTGTGTTAGTTTCTACTGTACAGAAAAGTGAATCAGATATACATCACTCTTTTAAATCCTTTTCCATGCAAGTCATTACTGAGTATTGTAAAATTCACTGTGCTATACAATCAGTTCTTACTAGTTATCCATTTTATATATAGTAGTGTGTATATGTCAAAACACCCCTAGAGTAGAACCACCTCAGATGTCCTTAAATGCATGAATATATAACAAACTTTGGTACATCTATAACATGGAATACTATTCACCAATAAAAATGAATGGACTACTGATACATGCAGCAACTTGAATGAATCTTCACAGACTTATGCTGTGGAAATACCAATCCAAAAGGTTATAAACTTTATGATTCAATTTATATAATTCTTAGGTTGACAAAATTATAGAAATGGAGAGCATTTTAGTTAATTGTTGCCAGGGGTCAGGATTGGTGTCAGAGCGCTTGGATCAGAGGGAAGTTGGTATGATATAAAAGGATGTCAAAAAGCTTTGTAAAATGGAACTGATTAGTAATTTAACTCTGTCAGTGTCAATTTCTTGGTTGTGATATGGTTTTTTTGTAAGATATTGAGGGAAATTAGATAAAAGGGATGTAAACAGTGTTTATGAACTGAATGTTTGTGTCCACCCCCTCAAATTTGTATGTTGAAACTCTAACTCCCATGTGATGGTATTAGGAGGTGAGGCTTTGGGGAGGTAATAGAATTAGGTCATGAGGGTGGGGCCCTAGTGAATGGGGTTAGTGCTTTATAGGAGTCACAAGAGAGCTTGCTTCCTGTCTCTGCGCTTTGTCACATGAGGATAAAACCAGAAGGTGGCAGTCTGCAACCTGATAGAGGAGTCTCACCAGAACTCAACTGTGCTGTCACCTTAATCTTGAGCTTCAGCTTTTAGAACTGTGACAAATAATTTTTTTTTTGTTTATAAGCACCCAGCATATGATACTTTGTTATTGCTAAGACACATGGGATCTATTATTTCTTACATATGCATATGAACCTACAATTATCTTATTAAAATTTTAATTAAAAATGTCTCTATCAGACCTCATATCTTTGAACTATAACAGCATTCAATCGTGTCTAGTAGAAAAGGAAAATGACTTTTCCTTCTTTTGAAGCCCTAGTAATTATCTTTCAGAGCTATATTGGCTCTAGATGGCTTCTTAGTTAATTTGTGAGCTAATTACTGGTTCAAGAAGAATGGAATATGCTGATTAGTTTAAGATGATGAGGGTCCAGTCCTTGAGAGGGGGGCCTAGTCCTAATAAACCATGATGGTGAAAAGGGAAAAATGTTTTCAGGAGAATACATTTTGAAAGTAAACACAAGTAGCAAGTGACTAGAGCTGCCCTAATACATTTACCTAATATCCTATATTTAAACTTGTAGAATATTGTTACTGTAAATACTATTATGTACCTTTATTTTCTACTCTTGGGATTATATATTTTAGATAGGGTTCTAGACTTAATAACATTGTGCCAAATATTCCACATTCAATGAATTTTGATTGACTGATTTTTTTCAGTAATCAAGTATAGTTGTACTTCAGATATCCAGATGAACAAACTTCATTTGGAAAAAACAACTGCCTGTCTGCAGTGCAATGCTGTGATTGGGTAATTGTAAGTTTCTGTGAAAACTAGCTGTAATGATAGAGTGATTGCTATCAAAACTGAGTCCATGTCTAGGATGCTTGGAGGTTAGTCACATGAAAGGAAGCATGTTTTGAGAAGAGAATACCTAGGCCAAGGTTAAGAGGTAAGTGAGAACATGGGCAGATGGAAGGTTGAGCTGCCTGGACTTAGATTCTGCAACTATAGAATGGGAGATGGGGTTGAAGGACAGGGAAAAGGGAAAATTAAGTTGGATAAGTAATTGAACAGCAACATAAAAGTAAATGAAGTGTCTTGAAAATATATTAATCAATTTGACTTTAAGTAAGGGCAAAGAGATGGCTATAACAATAGTTTTAAACAGAGGAGTGACATGATCAAAATTGCTTTGTGACTGAATGAAGAGAATGCATTAAGGGAAATAAGACAGGGGCCTGAAGGATAAAATAGAAGGTAATTGTGGGAATTCAGGTACCTATGATGTTAAAACTAAGCTGAAGTGGCAGCTGTGGGCGTTGGAGAAAAGTAGGCATTAGAGAGAATGGCAGAATGAATTCTGTTTAACTACTGTCCAATATTCTTGCCTGGAGAATCCCATGGACAGAGGAACCTTGAGGGCTACAGTCCATGGGGTCGCAAGAGTTGGACATGACTGAGTGACTTTCACTTTCACTACTACTACTGTTTAAAGGGGAGACCTAGGGGTAAGGAATAAAAAAGCATTCTTAAATTTTTAATTCTTTCAAAACAACATTGTCCTTTAGTTATCATCATTCGAGATTTTATTGTAAAAAGTGTTTAAAAATGGCAATCTCATTGTTGGCTTAATTTGCATTTCCTTATTTTGACACTGATAAAAATATATCAGAGAACATAAAATACTTTCCAATACGTCTGTCAGTTTTTTGTTTTTTGTTTTTTTTTAATATAACACAAAATACACTTTCTGCTTACCGGTGGATGTCTGAAATGGGAAAATATTATATAATCATGTATTCTTGAAGATATTTTCTCTTAAATATGCTTATGACTATTTTCTCGACACTATTATTTATCTTACAAATTTATATTTTCCTTTTGATCTTGTTTTCCTTAGATGATAAAATTAATCTTTTGTTTCAGATATTTTTGATTATGTCACACCAAAGAAAGTCCTATAAGGCTTAATTTGTATTAACTCTTTCATTTACACAATCAGAAAATATTAAACGAGCATCCATTGTGTGACTGGAACTGTGCTAGGTCTTTGGAAAGGATTTCTTTTCTCCTAAATAACAACTTTTATGCACAAAGTGGTCCATCATTCCTCTGTCATAGCAATATTAATGATCCTTTCATCTTGATATTAGTCTGTTTAATTAAATTAATCACCTTTTCTACCCACTGCTTTGGGGAAATGGAAAGCTGGTGGTAAAGTAGCTTTTACTCTCTCAATAACTATAGTAGAATTATAGTTTGTATCTGAAATTCTGTGTTTATTTCAGTCTTTTCAATTGTTTTCAGTGTTTATGACCAAAATTTCCCCAACATAATGACTGCTGTCAGTAACATCAAATTTTAATTTATCTTCCAATGAAACATAAAAAAATTTACAATGAGACTTGTATACTTGATTTTTTTTGCCTTTCTAAATATTTGAAAAACTAATATTTGTTAAAAGTGTTGGTTGAAAATGCTAAACTCAAATTTCTGTGGATGCTGCTCTAATTTGGTAGCTCTTATATTCTTTAGTTGCAATATTGACAACTACCAAAGAAAGACTCAGATTCAGTTAACTTAAATAAATAAGTAAAGAATTTTTTATAAAGTAGAGTAAAGTAACTAAAGCTAAACATTCCAGTCTGAGGAAACAAATCAAGGCAACAGTGGGACTGGCAGGAGTTCAGGGCATTCTCTCCAGGATGCAGCCTTAAAACAATGTAGGTTAATAAACCCTAGCCTCTCCATTATAGATTAATATTCACAAAATGAATATTATCTGAGTGTCAGGTCTTGAGATATTTGATTTAAGTCAGCCTGCATTATCTACCCTGGGATCCATTCTTAAGAGAAGGGGTAATAGGCAAGCAAAAACAAATCATATTGTTTTTGAATCATAGAAATGATAGAAATCAATAGAAATTAATAGAAATCAATGATTGATAGAAATCAATCATATAAATCATCATATTTGCCCTACCTGTCCAAAGTCATTTGCAAGTACTAACCTACATCTTTTTCTATATATACAATTCCTGAAATGTTCCTTTTTTATATAATGTATCTGCCTCACATACAACTGAAAATTATTTCGTTTACAGTAGGAGAAAACCAAAAGTTATGTTTGGCTATTGTTTCTAAAGATGATACCTGTGTTCTCTGGGTTATGTATGTGTCTTCTGTTGTTCTGTCATCATAGCATCTCAGTGTTTTGTGATTTATGGGATATATTAGCCAATGTACTAAACACTCGACAGTGGACAGAAGCAAAAGAGAGAAAGGAAATACATATAATAGAGTAAGCTGCAAATGACCATGAGAAATAAATTTATTCATGATTTTTCCCAATTTTATTTCATATAATTTTATCTTTGGCCATAATATTCTCCGCTCATATTTCTTTATTTTTTATTTTGTGAGTTGAACTGAATCATCTGTTCCTTGATATTAGAGCCTCCAAGTGTTCTATTATTCTATCATGTTGTCTTATTTAACATTTATTACTAGGCATGTTAGTGCATGGAAACATCCTGAGCTATTCCTTGGATTCTACCCATGTTTCTGTAGCAATATCTCCCCTTTATCTTGTAAACCAGGTCAATCATTCTAGCAAAAATGGAACCCTGTTCTATCGCTAAGGGTGTCAAGAAGCTTGGCTTATAGAAATATTGCTTTGATGGATAAATAAAACTGTTACATCATATTCCATCATTCTACAGTGCAGAAAGCAAGATTTGGGGATGTAATATTAGGTGTAAGAGTAAGAAGTACCAAAGCCGCATTCTACCCTTTTTTTTCTGGATTCATCTGTTCAAAGACATAGCATTGTGGCTAAAGAAAGGAGAGCAACATGTATTGTCATGAGTTTAATTTATATATATGATAATTGTGCAGAAAAGCCAACTTCATGGGATGTTCTCTCTCTCGGAGCTAGAGCTGAATCGGCATTATTTTTTTTTTTTTAATCAATTGCTTCTGTCATTGGTGCAGAAAAATTAAAGGTTATCAATGCATTATTTCTTTTACTTCAGGAAAAATTCTTAATTGGAGGCAGGGCATGTTGAATAGTATGTTAATTTATGAGGCATTTTTAGGTAATCCAAGGTTAGTGGTCCCTGACCAAGAACAATTAGTCTGAAAAGAATAGCCACATCTTGAATAAATTTCTGTCTGTTAAAGAAAATTCTTTACCATATTCCTCACCCAGGGAAAAATTCTAATGTAAATAAATTGAAGCCACCTTGTTGCTGGCTAGCTGTATTGAGGAATGATAATTATATATTTTTGCTAGAAATTGCACATTTATAATTATCTGTGGCTAGATCAAGTCAAGGTTATGGTTTTTCCAGTAGTCATGTATGGATGTGGGAGTTGGACTGTGAAGGCTGAGCACCAAAGAATTGCTACTTTTGAACTGTGGTGTTGGAGAAGACTCTTGAGAGTCTGTTGAACTGCAAGGAGATCCAGCCAGTCCATTGTGAAGGAGATCAGCCCTGGGATTTCTTTGGAAGGAATGATGCTGAAGCTGAAACTCCAGTACTTTGCCACCTCGTGCAAAGAGTTGACTCATTGGAAAAGACCCTGATGCTGGGAGGGATTGGGGTCAGGAGGAGAAGGGGACGAGAGGATGAGATGGCTGGATGGCATCACTGAGTCAATTGACATGAGTGTGAGTGAACTTCGGGTGTTGGTGAGGGACAGGGAGGCCTGGCGTGCTGTGATTCATGGGGTTGCAGAGAGTCGGACACGACTGAGTGACTGAACTGAACTGAGATCACCTTGAGAAGAGGAAAACTATATTTTTAAAGTTCCTCCCTGCCTTCATGTACAGTTTAATTGTGAATTCATTATGTAAGTTGTGGGCTACTTGGGAAAACATTTAGCTGACATCTAAGAATTCTGTTATCTTATATACCTGATTTTTAGTGTATCTTTTCTACATTAGAGACAAATATATTTTCATGTTCTGGACCCATTCCCAGAGTTCCAACTATAGGTTTATTTATAAATTAAATTACTTATTTAAATTATTTGACTTTTTATTTAATAATAACATACATTTAGGATACTATACAGACCATCTGGGCACAGCTCAATGCATTTTCACAAACTGGACACATCTGCACAGACAGTGATGAGATCAAGAAATAAAATATTACACATATTTTAGAAGACACCTAGTATGCTTTCTTCTATTCTCTATAAACATAAGAGTAATAACCTATCTGATTCCTGTTACCATAGATTGGTTTTGCATGGTTTTGAACCTTATATAAATTGAATCAAATAGCAGCTTCCCTTTTGTGCCTGACTTGTTTAATTCAACAGTATCTTTGTGATTTTCTTCTGTATTATATTTACTGACCCATTATTTAATCATTTTCTCTTCAAGTTATCCAACCAAACCATTACCTCGGAGTCAACAGTGATTTTTACCCTTGGCATGACTTCAGCTAGACCTAGTGAATATAAAGTTCAGAGTTCTGCCTCTTATAAGAACTTCCCTTCTCCATTCATGGTCACAGCCACTCCTAAGAGTGATAGTTACCTGACTGAAGATAGTGCTGGTGTACATAATAGAAACACACAACATTATGTATTATATTTGCAAGTTTTAATTCTTCATCATCTGGTTATTGATAATCACTTTTAATTTGAGGGAGGAAAGATATTCTAACAGGATATGGTACCATGAAAGTGCAAGAAACCTATTTACATTACTCACTTGCTCCTTTGGGTCATGTTGGACTGTTTCATATATATTGCTACCACATAATATTGGAGTACTTGGGCATGCCTAAATTTACAGTTCAGTTCAGTTCAGTTCAGGCACTCAATCGTGTCCGACTCTTTGCGACCCCGTGAATCGCAGCACGCCAGGCCTCCATGTCCATCACCAACTCCCAGAGTTCATTCAGACTCACGTCCATTGAGTCAGTGATGCCTTCCAGCCATCTCATCCTCTGGCGTCCCCTTCTCCTCCTGCCCCCGGTCCCTCCCAGCATCAGAGTCTTTTCCAATGAGTCAACTCTTTCCGTGAGGTGGCCAAAGCACTGGAGTTTCAGCTTTAGCATCATTCCCTCCAAAGAAATCCCAGGGCTGATCTCCTTCAGAATGGACTGGTTGGATCTCCTTGCAGTCCAAGGGACTCTCAAGAGTCTTCTTCAACACCACAGTTCAAAAGCATCAATTCTTCGGTGCTCAGCCTTCTTCACAGTCCAACTCTCACATCCATACATGACTACTGGAAAAACCATAACCTTGACTAGATGGACCTTAGTCGGCAAAGTAATGTCTCTGCTTTTGAATATGCTATCTAAGTTGGTCATAACTTTTCTTCCAAGGAGTAAGCGTCTTTTGATTTCATGGCTGCAATCACCATCTGCAGTGATTTTGGAGCCCCCCAAAATAAAGTCTGACACTGTTTCCACTGTTTCCCCATCTATTTCCCATGAAGTGATGGGACTGGATGCCATGATCTTCATTTTCTGAATGCTGAGCTGTAAGCCAACGTTTTCATTCTCCTCTTTCACTTTCATCAAAACACTGAGAACACTGTATAAACTTATATCCACAGGTTACTTATTATCCCAAGTACACATACTAAGTTCTTCTGATAGATCAAAGTATTGTTTTTGCATTCATTTTGTTTCTAAATATCTCTTATTAAATTAAAAATATTCTTATTAAAGAGATATTTTAAAAATAAAAGTCTCAAGATTACTTGCAATGGTCCTTTCTTTAAGAGAAATATAGTTGATTTATAGCATCTTAGTTTCAGGTATACAACATGGAGCCTGAGCATTTGTATAGCTTTTACTCCATTTGAAATCACCACAAAATAATGGCTATATTTCTTTGTGCTTTACAATGCATCATGTAGCCTATCCATTTTATATATAGAAATTTGTAGTTCTCAGTCCTCTGCCCTTCCTCTACCCACTGGTAACCACCAATCTGTTTTTTTTTTTATATACCTGTGAGTCTGTTTCTGTTTTACTATATTCATTCATTTCATTTTTTAGATTCTACACATAAGTAATAACAGCATTTTTCTTTCTCTGTCTGACTTATTCACCATAACATCTAGGTCCATCCATCTTGTTGCAAATGGCAGGATTTCATTTTTTATGATTGAGTAATATTCCATTGTATATATCACCACAACTTTATCCATTAATCTGTTGGCGGACACTTCAGTTGCTTCCATATCTTTGGAGTCTTATAAAGAAGTCTTCTTTAAATAAGACTACTATGAACATTGAGATGCAGTTATCTTTTTCAATTAGTGTTTTTGTTTTCTTCAGACGTAGGCTCCAAAGTAGAATTGCTAGATCATAAGATAATTTTATTTTTAGTATTTGAGGACACGCTGTACTGTTTTCTATATTGGCTGAAACAATTTATATTCCTACCAACAGTGTACAAGGCTTTCTTTGTCTCCAAAATCTTGCTAAAATTTGTTATTTGTAGACATTTAATGATAGCCATTTTGACAGGTATGAGATGATACCTCATTATGGTTTTGATTTCCATTTCTCTGAAAATTTAGCAATGTTGAGCATCTCTGCTCATGTCTGTTGGCCATCTGTATGTCCTTTTTGAAAAAAAGACTATTCAGGTCTTCTTCCATTTTTAAACTGGGTTGTTTGTTTTTTGCTGTTGAGTTGTATGAGCTGCTCATGTATCTTGGGTATTAACCCCTTACTAGTTATATCATTTGCAAATATTTTCTCCTATTCAGTAGACTGGCTTTTTGTATTGTTGATGGTTACCTTTGCTGTGCAAACCTTTTAATCTTAATGATGTCCCATTTTTTTTTTATTTTTGATTTCTTTTTTCTTTTGCCTGAGGAGGCAGGTCGAAAAATATTGCTGCAATTTATGTCAGAGTTGTCCACCCATGTTCCAGGAGGTTTATGATTATGATTTTAGCTTTTTAATCCATCTTGAGTTTATTTTTGTATATAGTGTGAGAAGAAGTGAATTGAAGTGAAGTCGCTCAGTTGTGCCTGACTCTTTGCGATCCCATGGACAGTAGCCTGCACCAAGCTCCTCCGTCCATGGGATTTTCTAGGCAAGAGTACTGGAGTGGTTTGCCGTTTCCTTCTCCAGGGAATCTTCCCGACCCAGGGATCAAACCCAGGTCTCCCGCATTGTAGACAGACGCTTTACCGTCTGAGCCACAGGGGGAGTCTTAGGTAGTGTGAGAACATGTTTTAATTTCATTTTACATGTAGCTGTCCAGTTTTTCCACTTTACCACTTACTGAAGAGATTGTCTTTTCCCCTTTGTTTATAATTGCCTCCTTTGTCATAGATTAATTGACTGTCTTGATTTATTTCTGGGTTCTCTATTCTGTTCTGTTCATCTGTGTGTCTGTTTTTGTGCCAAGGTAATGCTGTTTTGACTCTTGTAGCATTTGAGTGAAAACTGTATTTAGACTCTTGTAGCTGGAAAATCCCTTGGACAAAGGAGCCTGGGAGGCTGCAGTCCATGGGGTCGCTAAGAGTCAGACACGACTGAGTGACTTCCCTTTCACTTTTCACTTTCATGCATTGGAGAAGGAAATGGCAACCCACTCCAGTGTTCTTGCCTGGAGAATCCCAGGGGCGGGGGAGCCTGGTGGGCTGCCATCTATGGGGTCGCACAGAGTCGGGCATGACTGAAGTGACAGCAGTAGCAGCAGCAGCTTTATGTGAAGTCGCTCAGTCGTGTCCAACCCTCAGTGACCCCCATGGACGGCAGCCTACCAGGCTCCTCTGTCCATGGGATTTTCCAGGCAAGAACACTGGAGTGGGGTGCCATTGCTAGCTTTATAGTATAGTCTGAAGTCAGAGAGCATATTACCTCCATATTTGTTACTTTTTCACAAGATTACTTTGGCAATTCAAGGTCATTTGTGATTCCATATAAGTTTTAGGTTTATATGTTCTAGTTCTATGAAAAATGTCTAAGATATTTTGATAGGAATTGCATTAAATCTGTAAATTGTTTTGGATAACATGGTCATTTTAACGATATAATTTCCAGTCTAGGAATATATAATACCTTCCCATTTCTTTTTATCATCCTCAGCTTCCTTAATCAATGTTTTTTAGTTTTCAGTGCAGAGTTTTCACTTTTTTGATGAAGTTTATTCCTAGGTATTTTATTTTTTTGTTGAGATTTTAATAGGATTGTTTTCTTGCTTTCTCTAATGGTTAATTATTAGTGTATAGAAAAGCAACAGATTTCTGTATGCTAATTTTGTGTCCTGAAAATTTACTGATTTCATTGATAAGCTCAATTTTTTTGGTAGCATCTTCAGGATTTCCTATGTATCTTATATATCTTCTGCAAACAGTGACAGTTTTATATTTTCCTTTTCAATTTTGATTTCATTTATTTTTATTTTTCTTATTGCTGTGGCTAGAACTTCTAATACTGTATTAAATAAAATTGTGAAATTTGGAATTCTTGTCTTGTTCTTGACCTTAGAAGAAGCACTTTCAGCTTTTCACCACTGAGTATGTCATTAGCTGTGAGCTTGTCATATATGGCCTTTATTATGTTGAGATATGTTCCCTTTGTGCCCGCTTTCAGTGGAGTTTTCATCATAAATGAGTATTGATTTTTTCAAAAGCCTTTTTCTGCATCTTTTGAAATGATCATGTGGTTTTTATTCTTCAAAATATTAATATGATGTTTCACATTGATTGACTTGTGCTTTCTAGTCTTCTACATTCAAGTGGTTGTTTTCAATTCTGATTGGTTCGTTTTTCTGTTTTTAGTTCTCTCTCTTTTTCTTAATTCCTGCTGTGTTCACCTACTCCTTTCCCTAATTTCTAATTATTTAGATTTCTAAATATTTAATATTTAGATTTCTAAATATTTAAATTTCTAATTATTCTAATTTCCCCTAATTTCCCTTATTTCTAATGCTTTGAATGCATTATTTAGCAAATTTTCACTTGTTTCATTAGTTGTTGTTTCAGGACTTTTTCTTATTCTTTCAATTGAAGCAAATTAGTCTGTCTTCCTATTTCCCTTAACTGTCTCTGTCCCTATGAAATCAGGTGAAACAGTTAACTATTCTAGTCTTGAAGTGGTGTCCTTGGGTGGGAGCATCCCTATATAATCTATATTTGCTCAAAGACTTTGATCAGGATTCTTATGCTTAGAAGTCACATCTTTCCCACTATGTGCTGGCCACTATCACCTTGGCAAGAGGTGGGGCTGGAGGTGGAGGGGTTAGAGCCAGATCCAGGTGTGAGCCATGGCTTCTCCTCTGCTCATTGACCAACACCACCCTACTGGGAGTATATCCCAAGTTGCTGGTGCAGAAGACTTGAGGGTTGGGTCTGAGTTGACTTTTGCTCTAAGTGTGATCTCCTGGCTCCCATTACTAAAACCCTCAAACCCAGAGGAGACGAGCCCTGGTGCAAGAGGGTCTGGATTGGACACTCTGTGTATTAGGATGTAGGCTTTGGAAGTCCCAGCCCTAGTCAGTGTGCTGGACCACTCTAGATGTGCTGTTCCTGTAGGTGCCACTAATGGCTCACCACACCCCTTTCACATATGCTTCCAGATCTGACCTTGCTCTGTCCGTAACAACAGAACCTTCCTATTGGCTGTGGCAGTCCTAACCCTAGTGTCACAGAGCAAGTGGAGACAGAGAGGGCACGCCAGGGGGATCTCTATAAACTAGACAGAGTTCTGTGCAGTTTTAGTCTACTTCCTTTAAGGAGTGAGCAAGTGTGTGCATGCTCTTCATGAGTGGGGTCTAGGTTTGTTATTACCCTCAGGTTAATTCCACTGGTTTTCAGATGAGGTATGGGCACTCATCTTCTCAGTGCTGGACCAGACAGCTGGGGCAGTGCTATACAGTAGGTACTTGTTGGTTTTCTATTGTTTAATAGTAATATGTCTATGTAAATGCATTTTTTATGTTTTCATGGGGGGAGGTGAGCTCCAAGTCCTCCTACTTCACCATATTGATCTCTTCTACTTGCTATTATACTCTTATCAGTGTGTTCCTCATGGTATTGATCTGCCATCAAGATTTCAGCTGTTTCTGTGGATGGAAATTGTAAGTGTGAGATATCACTGTCATTCTGTGGCAAAAGTGTGAGCATAACCTAATCAGATGAGACATTTAAAAGTAGTTTTCTCTGGCTGAATACAGAGAAACAGTCTGAGAGATGTTTTCCTTATAGCCTTAAGGTAAGCAGTAGCCAGGTTGTGAACTGCTGATGGGGGCCATGTGGCAAAGAACTATAGGTGGCCTCTAGTATCTATTAACAGTAATATCTAGCAAAAAAACAAAAACATCAATTATTTATAAGGAGATGATTTCTTCTGAAAACCAGTGAGTTTGGAAGAGGACCCTGAGGTTCTGATGAAAATGACATACTGTCTAGACACCTTCATTTCACCCTGATAAGATTTCAAGCAGAAGACCCAGAAAAGCCATTCCCAGACTTCTGACCCATGGAAATGGTTACATCATATATGTGTGTTGTTTTAAGCTTATGGGTTTGTAGTAATTTGTCACACAGCAACAAAAAAGTAGTACACATCACTAGACCACTGAGAGTACTTACATTTTCAAGAAATATATCTTCCTTTTTCCCTCATGTGTGTATTTTTCAAGGCATGAAGAGAGTGTGCTAACCATGCTTCCACTATTAGTTATCACAGTGAGTAAGTGTCTAGCTTGGTTTCAGACTATCTGGGGCTAAATCCCACTCAGCTCCTCCTTAGCTGTGACTGGGGGCAAAGTAAGAGTGCTGTGACTTTCTTCTATTATAAAATGAAAAATATAATCGTGACTCTCTTATAAGTTTTATGCTGAGAGTTGGCAGTAGTAAACAATGTGTATTAATTGGTGTCACTGTTATAGCTTTAGATTCTGTCAACATGATATTAACAATATAGTGGAATAGTATGACACCCTACAGAATGATGAATCAGGTAAAATTCCTGTAAACTCTGTTATGACACAGAAATAGAAAGCTGGTATATCCTAGAGGCAGAATATTCCTGAGGTGGTTCCTATCAGGTGCAAGCAAGTTACTGTTTAATTAATTTGTGTTCCATTACCAATGTAATTTCAAGATCAATAAAAGCAACCCACTTGCCAACTGATTACTTTATAGTAATTATTAAAATTTATCAGTTTTTTTTATAGTAATCAAGGTAATCAAAAGAATAGGGGCACGCTATGAATCATAGGGCCATCTCTCAAGTTTTTGAAGTTTACACAAAGCTTCAAGTCCCTCGGGGATAGAGAATGGCAAAAATTTGTTTATATTACTATGAGCATGAGTGGATTCATCCTATCATATTGACAAGACTCCTAATCAAGTAGCCAAAGTCTAAGTCCTTTTATGTGTCATATATCCCATTCCCCTTATAAATTCAGGGATTGATAAAAATATCACATTGGATTTAGAAACTCAATGTAATTAATGCAAGACAAATTTTGTTAGAATTTAAATTTTCACCTTACTCCTCACAATGCCCATTTTATACAGTGAGCTTCACTTAAATTTTTTCTTCCTAGGAATTTGTATTAACTTAAAGCTTAGATATAACTGACCTTTTATGGTTTTCCTTTTTTAATTACATGGGATAAAGATCCCTTGTTTTGTTTTGTTTTGCTTTGTTTTTGAGAAAGATGCAAGGTAGACTAAAGAGGGACTGAGAATATGCATATATGTGTTGTTAAATTTTATTTATTTTTAAAATTTTTACTCTTTTCTGTTTATTCATTTGTCTTTCTCAAAGTTTTGTGTCCTCATACTATTTGTCAAATTCTCCTTTAAAAGTATAAAAATTTTGTGACAGTGACTCTTATGAATACTCAAATTAGGGCTTTATGGTATTTGAGCCAAAGTCTGTAGGAGGAAATGGAGTAAGCCACAGGTAGCTGAGATGGTAAAGAATCTCCTTGCAATGCAGGAGACCTGCATTCGATCCCTGGGTTGGGAAGATCCCTTGGAGAAGAGAATGGCAGCCCACTTCAATAATCCTGCTGGAAAAATCCCATGGACAGTGGATCCTGGAGGGTTACAGTCCATGGGGTTGCAAAGAGTTGAACATGACTGAGCAACTAACACTTTCACATGGATAGCTGCAGATAAACTGTCTGGATTATCTGACTGATATCTAGATTATCTTTGCTCACTTACAATCAGTCTTGTTGCCAAAAGAGTCCCAACAAGTATTAATAAATTGCTAGTCTGTTTTTATAGAAAGCATACCTACAGAGTCAGTAAAGCAGATTTTGGCAATTAACAGTTTCCTTGGCTAGTGCTATCAGTATTGGCTTATTATTATATCCTCCTGGATTCTGTTTATGGTCAGTTTCTATTTTTTGATCTCAAGATTGATAAAAAAATTATTTTCACTGTTCATAAAATTTTCTGGGAATTATAAAGGTAAGTTCAGAGAATGGGCTGAAAATTAAGGCTTTAAAAACTTGCCTGCAAATTAAGGTAAGAGAAACAGAATTGTAAATTAGCTCAATATGTTTGTTGAATAGTACAGTAAATGCCCTAAAGTACAACCACTGGTTTAACTTTCAGAGACAGATGGTATCATTCTTTCCCAGAAATACAGGTAGAAAAACATGGACAAATATACTAAAAAGCATGTGCAAGTCAGAACTAAAGGAACCAGGGTCCCAAAGAGTAAGGAAACAGACTGACAGAAGCTCCATATTCTTTGGCAATTTCCCTCAAGGTATTTGCCAGTTAAGTGTGGCATGGAATCAGTGACTAAAAGGTTGAGCAGAGTGTAGCATACAAGAGACTGAGAAAATCTGTTGGACTTTTAGCAGCATCATAGGTCTGAGCCAAACAGTGTTCATAACTACGAAGGCAGCTAGCACTTCAATGACCATGATTCTTGAGAGAGTGCATTAAAATGATTCCAACCTTCTCTACTACCATTAACTTCAAAACATCATCCAATCGTAAGCATCCAAGGACATAAGAATCAGAAAAGAAAGAACCACCAATATGGCACATGAATCTGGTTAGATGAAAATCAGAAGTCAAGCCAAGGAAGAAAAGTTACATTAAAATTCCCAAATAGAGCCTTAGAGGATCATAGTAGGAACAATCACAAATTAGAAATAGAACAAATTTCAAAACAATTTTACTTTGAACTTAAAAAAAGAATTAAGTGATGTTTCTGAAACTAGAAAACAAAATATCACCTAAAATTAAAAGTTGAAGAAAAGGCTGAAGAGGATATTGGAAGCAGTAGAAAAGAGGATCTTAGAATATATAATGATGAAAAAATTTTAGATGGAGGCATGGATAGAAAATATGAATCAAAAGAAGTTGAATATAAAAAGCAGTTAGTGTTAATATTTATTTGGAAACCCAGAGGGCAGTAGTAAAAATGTGTAAAACTGGCAATGTGAGAAGAGAGACCTGCCCAAATTCTCTGAAAATGATGAAAAATGTTAATCCATGGATTCAAAAAGCTCAATAAATCCTCAGGTAGAAGAAATACAAAGAAAAATGTCTAGATGCATTATAATAAAACTGTAAAACCACCAAAGACAGGGAAACTATCTTAAAAGCAGGCAGATTACAAAAAGGACATAGTATCTTATCAGAGCACAAAGAAGACTTAATGGTATGAGTTCAGCAGAAATGATGGAGGAATGAAACAAAACAAAGCAGATGTCTTTAAAGAGATAATATTAAGGGTGCTCATGAAATTATATTACCTGTGAAGTAAAAGCCATACTAATTTATGTTAAACTCCTCTAATTCAAAGACTTTTGTTAAAGTTTCTGAAATAACCACTAAAAGAATAACACTCACAAGCTAAAAGAGAATACAGATTGAAAAAATACTTCAATAAAACAAAAGATGGCACTAAAAGAAAAGAGACATAGAATGGGTGGTGCAAATAGAAAACAATAGTAAGGTGGTAAATTCAAATCCTTATTTAATATATCATTGTCTACATTAAATGCAAAACCAGTACACAATTGGAGTAGGGTAAGGAGTAAGCACTCAAGTAACTTTCAAAATGTATTTCACAAAAGGTCCAACTACATGCTGCTTACAAAATAATATGAAATATGAATACAAAAAGATTAAAAATAAAAATATAGAAAAATATTCCATAAAATAAACAAGATAAAAGGATACAAAAATATTCTTTAAAATGTTAACCAAAAGGAAGATGATTTAGCTATAGTAATACCAGATCAGTACAACATAAGGCAAAAAGCATTAAAGACAACCAGAAAGATTTTTAATGGTAAAGGATTAACCCAGTGGAATATATAAGAAACCTACTACATTTTTTATGTATATTTAATATAACCTTAAAATGTACGAAGTAAATCTGATACATCAAACACGATAATAAAAACTTTAAATCAGCTTCAGTAATACATTACAAAACAGAAGAAAAGTAGGTAAGGATAAATAAGCTAATGGTTGACAGATTACAAACTATGGGGCAAATCTGGCCAACCATCTGTGTTTATGTGACCCACAAATTCAGAATGGCATCACAACATTTTAAAGCAATTTTCCTCCAATTAAAAAAATAAAATACTAAAAATGTTGAAAGAGTAATAGTACTTTGTGAAAAATAAAAATCATGAAACTCCAATAGCACTGTCCATAAATCAAGTTTTATTGGGGCAGTCACTTGATTTTTTTTACTTAATATCTATGCCGACTTTCACACTGCAATGACAGAGTTAACTAGTTATGACAAAGGCAATATGGGTTACTCTCATCACTTCAAACATCCGTGGAGAGCAGTATAATTACAGTGATAAGAGTTGTAATTAATATTTAATTCTTGACACTCAAAGTCTTATTGCTTGAATATTAAGCTCAAAAGCATGCTTCCTCTATTTTCCCCAAATCTAAAGTAAATTTTAATAATTTTATCTTAAAATCTTACAGAGTATGCTATTATTGTGAAATTGAACTAGAAAAAATGAAAAATGATAGTTTTTTAAAAAGTTTGTAAATTGAGCTATGCATTTCTAAGTATCTCTTAGATCAAAGAAATAGTTACATCAATTAGTGAATGTGATTAAATTATGCTTTAAAGGAAATTTGTGCCCTTAAATATATATAAGAAGAAAGTGCAAAACCCCACATACCGAGAATCTAGCTGAATAAGTTAAAGTACAAATGATAATTGAAACCAAAAAAAAAGAAAAAAAATAATAAAATATAACCAGAAATATATAAAATAGAAGATAAGTATATAGCAAAGATAATGAATATTGTAGTCTCCCCTTAACCATAGTTTTATTTTCTGAAATTTGAATTACCTATGGTCAACCTCAGTCTGGAAACATTAAATAGAAAATTCCAGAAATAAATAATTTGTAAGTTTTGAATTGTGTGCCATTTTAAATAGCATGATGTGGTTGTGCTAAGCCCACTCCATCCCAGTTGCAATATGAATCATGCCTTTATCTAGCATATACTGCCCATTAGTCACCTTGTAGCCTTCTGATTATAACATTGACTGTCACAGGATGCAGTGCTTATTCAATGCAGTGCTTATATTCAAGTAATCTTTATTTTACTTAATAATGTCCCCAAAGCACAGAAATAGTGACGCTGGCAATTCAGATAAAGAAAAGCTGTAGAGTGCTTCCTTTAAGTGAAAACGTGAAAGCTCTTGGTTTGATAAAGAAAAAAAAAAAACTTACGCTGAAATTGCTACAATCTGAAGTAAAAATGAACCTTCTATTTGAAATTGTGAAGAAGGAAAAATAAATTTGTGCTAGTTTTGCTATGGATCTTCCAACAAAGATAGCTGGAAAAGCTATAACCACAGTATGTGTGGTAAGTGCTTAGTTAAGATGTAAAATATATTACATTTGTAAAGAAAGATATTTTGAGGGAAAAAGAGAGACCACATTCACATATTTTTTATTATAATATGTTGTTATAATTGTTCTATTTTACTGTTAATCTTGCAATGTCTAATTTATAAGTTAAACTTTATCATAGTTATGTGTGTACAGGACAAAACATAGTGTATGTAGAGTTTGGTACTATATCTGAGGTTTTAGGAATTCCCTGGGGGTCTTAGATCATATTCTCTATGGATAATGGGGGAATACTATACTACTAAAATTAGTTATTAGTTATAGCTAAATAAATAGGTATATATTTATATAATGGAATACACTTGAGCAGTTAAGATAAATTCTAAATAATGACAAGTAAATCTCACAAATATGATGTCAGTCAAAAAACCGAACATAGTAGAACACAATAGTATACTTATATTTATATCAATTTTAATAATGTATTATCTATCTAAGAAATCAGAAGTGTGTTTACCTTGGGTGGGAAGCTGTGTAGTAACTATAACGGGATAGGAAGGTGAATTCTGAAAAGCTGAAAATGTTACCTATTTTGATACATATGGGTCATTCCATGAATATATTCAGCTCTTATAAATTCACTTAAGATTTATTTCACTTTCTATATGTATAGATGGCCCTGGAACATCATGAAGACTTTAAGATAAAATGAGACATTTTATAGAAAGTTCATCAAGAAATTCTCATTTTGAAAAAATAATGACAAATAAATATATAATAAAACCTATTTTGCATATAAAGAGTTTGGTACATGCAAATGTAAATTAATGCAGTGGTAATGACTAAAAAACGCACAATAATGTAAATAGTTTCTGGGGAAGTAAGTGCATAGGTGAAAGAAGACTGTTAAATCCTTTAGAATTTATTTTTTATGCTTTTGATTATTTAAATCCAACAAAGGTCCCTCTTGTCAAGGCTATGGTTTCCAGTGGTCATGTATGGATGTGAGACTTGGACTGTGAAGAAAGCTGAGCACCGAAGAATTGACGCTTTTGAACTGTGGTGTTGGAGAAGACTCTTGAGAGTCCGTTGGACTGCAAGGAGATCCAGCCAGTCCATCCTAAAGGAGATCAGTCCTGGGTGTTCATTGGAAGCTAAAACTCCAATGCTTTGGCCATCTCATGCGAAGAGTTGACTCATTGGTAAAGACTTTGATGCTGGGAGGGACTGGGGGCAGAAGGAGAAGGGGGCGACAGAGAATGAGATGGCTGGATGGCATCACCAACTCGATGGACATGAGCTTGAGTGAACTCCAGGAGTTGGTGGTGGACAGGGAGGCCTGGTGTGCTTCAATTCATGGGGTCGCAAAGAGTTGGACACGACTGAGCAACTGAAGTGAACTGAACTTAACTGAATCTTTTATGAAAGTGTTATATTGTATTTTGAAAAGGGGGTGGGGTAAATATTCAACAAAACCAAAATTATCACATTATCATGGCAGGAGATTTGCCATTGTTTGCGAATTAAACTGCTAAGACATGATACAGAAACATATGTTGTCGACATAAATCACTAAAAAGTTGTGAAAAGCATAATTTAATGCCAAAGTAATGTCTCAGTGGCACCAAATACCCACTGATTATAAAATAATTATCATCAGCTCACTTTGGGCTGATCTGGATATAAGCAACATTCTTATTGACCTGTCTTCAAAACCTATTAGACATGTTGCTTCTATTTCACATGCTGCCATTCATATAACTTTGACAACTTTATTAAACTGATGAAAATAGAACATATAAAGGCTACAACATTCTTTTAATACCTCATTTCCTTTTGTTTATATTTCTCTAAATTTCACTATTGAAGTGATTAAAATCAACCTTTTAGATTTTTGCTAAATATCCAATAGCATCACAAAGTATAACACCAAGAGATAAGTTTTATAAGAAAAATAATGTTTTAAAGTCAGATTTCCTGGTTAATTCTTTTTGATTTTAAATTTCAAATTCATTTCTATGGTTCTGACTTTAACAATTATAATCATATTTAAATAATAAATAATATAAATCATCAAATTGTTATTGCTCTACTTCTTCCAAATTCATGGCTACAGAAGTATTTGAGGATTTAGTATTCTTAATTTTTTTAACAGTAATATGTGTATTAGGTCTAATTGTTCTAAGGCAATATAGTCTTTCTATAAAATAATGAATATTTTAATTCACTGATTATTGTAATTTGATGAAATAATTAATAAACTGAACTATTTTCCCTTATACAAAGCACATTTTACCTTTAGGTTAAAAGCAGTATATAATAAGAAATGTTATTAAGATTTAAAAGTATATGTTTCTTGTAATAGTTGCCATTTGCCTTGGTATTTGATTGGCTTTTGGGGGTCAACCATGTGTCCTGGATTATTTTAAAATATAAAACATTTAAAATTTTTTGTACTATTGCACATTGCTTTATGCAGAATATTTATATAATAAAAACTTTAATCAGAGTCTAACTGGCTACATATTATTCCTTTCATTAGAAGCTTGCTGAATGTGCAATATGTAATTTACTTGTAAAGCACTTTCAGTAGAAAATACATTAAAATTATGTCTATGTGAATGTTTCACTTTGTGGTCAAAATATAAATACTAAAAATGCTTTTCCTATAACTGTATTGCAGTAGATTTGTATCTTACAAAATATAGAGCTGTGTGGGTCAATTCAAATGTTTCAGTTAAATGGTCACTATGTGAACTTCATTTTAGGTTTTTCATAAATACATTAGGAGGGGCAATTTGAAGCAATTATGAATGATTTTAAATAATTTTCTGAGGAAAAAGTCAATCTAATCTTCCATTATGTATAACTTATTTTTTCTATATTCCTTTCTTCTTGATTCATGCATAAATGAAATGCATAAGTTTGGTCATAAAAACATTTTATCATGAAATATTCAAATATCTTAAAAATGTTTAAATAGTATATAATTATTTACCAAAGAAGTTAGCAAGGTTAGGCGTAGAAATAGTTAGCAAAGAAGGCATAGAAAAATGTTTTGTTTTTTTTTTTAATGCTAAACAGAATAGCAAATGCAAGAGATATTGTTAAGAGATATATACTGTGTAAGAGATTATCCACAATAAAGTAAGCAACAATTCGATGTCATACAGACTAGTGATATAACTGCGTGACTGCCTGATAGCTCTCAATTCACAGTGCTAATAAACTAAAATAGAGCTATTACATGAAACTCAATGTAATACTGAATTATTATAATTTATATTTTGTGATATGCACACATTTGTTTGGATTTATTATTTTTGTAGGAAAAAACTGGTGCAGAAATTCCCAAATCAATAAATCAAATGGATTTTATATTTTGAATAAACACTATTGAGTTATTCATGTATACTAATAGAAAAGCAGCAGTCTAAATGTAATATACTTAAAATCTTTTCATGTGAAATATTAACTGATTTCTTCATTCCTTACTTAAAAAAGGTACAAAATACTCTTTTCCAAATGGTCATTATCAAACTAACCTCAATTTAGAAATTTTCAATATTCAAGAAATATTGTCCCATTACAAATATATAAATATAACACACAGCCCATTTGTTTTTATAGTATTTTTTTTTAAAAAGTAGTTCAACTGTTCAATTCAGTCACTTAGTCGTGTCCGACTCTTTGTGACCCCATAAACTGCAGCACACCAGGCCGACGTGTCCATCACCAACTCCTGGAGTTCACTCAAACTCACGTTCATTGAGTCGGTGATGCCATCCAGCCATCTCATCGTCTGTCACCCCCTTCTCCTCCTGCCCCAGTTCTTCCCAGCATCAGAGTCTTTTCCAATGAGTCAACTCTTCGCATGAGGTGGCAAAAGTATTGGAGTTTAAGCTTCAGCATCAGTCCTTCCAATGAACGCCCAGGGCTGATCTCCTTCAGAATGGACTGGTTGGATCTCCCTGCAGTCCAAGGGACTCTCAAGAGTCTTCTCCAACACCACACTTCAAAAGCATCAATTCTTCGGCACTCGGCCTTCTTCACAGTCGAACTCTCACATCCATACATGACTGCTGGAAAAACCATAGCCTTGGCTAGACGGACCTTTGTTGGCAAAGTAATGTCTCTGCTTTTGAATATGCTATCTAGGTTGGTCATAACTTTCTTTCCAAGGAGTAAGCATCTTTTAATTTCATGGCTGCAATCACCATCTGCAGTCATTTTGGAGCCCCCAAAAATAAAGTCTGACACTGTTTCCACTGTTTCTCCATCTATTTCCCATGAATTGATGGGGCCAGGTGCCATGATCTTCATTTTCTGAATGTTGAGCTTTAGGCCAACTTTTTCACTCTCCTCTTTCACTTGCATCAAGAGGCTTTTTAGTTCCTCTTCACTTTCTGCCATAAGGGTGGTGTCATCTGCATATCTGAGGTTATTGATATTTCTCCTGGCAATCTTGATTCCAGCTTGTGCTTCTTAATATTCAAGAAGTATAGTCCCACTACAAACATATAAATATAACACACAGCCCATTTGTTTTTATAGTATTTTTAAAAATAAAGTAGTAAAAATATGAAATTCTTCAATGACAAAGTATGTACATAAAGATGAAAACTTCTCATTAAAATGGGAATAAATGAATTAATATATAATTATCAGAATTTTATGCCACTATTTAAATGATTAAAATTTGTATTTTACATAATATCTATATGAATAATTACAATTGTAACTACAAAGTAGATGTATTATTAACTGCTTTCAATGTTCACTACCAAATATTTTATTTGAAACCAATCACAATTTTGAGTCCATTATGGGACCTTTTTTAGTTATCTATTTCTGAGTAGCAAGTTATTCCAAAATTTAATAGCTTAAACCAATGAATATTTATTATCTCACACAGTGGGAACAAGGAATCTAGCTGCAGCTGAGCTAAGTACATCTTACTCAAGATTTCTCATGATGTTGCAGTATAATTGTTGGCCAGAGCTTTAGCCATTGGAAGATTGACAAGAGCTGAAAAATTAGCTCCCAAAGGCATTCACATGGGACACATATTTGTTCCTTGCAGGCTTTTGGAGTTAGCCTCATTTTTTCAATGTACTGCCTGGGCTTCTCCATAGCCAGAGATCTATTCACAGAATGACATTTGTTTCCCTTAGCATGAAGGAATCAAGAGAGATTTAGAGAACTCTCAGTGGAGAAGACATAGTCTTTCTTAGCCTAATCTTGGTAATGATATAACATCATATCTGCAAGATTTTTTTCACTCAATGTGTGTAAATCCTGTGTACACTTGATGGGAGGAGGTTATACAAGAGTAGCAGGAGGAAAACCATTGAGACTTTCTTAGAGACTGTCTCCAGTCTCCTTTGCCTCCCAATCTCTAGGATTTTAACATTTTTCTAAAGTATAGAAAAATTGCACAGTTCTCTTGACCTTAAGTATCTGAATGTGTGATTTAGTGGCTTTCAAACAATTAAGAAAATTTTAGGTATAAAAATTTTAGTGACATCAATTTCCCAAGAAAAATCTTAAAAATATTCTTTATAATATTCTGTCCATTCTGGGAGACATTCTAAAATTTGTATTTTTCAACACTGTATCAGTTCTAATTATCATTGTCTCAACAGTTTTGATTTTTGCCAGTCCCCCATTTTTTATCATGTTTATAGCCTTTTGACCTACTTTCACGACATTCTGCCATTTGAAGTGACAAAATCTCTAATCTTTTCCTAAACTTAAAATCAAATTCTGACTTACAGAGTATAAATTCTTTAACTATCATCTTTGGCATGTCAGTCTTACATTCGGTGAAAATACTTTCTAGATTCTGATATTAGGTGCACTGTCAGGATAGTTTGTACTGATGTATTTTGACATATTCTTCTTCCTGTTGTTTATAAATAATTAGTATGGATTTTAGAGTGTCATTTCAGACAGTATTTCTAACAATAACTATTTTTTAAATTCTTTGTAACATGGTTCTTCCATCAGAAAAGGAAATGTAAATCCATGTTTTCTGTATATTTATTTCTATGCCATAAGAACGGGTAAATTTTGAATTCATTTATTCCTACTCCCTATGTCTCTCTATTAATGTAATTTAAAATAGTTACATTCACATTTACTTTGTGAAAGTGTCAATATTACACTTTAATGAGTTATTAACTTTTTAGAGTTTCAATTAGTAATAACACCATCTCTGGCTTAGTAAGTACATAAACAGCTTTAATTTACATAAAAACACATATTTTCTCATGAAATAAAAGGATATCATGGAAAAGGAAGTATATATTTGTATATACTTGCATCTTAATTCATGGTATTGTTTCTCCTTACCACATCCCTGACATATCCATTGCCCCTGAGGTCAACTGTTCAAGAGGCTGATCTCACATCAGATATAGGAGAAGCTAAAGCAGAAAGGTTTAAGATAAATACTTAAGAAAAACATAATTTATTGTTGCACTGCAGGATGATCTTTTAAAAACCTTAAAAATAAAAAAAAAATGTGTATAAACACGAATCTTAACACAATTTGAACATTAGGCCTTCTCACTGTGTTTAGTGTGTTAGTTGCTCAGTTGTGTCTGACTCTTTGCGACCCCATGGTCTATAGCCCTGCCAGGCTTCTCTGTCCATGGGATTCTCCAGACAAGAACACAGGAGTGGATTGCCATTTCCTTCTCCAGGGGATCTTCTCGACCCAGGGACTGAACCCAGCTCTCTGGCACCGCAGGCAGTTTCTTTATTCTCTGAGCCACCAGGGAAGCCCAAGCTTGAGGTCAAACTTGGCCTCACTGTGTTTAGTTTGTTTCATTAAACCTGATACTGAAAATGAGGTTTCAGAATGCTATTCTACTTTGAATAATTTTTAAGGAGAAAGTCAGTAGCATTCTGGCTTGTTACCAGACCAGAGAAGCATCAGACGTAAGTATATTGTCAGGAAAAATAGCTGAAGTAGGGGAACCACTAGGATGCACACATGCTCCCATTAACATTCCAGAGGGGTAATAAACTTTACTCTGAAAAGTAACAAGATAATGCTGTATCAGCAAAAAAAAAAAAAAAAAAAAAATTGTGTAATTGAAGTCACAGTTGTCTCTGGTAACTGGAAATGTCCAGGTATCCTACAAAAACTTCGTTAACCATGCCAAAATATTTTATATCACTCCACATATTTTACTCATGTTATAATTAGATCTGTGGATTAAAAAAAATATCTTTCTCACATTTTTATTGTGGCAAATAGAAAACTACATTAAAGGTGTGTTTTTTTTTAAATGTAACACATTCAAATATATATTAATATTATTTTCAGTTCAGTTCAGTAACTCAGTCGTGTCCAACTCTGTGACCCCATGAATCACAGCACCGCAGGCCTCCCTGTCCATCACCAACTCCCGGAGTTTACCCAGACTCGTGTCCATCAAGTCGGTGATGCCATCCAGCCATCTCATCCTCTGTCATCCCCTTCTCTTCCTGCCCCCAATCCCTCCCAGCATCAGAGTCTTTCCTAATGAGTCAACTTTTTGCATGAGGTGGCCAAAGTATTGGTTTCAATTTGTACCAAATAACGTTTTTCTTCACTTTATGCCTGTAACTTAATAATTATAGTGGATGTAAAAGCAATGATATTTTGTGAATCATCTACACTGTGCCAGACACTAGGGCAAGTGGGAGTTTTTTATAACATCTTCATGAAAACTTTATATTATTGCTGTCTTAGTTCATTTTCCAAAGAAGGAAATTGACGCTCACAGACAGTATGCAAGCTGACAAAATGAAATATGTAATAAGTGGCTGGGCTGAAATTTAGATCTCAATTTAGATTTAATGGGGATTATGGAGGTTATGAACTACTTATATAAATAGAAGTTATGACCACTTTTATAGAAGTGGTCAAATGGAAGTATCGACCATTTCTATAAACTTTCTACAAACAAATGCATATACCTATCACACGGCTTCCAACCCTGCGTGGAAAAACCTGTCATTATCTTTCTGTGGTTTCAAGGTATTGTAAAAATACTCCATTGTTCAATGTATCATAATTACGTAGTATATAATAACTTCATTATTGGTACAAAGGATGAATGCTGCAGAAGATCAAAAAACCAAGGGAATTTGCATAGAGGTTGGGAATGATGGCAAGGAATAGCTGGGGAGAGGACTTCAAAAGTTCATCTGACTGGTGTTTTTAAGACTCATCATAAACATATAAAAATGTTATTTAAGCAAAATTGCAATTGCCTTCAATGGTCATGTGAATTAGGAATGACAGTGAAGACTAAGGGATAGTAATACACTGTATGCTTTGTCAATGATTACAGTATTTACAAGCTGGTTCAGTTACCATGGTTTCTTTTGTTAGATAATGATTCTGAAAGTTCAAAATTATTTAAGCATAAATGACATATCTATTGATTAAATTCTCAACAGTTCAAAAACGATGCCATATATTATCTGCTTTATATTTGGACCATCGCTTGATAATATGATTTTTTTTTTTTTTGTCCTACTGTGGAATTTCAGTTGACTTTTTCTTTGTTAAGAAAAGAGATATTTTCTTCACCATATTATGAAAAATTTTCCAGAATTGACGTTAGTATATCTAGTCAGTACAATTTATTTTATTGTACATTTAAAAACAAAATTATCTGTCAGTTACATTCCTGTTCTAATTTAGAAAGATTACTTTAAGGATTATTTCAAAGCTGTCATCCTCAAGTTTTGTTTCATTGTATTCCAGATCAGGTGCTCTATGTAAAACACATGTTCTGCTTTCCAGTTTTCTCGCTTTATGAAAAGCATCCTATAGAAATTAATTACCTGAGCCTTATGTCTGAAGATATCTTCATTGGGACATATTTGATTGTTAATTTTGACTAAGTTTATTAACCTGTAAGTTTAAAATAACTTTCTCTTAAATCATTAATTCATTTATTTTTATGTTTGATTTGTCTGGTATAGGGTCTGATGCCATTCCAATTATTTTTTTTCTATATATGTATATATATTTTTTCCATATATGTATATATATATTTCCATCTCTGAGGATGTGATGATTTTCTTAGTTGTGTATATTTGGAAACTCAGATTTCAATATGTAGAAAATATTGATATTGTTTAATTCATCATGATGGATACCAGGCTGTCTTGTTTTCCTACATATTCAAATCTTTCTGTGACTTGGAAAATATTTTTTTCATTGTTTTCTTGATGATTTTGTCTCAGTTCAGTTGCTCAGTTGTGTCCAACTCTTTGCGACCCCATGGAACTGCAGCACGCTAGTATTCCCTGTCCATCACCAGCTCCTGGAGCCTATTCAAACTCATGTCCATATCATTGGTGATAACATCCAACCATCTCATCCTCTGTTGTCTGCTTCTCCTCCTGCCTTCAGTCTTTCCCAGCATCAGGGTCTTTTCTAAAGAGTAGGTTCTTCACATCAGATGGCCAAAGTACTGGAGTTTCAGCTTTAGCATCAATCCCTCCAATGAATATTCAACACTGATTTACTTTAGGATTGACTGGTGGGATCTCCTTGCAGTCCAAGGGACTCTCAAGAGTCTTCTCCAACACCACAGTTCAAAAGCATCAATTCTTCTGTGATCAGCTTTCCTTATAGTCCAACTCTCACATCCATACATGACTCCTGGAAAAACCATACCTTTGACTAGAGGACCTTTGTTGGTAAAGTAATGTCTCTGCTTTTTAATATGCTGTCTAGGTTGGACATGGGTTTTCTTCCAAGGAGCAGTCACCATCTACAGTGATTTTGGAGCCCCCCAAAATATAGTCCCTCACTGTTTCCATTGTTTCCCTATCTATTTGCCATGAAGTGATAGGACTGGATGCCATGATCTTAGTTTTCTGAATGTTGAGTTTTAAGCCAAATTTTTCACTATCCTCTTTCACTTTCATCAAGAAACTGTTTATTCTTCTTCACTTTCTGCAATAAGGTTGGTGTCATCTGTGTATCTGAGGTTATTGATATTTCTCCTGACAGTCTTGACTCCAGCTTATGCTTCATCCAGCCTGGCATTTCACATGATGTTCTCTGCATATAATTTAAATAAGCAGCATGACAGTGTGCAGCCTTGTTGTACTCCTTTCCCTTTTTGGAACCAGTCTGTTCCATGTCCAGTTCTAACTGTTGCCTCTTGACCTGCATACAGATTTCTCAGGTGGCAGGTCAAGTGGTCTGGTATTCCCATCTCTTTCAGAATTTTCCAGTTTGTTGTGATCCACACAGTCAAAGGCTTTGTCATAGTCAGTAAGGCAGAAGTAGATGTTTTCTGAAACTCTCTTGCTTTTTTAATGATCCAACAGATGTTGCTAATTTGATCACTGGTTCCTCTGTCCTTTATAAATCCAGCTTGAACATCTGGAAGTTCATGGTTCACGTACTGTTGAAGCCTGGCTTAGAGAATTTTGAGCATTACTTTGCTAGCATGTGAGATGAGTACAATTGTGTGGTAATGTGAATATTCTTTGGCATTGCCCTTCTTTGGGATTGGACCTTTGGGATTGGACAATAGGACCTTTTCCAGTCCTGTGGCCATTGCTGGGTTTTCCAAATTTGCTGGCATACTGAATACAGCACTTTCACAGTATCATATTTTAGAATTTGAAATAGCTCAACTGGAATTCCATCACCTCCACTAGCTTTGTTTGTCGTGATGCTTCCTATGGCCCACTTGACTTAGCATTCCAGGATGTCTGACTCTAGATGAGGGATCACACCATTGTGGTTATCTGTGTCATGAAGATCTTTTTTGTATAGTTCTTCTGTGTATTCTTGCCACCTCTTCTTAATATCTTCTGCTTCTGTTAGGTCCATACTATTTCTGTCCTTTATTGCACTCATCTTTACATGAAATGTTCCTTTGGTACCTCTAATTTTCTTGAAGAGATCTCTAGTCCTTCCCATTCTACTTTTTTCCCTCTATTTGCATTGATCACTGAGGAAGGCTTTCTTTTCTCTCCTTGATATTCTTTGGAACTCTGAATTCAAATGGGTATATATATTGTTCCTTTTTTCCTTTGCCTTTAGCTTCTTTTCTTTTCTCAGCTATTTTTAAGACCTCGTCAGTCATGTCTGACTCTTTGATACCCCCATGGACTATACAGTCCATGGAATTCCTTAGGCCAGAATACTGGAATGGATAGCTTATCCCTTCTCCAGGAGATCTTCCTGATCCAAAATCAAACCAGGGTCTCCCACATTGTAGGCAGATTCTTTACCAACTGAACCATCAGAGAAGCCCTTGATTTTGTATAGTGTACACTTCATGACTTCTCTGGGACTTCTTTTAACTATATGTCAGATTTTATAGCTTTATTCTCTATTTTACATATTTGCTGATGTGCCATTTATTTTCCATTTACTCAAAATTCTTGGAGATATATATAATATCTCAGGCTTTCTCTTGCTATTTTTATTATTGTTTATTCTTTTTTTAAATGTTACATATTTACATAAATTATAACTTATTGTTCAACTGATAAATAAGCCTCAAAATGAACTCTTGAAATACCTCATTGAAAATATAAATGATTTTCTAGTGTACCTGTTAATGTGTGCAAATTTTAGGTTAGATTTTACAGATGATGGCATAATATATTTTAAATGTTATTCAAATTTTAGAAGTAACACATTTTAGAATTTTCATACCAGACTACAAAGAATAATTACATGAGATTTATCTGAAAAATAATTTGGCAAATAATCCATTTGTTTTGGTTAAATGTTTTGCAAAAATTATTTGGTTCTGGATTATTTTTCAATACTTGCTAATATTTCTGATCCACTGGATTGAACAATTTGAATAATATTCCCCAAAGTAATAGTTGTAAAAAGTGAATACAAAATCCAAGTAAAATTGTATTGTAAGAATATATGTGATATTGTAAAAGATAATAATAAAATAGAAGCATTTGGAAATTAAAGGATTTATTTTTAAAAGTGTTTGCTAAGCTTCATCATACTTTCTAGAAGCATTTAGAAAAGTAATTTTATCCCATGTTTTAAAATATAGAACCTTTGTTTCTTATCTTGGCAATAGAATATGTTTAACATGTTTCAGAATAAACAATAAGATATGACTTTATTTGATAGAGATATTAAATATTGAGTACTTTTGGTCTCACTGAAGGCTTAATGAAAGAGAGAAAAACAGAAAAACTTGCAGAAAAACAGGCATAGTTGTGACCTATCAGACAGAATTCAGGATGAAAGGAAGAATTCTCTATTAAAGAGTTGATTTTGTAAGTTAAATATATATTTATGCTAGCAATCAGCAAGTGTAGTGTGTTGTATTCACTCTTCTTCATGAAATAGTGCTCCATAATCATTCACTATCAATAGGCAATAATCTGTTTAGAATCAAAGATATGACCAAGTTTAGTCATATGTATTGATTTTTGTATAATGGAAACAAGTTACTCTAATTGACTCATAAATTCTTTCAGTGAACATGCAACAAAGTAATCAGAGCAATGTGAATTTGCATATTTGAAGTCTGTATTTGCTCTTCAGAAAAAAAAAAAATGTATGTTAGCATGTTAGATTGTACAGCTTTACCTAATTTCTCCTGATGAGAGTTTTAGTTTTATGCAAGTGTTTGCACTTGCGTATTTTATGAGCTAAATGTAGACTGTTAGTTTATAAAGCTAAAGTTGATGCAGTTGATTATTATTACTGTGAAATTTACATCTGTTTGGTTTTAAATCTGATTGTGTATGATATTAGCTCAATAATTCAAATGATTTTTATTCTCTTACATATATTGTGTAAAAAAAGCAAAATATTTGAAATATTTATTTTTTTGTTTTTCAAGAAAGTATTTATTAAAAATATCAATTGTCCAGAAGAAAAAAGCATTATAGGATGTGAATATAACACTTTTGCCCCTGGGTTTTTTACCCACTCACTTCCTTAATGTTTAATTTTCTCAAGCCACACTTCTCTCTCTGTAAGAGCTCTGAATTTTCTGAATTTGGTATATGTACAGTTGAGGACATTTAATAATTGCATTTTTTCTGGGCAGCCATTATGAAAAACTTGAAATTGCCTGCATATATATGAAGTTAGCCATAATATTTCCATTCTTTTTTTCACTTCAGGTACCTTACATGCAATTTTTACTACATAATTTTGTATTTAACTGCTCTTTAAGTGTCTTATGGAAAACGATTGGGCATTCAAACCAATAGTGGGTATACATAAAGTGTTAGTCACTCAGTCGTGTCCAATTCTTTATGACCCCATGGACTGTAGCCCACCAGGCTCCTTTGTCCATTGAATTCTACAATCAAGAATACTGGAGTGGGTTGCCATTTCCTTTTCCAAGGTATACATAAAGTAATGGGCAAAAAAGCAACACTATATAATTTGATATATTAGTAAAGAAAATATCAATACATGCCAGGGGATAATAAGTACAAATCCATATTTACTTGCAAAGAAACAATATGGTTTATAGAACTGAAAAAGGACAATATTAAGAAGTAGTTGAAATGATTGTATGTTTTTTTACTGACATACCTCTAAACGGATTGGACAGAACATGCCAGGCAATAGAATTGAAGGCAAAAAGATAGACAAATTCTCTAAAATCTTTTGAAAGTAAATTTGAAACATTAGTCGGGGGTGAGTTATCTTGAGAGTTTATCATTAGGCATTTTATCATTGCTTAATTGTCAATGTGTGTGTGTTCATATATGCAAGAGTGATGCATTTTTCAATTGAGGTTGTCTTAGATTTGATCAAAAAAATGTGATAGTCCCTTATACATTGCCTTTTATAAGAGCCTCCATTTATTGCTTTCATATTACAAATATCTGTGACATGTACATTTGTGACATGTACATTTTAATATCTCTTTTTAATGTCTATTTAACTGTGCTTATCCCTCACATCATGAATTATTTAAAGTGAAATACCATCTCTAGTCATACTTTGTAGCGAAAAAATAATTTTAACCATATACATAGGCATAAAAGAAATTAGGTTACATATACTAGAAATTTAATATAATCTAATGTTTTGACTTTGTTAGATTAACATTTGTTAGGTAGAGCCCCGGGCGTCAGGTGGTAAGCCATTTTAACTTAAAAGTGCAAGGCAAAGGAAATAGAGACCTTTATTATTCACACCTCCTGTAGGAGGAACACTGTCACAGCACCCACAGTGAAGTAAGGGCAGAATTCAGGAGGAGAGAGAGTTCCAGGACCTGGGGCAAATGCCTTATTAGGGCCCAAGTGTGGAGTCTTTGGCATTCCCAGGCTAAGCCTGGATTGATTAATTCAAACCAAATAGAATGGTGTTTGGTAAATTGGAGGATTTGGTAATCTGAGGGGGGCAGAAAGGGAAGGTCCTGTGCCTTGGGGATAGAATGCATATAAAAAGGGCAGGGGGGAGTTAGTTTAAGGGATCCTTGGCAACAGCTTGGCCACACAGAATGGATGCCAAGGTGCCATATTATGGAGTAGTTTAGCTGCCTTCTCATATCTCTCTTCCAATTTATTTGTAAAAATGTAAACTTGGCTTCCCTGGTGGCATAGGTAGTAAGGAATACACCTGCAATGCAGGAAACCTGGTTTCTATTCCTGAGTCAGAAAGATCCCCTGGAGATGGGAATGACTGGCCCCTCCAGTATTCTTGCCTGGGAAATTCCATGGACTGTATAGTGCTGCACTCAATATTCCAGCAAATTCGGAAAACTCAGCAGCAGCCACAGGGGAGCCTGGTGGGCTACAGTCCATGGATTCAAATGAGGTGGACATGACTAAGTGACTATCATACCTATATAAACTTGAGAAAGTGCTCTATATTGAACATCTTTTTCCTCTACACTTAAACTGTAGCAGTCAGTTCAATTTAATAACCAATGAATATGGCCTAGTTTTTAAACTGATAAATAAATTTCATTTTAGTATCTTTTAATCTTTTGAAAATAATTTTTATCAGTATTAAATTAGCTATTTCAAATCATAAAAGATGATGCTGTTAAAGTGCTGCACTCAATAAGCCAGCAAATCTGGAAATCTCAGCAATGGCTACAGGACTGGAAAAGGTCAGTTTTCATTTCAGTCCCAAAGGGCAATGCTGAAGAATGTTCAGACTACCACATAATTGTACTCATCTCACATGCTAGCAAAGTAATGCTCAAAATTTTCCAAGCCAGGCTTCAACAGTACATGAACCATGAACTTCCAGATGTTCAAGCTGGATTTAGAAAAGGCAGAGGAACCAGAGATCAAATTGGCAACATCTGTTGGATCATTAAAAAAGGAAGAGTTCCAGAAAAACATCTACTTCTGCCGTATTTACTACACCAAAGGCTTTAGCTGTGTAGATTACAACAAACTGGAAAATTCTTAAAGAGATGGGAATACCAGACCACCTCACCTATCAGCCTTAGCGTTTCAGATGAATTATGGCTGGAAGGGGAAACGTGGACATGGAATGCTCTGAAATGGTCACTGAATGAAAGCAGTGTGATTGGAGGACCCAGAGGAAGAATGGAAAGCAGGCAAGGTTCAGATATACTTAAGAGCTAGCCTAAGTAATTAGAATTTTTATTCACTGGACAATGGAAAGCTACTGAAGGGTTTTAAGCAGAAGATTCATACTGTGTAATTTGCATTTAAAAAATAATTCAGATGACACAGTGATTGTAATGGAATGCCAGTCTGAAGTGGATTTTACAAAATAAAAAAACTTTGATGTCAGTAAAGGACAGTTGAAAAGAACAGCCATGCCAATGTAAAAAGGATTTAAATTGAAAAGTGAACAAAATGCCCAAAGCTTAGTTTTTTAAAAAAATTCCAGTTGTTTAAATGGAACATTATCCCTAGTTTTAAATGACAATGAGTATATGTAATGGAAAAATTAGGAAAAGCAGTTGGAACTCTTCCTTATTTTAATATATGTTTATTTATTCTTATTTATCACAGAAATGTTTACATTTTATTCCTTTCTCTTTTAAAATGACTAAGTCAGGTTGTCATGTTATAAGATCCTAAGGATGCTTCAGATTTTGTTTCATGAAGTGATTTATAAAAGGCCCAGGGCTATCTCAGGCATTTGGAAGTATCCTAAAATGTTTGCTAATGGCCTCATAAACTATGCTCATCCTGTTTTGCTGCAGAATACTTGGCAGTTGGATAAAAGACACTCCATTCATTACTAGATGAGATCACGAAATATTCTGTAAGGTTCTGAGAGTCAATTCCTAGGCAGGTTGATAAGAAGTCCAGGGGTCCCCAAGGAGATAGGGGTCTGGAATTCTCAAGGAGGAAAGAACAAAGGTTTATTTTTTTCCTCTACAGTCCTTAGGATTATATAACAATAATGTATCCTGCTTGAGGGCAGTTTCTGGAAAAAACCTTCTGGCTAATCCTGTTATCTTAAAATGTAAATTATGGGAGTGGGTCTAGTAAGGTCTTTACAACCTCCAGACATTCTTTTGATTCATTGTAATAACTAATTAAAAGTATATAACTTCATTGCTAACACTAGTGAAGGGGGCATTCTTTCTGCCCCCTTGTGATGTCTATGTCAGAAGCTTTCTCTACCCCTTTTATACTTTAATAAAGCTTTATTACACAAAAGCTCTGAGCGATCAAGCCTCGTCTCTGGCCCTGGATTGAATTCTTCTCCTCTGGAGTCCAAGAATCCAAACATCTTTTGTGGTTCAGCAACAAACTTTCAGTTCTACTTACTAATTTCTGATATGTGTATATATATATATATATGCATACATGTATATATACACACATATATATATATATATATATATATATAATAAGTTTTTTAGTCATCAACAAACTTTAATGTATACAAAAAAAAATCACTTGAGTCTGGGACTGAGAAGGCATTATTTTCCTGTGTCTGTGAAAGTTGCTTCAGTCATGTCAAGCTCTTTGCAGCCCCATGGACTATAGCCCACCAAGCTCCTCTGTCCTTGGGATTCTGCAGGCAGAATTACTGGAGTGGGTTGCCATGTCCTCCGCCAGGAGATCTTCCCCACCCAGGGATCAAACTCGCATCTCTTATGTCTCCTGTGTTGGCAGTGGGGTTCTTTGACAGTAGTGCCACCTAGGAAGCCCATTATTTTTATATCTACAGGATAAGATGATTGTTAAAGACAGTCAGTGGCTATTTTCAAATACATTTTCAGCATTTGTTTATTTAGTAAATGAAAATCAATTTTATATAACCATCGTCCTCTTATTTCAACAAAATGAACTCTATAATTGTGCTCAAACTAAATCTATAGATATGTATATATGGAAATAATGTTGATACTTTATTTTTGTCCTATTGCTGCTTGTCTGGATAGCTATATCACAGATAGGCAATTAATTAAGCAAAACAAGTTAGTCCATTTTTAATATTTTCAGCTACTAGGCAATATACCGTGGATACAACATTATGCAAAAGTTATTTGGAGAAGACTTTGAAAAACGTTTCAATTAATTAGAAGTACTATCTAAATGATAGATATTTAGAATCACAGGGAACTCAGAAATATCATAAAAATAGTGATATGTTAATTCGAGTTCTAAAAAGTGGTTTTTGTTTTCTGTATCTAAATTCTACTTTATGGATTTTGGACATACATAATATAATAGGAAAAAATGTAGAAGCATTAAAAAACGTTGCAACTAATGTTGCTTTTGTTGGATAGAGAACAACTATCCAATTACCATAATCAGTACATATTTTGGTATTATCAAAATATATATTCTAAATTTTCTGAGCATATTTTTCCAAGAATCCTATCAGGTTTTTCAAACTATTAGTCTGTCTAATATACTAGAATTATTTTTTAAAATATTCAGCCTGAGATAAATGAGACTATTAGATTGAAAATTAACTATTCCTAAAATCACTGCAAATGGTGATTGCAGCCATGAAATTAACAGACACTTACTCCTTGGAAGAAAAGTTATGACCAACCTAGACAGCATATTCAAAAGCAGAGACAACTTTGCCAACAAAGGTCATCTAGTCAAGGCTATGGTTTTTCCAGTGGTCATGTATGGATGTGAGAGTTGGACTGTGAAGAAAGCTGAGCACTGAAGAATTGATACTTTTGAACTGTGGTGTTGGAGAAGACTCTTGAGAGTCCCTAGGCCTGCAAGGAGATCCAACCAGTCCATTCTGAAGGAGATCAGCCCTGGGATTTCTTTGGAAGGAATGATGCTAAAGCTGAAACTCCAGTACTCTGGCCACCTCATGCGAAGAGTTGACTTATTGGAAAAGACTCTGATGCTGGGAGGGAATGGGGTCAGGAGGAGAAGGGGACGACAGAGGATGAGTTGGCTGGATGGCATCACTGACTTGATGTAGGTGAGTCTGAGTGAACTCTGGGAGTTGGTGATGGACAGGGAGGCCTGGCGTGCTGCAATTCATGGGGTTGCAAAGAGTCAGACAAAACTGAGCGACTGAACTGAATTGAACTGAACTGAACTGAATGCTTATAATGAAGATAATGTTGGCCTCCTTCAAAAGATCCCATGCATGTACTCAGTGCCCCCAACCCTGAAGCAGGCCACCACCGACCCATGCCTCCACTGGTGACTCTAGGACACTCCTGAGCAAGTCTGGGTCAATCTCTTCTGGGGTCACTACTGCTTTCTTATGGGTCCTGGTGCACACAAGGTTCTGTCTGGGCCCTCCAAGAGTCTGTTTCCCAGTCCTGTGTAAGTTCTGGCAGCTGTATGGTGGGGTTAATCCCGACCTCATCTAAGAAGGCTTATGCCATACCCAAGTCTGCTACACCCAGAGCCCCTGTTCCTGTGGCAGTCCACTGCTGACCCATACTGCCACAGGAGATGCTCAAACAGAGTTCTGTCTCAGTCTCTGTGGAGTCCCTTGGTCCTGGTGCACATTTGAGCCCCATGAGTGTCTCTGGCGGGTATGGGGTTTGATTCTGAAGGCAAATTCACCCCTCCTACCGTCTTGCTGGGATATCTCTGACCTTGGATATGGGGCATCTCCTCAGCACAGGTAAATAGCAGGGAGGGAACATAGTTCCACCCATCAGCAGACAATTGGATTAAAGATATACTGAGTATAGCCTCACCCATCAGAGCAAGACTCAGTTTTCCTCATTCAATATCTCCCATCAGAAAGCTTCCATAAGCCTCTTATCCTTCTCCATCATAGGGCATAAAGACTGAAATCCACAATCACAGAAAACTAACCAATCTGATCACATGGACCACAGCCTTGTCTAACTCAATGAAACTATGAGCCATGTGTAGAGTCCTGACAAAATGTGGTTCACTGGAGAAGGGAATGGCAAACCACTTCAGTATTTGTACCTTAAGAACCCCATGAACAGTATGAAAAGGTAAAAAGACAGGACACTGAGAGATGAACTCCCCAGGTCGGTAGGTGCCCGATATGCTACTAAAATCAGAGGAGAAATAACTCCAGAAAGAATGAAGAGATAGAGTAAAAGCAAAAACAACACCTAGTTGTGACTAGTGATAGAAGCAAAGTCCAAAGCTATAAAGAGCAATATTGCATAGGAACCTAGAATGTTAGGTTCAAAAATCAAGGCAAATTGAAAGTGGTCAAATAGGAGATGGCAAGAGTGAACATCGATATTTTAGGAATCGGTGAACTAAAATGGACTGGAATGGATGAATTTAACTCAGATGACCATTATATGTACTACTGTGTGCAAGAATCCCTTAGAAGAAATGGAGTAGCCATCATAGTCAATGAAAGAGTCTGAAATGCAGTACTTGGATGCAATCTCAAAAACGACAGAATGATCTCTGTTTGTTTCCAAGGAACCATGAAATATCACAGTAATTCAAATCTATGCCACGACCAGTAATGCTGAAGAAGCTGAAGTTGAAAGGTTCTCTCAAGACCTAGAAGACCTTCAGAAACTACCACCCAAAAGTGATGTCCTTTTCCTTATAGGGGACTAGAATGCAAAAGTAGGAAGTTAAGAAACACCTGGAGTAACAGGCAAATTTGGCCTTGGAGTACAGAATGAAGTAGGGCAAAGGCTAACAGAGTTTTGCCAAGAGAATGCCCTGGTCATAGCAAACACCCTCTTCCAACAACACAAGAGACTGTACACATGGACATCACCAGATGCTCAACACCGAAATGAGGTTGGTTATATTCTTTGCAGCCAAAGATGGAGAAGCTCTATACAGTCATCAAAAACAAGACCAGGACCTGACCGTGGCTCACATCATGAACTTCTTATTGCCAAATTCAGACTTAAAGTGAAGAAAATAGAGAAAACCACTAAATCATTCAGGTATGACCTAAATCACATCCCTTTTGATTATAGAGTGGAAGTGAGAAATAGATTCAAGGGAATAGGTCTGATAGACAGAGTGCCTGATGAACTATGGATGGAGGTTTGTGACATTGTACAGGAGACAGGGATCAAGACCATCCCCAAGGAAAAGAAATGCAAAAAATCAAAATGGCTCTCTGAGGAGGGCTTACAAATAGCTGTGAAAAGAAGAGAAGTGAAAAACAAAGGAGAAAAGTATAGATATACCCATTTGAATGCAGAATTACAAAGAATAGCAAGGAGAGATAAGGAAGCCTTCCTCAATGATCAGTGCAAAGAAATAGAGGAAAACAAGAGAATTGGAAATACTAGAGAAATACTAGCTCTTCAAGAAAATTAGAGATACCAAGGGAAATTTCACACAAAGATGGGCTCAATATAGGACAGAAATGGTATGGATCTAACAGAAACAGAAGATATTAAGAAGATGTGGCAAGAATATACAAAAGAACTGTACAAAAAAGATCTTCACCACCCAGATGATCACAATGCTGTGTTCACTCACCTAGAGCCAAACATCCTGGAATGTGAAGTCTAGTGGACCTTAGGAAGCATCACTACAAACAAAGCTAGTGGAGGTGATGGGATTCCATTTGAGCTATGCCAAATCCTAAAAGATGATACTGTGAAAATGCTGCACTCAATAGGCCAGCAAATTGGAAAAACTCAGCAATGGCAACAGGACTGGAAAAGGTCAAGCTTCCTGGATCATTGAAAAAGTAAGAGAGTTCCAGAAAATATCTATTTCTGCTTTATTGACTCTGCCAAAGACTTTGCTTGTGTGGATGACAACAAATTGTGGAAAATTCTTAAAGAGATGAGAATACCAGACAACCTCACCTGCCTCCTGAGAAATCTGTCTGCAGGTCATGAAGCAACAGTTAGAACTGGACATGGAACAGCAGACTGGTTCCAAACTGGGAAAGGAGTATGTCAAGCCTGTATACTGTCACTCTGTTTATTTAACTTATATGCAGTGTACATCGTGAGAAATGCTGGGGTGGATGAACCACAAGCTGGAATCAAGATTACTGGAAAAAATATCAATAACGTCAGATATGCAGATGACACCACCTTAGGGCAGAAAGTGAAGAAGAACTAAAGAGCTTTCTTGATGAAAGTGAAAGTGGAGAGTGAAAAAGTTGGTTTAAAGTTCAACATTAAGTAAACTAATATCATGACATCTGGTCCCACCACTTTATGGGGAATAGATGGGGAAACAGTGGAAACAGTGACAGACTTTATTTCTTTGGACTCCTAAATCACTGCAGATGGTAACTGCAACCATGAAATTAAAGACACTTACTCCTTGTGAGAAAAGTTATGACCAACCTAGACAGCATATTAAAAAGCAGAGGCAGTACTTTGCCAACAAAGGTCCAACTAATCAAGGCTATGGTTTTTCCAGTAGTCGTGTATGGATTTGAGAGTTGGACTATAAAGAAATCTGAGCACTGAATAATTGATGGTTTTGAACTATAGTACTCGAGAAGGCTTCAACAGTTTTTGGGCCTAAGGAGATCCAACCAGTCCATCCTAAAGGAAATCAGTCCTGAATATTCATTGGAGGGACTGATTTTGAAGTACTTTGGCCATCTGATGCAAAGAACTGACTGATTTGAAAAGACCCTGATGTTGGAAAAGATTGAAGGCAGAAGAAAAAGTGGAAAACAGAGGATGAGATGTTTAGATGGAATCACTGACTCAATGCACATGAGTTTGGGTGAACTCCGGGAGTTGGTGATGGACAGGGAGGCCTGGTGTGCTGCAGTCCATAGGGTCGCAAATAGTCAAACACGACTGAATGACTTAACTGACTGAATGCTTATAAACACAGGGTTGTAGTACTTTAAAATTAGTTCAGTTCAGTTGAGTCACTCAGTCGTGTCTGACTCTTTGCGACCCCATGAATCACAGCACGTCACGCCTTCCTGTCCATCACCATCACCCGGAGTTCACTCAGACTCACGTCAATTGAGTATGTGATGCCATCCAGCCATCTCATCCTGGGTCATCCCCTTCTGCTCCTGCCCCCAATCCCTCCCAGCATCAGAGTCTTTTCCAATGAGTCAACTCTTCGCATGAGGTGGCCAAAGTACGGGAGTTTCAGCTTTAGCATCATTCCTTCCAAAGGAATCCCAGGGCTGATCTCCTTCAGAATGGCCTGGTTGGATCTCCTTGCAGTCCAAGGGACTCTCAAGAGTCTTCTCCAGCACCACAGTTCAAAAGCATCAATTCTTTGGTGCTCAGCCTTCTTCACAGTCCAACTCTCACATCCTTACATGACCACAGGAAAAATCATAGCCTTGATTAGATGGACCTTAGTTGGCAAAGTAATGTCTCTGCTTTTGAATATACTGTCTAGGTTGGTCATAACTTTTCTTCCAAGGAGTAAGCGTCTTTTAATTTCATGGCTGCAGTCACCATCTGCAGTGATTTTGGAGCCCCAAAAAAATAAAGTCTGACACTGTCTCTACTGTTTCCCCATCTATTTCCCGTGAATTGATGGGACCAGATGCCATGATCTTCGTTTTCTGAATGTTGAGCTTTTTCGCTACCCTCTTTCACTTTCATCAAGAGGCTTTTTAGCTCCTCTTCACTTTCTGCCATAAGGGTGGTGTCATCCGCATATCTGAGGTTATTGAGATTTCTCTCAGCAATCTTGATACCAGCTTGTGTTTCTTCCAGACCAGGGTTTCTCATGATGTACTCTGCATATAAGTTAAATAAGCAGGGTGACAATATACAGACTTGACGTACTCCTTTTCCTATTTGGAACCAGTCTGCTGTTCCATGTCCAGTTCTAACTGTTGCTTCCTGACCTGCATACAGATTTCTCAAGAGGCAGGTCAGGTGGTCTGGTATTCCCATCTCTTTCAGAATTTTCCACAGTTATTGTGATCCACACAGTCAAAGGCTTTGGTATAGTCAATAAAGGAGAAATAGATGTTTTTCTGGAACTCTCTTGCTTTTTCCATGATCCAGTGGATGTTGCCAATTTGATTTCTGGTTCCTCTGCCTTTTCTAAAACCAGCTTGAACATCAGGGAGTTTACAGTTCATGTACTGCTGAAGCCTGGCTTGGAGAATTTTGAGCATTACTTTACTAGTGTGTGAGATGAGTGCAATTGTGCGGTAGTTTGAGCATTCTTTGGCATTGCCTTTCTTTGGGATTGGAATGAAAACTGACCTTTTTCAGTCCTGTGGCCACTGCTGAGTTTCCCAAATTTGTTGGCATATTGAATGTAGCACTTTGACAGCATCATCTTTCAGGATTTGAAACAGCTCCACTGGAATTCCATCACCTCCACTAGCTTTGTTCATAGTGATGCTTTCTAAGGCCCACTTGACTTCACATTCCAAGATGTCTGGCTCTAGATGAGTGATCACACCATCATGATTATCTGGGTCGTGAAGATCTTTTTTATACAGTTCTTCTGTGTATTCTTGCCACCTCTTCTTAATATCTTCTGCTTCTGTTAGGTCCAGACCATTTCTGTCCTTTATCGAGCCCGTCTTTGCATGAAATGTTCCCTTGGTATCTCTCATTTTCTTGAAGAGATCTCTAGTCTTTCCCATTCTGTTCTTTTCCTCTATTTCTTTGCATGATCACTGAAGAAGGCTTGCTTATCTCTTCTTGCTATTCTTTGGACTCTGCATTCAGATGCTTATATCTTTCCTTTTCTCCTTTGCTTTTCGCCTCTCTTCTTTTCACAGCTATTTGTAAGGCCTCCCCAGACAGCCAGTTTGGTTTTTTGCATTTCTTTTCCATGGGGATGGTCTTGATCCATGTCTCCTGTACAGTGTCACGAAGCTCATTCCATACTTCATCAGGCACTCTATCTATCAGATCTAGGCCCTTAAATCTATTTCTCACTTCCACTGTATAATCATAAGGGATTTGATTTAGGTCATAACTGAATGGTCTAGCGGTTTTCCCTACTTTCTTCAATTTGAGTCTGAATTTGGTAATAAGGAATTCATGATCTGAGCCACAGTCAGCTCCTGGTCTTGTTTTTGTTGACTGTATAGAGCTTCTCCATCTTTGGCTGTAAAGAATATAATCAATCTGATTTTGGTGTTGACCATCTGATGATGTCCATGTGTAAAGTCTTCTCTTGTGTTGTTAGAACAGGGTGTTTGCTATGACCAGTGCATTTTCTTGGCAAAACTCTATTAGTCTTTGCCCCGCTTCATTCCGCATTCCAAGGCCAAATTTGCCTGTTACTTCAGGTGTTTCTTGACTTCCTACTTTTGAATTCCAGTCCCCTATAATGAAAAGGACATCTTTTTTGGGTGTTAGTTCTAAAAGATCTTGTAGGTCTTCACAAAACCGTTCCACTTCAGCTTCTTCAGTGTTACTGGTTGGGGCATAGACTTGGATAACTGTGATATTGAATGGTTTGCCTTGGAGACGAACAGAGATCATTCTGTCGTTTTTGAGATTGCATCCAAATACTGCATTTCGGACTCTTTTGTTGACCATGATGGCTACTCTATTTCTTCTGAGGGATTCCTGCCCGCAGTAGTAGATATAATTGTCATCTGAGTTAAAAATAGTTAAGAAACCTTTACAGCTCCCAAATTGGAAAAACATAAATGGCTCAAAAGTCCTTTTGTTCCTTTAGACAGCTAAGTTTTATAAAGCAGCACAACTAGCTCAGATTTTTTTTTTAAGAAATGTAATCTCGTCAGTTGTATTTAGTTTTGTTCATTTAAGTAATCTAGAAATCATTTTACTTGTTTACCTAAAGACCAAAGGATGCAATTGTAAAAGTAACATTCATTTTATTTCTATTGCAAGAGACTGCCTTAAATTAGATGAAGTAGATAATTTTTCAGGTAAAGCATAATAAGAAAAATAGCATGTTATGCATATGTAACCAAACCCAACAATCTAACATTTAAAGACTAAAAGATAAATAAAACTGGGTAACTGAACCAAAAAGAAAGGCTTAGAGATTATTTCATAACTGTTTCCTCAGTGAAGAAAATTAATGCTACCAAGATGTAACTGACTACAATAATTTCTTGTCAGAATATCAGAAATAGCTTTTCAAAGTATTTTATTTTGTGGCTATACTGAGACTCTTTCATTCATATTTGAATGACCATGGATCTCTTATTTACTCCTTTTTCTCCCATTAGAAAATGCATGTAGTAACTGAAATGATTTGATGAATGTGTACTGGGTCATGTTTTATGTTTGTTTTTTTTTTTTTAATTGATGTATAGTTGGTTTACCATATTAATTTCTTCTCTATGGACAAGTGATTCAGTTATATATATTCTTTTATATATTCTTTTCCATTATGGTTTACCACAGAATATTGGCATTGTTCCCCACACTATACAGTAGGATCTTGTTTATCCATTCTATATGTAATACTTAGCATCCATTAATCCCAAACCCCCAGTGCCTCCCTGACCCAACCCCTGCCCCATTGGAAACTACAAGTCTGTCCTCTATGTCTATATATCTGTTTCTCTTTCATATCTGTGTTTATTTGTGTCGTATTTTAGATTCCACATATAAGTGGTAGCATATGGTATTTGTTTTTCTCTTTCTGATTTACTTAGTATGATAATCTCTTAAGTCCATACATGCTGCTGTAAATGACATTATTTCATTCTTTTCATGGCTGAATAATACTCCATTATATATATGTGTGTGTGCATATATATGTACATATATATTTTTTTTCTGTATGTGTTTATATATATATAAATTTTTGACTGGGAAATCCCGTGGACAGAGGAGCCTGGGAGGCTACAATCCTTAGGGTCTCAAGAGTTGGACACAACTCAGTGACTAAACCACCACATATATATATATATTATACCAGATCTTATATATATATTTATCTGCTGATGGACATTTGGATTGTTTCCATGTCTTAGCTACTGTAAATAGTTGGGCCATAATTTTATGGAAGTTAGTGGAATGACTTACCTAGAAAAATGTATGGAAATCCCTGCAAGGGAAGACTGCTACATGGAAAGCACTGAAAGCAGTATTGATGGAACACAGAAGGAGCATGCAACAAGATAAGGTGGGAACTATAGGCTAGGGCCAGAGCATGAAAGGCCCAGGTACTACTCTTGAGCAATGAACAATGCCTTTTAAGTATAGCATTTAGAGTGACAGGGTCAAAATTATGATTTATAAGGTCTCATTCTTGTATAAACATATATTTTGGAGACTGTGGAGCTATGTTTAGAAAAGGAGACAAGAGTAGAAATTATAAGCATGTGAGAATATTTCTGGAGACTGGCAGAGATATATTATTGATCTGAATGGAGAGATAGAAAGAAGTTGGTATGTTTGAGGGAAATTGGAGATTATAAGACCGGGATTTTTCAATAGGATAGAGATTGTTGTAAAGGAGACTATGATTCTAAGCTATATATTACAGCTTTCTGACAGTGATCCTTCATGGACAGTAACAACTATGAGGATTCTAAAAGTTTTATTTTGAGGTCAATACACTGTTCACACTTCCAATTTCTGTATGTAACTGGTTACTCAACATCTACACTTAACTCTCTTAGAGTTATCTTGAATTCATTAAATTTATACTGATCTCATGGGCTTTCCTGGTACATCAGCAGATAAATAATCCTCCTGCAATGTCGGAGACCTGGATTTGATCCCTGGGTTGGGAAGATCCCCTGGAGAAGGGCATGGCAACCTACTCCAGTATTCTTGCCTGGAGAATCCCCATGGACAGAGGAGCCTGGTGGGCTACAGTCCATAGGGTTATAAAGAGTCAGTCATGACTCTGAACACAGCAAAGTGGTGTACCAATTTCATAGTCTTTAACATTGCTATTTCCTTCTTTTTCTTTTCTGAGTAGTAAGTGATATTTATTTGTATTTAACAAAGACTGAATACCCCTTCTCCTTGATTTACTGCGATCAAGTACAGTTGTCTCTGTATCCCTGAGAAATTTGCTCCAGGAACCCCTCAGATACCAAAATTCAAAGATGCTCAAGTTCCTTAGATTGAATGTTGTAGTATTTGCATATAACCCACACACATCATCTTGAATATTTTTTTAAATTATAGTTTGATGTACAGTGTTATATGTTATGAGTATACAATATGGTAATTTTCAGTTTATAAAGATTACATTCTGTTTATTATGATAAAATATTGACTGCATTCCCTTTGACGTATGGTATATACTTGTAGCTTATTTGTATATAAAGTTTGAACTTTTTAATCACCTTTTTCTAAATTGCCCCTCCCTGAATCCCATTCCCCCGTGGTAACCACTAGTTTGTTCTCTATCTGTTAGTCTGCTTCTTTCCTGTTATGTTCACTAGTTTGTCTTATTTTTTAGATTCCACATATAAGTGATATCATACCTAAATGTAAGCCCAGAAACCATACAACTCCTAGAAGACAACATAGGCAGAACACTCTTTGACATAAATTGTAACAATATTATTTCCTTCTTAATCAGTGATCCCTATTTCAGTACAATATTCCCTCTTCAACATGCACCCCTCTTGACTGCCTTTGCTTGTAATATGTGACAATGGGAAAAATATAAAATTATTATTTTTTTCTATTGAAGTCCTCAAGGACACTTAGCATCAGGCATATTTCTTAGATCAGACAAAAGGAGTGGAGCCTACCTTGGACGTGATGGGCATAATGCACAGGGGTAAACTGTATGATGCTGACATTTAATCTGTTTTTACAGACATTATCAAATTTTAATTTTTTTCTATAAAGTTACTAAGGGCTCATAGAAAAATGCTCATTGTATATTTTTTCATGTGTGATTATATTGAGTCTTTTCAATTATTTAATGATTTTTGTCCTTTCAGCAGGTTAATAATTTTACCAAAAAAAAATTTCAAGTAGATCCTTCTTGCCCTACAAAAATATTCTTGAAACAACAAATTACAGTGTTGATCTGGGCTTGATTTATCCCATCATTTTAACAGAAAGATTGATTTTATATGTAAACAGTGGGAAGCCACAAATGAGACTTTACTGACTCAAGTTGATAAATACCATAACCTACTTTCCACTGTGTCTGTACTAATGATAACTATGGTGGATGGTGTGTAGTGAATATAGAATTAATATCCAGTGGTATTAATATTCAGTGAGTTCAGTATATAAAGTATCAATGTACAGTTAACAATAATTAGATTTTGGAGAGTAGGAATGTTTTTATTACTAAAAGATATGTACTAACAGTTTCTCTAATAAACTTATGAAGATAATTGGACAAGTGACATTTTAAAGCCCCTGCTAAACTTATATTTTCCTGCAAAATAGGCATTAATGCTGAAAGATGAAGAAAATGTATCTTTATTTTGAAGAACTAATCAAAAATCTTTTTTTGTTTTGGGATTGTTAACTAAATTGTGTTGAATTTGAGAGACTTTAACAGAGGGTGTAGAATTGCGTATACTTTCAACAGGAGGTATGCGATCTAAAATGTTGAGGAACGTTAATGTAGACAGCAAACCTCTATAGTAACAGCCCAACATCTAAACAGGGCAGTTCTTCAGAAGAAAAGGTTTGGGGATTAATATGAGTTTAAGGCTGTTTTCACTAATCACTTCAGTCATACAATCATTCAAGTCAGACAACCAGTTTGACTGACTTTTTGACCTTATTAACATGATATTTGACCAAATTGATTCAACTGTTCAGTTGAGATGGCAGGATCACAAACAGTCTTAGGCTCTGTAAATGCTATCTGTAATTTCAAGTCAATTGGACAACATTCAGTGTGTGCAGAGGGTGTGTATAATTCAATAATTATTTTAAACTTCTCCTCTCCTAAACCTGCTAGTCCTGCTCTTCCCCTTTCTCTCTCAAGAGATCACCTTGCCTTGTACTTCAGAGAGAAAATATACCACAAAAGCATATGCCACTTGCGCAAATACAAGAATACATGCCACTTCCACAAATCTTTATGACAATTATGGTCTTTTTTGATGAACACCCCTGACTTTCAGAGACCTCAATATGCTCAAACCTGATAACTTTATATTTTTTTCTTGTTACTGTTGTTATTGCTTTTATTTGAAAAATGAAATGTGAATTTTACTCAGCAGAACATTCTTTTGAGGAAAAATATTCCAGTATTTCCAAGCTCATTGCACTAGAGTAAAATTTTTCTTTTCTGAATCCAGTTCTCTTATGGACAATATGTGTTTTTATTATGATAATTTTTTAAAAGAATTTTTTATTAAGCAAATACATGTAAGTGAGATTAGCAAAACTGGGCAATATTTTCATATGTGTACACAGCTTTTAGTTTCAGTTGTTGTGTAGTTGCTAAGTTGTTTCTGACCTTTTTGTGACCCTGTGTCTCTCCATGGGATTTATCAGGCAAGAATATTGGATTGGGTTGCCATTTCTTTCTTCATCTTTTTATTAATCATTAATAAACATTTATCCAGTATTTCTTAAGTCCCTGACTTAGTGACTGCATGATTATAGAATGATATTCCTAATTCTGTTTATTGTAATTTTAACAAAAATAGAAAGATAGGAAAAGACAAAAAAATTAAAACAAAAAATTATTTTGTATTTTTTTATGCTGGATTTCTTAGCAGGTAATTTAGCATCTGTGTAAGGAGTAAGTAATGTTAAAAATGTAATAGGTACTCTTATGGACAAAACTTCTCATATGCCAACTTCTAACTTTAAGTTTCTTATTTCAGTAAAGAACAGGCTACAATTCCCAGTTTCTTTATAGAATAAATTGTTAACTAATTCCACATTTGCATGATTTCAGCACAATTTTTGGATTCTTTCATGGAAATACTTCTTTATTCTTGACAGAAAGTAATATGCAAGAAAACCTATTTGAATATAATATATTAGGTAGTGAGACAGGATAGTTACAATTTGTAATCTGGAAAAAAATAAAGTTGTAGCTACAGTCATAGCATCTTTGTTCTGGGAAAAGCCAGCTACTTCTAGAATAAAGGGAACAATGGCGTTCATCGGATTATTCTAACAACACAAAATGACATGAGCTGTTCTATGAAATTCTCTATAGAATTCACTCAGCCAATCAAAGACATATTTATTTTACATTTGAAAATGTTAATACTTTAATAGGAATGTCTCATGAATGGCATGAAAAGTAAATATCATAAAAATGTTTACTGCCTGCATATTTGAATAAATCATGCTATTCAATTAATGGAGGAAAAATAGTCCTGTCAACTTTGATTTAATTGCCTCCCTGTGTTTTTCAGAAGGATGAAAGTTAATAAAAACAGTAGAATTAATACTAAATACCAAATTTTAAAAAATCTTCAACCATAATCAAAAACAAAACTTAAAAATGTAAAGTATATTTTCCCTAAATAGTAGCTGGTTTTATTCCATGCTTCACATCTTTAAAAATGTTAGTGATGTTTATTAATATGGAAAAGGAAAAAATTCCCTTTGCCTCTTTTCCTCAAACACAGACAACTGTCTTTATTCTTGGCCCCTGAAAAACTGGTGGTGTTACCAGTAGCCTTTAACCAGGATACACCAACAGGCCTGAAACCGGAACTTGGGGTCATAACGTGCAACTCGACCTCTGCACAATACTCTCTGGGAATTAATTTACTTTTCTCTCTCACTTTTTCATTTATAAATGAAGAATGAAAAGGTCCAACTATCTGATTTAAAGATAAAATATATATAAAATATTTTTATAAAATGAAAACCGTCAAAATCTATATAGTCATAATTTGCCCTTTAAACAAATGCAAAAAAAAAAAAAAACAACAACCTCGAAACATACCGTAAAGTTGGATAGGCATGCATAATTTCACTTACTTTATCGGTTACTGTTTAATATTATTTCAGAACTATTCACCCAACAAATACACAAGTAATGCTACCAAACAGAGCTAAAAATTTTACCCTGTACATTAAGTATCATTTTCATCGACAGAAAGGACATTCCAAGTCAGTGTCCCCTAATACTATCATCTATGGACTCTACTCATTTCTTTCACAAAATGTGCATTTTCTTAAAACTTTAGTAAAGGAAATGAAGATTTCTGTCAAAGGAAGGAAGGCATTATTTTGTAGTTAAATGTAAAATGCAAGGAGTAAGAGAAACCCAAGTTAAAATAATGTCTCTGCCTCTTACTAACTTTAAACAATGAGGTTTCTACTTAACATCTGCAAAACTATAAAATGTTGATAATAATACTTACTGTGCAGTGTTATCAAGATTAAATACAAAATGTGTATAAACTTTCGGCACAAGGAACAATAAAAGTTAAGCATATAAAACTGAAAACTATTGGGAACGACTACTATTTGGTAATGTTGGTATTGACAACGACTTGTTGTCATATTTCACAACTGCTATCAACCTGAATAAACTTAAGTAATTTAATCCTTCATATATAAAATGAAATAATGATTAAGTGCATGATAGACATTTCTAGATTCATGAGTACAAGAACCCCATTTAACACAAGGTTTCATTTTATACTACCAGCTCTTCAATTGAGAAGGAATTTTAATCTTTATTTAATGCTTTAAGGAGACATCCTGGCAGGGTTAATCACTTACTTTAACTCATCTAGAGCAGAGTCTGCAAATGTTTTTCTATAAAGGGCCAGATACTGGTTTAGACTTTGCGGTCATAAGGTCTCTCTCTCAGCTACTGAGCTGTGCTGTTGTAATGCAAAACCAATAATAGACATTGTGTAAACCAGTGTTTCAGAGAAGGCAGTGGCACCCCACTCCAGTACTCTTGCCTGAAAAATCCCATGGATGGAGGAGCCTGGTGGGCTGCTGTCCATGAGGTCTCTAGGAGTTGGAAACGACTGAGCAACTTCACTTTCACTTTTTACTTTGATACATTGGAGAAGGAAATGGCAACCCACTCCAGTGTTCTTTCCTGGAGAATCCCAGGGACGGGGGAGCCTGGTGGGCTGCTGTCTCTGGGGACACACAGAGTCAGACACGACTGACGCGACTTAGCAGCAGCAGCAGCAGCAAACCGGTGTTTAGCAATATTTTATGTATGGACACTAACTTAAATTTTGTATAATTTTAATGTGACACTAACTATTATTTTTTTGATTTTTATTCAACCACTTAAAAATATTAAAAATATTTTTAGTTCATTGGCCGTACAAAAGAGATGGCAGAGTGGCTTTGGTCCATGCTGTAGAACATTAAATGGTTAGTTGGGACTAAACTTTAGGTTTTAAAAGACAATGTTCTTTGCTAATAAAAACATTTCAAGTTAATTACTTTATTTAAAAATTTTTATCATAGAATACACACACACACACACACACACACACACGGTATTTCTTGAACTATGTTATCAAGGCCTAGATGACAAATGAAAAACTAAAATGTAGTTTCAAAAATTTTATTCTTCATTCTTGATAAAATTATGCAGCAAACCAATAAGTCTTTCTTTTGAGAGTCAGCACACTGTCAGAATGGCAAAGAAAAAATAAGGGAGACATTTTTATTGTCTCGACATGGACATATATGTGTCTTAGTTTGATGCTGACTGTGGGGTCTGTGTCAGTGTGTCATCACCTATCATTACACACTGAAACACTGTTAATAACATACGCCCAAACTTCAGCAGAGTGAAAATAATTGTAGACCTTGGGAAACCAGCACAAACTGCTGTTTGGATAAGACTCATGAAAAGAAAAACAAGCTTCCTGATGACAGTGGTTAGCAAATTGTTTTCAGAAACAAAGAAAAAGAGAATAATTTCTTCAATTTGAAAAGCAAAATTAAGTACAGTTACTTACTGGGCAATAAGATACTTAATAATCTTTTGTGTTAGTGACTTACATACCTTCAGAACATTTCAGTTCAGTCGCTCAGTCGTGTCCGACTCTTTGCGACCCCATGAATCACAGCACACCAGGCCTCCCTGTCCATCACCAACTCCCGGAGTTCACTCAGACTCACGTCAATCGAGTCTGTGATGCCATCCAGCCATCTCATCCTGGGTCGTCCTTATCTCCTCATGCCCCGAATCTCTACCAGCATCAGAGTCTTTTCCAATGAGTCAACTCTTCGCGTGAGGTGGCCAAAGTACGGGAGTTTCAGCTTTAGCATCATTCCTTCCAAAGAAAACCCAGGACTGATCTCCTTTAGAATGGACTGGTTGGATCTCCTTGCAGTCCAAGGGACTCTCAAGAGTCTTCTCCAACACCACAGTTCAAAAGCAGCAATTCTTCGGCACTTAGCTTTCTTCACAGTCCAACTCTCACATCCATACATGACCACAGGAAAAACCATAGCCTTGACTAGACGGACCTTTGTTGGCAAAGTAATATCTCTGCTTTTTAATATGCTATCTAGGTTGGTCATAACTTTCCTTCCAAGGAGTCAGTGTCTTTTAATTACATGGTTGCAAACACCATCTGCAGTGATTCTGGAGCCCCCCAAAATAGTCTGAAACTGTTTCCACTGTTTCCCCATCTATTTCCTATGAAGTAATGGAACCAGATGCCATGATCGTAGTTTTATGAATATTGAGGTTAAGCCAACTTTTTCACTCTCCTCTTTCACTTTCATCAAGAGGCTTTTAAGTTCCTCTTCATTTTCTGGCATAAGCGTGTGTCATCTGCATATCTGAGGTTATTGATGTTTTTCTCAGAAATCTTGATTCCAGCTTGTACTTCTTCCAGTCCAGAGTTTCTCATGATGTACTCTGCATATAAATTAAATAAGCAGGGTGACAATATACAGCCTTGACGTACTCCTTTTTCTGTTTGGAACCAGTCTGATGTTTCATGTCCAGTTCTGACTGTTGCTTCCTGGCCTGCATATAGGTTTCTTAAGAGGCAGGTCTGGTGGTCTGGTATTCCCATCTCTTTAAGAATTTGCTACAATTTGTTGTCATCCACACAGGCAAAGTCTTTGGCATTGTCAATAAAGCAGAAATAGATGTTTTTCTGGAACTTTCTTGCTTTTTCGATGATCCAGTGGATGTTGGAAATTTGATCTCTGGTTCCTCTGCCTTTTCTAAAACCAGCTTGAACATCTGAAAGTTCATGGTGCACATATTGCTGAAGTCTGGCTTGGAGAATTTTGAGCATCATTTTACTAGCAAGTGAGATGAGTGCAATTATGCGATAGTTTGAGCATTCTTTGGCATTGCCTTTCTTTGGGAATGGAATGAAAACTGACCTTTTCCAGTCCTGTGGCCACTGCTGAGTTTTCCAGATTTGCTGGCATATTGAGTGCAGCACTTTGACAGCATCATCTTTCAGGGTTTGAAATAGCTCAACTAGAATTCCATCAGCTCCACTAGCTTTGTTCATAGTGATGCTTTCTAAGGCCCACTTGACTTGCACATTCCAGGATGTCTAATTATTAAGAAGGAAAAGCTTTAAAAGGTATTTACGAATTAATGAATCACTTTCTTTTGTCCCTTTTTTGAAGTGATTTTATGGTTGTTGCATGTAGGTAGGGACTTAAATAGAAAAAAACACATTGGGAGGGACTTTATCCTGCATTGCAATGGTATTGATATGATCCACAATCCAGGACAGTGACCAGAGAGGGTTTAAATTTAGCCCTTTCCTTGCATTCTTTTTTCATTTAGACCAATCTTATATACTCAGACCTGTGCTGTGCTGTGCTTAGTCTCTCAGTCTTGTCCGACTCTTTGCAACCCCATGGGCTGTGTAGCCTGCCAGTCACCTCAGTCCATGGGGATTATCCAGGCAAGAATACTGCAGTGTGTTGCTCTGACCTCCTACAGGGGATCTTCCCAACAGAGGGACTGAACCCAAGTTTCCTGCATTGCAGATTTTTTACTGTTTGAGCCACCAGGGAAGCCCATACTCACACCTGTGATGATTATCAAATCAAATTCATGACATTGTACAGTAATGTTAGAAATATCTTCACATGAGTGTTGTCACACTGAAAGTTATAGTTTGCTTCACTCACTGGTTCAACTTCACCTTTGATTGTACTAAATAATGTGCTATTCTTAATTATTCCTCAGGGAAATATTCTGAGTTTGGCAACTGTTGTAAGGAATACTGTTATAACTTTAAGACATGTGAGTTGTTACTGGCTGCTTCTACCTAACATAGTAATTTGACATGCAAAATAATTAAAGTTTAGGCAAAATAATTGCTTAAAGGACTTCTTTAACCTAATAGTGGAAAAATCTTCCCTGATTCCTTTGGTGTATCCCATATTTTTGTCCTTTGTGTTTAGTAAACTGGTATATTTTTACACCATTCTTAAATGAACTGTTTCAGATAATTGCCCACTTTCTTATTTCATTGGAAGGATATTTGTGTTATTATGCACAATGAATCTTGTAACAGAGACACTGATTTTCATCTGATTCTTGCTCTTGAGAGACAGTAAAGAGGAAAAGGGAATGAGCCTTGGTCCTCAGTCCTAAAATCCCTACCCACTTTTTATTTAACAAAACTTAGAACCTGTCTTAGAAGTGAAATGTTACCTATATAGAATAAAGAAATGATGACTTGTTGCTGAAATGTCAGAGGACCTTGCAGGGACTTCTGAAAGGCTAATGTGTTCCCACACAGGGAATAAAGGGCCAGCACCTGGACCTAAGAAACCTAGATTCAAGTCCTAGCTTTACCAATCCATGCAATTTTATAAATGATTAAACTCTCTAAACTTGTAATTGCTCACCTAAGAAACAACTGATCAACTAACCCATAGAAATTTTATGAGGACTATATATATGATCATATAAAATAATGTTTTAAAGTTATAAAATGTAAATCTGTTCTTGCTGTCTCTTGGGATTTACCAGTAGAGACAATTTAAAAATAGGAAATTAAATGACATTCAAAATATTAAATGGTTAAGTTTCTGTTTTATGAAATTATAAATGCAAGTGTTCTTTAGATGTAAAAGCCTAAACCTCTCATTCTCTCCCCACATTTGTTTTGGTCCCTGCTGGCAGTGTACAGATCTAATTTTGTTGATGCTGAACTAAAGGCCTTCTACCATCAAGCAGAGAAAGAGAGATTATCAGTGGGTGGGAGGGTAGAGACAGGCGGGAGATGCCAATTTCTTGAAGACTGATAAAAATGAAAAAGCCGCTAATGGGAGCCAACTGTGTCATGTGGAGGAAAGAGCAAAAAAAAAAAGGAGACTGACATCCTCCAGAAAATGTGGCTCAGTATCAGCCCCTATGTTAGCTGAAATGTGCTTCCTCTCTTGAGAAATACAATGTCCTAGAGGATAGATGTACCGAGTTCCTTTTTCTATAGTTTGAGGTAAGTGAGAAAAGAAAGTGAAGTTGCTCAGTCGTGTCTGACACTTTCAATCTCATGGACTGTAGCCTAGCAGGCTCCTCCACCCATGGAATTTTCCAGGCAAGAGTACTGGAGTGGGTTGTCAATTCCTTCTGCAGGGGACCTTCCTAACCCAGGGATTGAACCTGGGTCTCCTGCACTGCAGGCAGATGCTTTACCATCTAAGCCACCAGGGAAGCAAGCAATGGAAGAAAAACCAGTATTCCTCACTACAGGGAACAAATTTAATTCATTAATTCATTGTCATCCATTTATTTTGGAAAAATTTACCTTCTTGGTTCTGTAAATCTTTATTGAAAACTACTATCTTAGAATTTCTTTTCCTTTGTGATTCTGTACTACTGGCACTGCTAAAATAGAAAATAAATTAGAAGAGGAGCCAATATGCATAAAATCTAAGTACCTTCCTGGAGGTAAGCAAATAGAATTCTCTACCGGGTCATTGGGAATCAAAGTCAGGGGACATGTACTGGTGGACAGGTTGGCTCAGAACATAAAAGCACAACAAGAATCCTAATGCTGGTTACTTGAAGGCAGTGAGTCAAGCTGCTGAACTAATCTCAATACAAGGAATACAGCTTCTGTGGAGGATACCTACCATCTTCTTTGCATGAAGCTAGTACCAGAAGACCTAGTGCCTAGCTTGAGTTCTAAGAATAAAGACTGAGATTAGGTAAACAAACAGAGAAGGTAAACTTTTTCTTTTCAGGTTACTCATCTCTAAAATGGGGTTAATAATATTATTTATTTATATAAAATTATAATTAATATTAAATGAATTAAAGCATGTAGTGCTTTTATCTGGCACTTAAGTAATAAATAATTTTATAAACTGCATAATAAATCATTATGTTACTATGAAGATTGTTAAAATGGGAAAGAATTTTAATTGCAAGCAAATATATACTTTTTATAGTATAAGAATGTTTTTGCTAATTACCAAGCAGTGGGCTAGGAATGGCTATTGTTGTTGATCAAGGCTATACTTTGAACAACTACAGCCAGAGATGTTTAATAAAGATACATTTTTTTCTGATAGTAAGTCCATCCTTTAGCTTGTAAACAATTTGGATTTATTCAAATGAACATACAGCATAAAACCATTAAAGCAATGTTGGCAGAAGACAAAACACAGAAGTATTAGACTTGAGGGAGAGGAAAAGAGAAAAAAAAAAAAAAACATGTATTGAAGGCAGGCATTATACATGACAGTTTTTGTTTTTTTTTCCTACAACCCAGAGTAGGAAAGTATTCTACGTTGTAACTAAGTACAGAGACACACAAAAATCATTTCCTTAAGTAACATTTTTATTACTTTTGTTCTCTGCCCTTCTACCCTTTACTTTTGTCTTCTATGCTGTTTTAAGAGAAATTGTTTCTCTAAACTGAATTAAATACAAATATATGGAGACATTCTATGCAGTTGCAATAGTGTTCCAAAGCACTATTTTAAAAAGGCTAATATGTGGAAAATAAATTTAAGGGACTAGATCTGATAGAGTACCTGATGAACTATGGACGGTGGTTTGTGAAATTGTATAGGAGACAGGGATCAAGATCATCCATCCCCAAAAAAAGAAATGCAAAAATGCAAAATAGCTCTCTGAGGAGGCCTTACAAATAGCTGTGAAAAGAAGAGAAGCAAAAATCAAAGGAGAAAAGGAAAGATATACCCATTTGAATGCAGAGTTACAAAGAATAGCAAGGAGAGATAAGAAAGCCTTCCTCAATGATCAGTGCAAAGAAATAGAGGAAAACAATAGAATGGTAAAGACTAGAGATCTCTTCAAGAAAATTTTAGATACTAAGGGAAGATTTCATGCAACAATGGGCTCGATAAAGGACAGAAATGGTATGGACCTAACAGAAGCAGAAGATATTAAGAAAAGGTGGCAAGAAAACACAGAAGAACTATACAAAAAGGGCCTTCATGACCCAGATGATCACGATGGTGTGATCACTCACCTAGAGCCAGACATCCTGGAAGGTGAAGTCTAGTGGACCTTAGGAAGCATCACTACAAACAAAGCTAGTGGAGGTGATGGGATTCCATTTGAGCTATGCCAAATCCTAAAAGATGATGCTGTGAAAGTGCTGCACTCAATATGCCAGCAAATTTAGAAAACTCAGCAGTGGCCACAGGACTGGAAAAAGTCAGTTTTCATTCCAATCCCAAAGAAAGGCAATGCCAAAGAATGTTCAAACTACCACACAATCACACTTGTTTCACACACTAGCAAAGAAATGCTCAAAATTCTCCATGCCAGGCTTCAACAGTGTGTGAACCAAGAACTTCCAGATGGTCAAGCTGGTTTTAGAAAAGACAGACGAACCAACATTGCCAACATCCACTGGATCATCAAAAAAAAAAAAAAAACGAGTTTCAGAAAAATATCTACTTTTGCTTCATTGACTATGCCAAAGCCTTCGACTTGAAAAAGTTGGTTTAAAGCTCAATATTCTGAAAACTAAGATTATGGCATCTTGTCTTATCCCTTTATGGGAAATAGATGGGGAAACACTGGAAACAAGAGACTTCATTTGGGGGGCTCCAAAATCACTGCAGATGGTGATTGCAGCCATGAAATTAAAAGATGCTTGCTCCTTGGAAAGTTATGAGCAACCTAGACAGCATATTTAAAAAGAGACATTGCTTTGCCAACAAAGGTCTGTTTGGTCAAGGCTATGGTTTTTCCAGTAGCCATGTATGGATGTGAAACTTGGACTATAAAGAAAGCTGAGCACAGAAGAATTGATGCTTTTGAACTGTGGTGTTGGAGAAGACTCTTGAGAGTCCCTTGGACTGCAAGGAGATCCAGCCAGTCCATCCTAAAGGAGATCAGTCCTGAGTGTTCATTGGAAGGACTGATCTTGAAGCTGAAACTCCAATACTTTGGCCACCTGATGCAAAGATCTGACTCATCGGAAAAGACCCTGATGTTGGGAAAGATTGAGAGCAGGAGGAGAAGGGGCCAACAGAGGCTGAGATATTTGGATGGCATCACCAACTCAGTACATGAATTTGGGTAAACTCTGGGAGTTGGTGATGGAAAGGGAGGGTTGGCCTTTTGTAGTTCGTAGAGTTGAAAAGAGTAGGACACGACTGAGCAACTGAACTGAACTGAACATGTTAGAGGATGATGCAACGATATTTATGAAAGAAAGATAGAGGGAAAGAGAGAAAGTCAGAAACTGAGACAGAAAAAGAAAGAAAAAAGAGAAGGGGCGGGGGAAAGTCACTAGAATTTGAGAATATATAAACAGAAATAAAAATTGGAGCAAATAGTGTTAGTTTCTAAATTCTAATGGTATTTCCTAATTCTAAATGTGATGTATGATGATTTCCTCTTACTATGGTTACATGAATTTTAAAACTAATTTCAAAATAGATATCTACATGAGTTATATTGTACTTCATATAATTATGTTTAAAGTCATGTCTGGAGATGTTTATTACATATTATATATTTAATAATGCATGTCATTAAGCCATGTGTGAAAGACTGGTGTCTTTATCAGTGACCCTTTGACAAATCATTAAATACAATTTACATGGGGTTCCTTAAAGACTATAGCAGGGAAGACTGATGCCAAGTGGAAAGACCAGTAGAATTCATTATACTGCTGTTTCTCTAACTTAACTAAGCACAAGAATTACCTGCAGGGCTTGTTAAAACAGATTCCTAGGCTCTATCCCTGGAGTTTCTGATTTAGTAAATCTGGAATGGGATTTAATTGCTTCATATTTCTAACAAGTTCTCTGTTATTTTGATGTTATTCCTTCCAGGACAAAACTTTGAGAACACTTTGAGAACCACTTCTTACACAATGTGTCTTAGTCTTAAACAGTAATTTATTCACAACAGGCTGCCCATAAAACTTCAGTGTTCATGTTCAAATTCTTTTTTCCAGAGTTGTTGTGAGGTACTATTTTGGGCTTCCCAGGTGGCTAGTGTTAAAGAACCCGCATGCCAGTGCAGGAGATGTAATGTAAGAGACTGTGCGTTCAATCCCTGGGTTGGGAAAATCCATTGGAGAAGGGCACAGCAACCCACTCCAGTATTCTTGCCTGGAGAATCCCCATGCACAGAGGAACCTGGAGGGCTACAGCCCATAGTCATCAAGATTCAGACATGACTGAAGCAACTTGGCAGGTACACACAGCTACTATTTTTACTTATGAATGAGAATAGAGAGACACAGTGCTATGACTTAAATCAACACAGCTAATGAAATCTTACTTTCAAATTGATTTTCTGATATCAAATTTTATAATCTTTCTTTTACTTTAAATTTTGTAGGGCATTGGAAAGGGAAGAGAGAAAATCCCACGTGGTGAATTAGCTAGGGAACCAAAAACAAATTAATGATAGGCTTGATAAATAGCATCAAGAACACAATTGAAATTGAATGGAATTGAATTTGTAATGATCAGTTTTGCACTATTTTTACATTTTCGAGCAATAAATGCAGTGTCACCATGGGCTACTGATACTTCCAACAGATCTGTGCCTTTTTGGAGTAGAATCAAATTCTTTAATTACTAGCAGAAACTTTGTATATGTCTATTGTATCTATGTATCACTGATGGATACATAAAAGTTAACTATATATAGCTTTTTGGTGCTTAAATCAGAACATATCACAATTGAATTATAAAAACATTATTTTGAACACTGATGTTTTGAAAAGAGTTTGACAGATTTAAAAAGAAATATGGCACTTTAAATGCCTTAAGTTTTAACATCTATATTTCAACATTATCAAAATTAATGAAAATTAAATGTTGGCATATGTGGTTGCATAAAATACTGTAATTCTGGTTTTGACTTTTAGTCAAATTCTGTTTCTTCATCAGCTGACAATACAGTTTGGAAAGACTGGATTATACATAGCTCTGATTGTTACTACATAGATTACACTCTTAATCAATTTAAATGAGGAAGTTATGGCCAAAGATTTTCTAAATTTTCTGTCATTTAGTGAGTAGACATAGCCAATCTCCTGTGAAAATCTGCAAAACCGAAACAGTGGGCATCTGTTCTTCCAGAATAAACTGAAATGCCACTATAACAGCATTAGGAACATACAATTCAGTATTAGGCAAATGGATTTTGGACCCTGTCCAAGGGATTTTATTACTATAAACACCAGAAGTTCTACTCGTTGCATTGTTTCATCCATTACTGTGAGAACAGCATTGTATTAGAACTTTCTTGTTCCTATAAGTGAACAGTTTTATAGCAGCTACAGAAATATTTTTCAGATCCTTTCTAGGGGGTTAGAGGGGAAGGGAGTGGGTTCTGCTGGTTATAGCTATAATCATCTATCATTAAGGACAAATTATCAACCTATGGAACAGTTCCTCTGATCAGTATTTCTGACTACATCTCAGAAGAGAATGTGATATCTAGGTTTTTAAAGTTAACAACTATTTGCTTTCATATTCCTTTTTTTTGATGATGAGTTAGAAGTCAATATTTTTATAAAGGCTGGAGTTTTATAATACTTTTTAATAAGCCTGAAGTGATTAATTCATGAAATGTTGTTGCTCGTGTGAAGGACCAAATAAGAACAATTAGATGTCTTTTGTTGTGTATGCAATTATAGCCATTAAATATTTTATGATATTAATTCTTCTCCCCCAGATTGTTGTTGTTGTTCAGTGGTTAAATCATGTTCACCTCTTTGCATCCTATGAACTGCAGTACACCAGGCTAACCTGTCCTTCACTATCTCATAGAATTTGCTCAAACTCATATCCATTGAGTAGGTGATGTCATACAACCATCATATCCTCTGTTGCCCCCTTTTCCTCCTATCCTCAGTCTTCCCAGCATCAGAATCTTTTCCAATGAGTTGGCTCTTTGCATCAGGTATCTGAAGTGTTGGAAATTCAGCTTCAGCATCAGTGCTTCCAATGAATATTCAGGGTTGATTTCCTTTAGGATTGACTGGTTTGATCTCCTTGCTGTCCAAGGGACTCTCAAGAGTCTTCTCCAGCACCACAGTTCGAAAGCATCAATTCTTTGGTGCTCAGGCTTCTTTATGGTCCATCTCTCACATCCATACATGACTACTGGAAAAACCATAGCTTGGACTAGATGGACTCTTGTCAGCAAAGTGATGTCTTTGCTTTTTAATACGCTGTCTAGGTTTGTCATAACTTTTCTTCCAAAAAGCAAGTGTATTTTAATTTCATGGCTGCAGTCACTGTCCACAGTGATTTGGGAGCCCAAGAAAATAAAGTCTGTCACTGTTTACATTTTTACCCAGCTATTTGCTAAGCAGTGGTGGTACTGAATGACATGATCTTAGTTTTCTGAATGTTGAGTTTTAAACCAGCTTGTTCACTCTCCTCTTGCACCCTCATCAAGAGGCTCTTTAGTTCCTCTTTCTGCCATTAGTGTGGCAGGATATGTTTTATAATGTCCATGAGATATTTTTAAGTTACTAATGAAAGAAATCCTAAATGTTATGTAGTTATCTTATATTGCTACATTGCTACATTGCACAATATTCATGTTTAATTATATTCAACTCCTACTCCTTTTGCAAGTTTACAGTGCTATCTGGTTCTATGTCATTTGATAGATGCTTAGTCAAAGATACATTATTTATCCAGAGGTAGCCGGGCCATTTATTAAGATCAGTATAAAACAATCATAAAGTGATATTCATATTTCTAATTGATTGGAAATATAATTATTTATTCAAATATCACACTACCTTGACTTCCTCTAAGAAATGAAATTGTATATGGTATAAAAAGAAAACAAGTAAATGTTAACCTGGCAATATTAAAGAAAATAACAAGAAAATATTTTGTTACTCATCCACACATCTTTCAAAACAGCAGTACGTATATGAGTTTTCTCTTAGTTTATGTATGTTCAGGTTAGGGGGTAATGAAAATATGTGAACCAGCTTCAGCAACGTTGAAAGTCAAGCTCTTCATACAAGTGAGAATTTTGCATATAACTTTAAGAAGTAAAATAATTTTTACAGAAGTTTCCCAAGTATAATTAAATTTATTTTCTATAACAAAAATGACAAATTAATATAACATTTATCTCAATGATTTTTTTATCTTTGAAATGGTCTCTTCAAATGCTAAGTTTCTCTGAGATTCAACAGGATAAATGAATTCAGTTGTTTGCAGCTATTCTTCTCAAAATGTTTCTGTGTTAAACACTTCCTTACTCTTTAAGTTAGTTAATGATTCTCCTGCTTTGTATAATTTAAAAAAAAATCATTGAAACCTTTGCTTTTCCCTTCTCTCCAATAGACCTTTGTACTTTTTATATTCTTGTAACATATTTTTACTGTATGAGCCACCAGGGGAGCCCGACCATGTTTTTTTTAGTGGGATGTTGGGAAAAAAAAAAATAAATAAATAAAGTGCTTGATGCCTGTGCATAAGCCACCTGTTTTTTAATCCTTATTTCATTATTTTAAAATACTTCTTCTTAATTATCCACCTCTTAGATATATAGTCCCTGCACAACTCTCTTGCCTTTCAGAAAAATTCTTTCTCTCATGTTCACACTTTTTTTTTTTTTTTCATTTCCATCCACTGTTAATCCCTATTTTTGAAACAAAACAGATTTTGGTTTGTTTTAAAACAAAACAAAACAGCCCAGAAGTGAATATATTTATAACTTCTCTTAATCAGTGTTTATTGCAAATCCTATAAAGTGATAGCTGGCATGCAGTTTGTCTTGCCATGCAAATAGTTAGAAATCTGGACAAATATATGAAACAGTGTTTTCACTAATTGCAGTGATGGAAATTACAGCATTATGGTTCATGAGAGAATGAGGTGAGTTCCACAATTGCTCTGCCTTTTTGTATGAAGGGGACACAAGTTCTGGATTACTGTGTAAGAGAGAAGCAAAGCAGAACCTGAGGTCAATTGAAGAGACACATTGGAGTTTGAGAGACTAAGGCTGATGTAATTTACAGGGTAGATTATCAGAAAAAAGGGAGTTTGGAAAAAATGCATACAATGGTCCTCTTTTTTTTTTTTTTTTTTTCTTGGCGGAATGTTAATCTGTATCTACATCTGGTGAATCTCCCAAAGCCGAGCAAAACCAACTGCAAGAATCCTTTTGAACTATGGTGTTAGATAAGACTCTTGAGAGTCCCATGGACTGCAAGGAGATCCAACCAGTCCATCCTAAAGGAAATCAGTCCTGAATATTCATTGGAGGGACCGATGCTGAAGCTGAAACTCCAATACTTTGGTCACCTGATGCAAAGGACTGACTCATTTGAAAAGACTTTGATGCTGGGAATGATTAAAGGCAGGGGGAGAAGGGGACGACAGAGGATGAGATGGTTGGATGGCATCACTGACTCAGTAGACATGAGTTTGAGTAAGTTCCAGGAGTTGGTGATGGACAGGGAAGCCTGGCATGCTGCAGTCCATGGGGTAACAAACAGTTGGCCACAACTGAGCGACTGAACTGAACTGAACTGGACTAATTCCCAGGCCACACATAGAGATAGAAGTTGTTCAAATTTTACCCAGAGAGAGTAAAGAAACCTTGTTTAACTCTTGTACAATCAGTAGAAACCTCAAAGAGTCACAACTGAATAGTAAGACTGTATTAACCCTTGAGAGAAGAGCACTCCATTCCTACCCTAACAAAAAACAATTTTTAAAGCCTCGCAATATAACTTAACTGCCTCCCAGAGCAAACATCAATACTCTTTAAAGAAAGTTAACAAAATATGAACACTCAAAAACATGGCATATGCAATGTCTTGGATCTAACAAAACAATCACTAAACATGCAGAGAAGTAGAATTGTGAACCACATAAGAAAAATCTTGAATAGTCTAGATTTTAGAGGAAAGCATAATACAAAAAAGTAGAAGATATATAGATAAGAAGCAGATGGAACTTCTAGAGATAAAAAATGCATCTAAATTAATATATATATTATCCACTGGGTGAGGTTACCAGCTGATATGGTACTGAAGGTCAGAATAGTAGTAAATACCAAGAAATAACTATCAAGAATACCTGTGTTAGTCAGTTCAAGCTGCCATAACAGTATACTATAGACTGGGTGGCTTAGACAACTAAAATTTATTTTCCCATAGTTATGGAGGCCAGAAATGAGAGATCAGGACGCCCACACAGGCAGGTTCTGGTGAGAACTCTCCTTTTGGCTTATAGGCAGCTACTTCTTGCTATGTCCTCAGATTGTTTTTCTTCTGTGCTTACATGGAGAGAGAGTTAAGGAACTCTGGTGTTTCTTCTTAAAAGGACAGTGATTCTAATCAGGGCCTCACCCTTATGGCCTTGTTTAACTTTAATTATCTCTAAATAGACTCTGTCTCAAAATTCAGTCACACTGAAGGTTAGAGCTTCAATAGATGAGATTTGAGGAGACACAGTTCAGTCTATAGTGCCTGTACTGAAGCACATAGATAATTAAACTGAAAAAAAAAAGATAGAAAAATTAATTAACAAAGTTTCAGTTACCTAGGACAATAGCAAGGTGCTAATGTGTGTGTGTGTGTGTGCGCTCAGTAACTCAGTCGTGTCTGACTGTTAGTGACCCAGTGGACTGTAGCTTGTCAGGGTCTCCTGTCCATGGATTTTTCCAGGCAAGAATACTAGAGTGGGTTGCCATTTCAGATTCCAAAGGATCTTCCCCACTCAGGGATTAAACTTGTGACTCTTGTGTCTTTTGCATTGGCAGGTGGATTATTTACCACTGTGCCACCTGGGAAGTTTTAAGTTTCTAATGCAAGTGTATATACATTTGGGAAAAAAAAAAATCTAAATTTGTACCTCACAACAAAGTCAGAAATTAATTTAAAATTGATTTTAGGCCTGAACATATAAGCCTAAAAATGTAACACATAGAAGAAAATATATAAGAAAATGATGCTTTAGAACAGTTTCTAAGAGTCCATAGATTTCTTAGAACATGAAAAGCACATAACATGAAAAAAATTCATAAATTGAACTTCATCGAATTTCTAGTTTCTAAGAGACAGCAGTTAGCAATAGGCACATAAAAAACAAACCAGAAACTGGGGGAAAATATTAGCAATATATATATATGTATTTGGTAAGAAACTTATATCTAGAAATTATAAAGGAACAGCCCAGTTAAGAAAATGGACAAGGTATTTGAACAGATATATCCCAAAACAAGACGTTAAATGATTAATAAATAAATTAAGGGATCATTAACATCTTTAATCACTGTGGATTACCACTATAAACCCAATGCTTCTCAGTCGCTTCAGTCGTATCTAACTCTGTGCGACCCCATAGACGGCAGCCCACAAGGCTCCCCCATCCCTGGCAGTGGGGTGCCACTGCCTTCTCCAATAAACCCAATAGAACAGCTAAAGTTATAAAGGCTGATCATATCAAGAGATGCCAGGGATATGGAACAACTAGAATAATACATGACTCTTTGTTTTATGAAATGGTTCAACCACTTTAGAGAACAGATTCCACTTTGAAAAATGCAACATGTTCCACAAATACCATGCCAATATATTTTTCCAAAAGAAATAAAAATGTACGTCCACAAAAAGACTAGAACAAGAATGTCTTTAGTAGGTTTATTCATAATAGCCTAAACCTGGATACAACACAAATGTTTAATAGCAGGTAAACGAATTGTGATATTTTCATACACTAAAAGATTATTCAGCATTATAATGTTGCTACATGTAATTTGGAGGGAATCTCGTAAAGCATTAGGCTGAGCAAAGTAAGCTAGAAAGAAAGAATATGTAATACATAATTTCATGTATCTATAACTCTGCATCAGGCATATTAATCTTTAGTGACAGAAGACATATCGGTGGTTGTCTGGACTCTGGGAGGAAGGTAACTGAAAGGATACACAAAAGAAGTTTTTAGAGTGATAAACAATTTTTATATTCATTGTGGTTTGGTTTACCTGCCTGTAAATGTTGGTTAAATATCATAAAACTGTACTGTTTGCATGATGCATTTTCTAAGTATACATTTATTTACAAGTATAAATATATTTATATTTTATAGTATATTTATAGTAATATAAATATAGTGAAGTATATAACTTTAAATTTATCAAAACAAATAAATGTGATTGTGGAAGAAGTTGTGAAATTAAAATTTAGACATGTGTAAATAAAACAGATAACTTCATGAAGTAGAGCTTGGCTGCCCGATTGGGTAGTAGCTAGCCAAAACTGGTTATGAAAACCTTGATATATGGCTTTTCCAATTTGATGTGCTGTAGGTATAAAAATAAATACCAGATATCTAAGACCTAGTACAAAAAAAAAATGTAAATATGCCATTAAAGCCACGTTATATTGATTTCACATTTAAATGATAATATTTGGGTATAGTAGGTAAATTATATCATTCAATCAATATTCAATATTCATATTCAATATGTTAAAGATATTATATGTTTTATAAATTATTTCATCTGTTTCTTCTAGATTTTATTTGGAGAACCGTTTGACTTGTATTTTTAACCAAGCAACTTGCTAGACATTTAAAGAAAGTAAATAATCCCTCTAAAACTATAGCTGTACTATTCTCAAATATACTTTCTACAAGAAGGGCCTGAAATATTTACAGAAATTATATTATATTTTAAGTTGCATTTCCCGAAGTGTTTGTTACAGATTAAGGCATGAGGAGATTTTTAGAAAATTTTTAGAAAATGAGGTTGGGAGATGTTGGATTAAATAACATTTAAAGATTTCTAAACAACATGTCTTATAAGGACTTTATCATGCTAGTGTGTTCTGTGAATGTTCAGAGAAGGCTCCTTAATATATTACTTTCTTTTTCCTTGACACAAGTTAGAAGAGTCCTATTTAAGATTTTCAACAATAAGCATGATTCCTCTAAAACAAACTGTATATCTGAGTTATTTCAGAATAAGTGCCTCATACAAATTATGGGAATTCACATTCTGATGGTCTGGAATTACTTATGTAATGGCTTGGATGAATATTAATCACTGATTTGATTGAATACTTATGCTTTTATTTTACTAATCATTGACTTGATTGAATTCCTGTGCTTTTACTTTCTGCTTAGATTATTTTCCAAATGTCAAAACAATTTTGTAAGAAAAAGAATAGAGAATGACTTCAAGTTCATTGTATGTCTTTGGATCCCAGATGTTTATATCTAACCAGAAGCAGTTTTTAATTTCTGAAAGAGGTTAAATATCATCTCTGATTGAGAATTTTAAAAATTATTTTTATATTTACTCAAACTATAACATACACAAGGAAATTAACTTTCTCTAAATAGCAGTGCTTTCATTTATGTCATATATTTCTATAAACTATCAATGAGAAATTAGCTTCTAGAGGAATTTATAATTAAAGTATACTCTTAGAAGACAGTTTCAAAATCTATTTTTGTTATAATAGTAATAATATAGAACTAGTAAAATTGGACTCATTGAACAATGTGAGTCAAAGGATAAGCAATAAAATATGTGACAAATATTTTATGTCTTGAAGATAATCATGTTTAACATGCATCCAGTTAAAACTGTCCACATATAACAATTTCTAAATTTACTATGAATTATTTTAATTCTAAATAGCCATGAACGAGTGAGCAAGTGAGTGAAGTTGCTCAGTCATGTCCGACTCTTTGCGACCCCGTGGACTGTAAGAATACTGGAGTGGGTTACCATTTCCTTCTTCAGGGGATCTCCCCGACCCAGGGATTGAACCTGGGACTCCTGCATTGGAGGCAGACACTTTAACCTCTGAGCCACCAGGGAAGCCCTCTAAATAGCCATACAACTGATTAATTCATAAGGTCCCATAGGGACCTATCTGGGTGTTTTTAAAAACAGAAGAAACCCAAAATAATCTAAAAGGGAATGAAACTGAGAGTAGATTGCTGATATTGCTACCATATTACTAGCCATTTGGGAGATTGTAAAATCCTTGTAACCTCTTTGCAATTGATAGTTTTATACATCTTTATGTGGAAATAGTTTGGAAACATTATATCTTGAAAGAATAAGTAAAAAGGCAGTAGTACAGACTTTAGGCCTAGACTGATGAGATTTGAGTCCCAGGTATACAACTTACTAAGCTTTCTAAATTTAAGAAATTTGTCTCAATAATTCTGCCTCAGTTTCTTTATCTATAAATCAAGAATGATAATAGATCCCTTCTTGGATAATTACATAACTTTAAAAAAAAAAGCACTTAACACATTGCCTGTTTTTTTTTTTTTCCCATTATCCTAAAATAATAGCAATTATTATTTTATAATTATTAAAGGCAATCTGATTAATTATCAACATCTTCACGAAATTGTATCATATATTTTCTAGTGTGCCAGGGCCTCAATTTCAGATCTGTATATATAATTTTATTGCTAAATTATAATAGAAACTATGATACATATTCATTATTTTCCTAAGCCAAATATTGCAGTACATAGAAATGAGACTTAAGAAGTTGAATAATGTAAGATATCAGTTTGGCAATGTTGCTGTGGAAGAATAACAATGGTAAAGGATTTTTTTCTCCTGCTTCTCGTAGAGGAGTGAATCTCTTCCCCCTTCTTTTGAATTTGGACTGACCTGGAACTGCTTTGATTCATATGGCAGAAGTAGCATCATGGCAGTGTCAGAATTAGTCTCAAAGGACCACCATATATAAATAGTCACCCATTCTGTGAAAGAGATCATGAGAGAGGCCCTAAGATGTGTGGAGAAGGGAAGAATGCTAGTTAAGCTCAGTTTCTAGTCTTTCCACCAAGGCACCAGGCATGAGAGTGAAGCTCAGTTGGATCTTTCAGACCAGTGCAGATGTTAACTGAATACCATGGACTCTAGGCAACATAACTTTAAGCAGAAGAATCATGAGGCTGAAATCTGTCCAAATTTTCAACCCTCCAAAATGTGAAATTTAATATAATGGTAGCTGTTTTAAAGCACTAAACTTTGGCACACTTAAAAACAATATAAATATGTATTTTAAAATGTGCAAAATATTTTATTATTATTAAAATCACATTTTTATGAATTTAAAAACTTTTTCAATTATTTCTGTTGTATAGAGGAAATGATCAGTACATTTCAAAGGACTATAGTTAATTCTGTTACATCTTTCTGGTGATTATTAACATAAAATATCCAGAAGAAATTTTGTCTTTAATATACATCTGCTTGCTTCAATATTAACCAATAAAACTTTAGTGCCAGTTTTCATACATTTTAATCAATAAAATGAGGAATAAGTAAAAGAGATTAACACACTATTAGTTTTTAACTTTTTCACTTGAATCAAAAAGAAAAAAAAAAACGATTCATTTATTTCTTCTCATTAATTTTTTAACAATGTATTTTGGTAAAGGTGTGATATAGTAAACATCTAAGCCTTTATTTAAGCCCCAAATTTTATATACAAATACTGATCCCTCATCTATAGAACAAAGTCTGGTTATTTAAGTTAGATTTAGATAAGCTAATATGCAGAGTACATCATGAGAAACACTGGGCTGGAAGAAGCACAAGCTGGAATCAAGATTGCTGGGAGAAATATCCATAACCTTAGATATGCAGATGACACCACCCTTATGGCAGAAAGTGAAGAGGAAGTAAAAAGCCTCTTGATGAAAGTGAAAGAGGAAAGTAAAAAAGTTGACTTAAAGCTCAACGTTCAGAAAACTAAGATCATGGCATCTGGTCCCATCACTTCATGGGAAATAGATGGGAAAACAGTGGAAACAGTGTCAGACTTTATTTTGAGGGGCTTCAAATTCACTGCAGATGGTGACTGCAGCCATGAAATTAAAAGACACTTACTCCTTGGAAGGAAAGTTTTGACCACCTAGATAGCATATTCAAAAGCAGAGACATTACTTTGCCAACAAAATTCCATCAAATCAAGGCTATGGTTTTCCCAGTGGTCATGTATGGATGTGAGAGTTGGACTGTGAAGAAGGCTGAGCGCTGAAGAATTGATGCTTTTGAACTGTGGTGTTGGAGAAGACTCTTGAGGGTTCCTTGGACTGCAAGGATATCCAACCAGTCCATTCTAAAGATCAGCCCTGGGTATTCATTGGAAGGAGTGATACTAAAGCTGAAACTCCAGTACTTTGGCCACCTCATAGGAAGAGTTGACTCATTGGAAAAGACCCTGATGCTGGGAGGGATTGGGGTTGGGAGGAGAAGGGGACGACAGAGGATGAGATGGCTAGATGGCATCACCGACTCGATGGACGCGAGTTTGAGTGAACTCCGGGAGTTGGTGATGGACAGGGAGGCCTGGCGTGCTGCAATTCATGGGGTCGCAAAGAGTCGGACACGACTGAGTGACTGAACTGAACTGAACTGCCGTTTAGATATCCTAATTTTAGAGTAAAATGTTTTTATAGGCCAACACAGGAAGAGACAAGAAAGAAGACTATCCATATCTATTTACAAAAATGCATACTTGCACAAAGATATATTATACACACACAAGTATCAAATCCACGTTTATAGATTAATGTGTCGTTGTGCACCTATGTGTATCTGTTATTAATAAGAGCCCCAAAATCACAATTTTTACTTTGCCAGAAAAATGAATCATTAAATTTCAAAATGAAGGCAATTCCATTTTTGTTTAAAACAAATAAAATGCTGATTTTAACCAGATTTTTACTTATTCACAAATGTTGTTGACACTTAATAAAAATGCTATTTTGAGAAATAATTCTGAAGAACTCTAAGAGGAATGTCTTGTAATTTCAGTATAGAGTGTCTGGAAGCTTTAGAAAACACTAAGTAAAGATTGAAAGTTCAGCAACACCACAAATTAACTGTAAACACCAGTTAACATTTCATTAGTATATCTTGAGGCAATGTCAGATCATTCTGGTTAAGATTTTCTGGGACAAAGGAGTTACTTTTCTTGTCCCTTTGCCTTGTATATCTTTCCAGAAATTATTAAATTATCTTGCAGTTGTTGTTGCCAATACATTTTTTATTTACCATGCACATTTCTAAGAAGTACGTAAATATACTTGCATGTGAAGTATACTTTACTCTCAGACAATTAAGCTACGTATGGACACCAGAGATTCTCAACTTTGTCTTCTCAATAATACTGAGGACCGTCAATATTATGTGGCAAAAACCATCTCTCGGTCATGCCAAGGAATGCCTGGAAGACTATGCACAGTTTACAAATTAGACATAACTTCAGTCATTTCTCTTCAGATTAAGATATAGAAATGAAAACAAGAGGAAAACCTAAAATCTGCTTTACCTGCATTAATTTTAATGTAAATTATTCACAGCCTTTTTTTTTTTTCTTTAAGCACTATCAGTGCTTAACACTAACAGCTTTATAATTGTCCTGACTTAGGACTCAATGAGAAAGACATCAGACAATTCTGCTTAAAAAATACAGTTGGGTATACATGTGGATACCTATGGTTGATTCATGTCGATGTATGGCAAAAACCAAAACAATACTGTAAAGCAATTATCCTTCAATTAAAAATAAATTAAAAAATACAATTGGGATAGCTAAGTGCTAGAGTAGGTTGTTTTGAAGGCGGATTAATTTGAAAAATATTTTGTTGAACACTGGTTTCTAAGTGTCTAACACGCTCTTCTGAACAAATTTTTGGTTTTAGCATTCTGATGATTTCGTCTTATATGATGACAAAGGAATGCTCACATTAACCCAGGCACAGATACATTCCAACTGATCAATGTTTATTATTTCAGCTTGGAAATTTAAAACATACTAAATATATTAATACTGAGATGCCAGTATATTTTGGTAGTGAGTTGATAGAATTAATTTCATACCAGGTAGAGTTTTCTGGTTATAAAAACATTTTGATATTTTAGAATTACTTAACATCTTTAAGTATTGTGAACATTTTGAATAGAAATCTTAGTTTACACACACATAAAAGATACACGCAAGCATCCATACAGTCTGTTCCTCTGAATAAATAAGCCAAAGAGAAGTTGGTTAGGTCTCCTGCCTAGGTAATAGCACCTGGGGATATGAACCAGTGATGTAAGTGCCTTAGTCTGACAGATAGGAGAACAGCTGTATAAGAGGGCTGAGCTCTGGCCAGGAAACAGCGCAGCTATGGGGTACAGCGTGTAAACTTTGATGGCAAAAGTCAATCTAACTCAGTCACTGCACAGCCAACTCCTGAAAAATGGGATTCCAGTAGCAAAACTTATACTTCAAGATGTGACATTAAACTAACATTGTTAATACATCATTATTTTCCACAGATCTTGGTTCTGAGAAACATTGCAGTCAAGTCTGGGGCTCTCTTGCCTTTGGATCAAGAAATCAAGAATAAAAGATGTAGGTAAGTGTTTAAACTTTTACCTTTTCTGTATTCAAGTGTAGGCTAGATTTTATTTGTTAAAGTCTAGCAATGAGTACTCAATTTGACCTGTGTAGATGGGACAAGAAAAGTGGGATAAACTGCATCACATATTCTGAATTCCTTTAGCCAATGAATGAACATTGTCGGATAATTTATTTGTTGAGTTAAAGAATCTGTCATTTTTGCCAAATAAGTTCATGCATTTTGTTTACTGTCAGTATTTCATAACGGTTTGATTGTTTGCTTGATATTTATGTTGGTATGATGGCTTTGTTTGAGCAACAAATTTCATGAAACTTTTCTAGTTAAGTCTCTGGGTCTGGTATTTCAATAGATTATATTTTATTCTATTCTCCTGGGAGCTGATATTTACAGGATCTGAGGCCTAGACAGAAATGATTTTTGTGGAAGAACCCTGGGTCCCCTTTTAACACCTGTAAAGTGAAATGAAGTGAAAGTCACTCAGTCGTGTCTGACTCTTTGCTACCCCATGGACTATGCAGTCAAGTGGAATTCTCTAGGCCAGAATACTGGAGTCGGGGTAGCCGGTCCCTCCTCCAAGGGATCTTTAACAACTGTGGGAGAACTTAAATTTATAAAGACCCATTTGTTTCTTGTTTGGAAGTTAGTAGCTGTAAATGTTTTTCATAGTAGTAATTGTTTAAAATATACTTTTTAAATGACTGTATTTAAAATTTAAATATGTAGAAATATTATGAGTAATATATAAATATATAATCTATGTTTTACATTAATGTGGAAAAGTTATATATTCAAATAAATTTTCAAAGTTGCTAATTTTATTTCAAGGTTATATGATCTATTTTTGTATATAATATTCAAAGTAACCATTCTTTTCTCATGCTCCTTGTTTATATTTCTCTCTTCTCAGAGATATCCATACTTTAAACAGAGATGTAACTCTTAAATATAGATTCTTTTTCATAACTTTTTTTTAAAGATAAAAATAGGAAAATTAAATAGGCTTGCTTTCAAACTTTACCTCTTTAAAGTGCACCTTGCTGATTATATTGCTTAAGATAAATCATTGCATTGAAAGGATTCTGAAAAGTTTTCCAAATTGTGAGTTGAATTAGTCAAAATTACACATACAGAAAAGATTCTCTGGAAAGTCAATTATATAATGATGGGATGAGACTAATGGCTGAAACTACAGTTAATGGCATTTGCCCTAGGGTTTTAATGTAACATGAAAGCAATGTAGGGAAAATTGTTGCTAGTCTAAATGGGAACCAACATATGGAGAGATTTGATCTGGGTTAAAAGGAAAAAGAAAATAAATTGAAAGAGAAAACTGAGGTAGAGAAGTTAGTGTACTCAGTATTTGATTTAATCCCATATTAGGTTCCATATGTTCACTTGAGAGGATCTCAAGAGCCAAGAATACAAAATGCCATTTTTCCCTCTAATCACTTAGGCATGGTGTTCAAAGCAGAAGGTATTTTCCCACCAATTTGAATCAGAATATTGGCATTTATTTCTTTAGAAATCTCCACCATCCTCTAATAACTGAATAGTTAGAAAATAACTTTGTTTTAGCAGTGTAGTATTAGAAGTATTTTATTAAATTCTTCAATTTCAAAGAACTTACAGTTTCACTAAAAATTGGACTTGTATTAAATATTCAAAACAACTGCTGGGAGAAATATCAATAACCTCAGATATGCAGATGACACCACCCTTATGGCAGAAAGTGAAGAACTAAAGAGCCTCTTGAGGAAAGTGAAAGAGGAGAGTGAAAAAGTTGGCTTAAAACTCAACATTCAGAAAACTAACATCTTGGCATCTGGTCCCATCACTTCATGGCAAATAGATGGGGAAACAATGGAAACAGTGAGAGACTTTATTTTGGGGGGCTCCAAAATCACTGCAGATGGTAACTGCAGACATGAAATTAAAAGATGATTGCTCCTTGGAAGAAAAGCTATGACCAACCTAGATAACATATTAAAAATCAGAGACGTTACTTTGCCAACAAAGGTCTGTTTAGTCAAAGTATGGTTTTTCCAGTAGTCATGTATGGATGTGAGAGTTGGACTGGAAAGAAAGCTGAGCACTTTTGAACTATGGTGTTGGAGAAGACTCTTGAGAGCCCCTTGAACTATAAGGAGATGAAACCAGTCAACGCTAAAGGAAATCAGTCCTGAATATTTATTGGAGGGACAGATTCTGAAAATGAAGCTCCAATACTTTGACCACCTGATGCAAAGAACTGACTCATTAGAAAAGACCTTGATGTTGGAAAGATTGAAGGCAGGAGGAGAAGGGGATGACAGAGGATGAGATGGTTGGATTACATCACAGACTCAATGGACCTGAGTTTGAGCAGGTTTCAGGTGTTGGTGATGGTCAGGGAAGCCTGCATGCTGCAGTCCATGGGGCGCAAAGAATCAGACACAACTGAGCGACTGACTGAACTGAAAAAAATATATAAAGTTATTTAAGTCAGTATTTTAAATGTTCATTGGGTATTACATATAGTTAAGCATTTTAGGTATGGCCATTCTGACCTGTGTGAGGCAGTACTTCGCTGTAGTTTTGATTTGCATTTCTCTAGCAAGGAGATCCAACCAGTCCATTCTAAAGGAGATCAGTCCTGGGTGTTCTTTGGAAGGAATGATGCTAAAGCTGAAACTCCAGTACTTTGGCCACCTCATGCGAAGAGTTGACTCATTGGAAAAGACTCTGATGCTGGGAGGGATAGGGGGCAGGAGGAGAAGGGGACGACAGAGGATGAGATGGCTGGATGGCATCACTGACTCAATGGAAGTGAGTTTGAGTGAACTCAGTGAGTTGGTGATGGACAGGGAGGCCTGGCATGCTGTAATTCATGGGGTCGCAAAGAGTCAGACACAACTGAGCCACTGAACTGAACTGAACTGAACTGAATAATTAGCAATGATGAATGTTTTTGGATGTGCCTATTGGCTATCTGTATTTCCTCTTTGGAGAAATGTCTATTTAGGTTTTCTGCCCATTTTTCAATTGAGTTGCTTTTTCCTTTTGTTATTGAATTGTAAGAGCTGTTTATATATTTTGGAAAGTAAGCCTTATTGGTCACATCATTTGCAAACATTTTCTCCCAGTCTATAGGATATCTTTTTTGTTTTGTTTAGAATTTCCTTTGCAGTGAAAAAATTTGAGTTTGATTAGGTCCCATTTATTTTTACTTTTCTATCTTATTACCTTGGGAGACTGACCTAAGAAAACATTGGTATAGTTTTTGTCAGAGAATATTTTGGCTATGTTCTCTTTTGGGAGTTTTAGGTGTCTTGTTTTAAGTTTAAGTCAAACCATTTGAGTTTATTTTTTGTGTAGAGTGTGAGGAAAAGGGAGCCCTCCTGCACTGTTAGTGGGAATGTCAATTGGTGTAGTCACTATTGAGAACAGTATGAAAGTTCATAAAAAAAATAAAAATAGAGTTGCTATATGATCCAGCAATCCCATTCCTGGGCATAGACTCAGACAAAACCATAATTCAAAAAGTTCCATGCACCCTTATGTTCATAACAGTACTATTTACAATAGCCAAGACATGGAAACAAACTAAATGTCCTTTAACAGATGAATGGATAAAGAAGATGTGGCATACAGATACAATGTTTTTCAACCTTAAAAAATAATGAAACATTGCCATTTACAGTAACACGGATGGACCTAGAGTTTATTACACAAATTATCAGAGAAATATCATATGATATCATTTATATATGAAATCTAAAACATGACACAGATGAACATATTTATGAAACAAAAACTTACTTACAGATATAGAGAGAAGTCTTGTAATTACCAAGGGGGAGGCCAACTAGGGGAGAGAAATACTGAGAGTATGGAATTAGCAGATGTGATATATTACATATAGGATGGATAAATAACAAGGTCCTTCTGTATAGCACAGAGAAATATATTCAGTGTCCTGTGGAAAAACCACAGTGGGAAAAAAATAAGAATATATATATATACACACACATTAAACTCAAGTCATGTTTCTCTGCAGCAGAAATTAAACACAACATTGTAGGTCAACTATATTTATATAAGATTTTTTTTAAAGTAAAATACTAAACAGATACTAATATAGGTGAGTAGGCATGCATTCCCTTTTTGCTGACCATGATTATTTTAATTAAATATTTTCTATTATAAAAAATCAAGAAATCCTTACTTACATGCTGAGATTCTTAAAAGAAACAAGGGAAGATTACATATGGGGATCAACCAGGACGGTCAAAGGGAAACTTTAATTTATTTGACTTAGCTTATTGCTTTATAGAAATAGCTCTGGATGCGTCATTTACCAAAAGACATGTCTATCTACTAAAAAAGCATAAAGAGGAATACCCAAATTTTCCCAATAATATATATATCACAATATATATGTATATAATGATATCACAATTATGTATATTTATAAGGGAACATTTCATGCAAAGATGGGCTCAATAAAGGACAGAAATGGTATGGACTTAACAGAAGCAGAAGATATTAAGAAGAGGTAGCGAGAATACACAGAAGAACTGCATAAAAAAGATCTTCACAACCAAGATAATCACGATGGTGTGATAACTCACCTAAAGCCAGACATCCTAGAATGTGAAGTCAGGTGGGCCTTAGAAAGCATCACTACAAACAAAGCTAGTGGAGGTAATGGAATTCCACTTGAGCTATTTCAAATCCTGAAAGATGGTGCTGTGAAAGTGCTGAACTCAATATGCCAGCAAATTTGGAAAACTCAGCAATGGCCACAGGACTGGAAAAGATCAGTTTTCATTCCAATCCCAAAGAAAGGCAATGCCAAAGAATGCTCAAACTACCACACAACTGCACTCATCTCACATGCTAGTAAAGCTCAAAATTCTCTAAGCCAAGCTTCAGCAATACATGAACCATGAACTTCCAGATATTCAAGCTAGTTTTAGAAAAGGCAGAGGAACGAGAGATCAAATTGCCAACATAATCGAAAAAGCAAAAGAAGTACATCAATGCTGTATATTATTACCCTGCATATGAGTTTGGGTGAACTGAACTGAATAATAAGTAATGAATATTAGTCAGTCAGTTCAGTCACTCAGTCGTGTCCGACTCTTTGTGATCCCATAAATCGCAGGACACCAGGTCTCCCTGTCCATCACCAAGTCCCGGAGTTCACCCACCTTATGCATTGAGTCGGTGATGCCATCCAGCCATCTCATCCTCTGTCGGCCCCTTCCTCTTCTGCCCCCAATCCCTCCCAGCATCAGGGTCTTTTCCAGTGAGTCAACTCTTCGCATGAGGTGGCCAAAGTACTGGAGTTTCAACTTCAGCATCAGTCCTTCCAATGAACACCCAGGACTGATCTCCTTTAGGATGAGGCTAGTTGGATCTCCTTGCAGTTCAAGGGACTCACAAGAGTCTTCTCCAACACCACAGTTCAAAAGCATCAATTCTTTGGCACTCAGCTTTCTTCATAATCCAACTCTTACATCCTTACATAACCACTGGAAAAACCATAGCCTTGACTAGATGGACCTTTGTTGGCAAAGTAATGTCTCTGCTTTTGAATATGCTGTCTAAGTTGGTCATAACTTTTCTTCCAAGGAGTAAGCGTCTTTTAATTTCATGGCTACAGTCACCATCTGCAGTGATTTTGGAGCCCCAAAAAATAAAGTCTGACACTGTTTCCACTGTTTCCCCATCTGTTTCCCATGAAGTGATGGGACCAGATACCATGATCTTAGTTTTCTAAAAGTTGAGCTTTAAGCCAACCTTTTCACTCTCTTCTTTCACTTTCATCAAGAGGCTTTTTAGTTCCTCTTCGCTTTCTGCCATAAGGGTGATGTCATCTGCATGTCTGAGGTTATTGATATTTCTCCCGGCAATCTTGATTCCAGCTTGTGCTTCTTCCAGTCCAGCCTTTTCTCATGCTGTACTCTGCATATAAGTTAAATAAGCGTGGTGACAATATACAGCCTTGACACAGTCCTTTTCCTATTTGGAACCACCCTGTTGTTCCGTGTCCAGTTCTAACTGTTGCTTCCTGACCTGTATATAGGTTTCTCAAGAGGCAGGTCAGGTGGTCTGGTATTCCCATCTCTTTCAGAATTTTCCACAGTTTATTGTGATCCACACAGTTAAAGGCTTTGCCCTAGTCAATACAGCAGAAATAGATGTTTTTCTGGAACTCTCTTGCTTTTTGATGATCCAGCGGATGTTGGCAATTTGATCTCTGGTTCCTCTGCCTTGTCTAAAACCACCTTGAACATCAGGAAGTTCACAGTTCATGTATTGCTGAAGCCTGGCTTGGAGAATTTTGAGCATTACTTTACTAGTGTGTGAGATGAGTACAGCTGTGTGATAATTTGCGCATTCTTTGACATTGCCTTTCTTTGGATTGGAATGAAAACTGACCTTTTCCAGTCCTGTGGCCACTGCTGAGTTTCCCAAATTTGCTGGCATATTGAGTGCAGTGCTTTCATAGCATCATCTTTTAGGATTTGAAATAGCTCAGCTGTATATATAATATCAAATTAGGACAGAAGCACTATTTTTTTTTTCAAACTGGCATGATATTCCTATTTTAACTGTATCTATCACTGCTGAATATACTCAGTTCTTCTGACCATGTTGACATTATCATACACTCTGTTAGTTTACAACTTACCAGAAAATATCAAGTGTACACATGTATTGACAACTTACTGGACACTATAGGAAGTCCAGACAAAGATTTCCTATGTTCATGAAATTGATCAATCAAGGTAAAGAGACAAGGCTAAAAAATTGACTGAAAGAACACAGAGTAAAGTTAGAAAAAAAAAAAAAAAAGACCCGCTCTTGTTCTAACTCAGAGTTCCCTTAAGATTTTTTTCGCTTTCCTTTTTTTCTTTTGTTTCATTTATAAAATACTTGGCTCAAACCATACAGCTTTAAGGTGATTTCTGACTCTACAATAAAATGATGATATATATTATAAAATAAATAAATCATAAATCATATTCCCTGGATATACATAGTAGTTTATCTTGAAGAGAAAAACTAATATTCAGTGCTTTCTATGTGTCAAGCATAAGTTAGATGTTTTCACTTATATCATGAGCTATCCAAAAGAACCCTAAGAGGTAATGCAATACTTTAAAACCTTGTGAAAAAAAAAAAAAAAATTAATGCCTTTTTCTGAGTTATGTCCAAATGGGTTACTTTTTTTAAAAGAATGAGATAAAAGTTTCTTGTCATGAAGAGACCTTTGAAGATGTTATTTTGACATCCCTTTTATTTTCTACCTGAGACAGTGTTAAACAATTTCAAATATTACCTGTAGCCTCCTGCTTATGAAGTTTCGTTTTCATTCCAAATGTCCCAAATGTCTAACTACTTAGGACCCATGAGTGCTTTTCACAGCCAAACTCCATGACAGCTGCTTGGGAATACTTAAAAGCAAGGAAGGTGATCTGACTTCCTTTATTACCTTCACTGAGGAAGAAAGATCTGGTCACAATGATAAGTATTCAGCACTTTTTCACTCATTCAAGACACTAAGGATCCTTATTTTCCCATCTTCCTTATTTATTAAAAATAATAAAACTGCAAGCAAGCATATGTATTGCACAAAGTTCTCATAAGTATTTCAGTAGTGATGACATTTTGAAAAGGAATGGAAAAGTTCTTAGTATACATGGCTTTAGAAAGAGTAATTAAAATTTATTTGTTCCACATTTTCAAAAACATGATTGATTGTATCATGGCAAATATTTTACAAATCCTAATATAATAGGAGTATTTCATGTTTTTATAAAGACAAATGTTAATTTTCCTACACACCAAGCAAAGTAGTTAAGTTTAGTCAACATCATGCTATTATGTCTGAGGTGGACACATTGGAATCAAGTGGAGACATAATAATCTCACTTTTCTCATTTGCTATAAAACAGATGCCTAAGAGTAAGATTTTCATAAATGAATAAGAAGAAATAAGAAAGGGAAGGAATATATATATATATATATATATATATATATATATAGGCTTTTATAAAGTTTTTTAAAATATAAAATATTTGCATGCAGAGAACTGGACTAACCTGCATTTTATTGCATAAAAAAAAATACTGAGAGCAAATTTGATATAATTTTAAAAACTCAAAATACACTCTTGTTTTATTTCATAGGTTAAAAACGGGGGTTAATAAAGGTCCACAGTCTATAAGTAAAATATACATGATAATTTCTGTTGCTTTGATGTTAGAACTCATTTAGCCCAATTCAGTAAGCCACAGAGATGTTAGAGACAGAGTGCTTCCCTATTCTAGGGCAGTTTGCTGGCTGCTGCTTCTCTTTAGAACAATAGCATCCTTCAAATGAGAGAACTTTGCCAATATTTGATGAAAATTAAAATGACTATTTCATACACTTATAACTGAACTTTCAAAGTCTGATTGCTAGAAAACATGTCCACTTAAATTTGATAGTATATAATTAGATTGCTTTAACTCCAGTTATAAGCTAAAGGGGAGTGTGTGTGTGTGAATACATGATTTTAAGTGTCAAAATTCAGACTATACAATAGAGGCAATAGAAACCACTAATGGAGAGATTAGGCATTAAGTTTCTACCATTGGGTTTGTTTGTGTTTGTTATAAATTTACAAGAAAGATTGTGCTCATTAAAAGTTAGAATAAGTTAAAAAAAAGTCTATAAAGTTATTTCCCTCATAATTTAATCTTCCAAAGGGATAACAATTTTTTAAATGTATACTTTTTGATTAATAACAAAAGTTCATTCAAAGAAGATAATTGAATCTGATCATTTATTTAATTCAATAATTACATTTTTAAAATATTAAATAATATATTGGCATTAGGCATTTAAAAATTTGATATGAAATATGAATATTTTTGTTAAAAGTAAATATTTTGGCAGGGAAAATGCTTTAGAATGATGAATGAATATATTCTTTGAAATGAAAGAAAGAAATGAAATATATTTGTGGATACTTGGTAATAAAGGTACCATAGCAATTTATAGGAATTATTTATCATAATTTAGAAAATGCTTTAATGAAGATGTCAGCTCCTCCACTTCAGCCTAACAACTTCACGAGCATATCAGTTTCAAAGCCTAGTTGGAAGCCTTTAAATCTAGTACTGAGAAGAATGGGTAATTTAAGCAACAAATATTCCAAAGATGAGAGACTTTTTAAATGCTCCCTTTATGTTCATTCTCTTCTCCCCAAAGACAGGCTCTTTACTTACTTCAAAGTAAGACTTAGTGATTCTACTAACTCAGCTGGAAACTGATTAATATTTTTTTCTACCCCTTCATCCTTGAAATTTTATTTTTAATTTTCTAGTCTCCTTCCATTTATAACAATTGAAAAGGAAAAGTTACACATGGCTCTTTTGTGGGCAACCACTTTGATAAATACTGTTGTAATTATTACCTTTGGCACAGCAATATGGCCTGGACATTCCACAGCCATGTGGTCTCTATTTGGAAGGAGGCCTGCACTTAATCTATGGAAATACAATGTAATATTAAGGAATCAATGCACGATGAATAGAGACCAGCAGTCACGTAAGTTAAATTCAGAGTTCTCTTTTCTATATAAAACTGCTCTTTGACTCAGTATAGAATTAAATGAAGAAAGAATGATTGTTGTAATAAAATATATTTTTAAAGCACATTATAAAATATAAATTTATAATTTCATGTATTCATATTTTTCTGGTATATATACCTATGAAATCTGAGATTTCTCTCTTTAGAGATCTTTATGTCAGTGACAACATGCTTTTGCCTGCATATAATAAATTGTTACTTATTTCAATTTTTAAACTTAATGTTCAGTTGTATTTAGAACTTTACACAAAGTTTTTACATAAAAACTTTGCACTTATAAACTTTGTTTTTTATACATATTATTATTATTTTTTTTTTTACATATTTTTTCCATTGTACCAACTGTTGGATAGTGGTAGCTCAATGGTTACAAAATGTGTCTGCAGTGCAGGAGACAAGGGTTTGATCTCTGGCAACCCATCGAGTATTCTTGCCTTGAGATCAAATGAATAGAGAAGCTTGTCAGATTACAGACCATGGGGTCACAAAGATTTGGACACAATTTAGTGCTGAGAATGCATGCACATACATCATTACATGTGGAAATAACACTTTTCAAGAACATATCCGAAAAAACTGGTGGATAACTTTGGTAGAAATTAATTAAATGAGACCATCATGAACATTTTTTATATGGCAATTGTCAAATCTTACAGTAGAAAATTTTTAAGTAATATTGGATAGTGGGAAAATCAGAAAGTCCTTTCACAAAAATTAACTTGTGTTTGTATATATGCATGTGATTTTCTTTCTAATATGTGCCCTGTAAAGCCTAGAAAAAAAAAGTGAAATGGCTAGACGCTATATCATGCAAATTGTTGGGCTGAATGAAGCACAAGCTGGAATCAAGATTGCCAGGAGAAATATCAATAATCTCATATATGCAGATGATGGAGGAGCCTTGCGGTCTATAGTCCATGGGGTCGCAAAAAGTCAGACATGGCTGAGCAACTGACACATGCAGTTGACACCACTCTTATGACATAAAGCAAAGAGAAACTATGGAGCCTCTTGTTGAAGCTGAAAGAAGAGAGTGAAAAAACTGGCTTAAAATTCAACATTCAGGTAACTAAGATCATGGTATCCAGTACCATCACTTCTTGGCAAATAGATGGGGAAACAATGGAAACAGTGACACACTTTATTTTCTTAGGCTCCAAAACCACTGCAGATGGTGATTGCAGCCATGAGATTGAAAGATGCTCCTTGGAAGGAAAGTTATGACCAAACTAGACAGGATATTAAAAAGTAGAGACATTACTTTTGCTGACAAAGTCTGTATAGTCAAAACTATGGTTTTTCCAGTAGTCATGTATGGATGTGAGTTGGATCACGATGAAGCTGAATGCATAAGAATTCATCCTTTTGAACTGTGGTGTTAGAGAAGACTCTTCGACAGCAAGGAAATCAAACTAGTCAATCCTAAAATAAAGCAATCCTGAATATTCATTGGAAGGACTGATGTTGAAGCTGATGCTACGATACTTTGGCCACCTGATGGGAAGAGCCAACCCATGGGAAAAGACCCTGATGCTGGGAAAGATTGAAGGCAGGAGGAGAAGGGGACAACAGAGGACAAGATGGTTGGATGGCATCACTGACTTGATGGACACGAGTTTGAGTAAGGTCCAGGAGATGGTGAAGCACAAGGAATGCTGGCGTGCTGTCATTCATGGGGACTCAGAGTTGGACACAACTGAGCAAGGAAACAGTTACAAGAGGCTACTAAAACATAATAGTCTTTTAAAGTATGACATCCTTTATATATTCTAAATAACACACTAACATAGCAATAGAAGTACTTAAAGAAAGCTTTATAAACTACAGTTTTTCAAATTTGATAAAGCCCAAGAAATTAAATGAATACTATAAGAGAAGCAATAAAATGACTAGATCCTCAAAGGAAAATGCAATGACTGTAGAAAGAAATAATAGAATTTAACTTCAACCTACGGAAAGAGTTAAGAACTGTTTTAAAAGTAAATAATTATCACTAGAAATGAATAGCAGGTTGAAAATCCATAAAAATACAATAGTAAATGAACTGACATAGAATCAGAGTGTTATTTTGGGAAGAATACTTTTCTTTGAATCTGTTTGGCTAATCTAATCCAAGGGAACATAACACAGAATTAAATAGCTGTTCTGAAAGACTGTAATAAGCACAATGAACTGAATCCTTTGGAGAAAGTTGAGATAGGAAATGCTAACGATAGAGGAAGAGATAGTTAAATAATATGTTAAAAATAGCTTTATTTTTATGGTAATATTTGAGCAGAGAGGTAAAGAGTTTCCTCATTATATCTGTAGGAAGTTCTAGTCAAGGAAAATAGCAGGTATAAACGTCCCAAGTAAGCACAGATTTGATGTTACTGAGCAATAGCCCAGTGGTTGAAATGGACTGAAAGGCAGGAAATAGTAAGATATAAGGTCAGAAAATGAGTAGATGAAGGGCATTTTGAGAAGCAGAAAAAGTCTTCTACAGCATTGCAGAGCAGTGTAGGGAAAGAAAGACTGAGATAAGGTATACATACACACAGGCAAAATATTAGAGGCTTTTTATATAGACAGCTCTGTAATTTTCCAAATTAAGAGGGCAGGGATTCAGAGCAAAGGAGACTAGAAGGAACAACTAATGAGGTAAAAAGAGAAACTAAGTGAAGAAAATACTTTAAGGAGAGGAATCTTATCACCTGTGTCAAATACACTTAATAAGTCCAGGAAGATCGGGGCAAAACATGAACACCTAAAAAAATGGATATCACTGGTGCCCTTGGCATGAACAGAAACCGTGGAGTGGAAGGTAAGAACAAAGTCTGAATACACAGAATTCAAGCCAAAATAACAAAAATGGAATTAGAGACACATTTCAGCAATCCTTTTCTAAGAGTTTTGTTGTAGAAAGGAGCAAGTAGAGTGATAGCTGGGGGACAGGTACAGAAGGGTGGGCTCCTAAAAATGGAAAACGTTAAAGCAGGTATGAAGTCAGTGGAAATGATCTAGTAGAGACGAGAAAAATGATGCAATAAATATAAGACAGATGAGACAATTATTCAAGTGATGTTCTTCATAAGTAGAAGGAGTGACCATAGTCATGGGCACAAGTGGAGGGTTTGGTGTTAGATTGGAACATAAATGGTTAATCCAAAACAATCAGTAAATTAATTCATTCACCATATTTGCCAGGTACTATTGTTTGTTCCTTTATTTTATAAGATAATACAGATATAAAAATGAATAAAATAGAGATTTCATCATGGGGATTAAGGTCCCATCATGGAGCTAGTAAATTTTAGTTTAAAAGATTCAGTTTTAATTTTAAAAGTTTCAAAGTTCAGTGCTATCATGATGGAGAAAATGACTGAATACTCTAAGAGAATGAGTGCCTAATGATGAAGGAGTTTTCAGAAAAAGACATTGTAGTAAAGTCCAGGTTTTAATGATGACTCAGAATGAAAGATGGAAAAAGACTGTTTTAGACACAAGACATAGTAAATTCCATAAAAATATGGATTTTTGCAGGTTTAATGTTCTACAGGTTTAATGGTTCTGTAAATAATGTTAATGGATTATGGTACATGTATGGTAGGTGAGCAGGACAGGCCAGTGGTGGTCACGTTCAAGATTTTGTTTACTCTGCTTAAAACAAATTTCATTTTGTGTTTTTGGGGCTGAGAATCCCATGGACAGAGGAGCCTGACAAGCTACAGTCCATGGGATCACAAGAGTCAGACACAACTTAGTGACTAAACCACCACCACCACCAAGATTGCCTGTCATTCATACTTGGATGGCTGCTGCTGCTGCTAAATGACTTCAGTTGTGTCCGACTCTGTGCGACCCCATAGACGGCAGCCCACCAGGCTCCCCCATCCCTGGGATTCTCCAGGCAAGAACATAGGAGTGGGGTGCCATTTCCTTCTCCAAGGCATGAAAGTGAAAAGTGAAAGTGAAGTCGCTCAGTCGTGCCGACCCTCAGCGACCTCATGGACTGTAGCTTCCCAGGCTCCTCCATCCATGGGATTTTCCAGGCAAGAGTACTGGAGTGGGGTGCCATTGCCTTCTCCGACTTGGATGGCTAGCCAAGTGAAAATTAGGTTACTTAGGGATTAACAGAGAAAAATGTTAGAATATAGGTATAAATTTAGATGTATATATACGGTTTGGTATGAAAATTATTTTCTGTTGGAAAGCGTATCTAGGTAGACTTAGCTAAAGAAAATCACAGATGCATCTGGGTCTCAGATCAGGTGTATACAGTCAAGAGCAGGGAGTTATGCTAGTTTTATATGCAAGAAACTGGTACAATTTTTGGAAATCTTTTAAAATGTATAAATTTTATAATACATTGTTTGGTACAATGTCTTTAAATAGAGCCATGAGAAATGATTTCTAAAGCTTAAAGTTTATTAATTCAATAGTAAATGTATTGATGTATAGGAGTTTTTTTGGGGGGGTGGTAAAAAACAAAGCTATGGGCTTAGATGCAAATACTTAGATTCTAGAAAGGTGGGAGAGGGAAAGGACATAAACATCTCAAGAGTATAAAGGAGCTGAAGAAAAATACCGGGAAAAACAGTTAAAGAAGAAATAAAACAATTCAATTAAGGAGAGAATTTCATAGGAGTGAAATGATGAGTGTTCATAATGTATTAAATATTATAGAGCTTGAAAGCTATGGAAGTAGTTTCTTCAGTTGAAATTAATTTCTTAAATATGTTTTGCTTGTATATAAGTAAGTTGTTGCAAGAAGATGAGGTAAAAATGTGTTATTTTAAAATAAAAACAAAAATCTCTCTGACAGATTAACTTTATTTTGGGGAAAGACATAGGAAAATTTCCTAGACAAAGAATCACAAAATTTAAACTTTTTGTTTAAATGTCTTTAAATACATTGTCTTTAAACACATTATCACTATACCTTAACTTTATAGTTAAATTTTTGAGAATTTTCATAGACTTGGACAGTAGCAACTTTAGCAATATTTCTTTCTATTTTTAAACCTTGACACAGATTAATATAAATAGGCTTCTAAAGGTAATTGATTGTTTTCAGTTGAGTGCAGTGAAGATACTAATGCTACTGAGATGAGGTTTTTAAAATACTACACTCACAGCATTTATATATTTAAAAAAATCATGTCTTTGGATGTCTCAAAAATGGTGTCAATGCTAAAATTATGTAATTAGAAAAAGATGTTTTTAATTCAAAAATTTTATTTCTATTCTGTCAGTTTACCTATCATCAATTAATACATCAAAATGTTTTAGTGGATAGAATGTGAAACAGGATAAAAATTATTCTTACCTCCTCAAGTTTGTGGCAGTGTGTGTGTAAATGCACTCACAAATATATAAATATGTGTGTGATTCTGCAAACGATAAAAGGTTTTCTTGAAAGTATTGGGGCAGCTGTACTCTTTTCAGCCTGCTTCCTTTTTCATGAATACGAAAGTAGCATTTAACTTAGCATTGTACTCAAGAGCTGATTTTATAAGCAGTAGAAAAGCAGCTAGGAAAATGATTTTGTTACTTTTAGCATGGCTAGGTAATTAAAATTTTCTGGATTAGAGATATTTGAGTGTTTTCCATATTACTGATGATAATTCTTACTAATGATATTAGTGCAGTAATTTTCTAATTCCAAATGTTAAGTATTTTTGTGTGGTTAAGTGATTTTGTTGAGTCATATGGATAAATTAGGTATGAAATTGAAGCTGTGAACATTTGGAGAAATTGTGTTCTTGTTTCCAGCTGTTTAACACTTGTATAGTATTTCCCCAACTCCTTCAGCTTTTATTTTTCTTCAAAAGTAGTATATGGGAAGGTTTAAGGACTCCATGCTGTATATTTCTCCTGTTACGTTAGAAACAAGAAAGGGACATAATACCAAACAGAATAAAGCTAGCAAGGTAATAGATGAGAAGTACAGTTGGATCATAGAAACTGATATTATGGCTGAAAGGAACATTGAAAAGTAAAATATCTCATTTCCTCTTGGTCAGGAAATATTTCATTTAAGTCTCTCATAAAAACAAACAAGCAAAATGCTACTTTTATCTTTGATGATTTCCAGAAATGAACTTCCACATTACTCCCCACAGCCATTGATTGAAATATATAATTACTATATTTGTGTAGATTATTAAAACTTATTACTGTGAAAGTTAACTTGAATTCTTTGTAGTGTTCTTTAATATGTCTTTGAAGTAACAGTTGTTTTGAAAATCCCCATTTTTCTCAACAAAGAAAGAGTTGTTTCTTTCCATTTATACATAGTTGTTTCTTTTTGCTTGATACATTTCTTTTGAATCCTTTAGATTCCTAGACTATAAATTCCAAGTTTTGTTTGTTTAAAATTAGATATGATCATTAATAAGCCACAGTGATGTCCTCCCAGTCTGTCAACAAAGTTTTTATCTATATCAATATTTATTGGTAGGAGGAAGGACTAAAAATACTATACTACATCGAGAGGCAGTTTTAACTATCCTGGGGATTATGGAAATCAACAAATTCTTTACACATTCTTAACCAAAAACAAAACAAAAAAAGAAAGAAAAAATGCCCACATATAAGTCCAAACAGGAAATAAAATCAAACCACTTATAGCCTATGAAAGTGAAAGTTAAGGCACTCAGTCATGTCCGATTCTTTGCGACCCCGTGGACTGTAGCCCACCAGGCTCCTCTGTCCATGGGATTCTCCAGGCAAGAATACTGGAGTGGGTTGCCATTTCCTTCTCCAGGGGATCTTCCAGACCCAGGGATCGAACCCAGGTCTCCCACATTAGTGGCAGATGCTTTAACCTCTGAGCCACCAGGGAATATAATATAATATAATATTATATTATATATATATATATATATATATAGCCTATACTTATCAGCAAAGCATACAACAAACTATAGCTTCTGTGTATATGGGGAAATACAGATATCTGACCAGCAGAGTTTTCTGTTCAGTCTAAGAGTGTGTAGAACTAGGTAGGGATTGGGCAGGAGAGAGAGGAATAGAATCCTCATGGTGGAGGAGAACAGAAAGCATTAACAAGGGTTATCCTAAGAGAAGGCTTCCCAGACTGTGCTAGTGGTAAAGAATCTGCCTGCCAGTGCAGGAGATGAAAGAGACAGGAGCTCTATCCCTCATCAGGAAGATTCCCTGGAGTAGGAAATGGCACCCCACTCTTGTATTCTTGCCTGGAAAATTCCATTGGCAGAGGAGCCTGATAGACTATTGTCCTTATATAGCTGCAAAGTGTCAGACACAACTGAGCTACAGAGCACATACACACACATACATCACAAGAGAGAGTTTTTACATTGGTTCAGTTCAGTTCAGTCACTTAGTCGTGTCCAGCTCTTTGTGACCGCATGGACTGCAGCACTCCAGGCTTCCCTGTCCATCACCAGCTCCCAGAATTTGCTCAAACTCATGTCCATTGAGTAGGTAATGCAATTTACATTGATTATAAAATAGCCAAAATAGTTCTGAGATCTAGTGAATCAAAGAATAAACTATTGTCCTTCTTGGATAGACATTACTTCTGGGAAAGGAAAAAGGAACACAGAGGGGAAGGTGTCCCTCATAAGTATGGTATCAGTAAAGTATGAATGCTATTAAAGAATGATGATATCAGAGATTCAGAGGAAATGTACATAACACACAATACACTACCAAAATGAAGGTGTATTTTCATTAAATATACCTAGGGGTGAAAGCAGAATAAAACATACACAAACTAAGTCCAAATTAATTACCCAAAACATCTATACTTAACCCATTTTGAATTGTCTACTGTTTTAAGACATTTCAATGTAATAACATATTTTAAAATAACAGCTCTCATTTAAAAATAGTGTGGGGAGGGAGGAAGGAGGGGGTGTTCAGGATGGGGAACACATGTATACCCATGGCAGATTCATGTTGATGTATGGCAAAACCAATACAATATTGTAAAGTAATTAACCTCCAATTAAAATAAATAAATTTATATTAAAAAAATAAAAAAATAGTATAAGAAGAGAAAAATAATTAAAACATTTTACTAAGTTAACATTAGTATATTCTTGCTCCAACGTACATAGATACATACAAAAAGACATGAAGGAAAGTAAAGTGGGATCTTCACCCCAGCTTGAATTCAAAAGAATTTAGCCAATGCCAAAGATAGGAAATAACACTGAAATCAGAAGTTCATAATTTCAAAATAGATATGACAATCAAAAAGATATGAGAGATAGCTGATGGGTTGCACAAAAGAAATGGATGAAAAAGACAGAATTGTCTCCAAAAAGGAATATGAATTTACATGGTATCCACTAGAGAAGAATTTAATGAGTAAAATTACAATGAAGAATATATGATGTAGAACTGAAGTACAGGTCCCTTCCTGGCACTTTGTTAAAACCTCTCCAGTAAGTCTATGCCCCTCCTCTTTTCAACAAAACAGGTCTTTTGAAGAGCACCGTGAATTGTTCCTTGTTGTTCAGTCATGAAGTCATGTCTGACTCTTTGAGACCCCAAGGACTGCAGCACATCAGGCTCCTCTGTCCTTCAGTATCTCCTGGAGTTTGCCCAAATTTATGTCATTTCACATTGGTAAATCCACTGGATAGTGTTCATCCCTTGTAGGAAATCAATATTTCATATAAGAGGTCTCTCACTTCTCCTTGAGACTCTTTTCATTTTTAACTTGGCTTTAAGCATACTACACTCTGTCCTAATTCTGTTGTTTGTTCTATTTCTGTTACTGCTGCTTCTCCATCTCACTGCTGAGTTTTCTCATTTCCCCAACATACAAAATATTGGTTGCTGCAGAATTCTGTCCTCAGATATCATATTCTACATGTACTTGATCCATTTGCCTATTTCTTATAGTCTGTGGTTTTCAATAACATCTACTCATTGACAAATATCAAATGTTAAGTCCAATCTCAAATTTCCCTTAAACTATACTCATAAAAAACTGCTTTAAACAACACTTAAATTTTTTATATCTTCTCCTGCTCCTGGAACTTTATGTCCACTGTTACGGTTTTATCTTTCTCTATGAAACTGATCACTTTTACAGATTATATGTTTAATTATGTATTTTTTATTGTCTGTATTTTCTATAGTGTAAGCTCTATATCTCCAGTACCTAGAGTTGTGTGTAGTGCATAATATGTGTTTTTAAAATGTTTCTTGAATATCAAATGAATGAGTGATCAATAAATCATTCAACTGTGGGCACAAAACTCATATTTGTTAAGTAGTTATTATATTAATGCACATAATTTACTGTAGCATAAAGACTAATTTAATATTTTAAATATTATTTGTGAAGTTGGTAACTTAATTTCTTTCTGTGAGGCACTTTGGGAGAAGGTTAATATGAAAGTAATCTGATTTTAGGTTCATGTTTTGATTAAGGTGTACATGGTGATATGTTTGGCCAATCTTTGGATGTTTAAATTTCAGATAGATTATTCAGTTTTACTAAGGATAATACTTCGCGTTTCCCTTTAGATTGCTAATTTCAAAAAGAATTATTTGGCTTACTTTAGTGCATCATATTTCAAAGATGTGTGTATGTGTGTAAGCAACACTAAAACAAATAAGCAGTTCTTAATTTCATTGAGTTTTTAGTTCACTCACTATGAGTAAATGTGGATTGGAACCCTCTGTAGATGCTATCAGGGTCCTGTTTCCATCCTCTTAATTATGCTTCAGTGTACAACAGGTAGACTTCCAGGCATCCGCACTGCAGTTCTTTGCCCATGGGTTCTCTCTGGCCACTAGACTCTGCTTTATTTGCCCACATTGCAGTCCAGAAGTGACAGGAAACGAATACTTTCAGAATTAGCCCTAAAAAGATGACTGATGGAAATTTGTGTATAAAATCCCCAGATTTTTCATACTTTGGTGAGGAGTAGAGAATTTCAGATGTATCTGTATATTCCACACCATTCTCAAATTTATCCAAAAGACTCTCTCTCTCTCTCTCTCTCTCTCTCTCTCTCTCTCTATATATATATATATATATATATATATATATATATATTCTAAGATCACCTGCCTATATTAGTTTCTTATTGCTACTATAATGAATTGAAACACATTTAGTAGCTTAAAACAATACAAAGTTATTATCTTTATAGTTTAAGAAGTCAGAAATCCAAAATCAGTTTTACTTGGCTAAACTCAAGGTGTTAGATGGTCTGTTCCATCTGGAGGCTTTAGGGGAGATGTGTTTCCTCGCCTTTGTTAGTGTTTAGAAGTCATCTTCAATCCTTGACTGGTGGTATTCTAGTTAGCATCACTCTATCCCCTTGATTCTATTGTCATATTTTCTTCTACTGACCCTGACTTGTAAAGATATTTGTGACTGAGTTTGACCCACCCAGATATCTTAGGATAATCTCTTCAACCTGTGATATTTAATTTATTCAAAGCTGCCAGTCTCTTTTACCACTTAAGGTAACATAGTCACTGAGCAGAAAGTCCTAGACATTTTTGAGGAATTATTCAGCTTACCATATAACACAAATAAGTTAAATAAGCTGAGACTTTGCTACAAATTCATCTTGATGACCACTCTTGGTCTAGAACAGTTTATAACATAGTGTTCATAAATTTATCTGAATTTGCCAAGTTAGGAACAGAAAGTACCTTCACTTTTTACTACACTTTATGCTGAAACATCTTTGATTTTGTATGACAAGAGTAATTCTGTAATTTTAATAGTACTTCTGGTAATTTTGAGTAGAAAATGTATATGCATAAACAGTTTTTCTTGTATTCTAATATTTAGGGGATGGTATTCAAGATTGCTGTCTTAACATTTATTCCAACAAAATTTCAAAGGTTGTTTTATCTCATTAAACTTCATTAGCTATCAGAATCCAAAGAAGATGCAAACATTATAAGAAAAATTTTAAGAAATAATAATGATATTAAATGGAATAAAAATTTTCACATAGAAACCTAATATTTATGGAGTAGTTACTGTATGCAACACAAAGTACTGGTGATGTGTATGAGTTATATCATTCAATATTCTTATCAAAACTTTGAGTTAGATATTATATTACCTCCATTCTTCAGATGAGAAAAATAATGTTGAGGAAATTTGATAAAATCATATGGCTTAGAAAAGAATATATACTTAAACCCTCCTGGGAAGGCTTTCTGCTAGCATATGACTAGTGATGACTTTGTTTAAAAAAAAAATAGAAAATAATTAGAATTAGGGGAAAAAATACACTCAATCTGGCAGACTAATTGGAAAATGTACCCCTGCTTGCTGGAAAAATTAATTAGTTAAAATGTCATTTCTTCCTCTAAAATGACAGTACATTCTGGGCTGGATTTTAGCCCTGTTGGCCAGAGGCCCTTGTTGTGGACACAATCTGTACAACTGTTCACGGAAAAAGTCTCTTCAACTTATTAAGGGGTCTCTTCAACTTAGAGTACCCGGTGTCTCATTTTTGTAAATTGTGTCTACTGTTCAGATTAAGACACATACTGGCAGATGGATTACCAGAATATGTTTGCTTGAGAGACTGAGTAACTTTCTGGAGAGAGAAAAAAAAAATCATCCAAAGAGACACAGACTGAATTGTAAAACGTATACTCCAGTTACTGGTAACAAATACTTGGTGATCTGGTGAAAGGAAAATTCATGAACTTATTCCCTAAATTATTCATATTTTCATTTATTGAGTAATAATTGCATGCCAATAACATTTAACTGTAACTGTTGTTGTTCAGTCTGTAAGTTATATCTGACTATTTGTGACCCCCTGGACTGTAGCACTGTAGACTTCCCTGGCCTTCACTGTCTACCAGAGTTTGCTCAAATTCATGTCCATTGAGTCATGACATCTCATACTCTGCCACCCTCTTCTCTTCTTGCCTTCAATCTTTCCCAGCATCAGAGTCTTTTCCAATGAGTCAGCTCTTCATATCAAGTGGCCAATGTATTGGAGCTTCAGCTTCAGCATCAGTCCTTCCAGTGAATATTCACAGTTGATTTCCTTTAGGAGTGACTGGTTTGATCTCCTTGCTATCCAAGGGACTCTCAAGTCTTCTCTAACATCACAGTTCAAAAGCATAGATTCTTATCTTTACCAGTTAATAATTGTTTGAGCTTTCATAGTTTCTTAACTTTTCTAAGCCTCAGTTTGCTCATCTATGAAATTATAATAATAATGCCACCAAAATCATAGTATTTGTATGAATATTAATTTATTATACCTGAAGCATAATAATCACCATACTAATTTTTTAAGTTCAGTTCAGTTCAGTTCAGTTCATTTGCTCAGTCATGTCTGACTCTTTGCGACTCTATGAATCGCAGCACTCCAGGCCTCCCTGTCCATCACCAACTCCTAGAGTTCACTCAAACTCACGTCCATCAAGTAAGTGATGCCATCCAGCCATCTCATCCTCTGTCGTCCCCTTCTCCTCCCAACCCCAATCCCTCCCAGCATCAAAGTCTTTTCCAATGAGTCAACTCTTCGTATGAGGTGGCCAAAGTACTGGAGTTTCAGCTTTAGCATCATTCCTTCCAAAGAAATCCCAGGGCTGATCTCCTTCAGAATGGACTGGTTGGATATCCTTGCAGTCCAAGGGACTCTCAAGAGTCTTCTCCAACACCACAATTCAAAAGCATCAATTCTTTGGCACTCAGCCTTCTTCACAGTCCAACTCTCACATCCATACATGACTACTGGAAAAACCATAGCGTTGACTAGACAGACCTTAGTCGGCAAGGTAATGTCTCTGTTTTTGAATATGCTATCTAGGTTGGTCATAACTTTTCTTCCAAGGAGTAAGCGTCTTTTAATTTCATGGCTGCAGTCACCGTCTGCAGTGATTTGGGGGCCCCAAAAAATAAAGTCTGACAGTGTTTCCACTGTTTCTCCTGTTTCCCCATCTAGTTCCCATGAAGTGATGGGACCAGATGCCATGATCTTTGTTTTCTGAATGTTGGGCTTTAAGCCAACTTTTTCACTCTCCTCTTTCACTTTCATCAAGATGCTTTTTAGTTCCTCTTCACTTTCTGCCATAAGGGTGGTGTCATTTACATATCTGAGGTTATTAATATTTCTCCCAGCAATCTTGATTCCAGTTTGTGTTTCTTCCAGTCCAGTATTTCTCATGATGTACTCTGCATATGAGTTAAATAAGCAGGGTGACAATACACAGCTTTGACATACTCCTTTTCCTATTTGGAAGTTAACAAAAAGCAAATGTGCCAGGTAACGTACTAGACACTATACATATGTACATTTTCTGCTTGCTTTGTCAGTTTAGAAAAAAAATGCATTTCACATTCAGTTCAGTTCAGTTCAGTCGCTCAGTCATGTCCGACTCTTTGCAACCCCATGAATCGCAGCACGCCAGGCCTCCCTTGTCCATCACCATCTCCCGGAGTTCACTCAGACTCACGTCCATTGAGTCCATGATGCCATCCAGCCATCTCATCCTGGGTCGTCCCCTTCTCCTCCTGCCCCCAATCCCTCCCAACAATAAGCACAGTGTGATACAGTAGCATAAAGAAGAAAAACTCACTTAAAATTCACAATTAAAATGAAGTCTGATCTTAGACGTGAAGGTAAATGTGTAAATTCAATAAAAATATGTATGGAGAGTACCAGGGGAGATCTTATATGTTGAGGAAAATGTATTCCATAAGAGGCAAGATTATGCTCTAAGGACCAGAGTTGAGAGTGAAGAAATCTATTATATCCTGGAAACTGCAAGTAGTTCAGAATGAGAGAAACACTGTAAAGAGGAGTATAGGTAATGAAGAAAAATGGGACTTGAAACTGAAGCAGAGAACAGATTCTAATCTAATTGATCCTTTACATTACACTAACTGGGGAATATGGAGTCACTAAAAGAATTTAATCAGAGAATATAGTGATAAGCTTTGATTGTTTAAGACAACTCTTTATAGAATTGTATCATGACTTATAGTGAGAAAAAAAAAATTATCCAATCAGGAGATGATAGTCACAGAGAAACATAGTGGTAATGAAGATTGGGAAAGAAAAGAATAATGTCACAAGGTAATTAAAGATGTAGAGTTGACAGTTCTCACTGATTGAACATTAGAGCTAATGATTGGTTATATGGTATATTATGATAGGAAATATGGAGGAAAGAGCAGAAGTTTGTAAGAGAAGATGAATAACTAGTTTTAACATATTTTAGACAACTTTGGTGCATTTATGTGGAAAATGTGGTCTCCAGACTTCAGGAGAGAGTGAGATATGAATTCAGAAGGTGTTAGTATCTGGTAACAGTTGATGATATGGGGTGGACAAGATATCTAGGGAGAAAGTGAGGGCTGATTATGTGAGAGGGTCTAGGACAGATTTTTGGAAGGTTCAAATACTAATAGTCTAGTATAGAAAGCTTCCCCTGAAAAGGATGGGAGTGTGGTAGAAAACTCAGGTGAACTTTTGGTTTAGAAATTATGGTAAAAAGTGTTCCAAGTAAATATGAAGAGGTTCAATACAAGTAGTGAGTGGGAATAGAAGTTTAAGTATGAGTAAATAGAGTCAACAGTTATTGATATTTCTCTAAAGAATTTTGATATCATTAGTATAGGATAATGCTAATACTAAAGCTAAAGTTGGCAGAGACATTACTTTGCAAACTAAGGTCCGTCTAGTCAAGGCTATGGTTTTTCCTGTGGTCATATATGGATGTGAGAGTTGGACTGTGAAGAAGGCTGAGCGCTGAAGAATTGATGCTTTTGAACTGTGGTGTTGGAGAAGACTCTTGAGGGTCCCTTGGACTGCAAGGAGATCCAACCAGTCCATTCTGAAAGAGATCAGCCATGGGGTTTCTTTGGAAGGAATGATGCTAAAGCTGAAACTCCAGTACTTGGCTACCTCATGTGAAGAGTGGACTCATTGGAAAAGACTCTGATGCTGGGAGGGATTGGGGGCAGGAGGAGAAGGGGACGACCCAGGATGAGATGCCTGGATGGCATCACTGACTCGATGGACATGAGTTTGAGTGAACTCTAGGAGTTGGTGATGGACAGGGAGGCCTGGTGTGCTGTGATTCACAGGGTTGCAAAGAGTCGGACACAACTGAGTGACTGAACTGAACTGAAATTAGTACAACTACTATGGCAAACAACATGGAGGTTACTCTAAAAATTAAAATCAAAAATAGAATTACCATATTATCCAACAGCAGCCATTAGTTCTACTTTCAGGTATTTTTCTGAAGAAAACAAAGTCACTTATTTGAAGAGATATATGAATCCCAGTGTTCATTGTAATTTACAATAGCCGAGATAAGGAAGCAATCTAAGTACTCACTGACAAGTGAATGTATATATATATATATATATATATATATATATATATATATATATATATATATATATATATGTAGTATTTTGTTTTCATTTCAGGAGTAAAGAAAAAAATAACATGATGAAGTAAAATTTCCTAATATTGATTGCCTTATTTTAAACCAATTGAGCACAAACAGAAAAGAGGTTTAGGGGGTTTTGCCTTAACAGCAGAGACATAAAAAGAGTGCTTTCACATATATATGGTGGAATGTATGTGTGTGTGTACAGAAAATGAAGTATTCAGTTCAGTTCAGGTCAGTTCAGTCGCTCAGTCATGTCAGATTATTTGAGACCCCATGAATCGCAGCACGCCAGGCCTCCATGTCCATCACCAACTCCTGGAGTTCACTCAGACTCACATCCATCAAGTCAGTGATGCCATCCAGCCATCTCATCCTCTGTTGTCCCCTTCTCCTCCTGCCCCCAATCCCTCCCAGCATCAAAGTCTTTTCCAATGAGTCCACTCTTCGCATGAGGAGGCCAAGTACTGGAGTTTCAGCTTTAGCATCATTCCTTCCAAAGAAACCCCAGGGCTGATCTTCTTCAGAATGGACTGGTTGGATCTCCTTGCAGTCCAAGGGACCCTCAAGAGTCTTCTCCAACACCACAGTTCAAAAGCATCAATTCTTCAGCACTCAGCCTTCTTCACAGTCCAACTCCCACATCTGTACATGACTACTGGAAAAACCATAGCCTTGACTAGATGGACCTTAGTTTGCAAAGTAATATCTCTGCTTTTTAATATACTATCTGGGTTGGTCATAACTTTTCTTCCAAGGAGTAAGCGTCTTTTAATTTCATGGCTGCAATCACCATCTGCAGTGATTTTGGAGCCCCCAAAAATAAAGTCTGACACTGTTTCCACTATGATGGGACCGGATGCCATGATCTTTGTTTTCTAAATGTTGAGCTTTAATCAAACTTTTTCACTCTCCTCTTTCACTTTCATCAAGAGGCTTTTGAGTTCCTCTTCACTTTCTGCCATAAGGGTGGTGTCATCTGCATATCTGAGGTTATTGATATTTCTCCCAGCAATCTTGATTCCAGCTTGTGTTTCTTCCAGTCCAGCGTTTCTCATGATGTACTATACAAATAAGTTAAATAAGAAGGGTGACAATATACAGCCTTGATGTACTCCTTTTCCTATTTGAAACCAGTCTGTTGTTCCATGTCCAGTTCTAACTGTTGCTTCCTGACCTGCATACAGATTTCTCAAGAGGCAGGTTAGGTGATCTGGTATTCCCATCTCTTTCAGAATTGTCCACAGTTGATTGTGATCCACACAGTCAAAGGCTTTGGCATAGTCCATAAAGCAGAAATAGATGTTTTTCTGGAACTCTCTTGCTTTTTTGATGATCCAGAGAATGTTGGCAATTTGATCTCTGGTTCCTCTGCCTTTTCTAAAACCAGGTTGAACATCAGAAAGTTCATGGTTCATGTATTGCTGAAGCCTGGCTTGCAGAATTTTGAGCATTACTTTACTAACATGTGAGATGATACCCAGCCATAAAAATAATGAAATCTTGCCATTTGCAAGTACATGGATAGAATAGACCCAAGGGGTATTAGTCTAAATGAAATAAGTCAGACAGGGAAGGACAAATACTGTATTCTTACTTATATGTGAAATCTAACAAAAGAAAACAGATATTTAAAAAATGATATAGATTCATAAGTACAGTGAACAAACTAGTTGTTGCCAGTAGGAAGGTGGGTGGGGAGATGGGTAAAATGGGTGAAGATTATTAAGACATATGAACTACCAGCTTGCTATAAAATACATCACAGAAATGTACAACACAGGAAATAGAGTAAACAATATAATAACTGTATGGTACAAAATGTATAAAGATATAGAATCACTTTGCTGTACACTTGAAACTAATATAATATTGTAAGTCTACTCCAAATTAAAAAAATATTGTTACTGTATAGCCTTTTATGAAAAGATAAGGTGATAAATTTAGCCACTAAAATATCTGAAGGAAGATAATCTCAAGCTTAGAAAGTAATTACAGCAGAGGTCCTTCGAAGGGGACCTACTATGGCTGGAACAGAGAGAACAAAACTGAAAGTAGAGAGAGGCCAAAAAATAAAGATTCATCCAATTATGTAAAGTCTTGTAGACTGTCAAAAGACTTTGGAATTTACCCCATTTAGTAGAGAAACATTAAATGGATTAATAGGAATAAGATTTATATTTATTATTTATATTTTTATGTTATAGTAATATCTTCTGGGTTGAGAAAAGATATTTGGGAGAGAAGTTGATGTCTTAGTTTGCTTAGATTTCTATAACAAAATATCATAGACAGGGTAGCTTATACATAACAGAAACATTTCTCACAGTTCTGAGGCTGAAAGCCCACGATCACATCCCAGCATGATTGATAGCAGAGCCCTCTTCTTAGTGGTCGACTTCCAACTTCTTATTGTGTCCTCACATGCCAGAAGGATCAAGGGAGCTCTCTTAGGCATCTTTTATGAGGGAACTAATCACCTAATTCCCTCCCAAAAGGACCACCTCCTTCTCCTCTTAATGACTTCACAATGGGTGTGAAGTCTCACCATATGAACTTTAGGGAACACAAACATTCAGACCATAGCAGTTGGAAAGAAGTATGAGGTTACACATACAACTGTATCCAGATGAGAGATGATGTGTCCTGGACCAAAGTGATAGAAGTCGAAGTAAGAAGAATTTATATTCTGAATAAATTTAGAAAGGGAGAGAAAGGAGGAAAATGGCAAAATACATATTGGGAGCAAATAATTATCAAGCATGGGAGAGTGACTAGATTAAATAAATTTGGTATGGTTTGTCGGGGGAGTTGGTAATTTCCTCGGTTCTGTCTCATCGCAAAAAAAATTTAAAGTGATGGATGGACCAGTGTTACAGCCCTTGCATAGACTAGTGTTACAGCTCCGTGTTACAGCTCAGTTTTATTTAGAAAGCAAAGGAAAATACATTCTCGAGGCATGAAGGCGTGCCGACCCAAAAAAACGTGAAATGAAGAGAAGCCCTTCCCCAATTTTGGCTCCTCTTTTTATGTTTTTTCCTCCTCCTCCTGAGCCTGCCCTATGTAAACTGGACTAGCCAAGAGGGCTGTTTGTTTTACCTAAGGTTCTCACTCCAGTCCTCACACCTTCCTTTGTTCTATTTTCACAGGTTTTTCCCTTCTTTGTCTTTTAGCCACTGCCATTCTGGACTCCTTTTCCCTATTCTAACTATCTAACATTCCCCCCTTAAGAGATAGGAGGCCCAATTCTTTGGGAATAGGGGCTTCAAGTTCTCTCTGGCTACTTCCTGCTGACCTGGGACTGTGAGAGGCATTGGGCCTCCCCCTCTTGCTAGTCTCAAGCCTCAGAGTCCTTATAGTGCTGTCCATCTAAGGATGAGTGATATTTTCTGTGATCGTCTGTAGTTTTATATATCCTTGTTGAACTGGCACATGTTTTAGCTTGTTGACCTGGGCAGAGACAAAATGGGTTAGACTATTGATAATACATGGAACAATCATAAGCAGCATTAATATGGTAATGATGGAAACTAGTAGGAGCATTAGCCAACTACAAATTTCCCATCACCAGGAGGATGCCCAAAGAGAGATTGTAGCCACCCCAAGAACACTCCAGCTCATTCTTTGAGATCCTGTAGGATCTGAATGTTTTTCTTGAGGACTGTGAGACTTTCTTTAACTTAACTGGAGGTAGTTACCCAGAAACAGCATGTCTCATCCAAGATGGCTCAAATCCCTCCTTGTTCAGAGATCAGGAAATCTAGCTCTTGTCTATTTTAGAGTACAACCCCAGCCAAGCTGTGCTGGCTCTTTTGAGCTATCCTGAGAAATCTTATCCAGTGAAACTTAATTTGGGGGGTGTTTATTAAAATGTCACTCTTTTGTAGTTCTGAATAGGTATCTGAGATCTCCCAGGGTCTCATAGGTGTATTGAGTGTCCTCTTCTGTTTACTTCCACGTCTTGACTCATGAGTAGTAAATCCAGGAGTTGTTTTCTGGTACCTTGACTGCTGTGGGGTTGGGGGTGGGGGGTAGAAAGTATTACAGGGTAAGGGCCCTTCCATGTTGGCTGAAGTTGAGCCTTTGGGGACCCATCTTTCCAGGCTTTAATTAGGACTTGAGTCCCTGAAGCATATAGTGGTAACTCTTTAGAATCTTTTGGCTCTAAGTTGACATACCACTAGTGTATACCTGTTGGAATTGCACAGTGGCCATGGTATAAGACCAGAGCCCCTGGATCTAGGAAAAGGTCATTGGCATAAACAAAATGTCTCCCATATACCATCTCATAAGGACTAAGACCAACCTGTCCCTTAGGGGCAAAATGAGTGCAGAGGAGAGCAATTGGTAAAGCTCTATCCATCCCAGGGAGCTCTCCTGGATTATCATTTTTATCACTGACTTTAAGAGTTGGTTGGCTCTTTCTACTTTTCTTGAAGACTGAGGGTTTCAGGCACAATGGAGATAATAAGTAATGCCCAATGCTTTAGCGACCCCTTCGGCAACCTTAGAAGTAAATGATGTCCCATCATCACTTTGTAATGACCTGGGCAGACAAAATCTTGGAATGATTTCATGGAGCAGTTTTTTTTTTTTTTTTTTACCCCCTCCTCAACCTTCTCAGTCTGGATGGGAAAGCCTTTAATCCATCCTGTGAATGTATCTGTCATGACTAATAGTTATTTATGCCCTTGAGAAACTGGCATCTGGGTGAAGTCCATCTGCCAGTCCTCTCCTGGGTAGGTCCCACATCATTGGATAGGCTGGGCCAGCTGGGTTCTTCAAGCTCCTTGAGGGTTGCTTAACTGGCAAGTGGGACAAGAGGAGACCACTTGCCTTATAGTTGTTTGGAGGCCTGTTCTTCTGAAGGACCTTTATAGTAATCTTTGGAGGGCCTTTTCACCTAAATGAGAAGTGGCATGTAAGGAGCTAACCGACTTTATTGGAAGTTCCCAGGCAGAAAAAGGAGTCCCTCCTTGTTGAACCACCCCATATGATCTTCTTGAAAGCCCACACTCTTAGCTTTTAAGAGTCTCACCTTCAGTATATGAAGAAGTTTCCTGTGCAAATTAGTCTGTGGAACTAAGATGGCAACCCCTTTTAGGTCATTGTTTTGTAGTGTTGCTCTCTTAGCTGCCCAATCGGCTGCTTGGTTCCCTCGTGCCACTTCTGTGCTCTCTTTTTGGTGTCCTTTACAGTGGGAGACTGAAACCTCAGTGGGCAGATGGACTGCCTCCAAGAGCCTAAGGATTTTGTCAATATATTTGATTGGGGAACCTCAGGTGCTCACGTGGCCTCTTTCTTTCCAAATAGCAGCTTGTGCATGTAGCACCAGAAAGGCATACTTGGAGTCAGTGTTGATGGCTACTTTTTTCCTTTTCCCAGTTCTAAAGCTCAAATCAGGGCTATGAGCTCAGCTAATTGGGCTGAAGTACCTGGTGGCAAAAGTTTAACCTCTGTGGTCTCAAAATTGGAGACTACTACATATCCAGCTCTTCTTTTTCCATCCAAGACAAAGCTGCTTCCATCCGTGTACCAGATTTACTCAGAATTGGTCAGAGGATCTTCTGACAATCTCTCTTGGGGTTTTGCCCAGTGGTCCAAGGTTTCTAGGCAAGAGTGAAAGGGGAGAGAGCCCTCGGGGGTAGGCAGGAGGGTGGCTGGATTAAGAACCTCACAAGGGGATATAGTCAGTCCTGGATTTTCCATCAGCACTACTTGATATCTGAGGATTCTTTGATCAGACATCCATAAATGGTCTCTTCCATTTAGGAGTTTTGTCACTTGGTGGCTGGTAAAAAGTAGTTTTCCCCCAAAAGAGAGTTTTAAAGCATCTTCTAGCAGGACTTCAATAGCTGCAAGATTTCATAGGCAGCGAGGCCAGCCTAGGGTGGTTGGGTTGAGCCTCTTGGAAAGTAAGCTACAGGCTGGGGCTCAGGTCCCAACCTTTGAATTAACATGCCCAATGCTATTGCTTCTTTTTCATCAACATAAGGTTGGAATGCCTTTTCTGGATCTGGCAACCTCTCCAGAGAGGGCTTCTGAGTTGGGCGTGAAATTTCATCAATGAAGAGAAGAGGAAAGAGGAAAAGATCCCCTAAGAAAAGGGATGAAGATTTAATGCAGATTACTAATGTGGACATAGGATTTCTAAGAGAAATAGAGATATTCTCTATTCTAGATATTCTAGAGAATAGTGGGAGGTTAATTTAGAGAGGACTGCACTTAGTCAGACAGCTCCATTCAGGAAAAAGGTCCAGACGTTTACTACATGAAGCTACATTGGTATCCTTTTCTCCTTTGTTTACATGTGTGATTGAACAGGATACAAGCTTCCTGGCTGAGCATGCAGGGGTAGAGTGCATAATGGAAATCAATATGCAAAGAGTCTGTGAGACTCCTTGGGCTCTGTGTGTGTGGGGGGGAGGGGAGGGACAGTGTGGGGGTAGTCAGGAAGGGAACGGCCACTTCTTTTATATATTACCTGACTAGCAAGCAAGAGTTCTAGTTTCGATTTTTCCTTTTCAGTGAATAAGATCTGGGAAACAATGTAAGTACATGTACTCAGGTAGTTTCACGAGTTCTTATATACTGGAAAAAGAAATGGAAATCTGCTCAGTATACTTGCCTGGGAAATCCCATGGACAGAGGATCTTACAAACTACCACACATTTTTTTTTTTTCTTTTATCTGTCAAATATTTGTTGAGCACCTACTCTGCTCTTAAATAGAGTTAGGCACCTAGGAGATAGGTATATTAAGTTCAACCATATGGTATTGTCACTTTTAGTAGGTAAAAAATAGTTGAAAATTGGCTGAGTCATACAATTCACCATGATAAAAGGTGTAATCCCTTACATCAGGAATCTTTTAATTTAGTGCAGAAAAGAAAAAATCAGAAAAGAAAACAAATATTCATGTGTGATATATATAATATTTATTAAAGGTTTTTAGGGAATTTTTACATTGCAAAATGTAAACTGCATTGACTCCCTGGAACTTAAGTTCACAGATATAATTTATGGGACATTTTTTAAATTCATATTTTAAATAAATATTTGAGTTTTCATGATGATAGGCTAGTAGAAAAAATGTAGCAAAAACCTTGGGAATCTATATAAAAATTGTAGTGAATTACTACTTATTAAACACTTGAATCATATTACAATATGCTAATACATCTAATTAACACGTACACTTTACTTGGCATGTGATATATCAAATATATTTCAGTTGAAAAAATTTGGCATAATTGATCTGACTATGCTTTAAAAGAGATAAATCTAAATAATATTAATATAAACAAATATAATAATATTAATATAAACATAGATAGATAAATCTGTGTTTGGGGCATTTAAAGGAAAAAATATGAGATAAAATTTGTACATAGTGTATTTTACAGAGAAGGGCTCTGTGTTTGGCCATTGGACATTTAGAAGTCAGACCTATGTGTATAATTGCATCCTTTCCCAATAATGTATGCAGTTCTGGTTTTTCTTTGTGTGTTTATGTATCTTCTTTTTTTTCATAACTTGCACTATTTCTTCCTTATTTTAATAGCAAGTGAACTAGTGCAGATCTGTATGTGCTCAGAAAGGAAAAATTGGAATTGATGCCTATAAAACAAGCATAGGAGAACTGCTATTCTCATTATATATAAATACTCTTATCCTTAAAGTATAAAATATAGCAAAAGAAAGAGGCTAATAAGTGAGAGGTAGAAGTTAGAAACTAACAAGAATAGAACTGGAATCAAGAATATTATATCTTTTGTGTTATTTGGTATTCTCAAATGTATATCTATAAGGCTTGTTAATATTACAGGTAGGAAACACTTTTCTACTGTGTTTATTTTTAAAGTTGTATTCTAGAATGTGTCTTCACTCCCCATGGAGCTGTCTTCTGGATTGTTTACGCCTCTTCTCTTTTTCGATAAAGGGAGCAATTTTACAGATGAGTAAAGAAACTTCATCTTATGAAATTATGATTTTGAATGTATTTCCTCTTCAAATTAATTGCTTCTTTCCACCTGAGGATAAATTCCGCAAATAGAAGTTAGGGAGGAATAACTGATGTAGCAAAACTCAGAACAAAATTATACATAAATGAAAGCTGAAAAAAATCTACATTACTTTCTTGAAAATAAAATAATTCCCTGCTCTTGGAAGTGAAATAAGAGGGATGGATTCTTTCTCTTTCAAATCATTAGTTCAAGATGGATTTCCTATGACAAATTCATTGATGATATTTGCAGAGAAACAGGAAATTTTTTAGTTTATAAATATTAATTTCTAATCTCCTCCTCCTCTGTAATTAATTATGCATATACTAAATTATTTCAATATAGATGTTCAGATATTATTAATATTCAAACATGAATAAATCATAATTGCATGACTAAATTCTATAGTGAGATTTAAATACTGAGCATCTTACTGTGCTTGATTTCACAGTGTCCTTTTATTTGAGAACATCATTACAAACAATTCATTGAACATGTACTAAACTTCACATGGTTCACATTACCAAAATCAATTCACAGATTTTCCTTTTTTTGCAAGCTGCTTTCTTGCTGCAGAATGAATTAATCATAGGTCGGATGTGCTGTGAGATCAAAGCTCTTTGCAGTTTTCCATAACATATAAATGTAATTTATTTGTGCAGCAATTACTCGAAATTCTTTTATGCATAGAGTGTGCATTGATAATGATACAAATACTGTGGAAATTATGGTCTGATGATGGATAAAACAAATAGGCCTGGATAACTCAAGTCAGGATATATAGAGAAAAAAGTGTTATAGAGGCTATTTAGGGCAAAGAATATGGAAAATTTTGTAGCAGAGGTTTTTTTTTTTTTATTTTTTTTTAAGACTTTGAAGATAGGCTACAACATGGGAGAAAGGCAATGTAACAAGAGTAATAATCAGCAAAGATACAAGAAAGTGTTTTAAATACATAGAAAATGATAGATACTTTATTTATATTGGACATATGAAGGAGAAAATTCTAAATAAAAGAATCTGAGAACTAGAACCTTGAAAGTATTTAAGGTTAAACTAAGTTTGAAGGAGTATGTACTTCAGTTAAATATAGAAACACTAATATTTTAAAAATAAAATATTTTTATGTGTTAGGCTCAATAATTTTACTTGTGTCATGCTTAAAAATCAGATTTTTCAAAAAGCTATCAAAAATAAAAGAATTTTTATCAAAGTATTACTTATAATAGTAAAATTTATAAACAATATAATTAGAATAGGAAGACTCATAGTCCTCATTTCAAAAGTTATTACCAAAAAATTATAATCAAGTCAGGATGGTATTGGCACAAGGATAGAGATAAAGATTAACAGATTAGAATTAGGAATTAAATATATATATATATATATATATCTGCAGTCAATTGATTTTTTAAGAATTTATTAATTTTAATTGGAAGATAATCACTTTACAATATTGTGATGGTTTTTGCTATACATCAGTATGAATCAGCCAAGGTGTACATGTGTCTCCTCCATCCTGATCCCTCTGCCCACCTCCCTCCACACCTTATCCTCCCATGTTGGTTATCTACTTTACATATGGTAATGTATGTTTCAATGCTATTCTCTCAAATCATCCACCCTTTCCTTCTCCCACTGAGTCAAAAAGTCTATTCTTTACAGCTATGTCTCCTTTATTGCCCTGCATGTAGGATCATCCATACCATCTTTCTAGATTCCATATATATATATATATATACACACACATTAATATACAGTATTTGTCTTTCTCTTTCTAATTTGCTATATAATAGTCTATATCTAGGCTCTCAGTTCATCCACCTCATTAGAACTGACTCAAATGTGCTCCTTATTATAGCTGAGCAATATTCCTTTGAGTACATGTACCACAATGTCCTTGTCCATTCATCTGCCGATGGACATCTAGGTTGCTTCCATGTCCTAGCTATTGTAAATATTGACAAGAGCACCAAGACTATCCAATGGAGAAAAATAGTATTTTCAATTAATGTTGCAGGGACACTGGATTGATGTGTGAAGGAATGTCATTGGTCCTTTTACTCCACATACAAAGAAAAAGGGCTCAAAAGGAATCAAATGCCTACTATAACAGCAGAGAGTATAAGGTTTTTAGAAATAAACAGAGATTATACTCATGACATTGATTTTGGCAAAAATATCTTTATTATGGGGCTTCTCTGCTGGCTCAGATGGTAAAGAATCTGCCCACAATGCAAAAAATCCGAGTTCAATCTCTGGGTGGGGAAGATCTCCTAGTGAAGGGGATGGCTACTCACTCCAGTATTCTTGCCTGGAGAACTCCATGGAAAGAGGGATCTGGCAGGCTATAATCCATGGGGTTGCAAAGAGTTGAACAGGACTGAGGGATTAACACTTTCACTATTCACATCCTATCTATGACACCAAAAGAACTGGCAACAAATGGAAAGATAGATACATTGAATTTAGTCCTAAAAAAAAAAAAAAATTAAGTTTTGTGCTTCTGAGGACACCATCAAGAAAGTAAAAAGACAGCCCACAGAATATGAGAGAATATTCTTCAATTGTATATATTATAAAGTATTTGCATCTAGGATATATAAAGAACTCTTAACAGCCCAATAGCACAAAAATAAATAATCCAATTAAAAAATAGGCAGCAGGATCTGAGTAGGCATCTTTCCATGGAAAATATACAAGTTGTCAGTGTGCTTGGAAAGGGATAGTCATAATCATAGGTCATCAAGAACTGCAAAAAAAAAAAAAAAAATCACAGTGAAATGTCACTTCACATCCTGTAGGATGCTAGAATCAGAAGGTCACATAACAATAGCATTGGCAAAAATGTGGCAAAATCAGAACCCTTGTGTTCTGCTAGTGGGAATGTAAGATGGTGTAACTGTTTTGGAATACAGTCTGTCAGATTCTCAAAGAACATAGATATAACTGTATGACTCAATAATTATACTGCTAGACACATGCCCAGGAAAAATGAAACTGTATTTCTAAGCAGAAATGTGTATGAATGTTTATGGTTTCAATATTCACGATAGGCAAGGGTGAAGACAACCAAAGTGTCCGTTGACAAAAGACTGGATACACAATGCAGTGTGTCCCTATGATGGAGTATTATTTGTGCATAAAATGGAACAAAATACTGGTCATACTATGGCATGAATGAACCTTGAAAGCACTATGCATAGTGAAAGCCAGTCAGAAAAGACCATATAATATAGGATTCAGTTCATCTGAAATCTACATTAGAGAAATTCACCAATTAGAGACAAAATGTCTGGGCATAAAACTTGAAACTGTAATCTAATTAATTCTGTGATTTTAAAGTTCCCAGTTGGTGGTGAGGGGGTTCACCTTTCATGTTAATTCCTCTCTACAGATTTCTGAGCTTGTAAAGAACAATTTTTGTTTGTTTATCTGTTTCATTAACCCTTGCTATAAAGTCGGACTTCCCTGGTGGCTCAAGAGTTGGACACAACTGAGTGACTGACACACATACATGCACATAAAGTTGTGACTGTCTCTGGCATCTTTCTCCATCTGCTTTCAAATGATCTCTGACAACTTTCTCTTGAACACACTTTATTCATTCTTCAGCCTTTCAAACTCCTGTCGCAAAAGCTAAACACCAATAACCTTGCTAGAATTATGTTAACTTCTGCTCTTACAGCAATACATGATTCAAAATTTGTTCTTTGTTAAAAAATATAAAATTTTAAAAATGTAGTTATTATACTGTAAAAGTAAATAATTAAGATATATTTAAATAAAATATGTTAAAACTACTTGATTATTTTTACTTTGAAAACTTCTGGTTTCTCTAAGAAAGTATTCCTACACACACTGTAGAAACATATATTAAAGTCTCCCTCCATGGTTTTATCTTTTTATTTCTTTTACTTGGCTAAATGAATTGTTTTCCTTAGTAGATGGGTTTATCATGAAGAACATGGATGGTTACCAGAAACAAGATGGAAAAGAATAAGGGGATGGGTAATAGAACTTGCTGAAAGAATAGCTTCTAGCTACCATCTATAATGTATTGATGTAGATCTGGATTTATCTATACCAATAGCAAAACCATGTATGAAAGAGTAGACCATTAGGCATATGGTGGTCTATAGCTTAAAAGAATGTATATATTGCCTTGAATAGCTAATACCTTCTAAATATAAAGTTTTGATTTTGTAAAATGTAAATATTTTATGCACAGATGTTTCCTTTGTAAGTTGGAAAATAGTCTAATTTCTGTTGTCATAATTTGTCTTTTGTTTATAGTGATGTATGTTAAGTTATTGACTTCCTTGTATAATACAGATACTTTGTTCACAGCTAGAATATATTTGAAATCCGTATTATTTTACCCTATTTATGGGACCAGTTAAGTCTATTATATTATAGTCCTGGTTGATGAGGTTGACTGTTCCTTCTCAGCATCCCAGATAAATCTATCTCTTCCTCTATTTTATATCCTCAATACCTGTTTTTTCCAATTCTCTTTTCACATTATTAATTTTTTCCTCGGTATTTAAAACATTTAAACAGCCTGATGATTCAAAATATTTATATCTGTAGCCAAACCTACTAAAATAAGAGTTCTGAAAGCTTGTATTGTGTTCAAGCAAGAAGAAATTGACATTTCTGTGGACAAAATGATAGAATCAACATTTTCATATAGTTCATCCTAAAGATATCCACGCCCTTCCAAAGATCCTTGGAGAGAATCCTTCTTTGCTTCTTCTGATTTCTGTGACTCCAGATCTTTAGTTTATCACAGCATAGTTCCCATCTCTGCCTCCTCCTTGGTCTTCCCTTCCTCCTCTATCTGGGTCTTCTCTTCACTTACAAAGACAAGTGTTATTCAATGGAGGACCCACTCTAGTAATCTAAAATAATCTTATTTTGAGATTCTTAATGTTATCTGCAAAGACGCTTTTTCCAAAAAAAGATTGCATTTACAAATGCAATGTCCCTGAAACCTGTTGTTGTTTAGTCGCCATTGCCCTAAAACCTAGACATAGCCAATAACAAAATAAGCGCTGAATAAACCTGTATAGCAGAGAAGGCAATGGCACTCCACTCCAGTACTCTTGCCTGGAAAATCCTATGGACAGAGGAGCCTGGAAGGCTGCAGTCCATTGGGTCGCTGAGGGTCGGACACGACTGAGTGGCTTCACTTTCACTTCTCACTTTCATGCATCGGAGAAGGAAATGGCAACCCACTCCAGTGTTCTTGCCTGGAGAATCCCAAGAATGGCGGAGCCTGGTGGGCTGCTGTCTATGGGGTCACACAGAGTTAGACATGACTGAAGCGACTTAGCAGCAAACCTGTATAGACTATATGAATGATACATGAGACTCAGAATAGAGGGGAAGTGATCAACAGCAAAAGTCCTGATGAGATCTAGAGCATGGATCGTGGAGGCTGCTTTGGAATGAAGTTTTACCTTTTTTTCTAATATGGAAGAAGGGAAAGAGAATAACCATGGAGTGTGGGCAGGTATTTATAGGTATGACACTGGAAAAGCAGAAAGCTGAGGGAATAAGTATTTTATAAATAATATTAAAAGTATTACCAAATGAAAAGTTTGCCTTAATATATATTAACCGTTCTAAGCTCAGTTCTAAGCTCTAATGTAACCTTTTTGTTTGTATTATTCTTTTTTGAGACCTGGAAGTGAGGTTCCTGCATCCATGACTTTTATGAAGTGAAATACATATGCTTTCCAATTGTAACTATTCGGCAGAGGTAACTATTTTTAGGTCACCTACTTTCTTTAGTTATGCCTCCTTTAAATGTGAAAAAGAAAAAAAAAAAAAGATCCTTATTTTGCCTGATGTTGCACTGATATATTGATCATTATAGAAACCACCAACTCTGGCTCTAGTATCCAACCAAAAACCTACCTTTCGTAGAGACCTTTCCAATGTCTTATGTTTTGCTAAGTCCTGCTGTCTGTGATTTTGATTCAGCATTTATCTATTTGGTATCCATTCATCACATGGTCAATTACATTAACAACAACAAAATGTTCTCTTGTTTTCTGTATTCTTGGTGCTTTGGCATTTGGGGACTTTACAGACCTGAGGAGAAGTCCCCTCCTAGGGCTACCTAATTCCTAAAGATAATAATGACATGTCTATGAGCAAGTTTTTGCATGCAAACCAATCAATCCTGAATCTATAGCCCTAAGAAACCTCTTACCTAACTTTAACACACAAGTCAGTGTTCTTTACCCAGCCCTGAATCATTCAACGACAAGGCACTAGTCAACAAAAGCCCAAAGTCGAAAGAAATTGTTCAAACTAGCCAACCCTAAACTGTATGCTCTGCCTTGCATTTCCACAGAAACCCCAGTACTAGAAGTTTTGACCTCCGCTTCCTCCTTGCTCCTGTTTCTGCCTCCTGACTAGACTCGGTGGCTCTCTAGATGATCCTGCATGGTGCAGCATGCTCTCTTTTCTCAGGAAATACAAGTGATAAATGAAAATCTGTCAATGGCATTGGCATCTCCCTGTCATCACTCAGTCATCTCCATAAATTAAAATCATAAGGGTACAGTCTGCAGTTTATTTCTTCCTAAAATGAAGTGATAATATCTGTAATTTCAAATAATAATAGGCAGGATTATATAAAATATTGGAAGAAGCGATAATCTGAGGTTACATGGAGGAATAAGAATTAGACTAAGGTTGGCTAGAATTGGTTATTTTAGCCAAAACATGTATTGTTTTGATCTATGATATATTATATTTTAAGCTATGAGAAGTATGTTCAAGCTATTATGTAAATCTAACTTTCACCTTTCTCTCCCTCCCCTGTTCCACCACCCTCTCTGTCACTTGAATTGGTGACTGGCTTGGCTTGCTGTCAGGAGAGAAAATCAAGCAGCACTGTGAGGCTCTGCTGGGACTGTCAGAAAGAGACATAGTGATGAGGATGTCAGAAACTTTTTTCTTCTCTTTCTTAGAATAAGGCAGTAAAAGGCTTATCACCTAGAAGATATATAATACAATCATAAGGAGCTATATTACATGAAACATTCTCAAAATTTGTTTAGTAAGAAATGGTTCAGCAGTACATTCAGAGTTTTTGAAAAACACCATTTGGAAGGAAACAAAGTCTGTAAGAAATGATTTGAGAGGCCAATATTTCATGAGTATTGCCTCCACCTTCCTTATGTCCTATAGTAATGACAAGAAATGTAAATGTAGTTTTATTTTTTAGCTGCTAACTTGTGTCCAACTCTTTCATGATCCCATGGACTCACCAGGGATCCTCTGTCCCACCAGGCTTCTCTGTCATAGGATTTCCCAGGCAAGAATACTGGAGTGCTGGTTGTCATTTTCTTCTCCAGGGGACCTTCCCGTCCAGGTGAATTCTTTACCACTGCATCCATTACCTCAGTATATAAATAAATGTACTACATTTAAACCTTTGTTTCTCTTCAACTGTTTTGATTTGTCCTCTCTAAATTTCCTCTTTAATCCTTTATATTGCTCTTGGCAAACATTTTGATCATGAAAATACATGTTAGTTTCTTTTGTTATAGAAGTTGACTTAAACTGTAGTAGTTATAGGAAGCTTTCAAAATTCTCTCATAGGATATTTATGTTGATCTTGAAAATGAAGATTCTCTCTTACTCTTCTATTGAAGATAAGGAATGAAATCCTTCTGTATCAATTTTAAACATAAATGTCAAAGTAGCAATCTGAAAAACAAAGTAGAAAACTGGAAAAGTCATGAATAATTAAATAAATAGCAACAATAATAGAATAAGATATTGATTAATGTTATTTCCACAGGTGTGTCATTTAGATGATTAGATGGAGTTGTCGCAGCTCAAGTAAAAATATGCCCAAAGCAACTGTTTTCTGTAAGTGATGTTTCAGTGTCAACTAGAGCTGAATGTCTGATGTTGTGACACCACTTCAGGCAATCTTTCATGAAAACTGTAATAACATGGCAGCCTTGTGCAATCTTGAATCCCCTTAGGAAAATCAGGTGTCAGGATGATATGCATACAAGTAGGAAGTCAGCTTATTCTCATGTCCAAACTCACCAATACTGGAAAAGGTTGTGCTAAAAATTCACCACAAAAATTGTAAAATCAATAAGGGGCATCTTAGGAGAATGTAATTTGACAGTCACTTTTCTTAGTGAATGATCCCAAATCATGTCATGTGTAACTATTATATTGTGAGAGTCAGACAATGTGTTAAGAACTATCAAATTCTGCAAGGTAGCTATTAAATGACCTAAAGAAAAATAAAACGTTCTAATCTCTGGCAGTATCCTTTGGGATAAAGTCATCTGTGCATCACGGGACATATTAATATGAATGTCTAAACATTGACCCTAGAAGAATTCACTCACTTAAATAAAAATAATTAAGCAAAAACTGTGCTCAGTAGTAGAAAATAAATAACAGGTACTGACCAATATCCTAAGGAAAGGAAGCAAACACAAAACAAATGTACATTTTTAAAGAACATAGCCAGGCATTTAAATTTGCTTAGCCAAGCCACTTGAGACTTAATTCTTTCTGTCATCTTATTTTTCTCATTTATTCTACATTCCCTTAGGCTTTTTTTCCTCCCATGTATTCTACAAAAAAATAAAAAGAAATAAGAGAGTTCTTTCCCCAGATGTAAAGGAAAATCTACATGTTCACAGTTACTGCTATTTTCTAATCTTCCGCCTTTTCCTCATAATGTGGAAATACTATGTGATCAGAATGCATTCTTTTATTTCCCTCCATCACTTGCACTCCCATCTCTAACTGATGACTGCTTTCAGCTTATGATATACAAAATGCTGCAGTGTTGCCCTGACAGTGCAGGCTATTGGTGTAATAACCTCTCTCCATAATTCACTACATATGACTACAAAGAGCATTCAAACTCTTAGGCTCTAGCTCATGATTGTCTGTATCTGTCATTCAGGAAATTGATCTATGATATCACCACCATCCTGATGATGACAATAATAACCTATATGTGTTTGAGGATATCAAAATAAACCACAACTTCCTTTGCCCTCGAGTCTGCTTCTCCTTTGTGTTACAGCAGAACAGCATATTTGGCTTAGTACCTATCTCCTTTTACATATTATCATCACCATGATTATAGGTAATATTTACTTTGTTGGTGTTAGTAATTAGAGTCAGCTGCTTTTGAAAGCTTTTGAAACCAGCAATGTCTATGTGTGTTTAAATAATATGTCATCCTGCCTAAAATTATTTTAGAATGCTCCCCAGTGAGGGAGCTTTCTGAATACTGTAGTAAGCTCAGAAGCCTAGGTGGTATTTTGTACTATAGGATTTAGTGCTGTTAAGGCCCGCAGGCAAAAATCTTCCCAAATTTCTCTTGAATGAAAGCACCTGAGAATTTGAAATTACTCAAGGAGCAATTTCTGCATGTGAGTAGGGGATTTGGACATTTCTAAAAGCTAAGAAAGAACTAAAATATATTCTGAAAATTTTATATCTTCTCTCTCAGATAAATTCTCCTCTAAGCTCTCAGTGATTTTTATCACTTAGATCTGTTTTTACTTTTATAGGTAAAAGTTGAGGTATTGTATATATCTATATTAATTAACTCCATGATTAGAAATTTGTAAAGCTTACAATCTATGTAGAATAGCTAATTGACCATATTCATTGAGTAACTGTCCTATGAATTTCCTACTGGCAGTTCTTCACAAGATAACAAGAAATCAATGTTCGCTTAAGTTTTAATCCGTAAAATAGGCTATAGCCTAACAGCAAAAAAAAAAAAAAAAAGAAGAGAGAGAGAGAGAGAGAAAATAGACTGAAATGATGAATTTTTGCATTGCAACTAGGGTACCTTGATATGCACATCCCCATGAATACACACATTTGGCTGAATAATTACCCCCAAAACTCCATGTCTTAATCTCCATAACCTGTGAATATATATTAGCTTACATGGCAAAAGGATGTTGCATATATAACTAAATTAAGGATTTCGATTATCCTGCATTGTTTGTATGAGCATACTGTGATCAAGCGTCTTTATGAAAGGAGGCACGAGTGTCAATTAAGGAAGGAGGTATGATAATGGAAGCAGAGTTAGAGGCTGACTATGCTATTCTGCTGGCTTCAAATATGGTAGAGGGAAGCACCAGCCAAGGAATTTAAGCAACCCCAGAAGCTAGAAATATGAGAAAATAGATCCTCTCCTAGGGCCTTCAGAGTGAAGGGGTCCTTGCAGATTTACTTAGATTTCTGTCCTCAAGATAATAAATTTATATTGTTTTAAGCCACTAAATTTACAGTAATTTGTTAAAGAAACTACATCACACACACACACACACACACACACATACATCTGTGTGTCTGTACATGTGTGTATTTATCAGCAGATTAAGGGTTCAAAAACAAAGAAGACAAAATAGTCCTTGAAGAGATTAGCATCCTGGTTTCTTGTCCTTTGGGCTGTAAATTATCTGGGTGGCTCAACCAATCTCAAGCATTAGATTCGGTTTAAGGGTGCAAAGACTGGTAGTGACATAATGCACAAAAAGAATTTATTGAAATTTCTATAGAAGGAAGATATTACAAAAACAGGCATTTAATTAAGAATGAAAAATATGGGTTAAAGCTCAACACTTAAAAAACAAACAAACAGACAAAAAACTAAGATCATGGTATCAGGTCTCATTACTTTATGGCAAATAGAAAGGAAACCTGGAATCAGTGACAGATTTTATATACTTAGGCTCTTGTGCACACTAGGACCCAGAAGAAAGGAGCAGTAACCCCACAAGAGACTGACCCAGACATGCCCATGAGTGTCCAGGAGTCTCCGGCAAAGGCCTGGGTCAGTGGTGGCCTGCTGCAGAGTCAGGGGCACTGAGTGCAGCAGTGCATGCCTCGGAGCTTTTCAAGGAGTTCTCCATTATCTTCATTAACTCCACCATAGTTTCCCCTCAGGTCAGACAACAGGGAGGGAAAACAGACCTGCCTATCAACAGAAACTGGATTAAAGATTTGTTGAACATGGCCTCGCCAATGAGAACAAGACCCAGTTTCCCCCTCAGTAGGTTTCCCTATCAGGAAACTTCCATAAGCCTCTTATCATTATCCATCAGAGGGCAGACAGAATGAAAACCACAATCACAGAAAACTAACCAAAGTGATTACATGGACCACAGCCTTGTCTATCTCAATGAAACTATGAATCATGCCCTGGAGGGCCACACAAGACTGACAGGGCAGACAGTTCTGACCAAACGTGGTCCACTGGAGAAGGGAGTGGCAAACCACTTCAGTATTCTTGCCATGAGAACCCCATGAACAGTATGAAAAGGCAAAAATGTAGGACACTGAAAGATGAACTCCCCAGGTCGATAGATGCCAAATATGATACTGGAGAAGAGTGGAGAAATAACTCCAGAAAGAATGAAGAGACGGAGCCAAAGCAAGAAAAGAAAAAAACAAACAAACAAAAAACACCCAGTTGTGGATGTGACTGGTAAAGGAAATAAAGTCCGATGCTATAAAGAATGATATTGCATAGGAACCTGGAATGTTAGGTCCATGAATCAAGGCACATTGGAAGTGGTCAGACAGGAGAAGGGAAGAGTGAACACAATATTTTAGGAATCAGTGAACTAAAATAGCCTGCAATGGGTGAATTTAACTCAGATGACCATTATATCTACTACTGGGGGCAAGAATCCCTTAGAAGAAATGGAGTAGCCATAATAGTCAACAAAAGGGTCCAAAATGCACTGTTGGATGCAGTCTCCAAAAACCCAGAATGCTCTCTGTTCATTTCAAAGGCAAGCCATTCAATATCACAGTAATCCAAGTCTATGCCCTTACCAGTTATGCTGAAGTAGAACTTTTCTATAAAGACCTACAAGGCCTTCTAGAACTAAAACCCAAAAAAGATGTCCTCTTCATGATAGGGGACTGGAATGCAAAAGTAGGAAGTCAAGAGCTACCTGGAGTAACAAGCAAAGTTGGCCTTGGAGTACAAAATGAAGGAGGTCAAAGGCTAACAGAGTTTTGCCAAGAGAATGCACTGATCAGAGCAAATAGCCTCTTCTAACAACACAAGAGACTTTACACGTGGACACAACCAGATGGTCAACACAGAAATCAGATTGATTATATTCTTTGCAGCCAAAGATGGAGAAGCTCTATACAGCCAACAAAAACAAGACCAGGAGCTGACTGTGGCTCAGATCATGAACTCCTTATTACCAAATTCAGACTTAAGTTGAAGAAAGTAGGGAAAACCACTAGACCATTCAGGAATAACCTAAATCAAATCCCTTATGATTATACAGTGGAAGTGACAAATAGATTCAAGGGATTAGATCTGATAGACAGAGTGCCTAAAGAACTATGGATGGAGGTTTGTGACATTGTACAGGAGGCAGTGATCAAGACCATCCACAAGAAAAAGAAATGCAAAAAGGCAAAATGGTTGTCTGAGGAGGCCTTACAAATAGCTGTGAAAAGAAGAGAAGCAAAAAGTAAAGGAGAAAAAGAAAGATATACCCATTTGAATGTAGAATTCCAGAGTATAGCAAGGAAAAGAAAGACTTCCTCAGTGACCAATGCAAAGAAATAGAAGAAAACAATAGAACTGGAAAGACTAAAGTTCCCTTCAAGAAAATTAGAAATACCAGGAAACATTTCTTGGAAAGATGAACATAATAAAGGACAGAAATGTTATGGACCTAATAGAAGCAGAAGATATTAAAAGAGGTGCAAGAGTACACAGAACAACTATACAAAAAAGATCTTCATGACCCAGATAACCACGATAGTGTGATCCCTCACCCAGAGCCAGACATCCTGGAATGGGAAATCAAGTGGACGTTAGGAAGCATCACTACAAATAAAGGCGATGCCAAATAATGTACAAACTACCACACAATTGCACTCATCTCACACACTAGCAAAGAAATGGTCAAAATTCTCCAAGTCAGGCTTCAACAGTATGTGAACCATGAACTTCCAGATGTTCAAGATGGATTTAGAAAAGGCAGAGGAACCACAGATCAAATTGCCAACATCTGCTGGATCATCAAAAAAAACAAGACAACTGAAGAAAAAAACATCTTTCAGCTTTATTGATTTTGCCAAAACCTTTGACTGTGTGGATCACATTGCACTGTGAAAAATTCTTAAAAAGATGGGAATACCAGACCACCTGACCTGCCTCCTGAGAAATCCATATGCAGGTCAAGAAGCAACAGTTAGATCTGGACATTGAACAACAGACTGGTTCCAAGTTGGGAAATGAGTATGTCAACGCTATATTTTGTCACTCTGCTTATTTAACTTATATGCAGAGTACATCATGTGAAATGCCAGGCTGGATGAAGTGCAAGCTGGAATCATGATTGCCAGAATAAATATCAATAACCTCAGATATTCAGATGACACCACCCTTATGGCAGAAAGTGACAAAGAGCTAAAGAGCCTCTTGATGAAAATGAAAGAGGAGAATGAAAATGTTGGCTTAAAACTCAACATTCAGAGAACTAAGATCATGGCATCCAGTCCCATCACTTCATGGCAAATAGATAGGGAAACAATAGAAACATTGAAATATTTTATTTTGGGGGATTCTAAAATCACTGCAGATGATGACTGCAGCCATGAAATTAAAAGATGCTTACTTCTTGGAAGAAAAGCTAAGACCAACCTAGGCAGAGTATTAAAAAGCAAAGACATTGCTTTACCAACAAAGGTCCGTCTAGTCAAGGCTATGATTTTTCCAGTAGTCACATATGGATGTCAGAGTTGTACTATAAAGAAAGCTGGGCACCGAATAATTGATGCTTTTGAATTGTGGTGTTGGAGAAGACTCTTGAGTCCCTTTCACTGCAAGGAGATCTAGCCAGTCAATCCTAAAGGAAATCATTCCTGAATTTTCATTGGAAGGGCCTATCCTGAAGCTGAAACTGCAATATTTTGGCCATCTGATGTGAAGAACCAACTCATTGGAAAAGACCCTGATGCTGGGAAATATTGAAGGTAAGAGGAGAAGAGGACGGCAGAGGATGAGATACTTGGATGGCAATACTGATGCGGTGGGCATGAGTTTGAGTAGGCTTCAGGAGTTGGTGATGGACAGGGAAGCCTGGCGTACTGCAGCCCATGCGGTCTCAGAGATGGACATGACTGAGCGACTGAACTGTCTGACTGATGATGCTCCAAAATCACCACAGATAGTGACTGCAGGCATGAAATTAAAGGACACTTGTTCCTTGGAAGAAAAGCTATAAGAAACATAGACAGCATATTAAAAAGTAGAGGCATAAGTTTGTTGACAAAGGTCCATATAGTTAAAGCCATAGTTTTTCCAGTAATATATGGATGTGAGAGTTGGAGTATAAAGAAGTTTGAGACTGAAAAGCTTATGCTTTCAAATTGTGGTGTTTGAGAAAACTGTTGAGTGTCCCTTGGACAGCAAGGAGATCAAGCAAGTCAATGCTAAAGGAAATCAACCCTGAATATTCATTGGAAGGATTGATGCTGAAGCTGAATCTCCCATACTTTGTCCACCTGATGCCAAGAGCTGACTTGGAAAAGATCCAGATGTTGTGAAGACAAAAGGAGAAGGGGATGCCTGAGGATGAGATGGTTAGTTAGCATCACCTGATTCAGGAGACAATGGGGGACAGAAGAGCCTGGGGTGCTGCAGTCCGTAAGGTTACAAAAAGTTGGAGAAGACTTAGCGAGTGAACAACGACAATGATATTTTTTTTTTTCTTCAAGTACAAAAATCAAAGACAGTTATAATCAGGAGCTTAAGGAAATATTTCTCATAAATAAGTGCCACCAGAGAAGTGGTGACAGAAATAAACATTTTCACTTTAAAAATAATTTGACCTTGCATTGTTGTACTCACAATAATTATTTAGTAAATATTGAAAGATTGTTTCACCTTCCACACTAGTTTTTCCCCAAACCGTAAGTTTTCCATTCTTCAGATCTCTAATTAGATTACACTTGCACTCTATTTCAATACATAATTTTTATTCTTTAGGTAATTTTAGATATTTGGTAATTTTTTAACATTTTTAATAAGACAATTCCTGAACTCAAGCATGAGCAAAAATGACTTTCAGATTTGTCAAAAATTAAAGACAGTTTTGAATCATTTAGTGTTTTGTACACAAAATTTTCTTCTTCTAGACGTCATAAAATTTTCTCTATAGTGTTCTGTTACCAGTACTTGAGAAGGGAAGTATGACATTTTGCATTACCCTTTGTTAGAAATTTTGCTTTTCTGCCTGGCTTTTTTATTTTTATAACTTTTGTTGACACTAAAAACTTTAAGATGGAAGTATATTTTGAAATAGAGCAAACAGGTTATGTTTCTACATGGAATACCTTTCCTTAGATATTAAACTGCCCCTCCATCACATTTTTTCAGTCGTAGCCCCAGTATTGCATTTGTAAGGAGATCTTTCTCAACCATATTATTTAAAAGTAGAAACCAGCCTTTCCCTTCTAACATTTTCTTTATTTGCTGTTCTCCTGACCATTTATTATCTTCTAATATATAGCTTACCTAATATATTATGTTTGCCTTTACTAGAATTGCATCTTCCCTGAAAGCTCGGTTGGTAAAGAATCGCCTGCAATGCAGGAGACCCTGGTTCAATTCCTGGGTCAGGAAGATCCGCTGGAGGAAGGAGAGACTACCCACCCCTTTATTCTTGGGCTTCCCTGGTGGCTCAGCTGGTAAAGTATCTGCCTGTATGCAGGAGGCCTGGGTTGGGAAGATCTCCTGGAGAAGGGAAAGGCTACCCACTCCAGTATTCTAGCCTGGATAATTCCATGGACTGTATTGTCCATGGGGGTGCAAAGAGTCGGACACTACTGAGTATTTTTCACTTATTAGAATTTAAGCTCCATGAAGGTAGGAAATTTGATCTGTTTGTTTACTGACATTTCCAACAAGTAGAATATTTGTAGAATAAATGAATACTTAATGAATTATTTTGTGACCCTTATTTATATATTTTTGCATTGCTTGAATACTGTTGGTCTGAAGATTTAAGTGTTTCTTTATGTAATGGAGACTTCCCTGGTGGCTCACATGGTAAAGCGTATGCCTACAATGTGGGAGACCCGGGTTCGATCCCTGGGTTGGGAAGATCCCCTGGAGAAGGAAACGGCACCCCACTCCAGTAATCTTGCCTGGAAAATCCTATGGACGGAGGAAACTGGTAGGCTAACGTCCATAGTGTCCCAAAGAGTTGGACATGACTGAGCGACTTCACTTTCACTTTCTTCACTTTATGTAACGGAAACTTTCTTCTATTATTTTACTGTTGTTGTATACATTTAGAGACTTCAGAGTAGCCTTTTCATCTGAAATATACTTTTTTCCATAGAGTTGGTATAAATTTTTTTCTGTTTGTCTGTAAATAGTTCAGTATTAGGATTTGGAATGAAGTGTAAGATTTTTAGATTTTCTTCCAGGACTCCACTTCAATCAAAGAGGCCAAACTAGATTTAAATTTACTTGCGTTATACTTTGTTACTCCAGGTACCCAGTGACCTGCATAATGCATCAGAGCTGAAGTCAGTAAGTGCCTGATTTTTAACATCTTTGTTATTCGTTTACATGAATCCAACTACTTAGGTGAAACAGGGATCCAATTCTTCGCCTGGCTCAGTTTTCCAAGTTCAAAATGAGCTATCACAATGTTCCAGTTCTATTCTTGTGAAACTGTCCAAGTGAACTATTAATATAAACTTGGAATAAACTTCTCACTGCTTCATCACTCTGTTTAGTTTTTGAGGCCTCATGAGGTTCTTAAAAATCATATTCGAATCCATGTATGCTCTAATCCTACTATGACCTGTTTACTTGGTTCTATAAAGGGCTCTTTCTCATATTTTGGATCAATCTTTGTCTCTAGTATGACTTTTGGGATTGAGTTTTCAGTATAGTTTTTTTAATGGTAAATATCTCAAATTTTGTGGCATATGGTTTTTCACCATTTCCTAGTTAGTATGGAAATTTCCCTTGTTTATTTTTGAAATTCTAGTCATAATTACAATAGGCATCCTATAGCTGCGTGTGCTCATGTCGGAGCTAATGAGAAGCAAATGGGAATTTCATTTTGTCAAGTATGCCAAGTGTAAGATTTTATATTTTGGCATAAGTGTTTTAAAGACAATACCAGCCTGGAAATTATATCAAACAATGTCTAGATAGAATAGCCTTGAGAATAGGAGGCCTTAACAATAGTTTTTGTATAATTAACTCTACAATAGATCTTCAGACTTGTTTTTGTTGACTTTTCAAACCCATTCTGTTTTCTTTCTCTCTTTTTTATTTTTTTTCTTTTTCAATCAGGTATACTTAACTGCTTTCCCCATTTCACAAATATTTCAAATTTCTTCCCAAATTCTTGAACATGACAACCTAATAATTGCTATATTCACTTTCATTTGTAGATGTAAGGTCTATTTATATAGGTTTTCTAAAGTTTGTAAAATATGATTTTCTAAATTCTAAATATGGCTAGTATTTCTTTTGATCCCTATTAATGACTGAATCATAACAATTTTTCACCAGAAATATTAAATGTTAAGTCAAATAGCTGATCATCAGTCCATATGCTATCCATTATTTGATCCAAGTATCTCTAAACTTCAGTTCTTATGTATAAAATGTTCAGATTCAACTAGATAATATTAAAGCTTCATTCAGACACTAAAAATTCTTATGACTTTCCTGTCACTCACCAGTTCCTTTCTTGTTGGATGGAATTAAGTTAAAAATAAAAGTCTTTTTACACTGTGACTCATGGGAATGTAAATTTTTTTAAATTAATCTTGACAACTTTAATTCAAATGAGAAGGAAAGAAAGGTTTCTTAGGTGACCACGGATTTTTTTTTTTAATCAGACTTACAAAAGGGAAGATTCATAAACTTTGAGAAATTAAAAAAAATGAATCCAAAGTTTTATACGAACTCTGGATAATATAAAAGAAGGAGACATAGAATGGACTGGGGTTTGTAACAAATGCTAACAAAAACAGTTGTTTTGTTCTATTTGTTTCCTTTCATTTGGTAATTAAAGAAAGAATGTTCTCTGTCTAGATATTGTTTTGTTAAGTGATGGCTGACAAAGCAGACTTTTAGGATCTTTCCTCTCCATAATAAAAATGATCTTTAAGCTGGAAACTTAAGTCTTAAAGGAAATTAAGCCTCAAAATATTCAGCTACACACACATTGATGCCCATAAACATGCACACAAAGCTGAAACAATCATTAAGAACAATTTGGAGCTATAATACACTGGCAACCACTATGCCCTAATAAACTTTTGATTTCTCAGGTGAAACAAAAATAACAGTAAACAAGGCAAAACAAAAAACTACCAGCTGCTAACTCAGCTAACTTAGCCCAAGCTCTGGAATCAGCCCATTTACTAGGTTTTTATCTGCCCTGTGGTACCAACTTGGTTCAATTTGAGGGTACCCTTATGATTGGTTTCAGTATGATCTTGAACCTTGATTCTCAAAATCATATGTTGTGAATAGGCTGTTGTGCTGTAACTTTTTGTCAACTAAACGAACACCTACCTGATACGAATAAAAGCCAAGAAACAAAACATCATATTTGCTTGCCTTAAAAAAAAAACAACTAAACTATCTCAACTCTAGAAACTTCTACCCTTTCTTCACTGGTAATTTATAAGAAAGGAGTAGATAAGAAGGAATATCAAAATAATATTTGGAGTGGCATTTGGCATTCTTGAAGTTTCTTTCTGGAGTTGAAATTAGTAATGTATAGTCAGTCTCACTGCAACTTTAAGCAGTGTTCTGTCAAGCTCAAAAGCTGTGTTCCTGATAGTAGTCACTTGTGCATGTGTGTGTATGTACTCAGTTGCTCAGTTGTGTCAACTTTTGGCAACCCCATGGATTGTAAGCTGTCAGGCTCCTCTCTCCATGGAATTTTCCAGGCAAGAATACCAGAGTGGATTGCCATTTGCTACTCCAGGGGATCTTCCTGAACTAGGGATTGAACCTGCTTCTCCTGTGTTTCCTGCACTGGCAGACAGATTCTTTATCACTGTGCCACCTGTACCTCCTTTAATCCTTATTTATTAGGCTCTGTCCTCAATGATGAATTTAATTCAACATAGGTAAATTCCAGTTTATATTTTTCTCTGTTTATGAAAAATATTCTCAATCATTAATAGTAAAACACAAGTTAATTCCTTCCCAGTCACTCTCAGTTGATATTATTAGTATCTATCTACCTGTGGTCTCTTGGAAAAGTATATGGGTCACTTTTTCTTTTTCCTTTCCTTTTTTTTTTTTTTTTCTTTTTTGTATTTAGTGGCATGTATTGGATGAGATCCAGCTAAATATTTTATTAAATGCACAAAAAATATAAGGAAGACTTGCCTTCTGAATTTTTTTAATTTCCCAATTTCTCTTAATTTCCTTAATTCAGATGAAAGTCTCATAAGACTAAAATCCATCTAACGTATATTAACTGTTGCATTATATGCTAAATTAAAGAATACTGTAACCTAAGTAACATCTGCCAAATCTTTGAAATTTAGTGGATAACTGTATTTTGATACAGAAATTGTGAGTGAATCGTGATCATGTTCTCCTTAAACTGTCTTTTTAGAGATGTTATAATGTGTTAAAAAGCTCTTGAATCTGACTAGGTTGGACAAACCTTTTGTTCTTAGAAAAGTTTTCTTTAAAGAACTTAAAAGCTAGAAAAACTTTCAGTCATGCCCTCTAAATTGAGGGGGTTGGACCTGCAGGATCTATAGTCTCTGCTGACTCTAAGATCTTATACTCTTAACATAGCTGTGGCCAGAAGTAGACTTATAAAAGAGGTTCAGTTCAGTTCAGTCACTCAGTTGTGTCCGACTCTCTGCGACCCCATGAATCGCAGCACGCCAGGCCTCCCTGTCCATCACCAACTCCCGGAGCTTACTCAAACTCATGTCCATCGAGTCGGTGATGCCATCCAGCCATCTCATCCTCTGTTGTCCCCTTCTCCTCCTGCCCCCAATCCCTCCCAGCATCAGGGTATTTTCCAATGAGTCAACTTTTCACATGAGGTGGCCAAAGTATTGGAGTTTCAGCTTTAGCATCAGTCCTTCCAGTGAACACCCAGGACTGATCTCCTTTAGAATGGACTGATCTTCGTTAGAATGTACTGGTTGGATAAAAGGGGTGGGCGGGGTGAAAGGATGATACAGGCACCTCTAATGAAGGAAAGGGAAGGCTTAGGAAAATTTTAAAAAGTCACAAAATGAATATTTTATCTTTTCTTTGTTATTAAGGCCCTAATGGCTTTTTGTTTGACTTCCTTTGTGACTATTTAAGTTCATTGAGAGTTATGTCTCTAAATGTTAGTGTTTTCTTCGCTCGGGGCTTCCCTGGTGGCTCAGACAATAAAGCGTGTGTCTACAATGCAGGAGACCCGGGTTCAATCCTTGGGTTGGGAAGATCCCCTGGAGAAGGAAATGGCAGCCCACTCCACTATTCTTGCCTGGAAAATCCCATGGACGGCAGAGCCTGGTAGGCTACTGTCCATGGGGTCTCAAAGAGTTGGACACAACTGAGCTACTTCACTTTACTTCACTTATTTCACTACAGTCAAGGTATTTAATAAATGTCAAAATAGACTGAACTCTCTTTATAAAAGTTAATTTATAAAGTTTTTACTTTGAGAGGAAGATCTTTAGAAAAATGTCTTAAAGTAGCATTAAATACTTGACATTCTTTCTTTACAAATAAAATATTTTCATAGTGTTTTAACAAGTTTTATTTTTCAATTGAGATGACATGCCTTTTTCTCAGAAATACTTTTTAAAAAGTTGAAGTGATAGTAGACTTACTATATATATTATTTAGCAATAGCTACTTTCACTTCCATGTACTCTAGTGTTACAAAAAATAATTTAGCTGTTTGGACATAAGCTTCAATGCTCATTCAAAAAATTATTTTAACATTGTGTGAGTTAGAGAAAAGAGCTAAAGAGTACCTAGTGTGGGAGACAAAATGGTCCCCTCAAAATGTCCATGCTTCAGTTCATAGACCCTGGTAATATATTACCTTACATGGCAAAAGGAACTTTCTAGTTGTGATTTCGGTTGCATTCATGTTGTCACTTCAGTCGTGTCCGAGTCTTTGGGACCCAATGGACCGTAGCTTACCAGGCTCCTCTGTCCATGGGATTCTCCAGGCAAGATTCCTGGAGTGGGTTGCTGTGCCTGCCCTCCTCCAGGGGATCTTCCTCACCCAAGGATCAAACTCTTAAATCTCCTGCCTTGGTGGGTGGGTTCTTTACTGCCAGTGCCACCTGGGAAGGTAGTTTAGGCTGTCGACCTTAAAGAAAGGAGAGTAGCTTGAATTATCCAAGGGTTCCAATGTAATTACATGAGCTTTTAAAAAAAATCAGAGAACTTTTCATAGCTGAAGAAAAAGTAACAGAGGAGGGAAAATCAGAGAGATTCTAAGTCTGAGAAAGTTAAGACCCGCCTTTGTTGGTTCTGAGTTGTGGGGTCCTATATGCAAGGATGAAACTGAGGCCTTTAAGGGTGAAGCATGGGTGTGTGCTAAATTGCTCCACTTGTCTCCGACTCTTTGTGACCCCAGGAACTGTAGCCAACCAAGTTTATCTGTCCATGGGATTCTCCAGGCAGGAATACTGAGGGGGTTGCCATGCCCTCCTCCAGGGGATCTTCCCAACCCAGGGACCAAATCCCAGTCTCTTATGTCTCCTGCATTGGCAGGTGAGTTCTTTACCACTAGTGCCACCTGGGAAGCCCCTAGGGATTATGAGTAGCCCCTAATTGAGAGCCAGGAAGAAAATAGTGACCACTATCCCTGGTGGCTCAGAGGATAAAACGTCTGCCTACAATGCAGGAGACCTGGGTTCGATCCCTGGGTTGGGAAGATCCCCTGGAGAAGGAAATGGCAACCCACTCCAGTATTCTTGCCTGGAGAATCCCATGGACAGAGGAGCCTGGTGGGCTACAGTCCACGGGGTCGCAAAGAGTCGGACACAACTGAGCGACTTCACTTCACTTATCCTATAACCAGCTGGGTTTAGCCAACAACCTGATTGAGCTTGGGGATAGGAAGAGATATATTCTAAAATCAGACTATATTCACTTGTGTTGTCTTTGCTGCTGCTGCTGCTGAGTCACATCAGTTGTGTCAGACTCTGTGTGACCCCATAAACAGCAGCCCACCAGTCTCCTGTCTCTGGGATTCTCCAGGCAAGAATACTGGAGTGGGTTGCCATTCCCCTCTCCAGTGCATGAAAGTAAAAAATGAAAGTGAAGTCACAGTCGTGTCCAACTCTTCATGACCCCATGGATCGTAGCCTACTAGGCTCCTCCGTCCACAGGACTTACCAGGCAAGAGTCTTTAAGTATACCTAATAGATGTTTCCTGATATCCTTCAAAATACTACAGATAGTAGATATTAACTACATCTGCTGAATAGAACCAAATGATCATGTTGACCATTGAGATAGCACTGATTATAATATCTGACACTTGATATATAGTAGAAATGTTATATTAGCATCTTCCTTCTATATAAATATCCCAACTGCAATTAATGCCATTCATTGGTATACTGGTACTGTGTTTTTAGGAATGTAGTTCCAGAAACTCACTGCTCAGTTTGCCCTTTAATGTCAGGTAAATCACAGCATTACAGAGAAAATAGCTTAGATCAAAGAAAGCCAAAACATTCAAGTCAATTAATTCATGAACTTCAATAGCCAGTGGATGGTGAGTCTCTAATTTATTTTAAAATGTGACAGTTGAAGCAAAAGGATGCTGGTTTAGAAAGTTGTATATGTGAAGCATTAGCTGAAAGAAGCACAGAGTTTGACTGAAGCACCAATTTTAGAATACTTTAAAACTCCATTCAACAGTGTTAGAAAGATAAATGAACAAAGAAAAATAAATGAAGGGGAAATATAAATTAAGAAAATATCTGATAAAGTATAAGAATCAAACTTCACTGTTGTAGTATTTCAGATTCTGTTTTATGTGTATTAGAGTAGACAAGAAGTTGTATTATTCATCAAAAGTGAAAGGGATTGAATTAAAATTAATAAGCCATAATGCTCCATATTGGGTTCATGCTTTAGAAGTTTAATGCAATAGCAATTGAATGGGCATTTTCTATAAATAAAGGAAGGGGATTATTATTTGAGCCCATATGTTAAGGGCCACTTCAATGCTACCAATTCTCAACTCTGTATTAAATAAAGTTTAAGACAGCATTCCAAAAACTAAGATCATGGCATCTAGTCCCATCATTTCATGGCAAATAATTGGGGAAACAGTGGAAACAGTGACAGACTTTATTTTTGGGGACTCCAAAATCAATGCAGATGGTAACTGCAGCCATGAAATTAAAAGATGTTTAGTTATGACCAACCTAGACAGCATATTAAAAAGCAGAGACATTACTTTGCCAACAAAGGTTCGTCTAGTCAAAGCTATATTTTTTCCAGTAGTCATATATAGATGTGAGAGTTGGATCATAAAGAAAGCTGAGCACTGAAGGATTGATGCTTTTGAACTGTTGGTGTTGAAGAAGACTCTTAAGAGTCCCTTGGACTGCAAGAAGATCCAACCAGTCCATCCTAAAGGAGATCAGTCCTGAGTGTTCCTTGGAAAGACTGATGCTGATGCTGAAACTCCAATACTTTGGCCACCTGATGTGAAGAACTGACTTATTTGAAAAGACGCTGATTCTGGGAAAGATTGAAGGCAGGAGGAGAAGGTAACAACAAAGGATGAGATGGTTGGATGTTATCACTGACTCAATGGACATGAGTTTGGCTAAACTCCAGGAGCTGGCAATGGACAGGGAGGCCTAGCATGCTGCAGTCCATGGGGTTGCAAAGAGTCGGACATGACTGAGCAACTGAACTGAACTGAATTGAAGTTTAAGACAAAGCTTATGTTACCTTACCAATTGCTCATGTAGTAATGATATGGTTTTCTTATCTGGAATAAAAATACCTTCACTGCATAGATTGTATTTTAAAGTTACGTTTTTAAAATAAGGATAAGTAATGTCATTTGCATGTTTCCTTCTAGAAATAAGCTGTAAAATCAGAATACCTTTAGTATTTGTAGTGATAGTTATCCTCTATGTTTTATTGCAGATAAGCTAAAAATATCAAATCTGCAGGGTCTGAAGGGAAGGTTTATATAACTTAAGATGTCTGTCCATGTTAGTAGAATAAGAGACTTTTATTATGTTATTTACATATGAATGATAAGTGGCTTCCCAGGTGTTGCTAGTGGTAAAGAATCCATATGCTAGTGCAGGAAAATTAAGAGACTCAGGGTTCAATCCCTGGCTGGGGAAGATCCCCTGGAGGATGGCAGGGCAACCCACTCTAGAATTCTTGCCTGAGAAATCCCATGAACAGAGGAACCTGGAGGGCTACAGTCCATGGGCTTGCAAAGAGTCAGATATGACTGGAGTGACATCATGAAGCACTATAATGAGGAGAAAAGCAAGGTAACATGGTCACAGTTTTTCAGCAGGTCAATCTAGACTTCACTAAAAGTGAAGAGAATTCTGTGATTAGCAATATTAAAAACACATTAGAAAAGTGTGTCAGGGCTAGCTAACTTAGGGAAGCATGATAACTTCCTTGAGCCTCAGTTTCCTTATTTCTAGAATGATGGCAGTAGAACTTATGTCCATGAAGTTTCTATGAAGATGCAGTTACATAATCTGTAAAGTCCTAGTCCATAATCACACAATAAATTTCAGCCTTATTTTATTATCATTAATGTTGTTATCATCATCAAAATGCCTTGCAATAGATTTGGTCTTGACAAAATTCCTTCCCAGAGTGAAGATCTTTATTCTGGCATCATCTTATATGGAGTAGAAATCTGCAAGGTAGGACCAAACTATGGTATCAACAATTAAAAATGTAAAATTTCATACTGAACCTAACTATTCATGTTTTCCACACCATTTCCAACTATGTCTACAAATTTTGGGAAGGAATTTTGGTTTCATGTGCTGGACAACTCAAGAGAAAAAGATAATATAAGGATATTAAAGCAGGCATTTGTGAAGGCATTTGATTCATATAATTCCTTCCTAAGTACCCATACCATGCCTTTTTTTTCCCTCTAAAATATGTAACAGAATGCTTTCCATGTCATCGGAATTCATGACTGAATGGAATTGAATATATATAGCTAGCAAAAGGAAAAACAAGAAAATTGAGTTATTCTCTTATTGTATATTGAGTGCAGCACTTTCACAGCATCAACTTTCAGGATTTGAAATATCTCAACTGGAATTCCATCACCTCCACTAGCTTTGTTCATAGTGATGCTTTCTAAGGCCCACTTGACTCCACTTTCCAAGATGTCTGGCTCTAGATTAGTGATCACATCATCATGATTATCTGGGTCATGAAGATCTTTTCTGTACAGTTCTTCCGTGTATTCTTGCCACCGCTTCTTAATATCTTCTGCTTCTGTTAGGTCCATACCATTTCTTTCCTTTATCAAGCCCATCTTTGCATGAAATTTTCCCTTGGTATCTCTAATTTTCTTGAAGAGATCTCTAGTCTTTCCCATTCTGTTGTTTTCCTCTATTTATTTGCATTGATCGCTAAAGAAGTCTTTCTTATCTCTTCTTGCTATTCTTTGGAACTCTGCATTCAGATACTTATATCTTTCCTTTGCTCCTTTGCTTTTCACCTCTCTTCTTTTCACAGCTATTTGTAAGGCCTGTTTGCTGCACTCAATATGCCAGCAAATTTGGAAAAGTCAGCAGTGGCCACAGGACTGGAAAAGATCAATATTCATTCCAATTCCAAAGAAAGGCAATGCCAAAAAATGCTCAAACTACCGCGCAATTGCACTCATCTCACATGCTAGTAAAGTAATGCTCAAAATTCTCCAAGCCAGGCTTCAGCAACACGTGAACCATGAACTCCCTCATGTTCAAGCTGGTTTTAGAAAAGGCAGAGGAACCAGAGATCAAATTGCCAACATCCGCTGGGTCATGGAAAAAGCAAGAGAGTTCCAGAAAAACATCTATTTCTGCTTTATTGACTATGCCAAAGCCTTTGACTGTGTGGATCACAATAACTGTTGAAAATTCTTAAAAAGATGGGAATACCAGACCACCTAACCTGCCTCTTGAGAAATCTGTATGCAGGTCAGGAAGCAACAGTTAGAACTGGACATGGAACAACAGAATGGTTGCAAATAGGAAAAGGAGTACATCAAGGCTGTATATTGTCACCCTGCTTATTTAACTTCTATGCAGAGTAAATCATGAGAAACGCTGGACTGGAAGAAACACAAGCTGGAATCGAGATTGCTGGGAAAAATATCAATAACCTCTGATATGCAGATGACACCACACTTATGGTAGAAAGTGAAAAGGAGCTAAAAAGCCTCTTGATGAAAGAGAAAGAGGAGAGCGAAAAAGTTGATGTAAAGCTCAACTTTCAGAAAACAAAGATCATGGCATCCGATCCCATCACTTCATGGGAAATAGATGGGGAAACAGTAGAAACAGTCTCAGACTTTATTTTTTTGAGCTCCAAAATCACTGCAGATGATGACCGCAGCCATGAAATTAAAAGATGCTTACTCCTTGGAAGAAAAGTGATGACCAACCTAGATAGTATATTCAAAAGCAGAGACATTACTTTGCCGACTAAGGTCCATCTAGTCAAGGCTATGGTTTTTCCTGTGGTCATGTATGGATATGAGAGTTGGACTGTGAAGAAGGCTGAGCGCCAAAGAATTGATGCTTTTGAACTGTGGTGTTGGAGAAGACTCTTGAGAGTCCCTTGGACTGCAAGGAGATCCAACCAGTCCATTCTGAAGGAGATCAGCCCTGGGATTTCTTTGGAAGGAATGATGATAAAGCTGAAGCTCCAGTACTTTGGCCACCTCATGCGAAGTGTTGACTCATTGGAAGAGACCCTGATGCTGGGAGGGATTGGGGGCAGGAGGAGAAGGGGACGTCCAACGATGAGATGGCTGGATGGCATCACGGACTCAATGGACATGAGTCTGAGTGAACTCCAGGAGTTGGTGATGGACAGGGAGGCCTGGCGTGCTGCGATTCATGGGGTCGCAAAGAGTCGGACACGACTGAGTGACTGAACTGAACTGAACTCTTATTGTACTCTTCCAGATTTGAGGCTTAAAATTAAAACAACAACAACAGCAGCAATAACAACAATCTGTATTCTTCAATGTCTTCTTGGCTTCACAAATATAACAAGTACCTACATGGATCTTGAGTAGAGGCAATGATGTGTTTCAGGAAAGCTTCATATATTAGATGATTTAATTTTTTAAGCCTTTAAACAGTCTGAAAGTGAAAGTCACTCTGTGGTGTCTGACTCTTTGCAAACAGTCCATAGAATTCTCCAGGCCAGAATACTGGAGTGGGTAGCCTTCCCCTTCTCTAGGAGATCTTCCTAACCCAGGGATCAAACCCAGGCCTCCCACATTGTGGGTGGATACTTTACCAGCTGAGCCACAAGGAAAGCCCAAGAATACCTGAGTGGGTGGCCTATCCCTTCTCCAGTGGATCTACCAGATGCAGGAATAGAACTGGAGTCTCCTGCATTGCAGTCAGATTCTTTACCAACTGAGCTATCAGTGAAGCCAGTCTGTATACAATTAATTGAGGGAAAGCATTAAGTTGCATTTAGATCATCCTTAATTTAAACTTGAAAATCAACTCTCCAGACCTGTATTTTTTTTTTCTTTTTTTTTCCTTTGTCTAAAGTAAAAGCTCAGAGAAGGTAATAGCAACCCATTCCAGTACTCTTGCCTGGAAAATTCCATGGACGGAGGAGCCTGGTAGGCTGCAGTCCATGGGGTCATGAAGAGTCGGATATGACTGAGTGAATTCACTTTCATTTCTCACTTTCATGCATTGGAGAAGGAAATGGCAACCCACTCCAGTGTTCTTGCCTGGAGAATCCCAGGGATGGGTGAATCTGGTGGGCTTCCATCTATGGGGTCACACAGAGTCAGACACAACTGAAGCGACTTAGTGCAGCAGCAAAAGAAAAACTGACTTTTAGGAACAAACTGGGGCAGAGATTTTTCCCAGGCATGATTGTGTGTTACTGGTAAATCTCCCTTTTGATGGCCCTTTTAATAGGAAAGACTCCTTTAAGTCTAATTGCTCACACACAAAATAAAGGGCCTCTTACCTCTCTTCAGATAGCTTGTTAATATAACTTGCAGTTATTTAATAATGGCTTCAAGGCACTTAGCCTTTTCCTTTCCTCTGTTTTATTAGCCAAATCAATAAAGTGACTTTTTAAACTAAGTCATTCACTAGTTTTTTTTTTTTTTTTTTTTTTCCTGGAACATAAAGAGGTTTTAAACTGGTTATATAAAGAATTCTTTACTTCCCCCACCCCACTCTCCTTCATCCCCCACTTCCATAAGGTTATTTTTGAGTTTCTTTCTATTTCTTCTATTCTTTCTACTCTATGATATAATTTTAATGAATGTGAAAATAGTGGATTGAACCATTCTTCCATAATACCTAATGAAACACACACACCAATAAAGGTAAAGAAAAATAAATAAATACAACAGAAAACCAAAAATTTAGAGTTACAAATACAGAAAGAGGGATATCTTTATACCATATACTCTGAAAAGTTTTACCAATATAAAACACAGAGGTCCTCCTTCCTGTTCATGTATTCACACAAACACACACAACACACATACACAGAGAAACATGCATGCATGATAAGGAAGAATAGATCAAATCTTGAGTATTATCATTAATAACTCAGAATTCTATAAAAACAGTGAAATATCTTGGGATTTGAAGTTCCACATTATATGTCATAAGGTAGATAACATTATTAGACCTTTAAAGGACAAGTTGTTTCTGACTCTACTGTACTTGTTTCTGACCAGGAGCAGTACTTATTAGGGGGAAAAAGTAGAATGCCTCAAGAATTGGGTGTACATGATTACATGGAGTGGGCCCTGGTCAGAGTATTGAATAGCATGTCCAAAAGCAACCAAGCTTAAAATCACTGCCACTCCTGCCTTGAAAGAAGTGTAATATAATCTAAGTGTATGTCATCCTTCTTCCACCTAATCCTCTGATCTATGGAAACATGAGTTTTAATCATATGTGTTTCTAAAACTGTAGCTTAAAAAAAATAAATTGTCAGAGTATTTTCCTGGATTTTAACCCCTTGAACTTTAGTTTCTTCATTTTAAAATGGAATAACACTTATTGTATTGTATTGTTGTGGCAAGTACCGAATATTAAGGCAAAATGATACTTGGAAATGTTAATTCCACTATATGATAGAGGATGTTTGGTTTTTATATCAACTTTTCACGTACTGTCATCAAGATTAAAAAGCTACAAGAATATTACATGTCAGAAAAGAAAAACGAATTGATTACAACCCAATATCCAATATAAAAAATAATGAGCAGCTATTATTTCCTTTGATATTTATTTTCAATGAAGACATTTTTGCATTAAATCATGATTCATTAAATATATTTTAGATATTTATATTTAACTATATCTTTATGATTGTGTACAGTTAATAAATTTAACACTTGTAATGTGATAGGTAGATCAGTTCAGTTCAGTCACTCAGTCGTGTCCGACTCTTTGTGACTCCATGAATTGAAACACACCAGGCCTCCTTGTCCATCACCAACTCCCAGAGTTCACTCAAACTCATGTCAATTGAGTCGGTGATGCCATCCAGCCATCTCATTCTCTGTCATCTCCTTCTCCTCCTGCCCCCAATCCCTCCCAGCATCAGAGTCTTTTCCAATGAGTCAACTCTTTGTATGAGGTGGCCAAAGTATTGGAGTTTCAGCTTTAGCATCAGTCTTTCCAAAGAACACTCAGGACTGATCTCCTTTAGAATGGACTGGTTGGATCTCCTTGCAGTCCACGGGACTCTCAAGAGTCTTCTCCAATACCACAGTTCAAAAGCATCAATTCTTTGGCACTCTGCTTTCTTCACAGTCCAACTCTCACATCCATACGTGACCACAGGAAAAACCATAGCCTTGACTAGACGGACCTTTGTCGGCAAAGTAATGTCTCTGCTTTTTAATATGCTACCGAGGTTGGTCATAACTTTCCTTCCAAGGAGTAAGTGTCTTTTAATTTCATGGCTGCAATCACCATCTGCAGTGATTTTGGAGCCCCCCAGAAAAAGTCTGACACTGTTTCCCCATCCATTTTCCATGAAGTGATGGGACCAGATGCCATGATCTTAGTTTTCTGAATGTTGAGCTTTAAGCCAGCTTTTTCACTGTCCTCTTTCACTTTCACCAAGAGGCTTTTTAGTTCATTTTCACTTTCTGCCTTAAGAATAGTGTCATCTGCATATCTGAGGTTGTCGATATTTCTCCCAGCAATCTTGATTCCAGCTTGTGCTTCTTCCAGCCCAGCGTTTCTCATGATGTATACAACTGAGTAAAACTAAGGTTCAAATGTGTCCTGGTTTGTTTGGTGAGTTATCACAATAAGCAGCTTGAGAAGATATCTATTCATATATAGGGCTTGAGAGGAAGCAGCCTTTTAGTAGATTTTACATTTTGGCAAACACGACCAATACAGAGAACAAGAGGGGAATTGTGATGTTATCTATATCATATACATATTATACATACATAGAATATATATGCTAATATATATTTGCTGCCCAAATAATGTATATCCATCTATATCTGTCCCTTTAGAAAAAGTGTCTTGAGGCCAGAGATAAAGGGACAAGTTTTACTTTCTTCCCATAAAGCGGATAGTCCTCTGTAGCTGTATGAGCTGTGTTCTGAAATGGCCTCATGGATAAATAGATATCAATCAGGAGGACTGAAGAAGTAAAATAATGTATAGGGACTATTCATGAACAACCACAACTTGAAACCCCTAGATATAAAGAGACTTGAGAGAAAAAATCCACCAATCTCTGTTATGCATGTGTGTCCAAGCATCAAGGAAAATTTTAATTGTTTCCTTTAATGTAATCTCTCTTAATATGATATTTTTTACCCAAGAGGTAGTATGACTTGGATATTTTCTAATTATGAATCCTTTAAAACAAGAAGAATGCTACTACCTATATATACCTTCATTTTGAAAAGATAAGTGACACTTTGTATTAAGAAATAATGGTGATCTTCCTTCCACAAGGTTGCTTTAATGAACATTCACTGGACAACTCCTTATTTGTGAGCCACTGATGATAATGTTTGATTGTTTTGCTTTGTTTTCTATTTCAACTTGTGTGGTACATGATCTCTGATAGCCTAAGTTAAGTAGTACCATTCAAATATCCACAGTTAATAAATTTGTCAAATAGGAGATTAATTAAATGATTACTATCTACTAGAAACTGTGCTAGACAGTGGGAATTTATAGTAACGAAGGCTGACATTATTCCTTTCCTTCACTCTGGTTGGGAAGAAAGCCATTGTAGTAATTTCAAATGTGGTGAATTTTACAAATAGGGATGTACTTCATTCTATAGGGGAACTTACAGTGAGAAACTAAACTAGCCTGGAGTTTCAGGGAAGTTCTTTTCTTATGCAAGTGAAAATAAGGAAAGACTTTTAAATTGGAAAAATGTAAATTGGATAAAAAGTAGTATTCTAAGCAAAAGGAAATGTATGTGTGATAGCCTTAGGCAAGAGGAGAAGGCATATTCAAGACACTGTTAGAAACCAATAAAGTTAGAACACACAGGCAAGTAGGAGATATAGGAAGATGAAGCTTATGAAAAAGCCTAGGATAAATTATGGAGGGGCTTTTAAGAAAAAAGAACCTTAGATATTTATCATAACTTCAGTAGAAAGCCACTGAAGATGTTTAAGCAAGGGGATGAATCACACAGATTTGCTTTTTTGAGGAAGAACTAACAGATATAAATTAATTAATTTCAATTCAGTGATGCCATAGTATTTAAACCAGTAAGTGTCAATCAACAACATTAATATTTGAAACTTCATTGACTGTGTAGCAGATACAAGGGAACTTAAATGTGCCAATGATGGGAATCAGTACTTAATGAAAAATATAGTTACATCCAGGAATTTTTCAGACTTTATAATTCTTTCATTGAATTTCTTGCCTATGTCATGTTGACCTCTTCTCCAGAAGAAGGTTCATTTATTGTTAGCTTCAGTAAGTTACCTAAAGGGCAGAGGTGGGGCGTGTGGTCAGACTTTGTTCTCTCTTGATTCTCTCCCCATTTTTTCTTTGCCTGTGCTTCCTGTCTGCAGAAGCAGGGAATGGAGGGAGAAAGGCAAAGAAAATACTTGCCCAGATAAGAAAATCACACATTAGCTGCAAATTTGGGGGCCCATGATTTGTTTGGTATAGGTATATTTTTCTTCAAACTGCTTTGCCATTGGCTTTCAGAGAGCTGTTTGTATCCAATGCTCTTTCTCCCAAGTGGTGCACTTGCTGGTTTTTGTTTGTTTTTTTTTTAAAGACTGGCCCCAAATACTGCCCCTCCTGCCACAGAGTTCTCTAATTTTGGTGAGCCTATCAAGGTTGGCATGCTTTTTTAAGCCACCTTCTTAGAACTTTTCCTCTGTTTTACACCCCACTACTGCAGGTGCCCATTGCTTCCCATTCCTTCTTCCCCTCAGAGAAAAGCATGTACCCTCTCACACCAAGAAGTGGGAATCATGGCTGCTGTATTCTCAGCCTTACTATGATTCTTCTTCCTTTTACATCCTTGTACTGTAGGACACCCATCACCAGTGTGAAGGCTTATCAAAATTCAGTGGTGTTTTCTCAACTTAGGTGTCAAAGGGATTATTAAGGTAATGGGAACATTTGGTTCAACTTTTCTTCTCTTTTCCTTATAGAAAAAGAGGAAGAAAAGTATTAATGCTTCATAAAATATTCTCAAGATGTCAATTCCCTTCTTTTACTTCCTGCAAAGACAAAAAAAAACCGGTTTAGTAGGGAAGTTGACGTGGATTATATGGGTCTGGCATCAAAAACAGGACCATAAGGAGCATGGTGCCTTTCTCTGCAGCTATGAATTATTTTTACTATGTAGCTATACTTTCTGCTCATTCCTCTGACAGGAATAGCAGGGGTGTCTCAGTCACCTTCCCACACATATCCTTCTGGCTAGAGTGAGAAGAATGGGTGAAAAGGTAGAAAGAAAAAATGTAATGAAAACATGGGAGGGAAATGCAAAACTATGGGATTAATCAGGGGAGAAACATGAATGGCTTTATAGACAATGGAATATTGAAATTAGAGAAAAGTAGAAGGATTCAGTATGAGAATGACAGAGAGAGAGAGAGAGCTCTTATAGCTAATAGGTGTGTAGGACTGGTAGGCTGCAGTCCATGGGGTGGCTAACAGTCGAACACGACTGAGCAACTTCTTTTTCACTTTTCACTTTTATGCATTGGAGAAGGAAATGGGAACCCACTCCAGTGTTCTTGCCTGGAGAATCCCAGGGATGGGGAGCCTGGTGGGCTGCCGTCTATGGGGTCGCACAGATTCGGACACGACTGAAGCGACTTACCAGCAGCAGCAACTGATCTTTTAGATTAGTAATGAATATGTGTTTGTTCACTTATTCATCTATTTATTGTACAGTGTCTATGGCAACATGTTAGGAGGGACTGTGTTAAGAAGAAGGATAAAGTTAATAGGATAGAACAGGCCTTTGATCTCAAACAACCTGTAATCCATTGCAATATTTGCAAAATCATGCTCTGTGAGCAACAATAGTCCAGCGTTTAGCAACACAAGGTTTGGAAGAAAACACCTGGCTTTGAACTCTACCTGTATTAATTATAAAATGTGTTGCCTTGAGAATTTACATACTTTCTGCCTTAGAATTTTTTTGTTTTTTTAATCTAAAAAATGATATCTTTCAGGGAACTCTGCCCAATATTATTTGGCAGCTTGAATGGGAGGGGATTTGGGGGATAATGGATGGATACATGTATATGTATGGCTGAGTCCCTTTGCTGTCCACCTGAAACTATCACAACATCGTTAATTCACTATCCAATATGAAATTGTTTTAAAAAAATAAATATAAAAATGGTGTCTTTAAAAATGTTTAAAACTGAGTTTTAGTGATTGATATTATTCATATTAAGAAGACCCTTTTTTTCATTATTATCACTCTAAGGATGAGAATAATATTTTTTACAGATTCCTATGTTTCTCCTCCCTAGAATACTGCATAGCACAAAATAATTGTTAAAATATTAGTTAAATAATAAATGTTATTTGTTTATAAATTAATAAAGTCAGCACTTACTAATATAAGGTTACAAAACTTTGAGCTGAACAAGAGTCAATTGACATCATAAGTGACATAATTCAGAGAGCTGCTAAAATGCCAGAGTGCTTTATATAATTTGAAGGTATTTCTCACTCTTACTTGGTCACACAGCCTGTGTCTTGTGGTAAATTTCTTGACACTATTATTCTGATAAAGAAAGACTTTGGGAATTACTCATCAACTGTGTGATAAATAAAATGTTTAGTGAAAAAATACATTGCTATTTTTTGTTGAGGACTACAAAACAAATCCAGAAAAGAAAAATAAGTAAAGATGTATTTTAAAATAATCATTATATTTAATAAGTATATATGTACTATAGAAGTACATATATTAAATTTCCTATAAAATTTCATAATATGTTTGGTATTAATTATATACTAAAGAAATATGTTTTTTTGAGGATGACTTACTTAAGCAAAAATATATTTATTAAACTAGCAGGATAGAAGTCAGAACACTCTAAAATGTTTATATTAATATGAGGAAAAGGGCTTTCCTGGTGGTTGTCGGTAAAGAATCTGCCTGCAGTCAGGAGACCCAGGTTTGATCCGTGGGTCAGGAAGATCCCCTAGAGAAGGGAATGGCAACCTGCTCCAGTATTATTGCTTGGAGAATCCCAGGGACAGAAGAGCCTGGCAGGCTTAGTCCATGGGGTCGCACAGAGTTGGACATAACTGAGTGACTAACACACACACAATGAGGAAAAGCGTCTTTAACATTTTACTTTAATTTAAAAAAATCTAAATATGTTCTTCAGTGATTTATTTTACAATGTGAAGTAAATGTGAGCTAAATAGTTTAATATTTTAAAGATCTAAACCTTTGGCTCCAGGATAATGAGAAGAATAAAAATCTAATAACTGTCCCAAGAGCTAAATATATTTTAAAATAAGAATGGAGAGGGAGGTTAGGTTGGGGTAAAAGGCAGACAGAGAAAGAAAGAGACGATTTAAATGTTGACAGGCTTTATATACCCTGAATATAGGAACTATATTAGGCTCTCAGAGTGATTAGAAAAATTGAACAAGGCACAGACTTTGGTAAATTATATCTTAGCATGTGTATATAAGTGCAGCAGTTTTCCCCTTCTAATTCTACAAAGAAGAAAAATGGTTGGGGGAAAGGTGTGACAGGGATTATAGTTTAATTTAGAAAGCATTTGTGGAGGAATTTTTAGGAGACTTAAAACCAGTTATCTTATTTTCTGAGGAAGAAACTTCAATATTAGACATTAAGTATTCTAGCTTGGTAAGAAAAGCTTTAGGTGTTCAGTAATTAGCTTTCTCTTCTAAGACAAAGTTTTATTCTATAACTTGTTAATTTGACTTAATAATGAATGATTATTGAAGGCTATCAGACTTATTCTTTTGGGAAGACAAATTTTTCTTTACAAAAATAGTTTTATGAATTTGAAACATCTCTAAGACAGCATTTTATCATCCACTCAGTTAGTACTTTGAATAGAGAACAAGCTTACTTAAACCACATACTCATTTTTAAAAAAAGAAAAAAACAACTCAGGAAAGGACCAAATCATGGACACACCACCGCTTCTGTTTTCCATATGAACACTCATGACATCTGGGCAGATCCTGCAGGTGGCCATAGTATCTTTCCTCTTATGGATAATTCTCCCCTGCTGCAGGGAGAAAATGCTACAAAAGAAGGAAAAGAAGTATCTTAACATCTATTTAAAAGAAATGAGAATTTGCTGGAAAAATCAGAAATGATTTGATTTGCTCCATTTTAACCAAATTTGGAATAAATTCAAGTATAGCTGGAAATCATATGCTGTGTTAATTAATAAATCAATAAACCCAATAAATATGCTAATAAAAATTACTTCATTAATGATAATAAGAATGAATCAATGACTAAAAATTTACTAGAAAGTAACTGGGTTATTTACATCTCTTAAATTACCTCATTTATTTCTCACAACAATCATAAAACAGATGTTGTATTAGTGCTCACTATGCAATATGAAAACAGATTTAAAGAGGTGAAGTAGCATTCACAATCATACAGAACATACCCAAGGTCACACAGCTGGTAAGAACAGCTTGGAGAAGTCAGACTGACCTAAAGATGGTGTTCTTAAACTTGATACTATATCTGTGAAAAATATCGCTGGTAGCTTGATAGGGATTGCATTGAATTTGTAGATTGCTTTGGGTAGTATACTCATTTTCACTATATTGATTCTTCCAATCCATGAACATGGTATATTTCTCCATCTATTAGTGTCCTCTTTGATTTCTGTCATCAGTGTTTTATAGTTTTCTTTTCTACAGGTCTTTAGTTTCTTTAGGTAGATATATTCCTAAGTATTTTATTCTTTTCGTTGCAGTGGTGAATGGAATTGTTTCCTTAATTTCTTTTTCTACTTTCTCATTATTAATGTATAGGAATGCAAGGGATTTCTGTTTGTTGATTTTATATCCTGAAACTTTACTATATTCATTGATTAGCTCTAGTAATTTTCTGGTGGAGTCTTTAGGGTTTTCTATGTAGAGGATCATGTCATATGTAAACAGTGAGAGTTTTACTTCTTCTTTTCCAATTTGGATTCCTTTTATTTCTTTTTCTGCTCTGATTGCTGTGGCCAAAAGTTCCAGAACTATGTTGAATAGTAGCGGTGAAAGTGGGCACCCTTGTCTTGTTCCTGACTTTAGGGGAAATGCTTTCAATTTTTCACCATTGAGGATAATGTTTGCTGTGGGTTTGTCATATATAGCTTTTATTATGTTGAGGTATGTTCCTTCTGTTCCTGCTTTCTGGAGCTTTTTTGGATATTTTTCACAGAACTAGAACAAATAATTTCAAGATTTGTATGGAAATACAAAAAAACCTCAAATAGCCAAAGCAATCTTGAGAAAGAATGGAACTGGAAGAATCAACTTGCCTGACTTCAGGCTCTACTACAAAGCCACAGTCATCAAGACAGTATGGTACTGACACAGAGACAGAAATATAGATCAATGGGACAAAATAGAAAGCCCAGAGATAAATCCACACACATATGGACACCTTATCTTCGACAAAGGAAGCAAGAGTATACAATGAAGTAAAGACAATCTCTTTAACAAGTGGTGCTGGGAAAACTGGTCAACCACTTGTAAAATGATGAAACTAGATCACTTTCTAACACCATACACAAAAATAAACTCAAAATGGATTAAAGATCTAAATGTAAGACCAGAAACTATAAAACTCCTAGAGGAGAAGATAGGCAAAACACTCTCTGACATAAATCACAGCAGGATCCTCTATGATCCACCCCCCAGAATTCTGGAAATAAAAGCAAAAATAAACAAATGGGATCTAATTAAAATTAAAAGCTTCTGCACAACAAAGGAAAATATAAGCAAGGTGAAAAGACAGCCTTCTGAATGGGAGAAAATAATAGCAAATGAAACAACTGACAAACAACTAATCTTAAAAATATACAAGCAACTTATGCAGCTCAATTCCAGAAAAATAAAGGACCCAATCAAAAAATGGGCCAAAGAATTAAATCGACATTTCTCCAAAGAAGACATACGGATGGCTAACAAACACATGAAAAGATGCTCAACATCACTCATTATTAGAGAAATGCAAAGCAAAACCACAATGAGGTACTACTTCACACCAGTCAGAATGTCTGTGATCCAAAAGTCTGAAAGCAATAAATGCTGGAGAGGGTGTGGAGAAAAGGGAATGCTGCTACACTGTTGGTGGGAATGCAAACTAGTACAGCCACTATGGAGAACAGTGTGGAGATTCCTTTAAAAATTGCAAATAGAACTGCCTTATGACCCAGCAATCCCACTGCTGGGCATACACACCGAGGAAACCAGAATTGAAAGAGACACATGTACCCCAATGTTTATTGCAGCACTGTTTATAATAGCCAGAACATGGAAACAACCTGGATGTCCATCAGCAGATGAATGGATAAGAAAGCTGTGGTACATATACACAATGGAATATTACTCAGCCATTAAAAAGAATACACTGGAATCAGTTCTAATGAGATGGATGAAACTGGAGCCGATTATACAGAGTGAAGTAAGCCAGAAAGGAAAACACCAGTATAGTATACTAACACATATATATGGAATTTAGAAAGATGGCAATGATGACCCTATATGTGAGACAGCAAAAGAGACACAGATGTGTAGAGCGGACTTTTGGACTCAGAGGGAGAGGGAGAGGGTGGGATGATTTGGGAGAATGGAATTGAAACATGTATATTATCATGTAAGAAATGAATCACCAGTCTATGTCCGATGCAGGATACAGGATGCTTGGGGCTGGTGCACTGGGATGACCCAGAGAGATGTTATGGGGAGGGAGGTGGGAGGGAGGTTCATGTTTGGGAACGCATGTACACCCGTGGTGGATTCATGTCAATGTATGGCAAAACCAATACAGTATTGTAAAGTAAAATAAAGTAAAAATAAAAATTAAAAAAAAAAAACCTTGATACTGTAAAAAGCACATAATCCCAGTTTAACCAGAGAGGGGGAAAAATGCATTGTAGCTCATACATCTAGTAAGCAGTTGTCTGATTTTTTTATTTTGTCATTTGATCCTAAGAAATAAAGAAAATTATTTAGCTAAATAAAAAATCTATTCCTAAAGAAAACAAATGTTTTAACTCTTAATCTTTTAGCATGCTCATGATCTAATCTTCACTTCTTACTTTTAAAACCTGAGGCCAGATATCTGAATCATTTTCAATGTCTTGCTTTCACTCTGCAGCTCAAGTGGCTTTGATACCTTTGAGAACTCTCACCCACAGTTGCAAGCTGTCTTCTATACTTCAACATTTTACCAGCTCTGCAAAGAGGGGATCAGCTGATATGTGAGACCCATGAGCTGAGGGGTTTAAAAAAAAAAAAAAAAAAAGACCCTTTTAAATAAATATGTCCTCTTTCCCTTTAGTCCCTGAGCAAGATCAGCTTTCCCAAATCCTCTCTCTGGTTCCTGGAATAGAGGAAATTACTATATATATTTATTTTAAATGTACCTCTATGAAGATATATGTACTTTAACCTTGGATACCACATTCCTCTATGGAAGAATGGACTTTTCTATGATTATTTTACTACATATGACCAAAAATGTCTCCAAAAGAACTGTTTCTTATAACAACTAGAACGGAAGCTGGATATTTTACATACAATTGCTTATGTTAACATTGCAAGGCAAGAATCATTTCTTCTAGGTGAGGAAATTAAGCTTCAAGATATTTAAATATCTACACCCCTAGAAAATAAACCCAGTGAAGAGTCTGTTCATACACTTGTTCTGTCAATGTCCTTAGAGCCTAATAAGACCAGTAAATAGAAATTGAATGAACAAATATACTGGCTGAGCCATTTGAAAATATTTCTTTGAATCCAAATCATTTGTTTTTATTATCTAAGATGGAAATAGTTTTCTTTCTTTTGTTATAAGCATTTTAAAAATTGCTTTTAGTTATGTATGATTGCAGAAGGCCTGGGAGAACATTTTAAGTTGTTCTGAAAGCTTTAGAAACCATTGTCTCCAGTTGAGGGAAACAGCTCTAGGCGTTTGTTCCCTATGCTCAGGTCATCAGGAAATGTACCATGTAGCCTCATTTACCTGGACAAATCTTAAGAGACCTGAAACAAAGTTAACAGTTTGTATCCTGGCTCGAGGTATATGAAATTCTTACGTGTTATAGTTCCAATAGAGCAAATAATCATGATTGCTGGCTGAGGCACACAACAATGGAGAGGGTTAGAAGTTCTGAGAATTGCTCTCAGCCACAGGTGTTGCTTCACCTTAAGTCATGCCCCTTCTTGAGGCAAGTATCATCCACAGTCTTTGTGGGCCAAAGCCCCATGCTTCATTTGGGGATAACTTTGAGGAGTAATACCAACCACAATGCATCCACTTAGTTACTCCCTCTGTCCATCCTGCTTCCTTCCCTTTCTTACAGTTGTCGTACCCAAGGGCATTACCACCTGTCTTTCTTGCATACATATTTCATCTTTACATCTTACCGTGGGACCCAATCTGCTAAATCAAAGTCTGGAGACAGTGAACTGAGAACACACATTTTCATAAAATGCTATGCTGACTTTAAAGTATCCACTTCCCTAAACAATCTTGCATTTGACATGAAGTTTTTGTTGTTATGGTTACTAAGTCCTTCCCAACTCTTGGTGACCCCAATAACTCCACCAGCAGTCCTCAGGGCTCCTCTGCCCATAGGGTTTCCCAAGCAAGAATACTGGAAGGGGTTGCCATTTCCTTCCCCAAGGGATCTTCCTAACCGAAGTATCAAACCTGGGTCTCCTGTATTGGCATTCGGATTCCTTCCTGCAGAGCCACCAGGGAAGCTCCCAACATGAAGATTACCAGCTAAAAAAAGAAGTGATGGGACTCTTTGGGAGAAGGAGAGGGTGGGATGATTTGGGAGAATGGCATTGAAACATGTATACTATCATGTAAGAAATGAATCGCTAGTCTAGGTTCGATACAGGATACAGGATGCTTGGGGCTGGTGCACTGGGATGACCCAGAGAGGTGATATGGGGAGGGTGGTGGGAGGGGGGTTCAGGGTTGAGAACTCATGTACACCTGTGGTGGATTCATGTCAATGTATGGCAAAACCAATACAGTATTGTAAAGTAAAAAAATAAAAAGTGACTATAAAAACAAACAAACAAACAAAAAAAAAGAAGTGATAAAAAGGTGTCCAAGTAGTATACATGGAAAGAGGGATGAAATTTTAAGATAAACTATGCTAAAAGTAAATCTATATAGTAAAGAGTAGGAAAAAATCAGGAATTGCTATCAACTTTATTTTCCAATTTTTCACAGGCTAGCTTTAAATAGAAGCTATAGTTTTAAGTTGATTATTTCTCGGTCAGTCAGTTTGGTCGCTCAGCTGTGTCCAACTCTTTGTGAGCCCCTGGACTATAGAACGCCAGTCTTCCCTGTCCATCACCAGCTCCCAGAGCTTGCTCAAACTCATATCTATCAAGTTGGTGATGCCATCCAAGCATCTCATCCTCTGTCATCTCTTTCTCCTCCTTCCTTCAACCTTTCCCAACATCAGGGTCTTTTCAAATGAGTCAGTTCTTTGCATCAGGTGGCCAGAGTATTGGAGTTTCAGCTTTAGTGAAAGCTTTCAGTGAATATTCAGGACTGATTTCCTTTAGGATTAACTGCTTGGATCTCTTTGCAGTCCAGGGGACTCTCAAGAGTCTTCTCCAACACCACAATTCAAAAGCATCAATTCTTTGGTGCTCAGCTTTATTTACATCCACTCTCACATCCATACATGACTACTGGAAAAAATATAGCTTTGACTAGATGGACTTTGTTGGCAAATTCTACCATGCAGAATAAAGATAGAAAATGTGTTTTAAATACTACCATGCAGAATAAAGATAGAAAATGGGTTTTAAACCATGTCCTAATTCTGATCAGTTGGTAGAAACCACATTAGAAGAAAGCCTGGTTCTAATTCGGTGGTTAATGGGGAAAAGTACATGGCTCATAGTGAATTCCTCCTTGAATGGAAGGAAAAAGCAGATATTGAAGAATAGCAGAATTTTTCATTTAGAAAGAAATGATAAAATTACTAGTGAATTCCCTTTATCCTTTTGGTTTTCATTAATAAATACAAACTTTATACTGTGCTATAAACCTTTAACTTCAGCAGAATATATCCATTATGTAGATTACTGAGTGCTTATTATGGCAGAATGGACATTCCTTCACTCATTGTTCTGTATCTTCTTGGCATCTGAACACATGCATGACCAGGGTAGCAGTAAAGCTATCATTGAAGATGAAGAGACATAAGTTTCATATCAGAAGCACTAAAATGAACTAAAGAAGACTAAAATCACTTAATGACATCAGGCTCAGTTCAGTTCAGTTCAGTTCAGTCGCTCAGTCATGTCCGACTCTTTGCGACCCCATGAATCACAGCACGCCAGGCCTCCCTGTCCATCACCAACTCCTGGAGTGCACTCAGACTCATGTCCATCGAGTCCGTGATGCCATCCAGCCATCTCATCCTCGGTTATCCCCTTCTCCTCCTGCCCCCAATCCCTCCCAAGATCAGAGTCTTTTCCAATGAGTCAAGTCTTTGCATGAGGTGGCCAAAGTACTGGAGCTTCAGCTTTAGCATCATTCCTTCCAAAGAAATCCCAGGGTTGATCTCCTTCAGAATGGACTGGTTGGATCTCCTTGCTGTCCGAGGGACCCTCAAGAGTCTTCTCCAACACCACAGTTCAAATGCGTCAATTCTTCGGCATTCAGCCTTCTTCACAGTCCAACTCTCACATCCATACATGACCACAGGAAAAACCGTAGCCTTGACTAGACGGACCTTAGTGGCATCATAATGAAGAAATCTCTTGTTTACCAACTATAACTTCTAAAAGCTGTGTTTTTTACCTGGAGTCCTTACTTTCAAAACTAGTTTTAAAAGTCCAAACAGCAGAACCAAATTACATTGCACACCAAATAGAGATGTACATCTCATTTATTTTTCACAGTTGAAACTAAGTGAGTCTGTCTCTAAAACTAATATAAATACTCAGGTAAGGAAAACTCAGATTACACAGTACAAAAATATGCTCCTTTTTCTTGGAGTTTTAATTTTGAATGTATAATGTAAATATAGACATGCAGGTGTTTGTTCCCTTAGCTGGCATGAAAGCCAGATATATTAAAGAGTTCAGATTATACACCGTGAAGATAGCTGCTTAAGATTCTTTATCTTAGTAGTTGTATTTGGTTTATGTTATTTTTCCTTTTTGATCATATGTCATGTGCTTTAATAGATGAAGTAGGTTATAGCTGTAGTCTCTAGCAACTTGTATAAATTGCTGAGCACATGTGTAGTTAGAGATTCCCAGTTTATAATTAGCAGTCTGCATCGAATGCTGAAACATGAGTAAAATCTTCCTGTTGTTTCAAAAGTTCAGATAAGCAGAGAAAAAAAATAGTGACAGAACTATTCAAAAAAACAGAGATCAAAAGGTAACACATTTTATAAGCATCCTCTCAGCTTTGCTTTGATGATGCTAAAACCTTTCCAGAACTTTTACATGACTGCAGAATGGCAGATGGCATGTTTTGCAGAAAGGGCAGTGGTGATATATATATATATATATGTGTGTGTGTGTATATATATATATATATATATATATATATATATATAGCCAAACCACAGACTAGAAAGTATTTCAGTTTATATGTGTTTCTGGAAAATTGCCTGTAACGCCAGGCCAACCAATTTTATAGCCTACAATACCACAGAAAGTATTCCTTAGATCAACAGATCTTTTAACTTTAGCCTCAACTTAGTTCAGCAGTTTCTGTTCACATATTTAGATTAAGATGTAAATTAGGCCATTGACTTACAGTCTTATCACTAGATTATGCGTTGAAGGAATTTGTAAGAATCAACTTGTCAAAAAATAATTAAATAAGTATTTTTATAAAGAACCTACTGTTTTCTGTCTCTTTCAGTTCAGTTCAGTCTCTCAGTCATGTCCCGACTCTTTGCAACCCCATGGACTGCAGCACGCGAGGACTCCCTGTCCATCACTAACTCCCAGAGATTGCTCAAATTCATGTCCATCAAGTTGGTGATTCCATCTAACCATCTCATACTCTGTTGTCCTCTTCTCCACCTGCCTTCAATCTTTCCCAACATCAGGGTCTTTTCCAATGAGTCAGCTCTTCACATCAGTTAGCCAAACTATTGGAGTTTCAGCTTTAGCATCAATCCTTCCAATGAACATTCAGGACTGATTTCCTTTAGGATTGACTGGTTGGATCTCCTTGCAGTCCAAGGGACTCTCAAGAGTCTTCTCCAACACCACAGTTCAAAAGCATCAATTCTTTGACACTTAGCTTTCTTTATGGTCCAACTCTTAACATCCATACATGACTACTAGAAAAACCATAGCCTTGCCTAGACCTTTGTTGGTAAAGTAATGTCTCTGCTTTTTAATATGTTGTCTAGGTTGGTCATAGCTTTTCTTCCAAGGAGCAAGTGTCTTTTAATTTCATGGCTGCAGTCACTCTCTGTCTCTTTAACTGTCTTTAAAATGTTAGTCTTAATGTAAATAACTGCTTTTTCGCTGTTCTTCATTTGGGAATTTTCTATATGTATGTCAAAGTGTTTATTAATGCTAACTACTTATTTTATCCTTTGTGGCCCTGTGCCATTTGTGGACCAGATTCCTCTCTTTTCTTTCAGTGATTCTTCCTTTTTTTTTTTTTTTTTAATAGTCCAGGCCTTTGTTTTCTTTACATCCACCATGCTATGAATTCACCAGAGAGGGGTTCCAATAATTCAGGCTCCTTTCCATTGATTCTCATGAAATGTGCTTGCTCAGTGGAGCAGGCTGGTGCTTCAGATGAACCCAAGTCCCTTTGTCTTTGGCTTCCTTCTTTTTCTTATCATTTTTCCTTCGCACATTTCAGGATGCTATCTTAGCTCTTACAGTGCTTAATATGCTCGATAGCCACATTAATTCTGTTGGCAAGAATCTTGTCCTTGTTTGTTTACAAACATGGCAGCAGTATGCTGAGTAACATTGTAGACTCTCCCAGTTTTGCCATGGTAACATTTGTGGAGCATTCCTTTCGAACAGTACAGCTTCCCAGTTGATACTAGTGGAAAATAACTTGTCTAAATGCAGGAGACACAAGAGATGTGTGTTCAGTCACTGGATCTAGAAGATTCCCTAGAGGAGGGTATGGCAACCCACTCCAGTATTCTTACCTGGACAATCCCATGGACAGAGGAGCCTGGTGGGCTTCAGTCTATAGGGTCCCAAAGAGTCAAGATTTGAGCCATCTCTGTCCTGTCACATTTCTATAATCTGACATGAACTTTCCCCTTATTTACACTATCTGGGTACATTTGGTGTGCTTCTATTCATCCTTCAAGCCTCAGGGTAGGAGTGATTTCCTCAAGTAAGTCTACCTCAGTCCTGCAAGAAACCTAGACAGTTCCTCCTCTGTTCTTCCATAGCATATTTTATATGTTTATCTCAATACTAATAACATTCACTTGTATGTTTTCAGTTTTGGCATACTCCCTTTACTAGAAGTTTCTTCAGAGAAATAGTTCAGTTATTAATTCCTGGTGGCTCAGAGGTTAAAGCGTCTGCCTCTAACGCAGGAGACCTGGGTTCAATCCCTGGGTCAGGAAGATCCCCTGGAGAAGGAAATGGCAAGCAACTCCAGGATTCTTGCCTGGAGAATCCCATGGACAGAGGAGCCTGATGGGCTACAGTCCATGAGGTTGCAAAGAGTCGGACACGACTGAGCAACTTAACTTAACATCATTACAATCTACAAGTTTCCAAGATAGAAAAGTACTTAATGAAATGTTTACTAGCATTTCAAAAGGTCATAAATTCACTCATTTAAAATGAGTGAACTTAGTAGGACTCTCTGTTTTTAGTTAAATTTGCTAACACTGCCAGAAACAGAGTTTACAAAATAGAGTCCCTGTCCTCAGGTAGTTTATTGCTGTGAATTAAAAGTAGGAAAAATGGGGAATTGCCTGGCAGCCGAGTGGTTAGAGTGCCATGCTCTCACTGCCTAAGGACTGGATTAAATTCCTGCTTGGGATTCCATAAACCTTGGGTCAGCGGAGGGCGGGGGAGGGGGAAGTATACCAAGTTCTACACAGATAAACAATTACAAAGTAACTCAGAAAAATAAGACTTTGTAACAGGCTCAAGTATTGGTGAAAGAAAGCGAAAGTGAAGCCACTCAATCATGTCCGACTCTTTGTGACCCCAAGGACTATAGCCTACCAGGCTCCTCTGTCTATGGGATTTTCCAGGCAATAGTACTGGAGTGGATTGCCATTTCCTTCTCCAGGGGATCTTCCTAACCCAGGGATCGAACCTGGGTCCCCCACATTGTGGACAGACACTTTACCATCTGAGCCACCAGGGAAGTATTGGTAAAACTGGACAAAGTTCATATTGCTCAACAAAATTCTTCACTTTGCACAGAAAAGTTAAGATTGCAAGAGCAAAGTGCCTAATGGTCATGTGGAAGTGTGAAAATGAAAGCATTAGTCTCTCAGTTGAGTCTGACTCTTTGCAAACCCAGGTACCGTATGAAGCCCACCAGGCACCATGGAATTCTCCAACCAAGATTACTGGAGTGAGTTGTCATTCTCTTCTCCAGGTGATCTTCCCGACGCAGGGAGAGAATGTAGGTCTCCTGCCTTGCAAGCAGACTCTACCTTCTCAGCCACCAGGGAAGCCCAGAATATCATATTAATTTCAAAGAATAAACAGAAGAAAGACTAGCCTTGATATTTAATAATTATATACTTGGTAAAATATGACTTCCAACTAACTAAGTAATTGTCTTCAGTATTTGCTTTTATTAATTTTATAAACATTCTAAAGAATAAAATATCTGATTTATGATAACTAATTGTGTTATTTGTGTTTATTATCAATTGATCTTCAGTTTGGACTTAGCAGATGATGCTTTTGTTAAACATGTACTACCTGAAATAGTATTTTATTAATATAATCATTTTTATAAGCATTCCATGCACATGTGAAGGCCAAATCTCAGATACTCCTGATAATTCAAGACAAATCTTTATATTTGATTAAAGATTTATATTTTTCTATGTTTTCCACATTTTACCTAATGTGTAAACATATGCTAAAACATGCTGATATTAATCCATAGTTTACAAAAAAAATGCAATCTAGATTCTTACCTATTTCATCTTAAATATTCTTTGTTTTTCTGTCATTCATTGATCAATTCAATGGCTTTGAAAGTTCTATATTGATGATTATTAACATTTTATTTGCTGCATCATCGAGGTTAAATTCAAGGATATTTTTTACTAAATACATTGAAATATGATTCTGATGATTATATCAAGACTATAGAATAGTTTTTTGTTTAGTTTATCAACAAGCTTTTTATTTCTTGCTATTAGTTTAAATCTAAAAAGTTGATACTTTGAAGTTACTTTTGCTAAATTGCTGAAGTTATAGATGATAATGTACTATAACAAAGTGCAAAGACATGAAAGGTCCTATATAATTTTAATTTATTTTCTGAAGCTGCACACACACACACACACACACACACACACACACACACAAAGCATACTGGCATTATATTTTGGATAGTTACCAGACTCTGTCAGGGGTCCGTCTGTTGTGTCAGACTGGCATGGCATATATTATTTGGGTAATTTTGAACACACAGGCTTTTTTTTTCCAAATCTTTGAAACAGTTGTCAAAATCTAGAGAAAAAAGATGAAAAAAAAAAAAAAAAAGGAAAGAAAGATGACATAATTATTGATATTTTACTAGAAAATGTGTACTTAAAACATCTTTTATTGCTTTGATGTTCCATCATTATGAATAATTACAATATATTTTTTGTACCTTTTTAAACATAAGATATCCAGTTTTTTCATTATAAGGCAGATGTCTTCATAATGTTTTACTTCACTGAGGTTTATCTTCGCGTCAAGAGACAAGCTCATAACTTGGATCTGTACAAAGGCAAGTGTGTCCAAGCATCCGGCAGTATTTGTCTCAAGATATCTACTCCACACTTCATTTTGATGTTATACACAATAAGCATTAAAAAGAAGAAAAACAACGTTTAGTAATCAAATGCTGATCCATTCAGGAATGTCCCAGCAGATGTCAGTTATAGACCAGTTAGGAAGTTTAATATGAGAACATATTGAAGACATAGAAAAGACAGAAGGAAATAGTGATAGAGCAAACGTATTCATTTCAGCGGGAAATGGAATTTGAAAAGAGCTAAAGGATCCCAAGCCAATCTGATGCTGATTTGGTGAAGTTGCCCTCAGGGTCCTTGTATGCCTTCTTAAACGGCTCTCTACTCTGATTCTTTTAGGATTCAGTCAGTCTTATGAAATAAGACAGTCTAAGATTTCTGTTTCTTTTTTCTCTCAGCCCCTGCTATTAATCAGCCTTTAATTACAATGTAGAAGCATATGAGAGGTAGAATAATATCTGCAACAAAACATGTCAAAAAGAGGGAGATTATCTCTGGAATTCTTTTTCTTATGTTTATATGATACACATTATTTCAGTTTCTGTCTATTCAAATATATTTTTCTTCACATATTCATATTTACCTCATTTTCCCTGCCTCCATTAGATAGATAAACCTATTCTGTTCAAGGCTTTTCCTTCTAATTGTGTTATTACTTAGAAATCCTTGCTTTATCAATCATCACTTTTTTTTTTTTTTTTTACCTTCTTTCTTTCCAGCTGTTCCTTCTTTTTACTTATACACACATGTCCAGGACCTTCTTTTGTGAAATTTTGTGACTATCTTATCTATTCCTTTCTCTTTAAAAACAAGCTTCTTCAACAAGTAGTATGCTTTGCTATTGTTTTTCCTAATAACATTGCAGTCTCTGTACATCCATTGCAGCTTGGCTTCTGTCCTCATCACTCTGCTAAAACGATTCTTGCTAAAGTTGCCAGAAAACTTGGAAAACTGCCCATCCCTCCGAGCACCTTTTTACTTTTATTTTATTGATCTCTCTGTGGTATTTTACAGTGTTCATTATTCCATTCCTTCTGATAGTTTCCTGTTCTTTGTCTCCTGTAATATTTCAAAATTTGAGTCAACCTGTTCCATGTCTTGCTGGTTTATCTTTTTTTTTTTTTTTTAATATATATAGTGGGATCTTTGTCTACCATTTAAGTGGATTTCTGTTCATAGTCCTTCTTCATATATACTCTTCTTACCCAAGGAAATTTCAAATGCATATGGCTTCAGATATCTCTGCATTTTGATGATAAAATATCTACCTTTAGAAAGGATTTACTTTTTGTGATTAGACACAAACCTCTGCATATCTTTGTGTATTTGTGTGTGTGTGTTCATCATCTTCCTCTCATACCTGAACTTTCCTAAGTTAGAAATGGAATTATTCTAACTTCCTATACTTTCCTTCTTCCTAAGTTCAATTTGTCAGTATTTCTTGGATATTTTGTAATACATATCCTTTTCATCTTCTGTATAGTTTATTAAAAATCTGGTAGACTCTGCCTATATTCTAAGTATTAAGGTACTAAGTAGATGTTCTCTTTGCTTTTTTTACTGCTCTTATCTGAATTCAGGTCCCCATAATCTGCCATACTAGGCTATTGGAATATTATCTTGAGATACTCCATAATCTTTTAAAATTTTGTGTATTTTCTGACTGTTATTGACTATTTATAACATAGAGAGCAAAGCTGTATCGGCATCTGTCCCCTTAAAAACTTGAAAATCAAAAGAGAGAGAAGCAGGCTTCCATCTAAATTTGTCACCTGTAATGTCACCACAAATCAAATATTTCATCTGAGTATATTAGGATCCTAGAGAGAAACAGAATCAATAAAAGATACAGGGCTGGGGAGGGAGGAAGAGAGGGAGGAAGAGAGAAGGAGGGGGGAATATGAATCAGAATGAGTGAAAGGCATAAAGAAAGATTATTTTTAGGAACTGGTCCATGTGATTGTGGAGGCTGCTGAGTCCTCCCACAATCTGCAGGGTAGGCTGGCAGACTGGTGACCCAGGGAAGGGTTGATATTGACACTGAGTCCAACCTCAGTCTGGAGGCAGAATTTTCCCATCTTCTGGGGACCTCAGTCTTTTTCTCTTAAGGCCTTCAACTTACTAGATGAAACCCAAACACATTATAGAACGAATCTGCTTTACTCAGTCTGCTGATCTGAATGCTCAGTTCAGTTCAGTTCAGTGTCCAACTCTTTGCAACCCCATGAACTGCAGCACGCCAGTCCTCCCTGTCCATCACCATCTCCTGGAGTTCACTCAGACTCACATCCATCGAGCCAGTGATGCCATCCAGCCATCTCATCCTCTGTCGTCCCCTTCTCCTCCTGCCCCCAATCCCCCCCAGCATCAGAGTTTTTCCAATGAGTCAACTCTTCACATGAGGTGGCCAAAGTACTGGAGTTTCAGCTTTAGCATCATTCCTTCCAAAGAAATCCCAGGGTTGATCTCCTTCAGAATGGACTGGTTGGATCTCCTTGCAGTCCAAGGGACCCTCAAGAGTCTTCTCCAACACCACAATTCAAAAGCATCAATTCTTTGGCACTCAGCCTTCTTCACAGTCCAACTCTCACATCCATACGTGACCACAGGAAAAACCATAGCCTTGACTAGATGGACCTTAGTCGGCAAAGTAATGTCTCTGCTTTTGAATATACTATCTAGTTTGGTCATAACTTTTCTTCCAAGGAGTAAGCATCTTTTAATTTCATGGCTGCAGTCACCATCTGCAGTGATTTTGGAGTCCAAAAAAATAAAGTCTGACACTGTTTCTACTGTTTCCCCATCTATTTCCCATGAAGTGATGGGACCAGATGCCATAATCTTCGTTTTCTGAATGTTGAGCTTTAAGCCAACTTTTTCACTCTCCTCTTTCACTTTCATCAAGAGGCTTTTTTAGCTCCTTTTCACTTTCTGCCATAAGGGTGGTGTCATCTGCATATCTGAGGTTATTGATATTTCTCCCGGCAATAATCTCTTCTAAAAAGTACTTTCACAGCAACAACCAGACTGGTGTTTGACAAAATATCTGGGGGCTCTTGCCTAGCCAAGTGGATACTTAAATTTAACCATCATGCTATCTTATAGTAAATACCTAGTCAATACAATTTTTTTGGTAAATTTCTGTATTTTTCCATATATATATATATATTTTATATTGATTAACAATGTTGTGTTAGTTTCAGGTGTACAGCAAAATGATTCAGCTATGCATATACATATACATATTCTATTTCATGTTCTCTTCCATTTAAGTTGTTAAATAATATAAAGCGGAGCTCCCTGTTCAATACAGTAGGTCCTCATTGTTTATCAATTTTAAATATAGCAGTGTGTGCATGTCAATCCCAAACTCCCTAATTATCCCTCCCACACACCCTTCCTCCTGGTAAGCATGAGTCCATTCTCTAATACTGTGAGCCTGTTTCTATCTTGTTAATAATTTCATTTGTATTACATTTTTAGATTCCACATATAAGCAATATCATATGATATTTCTCTTTCTCTTTATGATTTACTTTACTCAGTATGACAATTTCTATGTCCATCCATGTTGCTGCAAATGGCCATATTTCATTTTTAATGGCTGAGTAATATTCCACAATATATATAAACTACATCTTTATTCATCCATCTGTCAATGAGTATTTAGGTTTCTTCCATGTCTTGGCTGTTGTGAACAGTGCTGCAATGAACATTGGGATGCATGTACTTTTTTCAAGTTACAGGTTTTTTTTCTGGATATATATATATATAATCCCAGGAGGATTATATGGTTGCTCTATTTTTAGTTTTTTAAGGAACTTCCATATTGTTCTTCACAGCATGAGATATTTAATAATATCTTATATATTTTAAGACTGGTTTATGGATAGTTTCAAGACAGTGTTTTACCATAATACTGCCTTTTGTAACAATAGAAATATGATTCTAAATACAAAGAATTTGTTATAGCTTCAACTAGTGCTGAATATATAACAAGTAGTTCTTTTCCTTCAAATTATGCTTCATAAATATAAAATAATCTTCTCTTGTGTTCTAGTAATGCAATGCAAAGGAGGGGTATATTAACAAAAGATAAATGATACGTATGGTCATGGTACACTCTTTGGCAAAGAGTTGCAATTATCATTTGTTTCAGAAAATGATGACACTATCTGTCAACTGCAAGAAAAAAAAAGAATATTAGAAATCTAAGTATCATAGAATAACAACAACATACTCTAATAAAACAATGCAGTGTCTAATGGCTCACTGACAAGTGAAAAATGACCAGAACTGTTTGTAATACATTTGTTTTTCAGCTGAGTGATGTTATTTTACCATGTTAGAGAAAAGAAAAGAAAATGTTATACTCTTTGATATCCAAATATCTCACCCACAATTTTGGATTTCCTAAAAGATAATTACTTTATAAGGTTAAAAGTAAAAGAAACTAAAGAAAACTTATTTATTTTAATTCTTAGTATATATATTTTTAAAAGTATATATTTTTAAGGGCTTGGATATGAAATATTTGTCTTTTACACTTAGTTGATTATATATCGGTTAGGTTAGGTTTAGTCACTCAGTCATGTCTGACTCCTGTGACTCCATAGACTATAGTCTTTTCTGTCCGTGGGTTTCTCTAAGGCAAAAATACTGGAGTGGTTTGCCATTTCCTTCTCCATGATTATATACAACCAGTAAATTAAAATATAATGCATGACCACTTAAGTTTTGTTAATATGAAGTACTTATTATAAATAATAGTGCTTTATAATAATTATGATTCTCTTGAAATACATTTTTATAATCTTTTTAGTAAAATGTTTTAAAATTCTTCTTTCTGGAATCAATATAAGCAATTTTATAAATTGAGTACATTTTAAAAATTCAATATGGAAAACATAATTACAGTATATCTAAAGAATAAATTGGGGAAATAAGATACAAATTTAAAAAAAAATCATGCTGAACATTAAGGAAAAGAAAAGCAATCCTTTATAAAAGGGAGAAATACGGACTTTTCTGTGTTCCAGTGGTTAGGAATTCCCCTTCCAGTTCAGGGCACATGGGTTCAATAGCTGGTTGGGAAACTGATATCCCATATGCCATGGGGTAAATAAGCACAAGTCACAGCTAGAGAGCCCATGCCACAGTTGAGATCTAATGCAGCCAAAAATAAATAAATATATGTTTTTTTTTAAGTGAGAAGTGGATAAATAGGGTAATTTTTGTTATGTAAGTGGAGACAGATTTCCCTGGTGGCTCAGACAGTAAAGAATCCACCTTCAGTGCATGAGATTTGGGTTCAATCCCTGGCTTGGGAAGATCCCTTGGAAAAGGGAATGGCTACCCACTCCAGTATTCTGGCCTAGAGAATTCATGGATTTGGAGGCTGCTAGGCTACAATCCATGGGGTTGAAAAGAGTTGGACACAACTGACCAACTTTGACTTTTCACAACCAGTCAATAAATTTCTGAAAAGTCCCTCAACCACACTAATAAATAAATCAATAAAACTTAAAGTGAGAATTCATTAATTTACCTAGAAACTAATCCAGACAAAAATGTTAATGCTTCTCATATAAGGTGACATACTTTCAGGAGTATCATTTGGCAATGTTAAAATTAGAAATGCTTCATCCTTTGATAAATGTCCATTGTTTATAGTATTAGCACCTTAGAAATAAGAAAACACTTCTCAGTACTTATTTATAATCTTTATATAGATTATTACGTACATCAGACTCTGTGTGCTTTTGAAATATTCATTCATTTAACACTCATAACAACATCGTTAAGTACTTGCTGTTCAGTTCAGTTCAGTCGCTCAGTCATGTTCAACTCTTGCAACCCCATGAACTGCAGCACGCCACGCCTCCCTGTCCATCACCAACTCCCAGAATTCACTCAAACTCATGTCCATCAAGTCAGTGATGCCATCCAGCCATCTCATCGTCTGTCATCCCCTTCTCCTCCTGCCCCCATTTTACATCATGGTCATTGAACTATTGAGTGTGGTAATGACTTACAGAATATAGTCTTTAGATTCAAACCCCAGAAATCTGACTCTAGAGGCTGTGTACTAAACTAGTACTATGCTGCTTCTCTAAAGAGGTGGTCAATAATAATTCATCCATTTAACAGTGTTATAATATTAGGTAGATGTGAGGTAGATCTGAATATGTTGATAAATAGTTCTGAAACTCATTACCATGTGTAAAAGCAAGGTACAGGCATGTGTGTATAATATGAACAAGATGGTTAGTGTTAAATTGGAGAGGGGGAAAGAGAGATGTAAGTGGCCAGGAGGGTGGAGAGAGGAAAGAAAGAGGGAGCACTCACCATTTCTAATTTAGAACTTTACTATTCTCCTTATGGCAGAAAGTGAAGAGGAACTAAAAAGCATCTTGATGAAAGTGAAAGAGGAGAGTGAAAAAGTTGGCTTAAAGCTCAACATTCAGAAAACGAAGATCATGGCATCTGGTCCCATCACTTCATGGGAAATAGATGGGGAAACAGTGGAAATAGTGTCAGACATTATTTGGGGGGGCTCCAAAATCACTGCAGATGGTGACTGCAGCCATGAAATTAAAAGACACTTACTCCTTGGAAGGAAAGTTATGACCAACCTAGATAGCATATTCAACAGCAGAGACATTACTTTGCCAACAAAGGTCCATCTAGTCAAGGCTATGGTTTTTCCAGTGGTCATGTATGAATGTGAGAGTTGGACTGTGAAGAAAGCTGAGCACCAAAGAATTGATGGTTTTGAACTGTGGCATTGGAGAAGACTTGAGAGTCCCTTGGACTGCAAGATCAACCAGTCTATTCTAAAGGAGATAGTCCTGGGTGTTCTTTGGAAGGACTGATGCTAAAGCTGAAACTCCAATACTTTGGCCAGCTCATGTGAAGAGTTGACTCAATGGAAAAGACTCTGATGCTGGGAGGGACTGAGGCAGAAGGAGAAGGGGACGACTGAGGATGAGATGGCTGGATGGCATCACTGACTCGATGGACATAAGTTTGAGTGAACTCCGGGAGTTGGTGATGGACAGGGAGGCCTGGCATGCTGCAATTCATGGAGTCGCGAAGAGTCGGACACGACTGAGTGACTAAACTGAACTGAACTGAGTCTTGGGCAATTCATTTGTCTTACTTGGGCCTTAGTTTTCTCATACATCAATTGGAGATAACAATAGAACCAATCACTTGGGGATTCTTATAGGATTAAATTGCATAATGTGTGTCAAATACTTTGGGCAGCACAGACAATTGTTAACATTTTTTGTTTGTTTTCAATAGCACAGGTATTATCTTGCTGTAAATTTTGTTTTTTTGCTCTCTCATTAAAAGAAATCTACTTTTAAACATTTTTAACCAAAGATTAAATATTGACTTTCTTATTCAAGAAAAATAACAATATATCACAATATTGATATATGCTAGAATATGTATATAGTTTTATTCTATTTAGCTGGTGTTAGTAACTTTACTGTAAATTAGAGTTTTTATAGTGTGGGGTTTAGTCCTGGTAGTGTAATTAAAACTGTATTAAGATCAATCTAATACAGCATCATACTCATAAGAGAAGTTCAGATAGCTTATCCCACAGTGGATAGCCTGAATCTGGATTCTTCCAACAATTGTCAAGTCCTGAGTATAATTATCCTCTTCAGATGGGGCACTCTCTTCTTCAGTGGTTCCCACCATTTCCAGTTGTTTGCTGTCACTGATCTTAATAGGCAGATCTTATCCATCATTATGAACCAGGCATCTTCATTAAGCCACCAATATCAGGCCTGTTGTGAAATATGGCATTTATAAAAATTGAACAAAGATTTAATCAGATGATTTTTTAAAACTCCTGTATCCTATTTTTTGTGTGTGCATGCTTAGTTGTTTGATCATGTACATCTCTCTGTGACCCTATGGAGCCCTTCAAGGCTCCTCTGTCCATAGGATTTTCCAGGCAAAAATACTGGAATGGTTGCTATTTCCTCCTGCAGGGGATTTTCCTAACACAGGGATCGATCCTCAGTCTCCCACGTTGCAGGTGGATTCTTTACTGCTGCTGCTGCTGCTAAGTCGCTTCAGTCATGTCCGACTTTGTGTAACCCCATAGACGGCAGCCCACCATGCTCCTCTGTCCCTGGGATTCTCCAGGCAAGAACACTGGAGTGGGTTGCCATTTCCTTCTCCAATGCATGAAAGTGAAAAGTGAAAGTGAAGTCGCTCAGTCACGTCTGCCTCTTTGCGACCCATGGACTGCAGCCTACCAGGCTCCTCCATCCATGGGATTTTCCAGGCCAGAGTACTGGAGTGGGGTGCCATTGCCTTCTCCGGGATTCTTTACTACTGAGAGCCACAAATGGTACAGACTTCAGCTGATGTACCTCACAGTTACAAAGAAAGTAATTGTTCATAGGACTTAAGGAAAATTTAAGTGAATTATTCCAGAATAAAAAATTTAAAAATATATCACACAAGGCTTTAATTTAGTTAATCATTTATTATTAAACTAATTTGAATTTTCGAGTATTCCCAACTTTCTGATTCTAATTGGGCATATTGTTTTATCTGAAATATAGACCTCTTAATGTGAATTATGTGCATACCCCCACTTTCCATCTTGAAAATATTTCCCACTGTTATCTTTATTTTGCTTTCAAAATAGGCATACTAACCATATATAAGGCATTTGGAAAAGGTAAGAAGAAAATTGTTTCTTTATAGTTGAAATTGTATTCTGTCTTTTATCTTTTGTTAGATAATGTTAGCAAATATGCATATTTACTTGTTCCTGTTCCCTTCAAATCAGTGCAACATGCAAATGCTTTGCTAACTATTTTGAGAACTTTATTAGTATAAAATGATCAGGAAAGCAAAAGGGCATAATTTAGTTCTTGGTAAAAATATGAAGGTATTTTTTATATCAGGAGGAAGTTTTCATCAAGCATACTTAAAAATATTCTGCAGAAGTTATCAGAAAACATATTCAAGAATTCAACTGTGGGAAAAAAAAAAAAAAAAAAAACTGGGAAACTAATTCTGCTGAAATATTCAAATTTTGGGAACTTCCTCCAAGAATAGTTGTGGCACCAACCATTTAGCCTGAACCACAAAGCTCTGATAAATGTTGATGGGAATGATCGTCCTCTTTATTTCAAGTTAATCAGTGAGCAACACAATTCACTTAGTCAGCACTGTGGGTTGACATGCCAATGATGGAGTATAGTTCTCTATGCAAATACTCGTCTATTACTCAATCATAGTTTGTAGAAGGTGACAGTAAAGATCGATGGGCATCCATTGTGCACCTTTTTAGTTTAATAGCAGGCTTGGTGCTAAGGACAGATCCTGCTATTTATATAAGTTCAATTTACAACTTTCTTTTCTCTCTTTTTCTTGTATCTCTTCACTTTTCTCCACTCCACCCATAAGGGAAACTCATGAACAGGGTCAAAAAGAGCCAGTAGAGTATGTTGATTGTTTAAAATAAAATTGCTATTCATCCTTACAGCATAAAACCTTTAGAAACTTATGAATGATTTAAGTTATTAATTTCATACTAAGCACAATACTAGCTTTTTACATCCCTTTAATTTGCTAGCAATATTATGAGGTAGGTGAGGGGATTAAGAGCCTGAGGTTAAGAATCAGATTTCTAAGTTCAGTCTCTTCTATGGCACTTGTTTGCTCTGTGACTTTCAGTAAGAAATTTAGCTCCTCTGCCTCCCAGAGTTTTCTTCTGCTACAAATGGCATAATAGGACCTGGTTCTCTTACTGTCTACAAAGAAAAATTTTATATATATACACATATATATATACATATATATATATAAAACTTTTCATAATTCAAAAAACATACTCATAACATGTAGTAATTCATTTTATTATTGTCCATATTCTACAGTTAAGGAAATGGAACTTCAGAGATATCAGGCAATTTGCCAAAGTAATAAAGCAAATAATTTAGTCTGAATTTCAAGCTAGCGTGTTTTTTCACAAAGTCTACATATTTTCTCTCCAGAATTTTCTTGATAATTTCTTTAGAAATAGATAATAAAGACAAAACTATTATATACTGAGGTAAAGGTAATAAATTATATAGAATTCCAAGGAAATATACTTCTGTCTCCTTATTTTTTTCTCATTTCATTCACAAAAGTCTGAAGTTTTTAGACACTATTTGTTAAAAATATGCAGTGCAGCAGGTTTTTCCCAAGGGTTTTCATCATTAAACATCCTTTTGGAGAGATCTGTGTCTCTGTATTACATGTTTGCTCCCAGCTAAAAAATGGCCTACATATTTTCAGCTCAGTAATAATTTGATTTTCTTTTATAACATTTTTTTTCTTGAATGAAAACATTTATTGTAGTTAATATGTAGAATATTCTATAGTGTAGTCTTTTCTCCATTTTTAATTACCATCTCCTTCAGGTACTGCTGGTGTTGCAGGATATTTTTCTAGAATTGTATTTCTTTTAGTGATACCTTTAAGGAAAACTTACTGTAGGATAATAATGTACATATATGAGCACTTAGTTGGAACTTTTGTAAAATGAAATTGTATTTCTTCATTTGGTGTCTGTGTTGTGTCACCTTGGGTCTTAATATTTGTACTGTAGCATAAGAAACAGACATTAACAATCATTTTTTTTTTTTAAGTTCATAATTTAAGCAAGCTTGTTTGACAGTAGCTGATGTGGAAGAATAGCAGGAATATTTTCACCATGGAAATTGGCAAACACTATAAATCAAGGCTTATCTTCAGAGAATCAAATGTAAAAACATTTGCTAGCACACACATTTCTATAAATAAACCAAATTTGTGCTTGCCCAGGGCAGCATGGGAAAAGTGAAAGTCACTCAGTCCTGTCTGACTCTTTGTGACCCCATGGACTGTACAGTCCATGGTATTCTCTAGGCCAGAATACTGGAGTGGGTAGGCTTTCCCTTCGCCAGGGGAATCTTCCCAACCCAGAGATTGAGCCCACGTCTCTCTCACTGGGAAGGAGTGAACAATTTCTTTAATGATCCTTTAACAGCAATGGTACCCACTCTTCCCTATACAACTGAGCTGTCTACGCATGTCCCAGTTCTTCAACATGCAAATGGACAGGCAGTGAAAGAATATATGCTATTCCTTGAGAGCATTATAGTAATTAACCTAGGCGAAAATGCAGTTTTTCAAAAAGAATGCTAGCAATAATGCCATTAAAAAGAATTCAGAGGAGTACCCTTCAGAGCATGTGGGATATTGGTATCCTTCATCAGTTTCTGATCAGATTCACTTGTCATTTCACTAGAAGTTGTAAAATATGCATATAGATTTTGTTTACTTAATAAAACTTAATGTTTGGAAATAAGTAAATATGATGGCTTAAATATCTTATTCAAATGACTTTTCTAAATGTACTTTTAAATATCAATGGCATTTAAAATGTCAATATTTTTAATAGAATGAACAATAAATACATGAGGTTGTTAAACATATAAATAAATACATAAATTTATATCTCCTCCAAATCTTTATCTCATTAACTTTCAATGAAAGGATGTCAAAATGTTTTGTGAAACAAACACATAATATTAAATTTTATAATGCTAATAAAATAACTAATAATTATATTACTCTGTCTTAGAAGAGACTAGACTAGAAGTGAGATCTCCAAAATGTAGAACAAATATATGTACTTTTTTCTTAGCTCACATTGGATAGACATGGAATCATATATTTTAGTACTTAAGCCATATATAGTTTCACTTCTTCAATAAATATTTGTTAAGAACATACTACTCATCTCACATATTAGTAAAGTAATGATTAAAATTCTCCAAGCCAGGCTTCAGCAATTCATGAACTGTGAACTTCCAGATGTTCAAGCTGGTTTTAGAAAAGGCAGAGGAGCCAGAGATCAAATTGACAACATCTTCTGGATCATCTAAAAAGCAAGAGAGTTCCAGAAAAACATCTATTTCTGTTTTAATGACTATGCCAAAGCCTTGACTGTGTGGATCACAATAAACTGGAAAATTCTGAAAGAGATGGGAATACCAAACCACCTGACCTGCCTCTTGAGAAATCTATATGCAGGTCAGGAAGCAACAGTTAGAACTGGACATGGAACAACAGACTGGTTCCAAATAGGAAAGGAGTATATCAAGGCTGTATATTGCCACCCTGCTTATTTAACTTATATGCAGTGTACATCATGAGAAACGTTGGACTGGAAGAAGCACAAGCTGGAATCAAGATTGTCAGGAGAAATATCAATAACCTCAGATATGCAGATGACACCACCATTATGGCAGAAAGTGAAGAGGAACTAAAGAGCCTCTTGATGAAAATGAAAGAAGAGAGTGAAAAAGTTGGCTTAAAGCTCAACATTCAGAAAGCTAAGATCATGGCATCCGATCCCATCACTTCATGGCAAATAGATGGGGAAACAGTGGACACAGTGGCTGACTTTATTTTTCTGGGCTCCAAAATCACTGCAGATGGTGATTTCAGCCATGAAATTAAAAAAAAAAAAAAAAAAACACTTGCTCCTTGGAAGAAAAGTTATGACCAACCTAGACAGCATATTAAAAAGCAGAGATATTACTTTGCCAACAAAGGTCCATCTAGTAAAGGCTATGGTTTTTCCTGTGGTCATGTATGGATGTGAGAGTTGGACTATAAAGAAGGCTGAGCGTCGAAGAATTGATGCTTTTGAACTGTGGTGTTGGAGAAGACTCTTGAGAGTCCCTTGGACTGCAAGGAGATCCAACCAGTCCATCATAAAGGAGATCAGTCCTGGGTGTTCATTGGAGGGACTGATGCTGAAGCTGAGACTCCAATACTTTGGCCACCTGATGTGAAGAGCTGAATTATTTGAAAAGACCCTTATGCTGAGAAAGATTGAGGGCAGAAGGAGAAGGGGATGACAGGGGATGAGATGGTTGGATGGTGTCACCAACTCGATCGACATGGGTTTTGGTGGACTCCGGGAGTTGATGATGGACAGGGAGGCCTGGCATGCTGCGATTCATGGGGACACAAAGAGTCGGACATGACTGAGTGACTGAACTGGCTGGACTAGACTGATCTGATGTGTTATACATATACTAGGCTCTGATAGTACAAAAGTGGAAAACAGACTCCTACTCTCAATCATTAATGTTCTATTGATTGCCTATTTCAATTATCTCACTTCATAAGTGAAGAAGAATTAAGACTCAGAATAAAGGCTTAGCTTCTCATCACTGCGCCCTGCCCCCCCATTTGAAGACTCTTTAAATTTTCCTTCAGTTTCTTTCTTGAAAATTGTCCTGCTTGATTTTCATCAAGCAAAGAGGAGGAGAAAGGGATGACAGAGGATGAGATGGTTGGATGGCATCACTGACTTGATGGACATGAGTTTGAGTAAGCTCTGGGAGTTGGTTATGGACAGGGAAGCCTGGCATGCTGCATTCCATGGGGTCACAAAGAGTTGGACATGACTGAGCGACTGAACTAAACTGAACTGATTTTCATATTTCAAAATGTGGATTATCTTTGAGATCCCTGCTTAAATTTTCTTTGTCAGAGTCTAAGTGTTGATGATTATGGTCTAATCTCACAAAATTTGAAGGTAATAATTATTCATGGTAATGTTTTTTACCTCGTCTATACTTACCTTTGAATGACACAAATTTGTATCACTCTTCCTACGTTAAGAACTTTCTTTAGAAACAAAAACAAAGCAAAAACTAATGAAAGAAAATCTTCATATCTATTCATATTAAAGAAAATTCATTAATATCCAGAAAGTCTGAAATATTTTTACTGTATGATCAGCTAACACATTTATGATTTCTAGATATAAATCACCCAAAGTATCAGAATTCCTTAGGTCTTAAGAACCACATAAAATCTGCTGAGTCAGATAATGTGTGATTGGTGGCCATGAAGTGCATTTTAAAAATATCACAGCATTGAGAAAGCATCTATCTAGAATTTAACTGTTAATCCACAGATTAAAAAACATGAAATCATCCACAGTTCAGTTCAGTCACTCAGTCATGTCCAAAATCATCCATAGCCTTCCTGAAATTATTCTTAATTAGTTCGATGATTTCCTGTTTCTTGACCAGACTTTTAAATCAAGAGGGAGTAGTTTAGTTTGGTGGTCCCATTATATGTGTATTAATTGTGATTTTTATAAACCACTATGTATAGTACCAAACGTTCAAAACTGCCTTTATTTTTCCTTTGGTTGTCTTAGACAAAAAACAAGTTCATTTAGAAAAAATAAAATAATGCTAGTTAAGACATTTCTTTGATTTTTTTTAACCTGTTAGTTGTTTTGTGTGTGTGTGTGTGTGTGTGTGTGTGTTTCGGTCAATTCACAGTAATACCTAAAGAAACAACTTGCTTTGGAGCATAAATTAAATTTTTAATTTTCAGGCTTTACATAATTTGTCCATATTATCTATTTTGGTGTATTCAACTAGTGATAGAGTATGAAATTTCATATTGTCACTGCACTTTCCATGTATTTTGTAACTGATACTCCAGACTTATGCTCATTGGTACAAACATGAGTAACTACATGTGTTCTCTTCTTTTTTATCTGAAAGTACGTTATGTATTTATCCCTTTCCTTTCTACTGTTCATCTCATACAGAAATCATAATCACTTTGTTGTCTACCTACTCTATCCTTTTTTATTGGTTGTTGTTTAAATTCCCTGCTTTCTTTCTCATCATGAGTTTCTTCATCCTAAAATTATGAATCATGCTGTGGAATTTCATAAACTATATTTAGTTAGGAATCTATCATAAATTTATAAGACACACTTTAATTTATTATAAGTAGGATATTTCTCACAGTGAGTAGACCTAATGTCCATTAGTTTTCAAAAGTGTATTTATTGTAGTGATATATTTGGTAGCAGATCCCAGGAAAGTTAGCTAAAGCCCAGATAAAGATGTTTATCCAATAGTTTTATTTTTTTCCTTCTCTACAGTTAAGATGGTACATAGGCTACAGTTTAGGCTGCAAACTGTTTGAAATGCCACATTGCTTTGGGTATGGTAAAGGGTTCAGTTACAGCACCTAGCAATTATTGGATAAAAGTTTACTTTAGATCAGTATGTATGTGTGTGTGTGTGTATATATATATATATATATATATATAGATCTTAAGCATAGTAAAGGAAACAGGAAATCGTATGTCTTAGCATTTTATGTTGGAGAAGGCAATGGCAACCCACTCCAGTACTCTTGCCTGGAAAATCCCATGGACAGAGGAGTCTGGTAGGCTGCAGTCCATGGGGTTGCGAAGAGTTGGGCACAACTGAAAGACTTCACTTTCACTTTTCACTTTAATGCACTGGAGAAGGAAATGGCAACCCACTCCAGTGTTCTTGTCTAGAGTATCCCAGGGACAGTGGAGCCTGGTGGGCTGCCATCTATGGGGTCACACAGAGTCGGACAAGACTGAAGCGACTTAGCAGCAGCAGCATTTTATGTTGTTATTTCCAGACTGTATCAGCATAAATGAACAAAGGTGGTATTTTATTTGTCAGAATAAATAGCTGGTTTTAAAAAGCTATAGGTGACCAAACTGAGTCATGGAGATGTTAAAAGTAATTTGCTTAAGTGACACAGGGCCAAGGGGCAAAGTTGTGATTGGAAATCCAAATGTATATTCTTTCTTGTGTGCAATGTATCATTTAACAAATACTAAGTACTGACTCAAATTTGTATCAGTGTAAATGTAATACTTAATATTCTCTGCTGCTGTTACTGCTAAGTCGCTTCAGTCGTGTCCAACTCTGTACAACCCCATGTACGGCAGCCCACCATGCTCCCCTGTCTCCGGGATTCTCCAGTCAAGAACACTGGAGTGGGTTGCCACTTCCTTCTCCAATGCATGAAAGTGAAAAGTGAAAGGGAAGTCGCTCAGTCGTGTCTGACTCTTAGCGACCCCATGGACTGCAGCCCTTGACTAATTTTAAAGAAAAATTATATATAGTTATTGGCTGAAGAAAACAAAATCTGAAAGTATACAGTTCAAAATATATGTACAGTTTGACATCTGAATCTTGAACAAAAGTTCTTGTTTGCAATTACTTTTGACATCAAGATTTCATATGTATTAAATAATAATTTTAATTTAGTTATTTTCTAAATTTGATCTCTAGGTCTAATGTTTAAAAGTCAACATTTTAATGTCATTCAGTGAGGAACACTGAGAAACAATTAAGGAATAAATACTTTCTTAGGACTCAGAATATTTGATTTTATGAGAGTTCATTCTGAATGAGCAGTTACTCAGTTATAAAGATTACTGTATGGTTATAATTTTACATGCAGCCTTTGATCATTCAGTTTTCCAGAACTTACATATAGGAACAGCAAAACATTCTTTAGCAGAAATGTTTAAAGTAAATTTATTTATAAATTTTCTTTTTGTCAGTAATATCTAAAACATAATGAAAATGGAAGGATGACACATGATCAATTCTAATAAGTATTTTTGCTATTGCTTCTCATATATATGAAAAAAATTGCTCACATCAAATAAGCCAAGGCAAAGATAACTTGTCATAACTATTGCCAAACAAATGTTAAAAAAGAAATTCTTGAAATCAGGGATATTTTTTCTCAGTGCTGGCAGCTGAATGGCACACAAAATAAGGTGCACATTATGGTGTCAGCTAGAGAACAGGGAACAATCTTCATTGGAAAGTTGTCCTAAATGCTTAGAAGAAGCAGAATTTAAAGCCTTGAAAGAGTTTGAGAGCATATGTAAAGCTTTGTGAGTTTTTAGATATTGTGTGTGCACACACGCGCCAGCAGTAAACTGGTGGCTGTGTTTTGATAAATGTTGCATGATTAGTAGAATTACTGAGTAAGTGGATGACAGGATATATTTTGCTTGACACAAAGATTTTATTTAGCACATGCCATGTTGAGCTAAAAACAACATAGCTGAACGATTCTTTGAAAGATTTTCTTTGCAGTTATTCACATTCTGTTCCTTGTTGAATTTGGGCAAGTTATCGAAGCATAGCACCAATTGATGTATCATTCAGTTTTCAACTTGAAGTGTTAACTAAAGGCACTTCAAACTTTATTTCCCTTGGTAATCCATCCAGAACTGCCAACTTTAAAAAACTTTCAATTCTGAATGAAAACCAGAATTTGATAGATATATTTTAGAAAATTCTAACACCAGTGTTCTTAGGTAAACTTTTTATTTCTGTTATATGTAGATCACAATTAAGTACAGGTCTATCACACATTTAGTTCAACACATTTCTGAAAGAATTAATAACTGAACTGCACTGAAATATTTTGTATAAATAACATAAACCAAAATAATTTTAATTGGTAAAATCATCATCAATCATAAGTGGACATAGGTTAATTTGGGTTACTAGAGTTAATATTAGCTGTATAAAATAATGGTAAAAGTAGTCAAAAAGTACAAACTTCCAGTTATAATATAGTTATACTAGAGATGTAATGTACAATGTGCTTAATATAATCAATACTACTATATATTATATATGAAAGAGTAATGCTAAATGTTCTCATCACAAAGCAAAATATATTTTTTCTTTAATTTTTTGTCTATATGAAGTTATGGATGTCAGTTAAACTTACTATGGTAATCATTTCTTGATGCATGTAAGTCAAATCATTATACTGGATTCCTTAAATATACACAGCACTATATACCAGTAATATCTCAATAAAACTGGAAGACCTAAATTTAAAAAGTTTTTTAATTAAATAAGAGCTTTTAAATTATTTAGATGAAATAAGATTTAATATATAACTTACCAAATATAAATTAATTTCCTTAAAATAGCACCCAAAGTTATTTTTAAAAACTCAATTTGAATTAAAGTAGACAGAGGAGCCTGGTGGGCTGCCATCTGTGGAGTCGCACAGAGTCGGGCACGACTGAAGCGACTTAGCAGCAGCAGCAGCAGCACAACTAAGACTTGTGTTTATAGTAGAAAGGAAGAAATTTATAATATTATCTTTAGCAGTATTATATATACAAGCCTGCTGCTGCTGCTGCTAAGTCTCTTTAGTCGTGTCCAACTCTGTGCAATTCCATGTACGGCAGCCCACCAGGCTCCTCTGTCCCTGGGATTCTCCAGGCAAGAACACTGGAGTGGGTTGCCATTTTCTTCTCCAATGCATGAAAGTGAAAAGTGAAAGTGAAGTCGCTCAGTCGTGTCTGACTCTTCGCAACCCTATGGACTGTAGCCTACCAGGCTCCTCAGCCCATGGGATTTTCCAGGCAAGAGTACTGGAGTGGGCTGCCATTGCCTTCTCCATGTACAGCCTAGCTAATACAAAATCAGGGAAAGATTAGCCATTACAAAGGTTTTACCTGGCAAGACTTTACAAACAGAATTGGAAAACTCTCCATTCACTTTTTTTGAAATTTTTTTTTTTATTTGAATCTGCTAAGTACCAGCTATTGTTTGGACCCTGGGAAATAAAATTAACTGTCATGGAAAGATACTGTCAAGACAGAGCTGAGGTGGAGAGAGTTGGAATAGCTGATTAAGTAACAAGTCAAAATGGAAAGAACAGTCAAGCTCTTAATCACTGTGATAGTATAAGAGGCTTAACTGGAAAAAGCTCTTCCTCCATCATTTCATTTTCTTCCATGAAACAGTGCAAGGCTATTGCTAAAGATCTGGGCACAGCTGGAGAATATTGCCCTGATGAAGCAACCCTGGGGGAAAAAGAAAAAGCCTCCTCTCATTTTATGGATTTCAGATCAGAGAAAGAGGGAGAGAAGGGCTCGGCGAGGAAACTTACTGAGTGCTGAGTTAGAGTGGAAAATAGTGTCTTTTAGATTCCCCACCTTTCCCACATGAGAAGGTATCAGAAGAGACTCCTGAGAAAGACTTTGGCCAAGTGCCTTCAATAAGGAGAATTCCAAATAAAGGCAAATGGGCTTGTAATACAGATACATATGAGAAGATTGTGGGCCAGGAGGATCTTAGTTCTTGATTGCAACTGACTTCTTAGAGTTCACTTCACTGGTTGTGCACAAAACCTGATGTGGGAAGGCAGTTTTTCCCCATGAGACTTGCCAGGTTAAACCTTTGTAATTGCCCAGAGTGAGCCTGTAAAAAAAATCACACATAGGCGTTTGACCTGGAACCAATTCCTTCTTAGTCACAAGAATCTAAGAATAATTTCTGAGATAAAAATAGAGAAATAATTCCTCATATTGATTTTACTTATTTTAAAAAATAATAAATGACATTTTATCAAGACACATTGTCACAGATAAATGTACTTTTGGAGTTAAAGTAAAGAAAAATGAATATGAAGTAGTATAACTTAGAAATATTTTATAAATATCTATAAGTTGAGCTTAAAAAGAAATTATATAAAACTACATTTCAATGTCAATGTATTAATGAAATCAAGAGACTATGACTGACTTTAAATTATTCAACCAAAAAATATTGTTTCCTTCAATGAAATTTCAGAGTCAAAAATAACATGTAAGAATTAAACTAAATTCCACTTAGTGTTCAGGAGTTTCAATTATTGCTATCTGATACATTTAATAAATAAAAATGGACATAGAACTGCCTAATAATTTGATAATTATAAATATCATAAATAATCAGTAAGGTTTGGTTCAGTTCAGTCACTCAGTTGTGTCTGACTCTTTGCGACCCCATGGACTGCAGCACACCAGGCTTACCTGTCCTTCACCAAATCCTGGAGCTTGCTCAAACTCATGTCATGAGTCAGTGATGCCATCCAACCATCTCATCCATCCTCTGTTGTCCCTTTCTCCTCCTGCTTTCAATCTGTCCCAGCAACCGGGTCTTTTCCAATGAGTCATTTGGCCATGCATCAGGTGGCCAAAGTATTGGAGTTTCACCTTCAGCATCAGTATTTCCAGTGAATATTCAGGGCTGATTTCCTTTAGGGTTGATTGGTTTGATCTTCTTGCAGTCCAAGGGACTCTTAAGGGTCTCCTCCAACACCGCAGTTCAAAAGCATCAATTCTTAGACGGTTAGCTTTCTCTATAGTCCAACTTTCCCATCCATACATGACTACAGGAAAAAACATAGCTTTGACTAAAACTTTGTTGGCAAAGTAATGACTTTGCTTTTTAATATGCTAAGTTGGTCATAACTTTTCTTCTGAAGAGCAAGCATCTTTTAATTTCATGGCTGCAGTCACCCAAAAAATAAAGTCTCTCACTGTTTCCATTTTTTCCCCATCTATTTGCCATGAAGTTATGGGACCAAATGCCATGATCTTAGTTTTCTGAATGTTGAGTTTTAAACCAACTTTTTCACTCTCCTCTTTCACTTTCATCAAGAGGCTCTTTAGTTCTTCTTCACTTTCTGCTGTAAGGGTGGTATTATCTATGTATCTGAGGTTATTGATATTTCTCTTGGCAATCGTAATTCTAGTTTGTGCTTCACCCAGCCTGGCATTTCGCATGATGTACTCTGCATATAAGTTAAGTAAGCAGGGTGACAGTATACAGCCTTGACATACTCCTTTCCTGATTTGGAACCAGTCTGTTGTTCCCTACCCAGGTCTAACTGTTGCTTCTTGACCTGCATATAGATTTCTCAGAAGACAGGTGAGGTGGTCTGGTATTCCCATCTCTTTAAGAATTTTCCACAGTTTTTGTAATCCACATAGTCAAAGGGTTTAGTGTAGTCAATAAAGCAGAAGGAGATGCTTTTCTGGAGCTCTCTTGCTCCTCAATGATCCAACAGATGTTTGCAATTTGATCTCTGGTTCCTCTGCCTTTTCTAAATCCAGCTTGAACATCTGGATGAGGTTTGGTTGGGGGACCAGAAAGAGTGTGGGAAATAGCATCTGATTCTTATAAGATAATAAGAAAGGTCATAATAGAAAGTAGAGAAATGTGCACTTGGAGGTTGCATCAAATTTGTGGAGAAGAGCATTAAAAGACAAAATGAAAAATCTGAATCCTATCTGAAAAGGCAAAGTTCTGATAAATATCATGCTTAAGGAAACAAAGTAATGAAGTGGAGATATATATATATATATATATATATTTGTATATGTGTGTGTGTGTCAAATAAATTACTCTGCCAAAAATTCACAGTTTAAAATGTGAACTTTATGACTTTTAGTATATTCAGAGTTTGTAAGCATCATCAATGTTTTATTTTAGAAAATCATCACCATGAAGGAGATATTTTAGGGATATTAATCGGTCAGCAGAATACTTGGATAGAAAAAGTTATAGCAGGTATACTAAAAGTGACAGAAACCTAATTCAAATGAGACTACACATAAATGCCTATGAATTGCAAGGAAAGTTTGAACATTTATGGAAAGGTCAGGAATTCATCTTGGTTTCAGCAATTGTTGGTCTCTATTTAACTTATATGCAGAGTACATCATGAGAAACGCTGGGCTGGAAGAAACATAAGCTGGAATCAAGATTGCCAGGAGAAATATCAATAACCTCAGATATGCAGATGACACCACCCTTATGGCAGAAAGTGAAAAAGAGCTAAAAAGCCTCTTGATGAAAGTGAAAGTGGAGAGTGAAAAAGTTGGCCTAAAGCTCAACAAAATGACGATCATGGCATCCGGTCCCATCACTTCATGGGAAATAGATGGGGAAACAGTGAAAACAGTGTCAGACTTTATTTTGGGGGGCTCCAAAATCACTGCAGATGGTGATTGCAGCCATGAAGTTAAAAGACACTTACTCCTTGGAAGAAAAGTGATGACCAACCTAGATAGTATATTCAAAAGCAGAGACATTACTTTGCCAACTAAGGTCCGTCTAGTCAAGGCTATGGTTTTTCCAGTAGTCATGTATGGATGTGAGAGTTGGACTGTGAAGAAAGCAGAGCGCTGAAGAACTGATGCGTTTGAACTGTGGTGTTGGAGAAGACTCTTGAGGGTCCCTTGGACTGCAAGGAGATCCAAACAGTCCACTCTGAAGGAGATCAGCCCTGGCATTTCTTTGGAAGGAATGATACTAAAGCTGAAACTCAATACTTTGGCCACCTCATGCGAAGAGTTGTCTCATTGGAAAAGACTCTGATGCTGGGAGGGATTGGGGGCAGGAGCAGAAGGGGACGACCCAGGATGAGATGGCTGGATGTCATCACGGACTCGATGGACATGAGTCTGAGTGAACTCCAGAAGTTGGTGATGGTCAGGGAGGCCTGGCGTGCTGCTATTCATGGGGTTGCAAAGAATCGGACATGACTGAGTGACTGAACTGAACTGAGCTGAACTGAGGATTTCTATGACACCAAGAATTTTAGTTTTTCACCCCTACTTCTCTGTTGACTTAATCAAACCCCTCCTCTCTCAGTGTTTCTTTCTTTTCTTTTATTTTATTTAGTTTTAATTGGAGGATGATTACTTGACCATGTTGTGTTGGTTTCCATACCTCAAAATAATTCATTCTTAAGTATATATATATGTTCCCTCCCTCTTGAACCTCCTCCCCACCTCCCACCCCATCCCACCCCTCTAGGTTGTCACAGAGCATCGGGTTGAGCTTCCTGTATTATACAGCAACTTCTCATTAGCTACCTACTTTGCATATGATAATGTATGTATTTTATTGCTACTCTCTCAATTAATTCAATCCTCTTCTGCCACTACTGTGTCCATAGTCAGTTCTGTATATCTGTATCTCTATTCCTGCCCTGTAAATGGGTTCATCAATACCATTTTTCTATATTCCATATATGTATATATGCATATGTATATATGTATATGTGTGTGTGTTAATATACAATATTTGTTTTTCTCTTTCTGACTTCACTCTGTATAACAGGTTCTAGGTTCATCCACCTCATTAGAATTGATTCAAATTCATTCCTTTTATGGCTGAATAATATTCCATTGTATATATGTACCATATCTTTATCCATTCATCTGTCAATGGGCGTATAGTTTGCTTCCATGTCCTGGCTATTGTAAATAATGCTGCAGTGAACACTGGGGTACCTATTTCTTTTTCAGTTATGGTTTTCTCAGTGTATATGCCCAGTGGGGGAATTGTTGGATCATATGGTAGTTTTAGTCCTAGTTTTTTTTAAGAAATCTCCATACTGTTCTCCAAGTGGCTGTATCAGTTTACATACTCACCAATGTGCAAGAGGGTTCCTTTTATTCAACATCCTCTCCAGCATTTATTGTTTGTAAATTTTTTTGATGACGGCCATTTTGACCAGTGTAATGCAATATCTCATTGTAGTTTTGATATGCCTTTGTCTACTAATAAGCAATATTAAGCGTTATTTCATGTGATCATTAGCCATCTACAAGTTTTCTTCAGAGAAATATCTGTTTATTTCTTCTGTCCATTTTTTGATTGTGTTGTTAGTTTTCCTGATATTAAGCTTCATGAACTGCTTATATGTTTTGTAGATTAGTCCTTTGTCACTTGCTTTATTTGAAATTATTTTCTCCCATTCTGAGTGCTATCTTTTCATTTTGTTAATGTGTTCCTTGCAAAAGCTTTTAAGTTTAACTATGTCCTTTGTGTTTGTATTTCCATTACTCTAGGAGGTGGGTCCTCCAATATTCTTGCCTGGAGAATCCCAGGGATGGGAGAGCCTGGTGGGCTGCCGTCTGTGGGGTTGCACAGAGTCGGACATGACTGATGCGACTTAGCAGCAGCAGCAGCAACAGGAGGTGGGTCATAGAGGATCTTGTTGTGACTAGTATCAAAGAACTTCTGGTCCCTAAGGAGACAAAAGAACTATATGCTGAATACTATTAGACACTGATGAAAGAAATCAAATATGACATAAAAGATGGAGAATCAATAAGAAATCAAATAAAAAAGAATCAATATTTTGAAAATGACTGTACTACCCAAAGCAATCTGTAGATTCAATATGTGTGTGCTTAGTCACTTAGTCATGTCTGAATATTTGTAAGCCTGTGGATTGTAGTTCACCAGGCTTCTCTGTCCATGGGGATTCTCCAGGCAAGAATACTGGAGTAGGTCCCATGCCTTCGTACAGGGGCTTTTCCCAACCTAGGGATCGAACTCAGGTCTCCCACATTGCAGGCGGATTCTTTACCATCTGAGCCACCAGGGAAGCCCATAGATTCAATGTAATCCCTATCAAACTATCAATGCCATTTTTCACAGAACTTGAACAACAACAACAAAAAATTAGCAATGTGTATGGAAACACAAAAGACCCCAAAGAGCCAAAGCAATCTTGAGAAAGAAGAATGTAGCTGGAGGAATCAAACTTCCTGACTTCAAACTGTACTACAAAGGTACAGTCATGAAGACAGTGTGGTACTGGTACGAAACAGAAAAATAGATCAATGGAACAAGATGGAAAGTCCAGAGATAACCCCACATATCTATGAGTACCTTATCTTTGATAAAGGAGGCAAGGCTATATAATGGAGAAAAAATAATCTCTTCAATAAGTAGTACTGGGAAAACTGGAATCATGTAAAAGATTGAAATTAGAACACTTCCTAACACCTATCCTAGTTTATCCTAAGAAGAATAAACTCAAAATGGATTAAAAATTCTCTCACTATTTTTCTGTAGCTTCCCTATCTTGAATGGTTTAGGGCCTCAGACCAGAGATGTTCTGTATACCTTAAATTCCAGTAAAGAGACAGAGACAGAGGCCTATCTTTTTCTTTGTTTCATTAGAAAAAAAAAGAGAGAGAGAGAGAGAAGATGAACTTTGGGTAATGTGCTAGCAATGGTAGGACTTATCCATGGTAAATGAAAGTAATGGGTGTATAGGGAGCAGCATCATGTAAGAAAATGAGAGAACTCACAAAATCCTCATGATAAAGTGAGAGAAGGAGCAGCTTTGAGATCAAACGGTAGGTAATAGATAGCTCAGTTGAATTAATGTTATGTTCGTGTCATGAACTGATGACATGGTGAAATGTATACATGAATACACAAAATACAATAGTTATTGTTAGCTGTTAAAACTTTTTTAGCTTTTCTTGTGGAGGAAATGTGTTAGCAAGTAAATTTCTACATCATTTAAAGAAACACTGATCACTGAGTTGGTTGGTTTGTCAAATTCCTAAAAATCGTGGGAAAAAATGTTGAATAGTTTAGAAAACATGAAGTTAAGATTTGAGTTTAAAAAGAATGAATTTAGGATATAGTTATCAATGACCACTAACTATAATAATGATAGAGAAAAAATAAATAAATTACAATCATAAAGTTGTGTAATTAATAAATATATTCAATTAAATAGCATTAAGCAGGCATATCAAATAATGTCAAAGTGATCAATTTAAGTAATGAGTTATTGTATTGGGGGCTTTTGTCTCGACATTTAGAAATGATTATGAACAACTAGTAGCGTCTAATTTGCTAGTCATATAAAAGTTAAGAAATTGACTAAAGTCTTCCCATAAATATTTTGAAAATATATTATCCCAGGATGTTCAATACATTTTTTAAAACTTAAATTTATTTTTAACATTTAAAATGTGGTCACAATACAAATATTAATTTTAAAAATCTAAGTAATTTTATAACCTATGGAGGCTGCAGGGAGAATAAGATATGTTGTTATTTGCACACAAAAATGTAGACTCACAAGTATGTTTGACATTAATTGCAACTGCTACCTAATTTTGTAACAGAAATGAGCAAATAGGAAAACTATTTTGGTAATGCATTTTCTGAACATTATATCTTATACATAAAGTAACAACTCAGAAAATATTCCTAAATTGAGCTTAATATAATAACTTGATATGAAACTACATATGAATGTCAATGCACTGAAGGAAACAAAGGAATTTGACTGTTTTTTAAAATTACTCTGCAAAAACATACTGTCTCTCTGAATGAAATTTCAAAGCCAAAAGTAACATGTGGTGATTAGCATATATACTAAATTCCACTTAGTGTTTAACAGTTTTACATCATTGCCATTTGATTCATTTAATAAATAAAAATGAAAATAGATGCCTGCTACTTTGATCATTCTTTGTAAAATATTTAGCTTATTTTTTCAAGTCCTCACTTTGAGCATTTGTAGAAAAATGATTTCTATATTCAATTGCTTTGGAAAATATGCTATTATAATTTTGCCTTGTTAAATCTGTATTTACAAGTGTTGCTATTTATGTCAAATTTGCTTGTTTCCTTAGCACTTCTTTATTTAAATAAAAAACAAACAGCTTCTTTTATCCACTTATTTAAATTTTCATCTATGTAGTGCCAAAGCATAAAAATTTAACACTTTTGAATTGATGCAGGCTGCTTCCAAGTGGAAAATATGCACATAAAGGGCAAAGCAATTTATTCTTCATTGAGAAAGTTTAAGTGGAAGAGAGGTGGGAAATACTACTATTTTGTTCAGATCTGAATAAGCAATCTGACCACATGACAACAAGCATCCATCACTGCTCTACACAATCAGGCCAGCTCTTGTTCAGGATGTACACTTTGGAAATCTTTAAAATAGGAATAGGGAAGGAATGGAAACTCAGATATAGAGAACGGACTTGTGGACACCGTGCAGGAGGAAGAGAGTGGTACAAATGGAGAAAGTACCATCAACATATGTACACTCACATGTCTAAAACAGATAGCTGGTGATAAGTTGCTGTATAACACAGGGAGCCCAGCCTGGTACTCTCTGAGGACCCAGAGAGGTAGGATGAGGGGAGGGGAAGGAGACTCAAGAGTGAGGTGATAAATGTATAATTATGGCTGATTTCAACTGTTGTATGACAGAAACTAACACAACATTGTGGAGCAATTTTCCCCCAATTAAAAATAAATGTTAAAAAATGGGGATATCTTAATGAGTGTATGTGTAGTGTCATGTCTGACTCTTTGCAGGCCCCACGGACTGTAGCCTGCTAAGCTCCTCAGCCCAGGAAAATTTTCTAGGCAAGAATACTGGACTTGTTTGCCATTTCCTACTCCAGGGAATCTTCCTAACACAGGGGTCAAACCCATATCTCTTGCATCTCTTGCATTGGCAGGGGGATTTTTTACCACTGGCACCACTTGAAGTTCCCACTGTTTAAAGCTGTTCTTGCTTCAGAAACACTTCAGAATTGTGTAAATATGACTTTTTAAATTTTCTATTGTTGATTTTATTTTGAGGTGAATCATGGCCAAAGGGAATAAAAGATATGCCAGGAAGCAAGCCACTTATCATACAATAGGATAGTCCTTTTACAATGTAAGTATCTTGATCTATAAGTTCCTGTGAGGTGTTAGGTCATGGAGTGGAGAAATACATTCCCCACTAATCCAAGTATGTTTCAAGGAGTCTCGAGTATGTATGTAAAATGGCATTTTTCCTGTGATTCTCTCAATTCACAAGAAAACAATAAATAATACCATGAATTAGGAATGATAACACTCATCATCATATAAAGTGATTAGGCTAGGTCATCTCCAGGTTTGTTTTGATATTTAACTTTTTTGATTTAGTTACATTCAGTCAATAAAAGGCAGTTCCATAGTCAATTTAGGATTATACAATTATATATATGGTATTTCCAAAGTTATTCCAGAGTTATAAACCAGAATTACATGTTCTGTATGCACCAAAATTTCTTCAGATGTTCCAACTGAAAAAAGACATTAATCAGCTTAGTTGACTTCAATGTTTTTTAAAAAGGCAAAAGGCTGAGAGAGTCTTATGAAACTGTTATGTATCCATATCAAAATGTTTCAGAAATGCACTGCTCTTACATATAAAAAAGGCACTTTGGTTACACTTTGGAGTCAAGACATTAAAATGTACAGCTTGTAAGACTTTAGTTTAATGGGCTGTCAACTGCCCAGGCAGCTGCAGTACAAAGCTATGTGAGTCTTTAATCTTCAACCAAAAAAAAAAAAAAAAAAAGTAAAGAGAATAAATTCAGCTATTAGCTTGAAGGTAAAAACAAATGAAAAGAGAAGGTGAAAGAAAACAGTATTAGAATGACTTAGTTTTTTATTATAAATAGGAAATTATGTTATTAATATATGATATACAGTAAGTTATATGTGTGTATAAATGAATGCATAGTACCATTTTCTAAGAATGAATTCCATAATAAAGTAAGTTATTAGCCACAGAGCTGGTTTATAATTCTCAACATTTTACTAAAATATTTCTTCTGAGCATGGTTAGATTAAATCATGGTTGATTATTTGATTTTTACTTGTAAAGAGAAATAGTTTTTCACTTTTATAATTAGCAGATCTCTTGCATAGTTTTGATACAGATATAAGCTATCAATGAGGAGGATATGGCAACCCACTCCGGTATTCTTGCATGGGAAATCTCATGAACAGATGAGCCAAGCGGGCTACACTCCATGGGGTTGCAAAGAGTCAGACATGACTGAGTGACTGAACACATGTGCATAAACTACCAGTAATTATATCAAAGATTAATTTTGAAATCCTTGTAATAGAAATTCCTGGTTTCTTTTTAAAGAGATTTAAAAAGATCTTTAGGTCTTTATTCCACATGAGATTATCCTGCTTTTTAAAATTTATTTGTTGTTGTTCAGTTGCCCTGTCATATCTGACTTTTTGCAATGCCATGGACTGCAGCAGGCCTGGCTTCCCAGTCCCTCACCATCTCCTGAATTTTGCCCAAATTCATATCCATTGAATCTGTGCTGCCATCTAGTCATCTATTCCTCTGATGCCCTCTTCTTCTACCCTAATCTTTCCCAACATCAGGCACTCTCAGTGAGCCAGCTGTTTGCATCAGATGACCAAAATACTGAAGCTTCAGCATCAGTCCTTCCAATGAGTATTCAGAGTTGTTTTCCCTTAAGATTAATTGATTTGACCCCCTTGCTGTCCAAGGGACTTTCAGGAGTCTTCTTCAGTACCACAGTTCAAAGGCATCAATGCTTTGGTGCTCTGCTTTCTTTACGGCCCAGCTCTCAGAACCGTATGTGACCGCTGGAAAGACCATAGCCTTGACTATACAGACCTTTGTCAGCAGAGTAATGTCTCTGCTTTTCAACACACTGTCTAGGTTTGTCATAGCTTTCCTTCCAAGATGCTATTGTCTTCTGATTTCATGGCTGCAGTTACCATCTGCAATGATTTTAGAGCCCAAGAAGAGGAAATCTGTCACTTCTTCCACCTTTTCCCCTTCTATTTGGCATGAAGTAATGGACCTGGATGCCATAATCTTAGTTTTTTAATATTTAGTTTTAAGTCAGTTCTTTCACTCTCCTCCTTCACCTTCATCAAGAAGCTCTTTAGTAACTCTTCTCTTTCTGCCATTAGAGTGGTATCGTCTGCATTTCCCCTGAGGTTGTTGTTTCTCCTGCCTATCTTGATTCCAGCTTGTAACTCATCCAAACCGGTATTTCTCATGATGTACTTAGTATGTAGGTTAAACAAACAGGGTGACAGCAGACAGCCCTGTTGTACTCGTTTCTCAATCTTGAACCAGTCAGTTGTTCCATACAGGGTTCTAACTGTTGCTTATTGACCTACATACAGATTTCTCAGGAGACATGTAAGATGGTCTGGTATTCCCATCTCTTTAAGAGCTTTCCACAGTTTACTATGATCCACAAAGTAAAAGGCTTTGGCATAGTCGATGAAATAGAGAGATATTTTTATGGAATTCCCTAGCTTTTCTCTATGATCTAGCAAATGTTGGAAATTTGATCTCTGGTTCTCGTCCTTTTCTAAACCCAGATTGGACATCTGGAAGCTCTTGTTTCACATAATTCTGATACCTAGCATGCAAGATTTTAAGCACAGCCTTACTACATGGGAGATGAGTACAACTGTCTGATGGTTAGCACATTCTTTAGTATTACCCTTCTTGGGAATTAGGATGAGGATTGACCTTTTCCAGTCCCGTGGCCACTGCTGGGTCTTCCAGATTTGCTGACATATTGATTGCAACACCTAGACTCCATCATCCTTTAGGATTTTGAATAGTTTCACTGGGATTCCATAGCATCCATTTGCTTTATTAACAGCAGTGCTTCCTAAGGCCCACTTGACTTCGCTGTCCAGAATGTCTGGCTCTGGTTGACTGACCACACCATCATAGTAATCCAGTTCATTAAGGTCTTTTTTTGTACAGTTCTTCCATGTATTCTTTCCATCTCTTCTTGGTCTCTTTAGTGTCTACTAGGTCTCTACTGCTTCTGTCCTTTATTGTGCCCATCTTTGGGCAAAATGTCCCCTTGATATCTCCAGTTTTCTTGAAGAGATCTCTAGTCTCTCCCATTCTATTATTTTCTTCTAGTTTCATACACTGTTCATTGAAGAAGGCCTTCTTGTCTGTCATGCTCTTCTTTGGATGTTTTTAGTTGGATGCACCTTTCTCTTTCTTCCTTGCTTTTCACTTCTTTCTTTAGCTGTTTGTAAAGCCTCCTCAGATAACCACTTTGCCTTCTTGCTTTTCTTTATCTTTGGGATGGTTTTGTTCACTGCCTCCTGTGCAGTATTACGGACCTCTGTCCATAGTTCTTCAGGCATACTATTTACTAGATCTAATCCCTTGAATCTATTTGTCACCTCTACTGCATATTCATAGGGGATTTGATATAAATCATATCTGGCTGGCCTAGTGGTTTTCCTTGCTTTCTTCAGTTTAAGGCTTAATTTTGCTATGAGAAGTTGATGATCCAAGCCACAGTCAGCTCCAGGTCTTGCTTTTGCTGATCATATACAGCTTCTCCATCTTCTGCTGCAAACAATGTAATCAATTTGATTTCGGTATTGGCCATTTAACTATGTCCATGTATAAAGTCATCTCTTGTGTTTTTGTAAAAAGGTATTTCCTGTGACCAGTGCATTCTCTCGGCAGAATTCATTTAGCCTTTTCCCTGTTTCATTTTGTTCTCTAAGGCCAAACTTGCTTGTTACTCCAGATATCTCTTGACTTCCTACTTTTGCATTCCAATTCCCAGTGACAAAAAGAACATCTTTTTTGGGGGGTGGGGTGGGGTGTTAGTTTTAGGAGATCTTCTATGTCTTCATAGAACTGATCAGCTTCTTCCACATCATTGGTAGTGGCATAGACTTGAATTATGGAGATGTTGAATGGCTTGCCTCAGAAACAAACTGAGATCATTCTGTCATTTTTGAAGTTGCACCCAAGTACTGTATTTTGTACTCTTGTTGAAAAGATCTCTAGTCTCTCCCATTCTATTATTTTCCTCTAGTTTTATACACTGTTCATTGAAGAGTATTCCCTTCTGAGCGTCATTTCTGCTTTGGCCCAGTTGCTTCATTCATTCTGGGACTCTTAGTAGTTCTCATCTGCTCTTCCCCAGTAGTATATTGGACACCTTCAGACCTGGAGGACTCATCTTTTGGTGTCATATCTTTTTCTTTTTTTATACAGTTCATGAAGTTCTCATGGCAAATATACTGGGGTGGTTTACCATTCCCTTCTCCAGTAGATCACATCTTGCCAGAAGTCCCTGCTATGACCTGTCCGTCTTGGGTAGCCCTGCTATGACCTATCCGTCTTGGGTAGCCCTGCTATGACCTGTCCATCTTGGGTAGCCCATGGGTAGCTATGGCATGGCTCATAGTTTCATTGAGTTACACTGGCACCTTCACCACAGTAAGGCAGTGGTCTGTGAAGGGGATTTACTTACTTATTTCTAACTAATTCTTTCTTTAGATTCTAAGTCCATGCATTAGATTGGCTTAGTAATTTATGAATTATTATCAATTTTCTTTTGCTGGTGCTGTTCAGTAGGTCCTTGTTGCTACTAGGAACACACAGTGTATAGCACAGGGAACTCTACTCAATATTTTGTATTAATCTGTTACAAAATATTGGAAAAGAATCTTAAAAAGAATGAATATATTTGCATGTATAACTGAAACACTTTACTATACATTTGAAATTAACATAACATTGTTAATAAACTATGATCCCAATATAAATAAAAATTACATTTAAAAAGCTTTCTAGGTAATATTCCAAGATAAGCTGATTTTTTTTTCAAAATAATATCAATATTCTGTTGGTAATCATTTTTCCCAGTTTATTTTTCAAATTTAATGCTTCTTCATTTTATCATAATATATTAATACCTTTGTTTGTAGTTTTAATTTAAATTTTATTTTTAATGACATGCATAGATTTTGACTATTAATTTCACAAGGTAACTTCCTCCCCTATACAAATTTTTGCTCCTAGACACAATTTCAACATATTTGAATAACATGTTTGATAACGTGTTTACTGTTCATTGCAGTTAGATGGATGGATAGATGAATGAATGGATAGGTGGATGAGTAAAGAAAGAGAAAGAGAGAGAGACTTATTTTTGATCAAAATAAAGTTTAGTTCTCTTAATTTTATAACCAGAAGACTCAAATGTGCACTCAAACTTTTTTTTTCTGTATGTCTTTTAGACACACACACACACACATTTATATATATATATATATATATATATATATATATATTTGCAACTCTACCTTCTCAGCAATAGAAAAGTCGTTGATATATTTCTAGGTCAGTGCTACCCATCAACTTTGTTCTGTTTAATGGCTCCATAGTGTCTTCTACTATGACCAGAGAATGCCGTAGTTAATAATATCTATTCATGAATAATTATTGTTATTACCATCAAGCAGTATTTGGAATATTTTCTTCAGAACTTACTGGTAAAAGTTCTGTGGTCAAATTCTTAACCATTTTCCAAATATTGTGCATGTTTCCATAATTCTCATTTGTGTTTCTAATGCCTCTTCTGAATTTCTGTATTAAAATATCTCTTACTTCAGTTCCGTTACATATTTATCTACAATTCTAGTGGTGAGTTCTTTGTCAGCAACTGCATTTATAAAATACTAGAGGAGCTACTCCACGTTCAAGGTCAGGAGACATGGCAATGAGGAGATAACCCTTGTCCAAGGTAAGGAGCAGCAGCTGCACTTTGCTGGAGCAGCCATGAAGAGATACCCTATGTCCAAGGTAAGAGAAACCCAGTCAGACGATAGGTTTTGCAAGATAGCTCAGAGGGCAGGCACACTGAAACCATACTCACAGAAAACTAGTCAATCTAATCTCACTAGGACCACGGCCTTGTCTAACCCAATGAAACTAAGCCATGCCCTGTGGGAACACCCAAGATGGACAGGGCATTGTGGAGAGATCTGACAGAATGTGGTCCACTGGAGAAGGGAATGGCAAACCACTTCAGTATTCTTGCCTTGAGAACCCCATGAACATTATGAAAGGCAAAATGATAGGATACTGAAAGAGGAACTCCCCAGGTCAGTAGGTGCCCAATATGCTACTGGAGATCAGTGGATAAATAACTCCAGAAAGAATGAAGAGATGGAGCCAAAGCAAAAATAATACCCAACTGTGGATGTGACTGGTGATAGAAGCAAGGTCCGATGCTGTAAAGAGCAATATTTCATAGGAACCTGGAATGTCAGGTCCATGAATCAAGGCAAATTGAAAGTGGTCAAACAAGAGATGGCAAGGGTGAACGTCGACATTCTAGGAATCAGCAAACTAAAATGGACTGGAATGGGTGAATTTAACTCAGATGACCGTTATATCTACTACTGTAGGCAGGAATCCCTTAGAAGAAATGGAGAAGCCATCATGGTCAACAAAAGAGTCTGAAATGCAGTACTTGGATGCAATGTCAAAAATGACAGAATGATCTCTGTTCATCTCCAAGGCAAACCATTCCATATCACAGTTATCCAAGTCTATGCCCCAACAAGTAACACTGAAGAAACTGAAGTTGAACAGTTTTATGAAGACATACAAGACCTTTTAGAACTAACACCCAAAAAAGATGTCCTTTTCATTATAGGGGACTGGAATGCAAAAGTAGGAAGTCAAGAAACACCTGGAGTAACAGGCAAATTTGGCCTTGGACTACGGAATGGAGCAGGGCAAAGGCTAATAGAGTTTTGCCAAGACAACACACTGATCATAGCAAATACCCTCTTCCAAAACACAAGAGAAGATTACACATGGACATCACCAGATGGTCAACACCGAAATCAGATAGATTATATTCTTTGAAACTAAAGATGGAGAAGCTCTATACAGTCAGCAAAAATAATCCTGGAAGCTGACTGTGGCTCAGATCATGAACTCCTTATTACCAAATTCAGACTTAAATTGAAGAAAGTAGGGAAAACCACTAGATCATTCAGGTATGACCTAAATCAAATCTCTTATGATTATACAGTGGAAGTGAGAAATAGATTTCAGGGCCTAGATCTGATAGATAGAGTGCCTGATGAAATGTGGAATGAGGTTCATGACACTGTACAGAAAACAGGGATCAAGACCATCCCAATGGAAAAGAAATGCAAAAAAGCAACATGTCTTTTGGGGAGGCCTTACAGATAGCTGTGAAAAGAAGAGAAGCGAAAAGCAAAGGAGAAAAGGAAAGATAGAAGCATCTGAATGCAGAGTTCCAGAGAATAGCAAGAAGAGATAAGAAAGTCTTCCTCAGCAATCAATACAAAGAAATAGAGGAAAACAACAGAATGGGAAAGAATAGAGATGTCTTCAAGAAAAGTAGAGATACCAAGGAAACATTTCAGGCAAAGGTGGCCTCGATAAAGGACAGAAATGGTATGGACCTAACAGAAGCAGAAGATATTAAGAAGAGGTGGCAAGAATACACAGAAGAACTGTACAAAAAGATCTTCATGACCAAAATAAGCACAATGGTATGGTCACTCACCTAGAGCCACACATCCTGGGATGTGAAGTCAAGTGGGCCTTAGAAAGCATCACTATGAACAAAGCTAGTGGAAGTGATGGAATTCCAGTGGAGCTATTTCAAATCCTGAAAGATGATGCTGTGAAAGTGCTGCACTCAATATGCCAGCACATTTGGAAAACTCAGCAGTGGCCACAGGACTAGAGAAGTCAGTTTTCATTCCAGTTCCAAAGAAAGGCAATGCCAAAGAATGCTCAAACTACTGCACAATTGCACTCATCTCACACGCTAGTAAAGTAATGCTTAAAATTCTCCAAGCCAGGCTTCAGCAATACATGAACCGTGACCTTCCAGATATTCAAGCTGGTTTTAGAAAAGGCAGAGGAACCAAAGATCAAATTGCCAGCATCCGCTGGATCATGGAAAAAGCAAGAGAGTTCCAGAAAAACATCTATTTCTGCTTTATTGACTATGACAAAGCCTTTGACTGTGTGGATCACAATAAACTGTGGAAAATTCTTAAAAAGATGGGAATACCAGACCACCTGACTTGCCTCTTGAGAAATCTGTATACAGGTCAGGAAGCAACAGTTAGAACTGGACATGGAACAACAGACTGGTTCCAAATAGGAAAAGGAGTACGTCAAGGCTGTACATTGTCACCCTGCTTATTTAACTTCAATGCAGATTGATAAACTATGGAATGAGGTTCATGATACTGTACAGGAGACAGGGATCAAGACCATCCCCATGGAAAAGAAATCCAAAAAAGCAATCATGAGAAACGCTGGGCTGAAAGAAGCACAAGCTGGAATCAAGATTACTGGGAGAAATATCAATAACCTCAGATATGTAGATAACACCAACCTTATGGCAGAAAGTGAAGAGGAACTAAAAAGCCTCCTGATGAAAGTGAAAGAGGAGAGTGAAAATATTGGCTTAAACCTCAACATTCAGAAAACGAAGATCATGGCATCTGGTCCCATCACTTCATGGGAAATAGATGTGGAAACAGTGGGAACAGTGTCAGACTTTATTTTTGGGGGCTCCAAAATCACTGCAGATGGTGACTGAAGCCATGAAATTAAAAGACGCTTACTCCTTGGAAGAAAAGTTTTGACCAACCTAGATAGTATATTCAAAAGCAGAGACATTACTTTGCCAACAATGGGCCATCTAGTCAAGGCTATAGTTTTTCTAGTGGTCATGAATGGATGTGAGAGTTGGACTGTGAAGAAAGCTGAGCACTGAAGAATTGATGCTTTTGAACTATGGTGTTGGAGAAGACTCTTGAGAGTCCCTTGGACTGCAAGGAGATCCAACCAGTCCATTCTAAAGGAGATGAGCCCTGGAAGTTGTTTGGAAGGAATGATGCTAAAGCTGAAACTCCAATACTTTGGCCACCTCATGTGAAGAGTTGACTCATTGGAAAATACCCTGATGCTGGGAGGGATTGGGAGCAGGAGGAAAAGGGGACGACAGAAGATGAGATGGCTGGATGGCATCACTGACTCGATGGACGTGAGTTTCAGTGAACTCCGGACATTGGTGATGGACAGGGAGGCCTGGCGTGCTGTGATTCATGGGGTTGCAAAGAGTAGGACATGACTGAGCGACTGAACTGAACTGATAGACTACTAGGGAATATATGTTGAGATCAAATATAAATGAATAAATAAATTTCTCATTACCAAGTTACCTTTGTTTAATTGTCAGATTAAATATTTTATTCCTTTCCTCCTAATTTTTGCTGTCAGTATTAACTACTGTTGTATTATTTTTATTTTTACATTTATGCATGACCTCCTTCATTTTCCTGTTATTTGTGGTCATTCAGAACCAGTCAGGCCAGATGCCAGACAAAGTAGGCTCAGTTAGACTGAACTGTCTGGCCACAAAGTCATAGAGTTTTAGATGAGACAGACACACAGCTATATATGTATATCTTTTCACATGTCGTATTAAGGAAATTCAGAACATTGTAGTAATATATAGTAAGGAGATCTAATTTAATACATTACATAATTACCATATCATGCAGAACCTTGCAAGTTAAAATTTTTGGTCTTTCTCTTTAAATTAATATCATTGAGATCTAGTTAATGTTTTCACAATGGGGTGACATATTCTAATTTTCATTTTGAAAAATAACTCTAGCTATAATATATATATAAAGGATAAGAGTGAAGATAAGGATGGGGGATAATGTTGCATCAGTACAAGAAAAATAATATGATAGTTGGATCACAAATAATGAAGATGGAAATGGAGAGTTCATACATTTGGGATAAAACTGGCAATACAATCTAGGATTAAATATTAGTCTATAAAGGAAAGTGAATTGGCAAGGATTAGCACCACGTTTTCCATTTTGGCTTCAACTTCTGAACAGAAGACAGCAAACACTGGTTGTATGGAAAAGATAATGAGCCCAGATTTATAGGTGAGTTTTGGGTTCCTTTCAGACATTCAAGTTTGTAAATGCTTAACAAGCCAGTTAGATGTGCTGGTCTGGAATTTAGCAGGCTTTCATATACTTGAGAGATGTTGAAGACTAGAAAACTCCAACTTCAAGAAGTAACAAAAATCAAAGTAATGAAAAATGGCTAATGGAGCATAATTTGGCATATGGGTAGAGTGAGTTACATAATTTTAAAACTATATTATTTTCCTAACACCACAAATAAATAACTATCAAATAAATCCACATAGAACATACAGAGAAAGTTAAAATGCTGTTTTAAGTGTCGGAATTTTTGACAAAGATAATTCATATTTAAAACTTTGAAGTTCGCTGTTATTTGATTAGTTTTCAAAACAAGTTTTAATCCTTCTTATATAATCCCTTCCTTATTACTTTGCATTCTGTGAACATAACTGTTTGTGAATACAAGATGGCTTGAGATGTTATGGGGAGGGAGGTGGGAGGGGGGTTCATGTTTGGGAACACATGTAAGAATTAAAGATTTTAAAATTAAAAAAAAAATTAAAAAAAAAAAACAAAAAATAAAAAAAAGTAAAAGAGAGAATTATATTACAGAACTTGATTTAGAAATTTGTGGATGATTCCAATTCTATGTTAACTTTTATTTGAGAACTAAATCCATATGAGGTCAATCTCTTTTTACTTCATATAGAGTAGCATTTCAAGGATACATTTCTCAAGGCAGAGCTTTGATGCCTACTCTGAACCAGCTGGGCTGGATGAAGCACAAGCTGGAATCAAGATTGCTGGGAGAAATATCAATAATCTCAGATATGCAGTTGACACCACCCTTATGGCAGAAAGCAAAGAAGAACTAAAGAGCCTCTTGATGGAAGTGAAAGAGGAGAGTGAAAAAATTGGCTTAAAACTCAGCGTTCAGAAAACTAAGATCATGGCATCTGGTCCCATCACTTCATGGCAAATAGATGGGAAGCAATGGAAACAGTGAGAGGCTTTATTTTTGGGGCTCCAAAATCACTGCAGATAGTGATTGTACCCATGAAATTAAAAGGTGCTTACTCCTTGGGAGGAAATTTATGACCAACCTAGACAGCATATTAAAAGGCAGAGGCATTACTTTACAAACAAATTTTCATCTAGTCAAAGCTATGGTTTTTCCAGTAGTCATGTACAGATGTGAAAGTAGGACTATATAGAAAGCTGAGGGCCAAAGAAGTGGTGCTTTTGAACTGTGGTGTTGGAGAAAACTCTTGAGAGTCCCTTGGACTGCAAGGAGATAACCAGTCCATTCTAAAGGAGATCAGCCCTGGGTGTCCTTTGGAGGGACTGATGCTAAAGCTGAAACTCCAATACTTTGGCCACCTCATGCAAAGAGTTGACTCATTGGAAAAGACTCTGATGCTGGGAGGGATTGGGGGCAGGAGGAGAAGGGGACGACAGAGGATGAGATGGCTGGATGGCATCACTGACTCAATGAATGTGGGTTTGAGTAAACTCTGGGAGTTGATGATGGACAGGGAGGCCTGGTGTGCTGCGGTCCATGGGGTCACAAAGATTTTGATGCGACTGAGTGACCGAGCTGAACCAGCAGAAAGGAATTTTATTCAGAAGTCTGAAGTACCCTTTCACTCGTGTTATTTCTGCTGTTTCATGCTAGCATCCCCCTGCAGGAAGCATTATGACACTCTTTATTGTCCAGTTGATAATGATGAAAAAATTTAAATGATAAAAACTGCCAAATAGATAGATGTCTAAAGTGTCAAAAAATAGACTAACCTTTTGCACTGTACAGTTTTCCACACACATACAGCTTCCATTCAAACTGTTGATTAAGCTACGTTAATTTGTTCTAATTTAATCTCAGTGCTCCACATGATGTCTATTTAATATTTAATATCAGAAGGAGGTAAGTTTTTCATTTAAAGTTTTATTCACTTATATTTCAAGTTCATTTTAATGTTAGTTGTATTTCATTTGTAGGAATAATTTTTTCCCATCTTAATAGGTGATTCCATTTTAAATTTCAAATAGGAGAAAAATACAATTAACCCTTATTCAGTGTAATAGGATTTGTATTTAAAAACATGCCCCTTTAGATAAGAAAGCTTTGTCCTTTTTCTTAAATTATATATATGAAGTCTCCAAGAGAAGAGACATAAGAGAACATCTTAATGTTCTGGTGTACAAGTTGTAGATTTGATCAAAGTTTCAGTCATTTGAATTTAAAAATACACACAGTGAGATTTATAACAGAAAATCTTGAGCTGAATATGTTCAGAATAATAGGCAATAATAATAAAAATGAGTGCATTCTTGGAATAAAAGGGATAAAGAGTCAATCATTTTTGTTTTAAGTCTCTCTGGCTGTCTAAAAATGACAGGGAATTCACTTTTCTTGAAGAGGACTGTGAACATGAAGGGTTAGAATTATGAGGAAATGAAAGGCAAGAAAGGCAAGAGCAGGCACTGAACAAAGCTTTACTGATTTGCATTCTACTTAGAGTGTTCAGAGCTCATTCTACTTAGAATTATTCACTGCTATCTTTTCAGTCTCCTTCCTTTTCTTACTAAGTTCTTCTTAATACCTGTCCACCTCCTCTTTTAATGCCTAAAAATGTACCCTCACTAGATGTTTTAAACTGACCCCTGTTGTGTTTGTGACAGAAAATATAGACATAGATGATTTGGACATCCTAAGAAGAAAATAAGCTCTAACACTTCACAGTATTAATGAAAATAGCCAGAATTCACTTCATAATAGATTCATTCATTTGTTTAATTAATATTGTAACCATTTACATGCCAGGCTCCATTCTAGATTCATGGAATATATTGATGAGTCAAACAACAATGTACGCAATGCGCTTTAAATTGCAGTATGATATAGAAAGCAATATTTATGATATTTCCTGGATATATAATAGGCAAATATCATAATAATTCCTATAGTGACTCATGTAGCTTGGCTTTAGTAGGCAAACTTGAGTAGCAGCATATTCAGACACCATTGTGAGGTCTTCAATGTCAGGTGACTAAAAAATGGGAAAATATACACATTTGCAGGCATATGTAGTGAACATATGTATGTTGCCTCGAAATCCATACAGAAGTTACCAGATAACATCCAGTCATGATTGTTTGAAATAGTATTTTCAACCATTTTATAAATCCTTGCTTTAAATACATTTGAGCTTAAAAAAAAAATAAGGCTGTCATCTCTTTTCATAGTCTAAAACACAGTGTTTTGTATGAGAATATTGAGGACAGATTGCATGGTTCAGGGGGTGGGAGGAAGAATATTTGGCTGTATATATTCTTAGGTTGTTCTTGAGGCTTGTGAAAAGCAACAGGAAGGAGAGAGGAAATCATGGGGACAAAAATCTTAAAAAATATTTACAGTGTCAGTAAAATACAGCATGGGGCTCTGTGCTTTTGTTATGTTGTAGAGAAAAATGTTTAAGAAGACATAAATTTATGTGAGCTGCTGAGTTTTTCTAACAATTTCTATTTCTTTTACCTTACAAGTATAAACAAAATAAAATAAATATTATGCTTGTTACTACTGTAGCATTGGCAGGGATGGATCTTATGAACATTATTACATCTCAAGTTCTGGTGTTTGGTCAGTGGAAGAAAATTGGTCAAGTTCAACTCTTAAGATTATGCAAGCCAAAGAAGAATTACTTTCCCATCACATTATCCTTCTTAGTTATAAGTGCACTAAAGCAACCTCAGTTCTCTGGTGATGATGAGCAAATTAACTCACACAATAAATGCTTTACTGAATGCCCATCAAGTGGCTGAATCACTTGATAGTATGAGGACTGAAATTCAGTAGACAGTAGACAGTTATTTGAGTAAGATATTATACTAGAGGGTGTTGGTACTCCACCGAGATCACCATCCTCCATTTAATGCAAGTGCTGGCTGCTAATGCTCATAGAGGCTTCCCTTCCCTAGATAATTGCTTCTGCCAAGAGAAGTCACATTTTTATGGTAGATTACACACTCACCCACCTGCTCTGAAGGCAGTCTTCATCCAGGAAACGGATGGTATAAGGGTATCTTTGCTTCAGAAGGGCAAAACTCTGCAGTACAATTGTATTTTGGGAGTCTCTTCCTTCTTCATAGTCCAAACTAAGGCTAGCTTTGATTTGAGTTAATATCCTTGGTGGACCCCTAACCTTTATCCTTTACCCAATTCACATTTTTTTGTTTGTTTGTTTTTTTCTTTTTTAGGAAAAACACTCCCTTACTATATCACTGTGATTTGGGTTTTGCTCCTAGGGAAATGAACTAAGGCAGACTTAGGCGGAATGTTAGCTAAGATATTATGAACTTTTGAAGTATTCTTACTTTTACCTTCTTTGTACCTTCAAATTATTACATAAGCAGTGGGCATGGAACACTTTCTTAAGTCTTCTTTTATCTTCTCTCTTTCTTGGTATGATGACGTGCCGATTTCTCAGGAATCACCACCTATCTGACTTATTCATAAAGCAAATGTTCTATGTTGAGGTCGGCGATTTTTTTCTACAAGGAACCAGATAGTAGGTGCTTTTGGCCTTACTTGTCATAACGTTTTAATCATACAGCTATGATTTTGTAGTATGAAAAGAGCCATTGATGATACATAAGCAAATGGACTATCTCTATTCAAATAAAATCCTACCAGCAAAACAAAATGACTGGATTTGACCACAGCTTGCTGACCCATGTTCTATGATATCAGCCCAGTGTACTCAGTAGAATCACCAAGGGTTGTCATGCCTTGGTACATTTTATGAAGCACCAAGATTAATTCTGTTAAAATCCACAATTTGATGTAATGTTTTATCTCCTTTCATTAACTATATTTTGAGCACATTTTTTTTCTCTTTTGTATTCTTAAATTGTAGCTCTACTATTATACTGGTTTGAATATTTTTGCTACTGTATTTCTTTAATTATTCTTTGTGTGTGTGGGTGTGTGGGTGTGCTCTATCTTTGATCTCTGCTCTTTGCTGAAGTTTTCATTGTTCCCAGTTCTTGTTTGTTCTGGTGTTGAGAAAAAGATTAAGTCCCTCAGGAAGCACAGTGGAGTAGGTAGATTAAGAACAAGCTGAAGGATTATTTTCCCAGTAAAAAGAAAAACTCCACTATTTTGTGTTTATAGCATATGCTATTCCACCTGCTCACCCCCTCCTATTTTTTATGGATCAAAATTATTAATTCCTTAAATTTGCTGCTAGGTTTATAGTACAGTAACTATTTATTGTCATATATTAATATAGTATTTTGGTACTCTGTGTGTGTGTGTGTTAGTTGCTCAGTTGCATCTGGCTTTTTGGGACCCCATGGACTATAACCCCCCCAGACTCCTCTGTTCATGGAATTCTCCAGGCAAAAATACTGGAGTAGGTTGCCAGTCCCTTCCCTAGGAGATCTTCATAACCCAGGGATTGGACCCTAGTCTCCTTTGTTGTAGGCAGATTATTTGCCATCTGAGCCATCAAGGAAGCCCCTCATAAATAACAGCTATCAATAAATGTTGGATGAACAAATTAATCATTAAATCGCTCAACCTATGTAGTTTCCTATTCAGGGGCAGTTAGTTAATTGGGACAAGTCTCCCAGACTATTCTGTCAATAGGATATAAAGTTAATATTTAAGAAAATAACAGTTTTACTCTTCGTTTGTATTCAGAAGTCAGTCATCAAAATCCTTAACAAAATATGTTATACAAATGTATTTTATTCCAGCTTCCAAGAGCTGTTAATTGGCTGAACAATTATTTCTATTATTGGTACACAGGCTTGTTTTTGGCAGGTTGATTTGTGAATAAACAGGTTCTACTGAGTTTTCATTGTTATTTATTTCACAGATACTATTTGGCCTTTTATTGGTAGTGATGGTGCACTATACATTTTCATATTCTTTCTAGCTAGAAATGTAACAAAGATTAGTTGTTTGGAATTCTGACATTATGAGAAAGCTGAAGGTAAGTTTTTTTTTTTTTCTCCTCCTCTGCCTCATTGTCCTTCTCCTTTCTTTTGTGAGATTAAAGTTGTGGAAGATATCCAAGATGATGATATAAAACTAAGGAAGTAGTATATTGGAAAAAAATGAAAATTCTAATTCAACTTTTCAGGTATGTCTGTAATTATCACTTGAAAATATTTAGCATATTTGCATCATTTGACATCCTACATATCTTCTTTCCAACAAATTGTTTTTAAGCTTCTTGATGGATGTTAAATTATTAAATAAAATTTTCCCCATGTTTTTATTCTGATTCATATATTTTAAATATATGAAATATGTCTAAGCTAATATAAGAATCAAAGAAATCTGAAATAAAAATGGTATTATAAAACCTTGCAAGTCACAGTTTGATAACTGCATACTTTTATAATATAGTATTTCATATAATGAGCTACTTTCATGCTGTTCACTGACTAATTTATTTCCATAATGAAGTACATATTGACAACTCTTTAGATGTTACTTGTTTCAGATGCCAACATTTCTAAAAGAAGGTAGAAAATACAAAGATAAATAAAACATAAGTTCTTCTCTAGAGGAATTTAACATCAGAGAGAGAAAGAGAGATAAAAAAAAATAACAACTCCAAACTAAGGCATAAATGAGTGACAGGACATATTTATGAATAGAAAGTTATGAAGATAAGATATTGAAGAGAATACATCAAGTTGAGAAATCAAAAAATCTAAAGAAAATACTGTTTAAATTTCATCTAGAAAATGAGGAAAATTTCTTCAAGTAGTGATATTTGAGAGGGTATACAAGGTAAAATGGTGACCATAAATTAAAGCACAGAACCACTTCAACCTGAAACCTATTAAGAAGCAGTATTAACATAGTTGAGTATTGAAATGTATGTTTGCAAGATTCGAAGTTTAAGAAAGGTGGCATAAGGAATTCCACATATTCTCCCCAGAGCAACAACCCTAATTGGTGAAAATATGGGAAAAAAATATTTACAATCTCTTGAAATTTTTCTAAAGACATACAACAAGTAGAAAAACATTTATTTAAGAAAAGCTACTAAGTCTCAGTGAGATTGTTTCATTTGAACCATGACCTCCCTTGGTCTCCCTAGCAGTCTGGCAGAAGGTTTGTTCTAGTCATATGTAGTCAAGCTCCTAATCTAGGGCTTGGTTTCTCCCTGGGAAGGGTAAGACACCACCATTGCCCATCCTATCCCCCACCCCCAATCCAGCTCCATGTTATAGAAGTCCAATTTCAGACAAGAGCAGCTGAGACATCCAGGGCTTTCTTCTTCCATCCATCCCTCACTTAAAGGATTAAATCTCAGGCCTTCCTTGGTAGTCCAGTGGTGAGGAATCTACCTTCCAATGCAGGGATCAAACAGGTTGAGGAAGGAGGATCCCACATGCCACAGAGCAGCTAAGCCCATGCTCTGCAACTACTGATCTCACACATCAGAAAGCCTGTGTGCCAAAAATACAGAGTCCAAACACTCTGGAACTTGTGTACTGCAACTGCAGAACTCACACATTCTGCAACCCACATATCATTACTACAGAAGCCTGCACACAACAATGAAGAGCCCGCATGTCTCCACTAAGACCTGACACAGTCAAACATAATTAAAAGAAAGATGGAATTTCTATTCTAGGGATGGTAGGCCAGGAGCCCTGGACCTTGATCACTCTCATCCCAGCTCATCTGTAGGGAAACAGTTCCACTCTGGGACAGCCAAGCTGGGAACAGAAGTTACCTTCCCTCCAAATAATAAAAAAGCCAACAATCCAATTAAGAAAATTAGCAAAGGACCTAAGTACACACTTCACCAATGGTGATTTGCAAATGGTCAATAGATGCAATAACAGATGCTCAGTATTGTTAGCAATTAAGTTACTAGGAATGTGCAAACTATAGGCTTGCCAAGTAAATCCTCGGTACTACAAAGTTTGAAAATTACAATTTGATTAGAATGCAAAAGGGCATAAATATGATCTGAAACTATCAAGAAAGACTCATAACAAAATATATTTATTTATTTATATATATGTATATTTATTTATCTGTCTTACCTTGAGCATGTAAGTAGTAAGCACTGATTAAAGACAATTTTTTCATTTGGGAAAACTTCAGTTACATTTATTGGATATTTCTGGAGAAGGGCATGGCAACCCACTCCAGGATTCTTGCCTGGAGAATCCCATGGACAGAGGAACCTGGCAGACAACTACAATCCATAAGGTCACATAGAGTCAGGCACGACTAATACTTTATACTTCATTGGAGATTTAAAGGGTGACCAAGAGCTAGGCATATATAGGGAGGGTCCTAGTATATTTAAAGCCTGGAAAGTGGGCTTAGAAAATTGTGAAAAAATATGGTATGTAGAAACCCCAAATGAATACTAGTGAAACTCAAGATTCATTTGTGCTGTGTGTGTGAAGTTGCTTCAGTCGTGTCTAACTCTGTGCAACCCTATGGACTGTAGCCTGCCAGGATCCTCTGTCCTTGGGATTCTCCAGGCAAGAATACTTGAGTGGGTTGCCATGCCCTTTTCCAGGGGATCTTCCTGACCCAGGGATCAAACCCACATCTCTTAGTCTCCTACATTGACAGGCAAGTTCTTTACTCCCATGAGTGCTACCTGGAAAGTCCCCCAAATTAATATGTAGTCATGAGCAGTGACAAAACTTAATACTGGTTAGATAGAAGATAGATAGCCAGATCATGAATGTCCTATAATATCCACATGCTTTGTCACTTTTTGGCCTTTCTTAATACATGTAATACGGAGAAGGCAATGGCACCCCACTCCAGTACTCTTGCCTGGAAAATCGATGGACGGAGAAGCCTGGAAGGCTGCAGTTCATGGGGTCGCTGAGAGCCAGACATGACTGAGTGACTTCACTTTCACTTTTCACTTTCATGCATTGGAGAAGGAAATGGCAACCCACTCCAGTGTTCTTGCCTGGAGAATCCCAGGGACTGGGGAGCCGGGTGGGCTGCCATCTACGGGGTCTCACAGAGTTGGACATGACAGAAGCAACTTAGCAGCAGCAGTAGCAGCAATACATGTAATTATTCAGTAACTGTATAACTACTTATTGTATCTTACATGTGGTTTGTTGGTTTATGTCCACTGCACAATTGTACAGTGTCTCATGCATAATGAGCACTTGGTAAACATTTATTGAATTAATGAAATAGTGGCTCTAGATATATTTTACCTGTTCAGCTCAGTTCAGTTCAGTCGCTCAGTCGATTTTACCTGTATATAATTTATATTTTTGGAGGAAGTCACAAAAGAGAGATTTTAAAGACTGATGTTAAAGCTTTATATCATGTCTCTCAAGGCTTTGCTGAGAGTATCTTTAGCTCCATGATTATACAACTCATCTAAATAAGATGGATCAAATTATCCTATAACTAAGACACGTATAAATACATAATAGTATATAATATGAATATTATAGAATGTATATAAAGAAGTATGTTCTTTAATTCAGTGACTAAGTGAATGCAAGTATTAAATATTTATTTTATTTATATCTAAGTCAGAATTATAAAGGTCACAGCAGCATTTTCCTATGGGCTTGAAGAATAAATGTATTTTCCAGATTTTTTAATAGCTCAAAATATTATGTGTGGTTACACTTTATTATTCTATAAAATGATATTTTTAAAATCCTGGATTGTATCAGCCAAGAATGAAACTTAAATGTTCTATCTAGCTAGATGCAGCTGTCCCCTGGCCCATATTCCATATACAATGGTTTGTCTGATCTGAATCAATAGCTTCTGCTTAAGATAAACTGGATTGGATGGTCATACAATGTTGAGGACCCTGGAGGGCAAATGTAAAACAGCAGTTGTTTCACCTGCATAAACTGGGAAGCCTGTAAAGCCTCTTCAAGCAACTGTGAAGACTAATTTGAGCAATCTATCTATCCTTCTCTGTAGATGTTTCTATGACACCAGTTAGCATAGTTTTTATGTGTTTCCATGACATTTATTAACACTGTGTGGAGATGCACAAGCAAAATCTTTTTAGAAAGGAGAAAAGTCTCCCTCTTTCCATTGGTAATGTGTTAGTTGAAAGAAAATGTTGATCAAGGTGGATATGAGGAAGGGAAATTGGATGAAGCTGGTCAAAATGTACAGACTTCCAGTTATAAGATAACTAAGTACTAGGGATGCAGTGTAGAAGAAGGCAATGGCACCCCACTCCAGTACTCTTGCCTGGAAAATCCCATGGACGGAGGAGCCTGGTAGGCTGCAGTCCATGGGGTCGCTGAGTCGGACATGACTGAGTGACTTCACTTTCACTTTTTACTTTCATGCATTGGAGAAGGAAATGGCAACCCACTGCAGTGTTCTTGTCTGGAGAATCCCAGGGATGGGGAAGCCTGGTGGGCTGCCGTCTATGGGGTCGCACAGAGTCGGACATGACTGAAGCGACTTAGCAGCAGCAGCAGGGATGCAATGTACAACGTGTTAATATAATTAACAATGCTCAATGAGATGGTCAGATGGCATCACCAACTCGATGGACATGAGTTTGAGAAAGCTCTGGGAGTTGATGATGGATGGGAAAACCTGGCATGCTGCAGTCCATGGGGTCACAATAGTTGTACATGACTGAGCAACTGAAATGAACTGAACTGAAATGCTATATAAGAAAATTGAGAGTATATCCCAAGAGTTCTTATCATGGGGAAATTATTTTTTTTCTTTTTCTTTGATTTTATATCTATATAAGATGATGGATGTTGACTACATTTATTGTAGTAATTATTTCCTGATGTATATGTCAGATCATTATGCTGTGTGTCTTTAGTTTATACAGCGTTCAGTGTCAATTACATCTCAATAAAACTGAAAGAAAAACATATTGATCAGTATTTAGTATATGTTATGTGATTCAACTGTTTATGAAAAAATCCTTAGTAGGCCTAATAATTTGATAATGGAATTAAGTAAGTTAAGTTGGATTCTGTAAGAGAGCTTTTTAAGCTTGGCTAACTATTTCAAAAGTGGCTCATACCATACTTATAATAACTATAGAGTCATAGAATTATATATTCCCTAGTTAGAATGTGTATGATCATCTTGAAGGAAATTGTTTGATAGATTTTCAAAGTAATTGACAGCAAACTCTTTTCTATTTATCAAATATTTGTCACACATTTTAGTGTTTTTGAACTTTTATGTTTTCAGATATTTAGGATTGTTCCAAGAGTAATCTTAATATCCATCAATATAATTTTTAAAAACTTCAACTGAGAAAAGAATGTGCATTTTCATTTTGACTCTGCTGCTGATCAGCTTGATTACATAGAATAAGTCAACCTATCTTCCGAGACAACGTTAAAAAAAGAACTTAAATTCTCTTGATACAGTTTTGGATGATGGTATAAGATATTATAATTTCATGATTATGATATATCAAAATGATATGAAAGATAAATAAACTGTCTCATATTTGGTCTCCATCTTTTGAAATATAAATTACCTCTTGGGAATCAAATGGCGTAAACCATAGTCTTATCAGTTCCAATTTCTCACTGATGAAGGAAATATTTTCATGTGTCAAATGAACAAGGAAGTCCCTCAGCTTAACTGAATAGGATTTTGCAAGGCTTCCTGGTGTAGACATGTAGGAATAAGGAAGAAAAAAAAAAAAAAAGCTACTGACCTCAGTGTGTTCACAGAAAAGTCTATGGAGGTAGAACTAGCATACATTGAACAATCAGCAGAATAATGTATAATAAGATTAAGTGCTGAATTTAGATACAAACTCCAGAGTCAGACACGACTGAGTGACTAACACTTTCACTTTAAAAAAAAATTATTTTATATTGGAGTATAGTTGATTAACAATGTTGAGTTAGTTTCAGATATACAGCAAAGTGATTCAGTTGTACATATACATGTATCTGTTGCAGGCATGAAATTAAAGACATATGCTCTCTGAAAGAAAAGTTATGACAAACCTAGATAGTGTTTTAAAAAGTAGAGACATTAACTTTGCCTGCAAAGGCCCATATAGTCAAAGCTATGATTTGCCCAGTAGCCATGTATGAATGTGTGAGTTGGACTATAAAGACGTCTGAGTGCCAAATAATCGATGTTTTGGAACTGTGGTGTTAGAGAAGACTCTTCACAGTCCCTTGGACTGCAAGGAGATCCAACCAGTCAGACCTAAAAGAAATCAACCCTGAATATTCATTTGAAGCACTGATGCTGAAGCTCCAGTAATTTGGCCACCTGATGTGAAGAGCCAACTCATTGGAAAAGACCCTGATGCTGGGAAAGACTGAAGGCAGGAGAAGGGGATGACAGAGGACAAGATGATTGGATCGCATCACCAACTCAATAAACATGAATTTGAGCAAACTCTGGGAGATGGTGAAGGACAGGGAGGTCTTGGCTGCTGTAGTCCATCGGGTTGCAAAGAGTCAGACACAACTGAACAACATTCTTTTTCAAATTCTTTTCCCATTTTGGTTATTGAGCAGAGTCCCCTGTGTGCTATCACTTTTAATATATAGATAAATGATATATGTTAATCTTATCAGTAATCATTGTATTATTGTGTATTAGGAAATTTGAAATACATTTTTTACATATAGAAATTAGTCTCCCAAAGACCACTTAGCTTAAATCCTAGGTGTGCAATGGGATTGGAACCTAGATTTTCCTAAAGTAGAAATACTTGTCCCTTTCCCTGGATGATACAGTCTCCCTAGGCTAAAAAGAATGAGCAAACACCATGCATCTGTTTTTTTATTTTTTTATTTTTTTACTTTACTGTATTGGTTTTGCCATACATCAACATGAATCTGCCATGGGTGTACATAAGTTCTCACTCCTGAACCCGCCTCGCACCTCCCTTCCCATTGCCATCCCACTGGGTTATCCCAGTGCACCAACCCCAAGCATCCTGTATCCTGCATCGAACCTAGACTGGCGATTCGTTCTGTTTTGAAGTGGTAGAGGAAGAATATACTATTGAGCATCTCCTATCTGCAAGACCTTTAAATTTAATCATCACTAGAATCAAATGAGGTAAATTTGATTTTCTCTAATTTGAAGATTATTGTTTAGACTCCAGAGACTGTCACTTCATTAACTAACACAACTAATTTTAACAGCTATCTCCAATAGCACAGTTTGTTCTCTTTTCTCAACTTTATTCTGTATTTACGTCTAATTTATTTTTCTTTATGGATCAAAATTTTCTCATTGTGTCCAAATATTTCATGTTGCTGTTGTGATACTACTATTGAAAATAGTGTAAACAAAATACTCATTGTGTACTCAATGGAAACAAATTAAAGTGTATACATCTGTGTGTTTCAGTACAGTTCAGTTCAGTTCAGTTGCTCAGTCGTGTCTGATTGTTTGCGACCGCATGAATCACAGCACGCCAGGCCTCCCTGTCCATCACCATCTCCCAGAGTTCACTCAGACTCACGTTCGTTGAGTCCGTGATGCCATCCAGCCATCTCATCCTCTGTCGTCCCCATCTCCTCATGCCCCGAATCTCTACCAGCATCAGAGTCTTTTCCAATGAGTCAACTCTTCGCATGAGGTGGCCAAAGTACTGGAGTTTCAGCTTTAGCATCATTCCTTCCAAAGAACACCCAGGGCTGATCTCCTTCAGAATGGACTGGTTGGATCTCCTTGCAGTCCAAGGGACCCTAAAGAGTCTTCTCCAACACCACAGTTCAAACGCATCAATTCTTCAGCACTCAGCTTTCTTCACAGTCCAACTCTCACATCCATACATGATCACAGGAAAAACCATAGCCTTGACTAGATGGACCTTTGCTGGAAAAGTAATGTCTCTGCTTTTGAATATACTATCTAGGTTGGTCATAACTTTTCTTCCAAGGAGTAAGCGTCTTTTAATTTCATGGCTGCAGTCACCATCTGCAGTGATTTTGGAGCCCAAAAAAATAAAGTCTGACACTGTTTCTACTATTTCCCCATCTATTTCCCATGAAGTGATGGGACCAGATGCCATGATCTTTGTTTTCTGAATGTAGACCTTTAAGCCAACTTTTTCACTCTCCTCTTTCACTTTCATCAAGAGGCTTTTTAGCTCCTCTTCACTTTCTGCCATTAGGGTGGTGTCATCTGCATATCTGAGGTTATTGATATTTCTCCCAGCAATCTTGATTCCAGCTTGTGTTTCTTCCAGTCCAGTGTTCCTCATGATGTACTCTGCATAGAAGTTAAATAAGCAGGGTCACAATATACAGCCTTGACGTTCTCCTTTTCCTATTTGGAACCAGTCTGTTATTCCATGTCCAGTTTTAACTCTTGCTTCCTGACCCTCATACAGATTTCTCAAGAGGCAGGTTAGGTGGTCTGGTATTCCCATCTCTTTCAGAATTTTCCACAGTGTCTTGTGATCCACACAGTCAAAGGCTTTGCCATAGTCAATAAAGCAGAAATAGATGTTTTTCTGGAACTCTCTTGCTTTTTCCATGATCCAGTGGATGTTGGCAATTTGATCTTTGGTTCCTCTGCCTTTTCTAAAACCAGCTTGAACATCAGGGAGTTCACAGTTCATGTATTGCTGAAGCCTGGCTTGGAGAATTTGAGCATTACTTTACTAGCATGTGAGATGAGTGCAATTGTGCAGTAGTTTGAGCACTCTTTGGCATTGTCTTTCTTTGGGATTGGAATGAAAACTGACCTTTTCCAGTCCTGTGGCCACTGCTGAGTTTTCCAAACTTACTGGCATATTGAGTGCAGCACATGCACAGCATCATCTTTCAGGATTTGAAACAGCTCCACTGGAATTCCATCACCTCCACTAGCTTTGTTCGTAGCGATGCTTTCTAAGGCCCACTTGACTTCACATTCCAAGATGTCTGGCTCTAGATTAGTGATCACATCATCATGATTATCTGCATCATGAAGATCTTTTTTGTACAGTTCTTCAGTGTATTCTTGCCACCTCTTCTTAATATCTTCTCCTTCTGTTAGGTCCATATCATTTCTTTCCTTTAATTGAGCCCATCTTTGCATGAAATTTTCCCTTGATATCTCTAATTTTCTTGAAGAGATCTCTAGTCTTTCCCATTCTGTTTATTTCCTCTATTTCTTTGCATTGATCTCTGAAGAAGGCTTTCTTATCTCTTCTTGCTATTCGTTGGAACTCTGCATTCAGATGCTTATATCTTTCCTTTTCTCCTTTGCTTTTTGCCTCTCTTCTTTTCACAGCTATTTGTAAAGCCTCCCCAGACAGCCATTTTGCTTTTTTGCATTTCTTTTCCATGGGGATCGTCTTGATCCCTGTCTCCTGTACAGTGTCACGAACCTCATTCCATAGTTCATCAGGCACTCTACCTATCAGATCTAGACCCTTAAATCTATTTCTCACTTCCACTGTATAATCATAAGGGATTTGATTTAGGTCATAACTGAATGGTCTAGCGGTTTTCCCTACTTTCTTCAATTTAAGTCTGAATTTGGTAATACGGAGTTCATGATCTGAGCCAGTCAGCTCCCAGTCTTGTTTTTGTTGACTGTATAGAGCTTCTCCATCTTTGGCTGCAAAGAATATAATCAATCTGATTTTGGTGTTGACCATCTGGTGATGTCCATGTGTAGAGTTTTCTGTTGTATTGTTGGAAGAGGGTGTTTGCTATGACCAGTGCATTTTCTTGGCAAAACTCTATTAGTCTTTGCCCTGCTTCATTCTGCATTCCAAGGCCAAATTTGCCTGTTACCCAGGTGTTTCTTGACTTCCTACTTTTGCATTCCAGTCCCCTATAATGAAAAGGACATCTTTTTGGGGTGTTAGTTCTAAAGATCTTGTAGGTCTTCACAGAACCGTTCAACTTCAGTTTCTTCAACGTTACTGGTTGGGGCATAGACTTGGATAACTGTGATATTGAATGGTTTGCCTTGGAGACAAACAGAGATCATTCTGTCATTTTTAAGACTGCATCCAAGTACTGCATTTCAGACTCTTTTGTTGACCATGATGGCTACTCCATTTCTTCTGAGGGATTCCTGCCCACAGTAGTAAATATAATGGTCATCTGAGTTAAATTCACCCATTCCAGTCCATTTTAGTTCTCTGATTCCTAGAATGTCGACGTTCACCCTTGCCCTCTCCTGTTTGACCACTTCCAATTTGCCTTGATTCATGGACCTGACGTTCCAGGTTCCTATGCAATATTGCTCTTTACAGCAACGAATCTTGCTTCTATCACCAGTCACATCCACAGCTGGTTATTGTTTTTGCTTTGGCTCCATCCCTTCATTCTTTCTGGAGTTATTTCTCCACTGATCTCCTGTAGCATATTGGGCACCTAATGACCTGGGGAGTTCTGTGTGTTTATATATGCATATATACATTTATATATAAATTTTGTGTATTTGAATGAAATATCAACTATAGAGATACATATGGTAATCATTTGTTAAATGGAATGTAGGGCCCAATAGTTTATGCAAGCATTGTTTAGTGTTCCATAAATAAAGACAGGCTATTTGCATTGATGAATATGAAATGTGCTAAGATGAACAAACACCAGACATAATTATTAAATGGGAGTGACAGGAAATAGATAAAAACTCCATAATGTTCCTTGAATGCAAGTTAAAAAGAAAACAGACACATTCAGCTAAACAAAATGCAGATGAATATCTGTTACATTTTTAATTTTAGTAAGTTTATGTCAACATATTTCAACACTAGATGTCAATATTTTAAATTCACAGACCAGTGTTTGCTAAAAGATACTTTAATGGTATTTTTATAACACTCACATCTTTTGCTAGAAAATGCAATGAGACATGTAAATAGTATTAGTGAAAAATAGTTATAAAAATGTTACTTGTTTTATATTAAATAATTAAATGTTTGGAATGCTTCTGAAAATGGACACTTAACCACTAAGATTGACCATAATGATCATACCAGAAAGTTGGTTTTTGAGGGGTGATAGTCTTACCTATGTCATTGCCCAGTCCTACATTGTTCTGCTGTTATCAACCACAAGGACATGTCTCAAAGAAGAATCTTCTGGTAGGCAAGTTCTTCTCATTTCTCTCTCCTCTCAGCGACCAGATTGGACAAAGAAGCATGTGCTTGTAGTTGTTCCATTCACGCCGCCTTTGCACCATTCATGTGGGAAGGTCCTAACCTTCACACCTTGCTCTACTTTTAGCCAGCTTAACAATTCCTTCCCCAGTAATAAAACCTATGGACAAATTTTTCCTTGCTTTGCATTTTTGCTTCACATCTGCTATAGAGTTTCTAGCCTTGTGAATTATGCCTATGAATAATTGGAAGAAAAGTGTAAGTTTATTTATTGTGTTCAAGTTCCTGAGTCTAGCAGATAAATTTCACATTAAGGTGATTTTCTAGTAATAAAAAAGATATCTCTAGGGACACATTTCAAATGGACCTTTCTTACAGCCTTCAACATTATGAACAGGAATAGAAAACTAGTGAAATTAATTAGCAAACTAACAACTTAAATCCTGATGTATATAAACAAAGCTACTGCTAAAACTGGAAAGGAGCAGTTTGTTCTTCATTGCAATTCCTAGTTGAAGACAAATTTTTATTTTATCTAAGTAATTACTGACACATAAAGAATTCTTTCATTGTGCCTATAAAATATTTGCTATTTACATTTATTTCTCAGTTGAAAAATCTTAATAGTTTTATAAGTACTCTGTTCATTGACCAAAGTTTTATATCAGGACTAGAGAATGTGTTATATCCAGATCCTTATTTCTCATTCTCACATATCTTTAAAATAGATGGGAAAGCTAGCCCTGGCTTCTATCAAGCCCTTTGCTGCATTAACAAAACAAACAAAACATTAAATGGCATTTATTAAGCATTTTAAACAACTGATTTTATACAGAGTCAGTTTAATGCTTTGAAATAGTTTAGTAAAATAGTTTCGACAAATTCAGAACTATTTCTAATGGGAAGGAGAGGAAATAAGATATAAATGGACACACTAGAGGAAGAAGAGTCCTTCAAATACACGGATGCAGGCTGTAGATATTGTTGAATAGATTTGCTCTCTTAAAGTTTCAGTCCTAAAATTTTGCCCTCAGGAAAATTTTACTCCCTGTAATACCTTTCTTACATTTCCTAAAGTATCTAGATTTGTGAAAGTTTACAACTATGAGAAAAAATACTTAGAAATACCACATACAGGTACTCAGATTAAATGAAAAAAAGGAATTATTATAATTAAAGCAGAGATACAATAAAACAAAGTAGAATGAAATGTTCTATGCACCCCCCACCTTTAGAGCAATATACTATTATATAAAATCTTAGGCCTCCTTAGTCTCATTTCATTTTATTGTTAATTTTTCAATAAAATATTTTAGCTACATGTTTTGTGTATTCTCTTCCCGAATGCAATTTTTCTTAGTCAACTATCTGAATATCTTCAAAAACCTTGTTAAAAGTTTGAGTTATGTTTGGCAGTCTTTTATTGAGCATTTGCTTTGCCAGACATGCTCTAAATACAGATGACACAAGGATAATTAACTGATTATGTTCTTGTTTTTTATGGTCTTGCAAGGAAAGAGTCACAGATCATTCCAGTTAAGTGTGATAAGCATAAAGACAAGGGGTAGACAGATACTTCTGGTCTAGTTTGAGATGACTGTATAGAACAGGACTCAGGCTTGACTATGTGATAGCAACTGATCACAAAACTGGTCTCTGACAATTTCTCCCATCCCTGTGGATATGCCACTCCTTCCCTCCAGACAGTGAGTCAGTTTCACATTGTTTTTGAATGTGGGCTGCTGCTGAGATTTGCTTTAACCCATAGAAAGTGGTAGAAGTGATACTGTGTTACTTTTAGGCCTAGGACTTAAGAGGCTTTGCAGCTTTTGTTATCTTCTCTTGGGAAGCAGTCATCATAAAGAAGTCTAGATGCCTCTGAGAAGAGAGAGTCCTTGGAAACAGAAAGGTCCCAGGTGACAACTGACTAGGAAATGGAGAAAGAGAAACTCAGCCATCCTCAACCATTGCAGCAATAGCTGGTGAAGCAACAGCAATGTCAGGGATGCTATTTAGATGCTGTACTCCAGGTGACTTGTCCCAGACACCATGTAAATGTCTGTCTGCCCAAGGTACAGAATCATCATGAGCGAATTCATTTTTGTCATTTTAAGCAAGTAATTATGGTTGGTTGCATACCAGTGAGCTTCCAAGTTAGCACAGTGGTAAAGAATTTGCCTGCCAATGCAGGAGACCCAAGAGATGGAGGTTCGATCCCTGGGTTGGGAAAATCCCCTGGAGTAGGAAGTGGCATCCCACTCCAGTATTCGTGCCTGAAGAATCCCATGGACAGAGAAGCCTGGCAGGCTATAGTCCATGGGGTTGCAAAGAGTCGGACGCAACTGAGTGACTGAGAATGAGCACATAAGATAAGTGAAAATATGAGTAATACAAAACTGAGAATAGGGCGTGGAGGTGGGCAGTTAGAATACAAGATTCAAAGATTCAAGGGTGTTTCAAACTCTAAAATTTAAAATTTGTATGAGTAACATATGATGATATGCCTAAGAATAGAACCAATTATTTGTCCTTAATTACAGTTTTAACTGGGTAACTAGAACTTGTTTGTACAGTATTCATAAGTACATAAAACTGTGTATTTTCAGTAAATCTGGCTGTGTTTTTCTCATATTCTTTTCTTCAATGCATTATAGATGATTTCCCTCCAAGACCCATATGTCCTGAGACTTTCCAGGTGCTCAGGTGAAGTGGGCTAGAGGAAATAAAGTAACATGGATTTGCATTCTAAAATGTTATCTTGATAACTAATAAATCTAACCTTTCCAGGCGGATATATGGAGGTAAAGGTACTAATTGATCATGTTGGCACTTAGGTGTTGCTCATTCTGCAAAGGCCACGTTAATTCAAATTGATGTGATTCAAATTAACCTTAATCAGCTTCTACACAGACTGTGATTCCATTACAGGATACATTGCAATTAGATTTCTCCTGTCTCTTTATCTGCCCCATGCCCTTATGAAAGGGTTTACATTTTTTCCTTTGGCTTTTAGGGTGTTAAGATTTTTAATAATAATCATACATTTACACATATCCTGTCATCATTACTGGCTTCAAGATTGACTTTTCACATATTTACTTTTTGGTTTTGTTTACTCTAAAAATGTATAAATACCTGGATTAGTGTGACCTATATTAATCTTAGGCATTTTCATTTGGCTTGAATGTTAGGGAGCTTTAAGAGAAGATGAGCCAGATATAATATGTATGCACTCCTATTTTTTGTTAATAAACCAAATGCACCATGTTTAGGGAACTAAGTATTTAAGACATTTATAAACTTGAACATATACCTATACCATAAAAGGTAATACATACACCTTTGAAAACATAAGTGTGAATGAGTTTAGAGGAGTATGGTCTTTGCAAAGTATCACTATTTCTATTTTAATTATGTAAAGTAGACAATTTTTTAATTTTCTTTCTATTTCATCCTTATGCTCTTGGGATAATTTTGGAAGTCAATGCTTCCCTATAAGTATGCTAAAGTATTCTTTCATATGACATATTTTAGAAACTTTGCCTTCAATTTTATTCTAAAATGAAAAGAGAGTAAACTTTGGTTTTATCACCTTCTATATCAGAGCTCTGATCATATGTTCAGTGAATACTGCTGAGAGATGTGAGGCCATAAAAGGAGACTGGCTGCATTTGAATATGTGAAGTGAAGTGAATTAAAGATGCTCGGTCATGTCTGAGTCTTTGTGACCTCATGGATTGTAGCCTGCCAGACTCCTCTGTCCATTGAATTATCCAGGCCAGAATACTGGAGTGGGTTCCCTTCTCCTGGGGATCTTCCCAACCCAGGGATGGAATCCAGGTCTCCTGCATTGCAGGAGGATTCTTTACCAGCTGAGCTACTAGGGAAGCCCTATTTGAATATAGTTCCACCCTAAGCAGTGTTACCCTCTATGAATTACTGAGCCTCTCTGTTCTCCATCTACAAATAGGTATGATACTACCCACATCTTAGGATAGTTGTGAGAATGGAATAAGCGCATGCATGTATATTTCCATTTCCTACATAAGCAATGGCTTGCCACAAATTATAAAGTAACCAATGACTAACTTAATTAGAACCTAGTACTTCATTCAGATAATTGTATATCTGATATCCTTCAGATTAAAACTGAAAACTATGGTAAGCATCAAGGACAATTTCATGGGTGTGAATTTTTTTCTAAAAAACTCTGACAAGATATGTAATTTAAGACACATTCACCTATAATACGACAACTGCCCTTCATTGTATAGAATGTAGTTACATAGAACAAAGGCCGTTTGGAACCTATTGAATTGCTGTAAGTAGTGTAGTGATATGATTTTTTTTTTTTTAATCGCTCAGTCGTGTCTGACTCTTTGCGACCCCATGGACAGTAGCCTGCACCAAGCTCCTTCGTCCATGAGATTTTCTAGGCAAGAGTACTGGAGTGGGTTGCCGTTTCCTTCTCCAGGGAATCTTCCTGACCCAGGGATCAAACCCTCGTCTCCCGCATTGTAGACAAACGTTTTACCATCTGAGCCAGTGATATGATTAGATGTGTGAAATTTAGAGAGATCAATCTCTTCCAGCATGGAGAAGGCAAGCGAAGGGGGGTTGGGTGGGCAAAACAGGGGACAGAGAGGTCATTTGTGGCTCCAGCAGTCATTCAGTATAAAGATGCTTTTCCTCTATAGATGGTAGTGGCAGAACAGAAGCACATACGTGGTAGCTTTGTCCATGGGAAACCAATATAAATATTATAAATTAAAGCAACCTAATTTGCACAGCCTTAGAAAAACAAGGGTCATCAGTTATTGCAAAATTCTATAAAAGACCATTATGTGAATTTCTGAACACATCAAGTGTTACATTTGCTTATGCTTAATATGCTTTTCCTCATGGGTGAAATGCTTGAAAGATGAACAGTGGAATTTCAATGAATTTATTTTTTCTAAAGATATAGTTTTTTTAAAAAGATATCATAAGTATGCCCTTTCATATTTTTAGGGTCATGGAATAATAGTCTAATCTTGATATTTTCTTTCTAAATTTGTTCACTGAATACTGCTGAGAGAGATAGAAGGGAGCTTATAGGTATAATTTGTAACTTTAAAAATAGAATAATTTCAGTGGTCAAAGTTCTTGGGATTTTGTTGCTGAAGAGAGGAAATATTTGGAGTTATAAAGTTCAATGAATGAGGAAAAAATATCACCAGATATCTTGCCCTTGTGGCCAGTACAGTTTGCCAAAATGAGAGGAGGACTTGCTATGAAAGGAAATACTGTCAACTGTATACTGTCTCACCAGTGAAGTTAGGAAAAGGCCTGAGATGGCCATAGGGTCTCTGGTGGTCTAAGTGTCCTTCACTTTGAGAGATATAGGAGAATCTCTTTGTTCAGGGGAGAATCAGATTTAAGTTGAGTCTGATCATGATAGTAACAAACAGAAGAATGAGAATGTAGGGGCACAAGTTAATCAGGAAATTGGGACCCAGAGATGGAGCAGAAAAAATTAAATGGGAGAATATCTGTATATATTCTGGCAGCACAACAAGTATTTGTGTTCCTTAGATGTTTATAGGGCTTCCCTGATGTCTCAGACAGTAAAGCAACTGCCTGCAGTACAGGAGACCTCAGTTTGATCCCTGGGTTAGGAAGATCCCCTGGAGAAAGAAATGGCAATCCACTCCAGTACTCTTGCCTGGAAAATCCCATGGACTGAGGAGCCTGGTAGGCTGCAGTCCATGGCGTCGCAAAGAGTCAGACACGACTGAGTGACTTCACTCACCTAGATGTTTATAGGCTTCCTTAGTGGCTCAGACAGTAAAGAATCTGCCTGCAATGCAGGAGACCTGGGATTGATGCCTAGGTCAAGAAGATCCCCTGGAGAAGGAATGACTACCCACTTTAGTATTCTTGCCTGAAGAATTCCATGGACAGAGGAGCCTGTCTGGCTACAGTTCATAGGGTCGCAAAGAGTCATAGGGTCACAAAGACACAACTCAGTGACTTTCACTTTCACTTAAGATGTTTATACAATTCCCCATTTCCACAATACTCACCTCCTTGCTCACATGAGCCACATTCAGCTCTGAGCAGGTAGCAGGATTCTCAAGATGCAGTAGGAAAAAAATGGAGAGCTGTGCATAGTCACCCATCATACTTTCAAAAATTTGCCTCTATTTAATTCTACCTTCATTCAGCAAAACTTAATTTACTTGAAAACGTTCTGAGGCAGGTCTTCTTCTAATGACTGTGTGGTACTCAAATTTTTCCCATATTTTTCACAATTTTCTAGCTTTGCATTCATCTAACATGGTAACTTTCATACAGTAGGTGCTAAATAAATGATTAAAGGGCTTGAATGAATAACATGTCAGGATAATTTCCTTAGGCTGGAGCACAAGATAAATATTAGATGACATTAATCTTTTCTCACTTCATTCCACAGTATGTGCAGTTCCTTGAAGCTAGATAATTTACACTCTTTTTTAGAGTATTTGCCTTTTCCACTGTGCCAATCTTCACCACAGCAAAGAGTTGGAGTTTTAATTAAAGGAAAAATAGCAAAGCAGGTCAAATCTTCTACAATTAATTGCATGTGGCAAACTGCTCAAAAGTGTACATAATACATTCAACAAACAAACATGAACATTAATTACAAAAACAAATGTAGTCAAATCCAATTATATTATAGTCTACTTAAGTTTTGGAGTCAAAACTGCAATAAGTATTTATAAAGTGATAAAAATATATTGATATAGTAATTTCAGGAAAGTAATTTATACAACATCAGATAAGGAAAAAATGAATATACTTGACATCAACCAAGGAGATATTACCCATCACATGTGTATAAACAAAAAGAGGAATCCCTTTAGATTCCAGTTTTACTTTTTAAACCCCTAAAAGCATATTTCATTAAATAGTTTGCAGTTTATAGTCAAAATTTTAATGGTATATTGGGGTGATGAGATGTGTTTAAAAATGAACAAATAAATACAAGCAGCACAATGATGATTGAGATAAATTCTTTAATGAAATTTTTTAAAATACCTTTCAGAGAATTAGATTGTTTTTTAAACTAGAACTCCTTGTGATTACTTATTGTCCACTCAAGTTGATTAGCAAGTATAAACATCTACTTTAAAACATGTTTTGTGTTTTAAACCATAAATATATTTGTGATTACAGATATGTAGATATGTCTCTCCAGTAGACTGCAGCACTCTCCAGTAGAACCTTCTGCAGTGACGGAAATAGTCTGTATCTGCACTGTTCAAAAGAGTAATCGCTAATCACATGTGAGTACTGAGCACTTAAAATGCGGTTGTTGTGTCTGAGGAACTTAATTTTAATTTTTAAATCATAATTAACTAAAATTAAGTTTAAATAATAAAATGTACTGAGTGGAAAGCACAGACTGTATGTGTGTGCTCTCAGTCTTAACTGAAGGCTAAGTACTGGCTCTTTCAGTGCAGATGCAATAGGAGGAAATTTTGAGACTCATGCAGTAAGTCTCATAAAACCTACAACTGAAAAATTATATTATTTAAACTCTCTACTATCAAATTTATTTAGTTCAGTCTCTCTGGGATTAAGTTTGTCTCTTAAGCAAACAAAAAGAAGGTTGAGTGAAACAATTTCTGGTGCTGCTTTTTATGTAGAATTCTGAAGCTAATAACAAGAAACACATTAACAGCCATTAATTTTGAAATTACATATTTCTGTCTAAGCGAAACATGGACACATATGAGTAAGAATTTCTACATCAAAATTAATTTTCATTTTTTAATTCAGTTAGAAAAATAAAACCTTTATTGTTAGTGACATTGGTAGAATTACCAAAACATTTATACTTCTACTTTAGAGTTAACAAGTAAAAGAAATTTTTGAAGTATTTCCAGGATGGAACCCTAATTGTGGAAGAGATGTTATCATCTGGATTATTCAAATAATGAATTTATAAATCTTGCCTCAATTTATGAAAATAAGTTGCAAACATACATATTTAACATTAAGGGCAATATTCTAAGGTCATCTGAGAGATGAATAAATCTGCTTGTACAACAAATGTGTAATATTTACTCAGATGTTCATTGAATTTTTCTGCTAGTACACTCATATTTCTTGATTTAAATTAGCCAACAACACTGTTTCAAATGTAAAACAAAAGTATGTCATAATCTACAGCATTAAAGTATGGTGTGACTTTCATTTTTGTAGTCTCCCAAAGCCATATATCCAAACTCAAATTTAAGAATGAGACATATGAAAATAAAGTGCTTATTTTTCCTGCAAAGAGATGATATTTAAGAAGCACAACACAACACGATATGAATTATGATGTAATAATTCATACCCTTTGCATTGTTAGATATGACTGTACTGAGTTCTATTTAATGCACAAGGTGTGAATTATTACCCCATAATTCACACCATGAAATGGTTTATTGTACTTATAAAGAAGTCCCTATACAAAAAAATTTTATTAGAAAGAGTAAAATGTTCCAATTTAATATGTTTTTAAAGGAAATGTGAGAGAACAGTAAGAATGGGAATTAAAATAACATCAAATATTATCTTGAATTTTAAGCACATTTTCTTTAATCAAAATCAAATTTTTTTTTTTTTTTTGCTTTTTTGACTGATGTTCAGATCCAGGAGGTATTTTAGCAGCCAAGTCAGTTTAACCATCCTATAGTTACCAGAGATCCCTTTGGAATCATCCATTTTTTGCAATTCACCTCCCCTGCTAGGATTTTTACTATTACTTCAGAGCAACATAGCCCTCTGAAGTTTTACCTGTACTCTTTAAAGCATGCTAGTTTAGTTCTTGTGCACAAAAAAAATGATGAAAGTCTCTCAGCTTGCTTCTGTAGAGTTCTAGATGGTATAAAGGCACAGAGCTGAGGTACGTGTTTACCTTTGAACTTGGGATTCCTGTAAATGTCTTCATTGTGGGTGGCCAACTCCACTGGAAAAAAATAAGAAGGAAAAAACCTCTCCAAACTACCACCTCCCTTCCTCCATTTACACTTCTCAAGCTAGCTGTCAAGAAGTTTGGACTATAGTGGGGTTTTCTGAGTTCCTTTAAATATGAGGCTGTATAAAAATGAAACAAGTAAGTACTCAACTGACTTTTACCTACGAAGAGCATACATAGAGCTACTGTGGAATACTAAGCACAGGTTAAAGAAAAATCTTGTTAAGCAAGGCTTAGAGTAATTGCTCAGGAAATTTTAGAAAGTTGTCCAAAATTTTCAAGGGAGAGAGCCCAAATGCAGCTTAAGCTCTCCCTCTCTCTCTCTCTCTCTCTCTCTCTCTATATATATATATATATATATATATATATATATATATATATATATATATATACACACACACACACACACACACACACACAAACACATCCCCACATGTATAGAAATAGAAGGCCAAATGTCATAGCTTTCTTTTTCACCCTTAAGCCCTCCTCTAGGTCATAGATATTAAAGAGAGGTGACAAGCAAAGATATAAGCAGTGATTGGGAGAATAAATGATTAAGTTAAATGATATCCCCAACACATTTGAGTACCAAGATAGGTCAGATGGTAAGACTATTATTTGAAGTTAACAGGAAAATAAGTGAGTGGCAGTAAGTTTTATCAGTTTTGCTAACTAGAGAATGTTGCTTGCCACCCGGCTCTATGAAGATTAGGTCTTTAGCTACTACAGTTGCTGACCTTTAACACATTCTAAAAGAAACTCAGGGTGGAGATCAGGTGTGAGTGTTCTGTGTTCTGAGTGAAACTGGCAGAACAGGACTTCAGATAAATATTTTCAGGAGAAAATGTTATGAACCCAACTTCTTGCATTTTGTCATACCTAGAAAAGTGCTGCAATCATTAACAGAGGCATCTGCTCCTTGTGACTAGAGCTACTATCAAGATATGTGCATGTACCCCCTTTAAAAAGAATCATATATATATACTTCCCTACACCCCACCTCTTTAACCTGTTACTGAGTCGAGTCCCACTGTTCACTGCTTACAAAGTCAGTGCTCACCAGTGTTGCTAGGAAGAAAAGATAAAGACATTAAAGACACTCTGCCTTTAATTAGAATGTCAGCAAGCTGGGGAGGGGTGGACTCAGTGTCTCCTAAAAGCCACCTCCATAGAATCTGCTCAGCCATGAAAGCCTTTAAAGGGAAACAGGGAAGAAATCTCAGTTAATCATTGAGATAAGTGGTCAGAGTCATTGCCACCCTCAACGCACACAGGCTTGTGGACTTCTTATGATCTTTCTTTAGATGCTATCTTGTTCACACAGTTTGCTCGCAAGATGAAGGGAAAGCTAGGGAAGAGTTCTGGTCATCTGTTAATTATTCTTCATTTCTACTGCTTTGATCTATGGCAAGAACCAAAAAGTTAGGCAGAAGTATTCTGTGATTAAAAGAGCAAAAGTACGATAGGACCAGAGATGACTAGAGGATGGAGGTGCCTGGTTTAGGTTAGTGACAAAACAAAGAGGTGCCTCCTGCAGAGAGCTCTTTCCTGCAAAGAGCTTTGTCCTGCCAAAAGCTGCTTTCAAATTCCTGTTTGTCAAAACACCATTCCATTTCTGTGGAATCATGGGTGAAGGTCCACCTTCTGCAACATCTTGGGCACTGTGTTCTTAGAGTTGAAGACATCTGTGGCATCTCTTTCCCACCATTGTAATTCCCCTTTTATATACACCAGCAGAACAATCTACTATTATTTTGATGCCCATTATGAGCAATAGTGTTAATCCTATTCTCTTAGGGCCAGTTCTTAGAACTGTGCTAGCCATAGACACAGTATTTCTCGAGTTGGAGCAGTTTATGTTACAGCTGCAGTCTAGTGATCATGTACTTAGCTTTTCCCCTCTGGTGTTACTTACAATGTCTGTGAAACAACTCAGAAATTTGCATCAGACAACTGAGTTTGTGACTCTCTTGTCCTAATCATTAGCTACTTGAGCCTGCTCACTCTTTTTTGAGAGACTTCAGCTTTTCCTCAGGAGAAATGGTGGGGCCTTTGTACTTGGGGTGGGTTGGGACACTTGAGGATTCTGCTCACTTAATTCCAGGAGAAATTTCATAGAGCTATCCGAGAGGCTGTCTTCCAGGCCATGGCTCTCAGTAACTTCCCAAACAAAACTGAATGCACAGCTCTCATTTTGTTCTTGTGTGTGTGTGTGTGTGTGTGTGTGTGTGTTTCAGTCAACAATTTGTAGGACACTTCAGAGACAAATCTAATAATATTCCTCTTGTTTGTATTATTATTTTTTCATTTAGGAGAGTGAAATAAATAAAGTTGCCAGCTTAGCTATTTTTAACTAAAATTCAGTGGGATTAAGTCCATTGATAATATTGTAAAACCATCAACATTATCCATTTTCAGAAGGTTTTCATCATCTCAAACAGAAATTCTGTACCTAGGAAACAATAACTCCCTTTATCCCTTCTCCAAGCCCTTTGTACCTTCTATTTTACTTTCTGTCTCAATGAATTATTTTGGTTTTCAACTGAGTTGTGAGACTATATATTTTACTGTTGGCACTGCAGAAAGCTGTAGTTTTCTTTCATTGTTGATGGCTAAGTCCTAAAATTTTCTTTAAAGAGCATGACTTAATTTCTTAAAAGTGAGGTACATAAATAAACTTAGTAAGATACTAATAGCTTCAAGAAATTTGTACTTTGATTTTTTACATGAATATTTTTGTATTCTTGATGGGCTATGTCATAAAAAAGATAGCATGGAGAACACACTTTTCATTTCAAATATCTGACGTTTTGTTATTTAGATTTTTCCCCCCACTGGGACATGGTCCTATATTAAGAGGAATATGATTTGTATAAGAAAGAATCTGTATAAATGTTAACTCTCCTTTGTTAACTGAAGTCATGATGACTCTTGTCAGAGTATTTTGCTAATATCCTTGAAATTTTTAAAAGGAAATACCCAATTTTTTTCCAATAGCCGTATCACTTATAAGAATTGATTTTTAATGCACTTAAGTTGGACTGTTCTTATCTTTATATTGGCCATGCCCTCCTAACATTTTAAAATAAGATATGTAGTCACCATTAAATATTGAAGAATGGTCTCAGAATATGAGAAAATAGAGTTAACCAGTTTTTATCAGGTTTTAATATTCTACTGTTACTTTAGTTGATTAAAACCTTCTCTGTTTGATTTTAAGTTTGCTCATAAAAGATATATACCATAGTGTTGAAAAAATTAACTGGTATGTTATTTCAAACAAAGATTACGTTTCAGAGATATTAGCCAAAAGTCCAGAATTACTGTGTATTTTGTGGGTAGGAAAGAAAATGAACAAAATTAATGATTACATATTTAAATATAAGATTTCATGGATGTGAGTTTGAATCCCACTCCTGACAAGCCAGCCTTTGGGGGCTTCCCATGATGCGCTGGTGATAAAGAACCTTCCTGCCAATACAGAAGAGATAAGAGATGAGGATTCAGTCCCTGGGTCGGGAAGATCCCCTGTAAGAGGGCCTGGTAATCCATTCCAGTATTCTTGCCTGGAGAACCATGGACAGAGGAGCCTGGTGGGCTACAGTCCATAGGGTTGCAAAGAGTCAAACATGACTGAAGCAACATAACACAACACATACCTTGATTAATTGTATTAATTGTGTTGGAATCTGGCTCAAATCATTGAAAACATTTTTAGCCTAAATGTCTCCTTAGTAAAATGAAAATTCGTAAACATACTCTGAGGAATGTATGAATTATTTTATGTAAAGGACATGAAATAACACATGGCTTTGAATAATTCCTGGTACATAGACAGTATGTAAATATTAACTACTATCATCATCATTATCATTTTAGGCTAATGTAGTGTTTTTTGCTATTACTTATTATTACATGTAATTCATTCTCTTTGTACTTTTCTTTAGCCACTTAAAAACATTTGAGACAATATGATTTAAACCAAAGTTATAAATATTTTCCTTGAGAAACTTGTATTTTACGTTAATATTTAGACTTATTATATATAATCAAATGTATATCTAAAGCATATTCCTATAGAAAATGAATATTTGCTGATTTAAAAGGACAATTTTACTTAGCTTCTATAATAGCTTTTAAAATAAGTATGTTACTCCATGTATCATTATGTTTCCCTGTGTATCTAGATATTTCTGAAAATAGATCATAGATGTCCCACAAGTAACTGAACCTCATCAGCTACAAAAACACTACTGTGTACCATCCTTTTCTCCTGGACCCATAAAAACCTGCCTTTTCTCTTTTATTCTGATTTGGGCTAGAAATAGATTTAATTCATATCACATTACCAATTTAGGAAATTCATCACTCATTTCTGTCCACTTAGTTATGTTGTTTATCTGTCTGTACCTCTGAACTATCTCCCAAACTCATTCCCATGTTGACATTCTGGGATATGATATCATTATGCCTTCAATAATTCTTCACTGGTACATGCTTTTTTAACTGTTCCCCTTTCTTTCACAATATCTATCGTTACCAGCCATCAAACTGAATCCATGATGCTTTACTCATCTTTTATCCATAGACTGTAAAGCTTGATCTATTTGGAATTGTGCTAAGTTCAAACTAAATGATTATTAATTACATTGAGTTATTATCCTCATAATATTTATTCTTTAAAATGAGAGTATAATTTTTAATGAGTTTATCTTCTAATAAAAGCAATAGTCAAATCTAGATTAAATTAATTATTGATTTAATTCAAGTAAATAGAATTCAAGTAAATAATCAAATTGATAGAATTCAAATAAATTAATCAAATCCACTTACTATTATATACTGTTAATATTCAAACTACTTGTTAGAAGAAAAATACTTGATGAATATTTAATCTGTTTTTGAAATGAATAGTACTCCAAATCCACTTTCTAAACGTCTCTACCTGATTTGGACTTAAGGAGGCTGTACTATATAGACTCCATGCCTGAAGACTTTTAAGGAGGTTTGGCCAGTGGGACTTAGCGCAAGGATTTAAGAGTGTGAGAACAATAGCTTTCCATAGGCTGGGTGTGTCTAAGGCCATAGTGCATCTTGAACATCCCTCTTGCTTTCACCTTCTATCTCTGGTTTCCAGTAATTGCTTCCTCATCTTTGTTCTTTGGGCCCAATGCTAGTTACAGCTCTCAAACCATCTTTTTCTAGCCCAGTGGTATTGTAACACCCTCTTGATTGTTTGCCTACTCACTTCACTTCAGTCGCTCAGTCGTGTCCGACTCTTTGTGACCCCATGAATCGCAGCATGCCAGGCCTCCCTGTCCATCACCAACTCCCGGAGTGCACTCAGGCTCACGTCCATCGAGTCAGTGATGCCATCCAGCCATCTCATCCTCTGTCGTCTCCTTTTCCTCCTGCTCCCAATCCCTCCCAGCATCAGAGTCTTTTCCAATGAGTCAACTCTTCGCATGAGGTGGCCAAAGTACTGGAGTTTCAGCTTTAGCATCATTCCTTCCAAAGAAATCCCAGGGCTGATCTCCTTCAGAGTGGACTGGCTAGATCTCCTTGCAGTCCAAGGGACTCTCAAGAGTCTTCTCCGACACCACACTTCAAAAGCATCAATTCTTTGGCACTCAGCCTTCTTCACAGTCCAACTCTCACATCCATACATGTTTACCTAATTTCGATATGTCAAATTCATTGTTTTATTAAAGTGCTCTCAACTCTACAGTTGCTTTATTCAATGATTAACTTCTTAGGCTCTTAATTGATATGAATATATTAAAATATAATTTCTTTTATTATATTTCACTATCTTTTATATTTTAATATATGGAATAGATTTATTATCCTTGGGTACATCGTCATACGATATTGCCTGTACGTGAATGATATGTTTCATACTACATATTTTATGCAATGAGTTTTATTTCTTCCTTGGTAAATGGCAAAAGAGGTGTAAACATTTTTCATGGCCAAATAAATTTAGTACTGTGTTTATAGGACTTCTCTGTAGCTCAGATGGTAAAGAATCTGCCTTCAACGCAGGAGACCTGTATTTGATTCCTAGGTTCCTGGAGAGGGGAATGGCAACCAACTACAATATTCTTGCCTGGAGAATTCCAAGGACAGAGGAGCCTGGCGGGCTATAGTCTGTGGGGTTGCAGAGTCAGACATGACTGGGTGACTAACACTACAACTACTACTACTGTGTTTATGTAGTTTCAAAATTTTTATAATTCTGTGCAGATAGAAAATGCTATGTATTTGTAATCACTCACACAACAAATAGCATTTCTATAAGAAATATGTAAGAAAGCTGAAGCCCAAGAAGTTTAGGGCTGAAACTTCTGAAATCACAGAGCTAAAATGGATATAAATCTATATAATAATGTCCTTCTCGTGTATGTGTTTTCTATTTTCTTTGAAGTCCTGTGAAATCCTTGATGTTTTCAGAATCTCCTATAATATTATTTAATTAATTTCTTTTCAAAATATTCTTGCAAGTTTGTTTTCATAGTTTATGGAATCATCTACTACCTATGCTTATTTTGGCACTGCTGACTTGCCAGAAGAGTACTTAACTAAGACTTCCCTCTTTATTCCTTTCTCTGTTAAAAAAAATGTGCTACAAAATTAATGTGACCAAGTCTATGCATACAATCCTGCATTGAACTGACACTTTCATTTTCCTCTGACTACCTCTTATTTTATATTCATGTGCTAAAATGATGCTTATCTTTGATTTCAATATTCAAAGATCTGATCTCATGAAAACGATGCTGTCACTTGTTACTGAGGCACCTCTGCTATTGACTTTTTGAAAACTTTGAGTGCAAAATCAATCAGCTCAAGAAATACTGCTACTCAAGAAATACAGCCTTTTATTTTAACGTTAAAATCTTAAAGAGTGGTGGAAGCAACTTAAGTTGTAGAAATAGTTACTTATTTTAAACCATCAAATTTAGTCAGAATTATAATTATTCTATTTCACATAGTTGAAAAACTAATCCATTTATAAATTTACTATTACATATATCTTTTAAAATTTTAATATATATAAATGGATAAAAATGTTACATTTCTTCTAATAAGCATTCATGTTTGAAAATATTAGTTTATCATTGATAATCATACAAAAATTATTAATTGATAATTATAAACCACAATAATAAAAACAAAATAACACTGATTTATTTTAACTTTTAAAAATATTTGCTATTTAGTCCAAGGAGTCTGCTTCACGTGGTTTTGAAGGAAAAATCAGTGCAGCCCACACACCCCGTGTTAGCAGTATTTGGGGACAGTTATTAGAAGTGAACACGTGTAGACAATAAAGAACAAATTCACAGCTGGGTCTCTATGAAGGAGCTGACTTTTCCTGAATCTCTCCTGAGACAAAGGACAGAATTAGTTGGCCTTTTCAGCATTTCAAAGTCCTTCGGTTTGTCCTTGTGTTGGGAGCAGGTGAAGGAGCTGTTCTGATACCTTTGAAGGCATATTCTCAAGATTAAACAAATAATAATTTTTGTCTACTATTTGCTTTAACACAATGTCATGGTCTGTAGTAACATTTTTTTTAAGTCATCAAAGTTTTACCTGTGTTCAGTAGTTAACTCACATAGCTAATACAGTAGTTGTTTACTTGAAAAGTCGTGTCTGATTCTTTGCATCCCCATGGACTGTAGTCCATCAGGCCCTTTAGTCCATGAGATTCTCCAGGCAAGAATACTCGAGTAGGTTGCCATTTCCTTTTCCAGGGGATCTTCCTGACCAGAGATCAATCCCATGACTGCTGCATTGGCAGAAGATTCTTTACCCCTGAGCCAGCAGGGAAGCTCCAGTGCATTAGCATTTCTGATAAAATTGTGATCATTATAACTTCTTGAACAGAATTCAGAACGGATGTGACTACAGACAGACATTTCAGAGAACTTTGGTTTATGTCTTCAACAAAGTGCTCATTTGAGACAAAAGTCATCTTGTTTTTGACATAAAACATGTCTTAAACTCATCAAGTGTAAAATTTTGAGATAAAATTATTTGATTATAGTTTCTACTTTTATTTCTAATGTTAAGAATAAAATAAAATTGAGAAAGAAGTAAAAAAAGAGTTTCTAATTATGCTAGTGTTTAATAATATTTGAGAATGATTTGACTTCCATTATAAAAAATATTTGAGGCTTTTTATTATTGTATGTTTATGTGTTCTCAGTGTATGTCTGTGGGTGGAATGGGTGATACCATCATGAGATGCGAATATTTAATTTATTAACTTAATTCAGATAACAATATCTATAATACACCCCAATTATAATGGGGACATGCTTAGATTAATATATGTACATTAACCAAAAAAGCTCCATGTTCTTTCATCTCTCTGGATGCTTTTATCTGCACTGAAATGCTAATTCTGAAGTTTAAGGAAAAACAGAAACTATGGAAACTCTCAAATTCTCATGAATTTTCACATGAGAAAAAATATTATTTTTACTAAAGATGCCTTTGTTTTCTCTTAAGGGTTGGGCTCAGTGGAACTTAAAATTTAAACTGAGAATAAAATGCATTGGACATTCAGAATATTATTATAATTTCTTTATAACCTCCTCTGCTCATTTTTTGCTTACACAAGTGTTATTTTGAGCATCATTTCTATCTCATGTACTATGCTAGATACCAAGGAAATAAAGAAAAAGATACTTCTTGTTTTGCTCCAATGGCAGGAAATGGTTATATACCACCTATTAGAATATCTTGTGATATATTTCATAGTAGAAATTAAAGTAAATGAAACAGATAACAAGAAAAGGCTTTCTAATGAGAAGTCATGCCTGGTGGTGAGAAATTGGATGATCCTTTTCTAAGAACTCAGAGGGCTTATCATTTTTAGAAGGCGAACCTCAAGAGAAGTTATGGGAGAAGAGGCAGAAAAGAAAGGTAAAGGCCTGAAAAATCTCATGGTCTTGCATGACAAGCTGAGTCACGTGTTCTCTGTCCTGCGGAAAAAGAGGGCTCTTTGAAGGATTTGAAACACAGAAGAAGCATCATCAGGTTACTGTTTTGGAAAGACTAATCAGAAGGCAGCATAAGGAGTAAAATGTGTGTTGAAGATAGCAGATACAGACAACATAGAAGGTATAACAAAAATTGAGGCTGGTGATAATGAGAAAGGAATGACCTAGAGCAGAGAACAGACATAAACACTGACTGTTTGAGCTCTGGGTTAAAAAATAATAATTCACGATGTTGGCCCGATTTCACTTCTGGGTAACGATGCATTATGGTACTATTCAAAAGGAAAATGAGTGTAAAGAGGATCTTGTTTGGGGGATTTGGGGGATCCTGAGAAATGAACCTAGTTTTGTGTACACTGCAGTGCCTCTAAGCAATTGAATGCCAAGTAAAGATCATGAGAAAGTTTTCTCAAGGATAATCTACTTTTTCAGAGTGAGGGAAAAAGACTAGACCATGAAAACTCAAATTTATTGTGGCTGACATAAGAAGGTATTTAAATAGGTATTAAAAGTCTGTAAAGCTGTCATGTCTATTCCCAGAGACCACATAGGAGAATAATGCTTAGTAAGAGGCTCTTCTTCATTTGACTTTAACTCCAATATGTTGCAAGATAAATTTTTCTGATGCAAGCTCTGCTCATGCTGCACTTTGGTTAAGAGAAACTTTTAATTTTTTTTATGTCATGTGAAATACAGAGTTTTTGACACTCCAGGCTATATCATGGCTTTCAAACCTTATCTCCTTCTAGTTTTTTCCACATACCATATGCTACTGCACAAATGAAAAATAAGCTATTCCCTGAATAATCAGTTAATCTTCTTTCCCTGATCTTTTGCCTTTGATTTAAAATTCAGTCTTTATAAATCAACCATTTAAATCTTCCTTGAATGTGATTTCCTTCTTGGAAATGCCTTAATTTTTCCCAGTTGCACTTGTTCGCTCCTTGCTTTAACACCACTTGGGTGTTGTTTCTCCCTGATTACTTATATGTCATAAGATGTGTGCTATGGCTATTTTTGTGCATTTACTCTGTATCTTTACCATTATATCAAAGTCTCTTTTGGAGGAAAATGTGTGTTTTTATCCATTTTTGCTTTCCCTTAAACACTTTTATCATAGTATATCCTCAATAAATATTTGAAGTATTGAATTAAATATAACAGCTTATATTTAATTGAAAAAATAAACTTTAAATGCATATTCAATATCACCTAATTTAAATAATGTAATATCTTGATCTGGAAATGTTCACTTTATACATAAAGATGTGAGAACTGTTTTTACACAGTTTTTTTGCCATCTACTGTATCATATTTGTTTATCTGTTTAAGTAAGTTCTTTTAGTGATAATTATTGGCATATGGAAATTGAGAATGAATATTTTCATAGTGAGAAATGAAAACACATATTCTATTCATACTTTGCACATCACATTATAGGTATCAATAGGTACATAGAATATATGTTTTATTAAGTAGTGAAGTTAAACTGGAAACTATTTATTTTGGAGAATAGATTACCAAAACTTGATGCAATGGGAAAAACACATACACCATAATCAAACAGAACAACTTTAGATTCCTTGAGTTAGGAGAATGAGTGTAAGATTTTTACTTCTTTGAGTGACAGCATCCTCGTGAATAAATGCATCATATCTTGCAAGAAAACTGAGGGGGAAAAAACACTATAATGTGGCAATAAATAAATAAGATCATAATTATCATTGGTATGTTAATAATATCATTATTATTATTAGTTCCACTATTATTCCATTACTATTGCTAATTCCATTATTAACCACTACTAGGGCTTACCTGGTGGCTCAGAGGTTAAAGCGTCTGCCTGCAATGGGGGAGACCTGGGTTCGATCTTTGGGTTAGGAAGATTCCCATGGAGAAGGAAATGGCAACCCACTCCAGTATTCTTGCCTGGAGAATCTCATGGACGGAGGAACCTGGTGGGCTACAGTCCACGGGGTCACAAAGAGTCGGACACAACGGAGCGACTTGACTTTCACTTTCACTTTTCACTGTTGCTACCACAGTTGCACTGACATTGACATTGAAGTCGCTCAGTCATGTCCGACTCTTTGCAACCCCATGGACTGTAGCCTACCAGGCTCTTCCCTCCATGGAATTTTCCAGGCAAGAGTACTGGAATGGGTTGCCATTTTCTTCTCCAGGAGATCTTCCCGACCCAGGGATCAAACCGGCGTCTCTCACATTGTAGGCAGACGCTTTACCGTCTGAGCCACCAGGCATATATTAATACATGTGTGTATATATATTCAAATATAAGGGTCACATGAAAAATGCTTATCTTTGAAAATAAGATGATAAATGCAAAGTGACTAGCAAACTGATCAATATATGTCAAATATGTATTTAGAACATAATCATGGCCTTTTTTTTTTTTTTGCATTTCAAGGTATTCCTTAACTATATTAATACATAATTATCAGAAATTAGTAAAGTTATTGCAAAAGAGCGCTTGGCTTTTAAAAATTATATATTTTAAGAAAATGGGTCATTTTAAGTGAAAAGGATAATACTATAGCATCACAAATTGAAGGGAAATTAAGCAGTCCAAAATATACAGTGAAATCATCTTATAAAATTTAAACATTATTCATTATAATACAGTTCCTATTAGCTAGGGTGATGTTTGGTTTGAAATTTATAAGTAGAAAACCTAAGATAACACATCCTTAAGAAATCCAAAGTACTATCTATGCCTCTGTAAATTATACATTGTGTATCCAGCTCCAAGAAACTGCTGTACTGTCTCAAAAGATTCCTCCCGTAAGGAATGTTTGAAGCCCTAAAGCAGAGTTACACTGAGATAATGTCAGTTTAAGTCCAAACATTTTAAGATGATTCTTAAAGAATTAATTATTCTATAGTGCTTTGCTTTCATTCTGGTCTTCAAGAATTTTAGAAAAGATCAAATTGCTTTACTTAAAACATTACCAAGTTTTATTTTGTCTTGCCATTTTACCTTTTATTCATTCATTTATTTATTTATTTTTTTGCCCTTTCTAATCCACAGAGTAAAACCTGTTCTATCTTGTTAATTCAAGAATACAGAAAAGATTCCCTTAAAGCCCTCTTCTCTTCACTGTTAGTTATATTATTTATCTTTGAGAAAGCTCATAGGTGTTATTGTTCAACTGAAGAAAATATATCGGCTAACATTTATAGAACACTTTAATAGTACTGAAGTATTAAATATAGACAAATGCTATGTAAATTTAGGTATTGTTATTTCTTGATTTTTCTTCAAAATTAAATCAAGAATGAATATATATATACATGTAATAAATTATCACCATATGTCACTATATGAAGTCTAGATAAAAACCAAAATTTTAAGGAAAAATAAATTTTAAATATCTCTTTGTCTCTATATAGCTCACATTTTCTTCTGAATTTGGTTATAGTAAAATAAAGTAGAGACTTTGTTGTTGTTATTGTTTTCTGAATTGTTTAATATTTAAGTTATAAAAATATATGATTATTATATGCTCAACTACTTTAACACCAATTAAATGCCTGTTAAAGTAGGCAGATACATGATTATATTTTGTAGGTGTTTATTATTTTAAGATTTGTAACTTGTTTGAGCATCACAACAGTCTTGTCATATAAGCAGGGCAGAAGCATGATGGTTTTCTAAATGAGCAAAATGTGTCCTGTCAAGGTAAAATTTGCAGGAGACAACATGTATGACAAAGCAGGAAGCTCAGAGCCTATGCATAGCAAAATTTCAGGCCATCTTAGAATTAATTTCACCTATGGTCTCAATGTAGCATTTGGCCTTTACATTTCCTATATCTTTATTTTTTTTTCTATCATAAAATGTAGTTTTGGAAACTGTCCGGGAGGAATAAAGATGGATGTAGATAAGTAATCAGATATGCAAATAAATTGAAAATGTGGCCTACACTAATGAATTTATGGAAAAAATACATATTTATTTCCTTATGAAGAGGTTTTAAAGCATTGAAATTACTTATCAGAAATGACAGACGTTCTTTACCTCTTAAACTCTTGTTGACATAGTCAGGAGATTGACATGAAATAAATAGGTTAACAGCCAACATTGTTAGAGTCATTACTGTAGAATGTAAATAAAATATCTCAGTTGATCTCATTCCTCTGTTCCTATGGAACTTTTGAAAGGATAGACTTCTAGTTGCTAAAGCTTCTTCCCAGTTATTCAGTTGGCATATTTTAAGGATGATGTAAGTTACAGATGTACACATTCCTTTTCATTTTAATTTCTTACTCAAGCTGATTTTTTGTTTTAAAAAAAAGATAATTAAAGTCATAAGTGTTTTTTAGCATCTTTATTTTTTTCTATTTTCTATACTTGTTCAAGTCATGTAGTCCAGGCCTCTCAACTTTCTCAAATCATAGCACACATGGAAAAGGAAGCCCACACTTTGTGCTGGAGGAAACTGAGAAGGTTTTTGGAGGCTGGAGGAAACTGGACTGGGGAATAGACTGCCCAGGGTTCCAGCGGCTCCCCCCAGGTTGATTAAGAGAAAAATATCTCAGGATATTTCAAACCCATTAAAAAGCACCAGTTCAGAGTTGTGAATTGATCTAAAGATGTGGGATTTGGAAATTTCAAAACAGAGGTTTATATCTAGGCATAGTCACTTACTATGTGTATCAGTCAGTTCAGTCAATCAGTCGTGTCTGATTCTTTGGGACCCCATGGACTGCAGCATGCCAGGCCTTCCTGTCCGTCGCCAACTCCCGGGGTTTACTCAAACTCATGTCCATTGAGTCAGTGATGCCATCCAACCATCTCTTCCTCTGTCATCCCCGTCTCTTCCTGCCTTCAATCTTTCCCAGCATCAGGATCTTTTCAAATGAGTCAGTTCTTCCCATTAGGTGGACAAATATTGAAGTTTCAGCTTCAGCATCAGTCCTTCCAATGAATATTCAGGACTGATTTCCTTTAGGATTGACTGGTTTGGTCTCCTTTTGCAGTCCAAGGGACTCTCAGGGGTCTTCTCCAGCACCACAGTTCAAAAGCATCAATTCTTCAGCACTCAGCTTTCTTTATAGTCCACATCTCACATCCATACATGACTGGAAAAACCATAGCTTTGACTAGATGGACCTTTGTTGGCAAAGTAATGTCTCTTCTTTTTAATATGCTGTCTAGGTTGGTCATAACTTTTCTTCCAAGAAGCAAGCGTCTTTTAATTTTATGGCTGTAGTCACCATCTTTGGTGATTTTGGAGCCGCAAAAAATAAAGTCTGACACTGTTTCCACTGTCTCCCCATCTATTTGCCATGAAGTGATGGGACCAGATGCCATGACCTTAGTTTTCTGAATGTTGAGTTTTAAGCCAACTTTTTCACTCTCCTCTTTCAACTTCCATCAAGAGGCTCTTTAGTTCTTCTTCACTTTCTGCCATAAGGGTGGTGTCACCTGCATATCTGAGGTTATTGATCACTCTCCCAGCAATCTCGATTCTAGCTTGTCCTTCATCCAGCCCAGTGTTCCTCAGGATATACTCCAAATATAAGTTGAATAAGCAGGGTGACAATATACAGCCTTGATGTACTCGTTTTCCTATTTGGAACCAGTCTGTTGTTCCATGTCCAGTTCTAATTGTTTCTTCCTGACCTGCATACAGATTCATCAAGAGGCAGGTCAGGTGGTCTGGTATTCCCATCTCTGTGAGAATTGTCTGCAGTTTGTGGTGATCCGCACAGTCAAAGGTTTGGACATAGTCAATAAAGCAGCTGTAGATGTTTTTCTCGAACTCCTTGCGTTTTTTATGATTCTACGAACCCCTCCCCAACCCAGTTCTGGGCCCCACTGTGGAGGATAGGCCTGCGAGATCTCCGCTGCTAAGAGAAAAGGAGACATGGGGAAAAAAATGCCACCAGAGCCAAAGCTCAAACATCATTTTCTTCAATGCTTGACTCTGGTGTAATTTTTAATGTGGCTCTGGTTACAAAGTGTGAGAGTGGCAACTGCAGCGTGGGAGTGGCTGTGAGAAGATACCCGATGTCCAAGGGCAGAGAAGCCCCAGCAAGGTGGTAGGAGGGGCGAATATGCATTTAGAGTCACACTCCATAGCCGCCAGAAATGCTCAGAAGGCTCAAACAAACCCTGTGTGCACCAGGACCCAAAGACCCCACAGAGACTGAGACAGAAATGTGCTTGAGTGTCTCCCATGGAGGTATGGGTCAGCAGTGGCCTGCCGCAGGGGCAGGGGCTCTGGGTGCAGCACACTTGAGTATGCTGTAAGCCCTCTTGGAGGAGGTCACCATTAACCCCACCATAGAGCCACCAGAACTTACACAGGACTGGGCAACAAACTCTTGGTGGGCACAAAAAGAACCCTGTGCACACCAAGACCCAGGAGAAAGGACCAATAACCCCACAAGAGACTGACGCAGACTTGCCTGTGAATGTCCAGAAGTCTCCAGTGGAGGCGTGGGTCGGCAGTGGCGTGCTGCAGGGCTGGGGGCACTGAGTGGAGTAGTGCCTGCATGGGGCTTTTTGGAGGAGGTCAACATTATCTTCATTACCTGTACCACGGTTTCAGTTCAGTTCAGTTCAGTCGCTCAGTCGTGTCCTACTCTTTGCACCATAGTTTGGCCCCAGATAAATAATAGGGAACGAACACAGCCCCACCCATCAACAGAAAATTGGATTTAAAATTTAATGAGCATGGCCCCACCCATCAGAACAAGACCCAGTTTCCCCCTCAGTCAGTCTCTCCCATCAGGAAGCTTCCATAAGCCTCTTACCCTTCTTCATCAGAGGTCAGACAGACTGAAAACCAGAATCACAGAAAAATAACCAATCTGATCATGTGGACCACAGCCTTGTCAAACTCAATGAAACTATGAGCCATGCTGTGTAGGGCCACCCAAGATAAAAGGATCATGGTGGAGAGTTCTGACAAGGCGTGGTCTACTGGAGAAGGGAATGGCAAACTGCTTCAGTATTCTTGCCTTGAGAACCCCATGAACAGTATGAACAGTACTATCTGTATGACCTTGAACAAATAACTAACCTCTCTGCCTCTCAGTTCTTACATCTACAGAATGGAAGTGATGTGGCTGACTGTTTGCAAGGGTGGCAGTTCTGATGATTTGATCAGAATGTGCATTCCTTAGCAAATTACTTGACAAGTCTGAAGCCCTTAATTAGTTTGGCTTTACCTTGGGGCTTCCCTGGTGGCCCAGAATGTAAAGCATCTGCCTGCAGTGTGGGAGACCCGGGTTTAATTCCTGGGTCAGGAAGATCCCCTAGAGAAGGAAATGGCAACTCACTCCAGTACTCTTGACTGGAAAATCCCATGGATGGAGGAGCCTGCTAGGCTACGTTCACGGGGTCCGCAAAGATTTGGACACGACTGAGCGACTTCGCTTTCACTTTCTTTCAGCACCCTACCCCATGCAGATCTGTTTGGAACAGATTGAGAAAGCAATGCTATGAGTCTATGGAGAACTCTAGGCCAGGAATGAGCTAAGTCATGAAAATAGCATATGAAGCACAAAAGGGAAGCAGGTATGTTTCATCAAGGCTCAAATGAAATCTGTTTGTTCAATAAGGACAAGGTATTCCTCTGCTTTTCATTCAGGCTGATCCCAATTTGATGCTCCTGCCTTTGGTTCTAAAGATTCTGCTCGAAGCTTCTGTCAGCTCTTAACTTTATTTGGCAACTGAAAATCAAATCTCTTTCCTCTGGCAGTAGAGCTTTCCCACTGACCTGTCTTTGATAATGTTGCCTTTGTGCACTTATATATCTTAAATAAGGAAAGCATTATTTTCTATCATCTATTCAATCATCTTTACCCTCAGTTTATAATCAACAACAACCTTTAATGTTGGTAAAGATTTGTTCCGTGAGCTCTATGATATTTGTAAAGTGAAGGGCAAATGCACAGGGAGTGGAGAAGAGGAGAATTATAGACCTCAAGAAAGTGATCTAATTTAATCAGTTCATTCATAAACAAGATACTGTGTCTTATAGGGTAATTATTTACTGAGATCATGTGACTATTGAATGGCAGAAAAGGCCCGAAAACCAGATCTTTCATCTCAGTGAGCAGTGCCTTTTCTCCTGTTCTGTGCTTGTCTCCCTATTGGTAAGTTGTGTCCCAAAGGCAGCTTAGAAAATCAAGTTGGCTTTTCAAGGTCTGCCATCAAAGGGCCACATACCTCTGGACTATAGAAAAATCACAGAATTGAGGATAGTATCCTTACAGCATATTCTCTGAATTTGCAAAGTAGAACAGAGGAAAACACACATTCTGTATGCAATTGTAACATCACAAGTTCATAACATTTTTATTGAGATATACTTGACATTGTTTATGTTTAGGGTGAAAAACATGTTGTTTTCAAATATATATCTTATCCTCTGTCGTCCCCTTCTCCTCCTGCCCCCAATCCCTCCCAGCATGAAGGTCTTTTCCATTGAGTCAACTCTTCTTATGAGGTAGCCAAAGTATTCGGAGTTTCAGCATCAGTCCTTCCAGTGAACACCCAGGACTGATCACCTTTAGGAAGGACTGGTTGGATCTCCTTGCATTCCAAGGGACTCTCAAGGGTCTTCTCCAGCACCACAGTTCAAAAGCATCAATTCTTTGGCACTCAGCTTTCTTCATAGTCCAACTCTCACATCCATACATGAACACTGAAAAAACCATAGCCTTGACTAGACAGACCTTAGTTGGCAAAGTAATGTCTGTGCTTTTGAATATACTATCTAGGTTGGTCATAACTTTCCTCCCAAGGAGTAAGCGTCTTTTAATTTCATGGCTGCAGTCACCATCTGCAGTGATTTTGGAGCCCCAAAAAATAAAGTCTGACACTGTTTCCACTCTTTCCCCATCTATTGCCCATGAAGTGATGGGACCAGATGCCATGATCTTCTTTTTCTGAATGTTGAGCTATAAGCCAACTTTTTCACTCTCCTCTTTCACTTTCATCAAGAGACTTTTTATTTCCTCTTCACTTTCTGCCATAAGGGTGGTGTCATCTGCATATCTGAGGTTATTGTTATTTCTCCTGGCTACCTTTGCTAACACCTCTATCATGCCATACAATTATTTCTTTTTTTTTTTTTATGGTAAGAACAATAAGACCTGTTTTCTTAGCAACTTGAAGTTTATCATACAGAATTGTTGAGTATAACCTCTATTCTGTGCATTAGATATCCAGGACTAATTTATCTCTTAGTTGCAAGCTTGTACCCTTAAATAACATTTCCCTCAATATTTAATAGAGTATCAGCAATGTGAATGGAATACATGGTACCTGTTTTTAAGGGTTATATCATAATTCAAGTAGGAAAAAGAAAGAATGGTGTAAGAAATACCTTAGGTAGGTCTATCATTAATTTGTGTCATTCATTTGTTATTTACTATGTCACTCACTGTATTCAACTGTTTGCACAAACCTCATCCAATAATCACAACATTCCAGACAGGAGATTTTAATGTTGTTCTCATTTTAATAATGAATAAACTGAATTAAGATGGAGAGGTGAGAGGAGAGACTCCATTTTATACAGATGTAAGCAGTTAAAGTCAGACTTTGGATCCGTGACTGTCTGAATCCAAGTATAAAGTTCCTATCCCTCTGTATATTGTGTCACCAGTGTTGAAATATTTAAAAGAGGCCTCAGAGAAGAATCAATCTGAAGCTTGTATTTTATTCTTTTCTAAAAAATATATCATGTATTTTTCCACAATCATTTTTATACATTGAGGTATATTTCTTTTGTCCCTTTAGTGAATCCTTGTTGAATAACCTTCACAGTTATTTCAGACAAGGAGTAACACTACTCAGCTACTCAGTCTAGACATAAGATCTACATGTGCCACCCTTTCCTCAGTCTCGCTCTCTATTGGGTTACTTTTATCCTCTCAATACCTAAAGTGAGTCTATATAATTCATTTATCAATGCACAGAGTTGCAAATTACTTATCAGTGATCAAGACTGACACTTTATGATGCAAACTTATCAGAAACGTGTAAATAATAACATTTTCGACACTAGCAGAAACTGTGCTTGAAAGTAGTTTGTACTAATTTTATTTAAATTATAATTTACTTTCAATAGAAAAAAAGATTTTAAAAAATCAGTTGAATCTCATATTAAAATAAAATACACTAATATGGAAACCATGTTTCCTTCTCGTTAATAGGATCACCAGAGATATTACTTTCTGCTGTGTTAATCTTTGTATTTTCAATCATTTATTATTAATTGTATATTACATTTATCACCAGAAAAAACACTTTAATATTTTTAACTTTCAGTACACTTCCCTTCAAAATAGATCTTTTTTTCTCTCTTATCCTCTTCGTCCTTCCTCTCTTCCTTTTCTTTTTCCTTTTCTTCTGTTTTTCTGTGAAAAACTTTGTCTGGATCTTGGCTAATGAATAGAGGGAGCCATAATAAAATACATGATAGACTCATGTAACCATAAGAATATGAAAAAAAGTGCAACCCTAAAATCAAAGTAGTAATTCTGTGTTGCCCTATTGGTATAGCATCAATTAAGCCTTTTCAAACATCCGTGTTGAAACAATAGTAAAGCACATAAATTACCCAGTGAAGAAGATCTTTTTTTTCTAAAAAAATTACCATGGTAGAATTATAACATATATTACGCTATTTAAAATGTCTCCAAGCTCCTAAGTAGACATTTTTCTTGGAAATGCATTTAAGGAGCAGCAATGCATGAAGTGGGATCACTAGATAAAATAATTCAATTCAGTTCAGTCGCTCAGTCGTGTCAGACTCATTGTGACCCCATGAATCGCAGCACATCAGGCCTCCCTGACCATCACCAACTCCCAGAGTTCACTCAGACTCGCGCCCATCTAGTGAGTGATGCCATCCAGCCATCTCATCCTCTGTCTCCCCTTCTTCTCCTGCCCCCAGTCCCTCCCAGCATCAGAGTCTTTTCCAACGAGTCAACTCTTCGCATGAGGTGGCCAAAGTACGGGAGTATCAGCTTTAGCCTCATTCCTTCCAAAGATAAAATAATTATGGAGCAAAATATCAAAGGGAAGGAGCTGTGAAGTGGCATGAAACTGATGAAATTACTAGCACCCTAAGATTATAAGTGACCTAATGACAACAGTTATAAAGTCCCAACAATGGGTGACAAATAGACTTTCTTTGCTGGGACACTTCTATTCAGATGGGAAACAAAAAGGGATTCCAATCCAACCAAACAATAAGAATGACTAAAATATAAGATGAGAGAATATATTAAGACAAAGGACAATAACATTGAGAATATGTCTGTAAAACGAAGTGAATTTTAAGATTTCCAATCTATATAGTAAATTAACCGTGTAGAGTCAGGTCATTTTGCAATATATTTCAAAGGTAATACATATTTTACTTGAGTGACCAGATTTTACAAATTACATAGGATAAATTAACCAGATAATTGTGAGTAATAGATTTTAATACCTCTAAGAATAAAATGATTGTTAAAAGGTTTTAAGTGCATTTAGTCATCTTGCTTCTCTTTGATACTCCAGTTGTGTACGACTGCCAGAGAAAAAAAAGCAAAAAAAAGATGATATGCTTATCCTGTAGGGTTGGTATCTTGAGTGGCAGTAAGAATCTGAAAAAAAAAAAAAAATCATAAAGTTTATTTTTCCTTTGTGAATAACTCTAAAGACAAGGAAAGACTTATTTACTGATAGCAATATGGATTTTCATATCTGATAGATGATTCAAATTGTAAATTTCCAAACAGTATTCTTCCACATTGATAAATGGTGCGAGTGTGCATATGGTTCTTAAAAATAGAAACCTGGAAGTGATTCCTGACACTTTTATCTCCCTTACTTCTTCCACTAATTATAGATTCTTCACAAATTTTCTATGGCTAAATCATAAATTCCAGCTTTCTCATACAAGAGAGTAATATGCTTGGGCCCTGTGGCGATAGCCTTCTAATGTGTCTCATTACATATATTCCTATCGTATTCCTGTCTATTTTTCACATTAATAAAAAAACTATAGGATGTCCCTGGTCAGTCACGTCCAACTGTTTGTGACTGGATGGACTGTAGACGGTCAGGCTCCTCTGACCATTGGATTTCCCAGGCAAGAATACTGGCGTGGGTTGCTGTGCTCCCCTCCAGGAGACGTTCCCAACTCAGGGATTGAATCCACATCTCTTACATCTCCTCCATTGGCAGACAGATTCTTTACCACTGTGCTACCTAGGACTTAAAATACTTCAATGCGTTTCCTTTGTGCACAGAAAACGTGAACGCACTGCATGTAGCAGACATGTCCTTGTCTGAATTGACCCCTCCCTAGGCCTGCACTTCATCTTGAACCCAATTCCTTTTCCCTCTCTGTGGACAGCCATACTGTCCTCAGTGTTGAAAACTGGCCAGTCTCTTTCTGGCCTTGGGCCTCTGTGTCACACTGTTTCCTCTGTTTCAGAATTTCTCTTTCTTCCACTCTCTTCATACCTACTTACTCCCCACATACTATCTGAATCTTCAAATGACTTTACCTTTGTACACTTTGTGTTGTTTAAAATAGCAGTGGTGGATAACAGTGGAAATAGAATGTTATTGTCTTGAAAAGAAATGTTTTTTTGATACATGCTACCACATGGTGAACTTTGGAAACATTATGCTAAGTAAATTAAGCTGGACTGAAAAGGACAAATGTAATATGACTCCACTTAGATAAGACACATAGAAACTGAATGTAGTAAAAGAGTTACTAAGGGCTGGGGAGGAGAGGAAGGAGAGGTATTTTTTCATGGATACAGTTTCAATTTGGACTATGGAAAAGTTCTTGGTGATGGTTGCATAACTCTGAATATATTTAATGACATTGAATTGTATATTTGCTAAACATACATTTATGTATGTTTGGTTGTTGTTTAGTTATTAAGTTGTGTCTGACTCTTCTATGACCCTATAGGCTGCAGCCCACCAGGAACTTCTGTCCATGGAATTTTCCAAGCCAGAATACTGGAGTGGGTTGCCATTTCCTTCTCTAGGGGATCTTCCTGACCCAGGGATCCAACTCACTTCTCCTGCATTGGCAGGTGGATTCTTTACCACCAAGCCACCATGTTTTACCACAATTTAAAAATTCTATAAAATCACAGACACTTGTAATTTTCTCTCTCAGTAATCTTTTACCCTTACTGAATCTATCATTGTTCTATTAAAATATTTAGTTTATCATTATGGTGGTGGTTTAGTTGCTAGGTCATGTCTGACTCTTGCAACCCCCTGGACTGTAGCCTATCAGGCTCCTCTGTCCATGGCGATTTTCCAGGCGAGAATACTGGAGTGGGTTGCCATTTCTTTCTCCAGGGGATCTTCCTGACCCAGGAATTGAACCCTGGCCTCCTGCACTGCAGGAAGATTTTTTACCAACTGACCTACAAGGGATCTTCTTTTATTCATTCAGTCAGTAAATTTTTCCCAAATAAACCATAAGTCATATGAGAACAGCATTTTCTGAGTTGTCACTTGTTTTTAATTTCCCACTGTCTACTTTGTGCTAAGCTCAATGACTAGCATAAGTACTTACTGAATGAGTATCTGATAAACAAATGGATAAAATGTACATCTGTGATATAACATGAGGTATTTTTAAATAAACATTTACTTTAGGGTACTTTTAGATTTATAAAATATCCCCATGTAGTCCTCACACACTTTTCCCTACAGTTAACATTTTATATCACCATGGTATATTTTTCAAACTAAGAAAAGCAACTTTGATATATTTATATTAAACCCCAGAGTTTATTAGAATTGTATTTTTCACTCTTTCACTAACATCTTGCTCCATTCCAGGATCAAACTAGGAAGATGGTACTTTTGATGGTACTTTTATTGGTACTGATACAGAGTGATAATTTTCTGGGTTATCATAGTAGTTTTCCTGAATAATGTTATAACATCATGAGGGAAAGAAATACAACTATACGTCGTATCATAACATGAATATATCTTCCTTCACTACTGTATTATGGAATTTTTGTTAAATTAAATAGACAATTAATTTTGTTTATTGTATAAATTATACAATATTATATTCTTCTTTACTTCTGAATTGGTATTCAATTGTTTATTTACAGAAAGAAAAAATTTTCTTTTAACAATTTCCCCCAAAAAATTCCACCTGTGAAATTATAATTTGGCATATTACACTAACTTTTTTCTATAATTTTTTAAATGTATTTCTTTTGTGCTCACAAATTTTAAGAATCCACTAAACTCTGGACGTATGTAAAACAAGGATATACTCTACTTCACAGTACTTTTATCCTTTTCTCCATTGTGTCCAATTTAAATATTTGCATTTTGATATCCAGGCACCACACGTTCTGATTGTCTCAGATTGGCAAACGTTCATTGGAGCAAACAGGTGCAGGAGGATCAAGCAGCAGCAAGATGTCACACAAAACCAAGAACATTTTCCAAAATCTGGACACCAGTTCAAAGACATCTGAGGGATCAAACGAACTTGATATATGTTAGAGACAAATGTCAATGTCAGGTTTCTTCTTAGAAAAAACAAACTGTTCTCTCAAACATTTTCATCTTTAAACAAAAAGCCAATACCAGTTGGATATTTTATATTTGTTTGTTCAAACATTTTCTTTACAGAATTTTGCTGTTTTCTGTCAAACCTCAACATGAATTAGCCATAGGTATACATATATACCCTCCCTTTTGAACCTCTCTCCCATCTCCTGCCCCATCCCACCTCTCTGGACTGATATAGAGCTCCTGTTTTACTTTCCTGAGTCATACAGCAAATTACCATTGGCTATCTATTTTACATATGGTAATATAAGTTTGTTTCTATGTTACTCTTTCCATACATCTCACCCTGTCTTCCCCTCTCCCCATGTCCATAAGTCTATGTCTGTTTCTCCATTGCTGCCCTGTAAATAGACTCTTCAGTACTGTTTTTCTAGATTCCATATATATACGTTAGAACACAATATTTTTCTTTCTCTTTCTGATTCACTTCATTCTGTATAATAGGTTCTAGGTTCATCCACCTCATCAGAACTGACTAAAATGCATTCCCTTTTATGCCTGAGTAATATTCCCTTGTGTACATGTACCACAACTTCTTTATCCATTCATCTGTTGATGGACATCTAGGTTGATTCCATGTTCTAGTTATTGTAAATAGTGCTGTAATGAACAACAGGATACGTGTGTCTTATTCAATTTTTGTTTCCTCAGGGTATATGCCTAGGAGTGGGATTGTTGGGTCATATGGTGGTTTTATTCCTAGTTTTTCTAAGAAATCTCCATACCATTTTCCATAGTGGCTTTATCAGTTTACATTCCCATCAACAGTGCAAGAGCATTCCCTTTTCTCCACGCCGTCTCCAGCATGTATTATTTGTAGACATTTTGATGATGGCCATTCTGACTGGTTTGAGGTGATATCTCATTGTAGTTTTGATTTGTATTTCTCTAATAATGAGTGATGTTTAGCATCTTTTCATGTGTTTGTTAGCCATCTGTATATCTTCTTTGGAGAAATGTCTGTTTAGGTCTTTTTCCCACTTTTTGATTGGATTGTTTGTTTTTCTGGTATTAAGTTGTATGAGCTGCTTGTATATTTTGGAAATTAATCCTTTCTCAGTTATTTCATTTACTATTATTTTCTCCCATTCTGAGGGTTGTCTTTTCACCTTGCTTATAGTTTCCTTTGCTATGCAAAAGCTTTTGTTTAATCAGGTCCCAGTTGTTTACTTTTTATTTCCATTATTCTAAGAGGTGGGTCATAGAGGATCTTGCTTTGATTTATGTCATCGAGTGTTCTCCCTGTGTTTTCCTCTAAGAAACCTATAGTTTCTGGCCTTACATTTAGGTCTTTAACCCATGTTTTGTTTATCTTTGTACATGCTGTTAGGAAGTGTTCTAATTTCACTCTTTTACATGTAGCTGTCCAGTTTTCCCAGAACCATTTATTGCAGAGGCTGTCTTTGCTCCATTGTATATTCTTGCCTCCTTTGTCAATAATATGGTACCCATAGGTAGTTGGTTTTATTTCTGGGCTTTCTATCTTGTTCCATTGGTCTATATTTCTGTTTTTGTGCCAGTACCACACTGTCTTGATGACTATAGCTTTGGAGTATAATCTGAAGACAGGAAGGTTGATTCCTCAGTCTCCATTCTTTCTCAAAACTGCTCTGGCTGTTTCAGGTCTTTTGTGTTTCCATATGAATTGAGAAATCTTTTGTTCTAGTTCTGTGAAAAATGCAATTGGTAATTTGATAGGGATCACATAGAATCTGTAGATTGCATTTGGTAGTAGTCATTTTCACAATATTCTTCCTACCCAGGAACATGGAATATCTCTCCATCTGTCTATGTCATTTTCATTCATTAGTGTCTTATAATTTTCTGTGTATAAGTCTATTGTCTCCTTAGGTAAGTTTATTCCTAGATATTTAATTATTTTTGTTGCAATAGTGAATGGGATTGATTCCTTAATTTATCTTTCAGAGTTTCATTGTTAGTATATAGAAATGCAAGTGATTTCTGTGTACTGATTTCATCTCCTGCAGTTTTGCTAAATTCACTGATTAGTTCTAGAAATTTTCTGATACTATATTTAGGGTTTTCTATGTACAGTATCAAGTCATTTGCAGACAAGGAGAGCTTTAATTCTTCTTTTCCAATCTGGATTCCTTTTAATTCTTTTTCTTCTCTGATTGCTGTAGCTAGAACTATGAACTATGTTGACTATGTTCCAGAACTATGTTGACTAATAATGGCGAAAGTAGACACCCTTTTCTTGTTCCTGATCATAGGGGGAATGTTTTCAGTTTTTCACCATTGAGAATCATATATGGCATTTTAAGGTAGGTTCCTTATATGCCTATTTTTTGAAGAGTTTTAATCATAAATGGATGCTGAATTTTGTCAAAGGCTTTTTCTGCATCTATTGAGTTGATCATATGGTTTTTATCTTTCAGTTTGTTAATACAGTGTATCACATTGATTGATTTTCATATATTGAAGAATCCTTGAATTCCTGGAATAAACCCAACTTGATCATGGTATATGAACATTTTGATGTGTTGCTGAATTCTGTTTGCTAAAATTTTGCTGAGGAATTTTGAATCTATGTTCATATTGACCTGTAGTTTTCTTTTTGTGTATTGTCTTTGTCTGGTTTTGTTATCAGGGTGATGGTGGCTCATACAATGAATTAGAAGGTGTTTCTTCTTCTGTAATTTTTTGAAAGAGTTTCAGAAGGATAGGCATTAGTACTCTAAATGTTTGATAGCATGCTCCTGTGAAGCCATCTGGTCCTGAGCTTTTGTTCTGGGGGGGGGGGGGGAGATTTTTGATCACAGCTTCAATTTCAGTGCTTGTAATTGGGTTGTTCATAATTTCTAATCCTTCATGGTTCAGCCTTGGAAGATTGAACTTTTCTAAGAACCTGTCCTATGATTCCAGGTTTCTATTTTATTGCCATATAGTTGTTCATAATAGTCTTATATAAACCCTTGAATTTCTGCATCGTCTATTGTAACCTCTCCATTTTCACTCTAATGTTGTTGATGTGATTCTTCTCTTTTTCTCTTGATAAGTCTGGCTAAAGGCTTGTCAATTTTGCTTATCTTCTCAAAGAAACAGCTTTTCAGTTCAGTTCAGTTCAGTTCAGTTCAGTTCATTCAGTTGTGTCAGACTCTTTGCAACCCCATGGATCGCAGCACTCCAGGACTCCCTGTCCATCATCAACTTCTGGAGTTCACTCAGACTCACGTCCATTGAGTCCGTGATGACATCCAGCCATCTCATCCTCTGTCGTCCCCTTCTTCTCCTGCCCTCAATCCCTCCCAGCATAAGAGTCTTTTCCAGTGAGTCAACTCTTCGCATGAGGTGGCCAAAGTACTGGAGATTCAGCTTTAGCATCATTCCTTCCAAAGAAATCCCAGGGCTGACCTCCTTCAGAATGGACTGGGTGGATCTCTTTGAAGTCCAAGGGACTCTCAAGAGTCTTGTCCTTACACCACACTTCAAAAGCATCAATTCTTCAACTCTCTGCCTTCTTCACAGTCCAATTCTCACATCCATACATGACCACAGGAAAAACCATAGCCTTGACTTGACGGACCATGGTTGGCAAAGTAATGTCTCTGCTTTTGAATATGCTATCTAGGTTGGTCATAACTTTTTTTCCAAGGAGTAAGCATCTCTTAATTTCATGGCTGCAATCACCATCTGCAGTGATTCTGGAGCCCCCCAAAATAAAATCTGACACTGTTTCACTGTTTCCCCATCTATTTCCCATGAAGTGATGGGACCAGATGCTATGATCTTCATTTCCTGAATGTTGAGCTTTAGGCCAACTTTTTCACTCTCCTCTTTCACTTTCATTAAGAGGCTTTTTAGTTCCTCTTCACTTTCTGCCATAAGGGTAGTATCATCTGCATATCTGAGGTTATTGATATTTCTCCTGGCAATCTTGATTCCAGATTGTTTCTTCCACCCAGAGTTTCTCATGATGTACTCTGCATATAAGTTAAATAAGCAGGGTAACAATATACAGCCTGACGTACTCCTTTTCCTATTTGGAACCAGTCTGTTGTTCCATGTCCAGTTCTAACTGTTGCTTCCTGACCTGCATAAAGATTTCTCAAGAGGCAGGTCAGCTGGTCTGGTATTCCCATCTCTTTTAGAATTTTCCACAGTTTATTGTGATCCACACAGTCAAAGGCTTTGGCATAGTCAATAAAGCAGAAATAGATGTTTTTCTGGAACTCTCTTGCTTTTTCCATGATCCAGCGGATGTTGGCAATTTGATCTCTGGTTCCTCTGCCTTTTCTAAAACCAGCTTGAACATCAGGGAGGTCACGGTTCACATATTGCTGAAGCCTGGCTTGGAGAATTTTGAGCATTATTTTACTAGCTTTTAGTTTTATTAATCTGTGCGACTGTTTCTTTCAGTTTGTTTTTCATTTATTTCTGCTCCAATCTTTATGATCTCCTTCCTTCTACTAATGTTTTGTTTTTCTTTTTTTCTTCTTCCAGTTATTTTAGGTGTAAAATTAGGTTGTCTATTCGATGTTTTGAGCATTCTTCAGCGTTGCCTTTCTTTGGGATTAGAGAAAAACTGACCTTTTCCAGTCCTGTGGCCACTGATGAGTTTTCCAAATTTGTTGGCATATCGAGTGCAGCACTTTCACAACATCATCTTTCAGGATTTGAAATAGTTCAACTGGAATTGAATCACCTCCACTAGCTTTGTTCCTAGTGATGCTTTCTAAGGCCCACTTGATTTCACAGTCCGGGATGTCTGGCTGTAGGTGAGTGATCACACCATTGTGATTATCTGGGTTGTGAAGGTCTTTTTTGTGCAGTTCTTCTGTGTATTCTTGCCACCTCTTCTTAATATCTTCTTCTTCTGTTAGATCCTTACCATTTCTGTCCTTTATTGACCCCACCTGTGCATGAAATGTTCCCTTGGTATTTCTAATTTTCTTGAAGAGATCTCTAGTCCTTCCCATTCTGTTGTTTTCCTCTATTTATTTGCCTTGATTGCTGAGAAAGGCTTTCTTATCTCTCCTTGCTATTCTTTGAACTCTGCATTTAAATGGGAATATCTTTCCTTTTCTCTTTTGCTTTAAACTTCTCAGCTATTTGTACAGCTATTTTCACAGCTATTTGTAAAGCCTCCTCGGACAGCCATTTTGCTTTTCTGCATTTCTTTTCCGTGGGGATGGTCTTGATCTTGTCTCCTGTAAAATGTTATGAACCTCATCAATAGTTCATCAGGCACTCTATCAGATCTAGTCCCTTAAAACTTTTTCTCACTTCCACTGTCTAATCATAAGGGATTTCATTTAGGTCATACCTGAATGGTCTAGTGGTTTTCCCTACTTTCTTCAATTTAAGTCTGAATTTGACAATAAGGAGTTCATGATCTGAGCCACAGTCAGCTCCCGGTCTTGTTTTTGCTGTCCGTATAAAGCTTCTCCATCTTTGGCTGCAAAGAAATATAATCAGTTTGATTTCGATGTTGACCATCTTGTGATGTCCATGTGTAGAGTCGTCTCTTCTCTTGTTTGAAGAGGGTGTTTGCTATGACCAGTTCGTTCTCTTGGCAAAACTGTATTAACCTTTGCCCTGCTTCATTCTGTACTCCAAGGCCAAATTTGCCTGTTACTCCAGGTGTTTCTTGACTTCCTACTTTTGCATTCCAGTCCCCTATAATGAAAAGGACATCTTTTTTGGGTATTAGTTCTAAAAAGTCTAGTAGGTCTTCATAGAACCATTCAACTTCAGCTTCTTCAGCATTACTGATTGGGGAATAGGATTGGATCACCGTGATATTGAATGGTTTGACTTGGAAATGAACAGAGATCATTCTGTCGTTTTTGAGATTGCATCCAAGTACGGCTGAAAGAGATGGGAATACCAGACCACCTGACCTGTCTCTTGAGAAATATGTATGCAGGTCAGGAAGCAACAGTTAGAACTGGACATGGAACAACAGACTGGTTCCAAATAGGAAAAGGAGTACATCAAGGCTGCATATTGTACCCCTGCTGCAGTTCCCCCACCCATCGAGGGCAGGTCCAGTCCTACTAACACTCCTGTTTTTCCCCCTAGTCCTCCATCCTACCAAGTTTTGCATGGTACTGTATATCCTTTTCCTCTGGACAGGTACTCCTGTCTATTCTCAGCTGGTGTTCTGCATTCACTTCTGTGTCTGAAGGTGTATTCCTGATGTATCCATGGAGAGAGATGTACTCCATGTCCAGCTACTCCTCCACCATCTTGTTCTCTCCAGTCAAAATTTTTAATAAAAAAATGATTTTTAAAATATTTCAGAGGTTTTGCCTAAAGAGAACAAGTCAACACCAGCAATGCAGAACTTATGTCTGAGTTCCAGTTTACTTACATATTTGTTGATACACTAAGATTTTATCTACTTAAAAGAAGCAAAACTTTCTAGCTTGAAAAGAAGAAATTTTATTGTAATAGTAATAAGAAGGAATTACTGCTTTATTAGCTTTTACAGACTTAAAGCAAAATTTGTTGTTGTTTTCTGGTTGCTAAGCTCTATGCAACTCTTTTGAGACACCATAAACTGTAGCCCAACAGGCTCCTTTCTCCATGGGATTTCTTAGGCAAGAATACTGGAGTGGGTTGCTATTTCCTTCTCCAGGGGATCTTCCTTACTGAGGGATAGTAACCATGTTTCCTGCATTGGCAGGCAGATTCCTTACTGCTGAGCCACCAGGGAAGCCCTTAAAACAAAATAGCACTGTTAAATCTAAACCTTATTCAATTTTTATTTGCCATTTCTTTAGATTTTCTAGATTCTTGGCTTTATATATTTAAAAGAATAATTTTTCTTTAAAGAAATTATCAATACATCCTAAATGAAATACATAATGACTAAAAATAACTCATTATACTGTACAAATTGTATTGTAGGGCATATGTTAAAAATTATTTCCTGCTTAACTTGTGAATTAAAAAAAATACTTCTCTAGGGAAAAAATATAGTAAAAAGAAGATATTTGGACTTTTAAAGTGTTTGCAAATGGAGAAGGATTAAGTTCATTTGAATAAAATAATTCTTATGCATGTTTTAAAATACAACTGTTTAAAACATATATTTAAATCTGCCAAAATTGTTGCAACTTATTCTAAAAACATATCACAATATCAAAGTAAATATAGAAAAGAAAATGGTTGGAAAAAAAAGGTATTTACATAAAAATTTTTAATATTAACATCTAATAATTCCATTTGTTCTTCATGACATTTGAAATTATTATACTGAATTTTAGTTTTGAAAGCACTGGGAAACATCAACATAATATGTAAGAATGTATATGTTGGAGAGGGAATGGCAAACCACTTCAGTACTCTTGCCTGGAGAAACCCATCAACAGTATGAAAAGTCAAGCAGCCGTGAAGAGATACCCCACGCCCAGTGTAAGAGAAACCCAAGTAAGATGGTAGGTGTTGCAAGAGGGCATCACAGGGCAGACACACTGAAAACATATGCACAGAAAACTAGTCAATCAAATCACACTAGGACCACAGCCTTGTCTAACTCAATGAAACCAAGCCATGCTTGCGGGGCAACCCAAGATGGGCAGGTCATGGAGGAGAGGTCTGACAGAATGTGGTCCATTGGAGAAGGGAACGGCAAACCACTTCAGTATTCTTGCCTTGAGAACACCATGAACAGTATGAAAAGTCAAAATGATAGGATACCAAAAGAGGAACTCCCCAGGTCAGTAGGTGCCCAATATTCTACTGGAGATCAGTGGAGAAATAACTCCAGAAAGAACGAAGGGATAGAGCCAAAGCAAAAACAATACCCAGTTGTGGATGTGACTGATGTTAGAAGCAAGATCCGATACTGTAAAGAACAATATTTCATAGGAACCTGGAATGTCAGGTCCATGAATCAAGGCAAATTGGAAGTGGTCAAACAAGAGCTGGCAAGGGTGAACATCGACATTCTAAGAATCAGCGAACTAAAACGTACTGGAGTGGGTTAATTTAACTCAGATGTCCATTATATCTACTACTGCGGGCAGGAATCCCTCAGAAGAAATGGAGTAACCATCATGGTCAACAAAAGAGTCTGAAATGCAGTACTGAAATGCAATCTCAAAAAAGACAGAATGATCTCTGTTCATCTCCAAGGCAAACCATTCAATATCACAGTTATCCAAGTCTATGCCCCAACCAGTAACGCTGAAGAAACTGAAGTTGAACAGTTTTTTGAAGACCTACAAGACCTTTTAGAACTAACACCCAAAAAAGATGTCCTTTTCATTATAGGGGACTGGAATACAAAAGTAGGAAGTCAAGAAACACCTGGAGTAACAGGCAAATTTGGCCTTGGAATGTGGAATGAAGCAGGGCAAAGGTTAATACAGTTTTGCCAAGAGAACGAACTGGTCATGGCAAACACCCTCTACCAACAACACAAGAGAAGACTCTACACATGGACATCACCAGATGGTCAGCACCGAAATCAGATTGATTATATTCTTTGCAGCCAAAGATGGAGAAGCTCTATACATTCAACAAAAAGAAGACCAGGAGCTGACTGTGGCTCAGATCATGAACTCCTTATTACCAAATTCTGACTTAAATAGAAGAAAATAGGGAAAACCGCTAGACCATTCAGATATGACCTAAATCAAATCCCTATGATTATACAGTGGAAGTGAGAAATAGATTTAAGGGCCTAGATCTGATAGATAGAGTGCCAGATGAACTATGGAATGAGGTTCGTGACATTGTACAGGAGACAGGGATCAAGACCATCCTCATGGAAAAGAAATGCAAAAAAGCAAAATGGCTGTCTGAGGAGGCCTTACAAATAGCTGTGAAAAGAAAAGAGGCAAAAAGCAAAGGAGAAAAGGAAAGATATAAGCATCTGAATGCAGTGTTCCAAAGAACAGCAAGAGATAAGAAAGCCTTCTTCAGTGATCAATGCAAAGAAATAGAGGAAAACAACAGAATGGGAAAGACTAGAGATCTCTTCAAGAAAATTAGAGATACCAAGGGAACGTTTCATGCTAAGATGAGCTCGAGAAAGGGCAGAAATGGTATGGACCTAACAGAAGCAGAAAATATTAAGAAGAGGTGGCAAGAGCACACGGAAGAACTGTAGAAAAAAAGATCTCCACAACCCAGATAATCATGAGGCTGTGATCACTAATCTAGACCCAGAAATCTTGGAATGTGAAGTCAAGTGGGTCTTAGAAAGCATCACTAGGAACAAAGCTAGTGGAGGTGATGGAATTCCAGTTGAGCTGTTTCAAATCCTGAAAGATGATGCTGTGAAAGTGCTGCACTCAATATGCCAGCAAATTGGGAAAACTCAGCAGTGGCCACAGGACTGGAAAAGGTCAGTTTTCATTCCAATCCCAAAGAAAGGCAATGCCATAGAATGCTCAAACTACCGCACAATTGCACTCATCTCACATGCTAGTAAAGTAATGCTCAAAATTCTCCAAGCCAGGCTTCAGCAATATGTGAACCGTGAACTCCCTGAAGTTCAAGCTGGTTTTAGAAAAGGCAGAGGAACCAGAGATCAAATTGCCAACATCCGCTGGATCATGGAAAAAGCAAGAGAGTTCCAGAAATACATCTATTTCTGCTTTATTGACTTTGCCAAAGCCTTTGACTGTGTGGATCACAAGACACTGTGGAAAATTCTGAAAAAGATGGGAATACCAGACCACCTAACCTGCCTCTTGAGAAATCTGTATACAGGTCAGGAAGCAACAGTTAGAACTGGACATGGAACAACAGACTGGTTCCAAATAGGAAAAGGAGTACGTCAGGCTGTATATTGTCACCCTGCTTATTTAACTTATATGCAGAGTACATCATGAGAAATGCTGGACTGGAAGAAACACAAGCTGGAATCAAGATTGCTGGGAGAAATATCAATAACCTCAGATATGCAGATGACACCACCCTTATGGCAGAAAGTGAAGAGGAGCTAAAAAGCCTCTTGATGAAAGTGAAAGAGGAGAGCAAAAAAGTTGGCTTAAAGTTCAACATTCAGAAAACGAAGATCATGGCATCTGGTCCCATCACTTCATGGGAAATAGATGGGGAAACAGTAGAAACAGTGTCAGACTTTATTTTTTGCAGCTCCAAAATCACTGCAGATGGGGACTGCAGCCATGAAATTAAAAGACACTAACTCCTTGGAAGAAAAGTTATGACCAACCTAGATAGTATATTCAAAAGCAGAGCCATTACTTTGCCAACTAAGGTACGTCTAGTCAAGGCTATGGTTTTTCCTGTGGTCATATATGGATGTGAGAGTTGGACTGTGAAGAAGGCTGAACCCCGAAGAATTGATGCGTTTGAACTGTGGTGTTGGAGAAGACTCTTTAGAGTCCCTTGGACTGCAAGGAGATCCAACCAGTCCATTCTGAAGATCAGCCCTGGGATTTCTTTGGAAGGAATGATGCTAAAGCTGAAGCTCCAGTACTTTGGCCACCTCATGCAAAGATTTGATTCATTGGAAAAGACCCTGATGCTGGGAGGGATTGGGGACAGGAGGAGAAGGGGACGACAGAGGATGAGATGGCTGGATGGCATCACAGAGTCGATGGACATGAGTCTGAGTGAACTCCGGGAGATGGTGATGGACAGGGAGGCCTGGCGTGCTGCGATTCATGGAGTCGCAAAGAGTTGGACACGACTGAGCAACTGAACTGTATAGGCAAATTTGGTCTTGGAATATGGAATGAAGCAGGGCAAAGGCCTGTAGAGTTTTGCCAAGAGAACATACTGGTCATAGCAAACACCCTCCTCAAACAACACAAGAAAAGACTATACACATGGACATCACCAGATGGTCATCACCAAAATCAGTTTGATTATATTCCTTGAAGCCAAAGATGGAGAAACTCTTTCACTTCAGTTCAGTTCAGTTCAGTCGCTCAGCCGTGTCTGACTCTTTGTGACCCCATTAATTGCAGCACGCCAAGCCTCCCTGTCCATCACCAACTCCTGGAGTTCACTCAAACTCATGTCCATCGAGTCAATGATTCCATCCAGCCATCTCATTCTCTGTCGTTCCCTTCTCCTCCTGCCCCCAATCCCTCCCAACATCAGAGTCTTCTGCAATGAATCAACTCTTCGCATGAGGTGGCCAACGTATTGGAGCTTCAGCTTTAGCATCATTCCTTCCAAAGAAATCCCAGAACTGATCTCTTTAGCATGGACTTCTTGGTCTCCTTGCAATCCAAGGAACTCTCAAGAGTCTTCTGCAACACCACAGTTCAAAAGCATCAGTTCTTCAGCACTCAGCTTTCTTCACAGTACAACTCACATCCATACATGAGTACTGGAAAAACCATAGCCTTGATTGATGGATCTTTGTTGGCAAAGTAATATCTCTGCTATCTAGGTTGGTCATAACTTTTCTTCCAAGGAGTTAGTGTCTTTTAATTTCATGGCTGCAATCACCATCTGCAGTGATTTTGGAGCCACAAAAAATTAAGTCTGACACTGTTTCTACTGTTTCCCCATCTATTTCCCATGAAGTGATGGGACCAGATGCCATGATCTTCGTTTTCTGAATGTTGAGCTTTAAGCCAACTTTTTCACTCTCCACTTTCATTCTCATCAGGAGACTTTTTAGTTCCTCTTCACTTTCTGCCATATGGGTGGTTTCGTCTGCATATCTGAGGTTATTGATATTTCTCCCGGCAATCTTGATTCCAGCTTGTGCTTCTCCCAGCCCAGCGTTTCTCATGATGTACTCTGCATATAAGTTAAATAAGCAGGGTGACAATATACAGCCTTGACATACTCCTTTTCCTACTTGAAACTACAGTCAGCAAACACAAGACTGGTAGCTTACTGTGGCTTGGATCATGTACTCCTTATTGCCAAATTCAAACTCAAATTGAAGAAAGTAGGGAAATCCACTAGATCATTCAGGAATGACCTAAATCAAATCCCTTATGATTGTACAGTGGAAGTGGGAAATAGATAAAAGGGACTAGATCTGATAGAGTGTGCCTGATGAACTATGGATGGAGGTTTGTGACATTGTACAGGAGACAGTGATCAAGACCATCCCCATGGAAAAGAAATGAAAAAAGCAAATGCTTGTCTGAGGAGGCCTTTTACAAATAGCTGTGAAAAGAAGAGAAGCGAAAGGCAAAGGAGAAAAGGAAAGATATTCCCATTTGAATGCAGAGTTCCAAAGAATAGCAAGAAGAGACAAAGCTTTCCTCAGGGATCAATGCAAAGAAATAGAGGAAACAACATAATGGAAAAGACTAGAGATCTCTTCAAGAAAATCAGAGATACCAAGGGAATATTTCATGCAAAGATGGGCTCGATAAAGTACAGAAATCGTAGGGACCTAACAGAAGTAGAAGATATTAAGAAGAGGTGGCAAGAATACATAGAACAACTGTACAAAAAAGATCTTCATGACCCAAATAATCACCATCGTGTGATCACTCACCTAGAGCCAGACTTCCTGGAATGTGAAGTCAAGTGGGTATTAGAAAGCATCACTAGAAACAAAGCTAGTGGAGGTTATGGAATTCCAGTTGAGCTATTTCAAATCCTAATAGATGATGCTGTCAAAGTGCTATACTCAATATGCCAGCAAATTTAGAAAACTCAGCAGTGGCCACAGGAATGGAAAAGGTCAGTTTTCATTCCAATCCCAAAGAAAGGCAATGCTAAAAAATACTCAAACTACCGCAGAATTGCAGTCATCTCACACTAGTAAATTAATGCTCAAAATTCTCCAAACCAGGCTTCAGCAGTATGTGAACCATGAACTTCCAGATATTCAAACTGGTTTTAGAAAAGGTGGAGGAACCAGAGGTCAAGTTGCCAACATCTGCTGAATCATCAGAAATGCAAGAGAGTTCTAGAAAAGCATCTATTTCTGCTTTATTGACTATGCCAAAGCCTTTGACTATGTGGATCACAATAAACTGTGGAAAATTCTGAAAGAGATAGGAATACCAGACCAGCTGACCTGCCTCTTGAGCATCCTATATGCAGGTCAGAAAGCAATAATTAGAACTGGACATGGAACAAGGAAAAGGAGCACATCAAGGGTGTATATTGTCACCCTGCTTATTTAACTTTCATGCAGACTACATGATGAGAAATACTGGGGCTGGAAAAAACACAAGCTGGAATCAAGATTTCCGGGAGAAATATCAATAACCTCAGATATGTAGATGACTCCTCCCTTATGGCAGAAAGTGAAGAGGAACTAAAAAGCCTCTTGATGAGAGTGAAAGAGGAGAGTGAAAAAGTTGGCTTAAAGCTCAACATTCAGAAAACGAAGATCATGGCATCTGGTCCCATCACTTGATGGGAAATAGATGGGAAAACAGTGGAAACAGTGTCAGACTTTATTTTGGGGGGCTCCAAAATCACTGCAGATGGTGATTGCAGGCATGAAATTAAAAGCAGCTTACTCCTTGGAAGGAAAGTTATGACCAACCTAGATAGAATATTGAAAAGCAAAGACATTACTTTGCCTACAAAGGTCCATCTAGTCAAGGCTGTGGCTTTTCCAGTAGTCATGTCTGGATGTGAGAGTTGGACTGTGAAGAAAGCTGAGCGCCAAAGAACTGATGCTTTAGGAATTAGGAATTTTTAATAGTTTTAATATTAATTTTATGTCCAAAGTAAGGAAATATAAAGTGGTACACTAAGATAGGGCTTCTCTCATAGCTCAGATAGTAAAGAATCCTCTTCCAATGCAGGAGACCCCAGTTCAATTCCTGGGTGAGGAAGATCACCTACAGAAGGGGTAGTCTACCCACTCTAGTATTCTTGGGTTTCCCTGGTAACTCAGTTGGTAAAGAATCTGCCTGCAATTGGGGAGACCTGGGTTCGATCCCTGAGTTAGAAAGATCCCCTGTAGGACGGCATGGCAACCCACTCCAGTATTCTTCCCTGAGTATCCCTATGGACAGAGGACCTGGCAGGCTACAGTCCACGGGGTGGCAGAGAGTCGAACATGGCTGATCCACTAGGTACAGCACAGCACTCTAGAGAGGAACCCTTTGTCTGTCTGTCAATCAACTATTATTACCAAAGATTCAATTGCAAAAACTGCATAAAAACTGCCCCCAATTGCCTTTAGCCTGATGTTCTAAATGCTAAGAGATTATTCCTTTTCTTAAAGTGCATCACTGCTATTGTAAGCTATATTCAGCTCAGTCCTTCCTTTTCTAATAGGCCAAATGCATTAATTTCTGGAACTACATAAAGGAAGGAATAATTATTCTCTACTTCTTTTGTGACAAGTATCAATTTTTCCCAGCGCTTACAGGATAAATAAGTCCTGCTGCATCAACAGAAGGTTTTTATACTCAGGGTCTCTTCATCTGACTTCAGGAAGAATCTGAGAAATCATGCTCTAGTGTCCTCTGTGTTTTTCTTGGATACAAATGTCCTCATCTAATATTCTGTTAAAATTGGTATAATTTTATAACTTGGAGGCATATAAAGAAAATATACACTGTAAATTTAAGTAATGAAGAATAACTGAAGATTCTTTTATTTTCAGTATTGACTGTAAAATATTTTTATTCTGTGTAGTTTTTCACTGTCATTAGCTAAATTTATGTAACCAGCTCTTGTACAGATATAGTTCTATTCTCTCTTTGCAATCTATAATATCCTAGGATGGGTAGTCCTCAAGTAGTTCTAATAATATCCATATGTACAATTCATGAAGCTATCTAATAACAATCTACACATACATTTGCTTATTGCATAAGACATAATGACCTATTTATTTTTAAATGTTATGTTAGTAACAAAATCAACATCCTTCATAACCATATGAAATACTATTTTTAAAATAATTTTTAAAAATTTCCTCCTAAATGTGTCATAAAGTGCATTTATTTTATGGGTATGATAGTATTAATCCTTTGGCTATGGTTCCAAAACTTTAGCTGAACTTTTTTTTAACATAGCTAAAATAAGCTAAATTTTATTGCTACTATTAAACTGATTTATTGTTGTAAATGTAATTTTTCATTAACCAGAGCTACAATATTCAGCGGGTTAGTCAACAAAACATATATTATTTACTCTGTGAATGTGGAAATAATATAAGCTAATATGAAGAAGTATATATTAAAAAGACAAATGTGACTGTTTTATATTGGAATAATTCTAGATACTACTCAATATGCTTCAGTGTTTCTGTGTAAATAATTAAGAGAAATGGCCTTTATAACAACAATGCAAGTCAGTGACTGATATTAAATTATCAAACAAAAGTAAAATTTGATTCCACATACTTTATTTCCTAAGAATGCAAATATACTTTACACAAACTATAAAAGGAATTTTATATTTTAAAAATTCTGAATTAAAGAAAATATTCCTTTGTATAAATATACTCTTTAATTCCATTTCTTACTTTCCTTTGCTTTGATCTCAGGAGTGACTGAATATTTTTTATTTTTTTCTGTTGGTGGTGTCATTTTATGTGAGTGATTCTAATTTGACTTCAAAATTTCATGTTTGCATTTATCAAGAAAGTGTCATTTAATGCTAGACAGAATAATAGATGTGATCCTCTTATATTTTTGTGGAAGGAGTTATACAGGCCATTACTTGCCATAGTGATTGCATTTTATTCTGTTTAGGACATGTGAGAGAAAATGTATACTTCATAGTATTTATAAAATAAAAGGTAAAGACTATAGGACAGAGACTTTTATTTAATTTCATGTTTTGAAGATTTTATTGTAAAACAATTTGGCTCATTGATCCAGAATATTTGTAGATTGCCATTTAGATTTCTAGCTTTCCCATAATAAAATACATATGATTTTAAAATATAAGAAAAGTTATCCAAGTGATTTTCTATATATTTTTGTAATTCACTCTACAAACCAAAGACTCCATGATCGCAATCCCATTATTCTGTTCTTTTGTTATAAAATGGCTATTTATAGCATAATTTTTAAGAATTTAGGCTACTGGGTCTTGAAGTTCTGACTGAGCTTTACTTAATATTTTGATCATGTCAGACTACACTAGGCAATAGTCAAGTTAGCTCTCATAATAGCCAGAAGAAATGCCTCTAATCTAATTGGTCATAGGGCAGCTATCAGCAAAACCAATTTCTTTATAATTAAAAGGTGCTCCCAGGCACTGTAAAACCTTGGAAGTAGCCAAGGATTTGGGGAAAGGAGGTTTTTTTTTTATTTTTTATTTTTTCCCATAGACAGCAACCACATTGAAGCAATTTCTGAAACAGACTGATAAGTTTTGCTTTTGAATTTACATTAAAGCGCTCAATGGTTGGTACCTGTGAGAACAGCTCACACTTCTAAACTGACTCATGTCCTGTAGAGATTAAGGACAGAGGCCTCTAGAAGATTAGCATGTCACTTGGTTTAAGTGGCATACAATCCATTTTATTGACATGGACTCCATCCTGCAAAACAAGCACTTTTTGACTGAAACATAATGAAAATTTGGTGTGCCTTTATAAACCAGCATACGATATGTTTTTCCACATTAGTGCTAGCTAATGTAGACACTGTCTGTAAATGAAACCAGCAGTCCTCATTATGGATGGTGTGGAGGCACTTGCCTCAGAATACTAATTTAGTGGAATGTACCCAAGGAGCTTTACATTGCCTTTTAATTTTGCCCAAGTCTTGCTATGGTCCAAAGTTATTAAGCTATATTCATTGAATTTGGCAGGCTATTACTTTGCATTGTTACTATTCCTATTGCATCTTGGCATTCAATTGTGAGGCCAAACAAGCTTTGATTTGATTTCTAATTGTTTGTTTTCAGCAACCTGAACCTGGATTTGTCACTTCTGTGGGGAGCAGAAAGAACATCAGTGGATAAGTAAAGAGTTCTCTCTTTTTATACTTTTAATGCCATTGTAACACAAACTATGGTTTGGATTCCACTTCTGTTAAGATAGGGCTGCATACGAGATGTGAAACATTACTGAATTTAAAATGTGCAACTACATTGGCAAGCTGACATTTTATAATGATTTTGCCAGCTATCTGGACTCCATTATTATGAAGAAATAAGCCTGTAATCACACCTTGGAAAATAATTCCACCATGCTTTCTCTTTCGTTTTTGATCTACTACCGAAAAATACTGCATATCCTGAGGTTGAAACAGACAGAATGGTGGCCTACCATGGCATTTTGTGAAGATTTCATTAGAGAAAACATATGATACAACATGAAAACCATCATTTCCACAAACTACATCCTCTATTTTTTTTTTTTAATTTGGAAATACACTATTAGAGACAGAGGGTAAGGAAAAAATAATATGTTGTACCACACTTATGTTAATCACTTTGTCACTGTAAGTTAAAACTTACATTACAGTAACATGTTATTAAAACTGGGTCAAACATTTGCTAGAAAGTTTCGTTTCAAAGGATATATTATTTTTTGAAATTCAATAATTTTCTGGTAATTTCTCATAATGAAACATATACTTTTTTTGTTTGTTTTCTCCTTCAGTTCATTTGTTACATCACACATGGAAGTTTGTCCTCAAGGCTATTGAACATCTGAATACTTACAAGCAATTGCCACTGGTTTAGTTGCTTCTGGTTTAGTTTCATTATTCCCTGGTGGCTCCGTCGGTAAAGAATCTGCCTTCAATTCAGGAGACCTGGGTTCAAGCCCTGGGTTGAGAAGATCCCGTGGAGGAGAACATGGCAACCCACTCCAGTATTCTAGCCTAGAGAATCCCCATGGACAGAGGATCCTGGCCTGCTGCAGTTCATGGGATCACAGAGTCAGACATGACTGAGTGACCAAGTACAGCACAACATTAGAACCAAGGGCTTCCCAGGTGGTGCTAGTGGCAAAGAACCTTCCTGCCAATGCAGGACACACAAGAGATGTGGGCTTAATCCCTGGGTCGGGAACATCTGCAGAAGGAGGGCATGGCACCCTACTCCTGTATTCTTCCCTGGAGAATCCCATGAACAGAGGAGCCTGGTGGGCTACAGTCCATAGGATCTCAAAGAATCAGACACAACTGACGTCACTGAACACACATGCATGCATTAGAACCAAAGCTGGTGAGCAGAACAAGTAAATCTGGACAGGGGAGAACAAACTAGCTTACTTGAAATGAACCCTTTGCATTTGAAGTCCTTTCAATTTACCCCATTAGCAATAAACTCTAGAGAGCATAGGTGTCTACCTTCCTTGATTTTCTTGGGATTTGTCCAGATTTAGCTCATTTCAGAACTGTCATTAGATGCAGCTGATGAGAACTTTATCCTGTGAGATTCATGGTCATTTGTGGATGTTTTCATTGAGTTCAGTGAACTAGTACACAGTTCTAGTACAATGTAATCAGAAGGAATATCGCTGGACTACAGAGGATTCTGAGTTTTTCTGTAAGCTCTATTACAGGACAAATGCCACTTAACACCTCTGAGACTCAGTTTCTCTCTCTATTCAATTGACTGGCTTTGTTATATAACATTTTCTGATAATAAAATTCCATCATTTCCCCTCACTTCCTGTCTCAAATGAAATCAGAGATATATTGAGTATTAATATACTTAATATAAGGATCAATAAGAATCCTTATATAGATCAATTCATTATTTAGGCTAAGTTCATTAAGGATCAAGTCATTTAGCATCCTTGAAAGTTATCTGAGAAGTTCACTCCAGTAATTTCATAAACCATAATTTATATTTGAAGAATCTAAGACCACAAAGTACAACAGTGTATGGCATTTTTAGGTCTAACTTTTAGAGGACACTGTTTTGTCTTTGGAAGAAAATGATACAATGTTGCAAAAATGGCACAAAAAAAGAGTTTGGAGGTGGTTTAAACTCTTTAAGCCCCAGTTCTCTACCTGCAATAAGTTGGATACACATATCATAGGGTGTTGTAAAGATTGAATAATATAATATACTAAAACTTTAGGGCAGAGCAGAACTGTTTGTTTCTCATTTTTTTAACCTTTCCATACAAATATTTTCTTTCAAATTAAGGAGAAATATGGGAAATACTCTAGGACTCAAAAAGTTGGAGTACTGGTCTTACTTGAGAAGCAGAGAGTAGAAAAGATGAGGCTTTCAGAGAAATGATTAGGAGATGCCATATTTTTCCTCTCATATCAGCATTCATGTATGCTAGAATGAATCCATGGATCTATAAATCCATAGATTCATGGATACCATTTGTTGTGTTTAAGAGAAAAATTTTGATCCTGTAATATATTCCCAATATCATCATTTCCTGATTGCTCCCTGCCCAACCACTTCCTTCCAAAAAAGAAAATGCCTCCAGGCATTCACATGATTTTGCCAAATAATGGGAGAGTAAGATGGAGACAGCAGGGATAGGAAATTATCAGATGATGACAAACTTCTGTCATTGTTCCCTTAAGTGATACAATATTCTATACCTATTACAAGGCAAGTTGTAAATGCTGGTAGAAATGCATGTCCAAGATACATATTTGAAGAAAACCCTTACAAAATGCTTTTTATATGCACTGAAAATTTATGCAACACTCCTACATAGTACCTTGGTAACAAGAATAAATTCTTGATAGACATAATATGGCAGAGAGAAAGAAGCTCTTACTTTTGCCCTTATATACTTATAAATATATGTTAAAATTCTGAGCATTACTTTTCAGTTCAGTTCAGTTGCTCAGTTGTGTCTGACTCTTTGCGACCCCATGAACCCCAGCACACCAGGCCTCCCTGTCCATCATCAACTACCAGAGTCCACCCAAACCCATGTCCATCGAGTCGGTGATGCGATCCAACCATCTCATCCTCTGTCGTCCCCTTCTCCTCCTGTCCTCAATCTTTCCCAGCATCAGGGTCTTTTCAAATGAGTCAGCTCTTTGCATCAGGTGGCCAAAGTATTGAAGTTTCAGCTTCAACCTCAGTCCTTCCAGTGAACACCCAGGACTGATGATCTTCTTTAGGATGGACTGGTTGGATCTCCTTGCAGTCCAAGGGACTCTCAAGAGTCATCTCCAACACCACAGTTCAAAAGCATCAATTCTTCGGCACTCTGCTTTCTTTATATAATTTCACAAAAGTAGAAAAAGCTTTATCACAGGAAAGGATTTTTCTTAACTTTATGGTTGTTTGTTTGGGTGGAAAGAAAGTGAAATCGCTTAGTCATGTCTGACTCTTTGTGACCCTATGAACTTTAGCCTGCCAGGCTCCTCCATTCATGGGAATTTCCATGCAAGAAATCTGCAATGAGTTGCCATTTCCTTCTCCAGAGGATCTTCCTGACCCAGAGATCAAACCCAGATCTTCTGCATTGTAGGCAGAGTTTACGATCTGAGCCATTAGGGAAGTGCTTTGGGTGGAAGGGTGGTCTTAAAGTGGTAAGAGGTACAGGTGTGGACTTGAGCCCTGATAACTTCTCCTTCACCCATGATCTGGAAGTTGCTGTATGAGGCAAGAGGGGTAATTTTGTTCTTTATTCTTACAACAGAGTAAACATTCAAGAAAGAGAAATAGCAGAATCTGTTGCTGCTGCTGCTAAGTCACTTCAGTTGTGTCTGACTCTGTAAAGACCTAGTAAGATAGAAAAGAGCTATCTGGAATTTAGAGTGATGGTAAAATCTCACAAACCTAGAATAGCCAATCAATACATTGTGAAAAAGAAGTTTGAATGGCTACAAAACAAACCTTACTGTGTTATCTATTTTTTTCTTTTTTAAATCTAAGTTTTTCATGGTCTAAGGATCATCTCTCATCTATCTCTTTATATCTCTAACTAAGTATCCTTTGACATCAGTGAAAATAATTGTCTGGGATGACAGAGGAGGAGATGGTTGGATGGCATCACCGACTCAATGGACGTCGGTTTGGATAGACTCTGGCAGTTGGTGATGGACAGGGAGGCCTGGTGTGCTATGGTTCATGCAGTCAGAAAGAGTCAGACACAACTGAGCAACTGAACTGAACTGGACTGGACTCAATATGGACTCAATATGGAATCCCAATTTCTATCTTGATATATCTCACAAATGAGCATGTGTAGTTTTAAAGAATTTGTATATCTTCTCATGGGCACTGTGTTAGCCATTATGGATTGTGGGAAAGTCTCTCTAGTAGTTAAGGAATTGATTCTACCAGATGAGATTATGTGCATCAGTAATTGTGACCTAAAGATCAGGTAGCTCTCTCCACGTAGGTGAGAAGAAAAGGAATGCTTAAGAAATGAGAGGGTTAGCCTAAAATATTGGTTTTTAGAGAAGAAAATGAATACTCCATGGATAAATGTGAGAATTTTCAAGTGGTTTCTAAGCACATGATAGTTTTAAGGAAATGTATTTTAATTCCTCACCCTCAACTTCCATACCTACTCCATTTTAACACTGATCTATTTGAAAATGCTGTTTTTAAAACATATTCTTCATTTTACAAAAGAAAAGCATAACAGGCTTTCATCCAAAATTTCACTAAATAGACATTGTTTAGGATCTAAAGATGTCCATGGTACCATCCAAATAATAAAGACACTGAGAAGGTAATATACTGAAGAACATATAAAGGAATTATACCTAAAGTAGAACTAAAAAGCCGTGGGGTTTGTATGTCTCCTGCTACACAAAACCAATATAAACAATTTTCCAAAGTGCTTATAGCAACTTGTCCCTTAGCTAGCAGATTATAAGAGTTTTTGTATTTCAACATCCTTGCCAACAAATGTGGTGCATGTGCATTGTTAGCTCATTGTGTTTTTAACTTGTATTTTTTCTGATAACTAATATAAGTAGACATTTTCCCACCTGAGACATTTGAAATTTTATTTTCAGTAAAATGATTTGTGAGGTCTTTTCTCTACTTTGATACTGGAATATTCAGCTTTTTCTTACTCATTTAGCATGCTCCTTATATTTTCTAAATGTCTGAATTCACTAAATATGTTTCAAATATCTTTATGTTCAGAGACTTTAATGTTTACTTTATTTTTTACGAGTCTTTTGAAGAAAAGTGTTTAATTTAATGTATTAGTTTTATCCATTAAGCTGCTGCTGCTGCTGCTGCTGCTGCTGCTAAGTCACTTCAGTCGTGTTCGACTCTGTGCTTCCCCATAGACAGCAGGCCACCAGCCTCCTCCATCCCTGGGATTTTCCAGGCAAGAACACTGGAGTGGGTTGCCATTTCCTTCTCCAATGCATGAAAGTGAAAAGTCAAAGTGAAGTTGCTCAGTCGTGTCTGACTCTTCGTGACCCCATGGACTGTAGCCTACCAGACTCCTCCGTCCATGGTGTGATCACTCACCTAGAGCCAGACATCCTGGAATGCAAAGTCAAGTCGGCCTTAGGAAGCATCAGTACAAATAAAGCTAGTGGATGTGATGGAATTCCTACTTCAAGTCCTAAATTTCAAGTCCTAAAGAATGGTTCTGTGAAAGTGCTGCACTCAATATGCCAACAAATTTGGAAAACTCAGCAGTGGCCACAGGACTGGAAAAGGTCAGTTTTCATTCCAATCCCAAAGAAATGCAACGCCAAAAATGTTCAAATTACCCACAATTGCACTCATCTCACATATTACCAAATGATGCTCAAATCCAATCCAGGCTTCAACAGTACATGAACTGTGAACTCCCAGATGTTAAAGCTGGCTTTACAAAAGGCAGAGGAACCAGATATCGATCAAATTGCCAACATCCGTTGGATCATCGAAAGAGCAAGAGCATTCCAGAAAAACATCTACTTCTGCTTTATTGACTATGCCAAAGCCTTTGAGTGTGTGGATCACAACAAAATGTGGAAAATTCTTAAAGAGAAGGGGATACCAGACCACCTTACCTGCCTCCTGAGAAATCTGTATGCAGGTCAAGAAGCAACAGCTGAAACCAGACATGGAACAATGGGCTGGTTCCAGATTGGGAAAGGAGTATGTACAGGCTATACATTGTCATCCTTCTTATTTAACTTTTGTGCAGAGTACATCATGAGAAATTCCAGGCTTGATGAAGCACAAGCTGAAATCAAGATTGCTGGGAGAAATATCAATAACCTCAGGTATGCATATTATACCACCCTCATGGCAGAAAGTAAAGAGGAACTGGAGAGCTGCTTAATGAAAGTGAAAGAGAAGAGAAAAAAGGTGGCTTAAAGCTCAACATTCAGAAAACTAAGATCATGGCATCTGGTCCCATCACCTCATGGCAAATAGATGGGGAAACAATGGAAACAGTGACAAACTTTGTTTTCTTGGGCTCACAAATCACTGCAGATGATGACTGCAGCCATGAAATTAAAAGACACTTGCTCCTTGGAAGAAAAGCTGTGACCAACCTAGAACTAGCATATTAAAAAGCAGAGACATTACTTTGCCAACAAAGGTCTGTCTAGCCAAAGCTATGATTTTTCCAGTAGTCATGTGTGGATGTGAGAGTTGGACCACAAACAGAGCTGAGCACTGAATAATTGATGCTTTTGAACTGTGGTGTTGGAAAAAACTCTTGAGAGTCCCTTAGACTGGAAGATCAAACCACTCAATTCTAAAGGAAACCAGTCCTGAATTTTCATTCAAAGGACTGATACTAAAGCTCCAATATTTTGGCCACCTGAACTCATTGTAAAGATCCTGATACTGTGAAAGATTGAAGGCATGAGGAGAAGGGGGACAATAGAGGATGAGATGGTTGGATGGCATCCCCAACTCGAAGGACATGAGTTTAAGCAAGCTCTAGGAGATGGTGATGGACAGGGAAGACTGGAGTGCTGTAGTTCGTGGAGTCACAAACCAAAAAATAATAATATGTCATTTTTGACTCATAATATTGCAAACTTTTAAATGCACATACCATTTATATAGAAAAAAATTATGATATACACAAATATTTGTGTATAATATGTATTCACAGACACACATATTCACAGACATACACATATATGTTGAAATTCCTAGATAATATATTTAACTTGCTGCAGTTGACTGATTATTTATCTGTTATATGCCTTTTATTTTTCTCTAAACATTGTGAAATAAGTAAAGAATATATTCTGAAGTATATGTAATATTTTGTGAATTCTACATTCTATATTTATAATAAATTATATATTTTGACATCTAAATGCAAATTTTACTACATTTTCTATATGTTAATTTTAAGCTATCAGCAATAATCATTACCAGAATAATAAATTACTAAATGTTTGAGATTCTTAGGCTGATACAAATGGGCTGAATATTTTAAGGAAAAGTAAATGCTATGAAAATTTATTAGAATTTCCTTTTGTTCTTGCACGATAAGAGAATAAATTATCTGGAGATAAACGTTATAACCCTTTTCTCTGGTAACTTAATCAGGAATTAATTACCTAGAAAATAGTTTTCTGTTTAATACGGAAGAGTCTAAAAAAGCTCATCATCCTCCCCCTCTCCCCAAAGAGAATTCTGTATATTATTCTTCTTAGATTCTTTAATAAAGTACTTCTGTTCCTTCCTGTGTATGTAGAAACAGATAAAATACAATACACTTAACATCAACAGAAATATTTTTGTAACCTTTGGATATTTTCCATTAAGTTGATTTTTGAACAAAAATGTTTTTATAGGTATGTATCATTAACACTACCTTTTTATAGGCCTCTATGACCAATATAGCAGCTGCAGCTTAAAAGAATTAGCACAGAAAAAGAGAAATATTATCTCTTAAAATTTTGTTTTCCTTACTCGACCATAAATGTTTGTTAATGATTTTTTTATTACCTATTTTTCTTTTTTTTTTTCCTCTCTCTACTCTTCTTCTCATGGTATTTTGTGTTCACAGTACCTAATGTGTGAAAAAGAAAAGATAAAGGCTTGTATTTCTTTACATAGCCCTTATACATTTATTAAGCATTTCTTATTTTCCCATTATAAAACAGAAGATCAACAGCAAAAGAACATTTAGTTCTATTTGGTAACATTGGTGGAATCAGACTTTCCTCCTTAATTCTGTCTTTCATTCTTTCATGTCAGAAATATTTATTACAAAATCTAGCATGGATAAAACACTAAACTAAATGTTGGGTGCATGATTCTGAAGAATAAAAAACTAATTTCATACCCCAATTAGAGCTTATATCCTCATAGAGAAAATTGACTTGAAATAAATATTTTTTTTTACATTCATTAAGAGTAGAAATAAATCTGATCAGTGAAAAACTGATCTCTGTCAGTTAAAGGATTCTCAGGGCCTATAAGGTAAAAACAAGCCAGATGCTGAATAGAAAATTTCTGTTTTTCAGACTAGACTCTAACACAGTTCTCTATTTCTTTCTTTTTTTTTTCCTCAATGAGCATGGAAGTTGATATCCTGTAAAATGTCCTTAATAAGTACCTAAAATAAATTCACTGCTCTCAGATTAAATTAATCGAGATTTCTTTTTTAGTCATCTAAAGGAAAGTATGGGTTCCTTAATAGTCAACACAATTCTTAGGTAAAAGTTTTCTGAGAATGTTGGTTGAAAGTATTTAGAGTTTTACTCATTAATTATAACATATGTTATTAATATATTATACTACCAAATAAGGCATATGATTTAACAGCCAACAGCTTGTAGCATATATGTTGTTTGGATTCATTTAAAGGCAGTATCTTTCTGGTAAGAAAAATCCCCAGTATTATCTACAACATACACAAAAATAAATAAATAAAACAAAATCAGTGTCTTCTCATCTGTGAGTAGTGAACTCTTACTAAAGTCATGTGGCAATTAAAAAAAAAACAGATCAATACTTCAAAATAAATAGTTTCTCCTGTGAAAGTGTATATTCTGGTGCTATATGCTGTATTTGATTTTAATGCTGCTGTCATTGCTGTAGCTCTTCAGAAACACTCATTTTAAATTCCCTTAGCTAACATTTATCTAGTATTCAAAATGACTAGGCAGTGTCCTAAATTCTGTACTAATGTAAATTCATTCCGTTTATAAGAGAAGCCTATGATTTAGGTGCTACTGTTATCCACACTTTAAGAACAGACCAAATTTCAGAGAGGATGCATACCTCGGTCAAGGTCTTCTAGCTGGCAGAGCTGGGATTTGCTCCATGATGTCTAGCTCCAGATTCTGGATATTTAATTATGAAGCTATGTCTTTCTATACAAATTAGGGAACATTTTAAATATATTACCATTGGTGACAATTTTTTTTGAGGATGATTTTGCTACTTGGAAAGAGCCAAATATAATTTAAAATTACATCTGGTAAAAAAAAAAAAAAAAAAAAAAAAAACATGGATATTCATGCTTGGCAACAACAGCCATTTAAAACTCGATTTTCAAAAATGAGATGAATTTTTATGTAGCCTGTAAACAGCTCCTATAACAATTCTAAAAGAAGTAAAGTCCAAAATGGTATTTAAGGATGGCCATTATACATAAAATTATTTTATAGTGGCACAGAGAAACTATTACTAAAGTGAAAACCCACACTTAGACATAGAGTTTAAGTTCACTCTTTGTATACTCCTTTCTGGCACAGTGCCTACATTTTTAGTTTTGAATGTTTAATTGTTTAATAAATTACTTGTGTGTATCTTGCTTAGAACATTTCCTTGGCAAACTGTATTGTGAGGAAATATATAACTTGAAACTTTTACATAATTTCAGTACACAAAAAAGTAATATGAATTAATTTTCCATATTTAAATGTTACCATAAAAAAAGCATTTTTACATATCTAACCAGGTCTTTCTTTGTAAAAATTATCCCTGAATAATAAGGAATAGTGAGATGATTTCAATTGTTTCCTCCTGTAATAAAAAGAAAACAGCATGTTCAAACACAGTAATTTAGGATATTTTAATAAAGCGGTTATTTTCAAATGTTTAGGCAGTGTTAAAAGAAAACAAGAAAGTTTGAGAATTATAGTGGAAACCCCTAATCATTCCCAGACCTCTTAGAGAAGCTAAGAACTAACTGAGAAATCATAGTCATAACTACAGGAAGAAGCCATTTAGCAAGAGCTGCAGCCTGAAATGCGGTCTTTGCTAACTTAAGGTCTGGATGGAGACATTAAGGTAAGAAAATAAATAACTTAATGCCTTTCCCTCCTCTCACTCCTATTTCCTGTTGGTGCTTTCCATTGCCTAAATTCAAGTTCTTGCAGTCAGAGTAAAGGAGTTCTGCTGATGGAATGCACAGTGATTCACATGCTCAGACACAGACCAAGTTGGAAAAGGGTAGAAACTTGGTACAACTGGTCTCTGAAGTTGGGTTAACGGTAACTTCTACGATATGAATGGATTGCCTCAAAGTTGCTTTCAAACTGTGTTTCATTGTGGGATAATAAGTATGATGTCATATTCATTCCTGTGAAACAGGATTATTTTCATGTTACCCTTATAAAACAACTTGAAAAAGCAGTTTATTTTTTTCCCTCTGATTCATTTCCTTTATTCTATCTTGAATCTACTCAAGCCAGAAATTTCTCCCATTACTCCATTGAAATTGGGCCTGTCCATGTTGACAGCCTCTTCCACATTGCTAAATTCAACATTAAGCTTTCAGTATTTGACCCAGCTGATTCACTCAGGGCACCAGTCCATGCCACATCCTTTTCATCTAACTTGTGAAAAATATCTGCATAAAGTTGATCATTTTATTTGAGTATCATCCTTTGAATGTTGATAGAATTTATAAAATATTATCTTTTGTTTTTGATGCTAATATTTTGTATCGTGTCATTTCAGGATCAATCTAACTAGAATTTTATCGTATTTTTAAACTTTTTTTCAAAAGAGCAACTTTTGGTTTCATTGATTTACTTTATATTTTTGTTGCTTTTTATTTTATTGATTTCTGTTCTTATCTGCATTATTTTCTACTTTGCTTTTGCCCAAAAAAAGTCTTTAAGGTGGAAACTTATACCAGATATAACCTAACTATGCCCAAATCTGGACTGCTAACCTGTTTTTTGTGTGTGAATTAAATATTATTGGACCTTAGAAACATGCTCATTTATTTAGGTATTATCTATATCTGTTTTTATAATTTATAGACTGTATAATTCTTTTAAAATAATTATTATAATTATTTTTACCCTATTAATTAACTTGGTTAGTTTCCACCTCTGAACTTTCTCCATGCTGTAGGTGACAACAGATTAATTCTTTATACAGTTCTTTCAGCTTCCAGTTGATGGTTTTATTTAAGGCCACTGGAGTCTGCTCAATGTATATGAAGTGGGCATGCCAGTATTGGGAGTAATTTTTAATGTAGATTTTATGGGTTTAATCCTTTTGAGGCTCCCTCACTTAAAGGCTTCTCCCTCTATCTTCACATCTGATCTTCCAGATCTGAAATCTGTCTCCTAGCACCTCATATGCCAGTAGGCATCTGTTCTTGTGCTGTCTGAACTGTATGAAGAGTAAGGAGTGCCTTCTAATAGACAGCAACAAGCTCAAAATACTATCTTTGCACTTTCTGCCCTTCAGGAATAAAACCCTTCGAGTTCATCTATCTTGTCATCACTCTCCACCCTTTGGAATACTTTAAAAAACTGATTTGGTGACATTTTATAATTATCTGTGGGAGGGTTAGTTCAATCAAGATATCTTGCCATGACTAGAAGGGAGAATTATTTACCCTACATTTTTTTCTACTTACTTTTGGTATTCTCTATGGAGGATAGTATAAATTATGCACATATTATTCCATCTTCAAAGAAAAGTGTGGTACTCAGTCTAAAGCAATATCATCTAACCTTAATCTACTATGGAGTTCCCACTTCCAGAAATCTTATTTCAGAAGATTTTAAAAATAGTTCTGTTAGGCTCATTAACAGATTTGTGCAGAATTGCTTGATACTGAAAATAAGAATATAATCTTAAAAAATGTACTCTTTTCCTTCTCAACAGGGGGAAATATGAGCAATTTTCCTGGGAGAAAGCTTCCTGACCCCAAACCCATAATGCCTCTAGTTATCTTAACAATGGGATAAAGGTAAAAGTACAAGAGGATTATTGAAATTCCAATATTGAAGAAATAATATATTCAACTTCTGTAAATACATCCACCTTGTATCTTCATTTTTTTGATAGATAAGAAGTGATTTATTAGAATATAACACTTGTGAGGTTTACAAGTGGGTGGGGTAGAAGGTGCAGTGCCCCAGTTACTTAGGGGGCTAAAATCAAAAGAAAAGTGGAGAGGGGGAATAGACCACCTTCTTCCTTATTCTTGAGTAGATGGCACACTTCCATCATCAGCTCCTTCTCCAGATCAGGCAGCGGAGTTTTCTTGTACATACATGGCAAAGCCAGGACTGTCATGGTATATGGAAAAATTATTTCATGTCTTAGTACAATGAAGGTCTTTAAGTTTGAAATGTTACCTATCCAGTAATTATTGTTTCTTATGTGTGCAGAGAGCATGACCAAGAGATCATTAACTTACTGAGCTTACTGGGCAAGATGTAGTCAGCCACCACTGTTTTATTGTTTGGGGGCATGTCCCATGCTTCTGCTGCATGGGTTTCATTTGTTAGAAAGCCTGCTTAGTTTTATGGTTAAGCAAACTGGTTTCTTGAGTAATGATTAACTTACAGGGGTCTCCTTTACTCCTATATTTTTATTTACTTACAATTCTCTAGTAGAATTCATAACCTACTTTGTCCCTTTACTCTATCCCTAACAGTAGCATGTATCAATACTTCATTACTTTTTAAACTTTTTTTAATTACTCATTTTAATCGGAGGCTAATTACTTTACAATATTGTAGTGGTTTTTGCCAAACATTGACATGAATCAGCCTTGGGTGTACATGTGTCCCCCATCCTGAACTCCCCTCCCACCTCCCTCTCCATCCCATCCCTCAGGGTTGTCCCAGGGCACTGGCTTTGAGTGCCCTGTTTCATGCGTTGAACTTGGACTGGGGATCTATTTAACATGTGGTAATATATATGTTTCAGTGCTATCCTCTCAAATCATCCCACCTTCACCTTCTCCCACAGAGTCCAAAGGCTGTTCTTTATATCTGTGTCTCTTTTGCTGTCTCACATATAGGGTCATCATTACCATCTTTCTAAATTCCATATATATGCATTAATATACTGTATTGGTGTTTTTCTTTCTGACTTACTTCACTCTGTATAATAGACTCCAGGTTCATCTACCTCATTAGAACTGATTCAAAGGTGTTCTTTTTAATAGCTGAGTAATATTCTATTGTGTATATGTACCACAGCTTTCTTATCCATTCATCTGCTAATGGACATCTAGGTTGCTTCCATGTCCTGGCTATTTTAAACAGTGCTGCATGAACATTGGGGTATACGTGTCTTTTTCAATTCTGGTTTGCTCAGTGTGTATGCCCAACAGTGGGATTTCTGGGTCATGTGGCAGTTCTATCTCCAGTTTTTTAAGGAATCTTCACAGTGTTCTTCATAGTGTCTGTACTACTTTGCATTCTTCCAACAGTCTAAGAGGGTTCCTTTTTCTCTGCCCCATCTCCAACATTTATTGTTTGTAGACTTTTGGATAGCAGCTATTCTGACTGGTGTGAAATGGTACCTCATTGTAGTTTTTTTTTTTTCTCATTGTGGTTTTGATTTGCATTTCTCTGATAATGAGTGATGTTGAGCATCTTTTCATGTGTTTCTTAGTCATCTGTATGTCTTCTTTGGAGAAATGTCTGTTTAGTTTTTTGGCCCATTATTTGATTGGGTCATTTACTTTTCTGGAATTGAGCTGCAGGAGCTGCTTGTATATTTTTGAGATTAATTCTTTGTCAGTTGCTTCATTTGCTATTGTTTTCTCACGTTCTGAAGGCTGTCTTTTTCACCTTGCTTATAGTTTCCTTCATTGTGCAAAAGCTTTTAAGTTTAATTAGGTCCCATTTGCTTATTTTTTATTTTATTTCCATTACTCTGGGAGGTGGATTACAGAGGATCCTGCTGTGATTTATGTCAGAGAGTGTTTTGCCTATGTTTTTCTCTAGGAGTTTTATAGTTTCTAATCTTACATTTAGATCTTTAATCCACTTTGAATTTATTTTTGTGTATGGTGTTAGAAAGTGTTCTAATTTAATTCTTTTATAAGTGGTTGACCAGTTTTCCCAGCACCATTTCTCCATTGTATATTCTTGCCTCCTTTGTCAAAGAAAAGGTGTCCATAGGTGTGTGGATTTATCTCTGGGCTTTCTATTTTCTTACGTTGATCTGTTTTTCTGTCTTTGTGCCAGTGCCACACTATCTTGATGACTGTAGCTTTGAAGTATAGTCTGAAGTCAGGCAGGTTGATTTCTCCAGTTCCATTCTTCTTTGTCAAGATTTCTTTGGCTATTCAAGGTTTATTTTATTTCAATACAAATTGTGAAATTATTTGTTTTAGTTCTGTGAAAAATACCGTTGGTAACTTGATAGGGGTTACATTGATTCTATATATTGCTTTGATCTCATTTTCACTATATTGATTTCACTGTACTCATTTTCACTATGCTGGTTTTCACTATATTGATTTTTCCACTCCATGAACATAGTATATTTCTCCATCTATTTGTGTCCTCTTTGATTTCTTTCATCAGTGTTTTTCTATATATAGGTCTTTTGTTTCTTTAGGTAGATTTATTTTTAAATATTTTATTCTTTTCATCACAATGGTGAATGAGATTGTTTCCTTAAATTCTCCTTCTGTATTCTCATTGTTAGTGTATAGGAATGCAAGGGATTTCTGTGTATTAATTTTATATCCTGCAACTTTACTATATCCATTGATCAGCTCTAGTAATTTTCTGGTAGTGTCTTTTGGGTTTTCTATGTAGAGGATCATGTCAACTGCAAACAGTGAGAGTTTGCTTCTTCTTTTCCAAACATGATTATTATTATTATTATTTTTCTTCTCTGATTCCTGTAGCTAAACCTTCCAAAACTATGTTGAATAGTAGTCATGAGAGTGGGCAACTTTGTCTCATTCCTGACTTTAGGGAAAATGCTTTCAATTTTTCCCCATTGAGGATAATGTTTGTTGTGGGTTTATCATGCTGCTGCTGCTGCTAAGTCACTTCAGTCGTGTCCGACTCTGTGCGACCCCATAGACGGCAGCCCACCAGGCTCCTCTGTCCTTGGGATTCTCCAGGCAAGAACACTGAAGTGGGTTGGCATTTCCTTCTCCAATGCATGAAAGTGAAAAGTGAAAGGGGAGTCACTCAGTCAGGCCCGACTCTTTGCGACCCCACGGACTGCAGCCTACCAGGCTCCTCTGTCCATGGGATCTTCCAGGCAAGAGTACTGGAGTGGGCTGCCATTGCCTTCTCCGGGTTTATCATATATAGCTTTTATTATGTGGAGGTATGTTCCTTCTATGCCTGCTTTATGGAGGTTTTTTTTTTTTTTTAATCATGAATGGATGTTGAATTTTGTGAAAGGCTTTCTCAGCATCTATTGAGATAATCATATGGGTTTTATCTTTCAGATTGTTAATATGATGTATCACATTGATTGATTTGGGAATATTTAAGAATTCTGGCATCCCTGGGATATAGCCCACTTGTTCATGATGTATGATCTTTTCAATATGTTGCTGAATTCTGTATCCTAGAATTTTGTTGAGGATTTCTACATCTATGTTCATCAGTGATATAGGCCTGTGGTTTTCTTTTTTTGTGGCATTTTTGTCTGGTTTCGGTATTAGGGTGATGGTGGCCACATAGACTGAGTTTGGAAGTTTACCTTCCTCTGCAATTTTCTGGAAGAGTTTGAGTAGGATAGGTGTTAACTTTTCTCTAAATTTTTGGTAGAATTCACCAGTGAAGCCATCTGGTCCTGGGCTTTTGTTTGTTGGGAGATTTTTGATTACAGTTTTGATTACTGTGCTTGTGCTGGGTCTGTTAAGATTTTCTATTTTTTCCTGGTTCAGTTTGGAAGGTTATATTTTCCTAAAAATTTGTCCATTTCTTCCAAGTTGTCCATTTTATTGTCATATAGTTGCTGATAGTAGTCTCTTATGATTCTTTGTATTTCTGTGTTGTCTGTGTTGTTTCTCCATTTTCATTCTAGTTTTGTTGATTTGATTCTTCGCTCTTTTTTACTTGATGAGTCTGGCTTATTGTTTGTCTATTTTATTTATCTTATCAAAGAACCAGCTTTTAGCTTTGTTTATTTTTAATATGGTCTCCTTTGTTTCTTTTTTATTTCAGTTCAGTTCAGTCGCTTAGTCGTGTCTGACTCTTTCCGACCCCATGAACCACAGCATGCCAGGCTTCCCTGTCCATCACCACTCCCAGAGTCCACCCAAACCCATGTCCATCGAGGTGATGGTGCCATCCAACGATTTCATCCTCTGTCATCCCCTTCTCCTCCTGCCCTTAATCTTTCCCAGCATCAGAGTTTTTTCCAGTGAGTCAGCTCTTCACATCAGGTGGCCAAAGTATTGGAGTTTCAGCTTTAGCAACAGCCCTTCCAATGAACACCCAGGATTGATCTCCTTTAGGATGGACTGATTGGATCTCCTTGCAGTCCAAGGGACTCTCAAGAGTCTTCTCCAACAACACAGTTCAAAAACATCAATTCTTCGGTGCTCACCTTTCTTTATAATCCAACTCTCACATCTATACATGACCACTGTAAAAACCATAACCTCAACTAGACAGACCTTTGTTGGCAATGTCTTTGCTTTTCAATATGCTGTCTAGGTTGGTCATAACTTTCCTTACAAGGAGTAAGCATCTTTTAATTTCATGGCTGCAATAACCATCCGCATGGCTTTGCTGCTAAGTCACTTCAGTCGTGTCCGACTCTGTGCGACCCCATAGACGGCAGCCCACCAGGCTCCCCCGTCCCTGGGATTCTCCAGGCAAGAACACTGGAGTTGGTTGGCATTTCCTTCTCCAATGCATGAAAGAGAAAAGTGAAAAGTGAAGTCGCTCAGTCGTGTCTGACCCTCAGCAACCCCATGGACTGCAGCCTTCTAGGCTGCTCCATCCATGGGATTTTCCAGGCAAGAGTACTGGAGTGGGATGCCATTACCTTCTAGAAAAATAAAGTCAGCCACTGTTTCCACCGTTTCCCCATCTATTTGCCATGAAGTGATGGGACCAGATGCCATAATCTTAGTTTTCTGAATGTTGAGCTTTAAGCCAACTTTTACACTCTCCTCTTTCACTTTCATCAAGAGGCTCTTTAGTTCCTCTTCCTTTCTGCTGTAGGGTGGTGTCATCTGCATATCTGAGGTTATTGATGTTTCTCCTGTCAATCTTGATTCCAGCTTGTGCTTCCTCCAGCCCAGCGTTTCTCATAATGTACTCGGCATATAAGTTAAGTAAGCAGGGCTTTTTCATATATTTTTGCCCTAATTTTTATGATTTTTTCCTTCTACTAACCCTGGGATTCTTCATTTCTTCTTTTTCCAGTTGCTTTATGTGTAAAATTATTTATTTGATTTTTCTCAAGTTTCTTGAGGTAAGATTCTATCACTATGAACCTTCCCCTTACCATTGCTTTTACTGAATCCCATAGGTTTTGGGTTGTCATGTTTTCATTTTCATTTGTTTCTATGCAGAAAACGAAGATCATGGCATCTGGTCCCATCGTTTCATGACAAATAGATAGGGAAACTGTGGAAACAGTGTCAGACCTTTTTTGGCAGCTCCAAAATCACTGCAGATGTTGATTTCAGCCATGAAATTAAAACACATTTACTCCTTGGAAGGAAAGTTATGACCAACCTAGATAGCATATTCAAAAGCAGAGACATTACTTTGCCAACAAAGATCCGTCTAGTCAAGGCTATGGTTTTTCCAGTAGTCATGTATGGATGTAAGAGTTGGACTGTGAAGAAAGCTGAGCACCAAAGAATTGATGCTTTTGAACTGTGGTTTTGGAGAAGATTCTTGAGAGTCCCTTGGACTGCAAGGAGATCCAACCAGTCCATTCTAAAGGAAATCAGTCCTGGGTGTTCTTTGGAAGGACTAATTCTAAAGCTGAAACTCCAATACTTTGGCCACCTCATGTGAAGAGTTGACTCATTGGAAAAGACTCTGATACTGGGAGGGACTGGGGTCAGGAGGAGAAGGGGACGACAGAGGATGAGATGGCTGGATGGCATCACTGACTCGATGGACATTGAGTTTTGGTGAACTCCGGGAGTTGGTGATGGACAGGAAGGCCTGGCATGCTTCATTTCATGGGGTCACAAAGAGTTGGACACGACTGAGCGACTGAACTGAACTGATGCATGTTTTTATTTCTTTTTTTATTTCTTCTGTGATTTGTTGGTTATTCAGAAGTGTGTTGTTTAGCTTCCATATGTTTATATTTTTAATAGCTTTTTTTCCTGTAATTGACATCTAATCTCACTGCCATTGTGATCATAAAAGATGCTTGAAATGATTTTATTTATTTATTTATTTTTTTACCAAGGCTAGATTTATGGCCCAAGATGTGATCTATCCTGGAGAATGTTCCATGTGCACTTGAGAAAGAAGTGAAATGCATTGTTTTGGTGTGAAATATACTATTGATATCAATTATGTCTAACTGCTCCATTGTATCATTTAAAGTTTGTGTCTCCTTGCTAATTTTCTGTTTGGTTGATCTAGCCATAGGTGTGAGTGTGGTACTAAAGTCTCCCACTATTACTCTGTTACTGTTAACTTCCCCTTTCATACTTGTTAGCATTTGCCTTACATATTGCTGTGCTCCTATGTTGGGTGCATTTATATTTATAATTGTTATATCTTCTTCTTGGATTGACCCTTTGATTACTATGTAGTGTCCTTCTTTTTCTCTTTTCATGGATTTTATTTCAAAGTCTATTTTATCTGATATGAGTATTGCTACTCCTGCTTTCTTTTGGTCTCCATTTGCATGAAATATCTTTTTCCAGCCCTTCACGTTCAGTTTGTATGCATCCCTTGGTTTGAGGTGAGTCTCTTGTAGGTAGCATATATATGGGTCTTGTTCTTGTATCCATTCAGCCAGTCTTTATCTTTTGGTTGGGGCATTCAACCCATTTACACATAAGGTAATTGTTGATAAGTATGATCCCATTGCCATTTACTTTGTTATTTGGGGTTCAAGTTTATACACCTTTCCTGTGTTTCCTTTCTAGAGAAGATCCTTTAACATTTGTTGAAGAGCTGGATTGGTGGTGCTGAATTCCCTTAGCTCTTGGTTGTCTGTAAAGCTTTTGATTTCTCCTTCATATTTTAATGAAAAATAGTAATCTGGTTGTAGGTTTTTCTCTTTCATCACTTTAAGTATATCCTGCCACTTCCTTCTGACCTGAAGAGTTTCTATTGAAAGATCAACTGTTATCCTTATGGGAATCCCCTTGTGTGTTATTTGTTGCTTTTCCCTTGCTGCTTTTAATATTTGCTCTTTGTTAATTTGATTAATATGTGTCCTGAGGTGTTTTGCCCTGGGTTTTTCCTGCTTCGGACTCTTTGGGTTTCTTTGACTTGAGTGGCTATTTCCTTCCCCATTTTAGGGAAGTTTTCAACTATTATCTCCTCAAGTATTTTTTCATGGCCTTTTTTTTTTTTTTTTTTTTTTTTGTCTTCTTCTTCTAGGACTCCTATGTTTCAAATGTTGGGGCATTCAACATTGTCCCAGAGGTCTCTGAGGTTGTCCTCATTTTTTATTCTTTTTTTTTTCTTTTTTCCTCTCTGCTTCATTTATTTCCACCATTCTATCTTCCACCTCACTTATCCTATCCTCTGCCTCAGTTATTCCACTGTTGGTTCCCTCCAGAGTGCTTTTGATCTCAGTTATTGCATTATTTATTATTAACTGACCCTTTTTATTTCTTGGTCCTTGTTAAACATTATTTGCATCTTCTCAATCCTTGTCTCTAGTCTATTTATCTGTAACTCCATTTTGTTTTCAAGATTTTGGATCATCTTTACTACCATTATTCTGAATTCTTTTTCAGGTAGACTCCCTATCACTTCCTCTTTGGTTTGGTTTGGTAGGCATTTATCATGTTCCTTTACCTGCTGAATATGTCTCTGACTTTTCATCTTGTTTAGATTGTTGCATTTGGAGTGGCCTTTCTATAGGCTGGAAGTTTGTGATTCCTCTTTATTATGGAGCTTGCTCCCTGTGGGTGGGTTGGACTAGTGGCTTGTCAAGGTTTCCTGGTTAGGGAAGCTTGCATCTGTGTTCTGGTGGGTAGTGCTGGACCTCTTCTCTCTGGAGTTCAATGAAGTGTTCAGTAGTAAATTTTGGGGTGTCTATGGGTTTGTCATGGCTTTGGGCAGCCTGTATTTTAATGCTCAGGGATGTGTACCTTTGTTGCCAGAGAAGTAGCATGGTATGTCTTGTTCTGAAACTTGTTGGCTCTTGGGTGGAGCTTGGTTTCAGTGTAGGTATGGAGGCTTTTGGATGAGCTCTTGTCTATTAATGTTCCCTGGAATAAGGAGTTATCTGGTGTTCTCAGGTTTTGAATTTAAGCCTCCTGCCTCTGGCTTCCAGTCTTATTCTTACAGTAGCCTCAAGACTTCACCATCTATACAGCACAGGTGATAAAACATTTAGGTTAATGGTGAAAAGATTCTCCACAGTGAGGGATACCCAGAGAGGTTCACAGAGTTACATGGAGAAGAGAAGAGGGAGGAGGGAGATAGAGGTGACCAGGAGGAGGGGGGGTGGGGCAGTCAAAGGGGAAGAGACCAATCTAGCCAGTAATCAGTTCCCTAAGTGTTCTCCGCAGCCCGGAACACACAGAGAGATTCACAGAGTTAAGTAGAGAAGAAAACGGGGAGGGAGGAAATAGAGGTGACCTGGGGGAGAAAAGGGAGAGTCAAAAAGGGAGAGAACAGTCTAGCCTGTAGTCACTTAGCAGTCTAGCCTAAGTGAAAATGGATACTAAAGATTAGATTCTTAAAGGTACAAAATTGATGACAAATACCAAAAAAGCAAAGATTTTAAATCTAGAGGTTAGACTCTCAAAAATGCAATATTAAAAATACAAAAGAAAATCACAAAAAATTATAATATATATATGAAATTTGCTTTAAAAAATAGGGTCTTTATTTTTTGCAAGGTAATTGTAGGTTATAAAAATGAAAATTTAAAGAGTAATAGAGAACTTAATTTTTTTTTTTTAATTAAAAAATGATAATAGTAAAAATATATCTAGGAATTTCTCCAGAGTTGTTGTGGGCAGTGTGGGGTCAGTTCAGTTTCAGATAGTTCCTTGTTCCAGCTTGTACCTCTTCTCAAAGTTTATAGGCCCCTTCCAATGCTTTGTCGATGTTAACTACAAGGTTTTAATCTGTTTTACCTGTCTATTCTAGAGCGGTTCCCTCTTCTTTGTTTATTTTGGCTTTCTCTGTTTGTAACTCTCTTCAGTGTCTAATTTCTTCCTTGACACAAGGGGGCGAAAGTGGTCACTTATTTAGGCTCACTTGTGTTGTGGTGAGGGAGGAAAACTGCAAACAAATATCACTGGCATGTGTGGGGAGTGCTCGCAGTGAATGGACCACACTGTGTTTGCCCCAGCTCACAGCAGCATGTGCTTTCCAGTTCTACACTGCTCAGGTTCCAGGTTGCTCTGCAGGATTAGCGTCCAAAAGTGAGCCCTGCATTTCGTGTACTTCTCAGGTCTAGGCTGCACAGGTTCAGGTTCAGGTACTCCATAAGGCCACAGACTAGATTGGGAGTGAATTTTGTGCCCTTCCCAGGCCCAAGCAGCTCAGGCAACCAAGTGCTTGGTGAGCACACTGTCCCAGGTGGGCCATGCATTTAATCACCTCCCCCAGTCCCAGCTGCTCTGTTTCCTGAGTGTGCCATGAGAGCACCATCTCAGGTGTGCTGTGTGTCTCCTCTGGGGAGCCAATCTCAGGCTGCGATGACATTGCCTTCCCTCCTGGGAGATGTCAACCTTCCAGAATCCCAGGAATATATGGTTACCAACTAGGAGCCTGCTCACCGTTTGGTGGAGGATGCTGGTCTCTGGGACCGAGATTGCCCCTTGCCTTCTGGCTCTGGCTTTCGTGTACCTACTTCTCAGCCTCCAGTGGTGGCGAGGGGCCTATACACAGCCAGCTAGCTCTCCTTTGGTATTTGCTCAATCTGTGAGAGGGCCAGGCTGTGCCTTAGGTGAGAGCCTTTTGAGGTCAAGTTCTCTCTCTCTCTCTCTCTCTCTTTTTTTTTTTTTTTTCTCTCTTGCTATCCCACAGTTTGGGTTGTTATCTCATGTTAACTCCCTCAGATTGTCCCTTGGTCATTCAGGCCCAGTCCTTAGCCTGAGCATGTAGCCAGCGCCTCCCTGTCCAGCCCCCACTCACTGGTGGTGGATGTGAGTGTCTGGGCTACTTCTCCGCTGGGGTTGTAGTTAGGAGCATATTCTGTGGGTTTTTTTTTTTTTTTTTTTTTCCCCTCCTGGTTATTTTTCCCCTTGAGATTCCAAAACTCCCCACAGATCCATCAGTGAGAGGGTTTCCTGCTGTTTGGAAACTTCTCCTTCATGACTCCCTCCCCAGGACGGGTCTCCTTGGTTAACTTTTGTCTCTCTTTTTGTCTTTCGTATTTTGTCCTACCTCCTTTCAAAGAGAATGGGTTGTCTTTCTGAGTGCCTGGTGTCCTCCACCAGTGTTCAGAAGTTGTTTTCTGGAAGTTGCTCAGCATTCAGATATTTTTTTGATGAATTTGTGGGGGAGAAAGTGGTCTCCCCGTCCTATTCCTCCACCATCTTGGGACTGTCCCCTGTATCTTCTTTTTAACTAGATAAGTAGCACCATTTCTTTAGAGTTCAAATAAATGTACCATGTTTGTTGTTTTTTTTTTTGTTTGTTTGTTTGTTTTTTTAATACAGAGTGATCTTAAATCATGCCAAGGTATCCAAAGGCACAGAATAGCAAGTCCTGATTGGTAACGTTTCTAATCCTTTAGAATATTTAAATGGTAATTTTCTGTTCAGAGATAATCCTCCTGTTGGGTTCTTTTTTTAATTTTTATTTTATATTGAAGTATAGATGATTTACAATTTTGTGTTAGTTTCAGGTGTGTTGTGAAGTAATTCAGTTTTACATATCCCTATATCTATTCTTTGTCAGATTCTTTTCCTGTTTAGTTTATCACAGAGTATTGAGTAGAGTCCCTGGTGCTATACAGTAGGCTCTTGTTGATTATTTATTTTATATACAGTAGTAAGTATATGTTAAGGATCCCAACTTCCTACTTTATCCCTCTTCCAGCCCACATTTCCCCTTTAGTAACCATAAATTTGTTTTTTAAGTCTGAGTCTGTTTTGTAAATAAGTCCATTTGTATCATTGTTTTAGATTCAATATATGAGTGACATCAAATGGTAGCTGTCTTTTTCTGTCTGAGTGACTTCATTTGGTATGATCATCTCTAGGTCCATCCATGTTGCTGCAAATGGCATGATTTCATTCTTTTTTATGCTTAGTGATATTCCATTATGTACATGCACCACCTCTTCTTTATCTATTCATCATCAATTAACATTTATGGAGGTTCCTTAAAAAACTAAGAATAGAGCTACCTTATGATCCAGAAATCCCCTCCTGGGCATGTATCCAGAGAAAACCATAATTCAAAATGACATGCAAACCAAGGTTCATTGTAGCACTGTTTTCAATAGCCAATACATGAATGGTAATTCTTATAGCTTCCATTATATAGATATTAAAACTGTGGATTAGATAATTTGAGTAATTAATCCAAAATTACACAGATATTCTGGGACAACAGTAGTATTAAATTAATCTTTATACTTTCTAGGCCTTGTTATTTCCATCTACCATATTTTTTTTTTCCTATCTTCCTTCCTACATTTGATTTTTGATCTATTTTTATAGCTTTTATATTTGAGTTCATAAACCTAGGAACAATAATTGAACTCTTCCCTCATTCCCCTCTCTTTTCCCAATCAATTTTGAAATCCTACATTATTTCCCCCAAAATTTGCCCTAAATCCTATTCATCCCTACCATCTTTCATGTGGAGTATCAAAAGAGCCTGTGCTACCTATATTTCTATCTTACAGTCTTCTTAGCATGATCTCCTTTAAAAAAAAAAAAAAGCAGAATCAACAGAATCATTTTCTCTCTCCTAATTAAATATTTTGACTAATTCCTTATTTATACATGCTAATGTCCAGAGTCATTGAAACGTCATTAAATTTCCTTCAAAACCTGCTGCTTCTTCTACATTAAGTTCTGTTTCTTCTTATGACCCCTTTTCCCACCCACCACTTTAGAGTTCTGATGATTCTGAAATAACTCCTCTCACTGCTGAATGTGTTAGTTCAAGTTATTCTTTAACACTGTAATGTTTTTCCTCTTTTTCAGCACTCACTTAAACTCCATTTATTTGTGTGATTCTGTGATTCTTTCCCACTGATGTCTTTCAGACATTAATAATGGAAATACCTTTTGAATTTCTACTCAAGTTGCCTATAATTTTTTAGGTCACCATCTTGAGATCTACATTTCTAGCCTTTCTCTGTTCATTCATTCACTTCTACCAAAAGGAGATAAGTTACTTTTGTTGTTGTTAAGTCACTAACTCCTGTCTGACTCTTTGCGACCCCATGGACTGTAGCCTTCAAGGCTCCTCTGCCCGTGGGATATTCCAGGGAAGAAACTGGAATGGGTTCCCATTTCCTTCACTAGAGGATCTTCCCAAACCAGAATTGAACCTGCATATCCTGCACTGGCATGGGGATTTTTTTTACCACTGAGCCACGTGGGAAGCAACTGCTGTTGTTGCTCCTTTGTTGGGGAATCAACTTTACTAAACATTTCATTTAATAAGAATAAAGCAAGCATACTTGGGAATATCTTTCTCCTTTCTTTGTGAACTACCTGTGTATAAGAAGCAGACATGCTGCCTGTTACAGACCTGCACTTGGGTCTACTTATATGATGGACAGCAAAGAGTCTACTGACACTAGGTTGTGGTGAAAAAAAGTACAATATTTATACAGGGTGCTGAGCTCATACAGGTTATAATAGTATAATATTATCATGCTCAAAAGACCTGAACTTCCCAATGACTTTCAGGGAATGGTTTTAAAGGCAATGTGAGAGAGGGGATTGCAGGATGATGATCAGCTTGTCCTAAATTCTCAAGTTGATTAGCATCAAGGTGAAATTTCAAGCATTGTCAATATTCTGGTTTCAATCCCTCTGGTGTCTATGTGCTTGAAATCAGCAGTTTTCATCTGGAGGGGCTCTGCTCCCTATAAAAACAGCTTAGGAATGTGTGTCAGACCTTTATCTGTCTCTTTCACAAAACTGAGAGTTTGGTGACTCTGGTTTGTGGCTGAATTATAGTCTGAAGTGTTACTAGTTTCTCAGCCCAACAGTTACTCTTTGTTTCTACATATTCACATTTCCAAACCATTAACTCTTGAGTCAGTCTTCTGAGACTCAGCAGAGGGCTGGGAGACTTATTTCAAAGGGCAGGGGCACAATGCTAGCATATGGTTTCACTTCCTGCTGTAAGTTTTGTAAGAAAACTCCCCAAGTGTGAAGAGCTACAGGTATACAGCCTTCCCTGTGAGAAGTGCAAAAAATTAATGAACGGAAACCTTAGTTCAATAGAGCAAGCAGACCAGAAGAGGTAGTTTTCATGCCCTGCGATGGAAGCAGACCCCAACGGGAAGAAGGAAAACTCCCCTTCTTTCCTCAAAAGAACTAAGCTGATGAGAAACTCTGTAGGGCTCTATTGGCTTCCCAATTTCATTTTCCCCTTTAAAAAGTTTTCTTCCCCTGCCATGGAGGAACTTGCACATGACTAGCCATGGTTGCAGACCTCAAATAGAAATTCTATGTTCATCCCAAATAAGCCGTCTTTGCTGAGAAAATATAGGGTAGTCTACTTATTGTAGGTCAATATGTGATGTTAAAACTATTTCATTCCGGAAATCAGTATTAGGGATCCACTGGAACACAACAGAAGCCACATTCTCCAGCATCAGCTTCATCACTAACAGATCTGTCATTTCTTTTCTCTCTGCTTTCTTTTACTTCTTTTAATTGGAGAAGGCGTGTTAAGTTTTAGATTTTTTTAAACCTCTAAAATAGTCCAATAGTTACTAGTACCTCCAATGTTTGGGCATCAAGTAAGTGGTAGATGGAGGGCTGAACTCAGGTCTGACTCTGAGTAATCTTCACTACCACCCAAAATGATGTTTGACATAAAGAAAAAAGCAACAGTTAAAAGTTAATCATCATTGATACAGGGCAGCTGTGTAGGTATTAATATATGGTTGTTGAGTGTATAAAGGAATTAATGGGATGACCATCTAATGTCAAAAGTGGTTTGTTCACACATTTACTAGGTTTTTGGTGTATATTCTATTGAGAATCTTAATTCATGCAAAGACTTATGAAAAATGCATTAATTCCAAAGAACTTAATAATAAAAAATAAATAAGGACCTCTTCTTTCGTTTTTAGTCTCAAATGATGAATTAAATAAGCAATAAAGTCTTGATACTTGTATATTTTCACAATGTTTCATTACCTCAAATTATATTATCTGGTTTTCTGTCATTATCATTCATACTGTAGCCAATAAACTAGGATTTAGTATATTGGTACTATTTACAAAATTCAGACACTCAACTGTAACAGATAGTCAAATGCTGAAGCTTGTGAAGCATTCCTAAAGTGGTTCCCGAAGTGCAATGAACACTAGTAGTATTAACATGGACAAAGAAAAGCTTCTTAGATCATGTATCAAAGTAGAAAATATTTAGGAAGTGTGCAATTCTTAAATGTTTCTGAAGAAAGTAATAAAATTTTACTTACTTATATCTGTGTATGAAGAGCTTCACAAAAATTAATTCAATCTGAAAATATGGATTTTTATAAAAGCTAATGAGAATTTATTTAAATTTACAAAGTTTCTGTTCTTTTTAGACAAACTCTCCTCTCCTTTTGTTGCCTTCCTTTTTGAATTTCATAAAACAAAGATAATTAATCTCAAATTAATACTAAATGTCACTTGTGTCTTACTTCTGTCCCACCAAAGCTACAATCTAGTGTAAAATAGATACAGCCTCTAAGAATGACATATCTCCTCTTAATCTAAGTCCCTCTACATTTACCTTTATTAAATATGAATTTTCAATAAACTTTGTTTGAAATAAGAAAATGAACATCTTACATTTTAAAAAGTACTCTGTTTTCCAAACTTTATCCATTAAGCACACACCTCAAAAAAGAAAGTAATGTGAAAGAACTTTGGCATATCATCCTCAATTACCTGGAAGAAACCTAGAGGAATTGATTGTGGAATATCAGCTCTTTGTAAATGATGTGTACCTTTCCTGGCACTCTTTCAGATCCTCCATACATTATTGTAATAATCAGCAATGGTGTCTTTACACTGCTGCCATGTAACCCATGGCATATCAACTAGAAGGTTTGCAGTAGATAAGACAAAATGAGAGTAACAGTTCTATCCAGGGCAAACATTACTGTGTAATCACAACCTTAGGTCTTCATTTAGCCAATTTTTAGAGGAAGTGTTTCCCTTTAATCACTACCATACTATTATGTCCTCATTATGGGCTAAGTACTGTGCTAAATACTTAATTTGTAATTATTAAATAATTTTTCTTATGGAAAAGAAATTAGTGCACAAATTAAGAGAAAATGAAGAGCTAATTTTCCTGTTCTGACTCTCAATGCATAGTCAAAACCTTAGAGTAACCATTTTGTATTTTAATAATTTTTTGATTTTCAACATTACAAAGAAAAGGCAAGAATAGTACAGAAAGCTCCCAGAGGCCCTTCATCCAGATTCACTAATTCTTACACTCTACAACATTAATTTTGTTTTTATCTTCTATGAATCTATTTGTACATACACATATGATTATTTCTAAACTATTTGGGATTAAGTTGGGGATATTGTACTCCTTTACTTCTCACTATTTCACATGTATTTTCTAAGAACAAACATATTCTCATATATTAGATACAATACAATTATCAAAGTCCCCAAACTTTAAGTTGTTACACCATTATTATCTGGTCTGCAGTGCATATTCTCAAAGTATCCCCTCACCCAGACACATTACGAGTTAATTACAATGGGGAAAGAGTAATTTGACAGTGGAGACACCTGACATGCATCACACTAAATGATTAAAACTAACATCATTAATACTGTAACAATTTGTGCACTAATCTGACAGTTTATGCTTTCTGAAGTGATGACATAACACCAAGTCTTAGAAATCCTGCCAAAAATGCAACTTGAATTCAAATAAGAGAATATATCAAACAAATCCAAATTGAGAGGCATTCTGCCAAATAACTTGTTGTATCTGTGAAGCATGTCAAAGTTTAGAAGATGAAGAATAGGTGACAAATTGTTCCAAATTAAACACTTCCTTTCAATTAAGTGGTAATTATTGTAAGTACAAGTGTAATACTCCACCTGTTCCCTTTATTTATTTACTTATCAGTATATTGTTGTCTGCCTCCCTCCTCCTATTATTTTTTCATTTTTGGCATATTTTGTTTTTCTTGTTTTTTAAATAGTTATCTTTAATTAGTTTAAATACAGTTCTTTTACATCCATGTCTTGATCTACATAAACGTTGCTATATAGAGATCTTCAAATATAAAAGAGAGCATTTGGATAATTAATAGTCCTTTCTCTGTGTGTGTCAGATGTATTGTTTTCTTTTTCTTTTAAATTTAGGTCACAGCATTATATTCTATTATCTAGCTAAAATTAAATTTACCATCATTTTTCTATATGTTACTTCTAAAAATTAAACATTGATAAACAGCATTACAATATATAGTTATATAAACATTATTCATTATAAAAACTAATTGAGGTAATTGGATCTATTGCCATTTGCTTTCTCCTGAGAATTTCTTCAAACCTTTCTATGCTTCATAATTTTATTTACTATTTCTTCTTTATATATTTTCTATGACTTCAGTGTAACTTTTTAAGAATGTGGTAGTTCTGTGTAATGAATCTGCTGGCTTGAAGGAGAATTTCTCATTTTACACATATGTTATTCAGTATTCTCAAAAACAAAATGATGCTACTGTAAAGAAGTAGAAATTTAGACTGTGGTATTATTTATCTAATGTTTCCTGTTTTTGCTTTATAATTCCACTGCATTCCATTATATCCTACCTGATAATAAATAATTAGAAATTTATGCATTCAATATGTTTCTTACAAATATATGCGTGTGTGTGTGCATGTGTGTGTGTGTGTATATGTTATCTACAAGATAGCTAAAATGTCAAGGAATTTGTTGTTGAATTCCTGCCATTGAGTTTAATGTTTCTAACAAAGTCTATAGATTTCATAACATTTTGTTGTTGTTATCTGGTACAGAAATGGACTCTGTCTCTTCCTTTAACTTGTTTTCATCAATTCCTAAAGTACTTTAGATGTCCAATAGAAAAGCGAGCTAGAGAGTAAGAAAGTAAAGAGTGAGAGAATAAGGGAGGGCAAGAATAAGATAAACCAGAGTGAATAGATAGATAAGTAGATGAATAATTATTAGAAAGTGGGTCTGTGTCTAGTGGTTCACGACAGCTTCACTTTGATGTAAATATGGGTTTAATATGAGATCCAGTGGCACTCTTCCAAGAGTCTTATAAGAGATCTGTTGGGCTTATGACTGAATAAATAATGTGCACAGATGGAGACCTTAATGTCTTTTGAAGATGACAGGGTCTGCATTTGTTAGTGAGCCATTGTGTCTTGTTAGAAGCATGACGTTGTTATTGGATGGAGTTATGAATATACTCAGAGTAGGTGTGAACACTGAATAGCAGACAGTGGCCTAGGGCAGTTGTTTAACATTGTCTTTATCTGCTGGGGTATGGTGGAGCACTGACTTTCTGTTCTTGTTGCTGTTTAGGTGCTAAGTTAGTCCTTAAGTCATGTCCCACTCTTTATGACCCCATGGACTATAGCCCACAAGGTTCCTCTGTCCATGGGGTTTTCCAGGCAAGAATACTGGAGTAGATTGCCATTTCCTTCTCCAGAGGATCACCCCAACCCAAGAATCGAACTTGTGTCCCCTGAATTGACAGGCAGATTTTTTACCACTGAGCCACCAGGGGAGCCCCTGACTTTCTGTTAGATTTCACCAATATAAGCCTGTCAGAAAGTGGGAGCATGAAGAGAGAGGAAGGGCCTTTCTTCTCCTCACTGCCTCATAATGTGGCCCCTGCAGAGGCAGCCTTGATCTTATTTTTTACTTCCAGAATCAGCTCCATTATGTCCTCTCAGTTTTGAATGGGCATCAAATAATTACATTTAAACTGATAAAGAAAGTGAAATCACTCAGTCGTGTCCGACTCTTTGCGACCCCATGGACTGTAGCCTACCAGGCTCCTCCATCCATGGGATTTTTCCAGGCAAGAGTACTGGAGTGGGTTGCCATTTCCTTCTCCAGGGGATCTTCCCAACCCAGGGTTTGAACCCAGGTCTCCTGCACTGCAGGCAGATGGTTTACCATCTGAGCCGCCAGGGAAGCTCTTAAACTGATAAAGATATCCATAAAAAGAAACAAGAATAACAAAGTGTGCCAAAATTAAAAAGTATATGAAGAGGCAGTAAATAGTAAGGGAAAAACTGAATTATCATATTATCATTTATAAGAAATACCACTTAACCAACACTTATATAGCACCATATTTTCAGAGGTCTGAGCCTCAACTCCATAGAGTCTGTTCTCTAAAGAATTGTCACTCCATCTCCATAAAGTATTCAAAGGATATATTTAGTAATTATGTCTTTTTTCAAAATGATCATATTATAGAGATTTTTTTTCCCCCGATATCAGTGACACAGTAACAATATTTCTTGGAAACTCTAAAATTTCTAGAGGAATTTGACTTCAGATAAGGTATTTAGCTTAGTTCTAAGACTTTAAACCAGTTACTCAAAGGTGGAAGGTTGTACGGAGATTAACACTCCAGTCATGAAAATGAAGATTAAATATCAAATTGATTTGGTATTAAATTTGTAGAAAGAATGGTTTAAAAGTTGATCATCTTCATTCTGGGGTGTCTTGAAAATTCACATGCTACTGAAGTATTTATATGGAAAATAAATGAAAAAAATAAGTTCAGAGAGCTATGTTTCTGAAACTCTGATTTAATATCTTCCAGTAACAAAGGAAATTTATAACAAACTTCTTATAAAACAAAATTACCTGGCTTCTTTTATCTACTGTAATTTTCTATCAACTATGTTATAACCAGAAGTTTTATCTAATGCAAATAAATTATTTTACAAAGAAACTATTCAAGTTAATCTAATTTTACTCTGTTCTTTCTGGGAAAATACTGCTAATGAAAATCTTAAGTGAAAAAAAAAGTCACTAGAACCTCTTTAAAAGTTGAAAATACATATACTATTACTTTAGTAATGGGTACTATTTGCTTGCTAAAATAAAGATTTTCCACATTTCTCCAAAATTCCATCTATACTGCTGAATATATAAAATGCAGACATCTATAAAATTATCAATTTTAAAGAAAAATGTTTCAACAATAAGTACTTAAGTAGTTTTGCAAGGTAAAGTTGACTGAATTTTGAGTGCTGGTTTCATTATATAAAGAATCAAAAACTCATACAAAAATAAGATAAACTCTTTTAAATTAGGAAGTTATTTCATCATTCCACAAAAAAATGTGATGTGGTTTACAAAAATGCATAAAACATTTTCAAAAAGTAACATTAAAATATAAAAGAGTTTATGAGAAGGAAAATACAAAGAGAAAGCCAATAACTCTAAGGATAAAGATAGCACATAGGAATTTATGATGTTTGATCCTAATATGGTTTTCTGGAAATAGGACAGTCATTTGATTAAATATTATGATTCCTTGAGCTTTTCCCTCTTTTTACCATAGTCTGAGGATATTACCTTCAGTTAACCTAGAAGGAAAGTTATGACCAACCTAGACAGCATATTAAAAAGCAGATATCACTTTGCCAACAAAGGTCTGTCTAGTAAAGTCTATGGTTTTTCCAGTGGTCATGTACGGATGTGAGATTTGGACTATAAAGAAAGATGAGTGCTGAAGAATTGATGCTCTTCAACTGTGGTGTTGGAGAAGAGTCTTTAGAGTCCCTTGGACTGCAAGGAGATCCAACTAGTCCATCCTAACAGAGATCAGTCCTGGGTTTTCACTGGAAGGACTGATGCTGAAGCTGAAACTCCAGTACTTTGGCCACCTCATATGAAGAGCTGACTCATTGGAAAAGACCCTGATGCTGGGAGGGATTGTGGGCAGGAGGAGATGGGGACGACGACAGAGGATGAGATGGTTGGATGGCATCACCGACTCCATGGACATGAGTTTGGGTGAACTCCGGGAGTTGGTGATGGATAGGGAGGCCTGGCATGCTGCGATTCATGGGGTCGCAAAGAGTCAGACATGATTGAGAGACTGAACTGAACTGAACCTAGAAAGCAGGCTTCCTTGGTGGCTCAGTGGTAAAGAATCTGCCTGCAAAGCAGGAGACACAAGTTTGACCCCTGGGTCAGGAAGATACCCTGTAGAATAAAATGGCAACCCACTCCAATGATCTTGCTTGATAAATCCCATGGACAGAGAGCCTGGCAGGCTGCAGTCCATAGAATCACAAAAGAGTTGGATACAACTTAGGTACTAAACAACAACAGCAAGCTGGAAAGCATGTTACCTGAAACAGCTGTACACAACTTGATTGCCAACTTCAGCTCTTACATTCTGATAGTTACCTTAGCATAAAAAGAATAAAATTAGTAACTATTTGGTATTTTTAAAGCATTTCTACATTTTAATCTAGCATAGAATAATGTTAATAGACTATATAAATATTTAAAGTTAAAATTGTAAGCATATCCTATTTTCTGGCTTGCCTTTTTATCTCTCTCTCTCTGATACAAAAAAAAAAAAAAAAGGCAAAGAAAAGGTATAGTTTTGAGAAAGTCATGCTTGACTCTTACCCAGAAAATGCTGAATAGTACCTGCTTTTTATGTTCTAAAATTTGTTTTCTTAGTATTCAGGATAGAGGAAAATAAATGAAGGGTGAAAATTCAGAAATGGACAGTCAGTATTATATGACTATTCAAATAGGGTACAGAATTGGTTCCCCTTCTCAACTTAGGTTTCTCACAAACTAAAAGTGAATATTAGGATGGACTGATGAAAAAAACACAGTATCAATGTTATTAACAGACCATATAAAATTATAGTACAGCTCAAAGTACAAGATTTTTCCATTATATGGAAATTGGGGAATGCAATTTGGATTCCACAGAAAAATTAAACTTTCTTCTTTTACCCTCTAACTCACATCCACTAAACCCAATGGAGACTAGATTATAGAATTTGCTTTTACAAAAACTGAATCTGAGTTGCAGACATTTACCTGAATAGCTGCATGGGGGATTGTAACAGCTAACAATTCTTTCTGTAACAGGGCAGAAAGTATAGAAGAGGAAAAAAGGCCTGGCTAGGCCAATCAGAATCCTGGCAGGCTGCGTAGACTTAGATGCAGAGGATTTCTGGTAGACTGGAGGGTAAGAAACAGTCTGCTGTTTCTTTCTGCTAATTAGATAGATCATAAATTCATTTGCAACAACATGGAACTAGAGAGGATTATGCTTAGTGAAATAAGTCAGAGAGGGATACATACTCTATGTTATAATGCATATGTGGAACCTAAAGAGACAAACAAAGGAGAAACAAGACTCACAGATACAGAGAACAAACTAGAGGTTACCAGGAGGAAGAAGAAAGCAGGGCAGGGGGTGGGAGGGGTGGGAGGTGATAGCTGATCAAGATCCTGGTGTGGGATTAAGAGATACTAACTACTACAGAGAACAGGATGGCTGGATGGCATCACTGACTCGATGGACTTGAGTCTGAGTGAACTCCGGGAGTTGGTGATGGACAAGGAGGCATGCTGGCATGCTGCAGTCCATGGGGTCACAAAGAGTTGGACATGACTGAGCGACTGAACTGAACTGAACTGAACTGAACTACTACAGATAAGATGGCCAAATTCAGACTTAAACTGATGACAGTGGGGAAAACCACTAGACCATTCAGGTATGACCTAAATCAAATCCCTTACGATTATAAAGTGGAAGTGAGAAATAGATTTTAGGGACTAGCTCTGATAGACAGAGTGCCTGATGAACTATGGATGGAGGTTCCTGACATTGTACAGGAGACAGAGATCAAGACCATCCCCATGGAAAATAAATGCAAAAAGCCAAAATGGCTGTCAGAGGAGACCTTACAAATAGCTGTTAAAAGAAGAGAAGTGAAAAGCAAAGGAGAAAAGGAAAGATATAAGCATCTGAATGCAGAGTTCCAAAGAATAGCAAGGAGAGATAAGAAAGCCTTCCTCAGAGATCAGTGCAAGGAAATAGAGGAAAACAACAGAATGAGAAAGACTAGAGATCTCTTCAAGAAAATTAGAGATACAAAGGGAACATTTCATGCAAAGATGGGCTCAATAAAGGACAGAAATTGTAGGGACCTAACAGAAGTAGAAGATATTAAGAAGAGGTGGCAAGAATACACAGAAAAACTGTACAAAAAGATCTTCAAGACCCAGATAATTACGATGGTGTAATCACTCACCTAGAGCTAAACATCCTGGAATGTGAAGTCAAGTGGGCCTTAGAAAGCATCACAAGGAACAAAGCTAGTGGAGGTGATGGAATTCCAGTTGAGCTATTTCAAATCCTAATAGATGATGCTGTCAAAGTGCTGTACTCAATATGCCAGCAAATTTGGAAAACTTAGCTTGGCCACAGGACTGGAAAAAGTCAGTTTTCATTCCAATCCCAAAGAAAGGCAATGCCAGAGAATGCTCAAACTTCCGCACAATTGCACTCATCTCACACACTAGTAAAGTAATACAATTCTCCAAGCCAGGCTTCAGCAATATGTGAACAGTGAACTTCCAGATGTTCAAGCTGGTTTTAGAAAAGGCAGAGGAACCAGAGATCAAATTGCCAACATCCGCTGGATCATGGAAAAAGCAAGAGAGTTCCAGAAAAAACATTTATTTCTGCTTTATGGACTATGCCAAAGTCTTTGACTGTGTGGATCACCACAAACTGTGGAAAATTCTGAAAGAGATGGGAATACCAGACCACCTGACTTGCCTCTTGAGAAACCTATATGCAAGTCAGGAAGCAACAATTAGAACTGGACATGGAACAACAGACTGGTTCCAAATAGGAAAAGGAGCACATCAAAGCTGTATATTGTCACCCTGCTTATTTAACTTATATGCAGAGTACATCATGAGAAAAGGCTGGACTGGAAGAAGCAGAAGCTGGAATCAAGATTGCTGGGAGAAATATCAATAACCTCAGGTATGCAGATGACACCACCCTTATGGCAGAAAGTGAAGAGGAACTAAAAAGCCTCTTGATGCAAGTGAAAGAGGAGAGTGAAAAAGTTGGCTTAAAGCTCAACATTCAGAAAACGAAGATCATGGCATCTAGTCCCATCACTTCATGGGAAATAGATGGGGAAATAGTGGAAACAGTGTCAGACTTTATTTTGAGGGGCTTAAAATCACCACAGATTGTGATTGCAGCCATGAAATTAAAAGACGGTTGCTCCTTGGAAGGAAAGTTATGATCAACATAGATAGCATATTAAAAAGCGGAAACATTAACTTTGCCAACAAAGGTCCATCTAGTAAAGTCTATGGTTTTTCCGGTGGTCATATATGGATGTGAGATTTGAACTTTAAAGAAAGCTGAGCACCAAAGAATTGATGCTTTTGGACTGCGGTGTTGAAGAAAAGTCTTTAGAGTCCCCTGGACTGCAAGGAGATCCAACCAGTCCATCCTAACGGAGATCAATCCTGGGTTTTCATTGGAAGGACTAATGCTGAAGCTGAAACTCCAATACTTTGGCCACCTCACGTGAAGAGTCAACTCATTGGAAAAGACCCTGACGCTGGGAGGGATTGGGGGCAGGAGGAGATGGGGACAACAGAGGATAAGATGGCTGGATGACATCACGGACTCGATGGAGGTGAGTCTGAGTGAACTCCGGGAGTTGGTGATGGACAGGGAGGCCTGGTGTGCTGCGATTCATGGGGTCACAGAGAGTCGGACACGGCTGAGTGACAGAACTGAACTGAACTGAACTGAACTGAACAGATAAGATAGAGAAGAAACAAGGATGTATTATACAGCATGTATTATACAGCTATAGACATTATTTTATAATAAATGTAAATGGAATCAATGAAAATATTGAATCGCTATGTTGTACACTTGAAACTAATATAATATTGCAAATCAATTTAACCTTTATTTAAAATAAAGCCTAAAAACTTCTAAAAAGTAATTCAACTTCAAAAAAATTGAAGTTTACTTGGTTACTAAGTAGAGGCTCTAAAATATATTGCAACAAAAATTATTTCTTTCAGTTGACCTGTTCTAAATTAGAATGTTAACTTTTTTCCAAGTGATGTGACAAAGCCTTTTATCTTAAACTTAATTTTGTAATTAACCATGAAATTAGCTAGGGCTTCCCTGGTGGCTCAGTGGTAAAGAATCAGCCTGTCAATGCCAAAGAATACAGTCCACGGGGTTGAAAGAGTTGGAAAGGACTGAACACACACACATGAAGTTAGATAACATATAGCTGGGAGTTGACATGCCACAAGAAAAGCATGGCTTAACAGGGCCCAAGTTCTTGTTCTGGTTCTGTGAAAAATTGCCTCAACTATGTGATATTAGGCATATAAATGTGGGTTTAAGTTTTATCATAGTTATTATTTTGTTTTGTTTTAAATTAAAAAAAATTATTCAATTGAATAAGGTCATTTCCAATTTCAATTCCAGTTTCAACATTTAGGTAAACATGTGTGTCTTGGTCATTTTTATTATTGAAAAATCATACTTAAAAATAGCTCTTAGTCCACATATAATTTTTTCCAAGAATATAAAAAAAGGTTTAAAATAATTAAACAAAAAATTTGTTCCTTCTACACCTCCGTTGTCAGAATTACAAACAGAGATTTATACTAACTCCACTCCCTACCTCCAAGAGTTGGTGATGGACAGGGAGGCCTGGTGTGCTGCAGTCCATGGGGTCACAGAGTCGGACATGATTGAGCAACTGAACTGAACTGAACTGAACTGAACCCCCTACCTAGTATCACAATGGAGATACGGATCTGCATTGCACTTTTTTTTTCACATAATAACAATGTGTTTTGTCTCTTTATCTATTGTATGGATAGAACATGATGCATTCAAACATTATTTTAGTCATTTCCAATTACTTGGTATATTATAAATTAAGCAGAAATTAACATTTTTATAATATAGTTTTTCTAGATTTCATAAATTAATCCTCAGTAGAACTTGTAATCTAACCATTAATGGAAAGAACTCTGTGACTGCCATTCTCTTACCACCACTGGGCAAGATCAGATTTCCAAAGCTCTGCAAATATTATGCGGAGAAATGAAATCTCACTATACTTTGTTCTCTAATTTTTATTGGGAAATAAGTTTAAATATATAAAAAGCAATAAAGTAATGCAATAAAATCCATATACCTACCACTTTAGAGATTTTTTGCCTTAATCTATAATTTTGAACCACTTAAAAGCTACTTACAAATGTGTAACTTTACTTATAAATACTTCATTATGTGTCTCATAATAATCAAGACATTTACTTATCTGATCACAATAAATTATGAAAGAAATGAACAATAATCCCATAGTATCATTAATATCAAATCTATGTTCAAAATCTCAATTATATTCAAAATAGTGTTTTATAGCTGTTTAATACTAATGAGAATCAAAACAAGATGCACATAATGTAATCAGATATATGTCTCCTTTTTTTCAGTTAATGTAGATAAATCCTCTACTGTTTTTTACTTTTTTAAGTGACACTGACTCTTTGAAAATACCGGCCAGTTTTCTTACAAAAATACTCAACACTGGATTTATCTAAGTATTTCTTTGTGTGTCTTCTAAATCTTGATTATTATAAACTAAAAATTAAATCTCAAAGCTTTACTGGATCAGTCTAAACATGTTGTGCATGAATATTTCATGGGTGATGATCTCTGTTCATTTTGTAGCACAACAGGAGAGTCATGCTGGTTGTCCCCCTATCAGTGTTATGATTAATCACACGAACATCTAGTCCTCTCCAACATGAAGAATCAGTGTTTCACTTGGAATTTAATAAGTGATGTGTGAGGTATTACTTTGATACTGAGCAAATATTGTTTCCCCAGAACTTCACCTAGTCACTTTCATGTTTATTGCTAACTCTTCCCTGAATCTGTTATTTAAAGGCATGTATCTTCTGTATTTATTACCAGACATTTTTCTACAAAGGAGATTTCTCTTGGCAAAGAAGAAAATTTATAGTTTATCCTAAAAGGCAAACATATTCTTGAGATTTTTTTTCTTTAATTGCCAAGTTTCAGAAAAAAAATTACTATAATAATCTGTACTGGTTGAAAGTGAATTAAATTGTTTTTATTTGTTCACTTACATATCATTGGAGGTTTTTATTACCATTCATCAAAGTTACTATATATCCCTGCTGGAGGAATATATATTTATACCCTGGAATGCATATGGAGCTGTATTACTTTCTTTGGTCAATGAAGTATGAGCATATGACCTTTGTATGAGCCATATTTTCCCTTTGTTGAAGTAATTGGCAATGCTTATCAGCTTGGCCTGAGAATAAAGACAATGTGAGATATGATTTGTAATGGATATTTTGGATAATTAATTACAGGAGAATAACCTGTTCTGTCTGATACAAATATATACTCAAGGATTTTAATATTTTTTAGTTTCAATTTTAATTTCACTTAATTCATATTTTCAGGTTGTCTGGTCATATCTCTTAAATTATGAACAAGTGAGTTCATTATTAGAAGTAAGACAAAGAAAAGGCCAGCAAAGATTCTGAAATAGGAGGAATTGTGAATAGTATATGAAATGCTACTGAGAGACAGGAAAAGTAAAATTGAAAAGTGATCATGGGCTCTATAGAACAGAAGTATGAAGACCTTGAGAAAAGCATTTTTATTGTACTGGAAAGGTTTAAAGAGAGAATTGACAGAGTGGAAATGAAGACAGGTGGTACAGATGACTGTTTTGAGCATTTTTTTTCTGTGAAATTGAGAATATAAAGGATAGATAGAGGGAGCCTTGTTGTTGGAGAAGATTTTAAGTTTGTAAGGTAAAACAGTGTTTCTGACACTATTAGTGAATCCAATTACCAGATATATAAAATTCGTCTTTGAGTTTTGGTTTGGATTTTTTTTTTTTGTCTTGATGAATAGTAGACAGAATGTGTGTCAAATTTATTTATGAAGTGAAGTTACCATGGTAGAAAAACAAAGCTAAAAACTTTGTATAATATAAAAGAAGTATTAAAAAAAATTATATGGTGATGGACAGGGAAGCCTGGCATGCTGCAGTTGATGGGGCCACAAAGAGTTGGATACCACTGAGTGACTGAACTGAACTGACTGATAAGAAATTTTGAATTAATTAATGACTTTTTAATTTTATAAAATAGAATTCTTTTGAGTTAACATTTGAATGCAGAGTTCCAAACAATAGCAAGGAGAGATAAGAAAGCCTTCCTCAGTGATCAATGCAAGGAAATAGAGGAAAACAATAGAATAGGAAACACTAGAGATCTCTTCAGGAAAATTAGAGATGTGAAGGGAAAATTTCATGCAAAGACGGGCTCAATGAAGGACATAAATGGTATGGACCTAAGAGAAACAGAAGATACTAAGAAGAGGTGGCAAGAACACACAGAAAAACTATGCAAAAAAGATCTTTGTGACCCAGATAACCATGATGGTGTGATCACTCACCTAGGGCCAGACATCCAGGAATTCGAAGTCAGGTGGGCCTTAGGAAGCATCACTACAAACAAAGCTAGTGGAAGTGTTGGAATTAGAGTTGAGCTATTTCAAACCCTGAAAGATGGTGCTGTCAAAGTGCTGCACTCAATATGCCAGCAAATTTGGAAAGCTCAGCAGTGGCCACAGGACTGGAAAAGGTCAGTTTTCATTCCAATCCCAAAGAAAGAAAATAGTAAAGAATGTTCAAATTACCACACAATTGCACTCATCTCACATGCTAGTAAATTAATGCCCATAATTCTCCCAAGCCAGGCTTCAACAGTACATGAACTGTGAACTTCATATGTTCAAGCTGGTTTTAGAAAAGGCAGAGGAACCAGAGATCAAATATCCAACATCCATTGGATCATCAAAAAAGCAAAAGAGTTCCAGAAAAGCATCCACTTCTGTTTTATTGACTATGTCAAAGCCTTTGACTGTGTGGATCACAATAAACTGTGGAAAATTCTGAAAGAGATGGGAATACCAGACCACCTGACCTGCCTTGTGAGAAACCTGTATGCAGGTCAGGAAGCAACAGTTAGAACTGGACATGGAACAACAGACTGGCTCAAATAGGAAAAGGAGTTTGTCAAGGCTGCTTATTGTCACCCTGCTTATTTAACTTATATGCAAAGTACATCCTGAGAAATGCTAGGCTGGAAGAAGCACAAGCTGGAATCAAGATTGCCAGGAGAAATAATATCCTCAGATATGCAGATGAGACCACACTAATGGCAGAAAGTGAAGAAGAACTTAGAAGCCTCTTGATGAAAGTGAAAGAGGAGAGTGAAAATGTTGGCTTAAAGCTCAACATTCAGAAAACGAAGATCATGTCATCTGGTCCCATCATTTCATGGCAAATAGAAGTGGAAACAGTGGAAGCAGTGTCAGACTTTATTTTTGGGGGCTCCAAAATCACTGCAAATGGTGACTGCAGCCATGAAATTAAAAGACGCTTACTCTTTGGAAGGAAAGTTAATGACCAACCTAGATAGCATATTGAAAAGCAGAGAGATTACTTTGCCAACAAACATCCATCATGGTTTTTCCAGTAGTCATGTATGGATGTGAGAGTTGGACTATAAAGAAATCTGATCACCAAAGAAGTGATGATTTTGAACTGCGGTGTTGAGGAAGATGTTTAAGAGTCCTTTGGTCTGCAAGGAGATCCAACCAGTCCATCCTAAAGGAGATCAGTCCTGAGTGTTCGTTGGAAGGACTGATGTTGAAGCTGAAATTCCAATACTTTGGCCACCTGATGTGAAGAACTGACTCGTCTGAAAAGACCCTGATGCTGGGAAAGATTAAAGGCAGGAAGAGAATGGGATGACATAGGATGAGATGGTTGGATGGCATCACTGACTCAACAGATATGAGTTTGGATGGACTTCAGGAGTTAATGATGGACAGGGAGGCCTGGCATGATGCAGTCCATGGAGTCACAAAGAGTTGGACATGACTGAGCGACTGAACTGAGCTGAGTTAATATTAATTAAAATTCCTGTTTTGTTGGAAAACCATAGGTAAAGAAACTGATATGAATCTGACCCCTATTGTCACATCAGGAGAAAAGACGATGGAGTTAACTGAACTGTTAGTGTGACAGTCATGGATTGTGTAATGCATTTTGTTTTCAAAGATACTCGGAAATGTCACCCCATTTTTTTCTGATGTTAAATTAGGTCCTGGAGAGTTAGAGGTGATCAGTCGTAACAAAATTACTCTGTGCATGAATGCCGCCATAGCAACTTTTCCCAGGCAAATCCATCCTGAGCGTGAATGCCTAAACTCTGATAATATTCTTCCCTGGAAGCAAGAGAATGGAATGGACTTCATGTTACAATTTGACCATCTTTCTTTCCCCCAAAGTTCCAGAAAGAGGGAACTATCTTAATATTCTGGTTTGAGTTACAGGTATATTAATGTATATGTCTTTCTTTGTGTTTGTATTTGGTGGGTTTGCCCATAATATTAATTTCTCTACTCAAAGTAATTGAGTAATTTCTCTTTTTACTGGCTGTATTATTCTAATGTACAATATTATGCTCTGCAACTTAAGTTTTCCAAGTATCCTGTGGCCACATAGATTTTTCAGGAATATCAATGTTAGATAAACATAGACACAACCCAGTGTCTGTATTTTCTTAACCATTTTCATCAGGGAAGAAGAGACTTCTTTCTGTGAGATAGGTATAGAAATGGAAATTTTAGTACTAAAAGGATGAATAATGGTACTTTATTCCTTCCCAACCATCTCAATCTTTCTCACTCACTTTTACAATCTCCTTGGTCTCCTGACTATGTCCCAATAGTTGTAGCTTCTGTGAGGCTCCATTGATCACCCTGGTCCCTCAAGTTCTTTCCAACTTCAAAATGTCATTGTTTCTTCACTTTTCTCCCCCTCCTTTCCCCATGAAATCCAAGTCCTTACTCACGAATTAGGATGAACAATTTTATGTTGATGAAGTTAGCTCAGGGTTAATTCAATAAAGAACTCCTAGTTTCTCTGCTATTCTTACATGGCTAAATGTTGTTTAGGAACATGTTCTTACACACAGATTTGTGATACATTTGTCTAGTCAAGGCTATGGTTTTTCCTGTGGTCATGTATGGATGTGAGAGTTGGACTGTAAAGAAGGCTGAGCACCAAAGAATTGATGCTTTTGAAGTTGGAGAAGACTCTTGAGAGCCCCTTGGACTGCAAGAAGATCCAACCAGTCCATTCTGAAGGAGATCAGCCCTGGGATTTCTTTGGAAGGAAAGCTGCTAAAGCTGAAACTCCAGTACTTTAGCCACCTCATGCGAAGAGTTGACTCATTGGAAAAGTCTCTGATGCTGGGAGGGATTGGGGGCAGGAGGAGAAGGGGACAACAGAGGATGAGATGGCTGGATGGCATCATGGACTCAATGGGCGTGACTCTGAGTGAACTCCGGGAGATGGTGATGGACAGGGAGGCCTGCTGTGCTGCGATTCATGGGGTCGCAAGAGTCGGACACGACTGAGCGACTGAACTGAACTGAACTGAACCAATCAAAACTATATCCATATTTATTTTTATTGACTATTTATTACTGTTTTTCAGACTTGATGAATACAAAGATACTACATTTATAACTTAGGTGTTCATTTAATCAATAATATTTTTTAGACATTTACTTTGTTGAGGTCATTCAGCTAAGTATTGGGTGTGATTACAACAGATGAAAACAAATGAAAGTATTTATTACCCTTTGGGAATGAATGATTAGTACTAATAATGAAGAAATACATGTTAATGTTATATTGTTACTCATTTATTTAGATATTTATATGTCTGTTTCCCTCCTTCCACTAAACTCTATGCACCTCTTTCTAGTATCATTTCTACCCAAGAATTTAATACAATACTTGGCAAATACCAAACCAGTGCTTGTTGAAAGTACGTCTGAGTTGATTACTACCACTTTACATGTGTATTAAAAATCACCTGAAATAGCACATCCTCAAATAAAGGAGTATTTGACATTCAGATACACTTGTGCACTTCCTTTTTCACTCTCTTCAGTATAAAAAATGTAAACACAAATATATAGCTAAATATAACATGTAAATACATGTGCATAAAAATATATACATATACATTTATAAAGTGATTTACTATTCTAAACCCAGAATCTATACTTGAGAGAAGAATTATACTAATTGCCCTTGCAAAAATCAAGAAGAGTATTTACTCAAGTAATCTAAAGATATTTAAATACAGATTCTGAGAATTATAAAATTGGTATTCCCCTAGGATATGCCTAAAAGTGAAGTGGAAATAAATTTTTGCTGCCACATGTAGGCTGAGTGATAGTTACTAATGCTGTTGCTCTTATCAATCTTTGAAAGAAAATATTCCCATAAATATGTATCTATATAGTTCATCTTTACTGAAAAGACTATAAACATAGAAAACATATCATGGAATTAACAAGCACTGAATATCTAACATCTTTGATAAATAGTTTCTACTATAACTATTCAAAGCATCCAATAGAAATTAAACATTCTTGTATAGAGTTTAGTTACAGTTTTACTTATTTTGAACATTGATGCTAACTTTTCATTTTATGCCCCAGAAAATTATAAAACACACTGTAAATAATATAGTTGGAACAAATATAAAATTGTTTATTCCAGTCTGCCAAAAATGAATCCTCTTTATCATACTCCTGCTGTGTTTATACAGCTTCTGCTTTAATACTTAGAGTTGTTGCCACAAAAACTTCTATTTTTAAATTTCTCTAATTTATGTTAATTTTTCAAATTAAGCTAAAATATTCCTCATATAATTGTCACCAGTCCTTCCCATTCACCCAGAGATTAAGTTGAAACTCACTTTCTCGAAACAATTATAACATTCTCCATGAATCTCCTATTTTCCAAACTGAGATTTTTTTTTGTTCTTCCAAATATATCTTATGATGTAAGATCTTATATATCTTATGATTAGCACTGCTATTTTTAGTTGCTCTAGTCTCAGTAATAAATGTCATGAAAATTATTTAATATTTCCAAGAATAAAAATAAAAGCAATTCCAACACTATTTACTGCTAAAGAAAGGGCAAATATCAACCACAATAATTAGACTGTTATTTCCAAGATGGTGCTTTTTTGTAGTACTTATGAGTTTTGTAAGAGCTTATAAAATATTATTACAGAAAAAATTTAATATCACTTAGATAAGACATATTAATAAAATATGGTTCACAGAGGAGGAAGATAATTTAAGATTGTTAGCAAAGAGAAATATGTTAGCAACCACTAGAGAATATTTTTCCTTGGGAGTTAAATTACTGAAAAAGTTTTACATCTTCACCACAAATGGGGCTGCAACATACAGGATGAGACAAGTCTGTAATCAAGAAATGCATTTTTGTGTGTATGTGAAGTAGAAATTTGGAAAGCTCAGCAGTGGCCACAGGACTGGAAAAGGTCAGTTTTCATTCCAGTCCCAAAGAAAGGCAATGCCAAAGAATGCTCAAACTACCACACAATTGCACTCATCTCACATGCTAGTAAAGTAATGATCAAACTTCTCCAAGCCAGGTTTCAGCAATACGAGAACCGTGAAATTCCAGATGTTCAAGCTGGTTTTAGAAAAGGCAGAGGAACCAGAGATCAAATTGCCAACATCCGCTGAATCATGGAAAAAGCAAGAGAGTTCCAGAGAAACATCTATTTCTGCTTTATTTACTATGCTAAAGCCTTTGACTGTGTGGATCACAATAAACTGTGGAAAAGTCTGAAAGAGATGGGAATACCAGACCACCTGACCTGTCTCTTGAGAAATCTGAATGCAGGTCAGGAAGCAACAGTTAGAACTGGACATGGAACAACAGACTGGTTCCAAACAGGAAAAGGAGTATGTCAAGGCTGTATATTGTTACCCTGCTTATTTAACTTATATACAGAGTACATCATGAGAAACACTGGACTGTAAGAAGCACAAGCTGGAATCAAGATTGCCAGGAGAAATATCAATAACCTCATGTATGCAGATGACACCACCCTTATGGCAGAAAGTGAAGAGGAACTAAAAAGCCTCTTGATGAAAGTGAAAGAGGAGAGTGAAAATGTTGGCTTACAGCTCAACATTCATAAAACCAAGATCATTGCATCTGGTCCCTCACTTCATGGGAAATAGATGGGGAAACAGTGGAAACAGTGTCAGATTTTATTTTGGGGGGCTCCAAAATCACTGCAGATGGTGATTGCAGCCATGAAATTAAAAGATGTTTACTCCTTGGAGAAAGTTATGACCAACCTAGATAGCATATTGAAAAGCAGAGACATTACTTTGCCAATAAACATCCATCTAGTCAAGGCTATGGTTTTTCCAGTGGTCATGTATGGATGTGAGAGTTGGACTATGAAGGTTGAGCACCGAAGAACTGGTGCTTTTGAACTGTGGTGTTGGAGAAGATTATTGAGAGTCCCTTGGACTGCAAGGAGATCCAACCAGTCCATTCTAAAGATCAGTCCTGAGTGTTCTTTGGAAGGAATGATTCTAAAGCTGAAACTCCAATACTTTGGCCACCTGATGCAGAGAGTTGACTCATTGGAAAAGATCCTGATGCTGAGAGGGATTGGGGGCAGGAGGAGAAGGGGATGGCAGAGGATGAGATGGCTGGATGGCATCACCGACTCGATGAACATAAATCTGAGTGAACTCCGGGAGTTGGTGAAGGACAGGGAGGCCTGGCGTGCTACAGTTTATGGGATCGCAAAGAGTCGGACACGACTGAGCGACTGAACTGAACTGAACTGAAGTAGCAGTAAACACCATTCAAAACAAACACTCTTAATGGCTTTAAAAGATTTAAATATCAAAAAAACAAACAAAAAAATAACTACAAATAATTCATAAAGGAAGAGAAAATAAATTTTGGTTTACTAGGAAAAAACTAAGAGATTGTAATGATTTCATAGACAAATTATATCATTGAAAGAATAGGTGGAGAGTTGCTGACAAGATTTTTAAATGCACATGACATGAAAAATTCAATAAAAAATTCCAGTTCGGTAAAAGTTTGTCACAGCTTAGAATGACTGGCAATAGAAAACTGTGTATCTAAGTCTTTGAACGACCAAATTCCCCTGTGCTGTAAGAAGGGCTGAATATTCACTCTGGCCTAATTTTCATTTTATATCTGGAGTGGGGATGTGGCTAATGTTGGTAAGACTGAAACTAAGAAAATAGCGAGCAAAACACACTGGGCTAGAAGAGAATGAGGTAGACAGAGGGTGGAGCTGTTAGAGACTACTGGTATCTTCAGGGCATGGGTCAGCCTTCACTGGCTCAGCAGCGTGGAGGAAGACTTGAGTCAAGTAGGCAGAGGGCAGAGGATTAAAGCCTACTGAGATAAGAGTAGGTGAATAGGTGGGTAAATTGATGGGTGTCTCTGTCAAAGCCCATTGACTAACGCTGGCTAAAATCTGAAGGAGAGCTGCCAGAAGAACCAGGAACAGAGTGGACACATTCACCCCACAACCTGTGCAGAAACAGCCTTCAGAAGGACATTTTGGCAGCATCTGAGTAAAAAGTTGGCTCACTAATGAAGCCAAGAATAAAACTGACTAGAGTCAGGCTGTCAAGATTTGTAACCCCATGACCCTAGGCAATTATAATTTAAACTCTCTGTGCCTCACCATTGTTATCTTTAAATGGAGCTAACAATAGTATCTACCACATGCTATTTTGTAAAAATTAAATGGGATAATTCATATAACATGCTATGGTAAAACATGACTCATGGTAAGCACTCGGTAGGGGCTTCCCTGGTATATCAGATGGTAAAGACTCTGCCTGCAATGCAGGACACCTGGACTCGATCTCAGAGTTGGGAAGATTCCCTGCAGAAGGGAACTGCGACCCACTCCAGTATTCTTGCCTAGAAAATCTCATGAACAGAGGAGCTTTTGGGCTATAGTCCAAGGGATCACAGAGAGTCAGACAGGATTGAGCGACTAACATACATTCAATAATTGTTGATTTCCATTATTGTATCAGATAACTTTGCATTCATAGTCATGATTTTCTTTTCACAAATGGAAAAAGTAAGTCCCAGAAAATTTATATAGATGATTATCATTAAACTTACATGACCACAGAAACAACCTGTTTTCTCAGATTGACATAATAGTATTCCAGGTATGGTTTTTGTATTTCCAGAATTTAGCCATTCTTCTTCAAAATCACTCTTTCCTTTCATCCTTTTTCCTTTTGAATCATCTCTGAAATTTTTCTCAGTAGTAGCCTTCTTATGGTTATCTAAAACTAGCCTGCCTCCAGAAATTTCTCATTGCAAGGAAAAAATACTGTAACCATGTATGGTGATGGATGGTAACTAGATTTATTCTAGTGCTGACTCCTCAGTGAATATATACAGATTTCTAATCATTATATTGTACACTTGAAACTAATACATGTCAATTATATCTCAATAAAAATAAACATAAATAAACAAGCAAATAAATAAGTAAAACCAGCTTGGACTCCAGGTAAAAATAAACTTGCATCTCTTCTGGGAGCAGAACAGCTTAAGAGAATTTCAGCTATGTCAGTATGAAAATTCCAGAGGGTCAAGGAGATCCCTGAGGGCTTTATTAGCTCAAAGTCCCTGTCCATCAAAGTGGCACATCTTCCCAGAATCCCTCCAAACCTCACTCATGGCCTGGTGATGCATTTGTCTCCAGTGTCTCTTTGACACCCTATTAGGAACTTACACAATATAGTCTGGAAGATTGTTTAATTAGTTAGCTGACGAGAAGAGATGTGTTAGCAAAATATAAGGAGAAGGTAAATTAAGAAATAACAGGAATACCGACACAGAGAATGCTGACTGGATGTTCTAAATGGCTACAAAAAATACAAATTATTGTGATGAAGGAATACAGTACATGATGAAGGAAACAATATTGCTTGACACTTTGTTTTTATCGGCTTTGAAATCCTTTTAATGCCTTTTAAGTTTGATTGATTATTGTTTTAAAAAATTAGAGATGCACAGCATAGAGATTATTTTCAACGATAGTGTTTCATAAATTTCAAAGTTGCTAAGAGAATAGATCTTAACTGCTGTCACCATAAAAAGAAAAGGTAATCATGTTATGTGATAGAGGTATTAGCTAGACAAAGGTGGTGATCATAATGCAATATACAAGTGTATCAAATCAACATGTTGTATATTGTAAATTCACACAATGTTATGTATCAGTTAGATCTTGTTACCAAACCCAGTGTTGGTCTTCTGCTGCACAGCAGGTCAGTAAGTCAAGTGACAAGGTGTTGAGGCAAGGAAAATGACTTTATTAAAGAAAGCTAAGCCAGCTAAATGAGAAGATGGTAGACTAGTGTCTTTAAGAATCATCTTAACATCTTGTTGCAGATAAAGTTTGGCTTTTAAAGGCAGTGTGAGGGCGGGGTTTTTTTTAAGGGTACATGGATCATTGAAAAAGCAAGAGAGTTCCAGAAAAACATTTCTTTCTGCTTTATTGACTAGGCCAAAGTCTTTGACTGTGTGGATGACAATAAACTGTGGAAAATTCTGAAAGATATGGGAATACCAGACCACCTGACCTGCCTTCTGAGAAATCTGTATGCAGGTCAGGAAGCAACCGTTAGAACTGGACATGAAACAACAGACTGGTTCCAAATAGGAAAAGGAGTATGTTAAGGCTGTATATTGTCACCCTGCTTATTTAACTTATATACAGAGTACATCATGAGAAACACTGGGCTGGAAGAAGCACAAGCTGGAATCAAGATTGCTGGGAGAAATATCAATAACCTCAGATATGCAGATGATACCACCCTTATGGCAGAAAGTGAAGAGGAACTAAAAAGCCTCTTGACGCAAGTGAAAGAGGAGAGTGAAAAAGTTGGCTTAAAGCTCAACATTCAGAAAACAAAGATCATGGCATCTAGTCCCATCACTTCATGGGAAATAGATGGGGAAATAGTGGAAACAGTGTCAGACTTTATTTTTGAGGGCTCCAAAATCACTGCAGATGGTGATTGCAGCCATGAAATTAAAAGACGCTTACTCCTTGGAAGAAAAGTTATGACCAACCTAGACAGCATATTGAAAAGAAGAGACATTACTTTGCCAACCAAGGTCCGTCAAGTCAAGGCTATGGTTTTTCCAGTGGTCATGTATGGATGTGAGGGTTGGACTGTGAAGAAAGCTGAGTGCTGAAGAATTGATGGTTTTGAACTGTGGTGTTGGAGAAGACTCTTGAAGTCCCTTGGACTGCAAGGAGATCCAACCAGTCCATTCTAAAGGAGATCAGCCCTGGGATTTCTTTGGAGGGAATGATGCTGAAGCTGAAACTCCAGTACTTTAGCCACCTCATGTGAAGAGTTGACTCATTGAAAAAGTCTCTGATGCTGGGAGGGATTAGGGGCAGGAGGAGAAAGGGACGACAGAGGATGAGATGGCTGGATGGCATCACTGACTCGATGGACGTGAGTCTGAGTGAACTCCAGGAGTTGGTGATGGACAGGGAGGCCTGGCATGCTGCAATTCATGGGGTCACAAAGAGTTGGACACGACTGAGTGACTGAACTGAACTGAGCTGATCATTGCTTGCATGCACAGTTCTCAGATTAGTTAGCATCAAGATGAAGTTTCTAGAATCACAAATCTTATGGTTTCAACTGGGTCTGTTTTCTGCGTATTTGAGGTCAGTAGTTTCCACCTGGAGGCAGGTCTGCTTCCTGCAAAAATAAGTTAGGAATGTATGTCAGGCTTTGATCTATATCTTTCAGGGAACTGGGAGCTGGTGACTTCTCTGTGGCTGGTTTAGTCTAAATTGTTGCCAACAGCTATTGTCGGTTTCTACATCTTCACATTTCTAATTATTAACTCTTGACTCAGCCTTTTAAGACTCAGGGGAGACCTGGGAGACTATTAATAAAATAAAAGCCTTTGACTTCAAAGGACAGGGACTCAGGGGCTTATATAACATTTCAATCTCAATTAAAAATAAAAGACACAAGTATGTTTACAGAAACATAAAAAACTACATTTAAACTTAATGTAATTTATACAATAGAAAGAAATGAGTTTGGAGATCAGAGAGACATAGATTAAAATCATCACTTTCTTGTATTTCAATTACTTGGCAACTTACTTATAGTTTCTGTATCTGATGTCCAGATCTAAAACAATGGTAAATGTAGCTCCCTTTTAGGACTGTTGTCAGAAATGAATAGGCAAAATATGTAAAATTGATAATAATACTATATTTTTTAAAAATAGGAATTGGTTGAGCACTTATTCTATACTCATTTTATGTAAAAATATATACTGTCTAGAATATAGATGATGTACAAGAGACAGTTGCTCTTATTAGTTAAATACTAAACATTTTTATGAGTAATTTTAGGGAAAATCATAATTCAGATAACATACCAGTTCCACCTCTTGCATATGTAACAACTCTAAAGTACTTAGTACCTTAATTCAGGCCCTCATCAGTAAGCATTCAGTTGACGCTGTGACTGGCTCAGGTCTCTGTCCCTTTAGTTTCTTGTTCTTCTCATTCTTTACTTCTGGTGGAGCTGGGCCTTTAAGAATGAAAATATTTTATGTTACTTTAAAAATATTATGACATAAAAACTCAACATCAGCATGAAAAAAGGGGGGTTTGTTGTTGCTGTATATGCCCTCTTCTTGAAGAATATCAGGATCTAGGGTCGATAGGTTTTCCTGCCCTAGACCATAAGAAATGATGCCTTATATACCAGTACATCTGAGGAAATAGAAAGGATGAGATATGGTATGAGAAGGAAACATAAATGAAAAAGGACTTCTGATTTCCCATCTGAGACTGACTGTATGTGTCTGAAGGTGATCATGATTAGCTGTAAACAAGGCTGAGTCTTTCCTAGTTAACGTCCTGGACTTGCACACAGTGGAACACTGTAAGATACAATGGCCAATTTGTCAATGTGGTGTCTCTCCCTTGGGATTGGTGAACCCTGGTGTGGTAACTGAGTATCCTGAATCAAATTACAGTTTTTAGAAACTGTTAGAAAAAATTGTGCATAGGATTAGTTGTAGACATAACCTGAGAAGACATAATTCTATGACCCTCTTTAGGAGAGAGGATTCGAAGGAGACAGATATCTTAGCCCTGAGACAGCTGTAGGATGAGTTAGACAGTGATCTTAGCTCGAGGACAGCTGTCAAAGTGTAGGTTTTAGAAAGAGATTTTCTATCTAAAAAGCCAGCCAAGACTATGACTTTTTATAAAAGTTTATTAGGATGATGCATGCAGAGAATTTTCTGCATAAAATATTAGGAAAGGAAGCCAGTGATGAAGAATGCCAAGACTCCACTAAAGACATTTCAGCATCTCATTCCTATAGAAAGAAACGGCATGTAGACCGAGGTAGACTTAATGAAAGGATCCTAGTCAATTGTGGATTGTGTGCTGCTCAGCAAGGAACCATTCAGTCTTAGAAAGGAAATAGAAGAAGTAACCCAGACTCTCTTCAGTGTTCTCAGATTGCAGAAGTCCAAGGCACATAGTAGCAGGTGTTTGACTTCAGAGGCCAAAATGAAATGTTCCAGACACTGAATAACAAGAAGATTATGGAGACTTTAGAGACTTTCTCTCAGATTGTCATATTCAAGTTAAAGTACTCTAGAGTATATGTATATATATATTTTTTTAAATATATTTTTGATGGAGTCAAAATGACCCAAATATATTCTAAACCCAAGTTGTTTTCAATATTTTTGTGTCTAAAGCTAATTTGATAAGGACTTTGGAAACAAAGGGGGCTAAGGTAACCCACTGAAACTTGTAAGGCAGAGAATAGACAAAAGAAGGAGGGACTGATGGCTGTATACCAGATAGCTTCCAGTCTTACTGATTGCACTTAGGTGCAGCACTACTTGGCTAGTGGAGATGGAGAGGTGACACTGAGTGCAGTATGAGGATGCAGAAATATACCAGTGATCTTCCTCCAAAGTCATGAGAATTGTGCTTCATACATGACAGAAACTATCCATAACTCATTCAATTACTTGCTTAATGTCAAGATCTGTGAAGACTTTTGATATCTCCCCTGCTTTTTACTGCTAGATTAGTATTCTGTTTTCATGGATGCTGAGAAAAGATATGAATCAGGCACAAAGAACTTAATCTCTGAGAGCAACAGCAGCAGCCAGCATATAATCATTTCTCCTATCAGTTCCCTAAGAGCAATTCCCAAAGAGTCCTATGAAGAGACTAAGGTGACCCCTTAATATTAAGTAGGTTGCATTAAAGGAACTTGGACTTGGGAACAGAGATATTTTATAAGCTATACCAAGAATGCCTGGTGTTTGTTTTGGAGAGACATCAACTCTATCTTCCAAGGCAGTTAGTTCACTATATAAACATCCTAGAAAGGACAGTCTGGAGAAATGGCAGTAGTACCTCTTCTTGTAATTTATGCAGAAACACAAAAGATGTGTGAAGAGTTGTTTCCCGTCAAACAGAGTTTGAGTCCCTTGAGTTCCTTTTGGCCATGCTACTTCTTAGAGGATACATTAACCAGTCCAGCCTCTTGATGACATTAGGGGAAAGAAAAGACCATATGGTCAAGCATGGACAGCATAGAATGCAACAACTCATAATAAGTCTATATAACCTGGCTTGATCCTGATCATTACCTAGGAAGTGACCAAATGAGATAATAACTTGCTGGGGACAGCCACATGCATTCAATGATTAAACTCTTTGACTACAAGGTATAGACCAACAGTGGCAGAGGAAGGTACAGTCAGAATCATTTTGAGTTGATTTTTGAGGATGTTCTAATCCTCCATGATGTCTATAGATGGTGCAGGGCATGGAACATTAATTGAGTAACTTGATTATCAGTTTGCTGTTGAGTGGATTTTGCAATAAAGGTTTTCCATTATCAGACTGTTTAAGTATTCCTGGATCAAGAAGCCAAAATTACAGTAGTTTAGCTTCAAAGATCACAGTGGTACAGACTGAACTTGAACAGCAGAACTGTAACCTGAATATGTGTTAGTGGTGGTGAACCTGTACTGATTGATCCAAGAGAGGGTAACACCAGTGGAGGCTGGGAGTGGGCAGGAATCAATGTAATGTGACATTTCTCCACTGTAGAAACACAGTCATGAAACATGGGACACAATGATGGACTCAGAGAGCAGTGACAGTCAAGTGCTGAACATTCATTTATCAGCTTTATTGCTCTCAAACTCTTGAGTGAATGACTCTTAACATGGGCATTTATATTAGGGACCCAGATGTTTCGATAAGGAGCAGCTATTTATATCCATAACTGTTGTATACTTGCTAAGTGGTTTCCAACTCTTTGTGACCCCATGTTTTTAGCATGCCAGGTTCCTCAGTTCATGGGATTTCCCAGGCAAGAATACTGGAGTGGGTTGTCATTTCCTTCTCAAGGAGATCTTCCTGACCCAAGGATCAAACTGCTTCTCCTGCATTGGCAGGTGGATTCTTTGCCACTGAGCCACCATGTCCATAATACAGTACCCCAAAGAGGATTGTTTTTAATTTACCAATTTGTAAAAATGTATGAACACCCAACACATAAATTCCTAGTATAAACTCAGTTGTAAAATCAATGAACCAGTGCTTTGCTTTGTCCCAAAGGACTCACCTACCCACAAGGTCCATTTAGCTTCTCTTGCCCACTGTGAACTGTGCCCAACCCCATTATTTGGATTTGAGCACCCTCTTCCTTCCAAGAGCTTAGGTAGGATTGCGACTTGAACATCAGTGTCCAATAACATCATTGAATTTTGATTCTTTCCCTTCCCTGAAATAGCCCATCATGCTTGACACTGGTTTCCCTTTGGGGACCAGGAAACTTTGGCAAATCAATAATTATCTTTCTCATTGAAATGCCTGAGGTGGAAGTAAACATGGAGCAAATGATTAGGCAATGTACACAAGGAAAACTGCTCCTTATCTTTAAAATTAGACTCACCTTTATCATCAGGTTTAAGTGGTACGATTTTCGCTTTAAATAAATTAATTCCAATATTTTCAGCCTGCTCAAAAGTCTTTACCTATCAAGTGTTCTATTCCTAATAACTGGCACAAACTTGTTTAGCTTTGGGGAATACATTCAGTGGCCACAGTCAACGAATTTGCCTTTGGGGCTGTTGGGTTAGTGTACTTTAGCCAAGCTGGGCTTGACTCATAGAGCAGCAACTTTTTTAAAGCAGTTCGCCTTAATATGAGGCGTTTCCTGCTCCATTGTCATCAGATGAAAGTTTCATCTTGTTTTAATATAGGGGCTGGGAAATTTTTCCATAATGGTAGGGGTTATTTTGGGAATTACAAAACTTTCTTTGGGTTGGTAATTTATTTCCCCCATGGGTCACTTTGCTCAAATCCAATCAGGACAGTAATAGCATAAATACTAGTCACTTACTCATCTGTACATTTCCACGACAGTACTTCTATCTCAGGAAAATCTCCCTAAGTGGACCAAAGCTGTTTACTACCTATAATAGTTAGCACCCACTGAAAAACAACTCAATAGATAACTGGAGATCTTTTCCTTTTGTCTTCAAATGATTCTAAAGTTGACATGATAGACCATGGAACCCCATAGAAGCACCTGAGCCAGGAGATGACACAGCTACTGCTGTTTTCTTTTTTCTTTTTCCCACAAGTCTTTCATACTCTATCCCAGCATCATCTACCATAAGAACTAACCAAAGTTGTATTTACTTGTCTTGTTAATGCCTACAGTGGTCATAAATTTCCTGCTTTTCACCTTCAGTGAAGGTACAAGTGTCTGCAATGACTGTCTGAAAGTGTTACACAGTCTGCCTGTCCCGGATTAATCTTAGTTGTTTCAATGGGATGGACCTGAGACCAGAATAGTGAGAAAATTGCCTCCCCCTGAGGAGAGTTAAAGGCCTTGATGCTGGGAAAGACTGAGGGCAGGAGGTCACAGAGGATGAGATGGCTGGATGGCATCACTGACTCAATGGACATGAGTTTGAGCAAACTCTGGGTGATAGTGAAGGACACAAAAGCTTGGCATGTGGCAGTTCATGGGATCTCAAAGAGTCGGACGTAAACTTAATGACTGAACAACAACAACCAGGGTGCCATTTGGGCAGCTAACTTTGTATCTATTCCCCCAGTCTTACCCTGAGACCACCTGGCCAATTTCTCCTGATTAACAAGCAATAAACTGAGGAGCAATTTTTTGGCCGCATAGATGACATTAATATTATTTGGTTTATATTTTTGCTACAGATAAATCCCATTTAGCTACCTGTGTGGCCATTAGCCTTCCTTTCCAGAGATCTGTGTCTTTGTTAGGATCCCATTATTGCTACAAAAACTGTCAAGATCTGTGAAGGTCTGAGATTTTACCCTACCTGTAATCAAAGAAATTAGCTTACCACAGTTTTATGGATGCTCTGGGTTAGAGACAAAGACTTCTTTCCTCACAATGACAGCAGTAGCCAGCATATTAACATTTGCTTGTTAGTTTCCCCAAGCCCAAATTCCCACAGTTTGGTGTATGAACATCCAAGTGACTCCTGAACCCACAGTGGGTTGTATAAGAGAAGAGTAACCCAGTACTTACAAAATCTGAATCATTTATAATGGGCAGGAAGTACGCCTGCTCTGTGCTCCAAAGAAAGTATCTATATCTTCTAAGTCTTTGAATAAACCTGCACTTTGTTTCATAGAGAAACACAATATTTTCCAAGGCCATTTGCTATTTAAGCATTGTTTAAACCACAGTTCAAGACAAAGGCACTCAGTGCCTCTACTTATGGTCTTCCCAGGTGTTGCAGTGGAAAGACTCCACCTGCCAATGCAGGAGATGCAAGAGACGCAGGTTTGAGCCCTGGGTTGGGAAGATCCCTTGACAAGGAAATGGAAAACTACTCTAGTATTCTTGCTTGGTAAATTCCATGAACAGAGGAGCCTGACAAGTTATGGTCCATGGCGTCACAAAGAGTTGGACACGACTGAGCAACTGAGCACACAGGCATACCTCTATTTACAAGATGTGTAGAAGTGTAAATGATTTGTAAAGAACTAATAGAAGTGTTGAGAACCCCATTGCATGGGAGCCCTTATTTAAGGCATTGAGAATATGGTGGTGACTCATTTAGACACAATTTTTGCTTTTGTGGAATTTCCACTTTAAAGATGTTGGTAGTGGTGGTGGTATAGCTTGTGTGTGAGTGTTGAGGATAGTGACCAATGATAAAAAATAACGAATGAGTCTGTATTTATATATGTGGCAATGGGATTGATAAGGAGGGTTTCACATAGCAAGTAGTTAAACAGAACAGTTCCTAAGCCTATAATTGACTAGTACCTCCTGCAGTTGGACATAACAGCAAACATCAGAAGATGCAGTTACACACCAAGATAAGATACCAGGAACTGCAATCAGAAGAAAAGATTTTTCTTTAAAGATAGAGTTATCAAACTATAGGAAAAAGACTTTATATATAGAACATCTTTTCAGGTATTTGGAATTTGTCATTTGTAGCCAGAACATGGGTCCATGCAGAAAAGTTGTTGCTTCATAAGTAATTACACAACCTGAACTGGTATCAACCTGTTCACATTCTTTCATAAGGCTCACCTTCAGAGAAGAGCATGAATGAGGAGAAGTCATTAACACCTAGAGGATCAATTCCCAGTAACCCAGTCTTAAACCACTTTCTCTTCTGCACTGACTCCTGTGGATCGTAATGCAGAAACTTTGGAAGGTTAAGCCTGTAGAACCTGGGACACCATTTTCTAGATAGGAATTTGGCTGACTAATGCTAACAGCAGCAGTGTAGACAAGTAGAGGCTAAAATGATGAGATGAGCAGAACATATTTCTGTCCAAAGTAGACAAGAGATCCCCAGCTGGCTGTCAGGAAATCATCTCTGTATGAATAACCAGTAATGAGATGAACATCTTCATGAAAAATATTAGATCTTCCCTGGTTACAGGAATAAGGCAGGAGTCCCCAATCCTTCTCTATTCATCAAGGTTAGAGCCAATAAATGGAGAAGGCAATGGCACCCCACTCCAGTACTCTTGCTTGGAAAATCCCATGGATGGAGGAGCTTGATAGGCTGCAGTCCATGGTGTCGCTAAGAGTTAGACATGACCGAGCGACTTCACTTTCACTTTTCACTTTCATGCATTGGAGAAGGAAATGGCAACCCACTCCAGTGTTCTTGCCTGGAGAATCCCAGGGATGGGGGAGCCTGGTGGGCTGCTGTCTATGGGGTCACACAGAGTCGGACACGACTGAAGTGACTTAGCAGCATCAGCAGCAGAGCCAATACAGTTCTCTTACAGTAGTACATAGGTTCACCAAGAAAAGGATAGCTGGCCAAGAACGGCATCTCAGACTTCTTCACTCCCTTAGTTCTTCCTTGCCTACCCTTGGTAGGGTTGAAGAGATTTGGGCATAATAGTACAATGGATTTGTGTTATGAAAGGTGATAATACATGGTGATAGATGCGTCTGATCGCTAACTGAAAAAACTGAGAATACAAGGTGAGCAGCTTTCTTAGCTTTGGCAACAGGGATTAAACAGAAAGATGAAGTTGGAGCTCTGGAGCAAGGAGAAAGGGTACAAGTAAAGTAGGTAGGACAAAGTGACAAAATGCAGAACCTTTGGGCAGCCATCTGAGGGCAGTCAGATCGGAACTTTAAAACAAATGCTTTTCAACATCAGTTGTATGCCGAAAACTACGTTACTAACAGTTGATTACACGACTGAGCAACTTTCACTTCACTTCACTTGACTACATCAGAGCAACCATTTCAGCAGACTTCAGAAACACTTTGGTCTCATTTGTATGAGAGATTTTATTTTATTCCATTCTATTCTATTTTTATTTTATTTTTTGGCCATACAGCTTGCACGATCGATCCCTCATGAAGGACTGAACTTGGGCCACAGCAGTGAAACTGCCAAGTCCTAATCACTGAACCACCAGGGAATTCCCCAAGAGATTTTTATTTTAAAGTCCATTTTCATACTCAGAATGGTTTGTGATTATGCATCTTTACATTATCCCTGCTTCATGTCTCCAGGACTCCATGTCTTTCACATTATCTTCACATTACACTTCTGAAATGTAATATAAACAAGGCATTTCTTAGATCAATTATTCCAATAGCTGTCCTTTAGAACAAATTCTGTAATACAGCCTAGCATGTGAGGCAATCTGGTCTATTGCTCTTACTTTGTTCTCATCTCAATTCCTGCCACTTCCTTCTTCACACTTTGTATTCCAGCAATATTAAGTGGATACTGGTTGATGCCAACTTTTTAGTTGTGGTGGTCCTTGTTTAGTCGCTAAGTCATTTCCAACTCTTTGTGACTCTGTGGACTGTATCCTTTCAGGCTCCTCTGTCCTTGGGATTTTCCAGGCAAGAATACCGGAGTGGGTTGTCATTTCCTTCTCCAGATCTTCCCAACCCAGGGATCGAACCTATGCCTCCTGCATTGGTGGGCAGATTCTTTACTGCTGAGCCACCAGGGAAGCCTGACACCAACATTATTTAGGTAACTTCCCCATAGTTCACAAAAAGAGAGCTTGGTCTTCTTTAGTACCATCTTCTCTGAAAAATCTTTTTTTTGGTTCTTACAGGAGAAGGCAATGGCACCCCACTCCAGTACTCTTGCCTGGAGAATCCCAGGGACGGGGGAGCCTGGTGGGCTTCCATCAATGAGGTTGCACAGAGTCAGACACGACTGAAGTGACTTAGCAGCAACAGATAGACTTACTCATATATCTCCTCTGCTAAATTTCTATCTTATACATTCTTAGCTACTGAATTTACGTTGTCTTAAAATTGTTGCTGTAGTCTTTTTTTTTTTTTTTTTCTAATAAGAGCCTTGAAACTTTCAGGGAAAGATGTTGTATCATATTCAGTTTAATTTCTATAATGCCTGTATTTTTACTGGCAAATGATATTTTGGATTGATTTGAACTTTTGATCAAGAACTGCTAGTAATCAAATATTATTTTTGTGATATTTTTATATGCTCTGAAGAAGTACCACTTTGATACATAAATCATATACCTCATTCTAAGGAAATTAACACTATTTTGGCAAAGAAAAAAATGAGAAAACAATTACAACTGAAGAGAGACCATAATTGTTAAATAAAATTGAAACAAACTAAAAGATGCAATACTACACTTTGGAGTAAATACTGAACAAAACACTATCTAAATATAAGAAAAAAGCTTCATTTATGTTCTTGCTTTCTATTAAGATTATAAGGAAAAATTTGAACAAAAATAAGGAAAATTTTATCAATAGTTTGACTACATCAGAGCAATGATTCAAGTAGATGTCAGAATCTGGTCTAATTAGTACAAGAGATTTCTATTTTAAAATGCATTTTCGTACGCAAAATAGCTGTTTAGTCATTTCTTCATAATATATACTGAGTTAAGCACTACTTCCGTTAACATCAATATCAGTGAATAGAAACACTAACAAACATTTTTTTCCTGCCATTTAAGCAAAATAGCATCTTATGTCCTTTAATTCTGAATGCTGTAAGTCACCCACACAAAAAATATACTGGTACTCTGGTGATTGCGCCAAATAATATAAGATGGACAAACTTACAATGTATTTCAAAATGAGGCAAAACAGAGATTTCTGTGGTGGTCCAGCGATTAAGACTCCATGCTTCCACTGCCGGAGAAGGCAATGGCACCCCACTCCAGTGCTCTTGCCTGGAAAATCCCAAGGACAGAGGAGCCTGGTAGGCTGCAGTCCATGAGGTCCCTAAGAGTCGGACACGACTGAGCGACTTCACTTTCACTTTCCACTTTCATGCATGGGAGAAGGAAATGGCAACCCACTCCAGTGTTCTTGCCTGGAGAATCCCGGGGATGGGGGAGTCTGGGAGGCTGCCGTCTATGGGGTCTCACAGAGTTGGACACGACTGAAGCGACAGCAGCAGCAGCAGCAGCAACAGCAGCAGCTTCCACTGCAGAGGGTACAGGTTCAGTTCCTGGTCTGGTAACTGAGATACTGCATGCCACACTGTGCAGTCCAAAAAAAAAAAAAAGAGGCAAATTGTTGGCACTTAATTGAGATATTTTCAGAATATTTGAGGAATTAAGAAGACATGCAAGTCAGCAATATGCAAACCTGCAACAATTGGGTAAGGAAAGTACAAGACAATGAACATTGGCAGTATCAATTTTAAGTCAAAGTCTATCAAACCCAGTGAACTCACGCCAAAATTAAGTACAAATACATGATGCATATGCTAAATAAATTGTTTCCAAAAAGGAAAAGTAATCAGTGTCAGCTGGACTACTGACAGAAAAAAGTATTGATGAAAACAGGGCTCAAGGATAATAAAATTTAGATAATCAAAGGGGAAGTATATATTTAGAAGAATTAACTGTATGTAGATATAAAACAAATGATGAATTAGCCTGACAGAAGATATATGCAGCTACGATAGAATTGATACTGCACAGTTTTGGTACTCATTTGTTATTTTTTACTGAAATCTTATGAAAGAATTGTTAGTAAGATTATGCTAGCAGCACAGTGCACACTGGACTGGCATATAAACAAAAGAAGATGAACGAATAAAACTTGTGCAATAACACACAAGGAAATGAGGCAAGAGCAGTGGTAATGAGAATAGAAACAAAGGGTAAAGGGTAAAAGACATCCCAAATTAAGAAATTATTGAATCAACACAACTAACAAAATGATGAGATTTAGAAAATTAAAGAGAAGAATCATAGATGCTTAAAAATGCTTACTTTGTTAAAACATAAAAAAACGAAAGCAGTGTAATGAGTAGTATAAATAAGAAGCATGACTGGTGGTCATTTAACAAATTGAAGTTGGGGAAACAGCAGAAACAGTGTCAGACTTTATTTATGGGGGGCTCCAAAATGCCTGCAGATGGTGACTGCAGCCATGAAATTAAAAGACGCTTATTCCTTGGAAGAAAAGTTATGACCAACCTAGATAGCATATTCAAAAGCAGAGACATTACTTTGCCAACAAAGGTCCGTCTAGTCAAAGCTCTGTTTTTTTCAGTGGTTATGTATGGATGTGAGAGTTGGACTGTGAAGAAAGCTGAGCACCAGAGCATTGATGCTTTTGAACTGTGGTGTTGGAGAAGACTCTTGCAAGTCCCTTGGACTGCAAGGAGATCTAGCCAGTCCATTCTGAAGATCAGACCTGATATTTCTTTGGAAGGAATAATGCTAAAGCTGAAACTCCAGTACTTTGGCCACCTCATGCAGAGTTGACTCATTGGAAAAGACTCTGGGAGGGGTTGGGGGCAGGAGGAGAAGGGGATGACAGAGGATGAGTGGCTGGATGGCATCACTGACTTGATGGACATGAGTCTGAGTGAACTCCGGGAGTTGGTGATGGACAGGGAGGCCTGGCGTGCTGCGATTCACGGGGTCGCAAAAAGTTGGACACGACTGAGCGACTGAGCTGAACTGAACTGAACTGAACTGAACCTTTCACTTATAAGTTGATTAGAGACAAGAATTTAAGACTAAATTTTAAGATTAAACCGGAAACTCTTCTTCGCTTTTCACAAAATGTTTATTAAGATTACACTAAAGTAAAATGGAAAATAAATGAGTTTGAAATATTCTGATATCTGCTATAGCTAAATTATTTAACGAAGAACTAATGTGATCTTAGGCACTTTTCCTAGAAATAAAAAGTCTTAGCAAAATTCTCAGGAAATGTACACTTAGAAACTTTCTTTTTTTTACAGATCTGCTAATACTGAATATGGTGACAACTTTACTTTGAACAATACCAAATAATGTCTGAATTTTTTAAGTATGTGCTGGTATCCACTGTTGGTATCTACCACCTATGTCAGTGTTCTTTTTTTCCATTTGAATTGCACCTAGAAGATATATGGTTGAAGAAAAGATTACTTTATTTGAACAATGATCCTACAAGAGCAACATGTATCAGAATAAATTTCACAAACAAAAAGCAGTAATCAGGATTCATTTGGGAGTTATCATAGAATCATTATTCAACATTAGATAAGTTAAAAGCAATATGGATTTTATAGTGAAAATCACCTTCCAGTTTAGTTGTGTGTGTGTTTAATATATCACTGAGAATTTTGTAAGTATCATTATCTCTTGAAAGAAAAAAAAATTTTTTTCCAACCCTTAGAGAAGACACCACTATGGGGACTCATTCATTTAGCCTTAAAGTTGTTATTAAGAGTGTAGCTCAAAGACCAACAGAATCTGCATCACACAGGGGCTTTTTGGAAGTGTAGAGTTTCTAGTTCCTTCCAAATTACTGAATCAGAATCTGCTTTCAAAAAAGATTCCTTCTGCATTTCAATGTCCATTAAAGTTTGAAAACCACCATAGATTAACCTTATATAACCCAATCCACACAATTCAATTTTGCAGGTAACATTCTTTAAAATGCATGATGATTCAAATTTAATGTTATACGGAAATGATGTTAAGGAATTTATTTAACTAGAAGAAATAAAACCGATGTTACCCAATGCCTATTCTCTGCCAGATATTGTTAGACATTTCCAAATCTAATTCATTTAATCTTTACAATACTCTGAGGTAAGGAACACTATTTCCATGTTTCCAGGCGTGAAAAACAACGTCAGATTAAATATCTCATCTATTCCACGCAATGGATTCTTTCAATAAATGCTGAGCACCTCATTCTCCAATTTAAGCCAGGAAATAAAACGAGTTTATGGTCCCTACTGCCATGGAATGTACAATATATTTAAGTGAGACAAACTCCAGGAAAATACAAGGTAGTGTAACTTTCTAAGAGTGAAAACTAAAGTTTTTCAAAAGAGGTATAGGGGAAACTTCTGTTTGGAAAGAGCATCTACACAGCTTTGCCAAGTTGCCCCTGAATAAAAGAAGGCATGTAGTTTAGTAAGGGGATCCAGGGGGCAGTTGAGGTTGAACATGGAAAGAATCCCGCAGAACTTTGTAGAACAAGGTACGGATGTTGGATCTTATCCAAGAGTCAAAGGAAGCCACTGGACGGTTTGAAGTTAGGAAGTGACAAGCCCAGATCCACACTTGGCAAAGCTCCCGCAGTAAGACTTCAGGCCAGGGCCAGCGGGCGGGTGGGTTTATTAGGGCCACTCCCCTAGGCTGTCTTTCTCCACCCTGGTCACCGCCTCCTGCTCCTCAGCCAAGCCTTCGGAGGGGGTTGGGAAGTGAGCTAGAGGGGCGGGTGGGAAGAAAAACATTCTCCAAAAATATTAAAAAATAAAACATCCCCCTTGGCAGCGAGTGCGCGGGAAGTTGAGCGCGCGAGTTCCGGGCTTCCCGTCCGCCCCCCCGCAGGCCGCAGCCCGGGTGAGCCCCCAGCCCCTGCTTGGCCGCCGCCGCCCACCGGGCCGCGGCCGTCAGTCCGTCCGTCCAGCCACCCCGTCGATCTGTCCGCCTCCCCATCCCCCACCCGTCCTTCCCAGGGCTCCCCGCGGGGTCTGCAGGGAGGAAAACGGCTGGGGTCGATCAGGGCGCGCGGAGCGCGCTGAGCCCCCGGCCGCGCCCGGGCGGCGGCGCCAGCACGACCCGGTCCCGGGCGGTTCGGGGCTCCGAGGCCCCGCTTTCGCCGCCGCGCGCCGAGTCGCGGGTCGTCGCCTCAGCGGCCACTTGTGGAATTCTTCCCCGGAGGCTGTAACTTTAAACCGGGCTGAACAAGGCCTATTTTTATTTGGAAACCAGCTATCAGAGGGCTGAACCAGAGTGGAGAACACTCAGATGGAGGGCCAGCCCGCCACCTGAAGATTGCTCACACACTGGCCGGGAAGGACAGGCTTGGCCTGGGAGCCTTTCTTTGAGATTTCAAAGTTCTCTCACCCCTGTTCCAGGATGGGCCGGACTGGTTTGTGGGGGGTTTTGGAATGAGGATGATGCCTGAGCCTGGGGAGCCGTACATGCACCCCGACACTGAGCCTCAAAGCCGTGACTCAGAGGCCACCACGCATGAGCCCGGGCCACACTCCTGGAGAAATCACCCCAGGAGCTCTTTAGGGACCGGCTTCTGGTGGTGAGGTGCAAGATGAATATAGCAGCCAAGTACCGCCAGGCCTCCCTGTACGTGGGTGACCTCCATGCTGACGTCACCGAGGACCTGCTGTTCAAGAAGTTCAGCGCCGTGGGGCCCGTGTTGTCCATCCGCATCTGCAGGGACCTGGTCACCCGCCGCTCCCTGGGCTACGCCTATGTGAACTTTCTGCAGCTGGCGGATGCCCAGAAGGCGCTGGACACCATGAACTTTGACTTGATAAAGGGCAAATCCATCCGTCTCATGTGGTCTCAACGTGACGCCTACTTAAGGAAATCTGGAATTGGGAACGTGTTCATCAAGAATCTGGACAGATCCATTGATAACAAAACCCTTTATGAACACTTTTCAGCGTTTGGGAAGATCCTGTCCTCCAAGGTGATGAGTGATGATCACGGCTCCAGGGGCTATGCATTCGTGCACTTTCAAAACCAGATTGCTGCCGACAGGGCCATCGAGGAGATGAATGGGACACTGCTTAAGGACTGCAGGCTGTTTGTTGGCAGATTCAAAAGCCGCAAAGATCGAGAAGCCGAGTTTCAGAACAAAGCCCATGAATTCACCAATGTTTACATCAAAAATTTTGGAGATGAGATGGATGATGAGAGGCTGAAGGAAGTTTTCAGCAAATACGGCAAAACCCTGAGTGTTAAGGTTATGACAGATTCCAGTGGAAAATCCAAAGGCTTTGGCTTTGTGAGTTTTGATAGCCATGAGGCTGCCAAAAGGGCTGTTGAAGAAATGAATGGAAAGGACATAAACGGACAGCTGCTTTTTGTAGGCCGGGCACAGAAGAAAGCAGAGAGACAGGCTGAGTTAAAGCAAATGTTTGAGCAGCTGAAACATGAAAGATTTCGGCGGTGCCAGGGTGCGAAGCTCTATATTAAGAACCTGGATGAGACCATTGATGATGAAAAACTGCGGAGGGAATTTTCTTCATTTGGATCAATTAGCAGGGTTAAGGTAATGCAGGAAGAAGGGCGAAGCAAAGGGTTTGGCTTGATCTGCTTCTCCTCTGCGGAGGAGGCCACTAAAGCAATGACGGAGATGAATGGCCGCATCTTAGGCTCCAAGCCACTCAACATCGCCCTGGCCCAGAAACCCTAGGAGAGGAAAACTTTCTGCATCAGCCAGTGTGTGCTGCAGACTGAGGAATGTTAGTGATTTCTGCCTGAATTCTCCTCAGTAAAATTTAAATTCCAGCTGATGTAAACGTTGTGATGGCAAGTTTTGTATACAAAGCTATTTATTTTCCTTTGGAGAAAAAAAATAAGTGAATCTTAGAACCTTGGTTCTTTTTACAGAGGCACACCATGTAATTATAATATGGTATATTTTTCCGATTTTGATAGTGTTCATAGTAATAAGTATAATTAGATATATTTTTACTACATTTTGAACCAACTGAAGTGTGGTAATTATTTGTGTTTTTTGCATAATTTTTCTTATTTTAATAGTATTGCTAGCTTTAATTTCTTCCATGAAAATATGCCCAAAGTAGTTCTTATACCTAAGCATTGGAAAGTAATTTATTTTTATAAAAAGAAACTTTCTAATTTCTCATCTAATGTTTTTAAAAGAAACCAAAGTTTAAAAATTCCTACTACAAACTCAGTATCTAATTTCATTTTGAATTAATGTTTAAAATAGTAGAAAATCATTGAATTTTCTTTCGGTTTTTATCCTGAAATGATTGTTTTTCTGATGGCTAAAATTAATGATGGAATTACTTTAATGTTGCCTGCAAATCTACTTTATAGGATATTTTACTGTTCTTTCCATTGATTGACATAATTCAGGTGCTTGCTGGTTATCAGATTTGTGAGTTGAGTAGTAAAACCTTAACTTCTACATTCCGTAAGTTATAACCCTGTATCAGTTCAGGTCAAAAATTGGCCTTTGTATGCAGCATAAAATTATGCCTTAAGTTTTGAATCAGGAGTCAATATTATGTAAGTCATATATAGGGAACATAGGAATTTTGTTTAACAACTGTGTTTTCTAATCTCTGTTATATGTTGTTCCATGTAGTGATACTATCTCAGGGTTCCAGAAAAGTAAAACTTCCCTGTTTTTATGACCTCCATGTCCCTTTTATTAGACTTTAAGAGCTTTGTAACCCTTTAAAGCTGACTTTTAGCTTTGATTAATCAGAAGCTCACTAACTGATTTTCTGATAAATTGAAGTTACATCACTTAGCCTGTTGTCCAGAATAATTTTGATTTCAGTCCCATTTCCAGACTTTTCTTCTCTCCTGCCTTTCCTTTATATGATGTGGTTCCTCTATACTTTTTAAAAAGGGTTTTATTATACTGACTTTTACTGTGTGCTATTTGAAATCCAGTTTGGAAATAGATGCAAGAGTTATTTACATTTAACTAATTACTTTTAAAATTCTGATTTTCTCATACCAAAAAGGTGTCTAGAAAATAGTTTTGTTTTTGTTGTTTTATTTTTTTTTTCTCTGCTTAGTTGCTCCCTGTAACCATATATCCAAGTCTTCTGTTTCATATATTACCAGCACAGTATTATAGAAATATTAAAATATTTTACTTCAGCAATACTTTATCTGTGAAAGAACGAGAAAATCTGTTTCTGTTTATTTTTCTATCAAATACATGAACATTCATTGCACATTTTCTAAATTAAAAGTATCTTTTAGACAACAAAAAAATTATAGCAACATATAATCCTACTGTGGAGACAGAGCTCCTGTTACAATATGTTGCATCTCCTCCCTAATTTTTTCTATACTTATACACATAATTTAACCAAAATAGAATCATACTTGTAAACCTTCTTAAAACTGCTTACTTAATTTGACAGTATGACACAGTCAGCTTCCATGGGTAGTTGGAAGTAAGTATTTGCACTAAAATTTTAATGATTTTTTTAACTTGCTTTTAATGTTTGTACCATAATGTAACAATTTTCTCTTGATAAACATATAGGTTACTAGATTATTTCTTCCATTTTCCTTTTTTGTTCTATCATAAACAACTTGGAGATAAACACCCTGGCAAACTCATATATGCTGATATATATAATTAATTTATTAAGAAAATGTGTGATTCATTGGAATTAATGTTTAAAAGGACAACAATTTAAAAACTAATTTTGATAAATATTACCCAAATGCTTTTTAGAAACTTGTGCCACTTAACATTTCCACTGTGAAAAAAAAAATTTCCATTGTGAATAGGACTGCTCATTTCCATATAATAAGAGGGATTTTGCTTACACTGTTGTCTGATTCAACATGATATGTAAAAACAAAATATTTCATGATTATTTATTTTACTACTTTATTACCTCAAAATTTAAACAGCATTTCTTGTAATTACTGAACATTTATATTTTCATATTTTTGTAAATGATGTTAGTTTATTTTCATGATCTTAATGTGTTTTCCTGAGGGGGGGTGTTTTTTATTTATATGGAGTTGTTAGACTTCTTTTCCCTGATACTTTCATCTTGTTTATAGTTTTGAGGGTCATTTCAAAATTAAATTTTTAACCTCAAATTTTTCAAACTCTTAGTTTGGTGGCTTTAATGTTATATTTTAAAACACTTTAAACACCTCAAATATACAAACCCCCCATACACACATACATATGTATTGTCAATTCATATGTATTGTCTTCTATGAGTTTCAGAGTTTCATATTCTCAGTACTTTCTAAGCAAACTTTTGTGTATACAGTATCTTATTCACAGCTTATACTAAATATTTTTTGAAGTATGTTGCTTTTCACTTCTATTAACATATTTTGGTAAATACTGATTTACTGTAAAAGTGTATGTGAAATCCATATGCCAATTATAATTCTTTAGCTCTTTGGATTACTGTATTGAGAAGTATTTACCTGCAAAGCAGAGAGCTTTTAAGAAAAGGTGCAAGGCAACAGGACTGGAAACTGTAGTACACATATCAAGCCTTGACATCTTTTCTGGAAAATCCATTTGATAAAAATGTTCACGTATTTGAACAAAAGTTCACAGTACTTGTAAATGGATTATCAAGATAATATCAGGGAACTGAATTGTCTTCTCACATGTGTGAGGATTTAATAGGGCATAATGTCAGTTGTTTAGGTGAATTGTGGCTATAGTTTCATGACACACTAATATGCCATTTTAGTAAAAATTTCTTATTTTTAATATTTACCTTAAGAAATGACTGTCAGTTTACAAAAAGTTTACAAAAAATCCTGTAGGTTTTGATTATTTAAACTTTACTTTTTCTAAATTTTGTGTGTGTATGATCCTATCAAGTTCTTGTGGTGTCAGAGATTCAGGCATTAAAGAAACTTTACTCTTTTTAAGTCCAAGTGCCTTGATAAAGGAAAAGAATCGTCACTTTCTAATAAGTAGTCCTGTAAAAGCTAATTTCCATAGAGATGCCTTAATCCACTGCTTCTGCTCTCCCTTCTCTGTCCTCACACACGTTGCCAAGTTTGTTATACAGATGTCTGCTTGTACAGCCAATTGAATAAATATGTGCCTTTTGAAATTTTATTTTTTAAAATTTTAAGTTGATTTATTGTTGGTAAAAATAAGTTTTTAAAGTAGTTTAGAATTGATACTTTCATGTTCTTAACATTTGTATAAATCCATTGAAAAGAGATCAAATAAAGTCTGAATCTTTCAATGGTGTCCAGAATCCTCATGTCCAAAAATTATTTTTACTTACTTATTTTTAAGTATTTATGATTTTCTAGCAATGAGTTTCTCATAAGAGTAAATTGAAAACAACTTTCATTTTTAAATGAAGATACTCATTCATATTTTATGTTTTAAAAGACCAATTCTCATATGAACTAGTATTTTTTTTTAAGTTATTCATAATTGTGGGACCATGGTTGAAAAGAACCTCTAAGTTTTCATGAGGGACTATTTTAAAGACACTTTTGAATTTTATTGTTAAAGCAAAATTTAACTAATATTTTGAGGATTTCAAATTAGCTTACTTGTATTATATTTAGAAAATGTACATCATAATGTAATTTTTAAAGTAAATAATAAAATAATACATCAAAAAGATAATTTTTAAATATATAAAGGGTCAAACAAATTAAATAACCTCAAGATATCTTTGGCTTCAAGTAATAGAAAATCCATCTCACATTAGAAAAGGAAATTTTATTAAAATATTCAGACTTAAGGTATCTTCATGCAAGGTATATGAAAACATCTATATTGGTTCTAGAGTCTTTTAGCTCTTCACTCTCTGTATCTCAGCGTCATCATCAGGGAGAGAGTCAGGATGTTTACAGGAATCCCTGTCATCACACTGAGACACAGTAACATTCATAGTATAATACCTTTCCTAGAAACCTTTTAACAACTTTCTCTCTCAGTTCTCATTGTCCATTATTGATATGTATATTCTATAAGATCTGCCATTAGAATTAAGAAATAAGTCAACTTTCTGTGCAGAATGGGCTTATGAATGAAAGAAATTCCAGTAGGAATGGAGATATTAATAGGTGTATGCATCCACTAAACCCTGGATTTATTTTTTTTATCATTTATATCTAATTTTTAATTTCAGTACTTACTGGATATTTTCTCCTGCTAACATTAACTTACAATTAGTTCTTAAAGTTTCTCCTTGCAAATCATTTTCAACACTTGAGTCAAACTCACCAGTTTCTTCTCCCTCAGGTTGTATAATCATAGGGACTAAATTGTGCAATATATTCTGTATAAAATTGAATTCATTTTTGTTTAGTAATGGGAATTGTGTTTTTACATGTCATGCTTTATTAAATCTAAATTAGGTATCTATTGAAAATTTTACTGAAAAGTTCAAATTCAATTTAGTCACCCCAGTGGGTTTCCAGCCTTCCCAGGTGGCACAGTGATAGAGAATCCAGCTGCTGATGCAGGAGACGTGAGAGACATGGGTTCAGTCCCTGGGTCGGTAAGATCCCCTGGAGTAAGACATGGCAACTCACTCTAGTATTGTTGCCCGGAAAATTTATGGACAGAGGAGAATGGTGGGCTACAGTCCATGGGGTCGCAAAAAGTCAGAGATGACTGGGCATACTTCATACAATGGGTTTCCACCAAAAATAATTATCAACAGGTTACAAAAGATCAAGAATATTTCAAATATAACTCTACATTTAATAAGGTATTGGTTTCTTGAGCTCTAATTTAGTCTAAGTCAAGTATATCTTCATGTATGTTAGTTAAAATTTTAGAATCATACCACCAGAAGGAAAGAATTTACTTTGTATCACCAACTAATGAGATATTCTGTATAAAGAATGTTTAAAAAAAAAAAATTCCCACTGATGATGTAATAGAAAAATCTTGAAAAAGCATCTACAAAGTTAGGTGCCTACAAAATGGCCCCAATATATAAAATGAATCTAAATAACACAAACCTAAAAGGATGGGCACTCATTTTCTTTACTAAAGAATATATATTAGATCCTTTAATACATTAAAATTGTCAGAATGAACAAAACTGGACTTATCCAAACTTTTCAGTTTAATTTTTCCTGTAGTACACAAATTTAGTATAACCTCACATTTTAACTATGCACTGTAAGAAAACAAAAAACAGAGGTACTAAATTCCAAATTCCACATTTACTTGTATTTGAATCTGTTAAGATCAGATTGTTTTGTAAGTTTATTCAGAGGAAGTATTTATAGCTCCTTTTTGTTTTTGTCTAATGGTCAGGTCTAAGAGTTTATAAAATATTTTCAACTATATTGAAGTTCCCCTGAATGACACAATTGAACCCATCAATTAAGAAAAGAAAAATGACCCTCTTAGTAGCATTCTTTGTCATAGAAGAGGCTTAACTTCTGAGAGATATTGACAGTTTAGACAGTGATGTCACATCGCAAGTTGTTAACCCATTCATATTTACATCACCTTAGATATTAAAATTATCCCTGGTTAAGTTCTGCCAAATGCGAACAGCACATTTGAGTTTCAAATGTAATGTCACTGACATGGAGGATGCTGTTATTAATTTTTTTTGCATACAGTGAATATTGGTTATGATTCACTGTGTTGTATGTGTCTGAATTTTTTTAATTGGTGTTTCCATGGAATATTCTTATCTCAGAAAACCATATCTGACGGTGTGTTTTGAATCACAATTTTGATTTATATTCCATTTCGTTTTGTACATGTGCCAGTGGCATACCAATACACCACAATTTTGACATATTGCTAAATCTAGTTCCTTGAAGTTAAAATAAGCCTTTACAATAGTAATTCCAGCAAATCTTTGTTAAGCAAAAAAGTGCCTCAATTTGAATGCAAGTCAGATGTTAGAATTACTTTGACACATCATTATTTTACTGAATTACCAAGGGAACTGTTGGTAATAATAATCTAGTATTATCCACTACTCTATTCACTTATATTTCATACATAGTACTGAGGTTGTATGGTTATTTCATTTTTATTTTAATTTACTATTTAATTTTTTTAACCAAAATATATTACAACCTCTCATAGCCATGTCACATGTAAATCTTTACCATGCCTAATACATGCATTTTATTTTGGTCCTGGTGTCTCTTATTGTCCTATTCTTATGCTATGATTTCTCTTGGTCAGTTTGCTAGAAAGAAACTGTTCTTATTTCAGTTTTTTTAAAGTGTCATCCTAAACCCTGACTCGCTCAAAGCTTTAACTTTTTCTCAGATAGTATGCTGTCTGTTACATGGAGTAAAAGAGATCTTCTAACTGGTTAATTAAAAAAAAGAGACAGAGAGCAGGATTTATTGCCAGATCAAAATAAGTAAGAGCTCTTCGTTTGAAAATGAAGTATTCTTTTCTTTGCTTTTCTTTTTTTTTTTTCTTACAAGTGTTAAGAAAGGCTTTCTATAGACTGTTACATTATAGAGGCAGCAATACCTGTTTTGAAATTAAACCATATGGCATATTGTTTTAGGAGGAAAAAAGCAAGCATTTACAAAAGGTCAGGGAGGCTCATCTTCAAACAATTAGAATGTTATTTTTAAATATTTTATTATTACTATTTTAATTAACAATTCATTCTCCCTACCTGTGTTTGTTTTTTTTTTTTTTTTTCCCTCATTTTAGGGCATAGATTGGATATATTTCTTAGTGGGATATCTATTATTTTAGCAGGAACATGTGATGGTAGCTGTCCTGCCTTTGTAAGAGAAAAAGTAAAGCAAATCATCAGTTCTTAAAAAGAAAATATTGGGTAGAGAAATAACATTCAGTAGCAAATCATTACATCTAAATGAAGTCTATTATTAGGGATCAACTTGGGAAGTTGAATGAATGATGCAATTTTGAAAATTATCATGTCCTCTTAGACTGAGTTATAAATCACATATCATAAAAGTAATCATTTTCAAATGTATGATTCATTGGTTTGTAGTATGTTCAAAGGGTTGTGTGAAATCACCTTTATCCAATTGCAGAATATTTTTTATCATATCAGAAGAAACTTCATATATCCAAGAGCAGTTAATCCCATTTTCTCGTCCTAGAACCTAGCTAACACAAATCTATATCTCTAGAATTTGCCTGTTTTGGACATTTGATGTAAATGCTATCATATGTTACCTTTTGTGTTTAGGTTCCTTTGCCTAGCTTAATGTTTTAAGATCTTCATATTGCAGCTTATATCAGTACTCAATTCCTTTGTATGCATGAATAATATCTATGTATATGGATATACCACATTCTTTTGGGCTTCCCTCATAACTCAGCAGTAAAGACTCCACCTGCAATGCAGGAGACATTGGTTCAATCCCCTGAAGAAAGACATGGCAACCTATTTCATTATTCTTGTCTGGGAAATCCCATGGACAGAGGAGTGGAAATGGCTTGCTGTTGTTGATATCCAAAAGCTCAATATTTTACATTTAGATCTACAATCTACCTGCCAGGGTCATGTAGTCTTTATTACATCGTAATCTTTATATCAGAATAAATCCTTTCATCTTGTTATTCTTACTAAAGATTTACTTGGTTATTCTTAGTTATCTGATTATTCATAGAAATGAAAAAACAAAACTTATGAAGTTTCATACATCTGTTTGTGCACATATATGCACATGCATATAAACATGTATTCCTTTTGGGAATTCATTGTGATCATATTGATTCTGAGTTGAAAGCCTACTGTATAGTCTTCTAGCTCATGAAAATGGATATCACTTTAATTGTACTCCTTAATTTTTTCAACTATCCTATGTAGTTCTTGTTTAGAGTCTTGCATATTTTTAGTCTTGTTCCTAGCTGTGTGTGATATTTTTGTTATTATAAAATGTTTTGATGTTATTTCTTATTTTTACTATGTTATAGTAAAATGTTTTTATTATTCTAAAAAAGTAGAAATATATTTGCTTATAACATAATGCCTAGCTACCCAACCTCTTTGCCATACATTAATGATTATTTACTTTTTTGTATGAACCACAATATGTTAACTGATTGTAATCAATTATCTATGGGATATTGAGTGTTCTCGCTACTCAGTTTTGTCAATTGCAAAAAAAAAAAAAGTACAAGTTAATGCATTTGCAGTTTCTAATGTTCCAACATTTAACATGTAATATATTTAAGTATATAAATTTTAAAGTTAGTAGTGAAGTGTAGTTTAAACAAGCTATATTCTTTTTCTGATTTCCCTCATCAAGCTGTGGTCATGAGATTAACTGAGGATTCTAGGTCACTGTTCATCACGTGTTTCTTTCCAAACTACACAAGTAACAGAAATTTCCCCTTTACTTAAGCAGCTTTGCAAACAGCTTTGTATTCTTTAGGAATCTGAATTAATTTGGAAAGAGATTGCTGTTAAGATTATTTTACATTTGTAGTTTTCTATTTGATTCTTTTTCTTTTATTTGATATATGTTCTTAAGGTATTTTCTTTGCATATTACTCTACAGCCTAGAATTACCATCATCTTCTTCCAAATTGCTCAAAGGAATCCTGTTTTATTAATTCTTTCTCAGAAAACTATATAGATCATTTGGGTGATGTTACAACCAAACAGTCAAAGCAATAACAGCTTGAGTGTCAAGATTGGCATTACACAAACTTAATTAATTTTTTACTTATTGAACCTTATTTCTTTAGTAGGTCCACAAACTCACAAGTACTTCTGTCTTATCCTAGAAAGGACATGGAAATGCAAGGAGCTATATAAACTATCACTAACTTTTAATATGTTCTGAGGATCAGAAAATATCAACATTGTTGGAAATAAGTATTTTATGCTCTCTTAACTCTTCTGAACAAAGCAATGGGCAGGCTCCTGTAGATGGTCAAGCATTCCACATATGGTCATATTATGTTGTCCACAGCTGACTAAAATAATGATGGGAAACAGATCAAAGACAGGCCTCTGTATGCTGACTTTTGAAAATCAGCAATAGGCAAACAAAAGAGATCTATCCAACTATAACTTTAATTCAGTTGGTAATTGGTTGAACCAATCAAATCTTGGTGCATCAAGTTATTCATACAGAAGGTACAAGGTACAGGTGGTAATGACATACAAATCCTGAGAGGCAAAAAATAAAAAATCAAAGAGGTGAAGAATTTAAAAACAAACCGAAAGTAAGCATATTGGTATTTTCACTGAAAAAGAAGTTCACGTCACTGAAATACAATGGAGTAACAATCTGATCTTGGGATTAACTGTTTCTAATGTATGTTCCATAATCAATTAGCCTTTAGTCTTATAGTACCTACTGGGGGTGCAGTCTCAAAAATGGCAGGATGATCCTGGTTCATTTTCAAGGCAAACTGTTCATCACAGTAATCCAAGTCTGCAACCACTGATACCAAAGAAGCTGATGTTGACCAGTTCTATGAAGACCTATAATACCTTCTAGAACTAACACACAAAAGAAGATGTCCTTTTCATCATAGGGGATTGGAATGTAAGAGTAGGAAGTCAAGAGATACCCAGAATAACAGGCAAATTTGACCTTGAAGTACCAAATGATGCAGAGCAAAGGCTAACAGAATTTTATTAAGAGAACACACTGGTCAAAGTAAATACTGTTTTCCAACAAACCAAAATGTGACTCTAAACGTGGGCATCACCAGATGGTCAATATTGAACTCAGAATGATTTTATTTTTTGCAGCCAAAGATGGAGAAGCTCTACACAGTCAACAAAAATAAGACCTGGAGCTGACTGTGGCTCAGATCATGAGCTCCTTATGTCAAAATTCAGGCTTAAACTGAAGAAAGCAGGAAAAAGCCCTAGGCCATTCAGGTATGACCTAAGTCAAATCCCTTATATTATACAGTGGAAGTGAGGAATAGATTCAAGGGACTAGATCTGGTAGATAGAGTACCCAAAGAACTATGGATGGAGGTTTGTATCATTGTTCAGGAGGTGGTGATCAAAACCATCCCCACCAAAAGGAAATGCAAGAAAGCAAAATGGTTGTCTGAGGAGGCCTTACAAATAGTGAGGAAAGAAGAGAAGTAACAGGCATGGAGAAAGGAAAAGACATACCCAACCGAAAGCAGAGTTCAGAGAATGGTAAGGAGAGAGAAGACCTTCTTAAATGAACAATGCAAAGAAATAGAGGAAAACAATAGAATGGGTAAGACTAGAGATCTCTTCAAGAAAACTGGAGATATCAAAGGGAATATTTCATGCAAGGATAGGCAAGATTAAGGACAGAAGCAGTAAAGACCTAACAGAAGCAAAAGAGATTACGAAGAGGTAGCAAGAATACACAGAAAAGCTATGCAAAAAAGGTATTAATGACCTGAATAACTGCGATGGTGTGGCCATTCACCTAGAGCCCAATATCCTGGAGTGTGAAGTCAAGTGGGCTTTAGGAACCATTGCTACAAACGAAGCTGTGTAGATGTAGGTGATGGAATTTGAAATGAGCTATTTCAAATCCTAAAAGATGATGCTCCACTCAATATGCCAGCAAATCTAGAAAACTCAGCATGGGTCGCAGGACTGGAAAAGTTCAGTTTTCATTCCAATCTCAAAGAAATGCAATGCCAAAGAATGTTCAAACTACCATACATTTGCGTTTACTTCATATGCTATCAAGGTTATGCTGAAAAAGTTCTTCAAGCTAGGCTTCAGCAATACCTAAACCACGAACTCCCAGATGTACAAGCTAGGTTTCAAAGAAGCAGAGGTGCCAGACTTCAAATTGCCAACACTGGATGGATCATGGGGAAAACAAGTCAGTTGCCAGGAAAACATTTACTTCTGCTCCATTGACTTTGTTAAAGCCTTTGACTGTGTGGATCATAACAAACTGTGGTGAATTCTTATAGAGATGGGAATACCAGACCACCTTATCTGTACGTGGGTCAAGAAGTTATCGTTAGAACCTTACATGGAATACGTGACCAGTTCAAAATTGGGAAAGAAGTACATCAAGGCTGTATATTGTCATCCTGTTTATTTAACTTATATGTAAAATACATCATGCAAAATACTGAGCTGGGTGAATCACAAGCTGGAATCAAGATCATATCATAACCTCAGATATGCAGATACCACTGTGATGGTAGAAAGGGAAGAACTAAAGAGCTTCTTTATGAAAGTGAAAGTGGAGAGTGAAAGCTGGCTTGAAACTCAGTATTAAAAAAAAAACTGAGATCACTGTGTTCAGTTCAACATTTCATGGCAAATAGATGGGGGAAAAGTGGAAGCAGTGACAGATTTTATTTTCTTGGGCTCCAGAATCACTGTGGACAGTAACTGCAGCCATGAAATTTAAAAGCATTTGCTCCTTAGAAGGAGAGCTATGAGAAACCTATAAATCATATTTTAAAACAGACATCACTTTGCCAAAAAAGGTCCATATATTCAAAGTTAGCATTTACCCAGTAGTCACATGTGAATGTGAGAGCTGGACCATAAAGAAGGCTGAGCACTGAAGAACTGATGCTTTCAAACTGTGGTACTGGGGAAGATTCTTGAGAGTCCCCTGGACAGCAAGGAGATCAAACCTGCCAATCTTAAAGGATATCAACCCCGAATATTCATTGGAATATCTGCTGCTGAAGCTCCAATACTTTGGCCACCTTCTGTGAAGAGCTGACTCATTGGGAAAGATCCCAATGCTGGGAAAGATTGAAGTCAAAAGCAGAAGGGGGAAGCAGAGGATGAGATGGGTAGATAGCATCACTAACTCAATGGACATGAATTTGAGAAAACTCTGGGAGATAGTGGAGGAGCCTGGTGTGCTACAGTCCATGGCATTGCAAAGAGTCAAATATGACTTAACAACTGAACAGCAGTAACCTGCTAGGGATGCACAATTGTGCAAAGGTACAAGATGGGATAAGAACAAAAGTGCACCTATAGGGAGATGCATCAATTTTGTTTGAATGCAGTAAACTGAAAGAATAGGAAGTAGGAAGTTATATTATATAGAAAATTTCTTGTTGTTTCTAAGTTTTGTCCAACTCTTTCATGACCCCATAGATTACTCACCTGGCTTTACTGTCCATGGAATTTCCCAGGCAAGAATACTGGAATGGGATGCCATTTCTTTCTCCAAGGTATCTTCCTGACCCAGGAATCATACCCGCATCTCCTGCATTATAGGTGAATTCTTTATTGCTGATGCACCAGGAAATGAGGCAAGCAAATTTATTTTCAAGGTATTGACAAATAGAGCCCTTTCCATGATAAACTTACAGATATGTAAGAGAGATCCACTACTGAATCCTTATTCTTCACTGAGTTTGGGAACATTCATTAAAGAAATCAAACAAACATACTTCAATCTGACTGCAAGATGGTAGTTGCAACATAGTTTTTCAGTCTCCTTTAATATCCAGCAGAAATGTAGTAATTAGGCACTTATGGTCAACTGTTAGGCAGGAAAATTTAAAAGACCATAAAGGACATTCTGATGCCCTTCATGTAAAGGAAAGTTAAAATATGTATGTCTGCATTTTACATGACATTTTTTCAAATGAAAAAGAAAGATAATTGAGTCTTTTGGACTTTGGGATGGGGAGGTGTTAGCATAGATTTTGATTTATATTTGAATGGCGAGGACTACTAAAGGAGGCAGTTCTGAGGCAGTCTAGACCCTATGGCTCCTCAAAGTCAACAATAAAATCTTTCCTGACCAAAGTCATTCACTGAGGACTAAATCTTGTGAGTAGAATCAAAATATAGAGTAGGATATAGACTCTAGAGCAAAGGAAAGAAAAAGCATAAGAATCAGGAAAATCTATCTCCTGTGACAAATTAATGAAGGCAAAATTTAGTTCCATGCAATGACTTTCTTGGGGAAAAATAGAGACAGCAGTTGTATTATTTTTGTTATGGCTGCTATAACAAAGTAAAACAGACTGGGTAGCTTAAATAGAAATTTATTTCCTCATAATTTTCAGGGCTAGAAGATTGAGATCAACTTGCTAGCTGGGTTGATTTTGTCTGAGACCTCTTATCTTTGGCATGTACATGACCATCTTCTTTCTGTGCTTTTATAACAGTGGCCTTCAACCATTTGGGCACCAGTGATCGGTCCCATGGAGGACAGTTTTTCCACAGACTGAGGTGGGAGGGATGGTTTCAGAATGATTCAAGCACATTGTTTATTTTACACTTTATTTCTATTGTTATTACATCATGATATATAATGAAATTATATAACACGCCATGATATAGAATCAGTGGGCACCCTGAGCTTGTTTCCTTGTGACTAAGGAGGACACACCCTAAATCCCTTGCATGCAGAATTTACAGAAGGGTTTGCACTCTTAGGAGATTCTGTTGTCACCACTGATCTGATAGGAGGCAGAGCTCAGGGAATGATGTGAACAATGGGGAGCAGCTGTGAGTAGAGATGTAGCTCTGCTCACTGACCTGCCACTCATCTGGATGAGTATGGAGCCATAGTCCAGGTGTTGCAGACGTCTGTTTTACAGGGTCTTTCCTCTGTGTTTATGTCCTAATCTCTTCTTTTTATAAGAATAGGGGTCGTATTGGATAAGGGCCAACCCTGTGCTATGTTGTGCTGTGCTTAGTGGCTCACTCCTGTCCCACTCTGTGACCCCACCCTAGTGTCCTCACTTAACTTTAAAGATCCTATCTCCAAGCTTAGTCACATTCTGAAATACTGGAGGTTAGGATTTGAACATATAAATGGGAATGTGGGGGTGGGGATTGAGCCCTTAATACTAATAAACAGGATAACATTCCTGCAATGAAAGCAGGCTCAAGAGACATGCACAAAAAAACAGATAAAAATTTTACCTTACTCTTGCAAAATTTGTTAAAGTTTCAAAGAAACTATTAGGAATTATGAAAAACAGCATCAATCAACAGTAAAAAAAATCAAGACATGATATTGGACAAGATGATGTAAAAAGACATCTGATCAAGTTAGAAATACGGACATAAACTTTAAAGTGAAAGGGAAACAATAATAAGTATTGAGATAATATCAAAAAAGGAAAATACATTCAACACTATATATATATATATACATACCTGGCAAAATCAACCTAGAGTGAATAAAATGTAACACTTTGAAATTTTCTAGCAAAATTGTTATACTTAAGAGCAAAAGGAAAAAAATCCTTGAGCTTTCAGTCAAAATGTTTATATATGAAGAAAATAAAATTATACTGACATTAGACTTTTGAACAGTAATATTTTATACCAGAAAGCTGTGTAAGAGTCTAAGGAAAGAATGATTAAAAGATATTATATCTATCCATGTAAAGGCCATGAACAGGTTTTAAGAATGTGAAAGAACACAGAAATATTGTTTCCAAAAGTTCTTCCTTAAGAAGTCTAGAAAATTATCTTTAGAAAATGAAAGTAACTGAAGATATCGGCTTAAAACTGGTGAAAAACATTGAAAAAATTTATTTCTATAAGAAAAAGGCTAAGTGATAAACACAAGAGAGATGATGAAGTATGTGTAACTTAAATGCTCTGCCATTTTAGTTAAAGCAGAAGTGGTGTAGAAAATTGGACATGAAAGCAGTCAATTCACTAATTTCCTTTAAGTATTAACTAGGAGTAAAAGATTACTTTAAATTGAATTTGGAGGAATGAGGGAGAAGGAAGAAAAAGTTGCTACTTAAACATAATATTCTTTGTAAAGGGAAACAATAGACAATATTTTTTAAATGAGAAGACTAAGAATATTCTAAAAATAATTAGTACAAAGTAACCATTAATTTAGAATTACAAGCCTTTCTAAATATTAAAATATATGATACAAGAATAAATGACCACATATTAATATATCTATATGTGAATAAGAATTTAAAATAAGGGATTAGATGTTACATATATTAATTGAATGCAATCTCAAAAACAACAGAATGATCTCTGTTCGTCTCCAAGGCAAACCGTTCAATATCACAGTAATCCAAGTCTATGCCCCAGCCTGTGCTTCCCTGGTGGCTCAGAGGTTAAAGCGTCTTGCCTCTAATGTGGGAGACCTGGGTTCGATCCCTGGGTCAGGAAGATCCCCTGGAGAAGGAAGTGGCAATCCACTCCAGTATTCTTGCCTGGAGAATCCCACGGACGGAGAAGCCTAGTAGGTTACAGTCCATGGGGTCGCAAAGAGTCGGACATGACTGAGCGACTTCACCACCACCACCGTGCCCCAACCAGTAATGCTGAAGTAGCTGAAGTTAAACGGTTCTATTAAGACCTACAAGACCTTTCGGAACTAACGCCCAAAGAAAATGTCTTTTTCATTATAGGAGACTGGAATGCAAAAGTAGGAAGTCAAAAAACACCTGGACTAACAGGCAAATTTGGCCTTGGAATATGGAATGATGCAGGGCAAAGGCTAATAGAGTTTTGCCAAGAGAACGCACTGGTCATAGCAAACACCCTCTTCCAACAACACAAGAGAAAACTCTACACATGGGCATCACCTGATGGTCAATACCAAAATCAGATTGATTATATACTTTGAAGCCAAAGATGAAGAAGTTCTATATAGTCAACAAAAACATGACTGGGAGCTGAACTGTGGTTCAGATCATGAACTCCTTATTGCCAAATTCAGACTCAAATTGAAGAAAGTAGGGAAAACCGCTAGACCATTCAGGTATGACCTAAATCAAATCCCTTATGATTATACAGTGGAAGTGAGAAATAGATTTAAGGGCCTAGATCTGATAGATAGAGTGCCTGATGAACTATGGATGAAGGTTCATGACATTGTACAGGAGACCGGGATCAAGACCATCCCCGTGGAAAAGAAATGCAAAAAAGCAAAATGGCTGTCTGGGGAGGCCTTACAAATAGCTGTGAAAAGAAGAGAAGTGAAAAGCAAAGGAGAAAAGGAAAGATACAAGCATCTGAATGCAGAGTTCCAAAGAATAGCAAGAAGAGATAACAAAGCCTTCCACAATGATCAATGCAAGGAAATAGAGGAAAACAACAGAATGGGAAAGACTAAATATCTCTTCAAGAAAATTAGAGATACCAAGGGAACATTTCATGCAAAGATGGGCTCGATAAAGGACAGAAATGGTAGGGACCTAACAGAAGCAGAAGACGTTAAGAAGAATTGGCAAGAATACACAGAAAAACTGTACAAAAAAGATCTTCATGACCAAGATAATCACGATGGTGTGATCTCTCACGTAGGGCCAGACATCCTGGAATGTGAAGTCAAGTGGGCCTTAGAAAGCATCACTATGAACAAAGTTAGTGGAGGTGATGGAATTCCAGTTGAACTATTTCAAATCCTGAAAGATGATGCTGTGAAAGTGCTGCACTCAATATGCCAGCAAATTTGGAAAACTCAGCAGCGGTACAGGACTGGAAAAGGTCAGTTTTCATTCCAATCCCAAAGAAAGGCAATGCCAAAGAATGTTCAAACTACCACACAATTGCACTCATCTCACACACTAGTAATGTAATGCTCAAAATTCTCCAAGCCAAGCTTCAGCAGTACATGAACTGTAAACTTCCAGATATTCAATCTAGTTTTAGAAAGGGCAGAGGAACCAGAGATCAAATTTCCAACATCTACTGGATCATGGAAAAAGCAAGAGAGTTCCAGAAAAACATCTACTCTGCTTTATTGACTATGCCAAAGCCTTTGACTGTATGGATCACAATAAACTGTGGAAAATTCTGAAAGAGATGGGAATACCAGACCACCTGACCTGCCTCTTGAGAAATCTGAATGCAGGTCAGGAAGCAACAGTTAGAACTGGACATGGAACAACAGAGTGGTTCCAAGTAGGAAAAGGAGTACATCAAGGCTGTATATTGTCACCCTGCTTATTTAACTTATATGCAGATTACATCATGAGAAACACTGGGCTGGAAGAAGCACAAGCTGGAATCAAGATTGCTGGGAGAAATGTCAATAACCTCAGATATGCAGATGACACCACCCTTATGGCAGAAAGTGAAAAGGAACTAAAAAGCCTCTTGATGAGAGTGAAAGAGGAGAGTGAACAAGTTGGCTTAAAGCTCAACATTCAGAAAACTAAGATTACAGCACCTGGTCCCATCACTTCATGGGAAATAGATGGGGAAACAGTGGAAACAGTGTCAGACTTTATTTTGGGGGGCTCCAAAATCAGTGCAGATGGTGACTGCAGCCATGAAATTAAAAGACGCTTACTCCTTGGAAGTAAAGTTATGACCAACCTAGATAGCATATTGAAAAGCAGAGACATTACTTTGCCAACAATGTCCGTCTAGTCAAGACTGTCGTTTTTCCAGTGCTCATGTATGGATGTGAGATTTGGACTGTGAAGAAGGCTGAGTGCTGAAGAATTGATGATTTTGAACTGTGGTGTTGGAGAAGACTCTTGGACTGCAAGGAGATCCAACCAGTTCATTTTAAAGGAGATGGGTCCTGGGTGTTCTTTGGAAGGAATGATGCTGAAGCTGAAACTCCAGTACTTTGGCCACCTGATGCGAAGAGTTGACTCATTGGAAAAGACTCTGATGCTGGTAGGGATTGTGGGCAGGAGGAGAAGGGAACGACAGAGGATGAGATGACTGAATGGCATCACCAACTCAATGGACATGAGTTTGAGTGAACTTCTGGAGTTGGTGATGGACAGGGAGGCCTGGCGTGCTGCAGTTCATGGGATCGCAAAGAGTCAGACACGACTGAGTGAATGAACTGAACTAATATTAATTATAGCAATAAATTAATCAGCTTCAATTATCAGAAAAGAAAATATTTTTTTATTAAAAATTATGGTCTATGCAAGGGATAGACCTAAAGAAAAAAAAAAGAAACCTTCAAAAGTTTTAAAAATAAGCCCAACTGAAAAGTAAATAGAGGTTAAAATCTTGATATCTTATAAAGCAAATTTTAGACCAATAAAACAGTATAAAATAATGAAATTACAATTTTTTAAAAGTGAAAAACAGTATTTGTTATTGAAATTATGTCATTAATTTTATGCAAACAATGAAACAGTTATAATCAGTAATTATAGCCATGGCAAGAAGAAATGTTTAAAATGTACAATTGAATACATCTCTTCTTATGTAAAGCTGATCAAATGAGCAAATATTATAAAGACATTGAAGTACTGAACACTTATCATTAATCACTTAGAGCTTATATATTGAAATCTTATCCAAGAGATATTGCACTTCTTTAACTGCAAAGAAAATATTCATGAAAACTGACCATTTTTATGCCACAGAGGAAATCTTAATACATTCCCCAAAATAGAAATAAAATATAGAACATTCTTTGAACTATTTTCAATAAAACTAGGAATACATAACAAAATTGAAAATCATAAATTTCTTCTACCCAGAAATTAACATATAGCATTAACTCTTTGATGAAACTGGAAATAGACATCAAACTACAATATGTCTCAAAATTTTAGCAGGTCGTATCATAATCTGAGATACAATTGAAGTAATTATCAGAGAAAAGTTAATAGAATTAAATTACATCAACAACAACTAGAAAAATAAGACAAATACTATGTTTTAAAAAAAAATTATTTAAAAGCCAGTAGTAAATTAATAGACTTCCCTGGTGCCTCAGATGCTAAGAATCTGCCTGAAATGAAGTAGTGAATTAAACCAAAAAAAAAACACAAAAAAAACAGAAAGAACTTGAGGGAATTGTCACTTAAAGTATGCCTTAGATTATTGGTACTAAATCTGTGAAGAAACAGAATTCCTACCCTCATGAAGTTTTTAGACAACTTGAATAAAACGTTCAGTTTAGGAAGCTAGATTGTTTTCTTTTTTCTTCCAAAGTTGCAGTGTTCAGATAACAATTATTAACACAATATGGACATAATTTGACCATACATGCAAACCTTTAATATTTTACTATTTGAGATTTATAACAGAGATAGTGCTTATCAATAGACACAAAGTGAATCCCCAATTTCAACACAGTTTCCTCATATAAATAATTTGAAGTGTGTTTACTGTTTATTTCAGGAGAGTAAGTGTTTTTCTTTCTAGAATCTATTAAGATATTATTTTCCTGTACATTCAATGTTTGTAAGAACAGTTTGATGGATATGATGGTTTCTGTTTGATCAATATTAATTTAAAGCTGCTGGATATCCTTGGAGAGCTAATCAAGAAGGTGAAAATTTTTCCACGTTAATGTTGTCAAGTGACAGTAGATTTAAGAGGTAATGAACATTATTTACTTAAAAAGAAAATGTTTTCCCTTATGCAATTACTGTTAGAAGAATCATTAGCTACAACAAAAGCTCTGTGAGTCAGTTAAACATATGTCTCATTCCATAATTTATACTTCTTCTTAACAGTCTGTGATCCCCTGGGTCACGATTACTTTAGAAATACAAAGAGAACCCTAAACTAAATAATTTCTGTTATAAAATGAACATGTAAATTATCTGCTAAATTACTTGTACTTAATTAGTAATTTTGCATAATGATATACATTCTCTTTGGGTCTCTTCAGACTCTGACAGATTATACTTAACAAATGTTACTTAAGTTCCAATTACAGCACAAACCTTGTAGAAGTGCACTATTAATCTAAATATGCAAACATGACCAATCCTGGTATTCCTCATGCAAGCTATCATTCAACATTCCTACGAAAGTGTACCTTGGCTCCTTCTGAATGCAGTGTTTCCATTTCGTGTTTCTTACATAAGAGGCTAGAAATGTCAATTTTTTTTTTTTTAAGTTTGTAAGTGAATAGCACTTTGTACAAATATTAGAATCAGCTCATTTCAGTTTTATTTTAGGAATTAAAATTTAAAAACTGTTTATCTTGTGATGTAAAAGCTTCTTTGGTAGTTAACAGTAAAATAACCATGTAAAACAAGGCTGCTACTCATCACATCCTGAGGGTGTGCCCCTTGAATTGTTCTAACCTTGTTCAAACTAACGAAACTGTTACTTTGTTTCTTAAGCTATGTCATGGAATTCACTTAGAAGAGCAATGCATTTAACTCAAATAAAAGGATCAAAACATAAAACATGTGTTTACCTAAGAGATATTAATTGAATGCCTACAATGTGTCAAGCTAAGTCTTGGGGATGGAGCAGTGAAGATGGCAGACAAGTTTTCTCCTCTTTAAGAAAGGGCAAATTCAGATTATGTATGTATATATAGGTGCATGTTATGTGTGTGAAACTGTATGTATGTGTGTGGATGAAGGAAAAAAATAGATAATGGATAACTAGAGGGACAAAATAATATATGATCAGAGTTTATAAAGTGAAAATAGAAAGGGTTATTTAATAGAAACCTACTGAAATAAAGTATCAGTCAGTGTTAAATAGGGCCTAGAACTGTATTCCCTTTTACACATATATACAAAATAGATTTTATACAGCTCTCATGTACATCAAAGTTAAGTACTGAGTAAATTTTGCAGAGATTGAACTTTGCTTTGTTTGGAGGTTAACTAGGAACTGTTTAACATTTTGAAAAATCATCTCATCTTTGGTAATATAATTTGTGATATTTGAGTCATCAATACACTTCTGCACTGTATTGACACATATCACATATATATCACACCACATATATATATATCACATAGACACATATCAGTCTATGATTGCATAAGTACAATAATGGTGATTTTAGATCTTATTTTAAAATGTTGGGCTTCCCTGGTGGCTCAGCTGGTAAAGAATGCTAAATATAAAGAAAAATATCAATATTATTTGGTTGAATTTTGTTGTTGGCTTTTATCCACCTTCGTTCTAAAATGATAATATATTGACATTTTTTTCTAGTTAAGCAACAAAAATATCAAGAGTGAATGCAAATTTTAAAAAGAGACACTAACCGCACAATTCTAATATTTAAAGACATCTTTGAAAAGTATTGTACTGTCATTGGGATGTTCAAAAAGTCTTAAATCCAGAACGATCAAGGCTTCTTTTCTTTCTTATATGGAGTACAAATAATATAAAACATGATGAACTATGCAACATTAAGGCTTCTCAGGTGGCTCAGTGAGTAAAGAATCTGCCTACAATGCAGGAGACTCAGGAGATATGGGTTCAATCTCTGGGTCAGGAAGATCCTCCAATAGGAGTGCATGGCAAGCCACTCTAATATTCTTGTCTGGAGAATCCCACGGAAGGGAGCCTGGGGGCTATAGTCCATAGGACTGCAAAGGGTCAGACATGACTGAAATGATTGAGCATGCATGCAGTACAATATTAGAGAAAAATTTACCTTGCCAACTGTACATTAAGTAATTTGTATTGTGGTGATAGTCCAAATGTAATAATTTATTTCTTTTCATTCAACAAAATTACTGTTTTTATATAAATCAATGAGAAAGCAAAAGTAAATGAAGTATATAACTAGCTGAGGTTACCATACACACACTTCAAAGAGAATGAAAAAATAATAGAGGAGATGTCATTTAGAATAACAGACTGTGGTACACAAAGTTTGTCAATATTTGAAACCTTTAAAATCAGTTCACAGAAAAAAAAAAAAATCCCACTTCCAATGGCACTGCTTGTACAACAGATGGAACAGTAACTCAGGTTAGTGGGTAACACAGCTTTACAGCCAACTTAAAAAAGAAACACCAGGTGTTTTAGCAATTTATTGCATTATTCATCAACAGCACTTAGTTGCCAAGAACTTTGAAAAAGACTTCAAAAATCAATGAAGTTACTGAGCTATTAATGCATAATGTATCATAATAATCAATGTAAAATGTATAGTAATTTCTAGAGTGATAGATTATTTAGTAACCTTTTATTACCATTTTGAGCTACAGTGATCTTTCAAAGAAACTTTAAAAAATATTTTCCCCATTTATTGTTGATTTTTTCCAGTGAAAAGTTAAAAATTGAAACTAAAATACAGCAAATGGTATAATAAATTTTTTAGATAATTTACAGAGTTAAAATAAATCTGTCTTGGGCTTCATGGAAATGAGGTATATCTCACTAAAGTGTGGGGAATAATCAGGGAATTACTAAAACCTGTATGTAATAAAATAATCTTACTCATGAGAATTTTTAGTTTCCCATACTGGTTGAAATTTGATGGGGATGTACTTAAACAAAATGATTTGGAGCATCTTGCTATTAGTTTTTTGGTTGCTGTCCAAAGTCATGATTCTAAGTCAGCATAACCTTAAATATTGAATTTATTTGAAGTGAATGAGGAATGTGTTAGCCAAACATTTGGAGGAAGAATTAATTGATCTAGAAGATGACTTTATGGCATAAGAATGACAAAAGGAGTTGAGTTATAAAATCTTTTGGGTCCAGTTAAGACTTTCATGCTCATTTCTTTGGAAAAAATTCCATATACCTATAAATTACATGTACATTTGCAGCTACATGTTATTTGAAAATAATTTTACGTTGATAGTGTTTAAAAAGAAACTGCAAATGTTTAAAGGTATTTGAGAGATTTGTCAACAAAATTATTTCCTAAGTAAATTTAAATAATACTAAATTAGCAGTGACTCAAGAAAAGTTGTGGTTATATTGAAATTCATTAATAGAATTTGTTTTAATATATTTAATATCACTTTTGTCTACATGTTTTTGTTTTTGTTCAAAAATGATAAATCTATATTATGTAAGTTATACACTAAAATTATTATTTTTATTTTCATTGCTTTCCAAATAGACTCTGATACTGACACCAGTGCATGCCACACAATTTTCACACAGTCTTTGTTTCATTGTTTTTAATTTAATTTTTTGGTTCACCTCTCCCTCACTCTGTCCCTCCCTCCCTTCTTTCCTTCCTTCCTTCCCTCCATCCTTTCTTCTTTCCTACTTTCCTTTCTCTGCTTCTTATATGGAGCAGCACTACTAGTCTTAAATTATTTTATGTATGCCCAAGCATCGAACTACTGCAATTTTTTTTCTAATGCAGCCTTGCTCAAATTTTATATTTTGAAATACATTTTTAATAAATAAATCAGCTTTCTTGCTATTATCCTTACATTACAATCTGATTAATAAAATATACTTTCAAATTAAGTGTTCATAAAATTATTATCAATGAACTTAGTTTCACAAAAAGTGTAAATTATGAAATTTTATTATAAATATGCTCGAGTCGGACATGACTGAGTGACTGAACTGAACTGAACTGAATAAAGTTAAGAATTATTGACCTATCTCTATATGTGTTAAAAAAAAAAGTCAGTTTTTCACAAGTCTCAAATATAGCAAGGGATGAAATTTAATAAAATTTTATTTCCTTTCATGTAGAATTTGGGGCCAAAATAGCCACTTTACTGGTGTGGCATCTGAACTCCTGTTATATTGTTTGGTTGACCTTTACAACATGGCTTCCAATGCCATGTTATTCCAGGTTTTATCATCCCATCTCCTTACTAGCTAGAAAGGAGGGGGGGAAAGAAAGAGGACAGAAGGTCAATTTACTTATCTCTTTCTAAAGCACCAGCATGTTTCTTAACATAGGCACACATGTTCTAAGTTAAAATTCTTTTTATTAGTTAAAAAAAAGGAATGTAACTACTGCTGACTATTTACAATGGCCAACACATAGAAGCAGCCTCTATATCCATTGGCAGATGACTGTATAAAGAAGTTGTGATACTTATATACAATGGAACATTACTCAGCCATAAAAAGGAATGAAGTTGAGTTAGTTGTAGTAAAGTGGATGAACCTAGAGCCTGTTATACAGAGCGAAGTTGGTCAGAAAGAGAAAAACAAATATCATGTATTGGTACATATATATGGAATCTAGAAAAATGGCATTTATAAAGCTATCTTCAGGGAAGGAATGGAGATGCAGACATAGAGAATGGACTTGTGTATACAGCGAAGGAAGGAGAGAGTAGGATGAACTGAGAAAGTAGCATTGACATGCATACACCACGATGTGTAAAATGGATAGCTAGTGGAAAGCTGTTATATAACACAGGAAACCCAGCCTGGCACTCTGTGATGACCTGGGAGGGAGGAGGGGAGCGGAGGAAGTGGGGGTGGGAGGGAGGCTCACAAGGAAGGGGATAAATATATATAGTTATGACTGATTCACATTGTTGTATGGCAGAAACCAACACAACATTGTAAGGCAATTATCCTTCAATTAATAATTCTTAAAAGATTTCTTCAAAAAGCAAAAACAAACAAAAAAAAATGGCAAGACAATATACTTATTGGGGAACACTTAGCTGACACTGAAGCACCCAAATAAGATAATAAGCAATTTTCAAGTAGGTCTGTGTCTTGTTTTTTTTTTTTTTTTTTAATGTATTACCTAGGACAATATTTATGCATATATAAGAAATAAATAAATGTGTGAAAAATGAGTGGTGTGAAAAAATAAATGATATAAAGAAAAGGTCACATGGAGTTAATAAGAGGTTAACAAGATAAACACTTGATGATAAACTTTTTATTTTCTTAATATGGAGTAATTCCACTCTTTTTGTTTATCAGTGTTGGTTGGTTTTAAATACCACAAATGTGCTTAAATTGAGGACCATCTGTGGGGTTATTAAACTTCCATGTTTCTTACAATTGCATTCAAATGAAGACATCTGTATTTTTATGAACCATCATTTTTTTTTTCCTGTTGACCTTTTAGTTATCTGCTCTTTCAATAAGGAAGTGAACTGGTTAAAAGTAAGTTACATAGAAAGTTTTCTAGTTATTTTTCACTTATTTGTGTCTTTTACAAAGGTCGCTATTTGAAATGATTAATAGGAAGAAGAAGAAATCTCATATTTAAATAAAAAGTCCAGTGTGTTTGCCAAACCAATGTAAAGAAAATGTTGAATGCACAACTTATATTTTTCTAGAATATCCAAGTTCGGCTGTTAAAAGTATATAGTCAAAATCGGCATTAACAAAAGAATTTGGTGCACTTCAACTTAATCCACACAACCGCATTAACTCTTGCCTCCAACAAATTCAATGCCCTGATGCAGGAAATCCTCAGTATATGTTTATAAATATGATCCTTTTTAAGACTGTCACATGGAACCTGAATGTTCACATATTAAAAGTTTTATCACAACTGTCTTACCAAAACTGAGGCAACTGTTGCCTTATTTTTTGCTCTGGCTGCAAAATATTGCATCCTATTCTGCTTAACAAGTGGTGAGACTGGATTCTATATTCTTGAAACAAGATGACACAACTTGACTATCTATCCTTTTATTACTAAGTCTTATCTTTACAGATAGTCACCCCCTGATTTTGGGTTTCTCAAGTGACTGCCCTACAGAAAATGATCAGTTTATTTCTTAGTGATCCCATGGACAGCAGCACACCAGGCTTCTCTGTCCATCACCAAATCCCAGAACTTATGCATACTGATGTCCATCAAGTCAGTGATTCCATCCAACCATCTCATTCTCTGTCATTCATTCTCCTCCCGCCTTAAATCTTTCCCAGCATCACAGCCGTTTCCAATGAATCAGTTCTTCACATAAGGTGGCTAAAGTATTGGATCTTTAGCATCAGTCATTATAATGACTATTTAGGACTGATTTCCTCTAGGAATGTCTGGTTGGATCGCCTTGAAGGCCAAAGGACTCTTAAGAGTCTCCTCCAACAAAACTGTTCAAAACCATCAATTCTTCAGCACTCACCTTTCTTTATAGTCCAACTCTCACATTCATACATGACTACTGGAAAACCATAGTTTTGACTAGACAGACCTTGGTTGGCAAAGTAATGTCTCTGCTTTTCAATATGCTGTCTAGTTTGGTCATAGCTTTTCTTCCAAGGGGCAAGTGTCTATTAATTTCATGGCTGCAGTCACCATCTCTAGTGATTTCGGGCCTCCCAAAAATATAGTCTGTCACTGTTTCCATTGTTTCCCCATCTATTTGCCATGAAGTGATGGGACTGGATGACATGATCTTCGTTTTCTGGACGTTGAGTTTTAAGCCAACATTTTCACTCTCCTCTTTCAGTTGCATCAGCAGGCTCTTTAGTTCCTCTTCACTTTCTGCCATAAGGGTGGTGTCATCTGCATATCTGAGGTTATTGATATTTTTCCCAGCAATCTTGATTCCAGCTTGGGCATCATCCAGCCTGGCATTTTGCATAATGTACTCTGTGTATAAGTTAAATAAGCAGGGTGACAACATACAGCCTTGAGGTACTCCTTTCCTGATTTAGAACTAGTCTGTTGTTCCATGGCCAGTTCTTACTGTTGCTTCCTGACCTGTATACAGATTTCTCAGAAGGCAGGACAGGTGGTCTGGTATTCCCATCTCTTTCAGAATTTTCCACAGATTATTGTGACCCACGCAGTCAAAGGCTTTGGCATAGTCAATAAAGCAGAAATAGATGTTTTTCTGGAACTCTCTTGCTTTTTCCATGACCCAGTGGATGTTGGCAATTTGATCTCTGGTTCCTCTTTTCTAAATCGAGCTTGAACATCTGGAAGTTCATGGTTCACCTACTGTTGAAGCCTGGCTTGGAGAATTTTGAGCATATTTGCTAGAATGTGAAATGAGTGCAATTGTATGATAGTTAGTACAGTCTTTGGCACTGCCTTTCTTTGGGACTGGAATGAAACCGGACATTTTCCAGTCCTGTGGCCACTGCTGAGTTTTCCAAATTAGCTGCCTTATTAAGTGCAGCACTTTCACAGCATCATCTTTTAGGATTTGAAATAGCTCAACTGGAATTCCATCACCTCCCCTAGGTTTGTGTGTAGTGATGCTTCCTAAGTCCCACTTGATTTTGCATTCCAGGATGTCTGGCTCTAGGTGAATGATCACACCATCATGATTATCTGGGTCATGAAGATATTTTTTATATAGTTCTGTGTATTCTTGCCACTACTTCTTAATATCTTCTGCTTCTGTTAAGTCCATACCATTTCTGTCCTTTATTGTGTCCATCTTTGCATGAAATGTTCTCTTGGAATCTCTAATTTTTTTTAAGAGATCTCTAGTCTTTCCCATTCTATTGTTTTCCTCTATGTTTTTGCATTGATCACTAATGAAGGCTTTCTTATCTCTCCTTGCTATTCTTTGGAACTCTGTGTTCAAATGGGTATATCTTTCCTTTTCTCCTTTGCCTTTCACTTCTCTTCTTTTCTCACCTATTTGTAAGGCCTCCTGAGATATCCATTTTACCTTTTTGAATTTATTTTTCTTGGAGATGATATTGATCACTGCCTCCTGAACAATGTTATGAACCTCCATCCATAGTTCATCATGCACTCTGTCTATCAGATCTAATCCCTTGAATCTGATTGTCACTTCCACTATATATTCATAGGAGATTTGATTTAGGTCTTACCTGTATGGTCTAGTGGTTTTCCTGACTTTCTTCAATTTAAGTCTGAATTTGGCAATAAGGAGTTCATGGTCTGAGCCACAGTCATCTCCCATTCTTGTTTTTGCTGACTGTATAGAGCTTCTCCATCTTCAGCTGCAAAGAATATAATCAATCTGATTTCAGTATTGACCATCTGGTGATGTCCATGTGTAGAGTCTTCTCTTGTGTTGTTGAAAGAGGGTGTTTGCTATGACCAGTGCATTCTTTTGGCAAAATTCTGTTAGCCTTTGCCCTGCTTCATTCTGTATTCCAAGGCTAAATATGCCTGTTACTCCAGGTATCTCTTGACTTCCTACTTTTGCATTCCAGCCTCCTATAATGAAAAAAACGTCTTTCTTTTGGGTGTTAGTTCTAGAAGGTCTTATATGTCCTCATAGAACTGTTTAACTCAGCTTCTTCAGCTTACTGGTTGGAGCATAGACTTGGATTACTGTGATATTGAGTGGTTTTCCTTGGAAATGAACAGAGATCATTCTATCATTTTTGAGATTGGATCCAAGAACTGCATTTCAGCCTCTATTGTTGACTATGAGGGCTACTCCTTTCTTCTAAGAGATTCTTGCCCACGGTAGCAGGTGTAATGGTCATTTGAGTTAAACTCACCCATCCCAGTCCATTTTAGTTCACTGATTCCTAGAATGTTGACATTCACTCTTGCCATCTCCTGCTTGACCACTTCCAATTTGCCTTGATTCATGGACCTAACATTCCAGGTTCCTATGCAATATCGTTCTTTACAGCATCAGACTTTACTTCCATCTTCAGTCACATACACAACTGGGTGTTGTTTTTGCTTTGGCTCTGTCTCTTCATTCTTTCTAGACTTAGTTCTCCACTGTTCTCCAGTACTATTTTGGGCTCCTACTGACCTGGGGAGTTCATCTTTCAGTTTTTTATCTTTTTGCCTTTTCATACTGTTCATGAGGTTCTCAAGGCAAGAATATTGAAGTGATTTGCCACTTCAGAGAAGTGAAAACAAAGATGGATACATTTTGAGAACAGAGATGGATACATTTTATTAATCTCACTCAAGCAGTTGTTTGCCTTTGTGTCAGAAAAGTAATTGAGACACTGGTTGCCAATATAATCCAGATAATTCAGTGAAACATCTATATGTATATATATATATATTTTTTTTCTTTTCATTTGTCATATCATTTTCCTAGATTTCTTACACAAGACCTTTTGGGGAAATGTATAATAGTCAATAAACGTAACCATTTTAAAATCATGTTTCTTACCCAATGCTATTTTTCTTAAGCAAAACTTATTTGCCTTGATTCTCATCTTTCTTTCAGTAAGCACACTCAGAGGAGACTTCTAGATTCCTTGTATAAGCATACCCTTGGTAATCAGTTCCAGTGGCTCATATAACATGGCAAAATATATCTGATCATGGCTGAATCACTCTTTGTTTATCCAGCTGAAACACTGGCCTTATGAATAATCAGTATATCATCAATATATGCTCATGCTTAATTAAAAGTCTATTTGAACAATCAATAGAATATTAAATACCCTAAATAGATTAGCATGATTATTATGAAAGATATACATTCTTAATTTTTTGTGGGTTTATGCTAAGAATTTCCTCCTAAATTAGACCTTTTTCATGACAGCAATATGGTTTCTTAATTCAAAAAGGTCTCTTATGCCTACTGGCTAATTAATAATATCATTATGACTTTGTGTTTGAGTTTTGGAGGGATTGTATGTACTATCATGGATATTGGAATCTAGATTCCAGTCATAGTTCTGCCATTTTCGGTCTGGGTTTACCATATCAAAGTTTTGTTTAGTTTCACTGCTTTTTATTCCTTCTTTATAATGTGAGACTAGTGGTGCCTAGATCTGAGAGCTACTATGGGAATTAAACAAGAGAAGGTACAGAAAAATATACTTGGGAGATAAGTATTCCATAAACTGTAGTTAGAGTTACTATTTTAAATTTGAGGAGATATCAGTATTAGTTTAGTGGTGAGTATATATTATTTTGCTTAGAAAATCTGTTCCAGAACACTATTATTACTATTATTACCTTAAAACAACAACAGCAAAAAAACATGATTATTTTGCCAGCAAAATGGATTATTCATTCCTCTAGCAGAGGAATGAATGGCAATTTAGGACAACCAACCCATAGCAAAAGCCAGTGGCAAGTGTAATAAGCAAAGAACAGGAATGCTACTTCATAAAGGAAAAACGAAATTCGGAGAGGTTGTTTGGAACCAAGGTTCACTTAATAGGAGTTCAGGATGGTGTGGTGTTTCCCATTGGCTGGGCTGGATACTGAGCAAGGAGAATTCTTTCTATGAGGGTCTAAAATTAATGCTTCCTCTTGAGGTCTGTCACTGACTTGGAATGGTAGTGCCTGAGGGCTTCCCTTCTGACCGCCTGACTCCATTTTAAATGAAATCCCCTTTATTCTGTTTTACACATATGTATAGTAAAACATAGTTAACATAAAATTCTACTGAGGAAATTATTTTTTTCATATAATTATATGAGTGAAATTGTAAATATTTCGGATATTAATTTATATCGTCTATTAGAATTACACTATATTCATGACCCAGATAATCATGATGATGTGATCACTAATCTAGAGCCCGACATCCTGGAATGTGAAGTCAAGTGGGCCTTAGAAAGCATCACTATGAACAAAGCTAGTGGAGGTGATGGAATTCCAGTGGAGCTGTTTCAAATCCTGAAAGATGATGCTGTGAAAGTGCTGCACTCAATATGCCAGCAAATATGGAAAACTCAGCAGTGGCCACAGGGCTGGAAAAGGTCAGGTTTCATTCCAATCCCAAAGAAAGGCAATGCCAAAGAGTGCTCAAACTACTTCACAATTGCACTCATCTCACATGCTAGTAAAGTAATGCTCAAAATTCTCCAAGCCAGGCTTCAGCAGTATGTGAACCGCTAACTCCCTGATGTTCAAGCTGGTTTTAGAAAAGGCAGAGGAACCAGAGATCACATTGCCAACATCCGCTGGATCATGGAAAAAGCAAGAGAGTTCTAGAAAAACGTGTATTTCTGCTTTATTGACTATGCCAAAGCCTTTGACTGTGTGGATCACAATAAACTGTAGAAAACTCTGAAAGAGATCGGAATACCAGACCACCTAACCTGCCTCTTGAGAAATCTGTATACAGGTCAGGAAGCAACAGTTAGAACTGGGCATGGAACAACAGACTGTTTCCAAATAGGAAAAGGAGTATGTCAAGGCTGTACATTGTCACCTTGCTTATTTAACTTATATGCAGAGTACATCATGAGAAACACTGGGTTGGAAGAAACACAAGCTGGACTCAAGATTACTGGGAGAAATATCAATAACCTCAGATGTGCAGATGACACCACCCTTATGGCAGAAAGTGAAGAGGAGTTAAAAGGCCTCTTGATGAAAGTGAAAGAGGAGAGTGAAAAAGTTGGCTTAAAGCTCAACATTCATAAAACTAAGATCATGGCATCTGGTCCCATCACTTCATGGGAAATAGACAGGGAAATAGTAGAAACAGTGTCAGACTATATTTTTGGGGGCTCCAAAATCACTGCAGATGGTGACTGCAGCCATGAAATTAAAAGATGCTTACTCCTTGGAAGAAAAGTTATGACCAATCTAGATAATATATTCAAAAGCAGAGACATTACCTTGCCAACTAAGGTCCGTCTAGTCAAGGCTATGGTTTTTCCTGTGGTCATGTATGGATGTGAGAGCTGGACTGTGAAGAAGGCTGAGCACTGAAGAATTAATGCTTTTGAACTGTGGTGTTGGAGCAGCCTCTTGAGAGTCCCTTGGACTGCAAAGAGATCCAACCAGTCCATTCTGAAGATCAGCCCTGGGATTTCTTTGGAAGAAATAATGCTAAAGCTGAAGCTCCAGTACTTTGGCCACCTCATGCAAAGAGTTGACTCATTGGAAAAGACTTTGATGCTGGGAGGGATTGGGGGCAGGAGGAGAAGGGGACGACCGAGGATGAGATGGCTGGATGGCATCACGGACTCGATGGACATGAGTCTGAGTGAACTCTGGGAGTTGGTGATGGACAGGGAGGCCTGGCATGCTGCAATTCATGGGGTCGCAAAGAGTGGGACACGACTGAGCGACTGAACTGAACTGAACTGAATACAATAAAATGGTAATTATGTGAGAGAATGAATGTGTTAAAAGTTTATTGTGGTGATCATTTTCCACTATGTAAATGAATCAAATGCTCACATCATATACCTCAAAGTTACATATGTTATGTGTCAATGATATATCTAATAATGTTGGGAAAAAAATTAGGGAACAGTCCTATGTAATGTTTGTCTCTATAATAATTTCTAGAAATGTTTTTTAAAAAGAAAGACACAGAGGCAGAGATTTGTGTGATGTGTTTACCAGAGTGCTTGGGGCCACCAGAACAAAGAAGGAATCTCCTGTGGAGACTTCATGGGATGTATAGTCCTTCTGATACCTGATTTTGGACCTCTGGCCTCTAGCAATGAGAATAATTTTTTAAATATTTAAGCCAAAAAAAAAAATAACACTAACATTTCTAAATAGTTAAAATTCTGCATTTCTGGAGACTCACTTGTCTCTAGAATGTGAGCATATGACTGACATTTTTACTGATTAGATGCTTCCTTATTCAACTTGGATACAGAAATGAGCAACACCTGGTGGCTGGTATATACTTGTTTTAAGAAGCACACAGCTTTCTTATCCATTTATCTGCTGATAGACATCTAGGTTGTTTCCATGTCCTGGCTATTATAAACAGTGCTGCGATGAACATTGGGGTACACGTGTCTCTTTCAATTCTGGTTTCCTCAGTGTGTGTGCCCAGCAGTGAGATTGCTGGGTCGTATGGCAGTTCTATTTCCAGTTTTTTAAGGAATCTCCACACTGTTCTCCATAATGGCTGTACTAGTTTGCATTCCGACCAACAGTGTAAGAGAGTTCCCTTTTCTCCACACCCTCTCCGGCATTTATTGCTTGCAGACTTTCGGATAGCCGCCATTCTGACTGGCGTGGAATGGTACCTCATTGTGGCCATCAGCAGACGAATGGATAAGAAAGCTGTGGTACATATACACAATGGAGTATTACTCAGCCATTAAAAAGAATACATTTGAATCAGTTCTAATGAGGTGGGTGAAAGTGGAGCCTATTATACAGAGTGAAGTAAGCCAGAAAGAAAAACACCAATACAGTATACTAACGCATATATATGGAATTTAGAAAGATGGTAACAATAACCCTGTATGTGAGACAGCAAAAGAGACATAGATGTATAGAACAGTCTTTTAGACTCTGTGGGAGAGGCTGAGGATGGGATGATTTGGGAGAATGGCATCGAAACATGTGTAATATCATATGTGAAATGAATCGCCAGTCCAGGTTTAATTCATGATACAGGATGCTCAGGGCTGGTGCACTGGGAATACCCAGAGGGATGGTATGGGGAGGGAGGTGGGAGGAGGGGTTCAGGATGAGGTACACCCATGGCAGATTCATGTTGATGTATGGCAAAACCAAAACAATGTTGTAAAGTAATTAGCCTCCAATTAAAATTAATAAATTTATATTAAAAACAAAATCAAACAAATAAAAAAGAACTGGAACAGAAATCTAGGGATTTTCTGGCAAAGACAAATAAGAAAACTTTCTATATGAAATTAAAAAACAAAACCTTAAAAAAAATAAAAATAAAAGTTAATTCCAACAGAAAAAAAAAAAAAAAAGAAGAAGAAGAAGCACACAGGGTTTTCTGTTATTCAAGGGCAGCTGTGTGACACTTCCAAGGGACAGAAGCCCTGAGAATCATGCATGTAGAGCGACAGATGACACAGACATTATTGTCTGAGCTGGCGTAGTCCTACACTGTGGTTAGTTGTTTTCTAGATTCCATGCATCTGATTTCTTTGTGCCAAGCTGTGAAGTATCCAGGATTGACTCTCAAGCACTCCTGAAAATGCTCTGAGATATCTAAAATTCTTTGAGAAATTCCCCTCTGCTTAAATAAACTGGAATGGAATCTGTAAGAATATTTGCAGATACATAGACTTGTTCCTCCTTTCCTGATTTATCTAATTAGGTAGTGACCATTGACACCCTGCTCTGAAAAATGGGTTTTTAGCACACTTATACTGGAGAAGGCAATGGCACCCCACTCCAATGCTCTTGCCTGGAAAATCCCATGGACGGAGGAGCCTGGTGGGCTGCAGTACATGGGGTCGCACAGAGTCGGACACGACTGAACGACTTCACTTTCACTTTTCACTTTCATGCCTTGGAGAAGGAAATGGCAACCCACTCCAGTGTTCTTGCCTGGAGAATCCCAGGGACAGGGGAGCCTCGTTGGCTGCCATCTATGGGGTCACACAGAGTCGGACATGACTGAAGCCACTTAGCAGCAGCAGCAGCAGCACACTTATACAATCTCCCAACTTTTTTCCTCTTACAAACTTTTCAGAAAGGCATGGTTCTTCTTTGGTTAGTCTTATATTTGTTAACTGTAGAACTTTCCCCTTAACTCATTACTCAGGAGTGGTATATACTTATTCAGTTTCTTTCAATACAACCTTTTACTCTAGAAATATCTCATTCACTGACATTATATTCTGCTCTAGCCTTAATGTAAGAACACTGCTATTATTCTGTAAAGATTAAAGAGTCTAAAGATTAAAATCTAAACAAACACTCAGCTTTTTAATTTATGATTTGTTCATTATTGGATGTTGTGGAAACAAGTATTGTGAATGGACTTGCAGAAAGAAGAAAACATCTGTATCTCTGACGAAAAGAACAGACTTTTGGACTCAGTGGGAGAAGGAGAGGTGAGGATGATTTGAGAGAATAATATTGAAACATGTACATTACCATATTTAAAATAGATGGCAAGCGTAAGTTTGATGTGTGATTCAGGGCACCCAAAGCCAGTGCTATGCGGCAACCTAGAGGGATAGGGGGAGGAGGGAGGTGTGTAGGGGTTTCAGGATGGGGTGACGCATGTATACCTATGGCCGGTTCATGTTGATGTATGGAAAAAGCGATCATAACACTGTAAAGTAATTATCCCCCAATTGACACAAATTTTTAAAAAGATATTAAAAAGAGGGGAAAATGTTATTTTATGAAATCAAATTTGTAGCATTTAGTAGTATTCCAAGAAAATAAACAATAGATTTTATTTTCTTTTATCATATCACTTGCTTTTCAGTAATGTTTTGTTTTTCACAGAGTCTATGTCATCGCTATTTCTTGGATTAAAAAAAAAAATGATTATTTTCTTTGGAAAGATGCAGAGGAAATAAATACTCTCAAAATTTCATGTCTCAAATAATTTCTCTGCTTCATCTTGTTAATATTTAGTGACTTTAAAAATGTGTATACAGATGCATTCCTTAATAATTTTATATCATTTTTTCAGAGTTCCTGTGGAGATTCTATACCACATCAATTCTTATTCATTTTAAATAATCAGTCTTTTTTTGGTTATTATCTTAGTGAACTTTTTTTTGATCTTTGGCTTTCTCAAAGCCTATTTATACATATCAACATATTGTAACCCTTTTCACTCTTCTACTCACTTGTGTCTTTCACTTTGAAGACCACTGATTATTCCTGCCTTTGATAACCCTTTTCTGAGGCATTTATTTCCCTCTTCCATTACTGCTCTGATAATCTCAAACTCCTTTCACATGAAAATTGGAACCCCTATATTCATTGGCCCTGTAGCAACTATTTTTTTTTCTATTTACATATATGTGTATATTTGCGGAGTGTTAATAGCAGTTAGTAACTGTTAGTAACTTTTTCTTCAAGTTCTTTTTCTCTCTAAAAAATGTTTTAATACATATAAGCATTTCATTTTATTGGATCACTTTAAAAATATTAACCTCTTTTTGACTAAAAGTTAATTTTTTCAAAAGTTAACTCCTTAATATGTCAAGGCTATTGATTTAGTTTTTAAAATTCTCTTCTTAAAATATATTATCTCACTAAATTACCTACTTCTTTTCAATAATTTTCTAAATTATTTTTCTTGAAATTTCACTTTAGATAATATTGATTTTCCTTTGAAATCTGTTAAGGATGATAATCGTTATTTATAGATAACAGAGGTGAATTTTGTTTGCCATTAGGCAGGCATGTTTCCCTAGAAGGATGCTTACCATAGGATTTTTTTTTTTTTTAATTTGTTTCTGGTGACTGTTGGTTATAGTTACAGGTAGTGGGTTGGATGATGGGGTAGGCAGACAGCACATGGGCAAGTCTACCTCTGTTATCCAACATATCCAATCCAACCTCAAAAACTGTTCTTTCTTCACAACATCCTTTACCATAAACATGCACTGGATAATTATACTTTAAATAGATAGGTATAATTATTTTTCAAAGAACAGAACACACACATATGTAATGTAATGTGATGGGGAATATGTAATGTGACAGGGAAGCCTGGCGTGATGCAGTCCATGGGGTCAGAAGGAGTTGGGCACAACTTAGTGACTGAATAACAACATGTAGTGTGATAGCATATTTATATTTACTTCCTAAGCATTTTATTTCATACACTACTAACTTTATCTAGAAATTTCTTTTCTAAAAATCTCCAATAAATTTCAAACAAAGTAAATGAAGCTCACAATTGTTGAAAGTTTAATTATATACAGGCAATTTTATACTAACAATCACTTCTTGATATTTATTTATTCATTCATTTACCTTTTCATTTATTCTACTAAATTAATATTCATTTTCTGTACTTAGTACTGAAATGAGTTGTAAGGGGTTGAGGATTGATATTCCTTTAAGTGAGGGAGATTCTGTGTAAATGTTCTGAAAACACATGGACCAATATAAAATATGACAGATTTTTTTAAAAAGTGATCCTAATGTGAGTGATATAGTGAGGGTTGTTCCTGATTGTCAGAAGACACTGGGAACTATTGGGATCCTTAGAAGCATTTTGTAACATTGATGTTATAATGTTAGACATCTTGTCTGATTTATGTTGTGCTTTGTGTGTACTCAGTCATGTCCAACTCATTGAGACCCCATGGACTGTAGCCCACCAGGTTCCTCTGTAAAATCCATGGAATTTCACAGGCAAGAATGTTGTAGTGGGTTAACATTCCCTTCTCCAGGGGACCTTCCTGACCTAGAGATCGAACCCACATCACCTGTGTCTCCTATGTTGCAGACAGATTCTTCACCTTTTGAGCCACAGGAGAAGCCCAATAGTAGATTCTATTTTAAGCTTTGAATAGCTATTAACATTTAGAATTTACAGATAGATAATAGATAAAATAATCTAGTCTGATTATCTTTGACTTCATACACAGATCACTTTATATGCAAAGCCTGTGCTTCTTCAGCATTATGATTATCTGTTGTAAGAGCCATTTTCTTCATCACTGTCCTATAAGATGTAAAGGTAATTAGTGGGGGAACCTGATTTCTTTTATCAAAATTGTCTCTTAGTAAGTTGCTTTTTAATTAGAGATTTGTTTCATTTAGGTGAATGTGTGGCAATTAAGCAAAACAAACCAATATTTAGGCTCATATTTCCCTATCAAAAACTATAAAAAATTCATAGTATACTTGAATAACTCAATTGTATACAAATCCACAATATAATTGTTACTGTATGTTCTACCACAGAAAGATTTTCTTAAATTGAAGTACAGCTGATTTTTGACATTGCATTAGTTTCAAGTGTACATCAAAGTGATTCAGTTATTTTCTTCAGATTATATTCCATTATAGGTTATTTCAAGATATTTAATATAGTTTCCTGTGCTGTATTGTAAATTCTTGTTGCTTATATAGTAGTTTATATATATTAATATCATACTCCTAATTCATTCCCCCCTTCTTCTCTCTCTTCTTTGGTAACCATAAGTTTGTTTTCTATGTCTATGAGTCTGTTTTGTCTATAGATTCATTTGTGTTATTTTTTAGATTCCACATATAAGTAATATCATAGAGTATTTGTCTTTCTCTATTCGACTTATTTCACTAAGCATTATATTCTAAGTCCATCCATACTGTTGCAGATAATAATATTTCATTCTTTATTTGATTTCACACTTTTAAGTCACTTATTTATTGATGGTTACTTGATTATTGCCATTTCTTGGCTATCATAAATAGTGCTGCACTAAACTTGGGATGCAAGTATCCTTTTGAATTAGGCTTCTATTTTTTTTTTTTTCTGGATATATAACCAGGAATTAGATTGCTGGATCATATAGTGGTTCCATTTTAAACTTTTTAAGGAACCTCCAAACTGTTTTCCATACACTCCTGAAAACAGTGTTAGTTCTCTTTTCTCAAGACTCTCCCTAGTATTTATTATTTGTAGACTTTTTGATGATAGCCACTCTGAATAGTGTGGAGTGATGCCTCATTATAGTTTAGATATGCATTTCTGTAATAACTAGTGATACTGAGCATCTCTTCTTGTGCTTGTTAGCCATCTACATGTCCTTTTTGGAAAAATGTCTATGTCTTCTGTCCATTTTTGATTAGTTTGGGGTTTTTTATTTTGATATTTAATTGATTTCACTGTTTATATATTATGGATATTAACCTCTTGTCTGTCACATCATTTGCAAATATTTTCTCCTGTGATTTAGTTTGTCAAAAATTATAGATTTTAAGTGTTCTTTATGTAGCTATGTTTTCTTAATCCCTAACCTTTCAAAGTCGGTGGTTGGTACTGATTATCTTATCTATCTTGTAACAAAGATTATATGAGGAAACTTTGTAAATTGTAATGTTTGCATCAAGTTGATAGTGTTTAGAAACTGGTTTTTTCCTCATGTTCAATAGCTGAAGATGTGATCTCGATATTTTCCAGTTGATGCCAAACACATAAACAAGGAGTATGTTTTTGACAAAATAAATAAAGCTTTTAAAAATAGTATATACCTTTCTATGAAGTTTATCTTATAAGATATCTGATGTTTTAAAAAACTGTGATATTTATGCTGTTTGATTAGCTTTGTAGTTCATGAGTAAGATGGGAAAATATAATTGATGATTTAATTCAGAACTTTGGGTTTAAATGAGTGGATTTCTTGAATAGAGTTAGCAATCTGCAGTTCCATTTCTTTATATTACCTTATTTTGTCTAGCACACTTTTAATTTATAGTAAAATGAGAAGCCAAGAAAGAATAATAGGGACATTATGCTGAATATAAATAAAGGCAAGGTAAATTTTTGAACAAAATAAATATGGATATGGGTGATACTGAAACAGAGTTCACCATAAAGTTTATGTCATAATATGTTATTCAAACTTATGAGTTTCCTGTTCCTATACAAATAATTTTTACTTTCACATAGATAATTAAAATGGATTCTCTTTTTTGTGTGAGTTTCCTTTTACCTTGATTCCAAATTAGTTCCCTTAGAGGGATGGCTCATTTTTCTAAGACAAAACAGAATTCACTGTCTTTCTTTTTCTTCTTTGGAGTAGGCTGAAATTTTTTAATTCCCTTTTAGTTTAGCCACTACTAATTTCACCTATGATAGCTTTAAAATATGCAAAACATTGGAAAGACTCATTAAGAATAAAGAAGTTTGTAATTAGATAAACTAAAATATTGACTCTGGAAAATATATATAAATACATATAATCTTTAATTAAGGTGATTTTTATTCACCTTTAATAAATATTATCAAGTGAGCATTTAAGTTTGAACATAAAATCTTCAAACATTTGTTTTACTCAAAATTGTGACTTGTGTTTTACTTATTGGACTAAATACTAATTAGTTCTGTTAACTTTATAAAATTCCTTTAGATAATACTCTTGGCCTATACTATTGAGGAAACTATCTGTGCTAACTTAATTTGGGGAGGGACACTGGCTGTCTGTAAGGCTAGGATTTTGAGAAGGGGCTTCCTGTACCTCCACATTGCTGACATGGCTGACAATTTGAAAGTTATCCTGTCAGTTCCAGCTTTCAGTGTGATCAGTGGTGGTTCTCATACTGGAAACAAGTTGGCCACACAGGAGTTTCTGATCCTCTCCTTTGGTGGAACAAACTTCAGGGAAGCCATGTGCATTGGAGCTGAGGTTTACCACAACCTGAAGAATATCATCAAAAAGAAATATGGGAAAGATGCCGCCAATGTAGGAGGTGAAGGCAAATTTGTTCCTGGGGAATAAAGAAGCCCTAGAATTGCTGAAGAATGAGATCAGAACAGCTGGTATACCCATGACATTGTCATTGGCATGGACTTGACTGCCTCTCAGTTCTTCAGGTCAGGGAAGTATGACCTGGATGTCAAGTCTCCCAGTGGTCTCAGCAGGTACACCCACCTGACCAATTGTCAGACCCTTATAAGTCCTTCATCAAGAACTACCCAGTAGTGTCTATCAAAGACCTTTTTAACCAAAATAATTGGGAAAATTGGCAGACGTTCACTGCTAGGACAGGAATCCAGGTGGTGGGGAACGATCTCTCAGTGACCAGCCTGAAGCAGATTTCCAAGGCTGTGGTTGAAAAATCATGCAACTGCCTCCTGCTCAAAGTATACCAGATTGGCTCATAGCCAAGTCTCTTTGGGGTGTGCCAGGCGGCCCAGTGCAATAGGTGGGGTGTCATGGTATCTCATAACTCTGGGGAAACTGCAGGTGTCTTCATTGCCAACCTCGTGGTAGAGACCTGCACTGGGCAGATCAAGACTGATATACCTTGCCTATCCTAGTGCTTGACAACCAGATCCTCATAACTGCTGAAGTACAACCAGATCCTCATAACTGCTGAAGAACTGGGCAGCAAGGTTAAATTTGCTAGCAAGAGCTTCAGATAAGCCAAATTAGATTGGGGCAGGGGAGCACGTAAGTCTTTCTGTCACTAGTTGACTGGTTAAAATGTTGTTCTTGATGTTTGCATAGATAGTTCAAGTTCTCTCTTGATACTTGCAGGGGCTTCTGATAGTTAACTCCTTCTATTATTCTATTGTTCTCTCACTGCATCCTTAGAACTGCTTCAGAAGCCAAGTTGACCATCTGAAACCCTGCTGGAAACTTTAGTTCTATAATCATGTCATTGACCCAAGTCACTGTTTTTCTGATCTCTCTTCCCACCAACTATTTGGAGTCATAAGTATCTATAGTATAATTTCTGAGGTGTCCATAGGCAATACCATACTTAGTGGTTTTATGTGTAAAATAAAAAGGCCTCAGTGACCAGTAAAAAGAAATTAATGTATCAGAAAGAACAATTAATTAATAAAAGTTAACATATGAGGAAAAATTTATATCCCTTTATTTTACTCTTATAACATTATAATATATTCTTTTTGGTGAGCGAAGAAACATTCAAATTAACCAATTTTTACAAAGTATTGAGAAAAGTTTAATTATGTTTGAGATATAATGATTTGCATGCCCCACTGTGAGATCTGAATTTTTGTTCTTTTTATTTTTTTATTGTGAGTCATAACATACAGTAATGTATATCAAACAGTAAGAAGTACAACTTAAGGATTTTCTTACAAATGCATGTGTAATCACAAATAGATCAAGAACGGGTCTTTTCCAGCCATCAAGAAGTCCCTTGCATGCCTCTTCCAATCCCCAATCCCTATTTCTTTCCCTAAAATAAACATTATCCTGAACTCTAACACAATGCCGTAGTTTTGGCTGCTTTGTACTTTATCTTCCTAGAGTTATATAGCATGTAGTCATTTGGATCTGACTTCAGTTACTTGACATAATGTTTGTGTGACCCATCCCCACTTTTGAGTGGTTTTATTTAGTTTAGTTCATTTATTTTCATGGCTATATAATGTCTCATTTATTATATTCCCAAATTTACATATCCCTTGCTTATGGACTTTCAGGTTATTCTGAGTTTAGGCTATTATGAAGAAAGTTGTAAAATGTTAAAAAAAAAACTTGACTGTAAAGCAATGATGGATGTGCATATATTTCTCTTGTGTTAGGATTTAATTAATTAATTAAGCTCTATTGCTAACTCAGATACAAATCTTAGGATTCCAGGAATGTCAAGAGTAGAGAGGTTCTGTACACTGAGTTAGAACTTGGAAAATATATTCCCCAGGAATCAAAATGAACAGAGTAAAAGTATAACCCTTAAAGGGATTGCCATCCAGCTTTGAAACACCTCCATCCCTAAAATTAGCTTAATAAAATTAATTGATCAAAATCAATTGCAAAATTATTAGCACAAGCATAGCTGACCAAACAACTCAGAAAACAACAACAACAAAAAAATGTTCTGCCCTTAGTCTTCCTTGTGCTTAAAGCTTTGTTATAATGAAAGGAATAACCATAGTATCAGGCTTGGTAAATATGTCTGGGCCCAACAAGAACTGCCTCTCACTGAATCTGTAATAGACACTGTGACTGCTGAATGCTCAACAGAGTAGCAGTAGAGACTTAAGTGAAGCCTTTGGTAAGGCACCATCCTTTGAGCAGCTCAGTTAGCCACCCAGGGCTAGATTGATTACACTGGATCCTTTCCATCCTCAAAGGGTAAATAATTTATCCTCATGCTGGATTGATACATATTCTGGGTGACCAAGGAGACTTTAAATTTCCCCTCAGCTTAACAGATTTAGACAAGTTTCTTCTAACGACAGACCCCTGACCTGCCTTTTCTTAGACCATTTACTTCAGAAAACTTTCTGGACTATAAATTCTTGTTCTGTTCCTTTGAAATGTATGTAAATCTGCTTCTAACTTCTTGTCAGTTTTATAGCTCAGGAAATGTCTTTCTCAAGGACCTGGGAACCATCTCTTTGAAATGTAAACATCAAAGGAGATAACACCCCAATTTCCTAGGCTCTGAGGGAGGGTGGGAGCCTAACTTCATGAGGCAACACTTAACAAACATAAATAGCCTAATTAAAGAGAAAAAAAGATGAGCAAACTCAGGAAAAATTCCATGTGCTGGACACATACCTTAGATCAACCCTACCTACAAAATCTTCCAATAATTTTCCACTAGCTCATCCCAATACTTATAATTTTCCCCATCTTTTATATCAGTGGAGATGAATTCAGTCTTTCTCTTTATTGGAATAGTCTTGAAAAAGGTCTTTGGGTGCCTGATAAACTTTCTCTGGTGGAAGTTTTGCTTTGACAAGGGTGTGGCTTTTCCTTGTCTGTCTGCACTGTCTTGGTCAGAAAATCTACTCCTGGGCTAACAAATTGATTTATTATAATGGGATTATGAAAATACCTTTAGAGAGGCAATCAAAACTATGGAGAAGATGATGCAATAATTAGCAAAATGTCCATGAAAGTCTTTGACCTTAATACTCTCAATATTCCCTATAGATAAAACACCTTTGTCTGAGTACCCTCTCACTATTGCTCCTAGTGATGCAGTTGATTTATTTTTGCTTCATTGAGCAACTTCTGGCCTCCACATTAGAGGTGCTGATTCTGAGGAGAGGGGTATATTTACAGTAGAACATATGAAGGATTTCACTAAACTTAAATTTATTGACTCAATTAAGTTACATTGGGGCTTCCCTGGTGGCTCAGTGGTAAAGAACCTGGCTGCCACTGCAGGAGACCTGGGTTTGATCCTTGGGTTGAGAAGATCCTCTGGAAATGGATTGGCAACCCACGCCAGCACTCTTGCCTGGGAAATCCCATGGACAGGGGAGCCTGAGATGTATAGTCTATGGGGTCACAAAAGAGTTGGACCCAACTTAGTGACTAAGTGACAGCAACGATAAGTTTTACACTGAGTCCCTCAGGCCAGCAAAACAAGGAACAGAAATAGAGTTACTATGCTGGGAGGGATAACTGATCACAGTTTTCATGAGGAGATCAGGTGGCTGCTGTGTGTTGGGACAGGGAAACTATGTCTGGAGCTAAAGAGATTTCCTATGGTACCTCTTAATGCTTTTATTGAGTTAAAACCTTACATGCCAATTGCAGGAAGTGCAATCTGACAAAGACATGGTAATCAAAGGATCAAAACTCTCAGGCATGGGAAGGTATGATTTATTTCATGGGGAAAGCATTCTTGGCCAGCTGAAGTGCTAACTCAAGTGGAGGGAAATCTAGTATGCGAAGTAGAAAAGGAATATACAGGGTATGAGCTGTGGGTAGCCTCAGGACCAATTACAGAGGTAGGACTCCTTATTCACCATTGTCTTGTAATTTGTTTGTTTGCTTGTTTAATTGTAACCAACCTTTAAGAAGCGGTGACATTAATACAACTGTGCATTTACTGTAGGGCTTGAGGAAGACCTGAACAATATAAAGTGAAGACATTTATTGCCATGCCTTTCCCAATACTGCAGGTAGTTTCCTATATCATGGCTAGCCTCCCAAGTTTCCAAGTGTGAATCTCTGCCTCCTGGGTCAATAGGACATTTTCTAGAAGCACAGAAGGCTATTCTCTGTGCTCTCCTAGTGCTGGGAATGATCAGGGGATTCAGATCACTCTGGGAGTTGATGGCTAAATATATAACTCCCTTCCTCTCAAGTGAGAGAATTTGAAGTTGTGATCTTATACCACTTTTTAGAATTTCCCTAGAGGATTAAATTCCATTAGCCCAGCATGATAGCTGATAGAAATGAACATTTGATGGCTGCCTTTTCTTCCCTATGGTTTTCTCACATTTCCACCAGTGACATTTGTACTCCAAAATAATTATTTGCAGGCAAGTTTTAAAAATCTGACTATCTGCTTCTAGGAGAGGAACAAAATCATACATACACAATATGATTTCTGATCATTGACTATGTAAGAAGGGGTTAATTTCTAAATCCCCATGTTAAACACAATGGTAGTCATTGGTATATTTTTTTAAAAATCCTGTAGAATGATATTTCTAGATCAAATTGAATTTTCTTATCTATTTTAATTCATGAATATATATATGTGTATGTGTATATATATAATGAATGAGTTTAAATTGTACAGATATTATTTCTTATATAATAAACAAAACTTTTAATAGCATAAGGTTATCTTGATTACTTCCTTTACTTTAGTTGCTGAGAAATTTCTCAAATTTCATTTCTTAAAAATAAGTATTCACAAAGTAGTTAAGTCTTTGGTCAACTGTATAGCATCAAAAGTATTTCTTTGGATTAAGTTAAAAAAATTTAAAAATTTAGAATTATGGCTTGTTTTCTAGGTGACACAAGCTAGAATTTGTAGTTCATATATGAATAAATAGAACAATTGGTTATGTAATCCACTTTAATGATTAAGAAAGTTCAAAAGAATGCATCGACTATTTTTTCTAGTGTTTGTATTTTATGAATGTAAACTTTGGAACCATCATTATAACTGTTGCTATGTTAAAAAATGATACAAAGCCAATACATACCCCATATTAAAACTATTAATATCATAATTTTGATTGACAAACTGAATAAAATATGTGTGTATCTCTGCACGTACATCCCATTACTTTTACTATCCAGATAAAAAAGCATTTCCCAATAAAAAATAAATTCACAACTACATTATGTCTTGGGAAGGTTTAGATATTGACTAGCCCTGGTGGCTCAGTCATGAAGAATCCACCTGCCAATGCAGGAGACTTGGGTTTGATCCCTGGGTCAAGAAGATCCTATGGAGAAGGAAATGACAACCCACTCCAGCATTCTTGCCTGGGAAATCCCATGGACAGAGGAATCTGACTGTCTAAAGTCCATAGGGTCACAAAAGACTTAGACATGACTGAGCAATTAAACAACTACAACAATGCCATCATGGGATATATATTTAACACAGTGAACTAGTTTTTTCATCACTCTTACTCTAAAAGTTCCCCAAATTAAATATTTCTAATCCCATGGACGGAGAAGCCTGATAGGCTACAGTCTATGGGGTCGCATAGAGTCAGACACGGTTGAGTGACTTAAAAGAAAGAAGAAAGAAAGAAATGTCTAATAGTGGGGATATGCCTGTTAATATAATGGATGTAATGAATATTTATTATAGGTCTAAATAATTATACTATACAAGAAATGCTATCCTAGAGAAAAAAAATGTTATTCATTTTATAGAAACAGATATATTAAAAAGTTTTAGGAATGTAGGTTTCTTAAATATTAGTATGATCTCTGACAAGTCCAAGAGACAAATGGATAACTCTGTCTTGGCCCATAGGTACTTTTTTCCCCATGACCTTTAGAGACCTATTTGATTATTAGCATAATTTCTCACCTCGTAGGACTCTGTGTGTGCTGCAATAGCCTCATTTACATTTGGTTTACTCACTCAGCAGTACTGCAGAACTTGTTTCAAAGAAGGAAACAAGCTGTATATGGACAGGAAAATAAATCAATTGCTTACCATTTACATTTTTTTAATGTCTTTATTTTCATTCCTGTCAGCATTCGTCTGGAACATAACTCTATTCCTTTATTAATTGTTTATGTTGGCCTATGTTTCCTCTCTTATTTTTATTCCTTTTTTTTCTAAATAGTGGTAAAGCCTGCAATCTCTTTTATCTTGTTTGTGCTGTGCTATGCTCAGTCACTTCAGTCCTGTCTGACTCTGTCTGACTCTGACTCTCTGACTCCATGGACTGTAGCCCGCCAGACTCCTCTGTCCATGGCATTCTCAGGCAGGAACACCGGAATGGGTTGCCATGCCCTCCTCCAGGGGATCTTCCTAACCCAGAGATGAAACCCACTTCTGTGTCTTCTGCATTGCAGGCTGATTCTTTACTGCTGAGCCACCAAGGAAGCCCTTTTATCTTGTTTCTTTGTTTTAGTCTTTTTTTTACATCATAAAAATATTTACCCTTCCTAACTATCTACCTATAAACAGCCTAATTCATGTGAATTATTTTTGTTAACATTTTAGAATGGCAGTATGTCAGACAGGTTCATCAAGTACCCAGAGTATGGTGTAATTGAATACTGATTATACTTGGGAAAGATCATGCAGTTTGTTTACTTGGGTCTGCAAACAGTTGAGGGTGTTGTGGAAAGTTAGAGCACTGATGTTCAAATCATTTCGAATAGCTTCAGACTGCCTCCTGGCAGTCATTTTCTGTTTTGTCCTTCACAGAAGTTTTAATTAGGCGGATCAAAGTTGGTTCTCAAATTATAAACAAGTAAGAAATGAAAAAGTCAGCGTAAATTTTTACACAAGCAAGGGCAGAATAATTCATATTAGAAAGGAAAAAATAACTAAAAGATGCAGTTTAGGTTTAAAATAATTTTAATGTAATTGAATTAAGATATGCAAATATACTTTGAAAACTGTCTGATGAAAGTGCATCTAAAAGCAGATCCTGAATCACAGCAGGGTCGTTAGTACAATAGAAAAGTCAATGAGAAAAATAATTATAACTGTAAATCTACAGTTTATAATGAGCCTAAAGAGGTATTTCTTTCTTGTAAACAAGGCTGACATGCTTTTTAAGCTGGTGGCAATGGCTTAGAGAAAGCTCATTAAGCTGTTTCATTTTCTTCTATGTCTCTGCCTCAGTTGGATGACAATTTAATTAAAAATATGATGATTTATGAAATCAATAGATACATATTACAAGTAATTTTATGTCTTGTAAAGTATAATTTGTATAACCAATTGGATAGATGGTGATAAATACACAGAGAATATTTAATAACCATGTCTACCTATGGAAAATTCAAGTAAAGGTTATATTTTGTGTGCTGAAAAACAGGCAAGTATGGGGTGGTAAGACCATTACTATTCTACCTACTACAAGTGTTATATGGAAACCCCAACTTTCTGTCACTTTCTTTTGCAAAGTTGTTGCTATATGAAAGGAATTCTGATCATCATATATTTTTATAAATATTTGCAGAGGAATTTACAGTGATTTTGAATACCACAAAGGAAAAACTAATATAACATGTTTCAATAGTGTGTTGATTTCTAATACAACTCAGCATGCTAATCTTATATTGTTTTGGCCTTGCATTGGGAGGTTGCCTAAGGGATTAGGGCAAATAATCTTTTTCAAGCAAATTAAATTGTCATCAGAAGATCTAGTTTGCATATTTCCTTTTGAACACTTCAGTTTTCATGAGTAAAACATGAAGGGGCAATGTATAAATAATAAAACTAGAGACATGAAAACCTCAAGCCTTTCTACTTGCCTAGTGGTAGAAAATGTAAATCACTGCTGAAAATTTGTTGTCAAGTGTGTAAAATTTCAGAAAAACAACTAAAGGAACTTCTAGGGGAAAAAAAAATTTTTTTTTTTTTGTTTAATTATCATGGTCTAAAATGTCAAACATTTGAAGTTTCCCTTATATTTAGTCTACCAATACATCTTTATAATTTATTAATGAACTCTAATTGATTCAAGACTGAATCATGGTGCCACCTTTTTCTTTTTGCAGTTTGTTTATTTTCTTTTACCTCACTTGAAATAATAGAGAAATAATGAAATTAAGCCTGGGGATGTATTTTTTGTGACAAAAACATAATCAGTGCATTTAGATGAGGTAAACTTATTTTCCTGACTTCAAAATTAAGATTAAGTGGACCTAGTCATTACTACCTTAAAAACAACTGGAGCTTAGGCAGGAGAATGAATCACTAAAAAAATTATTTGGTCATTCTTTTAAAAATATTTTTGAAAAATATAACCTAGAGAAATATACTTGGAAAATAATATATATGTATGCTCTATGTTTTCCTTTTAAAACAAGAATGCAATAAATAAAAAGACTATAGCCTTCATTACATCTTACCCAAGTAGTAAAGGAAACGGGATTACAGGGATTAAGAAGGGAGGAAAGAAGCACATTGAATATTATCCAGTATAAACCATATTAGGCCACAAAATAAATCTTAATAAATTTAAGAAGATTAAGATCACAGCGTAATAGAGCTAGAAGATAACATCAGAAGGAAAACAGGGAAATTCACATATACATGGAAAGTAAACAACACATTCTTAAACAACCAGTGAGTCAAAGAAGAAAGCACCAGGGAAACTAGAAAATATGTTGAAATATATATAAATGAAAAGACAAATACAAAATTTATGGAATGCCGTGAAAACAATGTTAAGAGGGAAATTTATACTTATAAATATTTACATTAAGAGAGAAGAAAGATACCAGCAACTTAAAGTTTATACCTTAAAGAAGTACAGAAAGAATAAGCCTAGTCAAATCTATCAAAGGAAGGAAATAATAAAGATTAGATCAGAGGTGACTAAGGAAGAGAACAGAAAAACAATAAAGAAAAATCAATAAAACCAAAAATTTTTTCTTTGAAAAGGCCAACAAAATTGGCAAACCTTTAGCAAGACTGGCTAAGAAAAATAGGGAGAAGACAAAAATAACTAAACTCAGAAATAAAAGTGTAAATAGTATTGCTGATTTTACAGAAATATAAAGGATTGTAAGAGGGTACTGTGAATAGTTATGCTGGCAAATCGAACAACATATGAAATGACCAAATTCGAGAGGCAAACTAACTACCAGAGCTGTATCATGAAAGAAACAGCAATACGATCATGATGAAATAGAAAATCTGAAGAGACCTATCTATGATTATTCAAGGAGATTGAAACAATAAAAACTTTTCAACAAAGAAAAGTCCAGGGCCAGATGACTTCACTGGTAAATTCTACCAAACATTTAAAGAATAATTAACACCAATTCTTTACTTATTCTGAAAAAACTGAAGAGGAGGAATCATTCCTTCATTGTATGAGGCAAGTTTCACCTTGAAACCAAAGTCAGACAAAGATGCTATAAGAAAAGAAAACTAAAAATCAATATATATGATGAATATTGATGTAAAAGCTCTCACCAAAATACAAACAAACCAAATTCAACAGTATATTAAAATCATTATACACCATGACCATGTGGGCTTTGTCCTAAGAATGAAAAGATGGTTCAATATAAGAATCAATCAATGCAATACATTTCATTACCAGAAAGAAAGGGAAAACAAAACACACGGTCATCTCAACTGATGCATAGTAAGCATTTGACAAATTCAATATCCTTTGTGATTAGAAAAAGGAACACTCAACAACATAAAAATAGAAAGAACTATTAATGCCTCAACATAATAAAGACCATATATGACAAACCCTCAGCTACCATCATGTGTGTGTGCATGTTCAGTTGCTCAGTCGTGTCAAACTCTTTGAGACTCCATGAACTGTGTAGCCCACGAGGCTCCTCTCTTCATGGAATTATCCAGGAAGAATACTGGAGTGGGCTGCTATTTCCTGCTCCAGGAGATCTTCCCTACCCAGTGGTCAAACCCACGTCTCTTGTGTCTCCTGCATTGTCAGGCAAATTCTTTACCATTACACCACCTGGGAAGCCCCACAGCTACCATCATACCTGATAGTAGATACTGAAAGCTTTCCCTCTAAGATAAGGAACAAGAAAAGGATGCCTGATTTTACCACTTCTATTCAACACAGTACTGGACATCCTATCCAGGGCAAATAGTTAACAAAGAAAAATGAAAGTCATCTAAGTTTGAAATAAAGAAATAAAATATGTCTGTTCACAGATGACATAAACATTTATGTAGAAAATCCTAAAGATTACACAACCATTAGAACTAATAAATAAAAATGACATGACTTCTGTAGAAAACCAAGGGATTCACAGATAACCAATAATTAATATGTCACCTGCACTAATCACTGGCAAACAGACAGTTTACATTTATCTGATGTAAAGTCTTTTATAGTATACCAACACCCTTCCCTCCTCCAAGCTAACTGGCCTTCAAGTAAAATGAACTCAAATATTTCTATTAAAAATTTCATGTGTAAAATAATCATATTTCCCCCTCAGAGTCTTTTCTCTGTTTCCTGTTTCTATGTGGTATTTTCTGCGGAAAGAGAATGAAAATTATTTCTACAAAATTTTAATGAGAATTATTTTGGGAGAGGTTAATTATTGTCTTACTGAACAATGGTGATTTAAAACTAATAAGTCAGTATTCTAAATAGAATGATAGGCATGTACATGGACAGAATAAAGAAAATTATTTCTCTTATCAGACTTTGACCATAACTATCACTTCACATTCTGCTTTAAATTATACAAATGGCAATGAAAAATGCTCAGAGTTATAAACTTTTAGCCAATTTTTATCTTTTTCATCATTTTATTTCCATTTTATTTGTGATTTTAAAAATAAACTCAATAGAAAGCTTACACAGTCATGTGTTGAAAGAAAATTATTTAGAAGATAACACGATTATCTTAACTTTGTGTATTAATTTAATACAATTTATCTGAAACTCCAAATGGATCTTTATTAACCTCAAGCAAATATTCTGAAACGCATCTGGAACAACAAACAAATGAAAATTATAAAACAATTTAAGCAGTAGAATAATGAGAGAGCTGGCAAAATGTTATTCACCAAATAAATGTAAAGCTTTAATAATTATGACACTCTACATGTACAGACAGAATAGCCAGATCAATGGAAGTAAAGAGTCATCTCCGAAAACACTGTTAGCAATTATATGCAACAAAGAAAAGATGTTTTGTTATCTTTAATATTTTTTAGAATGAATTTGTTGAGAGAAATTGATGATTTACTTTTTCTAGTATTGGTCCTATATGTATTTTTTGACAAATATAAAAGGTTTGCCCAAAAAGTCTCCTCAGCCAGATGAATGACATTCTGAAAAGAAGTACAAGATTGTACATTGAGATTGAAGAGCAGAGGATAATGGGGAAAATATCAAAGAAAAATGTAAGCATCTACATTTAAGGGAAACATTTAGGTATGTGAGAACTAAATAAATAGAATGTTTAATGACACTACATGAGAAAAATCTCCTCGAGAAAAGAGGCTGCATTATGAAGAGCCAAAGCTTTATTTATACCAAAAGTATTTAAAATTCATTATTAATCAAAATGATTTTCAAACAATTGCAGAAAATTAAGTATTCTTCAGGTGGTTTAAGAAGTAAAGTAAATTTTGAAGAAAAAAATTCAAAATTTTCATGTTGCATCATCATAAAAATAAACTCCAGAGGATCTGAAGAATTGAATGCAAAACCTAGAGATATAAAACTAGAAGAAAAAAGAAGCGAATACTTGAGGATTACTTAAAAATAACTTTTATGAGTATCAACAAAAGAAAATTTAAGCTGGGGATAGTGGTAGTTGATATACCTGAAGAGCTACAAATTTTAAATAATGATATTGAAAAATGTATAAATATTAAAATTAAAGACAAATAACAAATTGAGAAACATAGTTCATATTATGTAACTCATAATATTAAATAAATAACAACAATATATAAAATGATGAGCAAAATCATTTATCTCAATATAACTTTGGCCAGAGAAAGAACAAGCACTTCATTAAAAAAAAAAAAAAAAAGTACAAAGACGTATAGATCAGTAGACAGAATTGAATTTATGGAAATAAACCCATATACATATGTTGAATTAATTTTTAAGCAATGAACCAAGAATATACAATGAGGAAAGGATTGTCTTTTCAATAAATAGTGTTGGGAAAACTGGACAGTTACATGCAAAAGAGTAAACCTAGACCACTATCTTATACCAGATTCAAAAATTAACTCACAGTGTACCAAAGGCTCATTAAAGACTTTAATGGGCTTCTCAAGTGACTCCGTGGTAAGGAATCCACCTGCTAAGCAGAAGACTTGGGATTGATCCCTGGGTTGGGAAGATCCCTTGGAGGAGAAAATGGCAACCCACTGCAGTATTCTTGCCTGGGAAGTTCCATAGCCAGAAGAGCCTGGTAGGCTACAGTGCATGGACCGCAAATAGTCAGATGTGACTCAGTGACTTAGCAACAACAAAACAACAAAGACCTTAATATAAAACCTTAAGCAATAAAACTCCCAGAAGATAACATAGGCAGCAAAATTGGTGATAATATTTTTTCATCTGATACCAAAACCAAAGGCAACAAAAGCAAAATTAGGAATTAGCAGATGTGAACTGTTATATTTAGAATGGATAACCAACGGGGTTCTACTGTACAGCACAGGGAACTATATTAAATATCTTGATAAACCATAATGGAAAAGAATCCAAAAAAGTGTGTGTGTGTGTGTGTGTGTGTGTATATATATAACAATCATTTTGCTATTTTGGAGAAATTAACATAACTTTATAAATCAACTATACTTCAATAAAATGATTTTTTTTAAGCAAAACTAAACAAATGGGACCATATCAAACTAGAAAGATTTATCACAACAAAGGAAATCGTCAATAAAATGAAAAAGTAACCTACTGGCTGAATGGGGAAAAATATTTGCAAATCATATGTCTGATAAGGATTTACTGTCAAAAAAAAAAAATAAAGAACCCATATAATCTATTACAAATAATTAAAAAAAATAGGAAGAGAACTTGAATAGAAATTTTTCCAAAGAAGACACACAGAAGGCTAACATGTATGTGAAATGATACTCAAAATGAGGGAAAGCAAATGAAAATTCCTGTAGTATATCACCTTACACCTTTTTGAATTTCTATTATTAAAAATGTAAGAAATAACAAGTGTTGGAGAGGATGCTGAGAACAAGGAACACTGGGCAGTCTTAGGTGGAATGTAAATTGGTACAGCAACTACAGAAAGCAGTATCACAGATTTAAAAAGTTTAAAAATACAGCTACCATATGAGCCAGTAATTCTACTTCTGGGAATTTATCCAAAGAAAATGAAAAATACTAACTTGAAAAGATACATGCATTTCCCCATGTTCATTGCAACTTAAGGCATCTATAACTGAAAGAAAACTTTCATTTGGAGCCCTCCTGGATTCTTCCCTTTGTGTCTTTCCATGGCTAATTTTAATGTATCTTTGCCCTGAATGAATGTTAATGTGAGTTTATAGTTTTCCATGAGTTGAATTGTGTAAGACTAATTAGCAAATAAGAACTAATTTGTAGAACTGAGCTTTGGGGAAACTCCAAAACTTGAAGTTGTTATCAGAAATTAGAACGATCTTACATGCACTTTGTTTTAAACTTTGTAGTTGAACCCTTACTTACAGCTGGTGCTAGCATTCTTAGGCACACCTTGCCGTCTAGAGGACTGTGCCCTTAACTTCAGTTTTGTTAACTCCAGGGTAGGGCATTATTGTAATTCAGTCTTGGGTCTCACAAATAGGGAGAATCCTGGAGTTAAAAAACTGAAGTACAGAAAGGGTTAGGAAGAAGAATTTCAGTTCTCATACTTAAGATGTTCAAGACACTGAATGATGACCACTGGACTGGATGGTGGTGAATATAAAGGAGAGTGGTATGAGAGGCATCAATGCACACCTTTGCTACATCCTAGCTATGCTCCTGTTTAATAAGTTGAATTTTTCTTGCCTCTTGTTTAAAGAAAACTCATGAAAAACCTATGTGCCTCAGAGCACCAAATTGTTTTTACCTCAAGGCATTTGTTTGAAATTCTGTTTTCACTCACTGTCTCAGTACCTTTCAGCGTCACCACTGAAGATGATCTTCCCTGATTACTGTATGGAAGACACCTTACTGTCTCTCCCCATTCCTTTATCTCATGGCTGTTTCTTCTGCCATAGCCAGCAGTATGGTATATATTTATCAGTTTATTTTCTGCCTTTCTTTCTAGAAAGTAAGCTCCATACTGAAAGCACTGTCCAGCACATAAAAGGAAAAAAATAATTTCTTCTGTAAATCAATGAGCATAATACTGTGTATCTTAGTCATTCAGTCATGTCCAACTCTTCTCAACTGTGTGGATGGTAACTCACCAGGTTCCTCTGTCCATGGGATTCTACAGGCAAGAATTCTGGAGTAGATTGCCAGTTCCTTGTCCAGGGAATCTTCCTGGCTCAGGGATCAAACCTGGGTTTCCCACATTACAGGCAGACTTTTTACCATCTGAGCCACCAGAGAAACATACTGTACTCAGCAAATTTTGCAAATCAGTCAAATAAGGGTTTTGAAACATGCTTATATGTAATTGTATCTGAGGAGCAATATGGAAATAACAAATAGTCAATATTATTCTTGGCACATCTTAGATCTTTCAAAAATATTTCCAGATTATTACTTATGTTAAAGCTAAACTTCACATAATTCTTTAAATCTCAGAGAAAACCCAGTTTTTTCCAGGTAGTAAGATCCCTTGGGCTTTCCAGTCTGTATGACAGATAACAACCAAAATCAGAACATACAAAAATGCCAAAACTAAGGAAATACTGATGGCCTTTCCTTTGTTGTAGATTCAATGCTCCTTTGAGGTTTTTCAGGAAGCATATGAGGAGGAAATGCAACCCACTCCAGTATTCTTGCCTGGAGAGTCCCATGGACAGAGTCCCTGGCAGGGATTGCAGAAGTCAGACATGACTGAAGGTGTCTTAACATGCACACATTGTAATAGTATTGCATACAGAGATAGACAATGAGTGAAAATAGTTTAGAAATACTGTGCGGGGTCCCCAAATTTATGATTTTTGTATAAACTTAAAAATCTGTAAAGATCTTCTTGACATTGTATGTTCATTTATTTTTATTTAATATTTATTTTCAAAGACTACCTATGATAATCAGCTTTTATTGCCATTATTTAGAAAGAGCTATTTATTTTTTTAATTTTATTTTTTGGAACAGCTTTACTTTTAGAGCAAAATTAGGAAGAAAATAGAGATTTCTTAAATATCCCTGACCCACACACCCACGGGCATAGCCTCCCCCATTATCAACATCAATCATCAGAAAGGTGCATTTTTTTTTAACTAAGGATAAACCTAAGGTGACACATCATAATTACCCAAAGTTCATAGCTTTCCTTAGGGGTCACTCTTGGTGTTATGCATTCTATGGTTTGGAAAATGTATGACGGCATATATCAATCATTGTAATATCTTTTAGAATATTTTCATTGCCCTAAGGATCATCTGTGCTCCACCTATTTATCCCCACTCCTCCAATACAATGGCCACCTGATGCGGAGAGCTGACTCATTTGAAAAGACCCTGATGTTTGGAAAGATTGAAGGCAGGAGGAGAAGGGGACAACAGAGGATGAGATGGTTGGATGGCATCACTGACTCAATGGACATGAGTTTGAGTAAACTCCGGAGTTGGTGATGGACAGGGAGGTCTAGTGTGCTGCAGGCCATGGGGTGGCGAAGAGTCAGACACGACTGAGCAACTGAACTGAACTGAACTAAGTCACTTCAGTCATGTCTGGCTCTTTGCAACCCTGTGACCTGTTAGTCCCCCAGTCTCCTCTATCCATGGGATTCTCCAGGCAAGAATATTGGAATGGGTTGCCATGCCATCCTCCAGGGGATGCCTTCCTGACTTAGGGATGGAACCTGCATCTCTTATGTTTCCAGCATTGGCAGGCGGGTTCTTTACCACTAGCACCATCTGGGTAGCCCCCATTTCTTTTTAATGCTCAATAATATTCCATTGTGTGGATATAGTTGTTTACTCATTCCCTTGTTGAAGGATATTCTGATTGTTTTTAAGTTTTGGTAATTATGAATAAAGCTGCTATAAATGTCTATGTGTAGGCTTTTGTGTGGACATACACTTACATCTCCTTTGGGTAAATATCAAGGAGTGTGCTTCCAAGATTGTATGGTAAGAGCACATTTAGTTTTGTAAGAAACTGAGAAACTATGTTCCATTGTGGCCGTACCACAGTGCATTCCCACCAACAATATATGATGTTGATTCACATCTCACCAGTAGTTGGTGTTGCCAGTGTTTTGGAATTGTCTGTTCTAATAGGTATAGAGTGGTTCAGTAGAGTTCAGTTCAGTTCAGTTCAGTCGCTCAGTCGTGTCCGACTCCCTGCGACCCCATGAATCGCAGCACGCCAGGCCTCCCTGTCCATCACCAACTCCCAGAGTTCACTCAGACTCACATCCATCGAGTCCGTGATGCTATCCAGCCATCTCATTCTCTGTCATCCCCTTCTCCTCCCGCCCCCAATCCCTCCCAGCATCAGAGTCTTTTCCAATGAGTGAACTCTTCGCATGAGGTGGCCAAAGTACTGGAGTTTCAGTTTTAGCATCATTCCTTCCAAAGAACACCCAGGGCTGATGTCCTTTAGAATGGACTGGTTGGAACTCCTTGCAGTCCAAGGGACTCTCAAGAGTCTTCTCCAACACCACAGTTCAAAAGCATTAATTCTTCGGCACTCAGCCTTCTTCACAGTGCAACTCTCACATCCATACATGACCACAGGAAAAATCATAGCCTTGACTAGAAGGACCTTAGTCAGCAAAGTAATATCTCTGCTTTTGAATACACTATCTAAGTTGGTCATAACTTTTCTTCCAAGGAGTAAACATCTTTTAATTTCATGGATGTAGTCACCATCTACAGTGATTTTGGAGCCTCAAAAAATAAAGTCTGACACTGTTTCCACTGTTTCCCCATCTATTTCCCATGAAGTGATGGGACCAGATGCCATGATCTTTGTTTTCTGAATGTTGAGCTTTAAGCCAACTTTTTCACTCTCCTCTTTCACTTTCATCAAGAGGTTTTTTTGTTCCTCTTCACTTTCTGCCATAAGGGTAGCATCATCTGCATATCTGGGGTTATTGATATTTCTCCCAGCAATCTTAATTCCAGCTTGTGTTTCTTCCAGTCCAGCGTTTCTCATCATGTAGTCTGCATATAAGTTAAATAAGCAGGGTGACAATATACAGCCTTGACGTACTCCTTTTCCTATTTAGAACCAGTCTGTTGTTTCATGTCCAGTTCTAACTGTTGCTTCCTGGCCTGCATAGAGGTTTCTCAAGAGGCAAGTCAGGTGGTCTGATATTCCCATCTCTCTCAGAATTTTCCACAGTTTATTGTGATCCACACAGTCAAAGGCTTTGGCATAGTCAATAAAGCAGAAATAGATGTTTTTCTGGAACTTTCTTGCTTTTTCCATGATCCAGTGGATGTTGGCAATTTGATCTCTGGTTCCTCTGCCTTTTCTAAAACCAGCTTGAACATCAGGAAATTCAAGGTTCATGTATTGATGAAGCCTGGCTTGGAGAATTTTGAGCATTATTTTACTAGCATGTGAGATGAGTGCAACTGTGCGATAGTTTGAGCATTCTTTGGCATTGCCTTTCTTTGGGATTGGAATGAAAACCGACCTTTTCCAGTCCTGTGGCCACTGCTGAGTTTTCCAAATTTGCTAGCATATTGAGTGCAGCACTTTGACAGCATCATCTTTCAGGATTTGAAACAGCTCCACTGGAATTCCATCACCTCCACTAGCTTTGTTCATAGTGATGCTTTCCAAGGCCCACTTGACTTCATAGTCCAGGATGTCTGGCTCTAGATGAATGATCACACCATCATGATTATCCGGGTTGTGAAGATCTTTTTCGTACAATTCTTTTGTGTATTCTTGCCACCTCTTCTTAATATCTTCTACTTCTCTTAGGTTCATACCCTTTCTGCCCTTTATCGAGCCCATCTTTGCATGAAATATTCCCTTGGTATCTCTAATTTTCTTGAGGAGATCTCTAGTCTTTCCCATTCTCTTGTTTTCCTCTATTTCTTTGCATTGATACCTGAAGAAGGCTTTCTTATCTCTTCTTGCTAGTGGTATTTCATTGTTATTTTGATCTGCATTTTCCTAATGATCTATAAGGCAGAGTGTCTTTTCATATACTCACTTGCCATCTGTAGATCTTCTTTTATGAGTTGTCCATTAAAGTTTTTGATTCCTTTTAAAATTAGTTGTGTTTTTTTTTAAGGTTTTTAAGGGTTTTTTTTTTTTTTTTTAAATTTGAAGTGTTTTTGTACATTTTTGGTAATAGTCCCTTATCTGATATGTCTTTTGCAAATACTTTCCCTCAGTCTGGTGCTTGTCTTATTTTTTTAACATTATCTTTCACACACCAGAAGTTTCTAATTTTAGTGAAGTCCATTTCATCAATTATTTTCTTCATGGATCTTATTTTTGATGTTGCATCTAAAACAATCATCACTATACCTAAGGCTATGTTGGTATCTTCTAGAGGGTGTAGATGTTCACTTTTATGTAAGTTTATGATCCATTTTGAATTAATTTTTGTTAAGGGTGTTTGTTAGTTAGATCTATGTCCAGAAGTAATTTGTTTTCTTTGCATTTGGGTGTCTATTTCAGTGTCATTTGTTGAAGACTCTGTCAGTGCTCCATTTTATTGCCTTTGTTATTTTTGTCAAAGGCCAGTTGATTATGTTTATGAGAGTCTATTTCTGGACTCCCCATTTTATTCTGTTGTTCTGTTGGTCTATTTCTTTGCCTATACTATACCACCTTAATTGCTTTATCTTTATAATATGTCTTGAAATTGAGTAGCATCTGTCTTCCAACTTCATTCTTCTCCTTTAATGTTATGTAGAATATTCTGGGTCTTTTGCTTTTCCTATAAACTTTATAATAGTATGTTAATATCCATAAAGTAAAGGTTTTATTATTTACATATGAAAGGGTCAAGTATTAATATTTTTCAGTGTCATGTCCCTATGGTAGGTCAGTCAGTATTGTTAAAGTAATTTTATATTATTTATTATTCTTTGAATTTCTATGAGATACATTTTAGTTATTTTCAGTTCATATAAGAGAACTGTAGTCTCAAGGCCATATGTGCTTTATTAAAATATTATTTGAGAGGGTGGGATGATTTGGGAGAATGGCATTGAAACATGTATACTATCATGTAAGACACAAATCGCCAGTCTATGTTCGATGCAGGATACAGGATGCTTGGGGCTGGTGCACAGGGATGATCCAGAGAGATGATATGGGGTGGGAGGTGGGAGGGGGGTTCATGTTTGGGAACTCATGTGCACCCGTGGTAGATTCATGTCAATGTATGGCAAAACCAATACAGTATTGTAAAGTAAAATAAAGTAAAAATAAAAATTAGAAAAAAAAAAAATAAAATAAAATAAAAAATAAAAAGCATTTGAAAAAAATATTATTTGTCATATGAATCTAAATTTTTATAGTTTGCCTTTTGGAAGAAATAAACTTCATGAATCTCATTCATTTATTTTTGTAGTTTTGGAAGTACCAGGGTATCTGTGGTCTTTTATGGTTAGCTTAACACCTATTCAATGTGAGGAAATCAGTGAGCTACTCCAGTAAAAATTGTATAGATTTGCAATACAGAGTCATTGACTAGAATGTACAAAGCCCTATACCCAAGGCTCCACAAGGCTGGGATAAGAGAAGTTGAACCAGCTGTAATTAAATGTGGTAACAAAAGAACTATTTTAAAATCTTTGTGCTAACTTGCTATTTCTTTTACAACATATCATTGTCTCTTCATTGGTGAGTTTTTCAGGTCTGCATCAAAACTTCCTGCAGAAGGAAGGAAGTATGATGCAGTAATAGCTATGTTTGAGTGCTCACATCAAGGAGACTAATTTACTTCCTTTTTTAAGTGCCTTGGCAGCTTATGTATTTATTAATCATACCAATAATCACTTACCATCAATGGCCTTTCTGTATATCAATAATCAGTGATGTCTCTATATACACCTATATCTCTATCTATGTATATCTCTCCATCTCTATTTATTTCTCAATATATATACCACATGTGTGTGCAAGAGAGATGTTATTATAAGGAACTGGCTTATGTAATTATGGAGGTTCCAATTTAAGACTTGGCAGGTTTGAGACCCAAGAGCTGTTGCTACAGTTTAAGGCAAAAAGCAGGGAAAAAATAAAACAAAAATCTGGTGTCATAGTTCAAAGCAGTCAGGTGTGAGGAGTTTTCTATCAACCATTGGAGCATCAGTCTGTTATTTTATTCAGTCCTTCAACTGATTGGATAAGGCCCACCCATATTTGGGAAATCAATATGCTTTACTTAATTTACCTATTTAAAAGATTAGTCTCATCTGAAACACCCTCACTGAATAATGTTTAGCCAGGTATCTGGACATCCTGTAAAAGTAAGTATGAAAAAAATAATTGATATTTTATGGATAATTTTTGTACTGATCACATGGATTATAATGCTTAGACATCTCTTCTCTGGATAAAACATGCCCCTTCCCTTTCATCACATGCTGAATGGCAGTCCTTACTTCTTACACTTGGACCCTTACAAATGATTAGCCAAAAGAGATCTTTTTGAAAGATTAGTTAGTCTGGTTTTGTTGCTGTCATTTAAAAAGATTTTTTATAATGTTTTGAAAATAAATGCTTTGTTTTTGCTTCTGGATAAGAGCTACACATCTTTAGAAAACCTGGCACTCCTTGAGTTCACTTGATATTTCTGGGATCTTCATGTTGCACGTAGGCATTTTTTTACTCATTTACATCACTATATTCATTTTTATAAATTTGCTTTTTTCTTTTACATAAACAAGAAATGTGTCTTTCAATCCATATTATGTATCTTATACTGTTACAAAGGTAATTGTGATGATGAGGAAAGACAGATAAGCTAGACAGCTATTTAAAAAAAAATAAGTGACAGGCTTTTGTTCTAGAATGCCATTTGCATTTATGAGATATTTTCTGATCTGTCTATCAGAGCAAATTAGCAGTGCAGTGTTCAATTTTTCAGAATGTGCCTGTATTTCTAATTTCCAATGATCTTCTGACATGGCCTTTACATGATTTAAAGTAAAGGCTCAACCTCTTCATCACCCTAGTGGCTGGTATTTACAAAAATAAGGAAACGGGAAAAATGAAAGTGAAAATTGAGCACATGTGCAGTGAATTTAGGAAGAGGAAGATAAATTAAGGTGTAATTGTTTTCAGTCAGAGCCTAAACACTGATTGGAAAACTTGTAAAAATGTAGCAATAATTCGTCAGTAACTGCTTGAATCATTCAGATTACCCACCTCCATATTCACCAGATATTTAAGATTCAACTGCCTATTGGATATGTTGATTGAGCAAGGTTTAACACCATTGCCTTTGACTTCATTAATGAAATAAATATTTTTCAAATATTTTCTCTTATGGAAGAGTGGCAAGTTGGAAAACTGTACATATATATTTTTTCCTCTTCTTGGAAAATTATTGTCAATCAAGATAGAAGAAAATAAAAGCAGAATAATTTTCTGTTGTCATTTTATTTACTTTTCCTCCCAGTTTAGCCTTTCAGTCTTTGGTAAATTTATTACTGAGAATACATTTTCTTTGCAATCTGTTCAAAAATGCCACAGGAGTATTTTGTAACCTCTGCCCATAATTTAGGGATACTGCTTTTTTGGGCTGCATGTCTTGGACCATCCATAGTTTGAGTGATTTCATTAGCTCTCATTTTAAAGAAAATTTCATAACTCAAAAGATTACTACGCACTCATGATACAATGTGGTTTCCATTGGCACACTTCCTGCTTCCATGATGGAAGAAGTTAATGGCTTCGTTCAAATTCTCTTCTTAAAGAATGAAATCCATACCTCCTACTTTCTAATCTATGCTTATTTGTTTTACTACATAAAAGTTTTTAAAGTATTTATGAAGGAACCAGTTATATAATAAAACAGAATGGGCAGAAAATCATGAATTAGATAGAGAAAATCTAGGCCACATCCTGGCTTAACCTAATTCTTTCTAAGGACATATTTTATTCTTAGTAATCATGGCCACAGATGATCCACTCATTAAATACCATTTGGTTAACTGGCAGGTGCATTCCATCATCTAAAACGATGCTCAACACAATCAAACTCTTCCAAATATGTGCATATTGAATCTGCACATAATTATCTTTGTAAATAAATAGAAGTACATAGATACTATTAGTGTCTTGACCTTCTAAATTATATATGAACAGTGTATATTAGGGCTTGAAAAGATTCAATTTTATTAAAAATTCCTTCATGTATCTGCTCTTATATAAAGCAATTTATTGACATGTGATTAACATCATCTCTTGCCTTCATCATTATATAGTCCAATTCATAAAAACAGTAAAATTAAGGTGGCTGAAAGTTATTACAACATGCTTTATATCATCCTTTTTCACCTGTGTATAATGGTAGAAGAGGAACAATGTCACATAAAACTGATTTCTTAATATATGAATATCTCAATTTCACCATGAGCTATAGTTTCCAAAGATATTTTAAAGTTCAGAAAAAAAAAAACCATTAAAATAACCTATAATTACTTTGGCTACTAAAATTATCTTAACCTCTCTTCACTCTCTTACAGGAGAAGGCAATGGCACCCCACTCCAGTACTCTTGCCTGGAAAATCCCATTGACAGAGGAGCCTGTTAGGCTGCAGTCTATGGGGTCGCTAAGAGTCGGACACGACTGAGTGACTTCACTTTCACTTTTCACTTTCATGCATTGGGGAAGGAAATAGCAACCCACTCTAGTGTTCTTGCCTGGAGAATCACAGGGACGGGAGTGCCTGGTGCGCTGCCGTCTATGGGATCGCACAGAGTTGGACACGACTGAAGCGACTTAACCCCAGCAGCAGCAGCACTCTCTTATAAACTAAAGAATAAAATTGACACAATGTAAAAACATGTTACAGACTTCCTTTTCAAATGCATCACCATATACAGTGCATAAATTTTCTATTACCATGATTGAATTGGTCTGTGCTTTATTAGAAGCATCTTGCATTCTTAAAAGACCCACTTTTTTATGCTGCACAAATGCTATATAAAATTGTTTGAATCTTTTCACACCATAACACCCTTGTTTTTAGTACTGATTTAAAAGAATGAAGGGTAACCCCACAAGACTTGTAAAGCGTATGCCTTACTTGTAAGACATAGCTTTGCACTCTCTATATAACTCTATGTATATTCATATTATTTACTTGAATGGTACTTGAACAATAAAAAAGACATTACATGGAAGAGTCATTACAGAGTGTGGTTATGATGTCCACTGTTTGATTAATGAAAAGACCTAGTGTTTTTCAGTTCAGTTCAGTCACTCATTTATGTCCCACTCTTTGCAACCCCCATGGACTGCAGCATGCCAAGCTTCCCTGTCTGTCAACGAATCCCGGAGCTTACTCAAACTCATGTCCATTGAGTTGGTGATGCCATCCAACCATCTCATCCTCTGTTGTTCCCTGCTCCTCCTGCCTTCAGTCTTTCCCAGCATCAGGCTCTTTTCAAATGAGTCAGTTCTTCATATCAGGTGGCCAAATTATTGGAGGTTCAGCTTCAGCATCAGTCCTTCTAATGAATATTCAGAACTAATTTCCTTTAGGATGGACTGGTTGGATCTCCTTGCAGTTCAACCAACTCTCAAGAGTCTTCTCTGTCTAGGTTTGTCATAACTTTCCTGACAAGAAGCAATCATCTTCTGATTTCATGGCTGCAGTCACCATTTGCAGTGATTTTAGAGCCCCAGAAGAGGAAATCTCACTACTTCCATCTTTCCGCCTTCTAGTTGCCATGAAGTAACGGGGCCAGATGCCATGACTTTTAGTTCAGTTTAGTTCAGTCTCTCAGTCGTGTCCAACTTTTTGCAACCCCACGGACTGCAACATGCCAGGCCTCCTTGTCCATCACCAACTCCCGGAGTTTACTCAAACTTATATCCATTGAGTCAGTGATGCCATCAAACCATCTCAACCTCTGTTTTCGCCTTCTCCTCCTGCCTTCAATCTTTCCCAGCATCAGGGTCTTTTCAAATGAGTCAGTTCTTCACATCAGGTGGCCAAAGTATTGGAGTTTCAGCTTCAACATTCAGTCCTTCCAATGAATATTCAGGACTGAAGTCCTTTAGGATGGACTGGTTGGATCTCCTTGCAGTCCAAGGGACTCTCAAGAATCTTCTCTAGCACCACAGTTCAAAAGCATCAATTCTTTGCTGTTTTTAAATCTTGTTACTATTTGTGTCTCTGCCTCTGCCCCTTCGCTTATAAAAGCTGGTTGACACGTTCCCTTGGTTACAGCTACCTTGCTTTTAATTGCTGCCTGTCATATTGATTGATTATTGTCAATTCTTAGCAGTCAGCAGCAATGCCTCATTGCTTCATGTCATAAATCAGTATACATTTATTTGGTTTCTGCTGCTCACCGTAAAGCAGCTGCTTGGAAATCCTGTTAATCATAAGCCACCCATTGTCTTGCTCGGTATGTCTGAGTATATCTTCCTCAGTGTATCTGCAATATTAATGGTATTGCCGTGCATAAAACTCCAAGGTTAGGGGACTGGCACTGTTCTAAAGCAAGGAACAATTATCCATACGTTCAAAGCTAAATTTGACAGAAAACTTTTGTTGAATGAATACTATATTCTTAGAAGAGTATGTTTGTGTCTTTGTGTTATGTTGTGCTTTCTTTGTGTGCTTTTGCTAAACTCTAGAGTGCAGTAAAGTTCTTGTACATCTGTGTGTGATGACGATCTAGTGGGGAGATGATTTGTTTATAGCACATTAATGTGGAAATGAGTAATGGAGATAACATGTACTTTGGAGCCCTTCAGAGATGAGTTGCAATACTTGCTTCCGTCTTGTAATAATAGCTGTATTATTTTCTAACATTCTTGGAGAGAGCCTATAGCCAGTCACAGCTTTAAAGCTGGAGTACTGTATGACTCCGCTGGATTTATTTTTATTTTTTAGGATGAAATGAGATTGTAAAGTAGCTAACATACTGAGTAAAATTTATATCTTATTTTTCTTTCCCAGCTATCTAACAGTGGTCGGTTTGTACTTCAGTGACAAATATTTGATTTTTAAAAGTTAGTATCTACAGCAAAGCTGGTTTATTATTTAGAAGTTTATCATACTTGCCTTCAAAGAGAGTTATAGCTCTTCAAAAAGTAAGAAGTTTTTCTTTTTTTATAAAAAGTAAAAAAATATATATATTTAGGATGCCTAGTAAGTCATGGACCATTTTGCTAATACATATGTGACATCTAGTTCTGGCTGCCATGCAGCTGTATACTTTCAAAGAAAGAAAATTTTAAATTAGGATTTACAGTAAAATCAAAATCAATTTGATTAGAAAGCTACCATAATCGAAACAGAATGGTACTGGCACAAAAACAGACACATAGATCAACACAACAGAATGGAAAGCCCAGAAATAAACCCATGTACTTATGGCCAATTAATATGACAAGGGAGGCGAGAATATACAATGAAGAAAAGAGAGTCTCTTCAATAAGTTGTGTTAGAAAAGCTGGACAATCACATGTAAATCAATGAAATTAGAACATTCTCTTATATTATATACAGAAATAAACTCAAGATGATTTAAAAACCTACATGTAAGACGTGACACCATAAAACCCATAGAAGAGCATATAAGCAAAATAGTCTTTGATATAAACCACATAAATCTTTACTTAGTCTCCCAAGGCAAAAGAAATCAAAGCAAAAATAAACAAATAAGACCTAATCAAATATAAAAGCTTTTGCCAGTAAATGAAATCATGTACAAAATGGAAAGACAACCTACTGAATTGGAGAAAATAATTGCAAACAATGAGACAAAATGGGGGTTAATACCCAAAATACAAAAAAAAAATAGATCCTACAATTCAATATCAAGAAAACAAACAAACCAATAAAAAATGTGCAGAAGGCCTAAGTAGGTCAAAAAAGACATATAGATAGATAACAAGCATATGAAAATATCTTCAACATCACTAATTATTAGAGAAGTGCAAGTCAAAGCCACAATGAGGTACCTCACACCAGTCAGAATGGCTATTATCAAAAACTCTACAAATAATAAATATTGGAAAAGATGTGAAAGAAAAGGAAACCCTCATACACTGTGGGTAGGAAGGTAGATTGGTGCAGCCACTGTGGAAAATAGTATGGAAATTCTTTTAAAAACTAAAAGCAGAGCTACCATATGATCCAGCAACTCCACTTCTGGGTATAGCTGGGAAAAAATGAAATAAAAGCGTTAATTTGAAAGATACATGCACCTTAATGTTCATAGCAGCACTATTTATAATAGCCAAGATACGGGAGCAACTTAAGTGCCCATCAACAGACAATTAACTTAATAAGATATGGTGTGCGTATGTATGTATGAAGATATATATATATATATTCACACATATATATACATATATACAATAGAATATTAAAAAGAATGAAATATTGTTATTTGCAACAACATGGATTGACCTAGAGAATATAAAATTTAGTTAAATAAATCAGATAGAGGAAGACAAATACTACATGATATCACTTATATGTGGAGTCTAAGAAAATAATACAAATGAGTCTACATACTAAATAGAAACAAACTCACAGACATGGAAAACAAACTTCCCCTTCACTAATAGTGGAAGGGGGAATAAATTAAGAGTATGGGCTTAACAGATAAAGACTACTATACATAAATAAGCAACAAAGATTTACTGTATATCATAGAAAATAATACCCAATATCCTATAATGTTGTATAATGTAATGTATTCTGCAAAATAAATATATAAATAAACAAACCCAAAGTACTAGACTTTACACCTGAAACTAACACAATACTTTAAGTCAGCCATACTTCAATTAAAAAAATTAGGATTGAAGCAAGTTCAGATTCCATTGTGCTCCTGGAAAATATACACAACTCTAAAGCATGGAATTTTAGATCCTTTACTCATGAAAAAGTATTTATGTCAAAATAAAATGACATTAGAAGAAAAATCCTGAAATGCTTCATCTTTATTTTAGCAAACAATAATGGAAATGGGATTGGATCATAGAGTTATTAGTCACTGGAAGGAGTGGAAGAAACAGGTCAGAGGAAGTGTTCCTTGGGTTATGACACTTTAATTTGATTTAATGCCACATTAATTTGATTTTTAATGGAAGTATCTAGTTGTAGAAAAAGGAGTGATTTTCATTTCTTTATTTTATTTTTATGCCTGATTAATTAGATCTTCTCCATATTCATATTTTTCTAACAAATGTTGTTATTCCTTATTTATATTCTAATGCAATTTTTTATCAGTAGGTTTTGATAATAATTAAAGTCAGGAAGCACATATAGCAAGATGATCATTTTTTTAATTGAGATTTCATCTAATAGGGAAAGCTGTTTTTTCATTCATAATAAATTGATTATCATAACTCTCTGAAAGTGGAAAGCATATACTACATATATTAGCTTAGAAGTTACATGAAGAAATTAAAAAATATCTCTTGAATGTGCTTCCCTGGTGGCTCAGAAGGCAAAGAATCTTTCTGTAATGCAGGAGACCTGGAATCCTTTGGTCAAGAAGATCCCCTGGAGAAGCAATCTCCAGCATTCTTATTTGGAGAACTGCATGGACAAAGAGGCTGGCAGGCTACAGTCCATGGGGTCGCAAAGAGTCAGACATGACTCTAGATGAACACTTCTCACTTTCAGAATAGATTCTGTCAGGTGTGGCTTTCAATCCTGCTTCTGTCCCTGATTAGCTCGTTCTGTCACTTCGGAGATGTTTATAGCACCATGAAAACTCTCAAATATTTGAGCATAAGAGAGATAAGTAAAATGTTTTTTTCGTAGTTGGTATCAGTAAAAACTTATTTCTTTGTTATTTTGAAAGTGTCAGATCTGTTCTTCTCCCGCCGTTCTTGTTTCATGAATGGAAAGACAGACCAAGGCAGCTCAAGCAGGCAAGATTTAGTTAGCAACCAGCAAGCAGTACACTCTGGAGATGTGAGAGCAGACCAGCCCAACAAGAGTGGTCCTAGCTTTTTGGCTTTCCTTATTTAGTCCTTTGTTCCTGCCCCTGGGCAGTCCCTGGAGCCTGATAGGTTGAGGCCTGTGTAAATGAAGCATGAGTCTGAAACCAGTCAGGGGAGGGGGCACGTTTTCCCACTGGGATTCCACACTCTGGTCCTGGTTTCCCCTTTTCCATAGGCTTTTTCTTTGTTTGCCCTCTACTTGGTTCTTCTAGTTGCCATTTCCTCTAACTGCCTTTTTGGACCCCCTTTACCCTACTCTAACTACCTAACAAAATGTTACAGGGAGAAGTGACTAAAATTCTAATTAATTGGTTTGCCTAACAGTCTATTATAGCAGGAATGTTGAACTAAGAACACGCCCTTCAGAGAAAAAAAGGAAAAATGTCATCAAGATATTTTTCAGGCATAGAGTTGATGTATGTGGATGGCTGATCATATTAATATGTTAAAAAAAGACAGAAAATGAGTCAAAATGAACTGCGAGTGACAGGAAAGACCCTTAGATTAGCTATAAAACACAAATTAAAAAAACAACAGGTTTGGAAAAAATAATGATAATGAAAGTTTGGAAATTCAAGCTATTTGATAAGGTTGTTTCAAACTGTCTTAGAATTTGACTTTCTTAAAAATCAGTAAAAATAAATTAAACATAAGAAGAATCAAAACTAAATAAAATGCTCATCTCCTTTTAAGCACTAAATCTCAAAGTAATAGAAGATTCTTCGAGGACAAGCACAGTACTCTGCCCCTTGGTACCACAAAATTGAGTTCACAATACACTAAGAATCCTTATGAATACTCTCAAATCTGGGAAGAAGCAAACAGAATCATTTGTTTATCTTTTCTATTTGAGAAGGAAAAACACGTGACGGAGATGCCTCTCTCTGAAAAAAGGTAAACCATCCAGGACTATTCTTAAACTGAGTAAATAATTGGGATCACATAAAAATTGTTTTCTCTTCTTTGTTCCTGACACTGATGGGGAGTGAAGATTGGTGCAGTTGTTTTTAAAATTCTCAGAAGGGAGAGTATCCTGCATTTATTCTTGAATAGACTTCAGCTTTATCTGAAATCTGTAGTGAAGTGAAGTGAAAGTCGCTCAGTCGTGTCTGACTCTTTGTGACCCCACAGACTTGTCCATGGAATTCTCCAGGCCAAAATACTGGAGTGGGTAACCCTTCCCTTCTCTAAGGGATCTTCCAACCCAGGGATTGAACCCAGGTCTCCCACATTGCAGGTGGATTCTTTACCAGCTGAGCCACAAGAGAAGCCCAATAACACTGGAGTGGTTAGACTATTTCTTTTCCAGGGGATCTTCCTGACCCAGGAATCAAACCAGGGTCTCCTGCATTGCAGGCAGATTCTTTACCTCCTGACCTATAAGGGAAATCTTTAGACTCAACTCCAATTTCTTCCTCATCTCAGCATCTATTCTAGGCCATACTCAGCCCTCACACTATAGCTCACAGGGGAAAGCAATACAATCTGTTCCCACATACAATGGGAAGGATGAGAAGAGTTCTCATGCAGTCATGAACGTAAACGTCAGTGTTGGGTAGAACTGGACAACAAAGTAAGCCTACAAAAATAGTAGCAAGCAATAAAGGAAATATTGCATACCAGTAAATGAAAAACAGACAAAATAAAAAAAAAAGAAACACATCCCAAAGTCTAAGAAGTCAGTTCAAGGAAGAAAAAAGAATCTTACAATTGCTTCTGTAAATAAATCAGCATAATAAAAATATAATTTAGTAAAATAAGGGCTCAAACAGAAAATGATTAAACAACAGAATGAGATAAAAATGATATTTCAGACCTGAGCTGATGAGAATCAGATCAGTTCAGTCGCTCAGTGGTGTCTGACTCTTTGTGACCCCATGAATCGCGGCTCACCAGGCTTCCCTGTCCTTCACCAACTCCTCGAGTTCACTCAAACTCACATCCATTGAGAAGGTGATGCCATTCCGCCGTCTCATCCTCTGTAGTCCCCTTTTCCTCCTGCCCCCAACCCCTCCCAGCATCAGAATATTTTCCAATGAGTCAGCTCTTTGCATGAGGTGGCCAAAGTACTGGAGTTTCAGCTTTAGCATTATTCCTTCCAAAGAACATCCAGGGCTGATCTCCTTTAGAATGGACTGGTTGGAACTCCTTGCAGTCCAAGGGACTCTAAAGAATCTTCTCCAACACCACAGTTCAAAAGCATCAATTCTGTGGCCCTCAGCTTTCTTCACAGTCCAACTCTCACATCCATACATGACCACTGGAAAAACCATAGCCTTGACTAGATGGACCTTTGTTGGCAAAGTAATATCTCTGCTTTTCAATATGCTGTCTTGGTTGGTCATAACTTTTCTTCCAAGGAGTAAGCGTCTTTTAATTTCAGGCTGCAGTCACCATCTGCAGTGATTTTGGAGCCCCCCAAAATAAAGTCTGACACTGTTTCTACTGTTTCCCCATCTATTTCCCATGAAGTAATGGGACTAGATGCCATGATCTTTGTTTTCTGAATGTTGAGCTTTAAGCCAACTTTTTCACTCTCCTCTTTCACTCTCATCAAGAAGCTTTTTAGTTCTTCTTCACTTTCTGCCATAAGAGTGGTGTCATCTGCATATCTGGGGTTATTGATATTTCTCCCGGCAATCTTGATTCCACCTTGTGCTTCTACAGAGCAGCGTTTCTCATGATGTACTCTGCATATAGGTTAAATAAGCAGGGTGACAATATACAGCCTTGACGTACTTCTTTTCCAATTTGGATCCAGTCTATTGTTCCATGTTCAGTTCCAACTGTTGCTTCCTGTCCTGCATAGAGGTTTCTCAAGTGGCAAGTCAGGTGGTCTGGTATTCCCGTCTCTCAGAATTTTCCACAGTTTATTGTGATCCACACATTCAAAGATTTTGGCATAGTCAATAAAGCAGAAATAGATGTTTTTCTGGAACTCTCTTGCTTTTTCCATGATCCAGCAGATGTTGGCAATTTGATCTCTGGCCCCTCTGCCTTTTCTAAAACCAGCTTGAACATCTGGAAGTTCACGGTTCACGTATTGCTGAAGCCTGGCTTGGAGAATTTTGAGCATTACATTACTAGCGTGTGAGATAAGTGCAATTGTGTGGTAGTCTGAGCATTCTTTGGTGTTGCCTTTCTTTGGGATTGGAATGAAAACTTGACCTTTGATGAAGAATCAACACAGCACAAATTTGAACTTTACAGAAAGAACAAGAAAGAGACAATGTACCACTAAAAATCAAATCACTGTTATAGTGGGAAGGCTTAAGTTGATGGCATTTTGTTGTAAAAACTTAAAAAAATTAAAACAAAAAGGGAAATCATATTTTTAGAGTATAGAGATATAAAATAAAATGTATTTTGAGAAAATGAAAAAGGAATTGAATATCCAAAATTGTCCCATTTTCTAAGGAACTTAATAAAACTTAGATATCATTAAAATATGAGCATCCTAGGTGGCTCAGAGGTGAATAATCTGCCTGCCAATGCAGGAGACACTAGAGATGCTGGTTCAATCTCGGGGTCAGGAAGATTCTCTTGGAGGAGGAAATGGCAACCCACTCTGGTATTCTTACCTAGAGAATCCCATGAACAGAGGAGCCAGACAGGCTACAGTCTATAGGGTTGCAAATAGTTGGACACAACTGAAGTGACTTAACACACACACATACACACATACTACAATACAACCAAATGGTTTTTCAAAGATGGAAGAAAGAAAAAAATAATTTGGTAATACAAAGAGGAATAGAAAATTATTACAATAAGTGAAATCCATCGAGTGGTCTTGGTTCTCTCTTTTTTAAAAAAAGAAGCAAAGAAACAATGAATGTCAAATGACAATAGAGGAATGTTTACAAAATCTAAGGGTAAGAGTGCCATAAGAAGTTTATCACCAGCACACTGGCCATCCAGGAAGAGAATCAACAGACCTCTCAGCAGGGAATAAACTCAATAAATACAGGACCCTTGAGCTCTTGGGGTGAAGTGGGAGATTACCCATTTGATCACTAAATTTAGACAAATAGAATATGAATTTAAATATTGAGGCAGGTAAAAGAGTAGTTGTGTTAAAATCTATGGTAAATTTTGAATCAATAGAAATTCTTTGCAGTGGTACTGCCTGTTTCTAATTTGTGTCATGAGATCTGATCTGGTCTTTCACTTTCATTCTCTGCTTTTTTGGTAATGTTTGAAACTTTTATAATAAGTATTCACCATTTTTACAAAACAACTGAGTAGGTTTGCTTTACATAGAAAAAAATACCAACTATACCACATTGTTAGTAGAGATTAAATTAGGTGGTGGAAAAAATGGATATTGTTTCCTGTACTTCTAATTTTAAGAACATCTAAAAACTTTTTTAAAAAATTAGAAAACTTAGTGGAGGATATATTAAAGTTTGAGGTGCCTTTAAGATACCCTGTGGGAGATACTTCTCAGGCATTGGGGAACAAGAACTGAGGTTAAGTTTTGAGATACAAATTTGCTAAGGATTTGACCGGAAGTGATAAATGATGGCCAGAAAATGGAAATTATCTTAGAAAAGTTACAGAGTATCTTTGGACAGAGACTGAGGACATTTAAGAAGCAGATACTAGAATAAAATCAGAAAATACCAGAAACCTTGCCCACTCACCCCTTTAGTTGGTGAATAGGCTGAAACCACGAGCAAAAAAGTGATAAAAGGCAACAGAAAAGGGTTTCTTTTCTAATATCATTATGTTTCCTAGGTCAAGAAGATGTATTTCTAGTTTTCTAATTCACAGTATTTTGCCAGTGATTAGCCTAATCTACTGAAGTTCAACTGAGCTACTTTCTTTTTTGCAAACATTTTATCTTTCATTCACTGTATTAATTCTCTAGATCTCATTTCTACCGGATGAAATTCTTTGTGAAAACGACTAGATTTTCAAATTTAAGTCACAGCTCCCTTTTCTATTGCTTTTTTAGTCCCCACATCTGGGATTTCAGGTTGTGCCCATGAATTCAATCACATCCTGTTATACTGGGTCCTCAGCAAATCTATTCAATTCCTTCTCAATACAGTTCCCAGCAGGGAATTAACAGAACAGGAGGAAGAGGGATTTTTTCAGTTTGTTTTCCCCAAAGAAAATACAATCCCTATTGTGGTTGACTACATTGTTATACATAAATTTATTTTTTATTCTACAGCTCATTTGTACTTTAATCAACATATCTCTGTTTCTGTTATCTAAGCATGATGATATGTCATAATTTCATTCTTTATTTTACAAAGAAAAATTAATAATTTTACATATCACTTTGTGCTCAGTAACTCATCATGTCCAACTCTTTGAGACCTCAGGAATGTAGCCCATCAGGCTCCTCTGTCCATGGAATTTTTCAGGCAGGAATCGCAGAGTGGGTTGCCATTTCCTACTCCAGGGAATCTTCCTGACCCAGGGATTGAAACTGGATTCCCTGCTTCTACACTGGCAGGCCCACTATTTACTACTGCACCACCTGAGAAGCCAAGGTCATCATCACCTATCTATGGTTTCTTTTAATAAAATACATAAAAGGGGGAAGGTATAATATTAAGCATTACTTCATCATTTTGGAATGTTAAAATGGCATATGCACACATTTTTAAAAGTTATGCAGAATAAATGGATAAACTGTAATTTCTAAAAAGTAATTTAAAAATTAACCCCATTGAAATTTTGATTTATGAATATAATCTTAAATGCAGGGCATCAAGAAACTTAAATAACTATGTACTCTATGATGGTCAGCCACATAGAAGGTATATGTTATTTCAAGTTTAAATTACCTCTCCTAAGAACTGGGCTAATAGATGATTCTTTATTTTAGTTCAACTGGAATAAAGTGATAGCAGTACTATATAATACAAAAAAGTTATAGCCCAAAGGCCAAGCAACAAAGAATATAATAACTATTGAAAAGAATCCAACAGTTAATAAATAAAATTCTAGCTAGTATCTAGTTTTATATAAGTGTAAGATTATGATATAGAAAATTTATTCTGTTAAAAGTGTCTTACTACAAAGGGAAGAAACTAAAAAGTAACAGAGTATGTTAGAGATCTATTTAAGTGCCCTCTTTTTACAAATTAGAGACTGAAACTCAATCTTAATAATTAACTTGTCTAAGACACATCTCAGTGGTAGAACAGGACTGCTTCCTGAGGCTGACTTCGATTCTGGGCCCTTGTTTACCATATCCATGTTTTTACATTTTATGAATTAATCATATTATTTATTCATTATATTTTTACTTTAAATTTGGAAAATTAACAAGTAATGAAATTTTTTCTGCCCAACAATTCTCTAGTTTTTTTCTCAACAATGAACATTATAAGAACAGAATGCAGTTCATAACATTAAAACACTTGTATAGGTTCACTAAGGAAAGAACTTTACACAGGAAAAAGTTTAATTTACATATAATTTGGTTTGGCCAAAGAAAAGCTTACATAAAAATCACAACTTTAAAACCTCTTTAATCTATATCATATCATTTTATTTTGGAATTATGTATCATGTATGACATACTAGCTTTGAAATAATATATTTTATTATTCAAGTTCTTATACAAGTTACTGTTTGCAACTGACCTTTATGTTAGAATCAATTTGTCTTAATGTTTTCAAAATCAAACAATTCTTAATATCTTTTATTGGGAAAATAATGCTAAACTACAGGCTTCAACTGTAGAGAATGAGATTTTTTTTTATTTTTTTATTTTTACTTTATTTTACTTTACAGTACTTTATTGGTTTTGCCATACATTGACATGAATCCACCACGGGTGTACATGCGTTCCCAAACATGGACCCCCCTCCCACCTCCCTCCCCATAACATCTCTCTGGGTCATCCCCGTGCACCAGCCCCAAGCATCCTGTATCCTGCGTTGTACTTAGACTGGCGATTCGTTTCTTACATGATAGTATACATGTTTCAATGTCATTCTCCCAAATCATCCCACCCTCTCCCTCTCCCTCTGAGTCCAAAAGTCCGCTCTACACATCTGTGTCTCTTTTGCTGTCTTGCATAGATTTAAACTCACGCTGTTCCTTAGATACTTATTATTAAAATCAGATGCCTATAAGAAAAAAAAAAATCTCTCTTTTAATATGTGAAAACTCTTATAAATTGATTTCTATATTAAAATTTTTAATAATTTTCAATTGTTAAAATTATTTATCAAATATGTATAATGATTCAAATAGGCAAAGCAGTTTTATTCTTTCAGAATAGTATTTATGTGAAAAATTGAGAATACCATTTCATTTTCATTAACAAACACATAGTGTTTTTAAAAAAATTCACTTTGACAGTCTTAATAAAAGTACAAATAATAATTACACTGAGATCTCTGAATTATCAGTGACCAGGGCCCCAAACCCCATCGTCAACCTTGGTAGAGGAGGCCTTCAGGGTCTGTAACTACCAAGATGATGGAAGAGGCCAATAAGATAAGAGACTAATAAAGAAAATGCAACTCTTGGCTGTTCTGATTCAGCCACCACCTCGAGGGGACCTTAAAGGACTGAGAAAGCTGGATAGATCCCCAAGAAGCCTCCTGGGCCCGAACCAATATGCTTTTGTCAGAAAGGGAGACACTGGAAGGGGAAATGTCCTGAGCATCTTCCTAGGGGACACACAAAGACAACCATGACCAGCTTCAGTTCTCTGTGAATAAGTTGGATGAGAGAGCCCACACACTGACTGATGGGGCCCAAGTGCCTGCCTAGATCTAGATCCCACTTGATCCATTTTCACTACCCTAGTGGAGCCTTAGGTCACTCTTGATGTAGCAGGTAAAACGGAATTTCTTGTAGACACTGGAGCTGCCTGTTCTGCTTTGACTTGGCCAGCTGGTCCCCTCTCCATTTGTGGTCCATACTGTGACAGGAGTTGGTGGACAGCCAAATGGAGGGCGACTTAATCTCTCCTTGGCTTCCCAGGTGGCACAGTGGTAAAGAATCTGCCTGCAATGCAGGAGACTCGGGTTCAAACCCTTGGTCAGGAAGATTCCCTGGAGAAAGAAATGACAACCCACTCCAGTATTCTTGCCTGGAAAACCTTGGACAGAGGAACCTGGTGGATTACAGTCCACTGGGTAGCAAAGAGTCAGCCACGATGGAGCATATCAGCACAATCCCAGCAAAAAGAAAGTCTAAAAATTTTAAGGGGAAAAACGCACTGCAATTTGGAATTCTCATATGAAAGTAAACAGAGGTATCATTGGTATGATCAGAAATTCAGTAAAACATCTAAATGCATCTGCCTTGAAATCCGTTTAATCTGACAGAAAACAGTACTAAATTTTGAGGAGGACAGCAATTTTTAGTGTCATATAGAGATACAGACCACTACTCTGGTAGTAAAGAATCATGACATATTCAAAAGGACTGTGATTCGTGAGACTGTCAACTCTACCAGCTGAAGCTAAGAGCTAAAATCCATACTTTGCAGAAGCTGACATTAGTACTTAGGCTGTGAGACCCACTGGTCATAGGTAGGAAATAGATGTGGAGGCTCAAGTTGGAGTCTTATTTGAGGCCTGGGATCTTACCTGAATTCAACCCCCAAACCAACTTCATTTTAGGAAAATTATTTTAGTATTTACTTTGAATAACTTGTTATCCATGGGAAAAGGTTGTGCTTGCATGATATGGGGCTGAAAATTTGTGATTGTCATATTGTTTTGTCTTTCTCTCTCTCTCTATTCTGTCTCTGTGTGTGATTTAATGTTATAATTAAACATTTTTTAGATGAATGATTTCATCATTTGTCTGTTAATTTTAAATTCTATGATTTTTTATTTTGGGGAAGCAATATCCAAGATTGACTTATTAAAGTATATTTTAAAAACATATTTTGGACATGACTAGCAGAAGTTAGCAATGATATTATATGTATATATATATGTACTAATTTTCAAAATGGCATCTATATTTGAATTTTAATAAAAACATTTTGGTTGCTGATTTATCAACATCATTCTTGAATTTTTTTTTTTTTTTTACTTCACATAATAATGACCTCTTATTTTTCATTCTTTATGCTGCATGACATATGGAATCCCTAACCAGGGATCAAATCTATGTCCCCTGTAGTGGAAGCACAGAATTTAACCACTAAAATGACAGGGAAATCCCTAATAACAGCCTCTTAAAATGTTCAGCCATAGCCACAAACTACCATAGCCATGTATAGTAACTTAAGTCAGGCCACCAGTTTATAACAATAATGCACATCCAATAATTTTGGATATAAATGTCAATAAAAAATATAATTCACACTTCCCTTTATGAGGAAGATAATGTTAATTTTCAAAGGAAAAATATGTAGCAGGCAAACAACCACACAAAATCAGAGTGAGTAACCAGGTTCAAATATAAAACTGTATTTTTCTATCAAGGTTTTATTTTTATTAACTGTTCTCCATTTTTGCAGAGAAAGCATGCATTCCGACTCTATCTGTGAATATATTATGATTGTGCAATATTTTTTTCAAAACCCTTGTTTCTATGCTCAGGAATATACTTTAATACTTTAAGGTTAATGGGTCATGTTCTTTCATCTTTATACTACCATTTCCTATATGCACAAAAAGAAATGACTTGTATGATTTTCAACAACACAAATTAGATTAAAACAGAGGTGATACAATATGGATTATTTGAAATGTTTTTAATACTTTGTGCCCCTGGGAAAAATAAAAGTAGCCCTTCGCCTTCAGCAGCTACTGTAGCACAATCAGTTAGATGTTGGTGCTGTGAGGAGACAGGTCTCATGGTTAGGTCTTGCTATTCACTTCAGATAAGTGAATTATACAAAATAACAGGATCATGCTAGGTCATTCTGTGAATATGCTGGATTGAGGCACAGTAAGATCACTCTGTAACTATGACTGAATTTAGACAAAAGAACATTGTCTAAACTTCAAATATAACCAAAAATCTCTTTTTCTTGGATGAGTGACTGCTGCCTCTGCACTTATTACAGCTTCAGCTTCACTACATGCCTTACATTAGATAAAGTTTATTAAAATAGGCTACTGTAGAATTCCCTTTGCTCCCTGACTGCATGAAATCCAGGGCAAAGCATCATCTCTTTGAAATATCTCCCCAAATCACCTAATGTAAGGTTGAATCATTCACTTCTTTTTAAATACTTTCATACTGAGACATTACATGATTCTCATCTGTGCACTCTCTTCTGCATTGCAATAAGTCAAAAAGCTCAACATTTGTCAATTACAGGTGTGTTTATGGTAGTGTAGCTGGAGGCCACTGACACCTCTTCTGGATTTTTTTTTTTTTTTTAAGAACTATCAAATATCAAGTATGCTTACATCTGATATTTTTTCAATGTCTTTCTCTTAAGCTTTCTAGAAAATTGAAATTTTGTATTTCAACTAAATTAAACATTTACATCGTTTTGGTCAGGCCTTCTCCATAAGTCAAAAGATATCAGTATAAATTCTCTTCCTCTCTGGGCAGTGTGTGGCTTTTAAATACTAACATATATAACAGGAATTTGTATACAGCTTTTCTTCATTACTCATGAATTCCATATTTTTTAATTTGTCTACTATAATTTTTTTTTTCAATTCTCAGACCATACTTGTGGCATTCTATGGACATATGTGGACAGGTGCAGAGTGGTAAAACATTTGAGTTGCTTCACAGGCATGTACCCACTTTAGAACAAATTATTATTGTTTCAACTGTACTGTAAAGAAATGTCTTTTTGGTAGACTATTTTGTGCCATATTTTGTGTGTGTGTGTGTGTTTTGTTTGTGACTTTGCTATTTGTAATGATATCCAAGCATATTGTTGAAGTACTGTATTCTGTTCTTAAGTCAAAGATGACTATGATGCACCTTATGGAAAAAATATGTGTGTTGGATAATCTTTGTTCAGGCATGAGTTACAGTGCTGTGAACTCTACAGTTTAATGACAGTATATCAACAATCTGTATTAAATAAGATATTTTTACAAAGAAACGTTAACTGGAGAAAATATATGAAAAGGAGTATAAGGCCTATCCTGGAGAATAGGTCCTGAAAGCAACTCAGACATTTAATTAAAACCCTTTAGAAACTATGAAGAAAATCGTAACTGTAAATAGACCAATATTTACAGTTTTAAACTTAGCTTTGAATGATCTCAGTCTCTGGATCAATATGATCTTCTCCTACTGTAAGTACAGATATGGAAAAAAAATTTTACTATGGAGAAAGATAAAATGATTCAGTTTCTGAAGTTCATCATTAAAATGTTTGGACTCTGTGCGAGAGGGAGAGGGTGGAATGATTTGGGAGAATGACATTGAAACAGGTATAATATCATATATGAAACGACTCGCCAGTCCAGGTTCGAGGCATGATACTGGATGCTCGGGGCTGGTGCACTGGGACTACCCAGAGGGATGGTACTGGGAGGGAGGAAGAAGGGGGGTTCAGAATGGGGAACACGTATACTTGTGGCGAATTCATGTTGATGTATGGCAAAACCAATACAATATTGTAAAGTAATTAACCTCCAATTAAAAAAAATAAATTTATATTAAAAATAAAATTAAAATTAAAAACGGAAAAAAATAAAAAAATAAAATGTTCATCATTCAATAAAAAATTACAAATAATGACAAAGGTATGAATTGAGGGAAAAAGGAAGTTGAGGGAAAAATAAAATCAGATAGTACAAACAGTGTCGCAGGTGATCCAGATATTAGTTATCAGACATGGACTGACTAATGATACAGAGTACATATTAATTATGAATAACTTCAAGAAACCAAGGATACAAGTGAGAATTAATTAAAGAATTGAAGTTTATAAAGAATTGTCATATAGGATGCTAGAAATTATTGAGATAAAATGGTTGGAAGCAGGGCTATAGAAAATATAAAGAATAAAACACAGAGAAAAGTCATTGGAATAAAGTGCAAAAAAAGAATATGAAACATCAGAATTGATTTAAAAAAAAAAAACGAACTTCAGAATAAATGTAAGTGGGGTCCTTCAAGGAGAGAGGAGACAAATATTTTGAACAAAATCTTCCCAAAATTAAAATGATGAAATGTATCTATGCCCAGATTCTTGAAGCCCTACTGATTATAAAAAGAATAAATACAAAGATATCACACCTAAGCACATTACTGTAAAGCAGTTCAAAAGCAATGTTAGATAGAAACATTCAGAGCAGCCCAAAGGAAATAAAAAAGACATATGACTTCAAAGATACAAACACTAGACTGATAACTGATTTGACTATAGAAATGATAGAGGAAAGAAAATAATAAAATGACATGTTTAAAATTCTGGAAGAAAATATGTGCCAACATAGAAGTCTATCACTGTAAAAGCATCCTTGAAAAATGAAAAAGATACTCTCAAACAAACAAAAAGCAACAACAACAAAAATTTCTCACCAGTAGCCCTGAATTAAATCATTTACTTTGTAAGGCATGAATAAAATGATTTCTGATGAACACACTACAAAAGGAAATAATAAAGACCACTAGAAAGAATAAATAAACTATTAAATCCAAATGAATATTAACTGTTTATAATATTAATAATAACTTAAACATAGTATTAAGATAGATACAAAAAATCATAGATGTTGGATACAAATTCAAATTAAAGCCATAATGAAATACCACCTCAGCTCATTACAATGGCTGAAATGAAAGAAGAAAGAAAGAAAGAGAGAGAGAGGTGAAGGAAGAAAAGAAAAAAGGAAGGAAAGAAAAAAGCAATAGTTAAGTGTCACCAAGAATGTGGTGAAGTGGATTTGGCACATAATGTTGCTTGAATATAACCTGATAATTGGCTATCATGCTTGTACTCAGTCACTAAGTCTTGTTTTACTCTTTTGCTACCCTATGGACTGTAGCCCACTAGGCTCCTCTTCCATGGGATTTCATCAGAAAGAATACTGGCGTGGGTTGTCGTTTCCTTCTCCCGGGCATATTCCTGACCCAGGGGTTGAATCTGTGTTTCCTGTTCTCCTGCATTGGCAGGCAGGTTCTTTACTACTGAGACACTTTGGAAGCCCCAGTTGGTGATACTACTTTGGAAAAATATTTGTCAGTATTAATTGATATTGGAGCTTACAAATACCCTATGTTGTAGGAATCCTATTCCAAGATATAATAATGAGAGAAATGCATAAGCAACAATGAACACTTACTTACATAATACTTCTTTAAAACTAGATTAATGTACCTCCCAAATATAATGAATATTGAAAGAATTGAACCACAAGAGTATACTGTATGACATTCTTTAAATGATATTTTAAAGTACATAAAAGGAAATCTAATCTCTGGTGATATTAATTAGAATAGTGTATATATTTGGGGGTGCATAATGGGAGGGAGCAAACATATGGGTAGTTTCTAGTATATAGCAATGTCTATTATTTTGATTGGGATGATGCTTCCTGGGTGTTTTTACAAGATATAAGTCACTGATCTATAAATGCAAGATTTGTTTTGTAATGTCTTTTCTTCATTATACTTTGACATAAAAACGTTTGATATAATTAAACTAGTGTAATATTTTGAGTAAATAACCTATCCTGTATACCTGTTAAATCTTCTATTAAAAATAAACATTATTATCTTTTCCTTCTTGTAACCTTCCTTCCCATAGTCCAAAGGCCGTTATTCTTTTGCTGGGAGAGAAATAACCAGGAATAATTATATAAAGCCACTGTAAAAAGAATGCAGGAAAAATAATATATCTTTCTATTAATACTAAAAAATAATTAAAAATTATATTAATTTGTTTTCAGGAAACTCATGTTTTAAATGTATTCTTCCTTAAACAATAGGATTTACTGTATAGCACAGGGAACTATATTCACTATCTTAATGACAAACTATAATGGAAAAGAATAAGCAAAGACTATAGATACATACAATATACATACAACTGAGTCACTTTGCTGTATACCTGAAACTATCACAATATTGCAAATCAACTATATTTCAATAAAAAATAAAACAAAATTTGTCTTTAATTTGCTGTATAATATTGAGAAAATAATCAGCGTCACTTAAATTTAATTTGTAAAATACACTATGGTATTATAAAATTGAGCTTCCCTGGTAACTCAGCTGGTAAAGAATCTGCCTGCAATGCAGGAGACCCAGTTTTGATTCCTGGATTAGAAAGATCCCCTGGAGAATGAATGGATAGGCTACCTATTCCAGTATTCTTTCTTGGGCTTCCCTGATGGCTCAGACAGTAAAGAATCTGCCTGCAATGTGGGAAACCTGGGTTCAGTCCCTGGGTTGGGAAGATCCCCTGGCGGGGAGGGCATGGCAACCCACTCCAGTATTCTTGCCTGGAGAATCCCATGGCAGAGGAGCCTCGTGGGCTATAGTCCATGGAGTTGCAAAGAGTCAAACATGACTGAGCGACTAAGCAGAGCAGAGCATTATAAAATGACTCAGTTCTCCTGTTTTGGAATACATCAGTATCTTGCATGTGATTACATGATAATACTTATTTATGAAAATATGTCAAATGTTGTAACTATATATTTGAAAATCTGAGCATTTACTTCAAAGAAAAAAATTAGTCATCACATAGATTAATAATAGGATTTTCCCGGTGACTCAAGTGGTTAACAATCTGCCTGCAACACAGGAGACCCAGGTTTGATCCCTGGATCAGGAAGATCCCCTGGAGAAGGAACGGGAAAGTGAAAGTCGTGAAGTCATGTCCAACTCTTTGCAAACCCATGGACTATACAGTCAATGGAATTCTCCAGGCCAGAATACTGAAGTGGGTTGCCATTTTCTACTCCAGGAGATCTTCCCAGCCCAGGGATCAAACCCAGGTCTCCTGCATTGCAGGTGGATTCTTTACCAGCTGAGCCACAAGGGAAGCCCAAGAATACTGGAGTGGTAGCCTATCCTTCTCCAGCAGATCTTCCTGACCCAGGAATCGAACTGGGATCTCCTGCATTGCATGTGGATTCTTTACCAACTGAGCTATGAGGGAATGGCAACCCAATTCATTATTCTTACCTGGAGAATGCCATGGACAGAGGGGCCTAGTAGGCTACAGTCCATGAGGTCATGAAGAGTCAGACATGACTGAGCAACTAACCCTTTCACCCCTTCTTTCACATAGATTAATAATGTTAAGACTCATTATTGATAATGGTAGATGCATTTATATCTAGTACCTCAATGGGAGGAATTTATAACATTTTAGAAAAAGATGCTGTAAAACAAGTTACTATTTTAATATTATTCTTGAGATACAAGCAGTTTTCTGTTTTTTTAATTTTTTTTAAATTGAAAGATAATTGCTTTACAGAATTTTGTTGTTTTTTGTCAAATCTCAACATGAATCAGCCATAGGTATACATATATCCCCTCCCTTTTGAATCTCTCTCCCATCTCCCTCCCCATCTCACCCCCCTAGGTTGATACAGAGCCCCTGTTTGAGTTTCCTGAGCCATACAGCAAATTCCTGTTGGCTATCTATTTTACATATGGTAATGTAAGATTCCATATTGCTCTTTCCATACATCTCACCCTCTGCTCCTCTCTCCCCAAGTCCATAAGTCTATTTTTTATGTCTGTTTCTCTATTGCTGCCCTGTAAATAAATTTTTCAGTACCATTTTCCTAGATTCCTTATATGTGCATTAGAATACAATATTTATCTTTCTCTTTCTGACTCACTTCACTCTGTATAATAGGTTCTAGGTTTATCCATCTCATTAGAACTGACTCAAATGTGTTCCTGTTTATGACTGAGAAATATTCCCTTGTGTATATGTGTAGAACTGTCTTTAACCATTTTGCCCCAGTCTACATTTAAACTGATGAATTATAGTATGACACACAAAAGACAGTCACATTTTTTAAAAAGCAGATGAAATGAAATGAAATGAAATGTTCGTCTCTCAGTCTTATCCAACTTTGTGCGATCCCTTGGACTGTAACCCACCAGTATCCTCTGTCGATGGGATTCTCCAGCAAGAATACTGGAGTGGGTTGCCATTTCCTTCTCTGGGGGATCTTCCTGACCCAGGTCTCCCATATTGCAGGCAGATTCTTTGCTGTCTGAGCTACCAGATGGTAATTGTCAATTACTAATTGAAAATTTGTCACTCTGTTGATGCAAACTAGGGAATACACTTTTCAAATGGAAGGTAGAAATGAAGGAAATAAAGAACAAAGAGAAAGCCCTCTGTGAATTCTTAACACCTACAGATGGTATCAAGCTGCAGATAAACAAAATTTTGAAAGTATCAGCAACGAGGGAAAGTTGATTTTTTCGCATGCTTGTTTGAAACTCTTGTTTAACAAGATAAAGTCAAAATTTTATCTGGCAATCTGTTTTCTCCTCAGTTCAGTTCAGTTCAGTTCAGTCGCTCAGTCGTGTCTGACTCTTTACGACCCCATGAATCGCGGCACGCCAGGCCTCCCTGTCCATCACCATCTCCTGGAGTTCACTCAAACTCAGGTCCATTGAGTCAGTGATGCCATCCAGCCATCTCATCCTCTGCCATCCCCTTCTCCCCCTCCCCGCAATCCCTCCCAACATCAGAATCTTTAACAATGAGTCAACTCTTCACATGAGATGGCCAAACTCCTGGAATTTCAGCTTTAGCATCATTCCTTGCAAAGAACACCCAGGGCTGATCTCCTTTAGAATGGACTGGTTGGATCTCCTTGCAGTCCAAAGGACTCTCAAGAGTCTTCTCCAACACCACAGTTCAAAAGCATCAATTCTTCGGCACTCAGCTTTCTTCACAGTCCAAATCTCATATACATACATGACCACAGGAAAAACCATAGCCTTGACTAGACGGACCTTAGTCGGCAAAGTAATGTCTCTGCTTTTGAATATGCTATCTAGGTAGGTTGGTCATAACTTTTCTTCCAAGGAGTAAGCGTCTTTTAATTTCAGGAGCCCCCCAAAATAAAGTCTGACACTGTTTCCACTGTTTCCCCATCTATTTCCCATGAAGTGATGGGACCAGATGTCATGATCTTTGTTTTCTGAATGTAGAGCTTTAAGCCAACTTTTTCACTCTCCTCTTTCACTTTCATCAAGAGGCTTTTCAGTTCCTCTTCACTTTCTGCCATAAGGGTGGTATCATCTGCATATCTGAGGTTATTGATATTTCTTCTGGCTATCTTGTTTCCAGCTTGTGCTTCTTCCAGCCCAGCGTTTCTCATGATTTACTCTGCATAGAAGTTAAATAAGCTGGGTGACAATATACAGCCTAAATGTACTCCTTTTCCTATTTGGAACCAGTCTGTTGTTCCATGTCCAGTTCTAACTGTTGCTTCCTGGTCTACATATAGGTTTCTCAAGAGGCAGGTGAGGTGGTCTGGTATTCCCATCTCTTTCAGAATTTTCCACAGTTTATTGTGATCTACACAGTCAAAGGCTTTGGCATAGTCAATAAAGCAGAAATAGGTGTTTTTCTGGAACTCTCTTGCTTTTCCCATGATCCAGCGGATGTTGGCAATTTGATCTCTGGTTCCTCTGCCTTTTCTAAAACCAGCTTGAACATCAGGAATTTCACGGTTCACGTATTGCTGAAGCCTGGGTTGGAGAATTTTGAGCATTACATTACTAGCGTGTGAGATGAGTGCAATTGTGTGGTAGTTTGAGCATTGTTTGGCATTGCCTTTCTTTGAGGTTGGAATGAAAACTGGCGTTTACCAGTCCTGTGGCCACTGCTGAGTTTTCCAAATTTGCTGGCATACTGAGTGAAGCACTTTCACAGCATCATCTTTCAGGATGTGAAATAGCTCCACTGGAATTCCATCACCTCCACTAGCTTTGTTTGTAGTGATGCTTTCTAAGGCCCACTTGACTTCACATTCCAGGATGTCTGGCTCTAGGTGAGTGATCATACCATCATGATTATCTTGATCATGAAGATCTTTTTTGTACAGTTCGTCTGTGTATTCTTGCCAACTCTTAATATCTTCTCCTTCTGTTAGGTCCATACAATTTCTGTTCTTTTCGAGCCCATCTTTGCATGAAATGTTCCCTTGGTAGCTATAATTCTCTTGAAGAGATCTCTAGTCTTTCCCATTCTGTGGTTTTCCTGTTTCTTTGCATTGATCGTTGAGGAAGGCTTTCTTATCTCTTCTTTCTATTCTTTGGAATTCTGCATTCAGATGCTTATACCTTTCCTTTTCTCCCTTGCTTTCACTTCTCTTGTTTTCACAGCTATTTGTAAGGCCTCCCCAGACAGCCATTTTGCTTTTTTGCACTTCTTTTCCATGGGGATGGTCTTAATCCCTTTCTCCTGTACAATGTCATGAACCTCCATCCATAGTTCATCAGGCACTCTATCTATTAGATCTAGTCCCTTAAATCTATTTCTCATTTCCACTGTATAATCATCAGGGATTTGATTTAGGTCATACCTGAATGGTCTAGTGGTTTTCCCTAGTTTCTTCAGTTTCAGTCTGAAGGAGCTCATGATCTGAGCCACAATTGGCTCCCAGTCTTGTTTTTGCTGACTGTATAGAGCTTGTCCATCTTTGGCTGCAAAGAATATAATCAATCTGATTTCGGTGTTGACCATCTGGTGATGTCCATGTGTAGAGTCTTCTCTTGTGTTGGAAGAGAGTGTTTGTTATGACCAGTGCGTTTTCTTGGCAAAGTTCTATTAGCATTTGCCCTGCTTCATTCCGTATTCCAAGGGCAAATTTGCTTGTTACTCCAGGTGTTCTTGACTTTCTACTTTTGCATTCCAGTCCCCTATAATGAAAAGGACATCTGTTTTGGGTTTTAGTTCTAGAAGGTCTTGTAGGTCTTCATAGAACTGTTCAATTTCAGCTTCTTAACCATTACTGGTTGGAGCATAGACTTGGATTACTGTGATATTGAATGGTTTGCCTTGGAAATGAACAGAGATCATTCTGTCATTTTTGAGACTGCATCCAAGTACTGCATTTCAGACTCTTTTGTTGACCCTGATGGCTACTCTATTTCTTCTAAGGGATTCCTGCCCACAGTTTTAGATATAAGGGTCATCTGAGTTAAATTCTCCCATTCCAGTCCATTTTCATTTGCTGATACCTAGAATGTCGACGTTCACTCTTGCTATCTCCTGTTTGACTACGTTTGAGTACTTCCAATATTGCTTGATTCATGGACCTAACATTTGAGCTTCCTATGCAATAAGTTTTGTCCTAGACTGTTTCTAATTCCAGTCATGGTTTTTCAGTCTCATTGAAAATATCATGTAGGGAATTGTATTTTAAGGCAGTTAAGTTTTAATTTCTCCTTAGTCAAATAGATAGCCTATACAATCATGAAAATAGAGTGTGCTATCCTACATGGGTCCCAGAAGATATGAAAAGTTCAACTGTGATTACTAACAAATTGTTCTTTAATCTGCTTACAAACTAATGAGCCTGACTGTCACCGTTTGATGGTTACTGGCAGAAGACAGGACACTATGACACTACTGATATAGAGACAGAGAACTTTATCACTCATGACAGAGTAAGCAGCAATCACATCATGTTGGTGCTACAAACACAACCCTGGAACAGGTATTCCTGCTGTACCCTGGAAAGAATGTTCAGGAATGCTCAGAGGCCATAGCCTCCCAACAGTCCTCTGAAATTCCTAAACGTAATACATTTAACTCTGTGGTTGTACTGTTTGCAATGTATTCTTATTTTAAATATTTTCTTTCTACTAGACTGTGAAAACAAGAGAACAGTGCACTCCTTTTGTGGCCTTAGCATCTATAGACATCAACATAAACTTAGTGTTTCCTCTGCTTCTCTACTGCTGCAAAATGAATCACCTCAGATAGCTTAAAACAGCAATAATTTCATTTACTCCCATAGTTTCTGCTTGTCTTGGGGTTTCTGACTTGGGACCATCACAAGGTTTCAAACAGATGGCTGTTACAGCTGGAGCTCTGGGAGCTGGAAGAAGATTGGGGGTTATCTGAGTTGCTTTTGTTTTGTTTTTTATTTCATGGGGCATTGGGGGTTTTTCCTGTAGCTTCTCCTCAGGTGATTTTGAGGTTTTTCAGAGCATGGTTGTTTCGAGGTAGGCAAACTCAGTGCTTCCAAAGGGGAATTTTCCTGAAAGTAATGCAGAGATATCTTTTCTCTCTGTTACAAGTCTTTTCCTCCAAGGTCAGTTGCCTACTAAGATATGTGGTGGAGAACATAGGATCCCCACCAATGGCTGAAGATCACATTTTCAGAAGACAAAATTAGATGAGAGAGCATTGTGGTCATCCTTGCCATATACAAATGACCCTATTGTTTTACACATAATTGTTTAAGGAAGGAAAAGTAGAACATAGGAAAGGTGTCATATTGTGATTTATATTTGGTCTTTGTCACTATTTTTGGGACAAGATCCCTAAAACTCTTGGAATTTAAGTGAAAAAAGTGACAAAAGTGCCTAAATATTCATAAAAATCTTTCTCAGCTGCACCCGAGTATATATTAATCAGGTGACTTGGAAAACACCTAAGGATGGCTGGTGGCCAGGGGGACCAGACTTGTGATTAAAAGGTCAGAGCTTTCATTACTACCCCCTGGAGGTTGAATTGACCACCAATATCCAATGATTTAATCAATGGTACCTATGTAATAAAGCCTCCTTATAAATCCTAAAGGATGGAGTTTGGAGAACTTTCAGTTTTGTGAACCAGAACACTTCCACATGCTACCATGCTGGGCTAAAATTCCACAGGGACAGAAGTTCCTTTGTTTGGAAACTCACCCTATGGATCTCTTCATCTGACTGCAGGTTTGTATCTTTTAATATCCTATACAAACCAGTAATCTAGTGAGAAAATGGCATTTCTGAGTTTTGAGCCACACTGGCCACCTCATGCGAAGAGTTGACTCATTGGAAAAGACTCTCATGCTGGAAGGGATTGGGGGCAGGAGGCGAAGGGGATGACAGAGGATGAGATGGCTGGATGGCATCACTCACTCGATGGACTTGAGTCTGAGTGAACTCCGGGAGTTGGTGATGGACAGGGAGGCCTGGTGTGCTGCGATTCATGGGGTGGCAAAGAGTCAGACACGATTGAGTGACAGAACTGAAAAGCAAGTTAACAGAACTCAAGGAGGAGGTTGTGAAAACCTGGTGCTTAAATCCCTTTTGTCAAGGCACAAGTGACAACTGAACTTGCAACTGATAAGTGGAGGGCAGTCTTATAGGACTGAGTCCTCACCCTTGGAATCTGATGCTATCCCTGGGTTGATAGTGTCGGAACAGAGTTGAATTGTAGGACACCCAGCAGGTGTTGGAGAACCGGTTTGCCCCACCTGTGCACATTGGAATAATCTGGTATAGAATCTTTAGAAACAAAGGAGAGACAACATAGAAAGGGAAGAAAACTCCACTTAGAACAATAGCAGTAATCTAAAGATTACAGAAATATAATTACAGTAACAATGTGAAATTATAAAACACAGATTTTTTTTTAGATGGACATACTTATTCATATTAAAAGTGCAATAGTCAGTTAAGTTTATATCAAATGAAATAACTACTAGAAGAATTAAAGATACAAAATAATATTGAAATCTGGATGATTTAAATACAGGAGAAAATGTGAATCTTCTAATTCTAAAATAAGTTCATACATCTTAACACCATTTTATGTTTTCTTTTAACCATTAGTAGCATAGTATTATTCTGTTCTGATTGAACTCTAATTGACATAATCTAGTAGTTTGAATAACTCAAAAGAGCTGTTTCATAATGAGTACAGATATAATGATTGAAAGAAAATGAATACATAAATGAATAATTTAGATGGGTCCACACAATCTTGAACTTTGGTCAACAGAGATTTTTCTCCTTCACTAGAATGGATTTTAGTGATTCCAATTGCCTATTTCTGGAAGAAGAAGTTTGTGAATTTTCTAATATAGTTTTTGAGTCCTTGAAAAACATCAAAGTATTATAACTTAAAATAGGCACTGTCTATGTCTTATAGCATTGTTGATCAGGAGCTTTTTATTACTTTCCTTTTGACCTTTGCATCGTTTCTTGAAAAGTTGCTACTGTGGCAGGCTGATAGGCAATTTACTTACATGTAATGCAACTCTTCCACTTGGCCCTCTAATCCTGAACTTCTTTGAATGCTACCAGGAACTTCCCCAGTGGGTGTGAGTGACAGGTCTGCTGATAATGGAGGTCATGCCATGTAGAGATGATGTGTTTCTTTCTGCTTTGCAGTCCTTGGTGCAGCTTCTGCTTATTGATTGTTCTTTCTGTCTTTATTACTGAGTGGGAGACCCTCTGCAAATGAGGAGATAATAGTATCTTAGAGGTTTTTATGGCATTAAATTATGCTACAATTATGTCTGTTTTCCAAGTATATTTATTTTCTTGTGCAAGCAATTTCAAATCATTTAATCAGTTTCCCAAATGTACATTACATTTAAAAATCTAATCAGAGGATGGTATGATTTTATAGAAGTATTTATTTACTTCTATAAAATATCAGTTTTTTCCTTTATCTTCAAGTCAATTTCATAGTCCCTGTATTCCCTGATGTGATAATACTTAGAAATATTCTGATTCAGATGTTCTTTCTTAGATGGAGTTTTGCTTTAAAGTACATCTTGGTATCACTATGTGATTCTTAAGGCAGCATTCTTCATGTAGTCACATGATATTCATCCTGACATTCTTGATAGTATTGACTCTTTGATATTTCTATCTTCACCACCTGTTTTCCAGGCCAACTGAATATCCTTATTTCTGAAAGTTATAGTGCTATCCTCTGCATCAGGGAATTCAAGGAGGTCCTTCCCTTATTCTGGAAGAATTCTTTTTTTTTTTTTTAAGGGAGTTAATTATTTTTTCCTATTTTATTTTTTGGGTGTGGTGGGCCTTTGTTGCTGCATGTGGGTTTCTTCTAGTTGCTACACCTTTGTTGTGGTGTGCGAAATTCTCATTGTACTGGCTTCTCTAGTCACATGAGCTTCAGTAGTTGCAGCACCGGGCTCAGTAGTTGCGGCTTGCAGGCTCTAGAGCTCAGGCTCAGTAGTCGTAGCACAGGAGCTTAGCTGCTCCGAGGCATGTGAGACCTTCCTGAACCAGGATCAAACCTATGTCCCCTGTATTGCAAGGCAGATTCTCAACCACCAGGCCACTAGGAACAGTTCTTATTCATATGATACCCAGCAGTACCCAAATAACCTTTCTTCACATGCTAGTTCTCCTCCTAAACATTATTTCTCCTGTGAAGACTGATATTTTTAGCTGTATATTAGGTTCCTGCTCTATAACTCCACAGAACCTCAAAGCCTTTCACTCTTGCTCTCTCTACAAACGCCCAGACCCGCCCCCCATTCCACACACACACACCTTAACATTTCTTCAGTTGACAATCTTACCTGGTAGACTATAGTGAGGACAATGACCAATTCTTCTCCATCACCAGTTCCAGGCCCATAATACATGATATACTTGAACTCAGTGTCAATCCCTATTCCTTGCTTATATTAATATTTTGAAAAAGTGCTCTCTGTGAAACAAGAGAAAGAAAGGAGTTGAGGAAATACAAAGAGACAATGAAAAAAGAAAGGAGATGAGACAAGTGGAAGAGAGAGTAGAAAAGAAAAATGATCTGAAGATGAAAGTTAGGATGAGTGTACAATGGTCATTTTCATATGCAAAAGCCATCAGCTATAACTGGAGGGACTGAAAGGGTTGTTTAGTTTCTAATAATACATCTGAGCATAATAAGACTAATGATAAAAATATGTATATATATATTAAATTTTGCAAGCTTTTCTATATCTTGTCTAATTTGTCCTCACATAGTGTGACTGAGATTCACGTTTTTATCTGAGTGATAAGTGAGAAAAGAGCTTCTGACTGTGTCCTCAACCTGTGCTCATGGAAGACCACTCTTAGTTATTTCCTGGGTCCTTCCTCTCCAACATTTTACCATTTTCCTCTGCCTAACTCAACTACTTACCTTATTTCAAATATGTTTTGAATAGTTTCCACATATCTCTTCCCTTCCTTTCTTGGCCACTCTATACCTTCCAAAGTTCTTCCAGAGTGTTCTTCTAAAATTGAAAATTTATCATTTCACCCAGCTTTAAATCTTTCTGTGGCTTCCCATCACACTCAGGAAAAGGTTGAGTGTAATTTGTTGCCTGTCTTATTTATATTCCTTTTCTATTATGCCTCCCTCTTCTCCTTACACTTTTGGTTATTTATAGATGCTTGAAAATGACCTTCTCTCCTACTCCTCTGGGACTTTATGCAGGTTTCTGCTGTCTAGCATGATTTTCTCCTTATATTTTGCACTTGGTTAAATGCCACTTATGCTCAAACACGCTGTTTAAGTGACAGCTCAGTAGTATTTCGTAATCCCTTTAACTGAATGAATTACTTCTCTTCTTTAATTTTCAAAAATATGTCCTCTATATCCTGCATTATAATATTTTTGATTCTTATTATTCCACTCCTACATGCATTTTCTGAGAACAAATACATTTCTCTGACTGTCTACATATTCTAAGTACTTAAATCTGATGTAGTCTATACATTAAAGGATATTGTCTGGATGCTATGGTTTAAACTCAGGGTCTCTAAGTTGCAAATTATAGAAATTCATTACAACTTTGCTTAAGCAAAACACAACTTTTTAAGAAGTGAGTTAAAATATCCAATAGAATCCAATTAAAGACTGAATATATAGGAACTGGAATGCCATTTAATTTTTTTTTTTTTCTGTTCCTTTTTCCCTTATGCCATTTTCCTCTTTACTTCTGGGGGTTTTAGTGCTTCTGAGGGCATACAGCCACTGCAGAGCTCCTAGTTTACACACCTTCATTAGTATTGACAGCAATTTATATCCTTTCCTGAGTTTCCAGTTCCAAATATCTATAGAAAGAATTACTATGAAAATTTCATAGAGTTTAAACCATGTGTCACATGGCACACTTTGGTTAATCACTGATGTTCACATTAATAAAAATAGTAATCAGATGGAATCATCCCTGTTTGCAACGGCAACAACAAAATTATAACCTGTTGAGAACTTCACATGGCCCCTAAATTTCCCTCTAGTACCTAAAATCAGAAAAAAACTTAGTAGAATGAAAACATGTGGAGTACAGAAGTGAAAAAAGGGTCAAGTGATCAGCAAGCTATGTTACTGTTCAATAGAAAGCAAAACTATTATGAGAAAAAAATGCAAGCCAGACTTTAACTAGTATTTCTCAGAAACAAGATTTTTAATCTGTGAATACTTTGCACCTTTATTTCTATACATTCTATTTATTTTTAGCTTTATATTTCTATATTTTTAGCTTAGTTACCTTTGAATTTCTTTCTAAACTTTATAACTTGTAAAACTATTTTGTCTTCTTTACCAATGAATATATTTTAATTCTTACATTTTCTTCTAACTACATGTCTGCTGTATTGCCATTTCATATGAATTGGCAATTTTCATTGCTTCCTGAATAATTTGATATTTGATTTTCTTTTCTCCTTTTTCCTAAGTTTCCAAGCTATTAAGATATTTTGTTTACCTTTTCTGAATTATCTAAAATACTATGGAGATTTCTATCGTAAAGTATTTGATTTAAAATTTTTTCAAGATTTTGATTTGTAGCAATGTCTAAGTGTTTTCAAGAGAAACAGATTAATAAGTTGTAAGTACAGAATATATATATACATATACATAAATATATATATAAAGTAATATAATTAACACACTCAAAATAATATACATGTAAATAAAGAAAACCTTATGTCTCATATATAAGCATTTATATACATCTATAAACATCAATTGAACATTTGACTGTGATGGTTAATTTTATGTGTCAACTTGACATGGTACCCAGTTTTTGGTCGTATGTGGTCTAGATAGTGCTGTAAATGTTGATGTTATTGCCATTTAAATATGTAGGTTTTGAGTAAAATAGACTAACCTCTAGAAGGTCTTACCAATCAGTTGAAGGCTTTAAGAAAAAAGACTAAGTTCCACAAGGAAGAAAGAACTCTGACTCCAGACTGCTTTAGAACTAGACATCAGCTCTTTCCTAGGTCTCCAGCTTGCCAGCCAGCCCTGGTGATCCTCTCCCATACCCAACAACCAGTTGCACAAGATAATGCCTTAAAATAAATTTCTCTCTCTCAAATTAAATGTCATCTCTCAAATAAAATATTTTTAAATATTTTTATTTAAATAGCCTCTATTGTTTATGACTTTGTACATTTTTTAAAAATAGGCTCTTGTTTACTCTATTTTGGACTTGTATTCTTAAAGTTTACCTTTCTTATATTTGTATTATGCATATGGTACTCATTACTTTGTTTTCTATTTTTCTTTATTACTGACTGGGCTGTGTTTCTTATTCCAGTTAGTAAAGCTGAAATCTGTCTTCATGGGATCAATCAATCAATTCATATTTAGAATAAAAAATGGATACATACAGTTTTCTTCTGTTTTTATTATTTAAATTTTACTTTTTTGTTCTTACCCTTATTTTATGTTTTGATCAAGTTACTTTACGTTGACACTCTTTATCTTATTAATTTATGAGATTAATTATACTTTTCCATTTCATTAATGGATACTTCTATTTCTCTTTCCTTGCATATGTATATACTATATGTGCATATAGTATAAACTGTATATATAGTATATATATAATATAAATAAATATTTATTTATCCATTTATACTAGGTACGAATACTAGGATACTATGTTCCCTACTGCCTTTCCTTACTAAAATTATAAAGAATCTTTAAAAAAATCTCATTTCCTTAAAACAAACTTTACCCTTTCAAAGTTTCCTACATTTTCTTTAGTTATAGTATCATTAGTTAACAGCTTTTATTCTTTCTTTAGTAGCAAGAATTTGCTTTTCCAAGAATACTTATTCTGGACTTATAGTTCATACTCTATTAATTTGGACTTAATTTTTTATTGCTCACCACTGTCTTATTTCCCTCTGCATTTTTCCCTCTTTTGAAGTTCTGTTTCTGCTTCTTTTATTGGTTTATTAGATTCCTTTTCAGTATTTTCTTCAGATAGTAGAGTAAGTGATATTTTCCTTGTATAAAAAAATCAACTTCTTTCACTTTGTCTAATGAATGACATTTACTGATGTATGTAGGAGTTGCCCTTATATTTCACTAGCTATAAATATTCTTTGCTGTTTTTTGGTTCTAGTGTTGGTGAAGAGAAATCTAATTTATTAAGTTGCTTGTTTTTCTGAGTGGGAGTCTTTATGATAGTCTTTTAGTTTTTTAATTTCTCAAAATTTTGTGCCTTTTTGTCATCAGTTGCACCCAGCAAAATGACATCCAATACATATTCAGATCATTATTCATTTTAGGAATGCTATTTTCCTTTTAATAGAATAATTATTCTCTGACTTTTATTCACTTCTAATTCTCCTCCTGTTGTTCATATATTACATTCCCTAGATTCATCTGTCATTTCTTATTTTTTCTCTGAATTTCATATTTTTGATTTTTTTTTCCTCAGAAAACAAGAGTCTATGAACATCAAAATTCATACATAGGAGGCAGGATTAAAATCCCAAGCCATTCATAATCAAGATCCCACAAGAGAAAAGGGCAGATTTACTTAGTGCCTCAGTTTGTTTCTTGAAAGGAATTACTAGATATGTTTATAGGAGTCATTTGTGGATTTTCCCTTTTTCATTCCTAAAGTGGTGCAATGCCAGCATTGCTAAGACTAGTGCAATTAATGCTAGACCTTTTGTAAAAATAATTTTGTGGGTTGGAAGATAAATTTACATTTTGGATTGAATTAAATTAATGATAATATACATTCCAGTTTTTGACCACCAAGATTGCATTGATGTATTTGCACACATGATTGCTTTCTGATGTCAAGTGTTGTTTATAATTCTGTGTTTTAATTTAACATAATTTGGTTTTATTCAATCTCAGTTTTCAAGCAGTGGCTATGACTATAAGTATGATATCAATAGTTGTGTTTCATAATTGAAAATCACCCAAGGAGATTTATAGGTATTTTTGCTTGTGGATATTGAAGTGACTGAAAATGACATTCTCTGATAAAAGAGGGAATACCTATGACCCACAGGTCAAATCTTCCTGACTGCCTATTTTCAATATATACTTCTGGCTAAGATTCTTTCTTAAAAAGCAGAGACATTACTTTGCCAACAAAGGTCCATCTAGTCAAAGCTATGGCTTTTCTAGTAGTCATGTATGGATGTGAGAATTGGACTATAAAGAAAGCTGAGCACTGAATAATTGATGCTTTTGAACTGTGTATTGGAGAAGAGAGCCTCTTGGCCTGCAAGGAGATTAAGCCAGTCAATCCTAAAGGAAATTAGTCCTGAATATTCATTAGGAGGACTGCTGCTAAAGCTGAAACTCCAATACTTTGGCACCTGTTGGGAAGAACTGACTCACAGGGAAACATTGAAGTCAGGAGGACAAGAGGATGACAGAGGATGAGATGATTGGATGGCATCACCGACTCAATGGAAATGAGTTTGAGCAAGCTCTGGGAATTGGTGATGGACAGGGAAGCCTGGTGTGCTGCAGTCCATGGGGTCACAAAGAGTTGACATGACTGAGCAACTGAACTGAAGATATTTTCACAAGTGTAAGTGGTTAAAAAAAGTGAAAGGGAGAATATTATTTAATAAAACATGAAAATTTTACAAAATATAAATTTCAGTTTTAAGCAATATGTGAACTGTGAACTTCCAGATTTTCAAGCTAGTTTTAGAAAATGCAGAGGAACCAGAAATCAAATTGCCAACATCTGCTGGATCACTGAAAAAGCAAGACAGTTCCAGAAAAACATCTATTTCTGCTTTATTGACTATGCCAAAGCCTTTGACTGTGTAGATCACAATAAACTATGGAAAATTCTTAAAGAGAGGGACTATAAGACCACCTGACCTGCCTCTTGAAAAACCTGTATGCAGGTCAGGAAGCAACAATTAGAACTGGACATGGAACAACAGATTGGTTCCAAATAGGAAAAGGAGTACATCTAGGCTATATATTGTCACCCTGCTTATTTAACTTATATACAGTGTACATCATGAGAAACACTGGGCTGGAAGAGTCACAAGCTGGAATCAAGATTGCCAGGAGAAATATCAATAACCTCAGATATGCAGATGACACCACACTAAAGGCAGAAAATGAAGAACTAAAGAGCCTCCTGATGAAAGTGAAAGAGAAGAGTGAAAAAGTTGGCTTAAAGCTCAGCATTCAGAAAATTAAGATCATGGTATCCAGTCCCATTGCTTCATGGCAAATAGATGGGGAAACAATGAAAACAGTGAAAGACTTTACTTTGGGGGGTTGAAAAATCACTGCAGATGGTGACTACAACCATGAAATTAATAAGTGCTTGCTGCTTGGAAGAAAAGCTATGACAAACCTAGACAGCACATTGAAAAGCAGAGACATTACTTTGCCAACAAAGGTCTGTCTAGTCAAAGTTATGGTTTTTCCAATTGTCATGTATGGATGTGAGTTAGATTATAAAGAAAGCTGAGCATCTAAGAATTGATGCTTTTGAACTGTGTGTTGGAGAAGACTTGATAGCCTCTTGGACTGAAAGGAGATTAAGCCAGTCAGTTCTAAAGGAAATCAGTCCTGAATATTCATTGGAAGGACTGCTGCTGAAGCTGAAACTCCAATACTTTGGCTACCTGATGTGAAGAGAAGACCCTGATGCTGGGAAAGATTGAAGGTGGGAGAAGAAGGGGATGACAGAGGATGAAATGATTGGGTGGCATCACTGACTCGAATGGACATGAGTTTGAGCAAGCTCCGGGAGTTGATGATGGACAGGGAAGCCTGGTATGCTGCAGTCGATCAGGTCTCGAAGAGTTGGACACGACTGAGCGACTGGACTGAACTGAAAGTGATATCAAAGTCACGAGGCTAGGTCCATATACATTTTTGTTAGTCTGCATATGTATATGCATGTTTTTTCTGGTGTTTTATAGTTAAGAGATATAAAAAGTATGGACAGGGATAACATCATTTGCCTATATTCCTAATTAAAAATAAATTAATATAAATTAATTATCCTTTGCTTTTTTAATGGACTTGAGTAATCTGGAGTATATTTGAAAATATTTTTTATTTTATTTTTTGAAATTTCCAATATAGCCTCTTTGGTTAAGCTTTAATGCAATAAAGCGCTAAATCACATTTCTTCTGTTATAAGGTATGGGTTGAAAAATGGGTTGAATAATATTATATATGTATTTCGGGTTTATAAAGAATTTAGAAAGTATTTGAGGCTTTATTTGGGCTTCCCAGGTGGCACAGTGGTAAAGAATTCGCCTGCCAATGCAGGAGACACAAGAGACCTGCTTTGATATCTGGGTAGTGAAAATTCCTTAGAGGAGGAAATGGCAACCTACTCCAAAATTCTTGCCTGGAGAATTCCATGGACAAAGGATCCTTGTGGGCTACAGTCCATTGGGGTTGCAGAGTCAGACATGCAGAGGGCACACACAGAGGCTATATTTAGACAGAAACCACTTAACATTTAATGTTAAGGGTATTTCAACTTTAGGATAAAGTAGCAAATCCTATTAATTGAATATCTGGAATTGAGAATCCATAATAATGTATCAAAAAAGAAGAAATACTTGAATCCAGACCATGCCATTTATAACCTGAATGCTGCTGCTGCTAAGTCGCTTCAGTCGTATCCGACTCTGTGTGACCCATAGACGGCAGCCCACCAGGCTCTGCCGTCCCTGGGATTCTCCAGGCAAGAACACTGGAGTGGGTTGCCATTTCCTTCTCCAATGCATTAAAGTGAAAAGTGAAAGTGAAGTCGCTCAGTCCTGTCTGACTCTTAGCGACCCCATGGACTGCAGCCCACCAGGCTCCTCTGTCCATGGGATTTTTCAGGCAAGAGTACTGGAGTGGAGTAAAATTGCCTTCTCCATATAACCTGAATACCCTTGAGTAAGTTGATTAATTAGATTTTACTTCCTAATCCCAGAATATAGGTAGGTGCAATCTTCTAAAGAAGGTTGTTGTTAAGACGATAATATAGAAAAATGCTTGACAAGCAGAAGATACTCAATAAAACTAGTGATTTTGTCTCTGTATCCTATTTCAAATAGTAGCAGTGTCCACAGTTTAGTGTACAATGTTCATCCATCTTTTACCTGGCATTTTATAGAAATGTTTCTATTATTTCTTTTGCTTAAACGAGCTTGAACCAAATTGAGAATTAATACTTTATTACCTATGAATTAAGATGTTTATTAAACAAATTAATATGATAAATGTAACAAGGTTCTTATATCAGTGAAGAAAATATTAAAATATTAATCATTGTACCTAACTTTGGAAAGATCCTTAGAGACCATATATCTACCCACTTTATTCTACATATGAATAAATAATGGGAAAATGATCTTCCAAAAATCATTTTAATAAAGTGGTAAAGAATCCTCAGTGCAGGAGATGCAGCCTCAATCCTAGGGTTGGAAAGATCCCCTGGAGGAAGAAATAGCAAACCATTCCAGTGTTCTTGTAAGGAAAATCCCATGGACAGAGGAGACTGGTGGGCTACAGTCCATAGACTCACAAAGAGTTAGACATGACTGAATGATCTGAGCACACATATATCATATGTGATCTCCCTCAAAAATAATCCTTGATTTGTCACTTTCTCAATCCTAATTCTTTTTTTTTTGCTGATGTGTATATAAACTGCTTTATTTTTTAAATAACAAATGAAGGGGGAAAGGACCACAAAACAGACAGAAACAACCTCAAGGTAACTTGAAGAAAATGTAGATCTCAGAAGGGGATGGCTCGTAACAATGCCTTTGAAGGAACTCCTTATTCTTAAATGCCTTTCCTATGCTTGCCTTTGATTATAGCAGCTATTAGAATTTTGTAAATTATCTATTTTCTACTTCTATCTACTCCCTCTCTAATTATTAAATTCAATAAAATCAATGATTATGTTTTTATTCTTATGATCTGTTATTCTGTTTTATTGTTTCTGGTATGAAGTGTGAAGTAACAGTTGTTCAGTTGTGTCTAACTCTTTGGGACCCCATGGACTATACAGTCCATGGAATAATCCAAGCCAGAATACTGGAGTGGGTAGCCATTCACTTCTCCAGGATTTTCCCAACTCAAAGATCAAACCCAGGTCTCCCACATTGCAGGCGGATTCTTTACTAACTGAGCCACCAGGGAAGCCCAAGAATACTGGAGTGGGTAGCCTATTCCTTCTCCAGCAGATCTTCCTGACCCAGCAATCAAACCGAGGTTTCCTGCATTAAAGGTGGATTCTTTACCAACTGAGCTACCAGGGAAGCCCCCATTTCTAGTATAGAGTACTCTATTTTTCTTTCTTTTTTTTTTTTTTCCCTTCCTTTTCTATCTGGATTAATGAATTGATTTTCTTCATTTTTTTCTTTTTTTAAAATTAAATTTTAAAAAAGAAAAAAAAGGAAGACAAAAAATAAAATGTAAAAAAAAATTAAATTGAATTTCATTCATTAGAATAATTCTATACCAATATTCAATTATCTGGCAGTTAGACAAGTGTAGTGCCCATCACAGTGAGAGTGTGTGAGCAGAAATCATATCAGAACATCCTGATATTTTAAAGAGAATGAAATTTAAATAGAAATTGCAAGGCTTGACCAATCATAGCTTTTAGTAAAGATTTTGATACTGGGCATGAATTACTATTAATCATTTCACAGTAGGAACACTGTGTTATTTAAGAAATGTACCTTAAAAAACAATAGGGTAGGAAAAACGTGATTTTGGAGAAGAATCTAATCATTATCTAGAAAAATGTATAACCAGGGAATTATAAAGGACAATAAATTTTTCTTCTGGATAATTACAACTCTCTCTTGACAAGTCTCCCTGGGTCTGAAACCTACAAAAATACCATTTTGTTGTTGTTGTCCACAGTTAACTCTCAAAATGTCAGTCACATAATTTCCCTTCTCAGTATTTTCTTATGACAAATCATTTATTATGGAATAAAGTTGACTAAAGAATTTCCATAGCCTACCATTCTGGTTCTAACTCTTTACATACTTTTACCCACTAGACAAATATTCAATATTGTTATTTCTCTGCACTTTACTAGTGATGAAGTTGAATCATATTTTAGAAGAAAACAACTCACTTATCCTATTTGGTTTTCAAGTGTGTGTGTGTGTGTGTGTGTGTGTGTGTGTGTGTGTGACACAAGTATTTAAATATCTTAAGACTATAAATTCAATGTTTAATATCCAAATCTTTTCCATTTAAAAGTATTAGCATCTGACAAAAAGGAGGCATACTTGGTATCTAGAATATTTGTTGACCTGTTACAATTAATCAATTACATATAGAGAAAAACATAATTATAAATTTTCATATTAGTATACCTCTTACTTTAAATTTTCATTTTAGGATATTTTCACTTGCTTTACAAAATTGACATATATGTTTCAAATGCTTAAAAAATTAATTTCAGGGTTTCAAAAACTGGACTGTTTTTAAGAAAAAAAAAAAAAAAAGCTTTACTTGCCATACAGATGCATTATAACATTAAAGTGTGTACATCTCTGCAAATTGGAAATGTCTTTTTTAATGTATAAGGAGAAATGTTCCAGAATCTTATGATATTTGCATTTGGTTTTCACTAATGACTTCATTTTTCACTCCTGCCGGTAAAGTCTAGAGTAAACCCTTCACTGTAATTCATTGACAGAGACCTACTTAATCACATGGCTGTATTAATAATTTTTCGTTACATGTTATACCTTAGTGATTTTAAGAGGTCAACATTCATCATTTTGCATCATGTTGGGCAACCCTTCTCAGAGAAAAGCTAAAAATTGAATTGATTTCTCAACTTTATTAAGACATGAGCGCACTGATAATACGTACTTGGTCATGCCTAAATCCAATTTGCATTTATCTCTCCGTGTTTTCTTCTGTGCAGTAGGCAGAAAAGAAACCTGCATTTGCTGTACATACTGACAGGTTAGAAATCATCTAATAAATGTTCTAAATGACTGAGGTTTGAAGATGACTGGAAATGCTTATATGAGATAAATGGTTGGAGAAATCAAAGAAGCTTGAACTGAGAAGAGAATAATTAAAGGATACATGTTCATTTTTTCAGATACTTGAGAACCAGGAATTTGGAATGAATGGGTGTAATGTCTTTGGTGTGATGTTACAGATATACAGTAACCAAATAGGTACCTATGAGTTAATCAACAGGGTTTAAAGAGATACCTCAAGGGGATCTGACCCCAATAGATGAGAGCTCCCCAAACTTTAAAGTGAGCATCTAAAAAAATTGATTCCACTTTCTTCAACCCCCTCCACACCCCTTTTTGTTTATTAAATTAATTATACTACTACTTGCCTTAATATAGGAACAAATCATTAAAGTCACGGAAATAGTAACATTAGGACTAACCTATTTAAAGAAAATAAGAAAGATGATTCAGCTAGCATGTAAGGAACTATTTTCTCAAAGCACAATGAGTGTATCTAAAAACAAAACCAACAAAAATCATAGTGATGGTCTTATACAATGCAATTTTTGAAAATAGTGGAGCCATTCTACCTTTTATTTAAATAGGGATTCCTGTTTTAGATAAAGTAAGTGCATATAAAATTTATTTCCTAAATTAGTTTTATGATACTAAGATTTTAAGTGAAAATTATGCATTATTAAGGTTCTTATTAGTTTATTGCAACGAATTGATCTCTGCTTATGCACAGAGCCAACAAATTACGTAAAACCTCCTTTAAATTGAGCATACCACCCTCTTATTCTGAAATATTCAGTAGTTCTCTTTCTGATGGTAGCAAGACACAGATAGAGGAGGAAAAATAATTTTTTCTCTACCCTCCAGGGTGTTGGCTAAGCTGCATTCCCACTATAAATTACGCATTTAAAGTTAAATTGTAAAATTTATTTATGTATGGGACTCTTGCAAAGATATGAGGCTCTAAGTAGTGACCAGAGATAGAACTTGTATACCTTTTAGACAAAAATAAATAAATAAATCTGTGAATTATTGACAAGACAAAGGAATTTAGGCTATTGAAAATAAACAATGAAATACCAATTAGGAAGTTATAGGTTAGTTTAGCTGTTTGTTTATACAGCTGTCTTGGTCCTAAATTCCCTTTCTCTGCCTCCTCCCCTACAGAGGATTTATTTTCTTTCATCTGAGAGGTTTATCTCTTATTTTCTGGGAAGAAGGGTAAGGTGAAAGTGAAGTCGCTCAGTCAGTCTGACTCTTTGCGACCCCATGGAGAGTGTAGCCTACCAGGCTCTTTTATCCATGGGATTTTCCAGACAAGAATACTGGAGTGGGTTGCCATTTCCTTCTCCAGGAGATCTTCCTGACCCAGGGATCGAACCTCAGTCTCCTGCATTGTAGGCAGACACTTTACCATCTGAGCCACCAAGGAAGTTCCCCAGGGTAAGGTAGAGGGAGGTCAAAGTGATATTTCTGCTTCTGCCATTTTCTCAGACTCCTTCAACTTAACGTATTCAATATACCCAAGGTGCCATATTTTGAGATATCACATCTAGAACTCCATCACATCTCATGCTGCTGCTGCTGCTGCTGCTGCTGTTGCTAAGTACTCTGTGTGACGCCATAGATGGCAGTCTGCCAGGCTCCCCTTTCCCTGGGATTTTCAAGGCAAGAACACTGGAGTGGGTTGCCATTTCCTTCTCCAATGCATGAAAGTGAAAAGTGAAAGTGAAGTCACTCAGTTGTGTCCGACTCTTAGCAACCCCATGGACTGCAGCCTACCAGGTTCCTCCATCCATGGGATTTTCCAGGCAAGAGTACTGGAGTGGGTTGCCATTGCCTTCTCCGTGTAGTCTACAATTATTTGTACAAAATAACCCCCCTACTGGTAGTACCCTAGATTCCATTATTTTATCTCAATCATCCTGTTAAGGTTTATGTTTCATTATTTCTCTACACTTACTCTTCTCTACAGCTGAACTGTTTGTTCATTGGTCTCTGAACTGATCTGGGGTCTTCTGCATCTTCACGTTACTTATGAAATTATTTTAAGAAATATTGAGTGTGTGTTGTCTGTCTTATATATCAATTGCTTTGTTTATCCTGATTCCATCCCCACCCCCTCCACTGGCCTCTCTGGTTATCTATCTGATTATCTATTTTTTTAATCCATCTCTTAGGGACTGAATTGTGTCTTCTCAGAATTCATATATTGTATCATAAGCTTTAGTTCCTCAGTATGTGGAACTACTGTATTTATCTGTATTTAGACTGGGAATTTTTAAAGAATAAGTTAAAATTGAGGTCACTGGCAAAGAGTTTAATTTTCCAATTTGGCTGGTGTCCTTATAAGAGGAGACTAGAACACATAACCAAAAGCAGAGGGACAGCCCCATGAGGACACAGCAAGAAAGTGGCTTTCTGCAAACTAAGTAGAGGAGCCTCATAGGAAACCAAAGCTGCAGACACCTTGACCTTGAATTTCTAGGCTCTAAAACTTTGAGAAAATTAGTTTCTGCGTGTCCGACTGTGTGCGACCCCATAGACGGCAGCCCATCAGGCATCACTGTCCCTGGGATTCTCCAGGCAAGAACAGTGGAGTGGGTTTCCATTTCCTTCTCCATTAAACTACCCAGTTTTGATATTTGGGCATCCGTATCGAAATATATTGCCCATCACTACAAAAAGTATTATAGGAAAATTTGATTTTGAGTGATATGTGTGGTACAGAATATATTATATTGTACTGTAAATCATGATCCATATTTTCAACTTTGCAGTGGAACTTTAAATACCTAAATATTGGCATGGACCTGACTGAATGTCCCAGATTAGAGGAATGCTGAATATGCAGATCAGCTTCCAAGGGTTATTATTACAAACCTTCCATGTATAATTGTAGAAAGAAACAATGTAAAAATAAAAACCAATGTTTTAGTTTATTTCAAAAATATTTCATATATATTCTTCTATATCTCATTACTTGTTTACATATATTTCATATATGTGTGTATTCCATATATATGCATTGATATATCAATATCTAGATATGGATTCATATCAGGCAGTTCAGTTCCATCACTCAGTCGTGTCCGACTCTTTGCAACCCCATAAATAGCAGCACATCAGACCTCCCTGTCCATCACCAACTCCCGGAGTTCACCCAATCTCATGTCCATCGAGTCGGTGAGGCCATCCAGCCATCTCATTCTCTGTCATCCCTTTCTCCTCCTGCCCCCAATCTCTCCCAGCATCAGAGTCTTTTCCAATGAGTCAATTCGTTGCATGAGGTGGCCAAAGTATTGGAGTTTCAGCTTTAGCATCAATCCTTCCAAAGAACACCCAAGACTGATCTCCTTTAGAATGGAATGGTTGGATCTCCTTGCAGTCCAAGGGACTCTCAAGAGTCTTCTCCAACACCACAGTTTAAAAGCATTAATTCTTCAGTACTCAGCTTTCTTCAGAGTCCAACTCTCACATCCATACATCACTACTGGAAAAACCATAGCCTTGACTAGATGGACCTTTCCTGGCAAAGTAATGTCTCTGCTTTTCAATATGATATCTAGGTTGCCCATAACTTTTCTTCCAAGGAATGTCTTTTAATTTCATGGCTGCAATCACCATCTGCAGTAATTTTGGAGCCCCCCAAAATAAATCAGCCACTGTTTCCACTGTTTCCCCATCTATTTCCCATGAAGTGATGGGACCAGATGCCATGATCTTAGTTTTATAAATGTTGAGCTTTAAGCCAACTTTTTCACTCTCCTCTTTCACTTTCATCAAGAGGCTTTTTAGTTCCTCTTCACTTTCTGTCATAAGGGTGGTATCATCTACATACCTGAAGTTATTGATATTTCTCCTGGCAATATTGATTCCAGCTTGTGCTTCTTCCAGCCCAGCATTTCTCATGATGTACTCTGTCTATAAGTTAAGTAAGCAGGGTGACAATATACAGCCTATGAATATGGATTCATATACTCATGAACATGTATAGACCTAGATTAATACAAATATTAATGTTGAATTCTGCCTTTGGCTTTTTTGAGAACAAAATTTGTTTGCATTTTTATATAATTAATTTAGAAATTCCAAAATGTAGGACATATATCACTAACAAGAAAACTTCATTTACCTTCATTTTCTTGACTGATTACTCAAGTTCTTTCATGATTTGTTCCTAAACAAACTACATTTATACAAGTGATGTCTAGACTAGCAAAATAAATCCACTCCACTCCTTTTCCTTGGATGTACTGCTTTTTCAGTCTGGCTTGACATTAGAATTACCTGGAGATATTTTACTACATATGCAGTGATTTTTATTTAGTTTTTCTGGAGTGCACTGTGGTCATTGGTGATTTCAACAAATGTCTGTGATTCTGATTCAGCCAAGGGAGATAGTCACTGCTCTATAAACCTTGAGAAACAGTTGGGACTTTCTTTTGTTCCACACCTCATTTATGAGATTCTCAGTTAAGGGAGAAACTTATAACATCAATAACATCATTTTATTTATCTTGAAGATTTTTTTGCTTCATTATATGTAAGTAAAATAGAGGCATACCTTGGAGATACAACTCCAGACCATTGCAATTAAATGACTATCATACACACAAAAAAAATGAATCACATGATTCTTTTTGGCTTTTCAGTGCATCTAAAAGTTATGTTTACTCTATAATTTCCAAATGTAGAAGGAAGAGTAGAAGGATGTGCTCTCATCTTCTGCAAGAACTCCAAAATTACAACTCGCTGCTGAATAGCCATCAACAGGAGAATGTTGGATTCCACCAAAAAAAGATACCCCACATCCAAGAGTAAAGGAGAAGCCCCAGCAAGACAGTAGGAGGGGTGAAATGATGTTTAGAATCAAACCAAATATCCACCAGAGACGCTCAGAGGGCACAAATCCTGTGCGCACCAGGGCCTCGAGACCCCACAGAGACTGAGCCAGTACTGTGTTTGACTGTCTCCTGCGAAGGTGTGGGTCAGCAGTGGCCTGCTGCAAGGCAGGGGCTCTGGGTGCAGCAGACCTGGTTATGCATAAGTTCTCTTCAGTTCAGTTCAGTCGCTCAGTCATGTCCGACTCTTTGCAACCCCATGGACTGTAGCTTGCCAGGCTCCTCCATCCATGGGATTTTCCAAGCAAGAATACTGGAGTCGATTGCCATTTTCTTCTCCAGGGGATCGTCTTGACCCAGGGATCGAACCTCAGTCTCCCTCATTACAGGCAGACACTTTACCATCTGAGCCACCAGGGAAGCCCCTGGGTATGGCATAAGTTCTCTTGGAGAAGGTTATCCTTCATCCCAAAATAGAGCCATAAGAACTTACACAGGACTGGGGAAACAGACTCTTGGAGGGCACAAATAAAACCCTGTGTGCACCAGGGCCCAGGATAAAGGAGCAGTGACCCCACAAGAGACTGACCCAAATTGCCCGTGAGTGTCCAGGAGTCTCTGACGGAGGCATGTGCATGCATGGGACCTTTTGAAGGAGATCATCGTTATCTTCATTCAGTTCAGTTCAGTTCAGTCGCTCAGTCGTGTCCAACTCTTTGCGACCCCGTGAATCACAGCACGCCAGGCCGCCTTGTCCATTACCAACTCCTGGAGTTCACTCAGAGTTGCGTCCATCGAGTCAGTGATGCCATCCAGCCATCTCATCCTGTCGTCCCCTTCTCCTCCTGCCCCCAATCCCTCCCAGCATCAAAGTCTTCTCCAATGAGTCAACTCTTCGCATGAGGTGGCCAAAGTACTGGAGTTTCAGCTTTAGCTTCATTCCTTCCAAAGAAATCCCCGGGTTGATCACCTTTAGAATGGACTGGTTGGATCTCCTTGCAGTCCAAGGGACTCTCAATAGTCATTTCCAACACCACAGTTCAAAAGCATCAATTCTTCGACATTCAGCCTTCTTCACAGTCCAACTCTCACATCCATACATGACTAGTGGAAAAGCCATAGCCTTGACTAGGCGGACCTTAGTCGGCAAAGAAATGTCTCTGCTTTTGAATATGCTATCTAGGTTGGTCATAACTTTTCTTCCAAGGAGTAAGCGTCTTTTAATTTCATGGCTGCAACCACATCTGCAGTGATTATGGAGCCCCCCCAAAATAAAATCTGACACTGTTTCCACTGTTTCCCCACCTATTTCCCATGAAGTGATGGGACCAGATGCCACGATCTTCGTTTTCTGAATGTTGAGCTTTAGGACAACTTTTTCACTCTCTTCTTTTACTTTAATCAAGGGGCTTTTTAGTTCCTTTTCACTTTCTGCCATAAGGGTGGTGTCATCTGCATATCTGAGGTTTTTGATATTTCTCCCGGCAATCTTGATTCCAGCTTGTGCTTCTTCCAGCTCAGCGTTTCTCATGATGTACTCTGCATAGAAGTTAAATAAGCAGGGTGACAATATACAGCCTTGACATTCTCCTTTTCCTATTTGGAACCAGTCTGCTCTTCCATGTCCAGTTCTAACTGTTGTTTCCTTGCCTGCATACAGATTTCTCAAGAGGCAGGTTCAGTGGTCTGCTATTCCCATCTCTTTCAGAATTTTCCAGTTTATTGTGATCCACACAGTCAAAGGCTTTGGCATAGTCAAAAAAGCAGAAATAGATGTTTTTCTGGAACTCTCTTGCTTTTTCCATGATCCAGCGGATGTTGGCAATTTGATCTCTGGTTTCTCTGCCTTTTCTAAACATCAGGAAGTTCACTGTTCACGTATTGCTGAAGCCTGGCTTGAATAATTTTGAGCATTACTTTACTAGCATGTGATATGAGTACAATTGTGTGGTAGTTTGAGCATTCTTTGGCATTGTCTTTCTTTGGGATTGGAATGAAAACTGACCTTTTCCAGTCCTGTGGCCACTGCTGAGTTTCCCAATTTGCTGGCATATTGAGTGCAGCACTTTCACAGCATCATCTTTCAGGATTTGAAACAGCTCAACTGGAATTCCATCACCTCCACTAGCTTTGCTTATAGGGATGCTTTCTAAGGCCCACTTGACTTCACATTCCAGGATGTCTGGCTCTAGATTAGTGATCACACCATCGTGAATATCCGGGTCGTGAAGATCCTTTTTGTACAGTTCTTCTGTGTATTCTTGCCATCTCTTCTTAATATCTTCTGTTTCTGTCAAGTCCATACCGTTTCTGTCCTTTATTGTGGCAATCTTTGCATGAAATGTTCCCTTGGTAGCTCTAATTTTCTTGAAGAGATATCTCTTTCCCATTATGTTGTTTTCCTCTATTTCTTTGGATTGATCGCTGAAGAATGCTTTCTTATCTCTTCTTACTATTCTTTGGAACTCTGCATTCAGATGCTTATATCTTTCCTTTTCTCCTTGGCTTTTCACCTCTCTTCTTTTCACAGCTACTTGTAAGGTCTCCCCAGACAGCCATTTTGCTTTTGTGCATTTCTTTTCCATGGAGATGGTCTTCATCCCTATCTCCTGTACAATGTCATGAACCTCATTCCATAGTTCATCAGGCACTCTATCTATCAGATCTAGGCCCTTAAATCTATTTCTCACTTCCACTGTATAATCATAAGAGATTTGATTGAGGTCATACCTGAATGGTCTAGTGGTTTTCCCTGTTTTCTTCAATTCCAGTCTGAATTTGGTAATAAGGAGTTCATGATCTGAGCCACAGTCAGCTCCTGGTCTTGTTTTTGTTGACTGTATAGAGCTTCTCCATCTTTTGCTGCAGAGAATATAATCAATCTGATTTTGGTGTTGACCATCTGGTGATGTCCATGTGTAGCGTCTTCTCTTGTGTTGTTGGAAGAGGGTGTTTGCTATGACCAGTGCATTTTCTTGGCAAAACTCTATTAGTCTTTGCCCTGCTTCATTCTGTATTCCAAGGCCAAATTTGCCTGTTACCCAGGAGTTTCTTGACTTCCTACTTTTGCATTCCAGTCCCCTATAATGAAAAGGACATCTTTTTTGGGTGTTAGTTCTAAAAGGTCTTGAAGGTCTTCACAGAACCATTCAACTTCAGCTTCTTCAGCATTACTGGTTGAGGCATAGACTTGAATTACTGTGATATTGAATGGTTTGCCTTGGAAACAAACAGAGATCATTCTGTCGTTTTTCAGACTGCATCCAAGTACTGCATTTCAGACTCTTCTGTTGACCATAATGGCTACTCCATTTCTTTTAAGGTATTCTTGCCTGCAGTAGTAGACATAATAGTCATCTGAGTTAAATTCACCCATTCCAGTCCATTTTAGTTCACTGATTCCTAGAATGTCAACGTTCACTCTTGCCATCTCCTGTTTGACCACTTCCAATTTGCCTTGATTCATGGACCTGACATTAAAGCTTCCTATGCAATATAGCTCTTTACAGCATCAGACCTTGCTTCTATCACCAGTAACATCCACAGCTGGGTATTATTTTTGCTTTGGCTCCAATCCTTCATTCTTTCTGGAGTTATTTCTCCACTGACCTCCAGTAGCATATTGGGCACCTACTGACCTGAGGAGTACCTCTTTCAGTATCCTATCATTTTGCCTTTTCATACTGTTCATGGGGTCCTCAAGGCAAGAATACTGAAGAATTATCTTCATTACCTCCACCATAGTTTCCCCTCAAGTCAAACAATGGGGAGGGAACAGAAAGACCATCAACAGAAAATTGGATTAAATATTACTGGGCATGGCTCCACCCGTTAGAACAAGACCCAGTTTCCCACTGTGTCACGTTTCTCATCAGGAAGCTTCCTTAATCCTCTCATCCTTATGCATCAGAGGGCAGACATAATGAAAACCACAATTACTGAAAACTAACCAAACTGATCACATGAACCACAACCTTGCCTAACTCAATGAAATGATGAGACATGCCATATAGGGCCACCTAAGCAGATGGGTCATGTGGAGAGTTCTGACAAAATATGGTCCACTGGAGAAGGGAGTGGCAAACCACTTCAGTATTCTTGCCTTGAGAACCCCATGAACAGTATGAAAAGGCAAAAAGATAGGATACTGAAAGAGGAACTCCTCAGGTCAGTAGGTGCCCAATATGCTACTGGAGATCAGTGGAGTAATAACTGCAGAAAGAATAAAGAGACAGAGCCAAAGCAAATATAACCCCCAGGTGTGAACGTGACTGGTGATGAAAGTAAAGTCTGATGCTATAAAGAGCAATATTGCATAGCAACCTCGAATGTTAGGTCCAAGAATCCAGGCAAATTGGAAGTGGTCAAACAGGAGATGGCAAGAGGGAACATCAATATTTTAGGAATCAGTGAACTAAAACAGACTGGAATGGGTGAATTTAATGCAGATGACCATTATATCTACTACTGTGGGCAAGGATCGGTTAGAAGAAATGAGTAGCCATCATAGTCAAAAAAAGTGTTAAATGAAGTACGTGGAGGCTATCTCAAAATTGACAGTGTGATCCTTGCTCATTTCCAAGGCAAACCATTCAGTATCACAGTAATCAAAGTTTATGCCCCAACCAAGAATTCTGAAGAAGCTGAAAGGTTCTATGAAGAGCTACAAAACCTTCTAGAACAGACAGCCAAAAAATATTTTCTTTTTCATTATAGGGGACTGGAATGCAAAAGTAGGAAGTCAAGAGTTACCTGGAGTAACAGGCATATTTGGCCTTGGAGTACAAAACGAAGCACAGCAAAGGAGAACAGTTTTGCCAAAGGAACACAGTGCTCATAGCAAATACCATTTTCCAACAATACAAGAGAAGATTCTACACATGGACATCACAAAATGGTCAGTACCAAAATCAGATTGATTATATCCTTAGCAGGCAAAGATGGAGAAGCTCTATACAGTCAGCAAAAACAAGACCAGGAGCTGACTGTGGCTTGGATCATGAACTCCTTATTAACAAATTCAGACTTAAATTGAAGAGAGTAGGGAAAGCCACTAGACCATTCAGGTATGACCTAAATCAAATCCCTTATGATTAATAGAGTGGAAGTGACAAATAGATCCAAGGGATTAATTTGATAGAGTGACTGAGGAACTTGGGCAGAATTTCATGACATTGCAAAGGAGGCAGTGATCAAGACCGTCCCCAAGAAAAAGAAATACAAAAAGGCAAAATGGTTGTCTGAGGAGGCCTTACAAATACCTGAAAAGAGAAGAGAAGCGAAAGGCAAAGGAGAAAAGGAGATATATCCATCTGAATGGAGAGTTCCAAAGAAGAGCAAGGGAAGATAAGAAAGCCTTCCTTGGTGATCAATGCAAATAACTAGATAAAACATGATATTGGGAAAGACTAGAGATCTCTTCCAGAGAAGGCAGTGGTACCCCACTACAGTGTTCTTGCCTGGAAAATCACATGGGCGGAGGAGCCTGGTAGGCTGCAGTCCATGGGGTCACTGAGAGTCAGACATGACTGAGCGACTTCACTTTCACTTTTGACTTTCATGCATTGGAGAAAGAAATAGCAACCCACTCCAGTGTTCTTGCCTGGAGAATCCCAGGGATGGGGGAGCTTGGTGGGCTGGTGTCTATGGGGTCGCACAGAGTTGGACACTACTGAAGTGACTTAGCAGCAGTAGCAGAGATCTCTTCAAGAAAATGAGAGATACCAAGGGAATATTTCATGCAAAGATTGTCACAATAAAGGACAGAAGTGGTATGGACTCAACAGAAACAGAAGATATTAAGAAGAGGTGGCAAGAATACACAGAAGAACTATACAAAAAAGATCTTTGTGACCCAGATAACCAAAATGCCATGGATCACCCACCAAGAGCGAGACATTCTGGAATGCAAAGTCAAGTGGGCCTTGGGAAGCATTACTGCAAACAAAGCTAGTCGAGGTGATGGAATTCTAGTTGAGCTGTTTCAAATCCTAAAAGATGATGATGCTGTGAAAGTGCTGCACTCAATATGCCAGCAAATTTGGAAACCTCAGCAGTGGCCACAGGACTGGAAAAGTTCAGTTTTCATTCCAATCTCAAAGAAAGGCAATGCCAAAGACCATTCAAACTACTGCACTATTGCACTCATCTAACACACTAGCAAAGGAATGCTCAAAATTCTTCAAGCCAGTCTTCAACAGTTTGTAAACTGTGAACTTCCAGATGTTCAAGCTGGATTTAGAAAAGAGACAGGAACCAGAGATCAAATTTCCAACATCCATTGGTTTATCGAAAAAGCAAGAAAATTCCCGAAAATCATCTACTTCTGCTTTTTGACTATGCTAAATACTTTGACTCTGTGTATCACAGCAAACTGTTGAAAACACTTAAAGAGATGGGAATACCAGACCACCTGACCTGCCTCCTGAGAAATCTGTATGCAGGTCAAGAAGCAACAGTTAGAACTGGACATGGAACAACAGACTGGTTCCAAATTGGGAAAGGAGTACATCAAGGCTGTATATTGTCACTCTGGTTATTTAACTTATATGCAGAGTACATCACATAGAATGCTGGGATGGATGAATCACAAATTGGAATCAGGATTGCCAGGAGAAATATCAATAACCTCTGATATGCAGATGATACCACCCTTACGGCAGAAAGTGAAGAAGAACTAAAGAGCCTTTTGATGAAAGTGAAAGAGGGGAGTGAAAAAGTTGGCTTAAAGCTCAACATTGTGAAAACTAAGATCATGGCATCCAGTTCCATCACCTCATGGCAAATAGATGGGGAAACAGTGGAAACAGTGAGAGACATTACTTTCTTGGGCTCCAAAATCACTGCAAATGGTGATTGAAGCCATGAAAGATGCTCAACATCACTCATTATTAGAGAAATGCAAATCAAAACCACAATGAGGTACCACTTCACACCAGTCAGAATGGCTGCGATCCAAAAATCTGCAAGCAATAAATGCTGGAGAGGGTGTGGAGAAAAGGGAACCCTCCTACACTGTTGGTGGGAATGCAAACTAGTACAGCCACTTTGGAGAACAGTGTGGAGATTCCTTAAAAAATTGCAAATAGAACTACCTTATGACCCAGCAATCCCACTGCTGGGCATACACACCGAGGAAACCAGAATTGAAAGAGACACATGTACCCCAATGTTCATCGCAGCACTGTTTATAATAGCCAGGACATGGAAACAACCTAGATGTCCATCAGCAGATGAATGGATAAGAAAGCTGTGGTACATATACACAATGGAGTATTACTCAGCCATTAAGAAGAATACATTTGAATCAGTTCTGATGAGATGGATGAAACTGGAGCCGATTATTCAGAGTGAAGTAAGCCAGAAAGAAAAACACCAATACAGTATACTGACACGTATATATGGAATTTAGAAAGATGGCAAGACGACACTGTATGCAAGTCAGCAAAAAAGACACAGCTGTGTATAACGGACTTTTGGACTCAGGGAGAGGGAGAGGGTGGGATGATTTGGGAGAATGGCATTGTAACATGTATACTATCATGAAAGAATCGAATCACCAGTCTATGTCCGATGCAGGATACAGCATGCTTGGGGCTGGTGCACGGTGATGACCCAGAGAGATGTTATGGGGAGGGAGGTGGGAGGGGGGTTCATGTTTGGGAACGCATGTACACCCGTGGTGGATTCATGTCAATGTATGGCAAAACCAATACAGTATTGTAAAGTAAAATAAAGTAAAAATATTAAAAAAAAAAAAAAAAGACGTTTACTCCTTGGAAGGAAAGCTATGACCAACCTAGAGGGCATATTCAAAAGCAGACTGATTACTTTGCCAACAAAGGTCTGTCTAGTCAAAGCTATGGTTTGTCCAGTCCTCATGTATTGATGTAAGACTTGGACTACAAAGAAAGCTGAGCACCAAAGAATTGATGCTTTTGGACTGTGGTGTTGGAGAAGACTTTAGAGTCCCTTGGACTTCAAGGAGATCCAACCAGTCCATCCTAAAGGAAATAAGTTCTAAATATTCATTGGAAGGACTGATGTTGAAGCGGAAACTCTAATACTTTGGCCACTGATGCGAAGAACTGACTCATTTGAAAAGACCCTGATGGTAGGAGAGATTGAAGGCAGGAGGAGAAGGGGATGACAGGGGATGAGAGGGTTGGATGGCATCACTGACTCAATGGACATGAATTTGAGTTGCTCTGGGAACTGGTGATGGACAGGGAAGCCTGGTGTGCTACAGTCCATGGGGTTGCAAGGAGCTGCACATGACTGAGTGACTGCAGTGAACTGATCTGAACACTATAATAGTCTATTAAGCATGCAATAGTATTGTTTCTAGAAAAGAGATGTGCATACCTTAATTTGAAAATACATTATTATGAAATATTGCTAACCATCATCTGAAAACTAGAGTTGCTGCAAACGTTCACTTTGTGAAAACTGCAATATCTGCAATGTAAAATAAAGTGCAGCACAATGAAAGAAGGCATGCCTGTAAAACATAATTTTCAAAACATCATATAGCAGATTTGGGGATTATTGATTCCTCTAGAAAATATTTTATTTAACTACTTAGGTAAAGATAGCGTTTAACAAATTAAGTGCAAAGTCTGAATACCTAGGGATATTTTAGGTAGAGAGGGATGGAATTACTTATTTTTTACAGGAACATTAAAATATTTAAAGTGAAATTAGGTTTGTGTGGGCTGGATCTTTCAAAAACAATTTAAACTCAGCTTTGGAGAAGTGGAATGTTTTTAATTTTATAAAATGAAAATATATATATAGTTTGGATACTAAATTGACATTCTAAGTTAAAGCATGGATTAAATTGTGGTGGTGTTGTGTTGTGCTCAGTTGTGTCCAACTCTTTGTGGCCGCATGGACTGTAGCCTGACAGGCTCTTCTGCCCATGGAATTTACCAGTCAAGAATACTGGCGTGAGTTGCCATTTCGAACTCTAGAGGATCTTCCCAACCCAGGGATTGAACCAGTGTCTCTTATGTTTTGTCTTCTGCATTTGCAGGCTGATTCTTTTACCTAGATAACATATTCAAAAGCAGAGACATTATTTTGGCGACTAAGGTCCATCTAGACAAGGCTATGGTTTTTCCTGTGGTCATGTATGGATGTGAGAGTTGGATTGTGAAGAAGGCAGAACTCTGAAGAATTGATGCTTTTGAACTGTGGTGTTGGAGAAGACTCTTGAGAGTCCCTTGGACTGCAAGGAGATCCAACCAGTCCATTCTGAAGGAGATCAACCCTGGGATTTCTTTGGAAGGAATGATGCTAAAGCTGAAACTCCAGTACTTTGGCCACCTCATGCAAAGAGTTGACTCACTGGAAAAGAGTCTGATGCTGGGAGGGATTGGGGACAGGAGGAGAAGGAGACGACAGAGAATGAGATGGCTGGATGGCATCACTGATTCGATGGGCGTGAGTCTGAGTGAACTCCGGGAGTCGGTGATGGACAGGGAGTCCTAGCGTGCTGCTATTCATAGGGTCTCAAAGAGTCAGACACGACTGAGTGACTGAACTGAACTGAACTCCTTACCCCTAGCACCACCTGGGAAGCTCATGGATTGAATGAAATGAACAGATTTTTGTATATACCCTAAAGTCATATGTGAATTGAATGGATAATCGGTTTTTTCCTAGGGTAGAAGCCTTACCATGTATTTATTTGGGATAGGGTTTATTGACCTTGCTTCATACTCTTCTCACACATATACTGAGTAAATGACAGACACTATTGCATTCCACCAATCAAACACTCAAATAACTGAAAGCTTCCACAAAAGAAGCTATTGTTGCTTTTCCTTTTTCTTATTTATTTGGTTGTTAATTTCCTGAGGTTTTTATAAAAAGAAAAAAATGCCTATCTTCTGAAATGAACAGTTTAGTGCTTCATGAGAGGTTTTTCTTTTTTTGTCTTTGTTTTGTTGTTGTTTTTGGAAAAAGATAAATTCCTTTCCTCTCTATAGTTTTTCAACATTTTCTGTTCAAGTTAAATACTAGCAACAACTTTAAATAAATTCAAAGAAAAAGCTTCTTAAAAAATAAACATCTTTCATCAATCAGAATTTGTGATGTTTTGGAAGCAGAATGTTAGGCAAGTTTATCTTATGAAAAAGAAAACCTTTTGGTCTGAAATTAAATTTCTGTGTTAATTACCAAAATTAAAAATTTCAGTTGGAACAACTCTGAGTTGTCTTTGTGCTGAAGTTTACTATATTGCAGCATTTCAAAATGCAAATAAAGATTCAACATATCTGAGGAACAGTATTTTACCTTTGAGTTAAATGACATCTACTCATACCCAGATGCCCCAATTTTGGATTCCATAAATACATCAACAAGTAAATAGTAATATTAAAATCTAGTTAGCAACTTAACTAATCATGACATACAGTATAATACAAAGTTATTTATTTAGGTCTTTCAATTTGTAAATTACAGAGATTCTACAGCTGATTCATATATTACTACCATTAGTTTTCTAACATTTTCCTTCAGACAAATTTGTGTTTGATCGGAAACACATATTTCCTTAAGAAGACAAAAAGCAGAAAAAAAGGAAATGTATCACTAAAAGTTATATTTTATGTTTTCATTATAGTTACAAATAAGCTCCCAATGAAGGCTCTGTGCATGTTTATTCCTTCTTTATGTGAATGCTAGTTAGAATAAAGATAGCCTTCAGAGTAAGTCTTTTCCTAAGATAGTAAAAGAATTTCCCTCAGTGAACACTTTGAACTATAATTTACCAATCTGACATTATAATAAGTGTCATATTTGGCTTTTTTTTTCTTTTTGTAGAAGTGGTTTATAATTGGTCAACCAAATGAGATGAGATCTTTCAGCAAAGTGCCTAAAACTGTATGATCTGGGATAAAATTTGATATATGCTTGAAGATATATTTTGAAATAGTAAAAAAAGGCTCTTTTTAAGCTCTTTTACAAAAACAGACACAATAAGTACATCTGCATCTAGGCTGCATTATCATATTCATGCATTCAGTACATACGTTGAATTTTCTTCCAAATATGACACTTCTAGTGGTGGTTACTGACTGAATCATTCTATCTTTTTAATACAGGGATCCAAACAAAATACAAGGGATCCAAACAAAATGCAAGGGTTTCAGTTAATCCAATTTCAAATTATATAGAGTATATAAAAAGCGTGCTATTTAGTTTCTGAATTTTAGTGAGTGTGCAGTGGGCACTTAAAAGTTTTTATGTTTATAAAAATTACATTTTCAGAGACTGAACTGCTTCCATCTTCATTCAATCAGAATGGATTTATATTTAAAAGGAAAAGATGGACTATAATTATAAAGTTGTTTGACGCTCCTAAATCAATTTATGTTCTGATGCTTGGAGTTCCAGCTGCATGATCAAAATGTAGTGTCTGGCTCTTGAATTTTTCAAAGCAATAAGAGAGATCTCTGAAGGACAACAAAGGAATGGGAAAGTAGCGGGTATGCTGCGGCAGAAATGAATGCAAATGGCATCGCTGTTCGTTTCATTCACAGCAATCTGTCACCTTTTAGTTTCTCTTTCCAGATAGAAATAGGGGATAATGCTGGAAATGGTAATGCATAAGTGGACAGGGTCTGACCATTAAAATGTTTGCCATTTCCAGAATGATGCCTGCAGATGTTACAAAATTGAAACTGGAAAGGTGTTAGAATTGCTGCCGGTTTCTATTCATTTGAATGGCAGCAACCCAGAACTCTGTTTTACGGTTTCATGTGGAGGGGCAATCCATTATCTTTTTTCCCCCTTCTGGGATCAAATAGTGTTTTTGTGAGGATTATATCCCTGTCGTAAGCAGCAGTGGAACCAATATGATGAGGTCTGAATGTCAAACTTATTTCCAAATTCAACTCCTTTACAATTGCAGGGTTGACTTAGAAATTGAAAATCCGAGTTATGTAATTGATTTTTAAAAGTTTTGAATAGGCGATTCTTCCTTCAAAATAAGCATTAAAAAGACTCACAGGAATTAAAAAGTAGCAGGTGAGGGAAAAATAGGTATTTTTGTATCATTTAGAATTCTTAAAGGATTGTATGGGTGCCAAATAACCGATATTTACATACTAGTTTTAAGCAACTAATTTTGTCAGCAGGTTTTTGTAAATGAGAAAAATATAGCATAGAAAGGTTAAGTATGTTTTTCCCTTCCCAAGATTCATGTATTTGGTTAGCCTGAAGTTTTAACAAGGTTTTTTGTTTTTTTTTTTTCTTTTGAGACTAGAGTCTACCTGGCTTTGAATGCTGTACTTAACATAAATCCCAAATGAAATAGTCATACTTGTTTTAGAAAAAAAAAAAAAAAATTTGTATTAAAAGATAATGAGTTCTGTGGTAAAATGTAGCACATTACTCCTAGAAATATTTTAAAATATTATGGAATATTATGCCTGGGAACCAACTCATTGATTTTTATTTACAGAGAGAAAACATACTGTGTGCAAATGACTAACCTGTTTCTCCCCAAACCCCATAGTGCAAAATTCTGCATTGCTTGTCTAATAATTGCTGGGCTTTTTTTCTTCTTTTTGAACTCACTTGAATCAAGCTTTTATTCATAGACATATATAAATATTCTTGGCGAGGTTATCAAAAAGCTTCACATTTCAAACTCCAGTGATCAGTTCTCAGTTCTCATCTTACTTGATTTAGCAGTATTTGACACAGTGAATCACACTTTCCTTCTTTAAACAGTTCTTCACTTGGTGTTTTAGAATGTCACAACCTCCTGGTTTTCCTCCTATCAGAGTAAGCACTTGTCTCCTTCTCCTTCTGCTAGTTTCTCTTCAGTTCCCCACCCTCTAAATAGTTGAATGGTCTGAAACCTGAGTATATCCCATTAATTTCTGATTTGTATATGTAAGTACCTACTTGACAATTCTATTTGGAATTCCAAATAGGTAAGTCAAACTTAATATAGTTAAAATCCAAGTCAAAAAATGTAATCTCTCGCTCCTTCTCTCCAATCTTGATGCTGTCTTCCCCAAAACAGTTAACGGCAACTCCAGCCTTTAAGACTTCCATCAACTTAACTTAAAATCATCCTCTCCTACCTTTCTCTCAGTAATCCATCAGCAAATTATGCTAGGGTTATTGTTGTTCATTCACTAAGTCATGTCCAACTCTGCAGCTCCACGGACCGCGGCATTCCTGTCCTGCACGATCTCCTGAAGTTTGCTCAGATTCATGTCCTGAGTCAGTGATGCTATCTAACTGTATCAACCTCTCTTGCCCCCTATACCTCCTGCTGTAAATCTTTCCTAGCATCAGGGTCTTTTCCAATGAGTCAGCTCTTTGTAACAGGTGGCCAAAGTACTGGAGATTCAGCTTCAGCATCAGTCCTTCCAATGAATATTCAGGGTTGATTTCCTTCTGGATTGACTGGTTGATCTCCACACAGTCCAGGGGATTCCCAACAGTCTTCTCCAGCACTGCAATTCAAAAGCATCAGTTCTTCGGTGCTCAGCCTTCTTTATGGTCCAACTCTCACATCCATACATGACTGCTGGAAAACTCATAAATTAGATTATATGGATTTTTGTCAGCAAAGTGGGATGTCTTTGCTTTTTAATATGTTGTCTAGGTTTGTCATAGCCCTTCTTCTAAGGAGCAAGAGTCTTTTAATTTCATGGCTGCAGTTACCATCTGCAGTGATTTCAGAGTCCAGGAAAATAACATCTGTCAATGCTTCCACTTTTTTCCCCATCTATTTGTCATGAAGGAATGGGACTGGATGCCATGATCTTAGTTTTTAAAAGCTGAGTTTTTAAGCCAGTCTTTTTGTACTCCTCTTTCACCCTTATCAAGAGACTCTTTAGTTCCTATTCACTTTCTGCATTAGAGTGGTGCTTGCCTATAAATTCTGTAATAAATGTTACATTTATATAAAATATTTCTAGTACATTTATCCGTGCACATTTACTTGATAGGAGGCAAATGCAGTTAAAGGCAAAACCCCTAGCTTCCCCTTCCAAACACACTGCTGTTCTTAAGGCTTTATTTTATTTAGTATGGAGAACATAAGACTGCTGTAAGTGTTAACAGCCTCAGAATTTAATTAATTTAAATTCATTATAAATTTAAAAATATATTAAAAATAAATTCAAAAATTATAATTTTCCAGAGCTAAAAAAATTAGAAAGTAATAACACCATTCACAATAATCAAATGCATTTCTGAACTTTTCCCTATGAAACAGAAGCATTATAAAAAGTTGTTCTAGTCATAATTTTCATCAAGATTGCTGATGACAAAATAAAGATATTAAGTCCAAAGTGGTTTCTCGGTTAGGAACAATGATGTAAAAAGAAACAATGGGATGAAATGGAAATAAGAGAAATCATAAAGTTGGGAAAATAAGAGGAAAGAGTAAGATGAAGTACCCAAACACATTAGGATATAAGCTTTGTAAGAGTTTTTTGCTGTACCTGCAGGCCTAAGAAGGATGCTAGGCCCTAGATAGGCATCCAAGTAGTTGCTGAATGACTTGAGAATGCATTTTCACCATCATTCTAGATTCTTTTAGGGGAGCTGAGACAGACAGCAGAATCCAAAGCTGCAACATGAACATGTATCCTCTAAAGGGGACACACTTTCAGAAAGTAGGATTTCTTCTTTCTTTCCTTCCTTCCATCCTCCCTTCCTTCTGTCTTTCCTTTCTTTTTCTTCCTTTCTGACTATACTGATGTACTTGATTTGTCTGCAAAGAGTAAAATATTGCAGAAACTATTTCCATTTGGTGTTTGTAAGTTTTTCAAAGATATAGCAGCTTGAGCATAAAAATTCCTTTTTTCCCCTTTCTTTCGCAAGTTTGATGTTCAGCTGTTTAGTGGAGGCAACATGAATTTCTTTTGAGTCTTCTTTCATGTAATCTTTGAATCTTAAAATGTATGTCAACAATCTCCAAGATTCTAAATTTAAATTGTGTCAAACATCATATAGAAACTGAATGTAAGCACTTCCGTGACTAACAGACAGCATTTGCCAAGGTTTATTTTTTTTTTTCCTTGATAACCGCCAATATAGGCTTGAGCAAGTAATCAAATTCTGACAAGCATTTTCTCCTCAACTAAATATAATAAAACAATTAGAGTACACACTGCATGCCTCCAGATTGCTCCCATTGAACAGGATGAGGTGATTTTTTTCCCACCATCTGATGTTTTAAACATCCATGGATAATTGCTCCATAGTCTTATATTTAAATGATCTTTAGAAGATAACACTTTCTAAATCTCCTTCCCAGAATGTTATGCAAGTAGCATTTTTACATAATCTGCATAAGAATATAGAGCTTCACTAAAATTGCTGGATACCAAATGTGATTTAAAATGTTATTAAAAATGTAAGCTCAATTGGACAAAAATGGATTTCATATATTTTATATTGACTTGGCATTTATTTCTTTAATTTCTAAAAGCCTTAAGTCCAGCAGGGTCGTTACTTAGAGATTCAACGATGTATACGAGATGTTCGTGCTTCCCTGGTGGCTTAGTGGTAAAGAATCCACCTGTAATGCAGGAGACGTGTGGAGGAGACGTGGGCTGATCCATGGGTTTGGAAAATTCCCTGGAGTACGAAATGGCAACCCACTCCTGTATTTTTGCCTGGGAAATCCCACGGACAGAAGAGCCTTGGGGGCTATAGTCCATAGGGTCTCAAAGAGTCTGACACAACTTAATGACTAAACAACCACATGAGATGTTTACCAAAAGGAGTCCTAATGATCTTAAGGAAACATTGCAAATATCTTTGCAGAGTTGATAGAAGTACTACTTTAGAAGACAGTGGCTATTTACCCCTCATTCTCTGATTTAATAATAAACCATTTAAAATGTATAATACCAAGAATAAGTGTTATCATCTGAAAGCGATGTTAGATATACATTGTGTAGAAGTAACGTGAAGGCTTCCATGCATTTTTGTGAATGATTTGCTGCTATAGTTTAACCTTTGATTTTGCTTATTTTTACTTAATTGAAAGTTGAAAATTTTAAGCCAGAGTTGTCCTTATGGTATAAAAGCTTTACTATTATATACCAAAGTAAATACCTTTTATATTAACACTTTTCTACTTCCAAGAAAACCTATATCATCTTCTCAGTCCTCATATCTATGTGTTTAATCCTTCAATCCAATTTGATCTTTTTACTTACTCTGATGATACCCAATTTTCTTTCAAACTATTTTATTGTATTTGATACCAAAAATGTCATTCAAATAAATAAGTAATGAATAACTCAGTTGTTTATTCAGAAAGTATATTGAGTATATTAATGTTTTATGAAGAAAGGTGTTAGACCATGGGGACATGATAATAAAACTGACAAAATCCTTGGCTTCCAAGAGCTTACATTCTCCCAGGGTTGACTACTAATATATACTGGGAACTAATGCCAAATAATAATAAATGCACTGAAGAAAAGTAAATAAAGTGAAAAGATAAGAAGCGAGGAGGAGTGCTGTCTTAGGGTGATCTGAATGGAGGTGTCTGTGAGGAGAGGCAAAGTTTAAGCAGAATATTGAGTAAAACTTGGGCACTGGTCAGTTATGCTGGGGAAGAAAATTTCCCCTAGGAGAAATAGCAAATGCAAACACCTTGATATGGGTTTATACTTGGGTGTTAAAGAGCGAGCAAGGATACCAGTGTGGCTGAAAGAGGTGATGAAGATGATTTACTGAAAATCTCACATAATGAGGTTAAGACAATTAAGAGAAAATTAATATTGAAGGGATAAGTCTTAAAAATTGAAAATCTCTCAAGATGTTAACAAACTACTGCCATGTTTAGAAGCTGGTGATTTGGACATCAATGTTATAGTCAGTCAAGGATGCAGCATGTGACCATTAATGGTGGATATAGAGAATCTACAGATTGAAGTTTTTAAACATAAACTGAGGCATATTGAACATTTTAAGAGTTTGAGAAATATCTAATGTAATCAGGTAGGACCATGTTGAAGTGTCTGGGACTAAAGCAAAGTAAGTAAAGAATTGATTGGCTATAGCTTAAATCCCAGTTGGCTCCTTGTGACTAGTGGTCCTTAGGTTTCAACCTCATAACTTTGAGTCACTCACAGATTTTTATTTTTTCATGGGGCTGTCACAGCATTAGAGCCACCTCAGTCTAACTGCCTCCATGTTTAATTAATTTAACATGTTTATGATCTATTTAATGTTCTATTTGTTATCAGATGATTAATTTACTTTCACATTTCTCAGATAAGAGTTTTACATGACCATCAGTTCAGTTCAGTTCAGTTCAGTCGCTCAGTCGTGTCCGACTCTTTGCTACTCCATGAATCGCAGCACGCCAGGCCTCCCTGTCCATCACCAACTCCCGGAGTTCACTCAGACTCGCGTCCATCGAGTCAGTGATGCCATTCATAGAAACAAATAAATAGGTATAAATATTTGTTTGCATGTGGATAATATGTTATTATCAATACTTTAAGTTCCTTCCAGCCTATGGCTATTGTATAATACCAGAGGGAGTAGTACTGGACTTTATGAAACTGCTCTTTGAGATGCAACAACTCTGTTAAGTCTGTTATACATTCAGAACAATATCATCAGATGGAAGACATCTGGAGTATATTATCAAGTTCTATATTACAGATCTCTCTTAAAATCTGAAGGTAATTTGGCAAAGACAATAAAGAAGTAGAAACATGTTTATTGAAATAAGTTTACCAAGAATAAGGACAAAATTGAAAGAACAATCTGTTCTGAGAAAAAAAAAAAGTGTTACCTTGAGATAAACTTTAATGATGTGAACTTTAATGGACTTTTCTTAAATAATGATGATATTAATGCAAAATGCTAACAGTTTTTATATATAGGTTTACCTTCTTTGCTAGACACAAAAATGCTAACCTTTAAAAAATATTACCAGGTAAAAGAATTGGGGGAATTATACATAACTATTTACAATATTGCTGCTTACTTCACTTACCTTTATTGTACACAGTTATATATAATTCCTCAAGTTCTTTTTCCTAGTAATATTTTTAAGAGGTTAGCATTTTTGTGTCTAGGAAAGATGAGAGCATACAGAAGAAAAATTAAAATGCTCTATTTTCTCATAAGGAATTTATATTTCATATTTTTCCTGTGATTGACAGAATTATTTACCTTCTTGGCTATTACTTCAGGATCTGCTACTTTAATTTTCAGGTGAAATTTTAAAAAATACTGCCTTTAATATCATTTTATTGGTAACAATTTATATGTTGAAATATCTTCTATGTATTTTTCAGTGATCCAACCATCTTTCTTGTAACTGATGCTTGATGGAAAAATCTGTTATTATAGGCATAAGGCAGACATATATTTCATCTAAGGAAACTATGATGATATGTTTCTATAGCTGAGTAAAATTTAATCAATGTTTAGACCAATTTAAAATCACCACTTCAAAGGAAGTGTCTTGTACCTCCAAACTGATATATTATACTGCTTTGCATTGTAAGTGAATTTATTGCTTAAGAGAAAGGTACAGAATGGATGTTTATACCTATAGTATCTTCACAGACCAAGGTAAAAAAGCAAAGAAAATATTCAACAGATGCATAATTTTTATATCAGATCTTGCTTTACACTTTGTGGGTTTGAGTCTACCTATTTTATATTAACAATTATAATAAGTAACAGTTGGAAAAATCAAGTTAAAAAGTAAATGGATTCTATGAAAAAGTCTTAGATAAAAGAAAAAACACAGATGATATATAAATTAATAAATTATATGAAAACAATAGAATTGATAGGATTCTAAACAATGAACAGAGGGGTGTTTATACCTCTATATGTTTTTGTTATTAAAAATCAAAGATTAAAATTAGTGAGTTAAATTCTCAGCTCAGAAAACCAGAAATAGAACAGCAAAGTACATTGAAAGAGTGCACAAGAAAGGAAATAATTAAGCAAAAAAGAGAAATTAATGTTAGAGAAAGAAAAAAAAAAAACCCAAATCTATGTAATAAAATCCTCATCTTTTTTTAAAACAATTTACTATTTAATTTGATCAGGAAAAGAAAGAAAGACAGAGGCAGAGAGACAAAATAAAGAGATGGTAAAGGGAAAATGACTATTTAAATAGTATATTTTGAAAATGATGAGGCTTATTTGCAGATTTATGTACGTAGTGTTGAAAACCTAGATGAAATTAATAATTCCTTACAGAAATAGAGTTTATCAAAACTATCCCATAAAAAGATTGTGCAGTCAAATCTGCATAGGAAAAAAAAATAGAAAAGAGAATAATGAAATTTCCCCACAAAAAGGGATAAGGCCAAAATGCTTTCATAGGGGAAATTGGTAAAACTTCAAAAAGCAGACATTTCTATAGGTTCTATGACATCAGTCACATTGTCTTGAGAAAAACAAATTTAGGTTGATTTTTATATTTTTAATGTTAATATTAGTTTCAGTAGGATCTTATCTAATAACATAAATTCTGTGGATTGATGGAAAATAATAGGCTCACACTGGAATGTTGAGGCAAAAATACTGCAGGACAGATGAGAAAGATCAACACAATAAAAACAAAAAATAATGGGAAGATGTCCCTTGATTTCAGCAAGGATCATCACCACACTTGAGACTACCAATGATGTTTATTTTGTTTTTAATAACTTCTGTATTTACAAAATTATCTATAAAGGACATGTATCAATTATAACTGTGCAGCAAAATTTTAAGATTTTCACTTCTTAATTGTGAAAGAATCATAATGTGATATCTTTCAACCTCGTTGTAGAATCTCAAAACAATTCAGTTGTTAGAACAGAGACTATGAATAAATTATCCCTATGGAATAGCTGAACTTTACTAACCTTCTGATTTCTCTGGACCTAAGACTAATACTGACCACATGTCTGAATCCTGTCTCAAAAGTCAAGATCCTATTAAAAAAATACAAATCACCTATTTTTTTTTTGCACAAAAGAAAAGAACCAGACACCTGTACACACAGAGACTCAAAACTACAAACAAAGCTGACTTCTAAAAGAGATTAGAAAATGATCAAGAATTTAGGACTATTAAAACTTGCTTTATAATAACCTCCTTAAAATGAAAAGTAATCTAATAAAAATTCCCCATATTCCTTTTAAAATTTTTGTTGGAAAGGTTTTTACTCTGTCTTTATGACTATTTACTGAAGTAAGTGATGTAACAACGTTTTGGAGCACTTTATTTTTATTTCCTCTTTCAGAAGTGTCATTTCATTTTTCTTGGAGCTGATCAACATCCATTGCACATCTCCTTTCAAGTTGAAAATATAGAGATCGTTTTGAATTTTGTGAACTCTTCTGTTATTAAGTTTTGTCAATTGTCAGCATCCATATTCCATTCTGATGATGAATAGGGGCATTATATTTCAGCATTAAAATGCAGTTAGGGTTGTAATGAGCATCATTAAGGACTCTAATGGGAATCAGAATTGGATGTCATTTTATTCAGGTTTTTTTTGTTTTAGTTTATTTGTGCCTTACAAAATTTTTAAAACATTTCTATCAAGCAGGTGGGAATAGCTTTGTGATTTTAGAAGTACACATATAAACATCATTTTAACACATCTATTTCAAAACATTCTAATCCTGTCTGTTTTCTAAATCTTCCTCTTAGCAGCCTGTAAGAGTAGAATAATAGTTCTTCCTTGTATCTATTTTTGCTTCCAAGTTTCTTCCTATAAATCTAGTCTAAACCTTTATGGAATATACGTTTTAAGTGGACATCTGTACGCTTAAATCAGAATAAATTAAATGATCTATAATAGAAATGAAAAAGACTTGCTTTAAAGTCTGAGTCACAAAATGAGTGGTTCCTTGATTTTACCTTAGAAATTAGCATACATGTCTTTTTGCAAAAGTTATGGAGACATGCTGTAGCATTTCTCAATCTCCTATGTGATACATTGTGTGTGAAGACCACTGACACCTCTATGGAAATTTACTGAGCTTGCTTTCATAATATATGTAGTAATATACAGATTAAATATGGACAAATACTTATTGTCTCAAGCTCATTTTCAATGTAATATTAGACTTTCTACTAACTCTTACAAATTAATAAAACTATTCTTAAAAAGAAAAATGAATTTTCAGGACTTAGGCTTTGCCCCTTTATTCTGTAGCTTTCTGGTTTTATGTGAATATAATTTTTGAAGCTTCTGTGAAGTAGGATGTTGATGTTTCATTAATCAGAAAGATTGGGTGACCCTTTCCCATTCCATAAGCAAAGTTAACTGTCACAGAACCTTCTATTTCTAAACGAAAGCATCAAATAACTTAGACTTACTCTGAAGAATTAACTCTAGTCCTCTGAAAAATAGATTTCAGTGGCAATGAAAGAATAGAACTCCCAAATGAAATATCAAACAACTTAGACATTCCAAGTCTTGGTGCTGTATCAGGAACAGAAGTGAAAATCAATGCCTGATAGAAGGCCAAATGCAAATTACCAATGAAAGAGAGACATTGCTCTGGGTATAATGGCAAAACTATATAAGGTGACATCTGAGAGGTGACAGACTCTTGAAGGACACCTCTTAGATATTCCTCTGAAGTATGCCATCTGATAAAAGCCGTTAAGGTAAAAAAAATAAGAGTTCAAATCTTGATTTTTAACTCACACAGCATAATTCAAAGTAAATGCAAATTTAAGGACAAAGAATATTTTCTAATGTATTCTGAAACACCATAGTGAACCACATATATGTTTCCTCATTGTTGGAAGATATTATTACCAGCAATGTTCGGTTGAAAATAATCTCATTATAATATGTGAAGCATAACAAGTCTGCAGAATAAAAACAAATTTAATGTAAAAAAAAACTGAAAAAGTAAAACTAATACAAGGTTTTATATTCATTTGATTAATTATATCTTCATAGTCATTTCACTGATATAAAATCTGTTTGATAGTTTAACTTTGTTGAAAACCTGTCACTGGAATGGCTATCACACATATATATTATTTTATAAAACCTGTGTAACATTAAATTTTAGAATTACTGTGGTTTTCCATGAGTCTTAGCTATTTTCACATCTAGTAACTCAATAGGGTGATATTTTATGTCTATCTCTATGAATTAGGAGAAAACGGTAACATACACACATATTCAAGCATTGTTACTGTCACTTTTCGAAGATGCAAATTTTTTAAAAATAAATGGTACAAAGGCTATCTCTATGTAGAAAATTCAGACTACCTATTTGCGCACTACAATGGATACTTTTCTGTCACTGGAGTCTGTTCTACTAGAATATAACAACTATGAATTATTCTACTTTCCAGGGGATTGATGGACATTAGTCCATCCACCATGGCATTCTTGCAAATATTTTCTCTTTTCCTTTCTTTTCTTTTTATTTTAGCACTGAGTGATAGAGCAGGCTCACAAAATACTGGCTATATTCCCTGTGTTTTACAATGTATCTTTGAGCCTATCTTACCTATGGTAGTTTGTACATTCCACTCCCCCACCCCTTGTTGCTCCTCCCTGCTGCTCGTAACCACTGGTTTGTTCTCTGTATCTATGTCTGCTTCTTTTTATTGCATTCACTAGTTTGTTATATTTTTTCAGATTCTACGTATAAGTAATATCATACAGTATTTGTCTTTCTCTGTCTGACTTACTTCACTTAGCATAATGCCCTCTAGGTGCATCCATGTTGCTGCAAATGGAAAAATTTCATTCTTTTTTTATGACTGAGTAGTATTTCATTGTATATTTTTACCACTTCTTTATTCATCTATTGATGGACACTTAGGTTGCTTCCATATATGGGCAATTGCAAATAAAGCTATTATGAACATTGGGGTATGTGTAACCTTTTTAAGTAGTGATTTTGTGTAGTTTTGACTATATAGCCAGAAATACAATTGGTGTGTCTTATGGTAGTTCTCAGAGAATGCGACAGCACCCCGCTCCAGTACTCTTGCCTGGAAAATCCCATGGACGGAGGAGTCTGGTAGGCTGCAGTCTATGGGGTTGTGAAGAGTCGGACACGACTGCTCGACTTCCCTGTCACTTTTCACTTTCATGCATTGGAGAAGGAAATGGCAACCCACTCCAGTGTTCTTGCCTGGAGAATCCCAGGGACGGGGAAGCCTGGTAGGCTGCCGTCTCTGGGGTCACACAGACTCGGACACGACTGAAGTGACTTAGCAGCAGCAGCAGCATGGTAGTTCTATGTTTAGTTCTTTGAGAAACCTCCATTTTCCACAGTGGCTGCACCAGTGGCTGCACCAGTTTACATTGCTATGGCTGTACCTGTTTACATTGCTACCAATTGTGTATCAGGGCTCCGTTTATCCCACAGCCTCTCAAACATCTGTTTTTTTGTTTTCTTTTTGATGGTAGCCACTCTGACAGGTATAAGATGACACCTAATTGTGGTTTTAATGTGCATTTGCCTCATAATTAGCAATGTTGAGCATCTTTTTGTGTACCTATTGGACACCTGCATTTTCTTGGGGGGAAAAATGTCTATTCGGTTCTTCTATTCATTTTTTAGTTGGTTTGAGTTGTATGAGTTATTTATATATGTTGAATATTAATCCTTTCTTGGTCATGTTATTTGCAAATATCTTCTCCCATTCACTATTTACTTTTATTTCTTTAAGAGACTGATCCAAAAAATTGGTGCTGCAATTTATGTTAAAGAGTGCCCTGCCTATGTTTTCCTCTAGTAGTTTTATAATATTCAGCATTATATTTAGGCATTTAACCCAGTTTTAATTTATTTTTGTATATGGTATTCAGTTCAGTTCAGTTGCTCAGTCATGTCCGACTCTTTGTGACCCCATGAATCGCAGCACGCCAGGCCTCCCTGCCCATCACCAACTCCCAGAGTTCACTTAAACTCACGTCCATTGAGTTGGTGATGCCATCCAGCCATCTCATCCTCTGTCGTCCCCTTTTCCTCCTGTCCCCAATCCCTCCCATCATCAGAGTCTTTTCCAATGAGTCAACTCTTCACATGAGGTGGCCAAAGTACTGGAGTTTCAGCTTTAGCATCATTCCTTCCAATGAACACTCAGGAGAAGCCCATGTCTTAGTAACAGTAGTTTCATTTCCTTTTCAAATAACCAGTTTCTTTTTAAATCCTTTTGAATGCATAGTGTATGACACATCCATAGGTGATGCTAACCAGAAAAGAAAGCTACCCACATCCTTACTTTAATGCACATGCTTTTTGGTGCTTATTATTCTATTTATGGAAAAGTTTGGAGAATATGCTATGCCTTAATTTGGAAAGTAGGATACATGAACATGGCTGAACTAATTCAAGTAATTCCTGTGCTCGGTGTGAGCATAGAGATATTTGCGTGCTTTTATTTTAATGTTACTTATTTTAAGTGGGAGAGGTTGTTCTAAATTGCTTATCATCTATGCTAAATCATTGCATTTCTAATGATTTTTAGATAAATAGATTCATGGTCACAGTTTGTTAAATTTTTGGTCTTAAAAACGTGAACCTTTTTTTATTTTTTCTCTTTTCAGTTCTCTTGTTCTTTTCATCTTTTTCCCTCCTAAACGTTTGCCTAGATAATGATATTCTGTGTAATTTAAAGATGAAGATTTACTTGATTACAAAGGGATGATCAAATTCTACATGTCACATAGTTACAAACCTGATGAAAGCAAATTGAAGAATACTTGAAAATAAACTATTTTATATTAAAACAGCCTACCAAGGGAATAAACAGGAATGAGAAAATAAGAGAAATTAATTGAATGATGATGGATGAGGGTGGAAATCAAGGAGGCTGAATGTTGACCAAAAAACCCAGAAAGGCTATAAGACTTTTCTTGGCCTTGGGATAGACCTTTTAGGTAGGAAATGGAAACATGAGCATATAACTCAGAAAGAAACCATTTACAGCTTCTGTTTTACTGCTAATCTCTTTACTCCAAAATATATATCTTTATCTCACTGTACCCTAGGCCTTAGCTCCTCATATCAGAGGCCCGTTATTCTACCTAAGGTTTTTTGACTTGCACAATTTAGTTAAGCCTCCTGTTCCTCTTCTGTAACTCTAAAACATCAATGGAACAATGTTTTTTTGTTGTTTTGTTTGTTTGTTTTAAAGTAGTAAAGATTAAAAATTATTTCACCAAAAATCTTACTATTGGGAAGAAAAAATAGTGTGTCCAGATTGTCCACATTTGTTGCTACATTGAATAAATTAATATAAAGAAAGCAATGTTCAACAAATATAGCATAAAAGATGTATAGCAGAAGGGTTGAAGACTAAAAAGTTCTGGAAACTTACTTCAATCATGTATAGCATAGCAAACAGACACAGGATTTAAGCAATATATAAGACTTAGCAAAGAATAACACATTCAGCTTTCCCCAAAGAAGTCTGTTACCACATGAGATAACAAATATGTATGCAATAAACTCTACATAAGGTAAACTATTGGGCTTTCCCCGTGACACAGCAGTAAAGAATTCGCCTGCAATTCAGGAGTCATGGGAAATGCAGGTTTGATCTCTGGGTCAGGAAGATCCCCTGGAAGAGGGCATGGCAACCCACTCTGGTATTCATGCCTGGAGAATCCCACAGACATAGGAACCTGACAGGCTATAGTCCATAGGGTTGCAAAGAGTCGGACATGACTGAAGCGACCAAGCATGCATGAATATGCATGTATACATATGTGCATTGCTATCTGGTTCTATGTCCTTAGCTATATTTAGATTTATATCCATATTCATATTCCATGTCTATATCTATATCCAGAGTTCCCTCTGAACTCCAGACCCTCAATTGCTCACATGAGACATTTTCCTGGCTACCTCACAGACATCTCAGATTTAGCAGTTCCAAAGCTAAGCCTTTGATTTACTATGGCTGCAACAATCTTATTTTTCTCACTGACTAGCACTACTAGTTATTTAGCTGCTCAAGTCACAACCTGCATATTTTTGATTCTGTCTTGCTCCTAACCTACTCCACTTAAGACAACAGCAAGCACCGTTGATGAGCTTTTCATATTGTGTGGCTGTTCTCTCCACAGTGAAGATTCCATGTTTCATTGCTACTGCTGGCCTTAAGCCTTCTATATATCTATCAATCCATTCTGCACTCTCTAGGGAAAGTGAGCAGAAGAGTTAAAATTGGATCATGTCACTTTTAAAACACTTTCAGTTTAGTTCAGTTCAGTTACTCAGTAATGTCCAACTCTTTGCAACCCCATGAATTGCAGCACGCCAGGCCTCCCTGTCCATCAGCAACTCCTGGAATTCACTCAGACTCATGTCCATCAAGTCAGTGATGCCATCCAGCCATCTCATCCTCTGTTGTCCTCTTCTCCTCCTGCCCCCAATCCCCCCCAGCATCAGAGTCTTTTCCAATGAGTCAGTAAGTGGCCAAAGTACCGGAGTTTCAGCACTTTACATACTTCCTATTTTATTTTCAATAAAATCCAGCTCCCTTATCTTAACCCAGCCTATCTCTGAGCTTACCTGTTGCAGTCAGATCTTCAGAGACTTTTTAGATTTTCCTTCCCATTCAGAGCTTCTTTGGCTTTTCACAACTTGGATTTTCACTCTAAATATCCTTAACTTCATATTTTAGCCAAATCGCCTTGTGTAAGAAATTGTTCCTAATTTCTACCAAAATTATATTAGGTCACTACCTAAAAAAAAAAAAAGTAGAAATAGCATGTGTAATGTTTCTTTAAAAAAAAAAAGAAAAACTAGGTGTATCATAGTTACTGATTTTATGTTCATTTATTTATTTATGTACTTCTTGGGGAATGTTTATCTTGTTAATATACTTGTATTTATTGTTGAGAACTTGAATGTCACAATCAATATTAATTTTTGAATGCGTGGATGGATGCATGTAGAGGGATGTTCCACGAATACTGGGAGAACAAAAAAAAATAGTTGCAGTAAAATACATAAAATATTATGTGGTCCACTGAGAAAAGAGAATAAGTAATGAATGTTTAATAGAGATATGACAGGGAGACTACAATAATGGAAAATCAAAGTGGAACTAGATAGTGAAAGCTATCGTGTTTCATGTTTTGAAAGCAGGAAGTCATCTTGTAAGAAAGCACATAATTGATGCCAGCTTGGGGAATATGTTGGAATGAGGTAAAAGTCTGCACTCAGACCATTTAGGAGGCTATTAGAATTGTTTATATAATTAATTATTCTTGTTACTCGGTAAAAAAAATAGAAAGCCCGAGTTTAAATTTCAGAATATGTCTATGTTATTCATTCACTTAATGAGGATTTTGGCTTTGATAATTTTCTTCTTAAGAAATGCCATCAGTCTAGATAAGTTTAAAACAAGGCTGGCTCATTTAAACCTTGGTTTCTCAGCTTTTTGACCTCCATATCATCAGTGAACTTTCCTTTTTCAGTATCTACTATCAACTCCCACATTCACATCCTCTAAGTTGTAACCACTTTAAAATGTACCAGCTCTAACATCAGATGTTCCCAGGTCCCAGTAGACTATTTGCTCCAAAACCTCAACAATTCCTGTTACTGATTTCTTGCAAATATCTTGTATTAACCATGGTGTGTTTTCCTAACTATTAGACAATTTTTGTCCTTAGTTCTGTCAGTGAATACCCTTAAACAAACTCTCACATGGAGTTTACTATCATTTGACAAAAATATGTTATGTTTTTGTCTGTCATTCAAATAAGTTAACTGACTGTGATTATTGTCAATGATTTTTAACAAAGTTAACTAAGGTGTATGAATTTCTTTGCTGAGAAAATCTCTGGGAAATATCAGTTCTTTAAATCTCAGTGACTAAATTCTTGCTTGTACAAACTTTTGTGCTTCTTCACTTTTCAAGTTGCTATAAAATATAGGGAAAATACACCTTAGGGTTCAAAGGAAATCAAAACTCCACAACATTTGACAGCATATCACCATGGAGCCACATTTTATACCCTGAGGGAAACTATAAAATGGATGTGAACACTCAGGTTGCTCTTGGCTCAGGCAAATAGCTGACACAGAATTAGCTGAAAGACTGAGGAAGAGAGCTGCTGTGTGACCAAGCCGTGGCTGGACTCACAACAATTCTGGGGCCTAGAAACATTGAAAATGGAGAATCTCATTTTTATAGGAAGTGCTGGAACCAGTGGGAATAATACCTTGGTATTACACAACCATGTGAGCAAAGGAAGACTGAAGACATTTGTATTATTTGTGTAATTCATTGCTCTAATTACTTACTCATTTCAGGCAGAAAGAAGTCAGATGCAATTTTTCCAGAGAGAAACAATGTCTGACTTTTTAGGTCCTATGACAATGTTCTATGGAATTAAGCTTATATTAAGTTGACCATAGAAGGGGTCCCCAAATTTCAGGATCTAATGCCTGATGATCTGAGGTGAAGCTGATGTAATAATAATAGAAATAAAGTGCACAATAGTGTAATGCACTTGAATCATCCCAAACCATCTCCTCCCTCCTCAGTCCATGGAAAAAAAATTGGCATGAAACTGGTCCCTGTTGCCCAAAAGGTTAGGGACCACTTGTCCATACGTTCATTATTTGGTCAATCTATTTGTCACATTCTGGTATTCATTAGTCCATTTGTCATTCCAGTATGGCTAAGACCTTAATTCTAGAGGACTCCTTAATTCTACTTTGCCTATACTTGTGGACGGCCTGATGAGGATTATTAAAGATCATCACTTAATCAGGGAACTAAAAGATTATCCTCATTATACTTAACAGGAGCCACTAAACTGCTCAGAAATTCCACAAGATTTCTCAAAATGGGCTTCTTCTGTGCTTCTCTAAGTGACTATTTTACAGTATTTACTCTTTTCAAATATCTGACCCAATCACCTGTCTTTATTCTTTCCAAATTATAGTACTTCCTAATTTACACAGAAAATGAAAAGCCACCATTTTAAACTACCTTAATGTCTGCCAAATATGCACAGTAGAGAATGCACTTGCAATGCGGGACATGCAGGAGACATGGGTTCAATCCCTGGGTTGGGAAGATCCCCTGGAGAAGGAAATGGCAACCCACTCCAATATTCTTGCCTGGAAAATCCCATGGACAGAGGAACCTGGGGGACTACAGTTGATGAAGTTTCAAAGAGTCAGATATGACTGAAGTAACCACATACACACATATACACATATATATACACATATGTGTATATGTGTGTGTGTGTGTGTAATTTTCCTGCTGTACTCTCCGAATTGGATGTTTTAAAAAAATCAAACTGCATAAAAGGAAGGACTTGATTATTTCTGATAGTCGTTATAGTAGACTACACTGATTCAGCAGGTAATTTTTTGCAGTTTACCTTAGAAGTCACTTGCTTGCAAACCTATACATACATATATACAGACTGAGCACACACACACACACACACACACATACATATACATATATGTGTGTATGTAGATATCTATCCATCCATTCAGCTGCTACAGCGAGAGAGAGGAGGTCACATAATAGAATATATGCTTCCTATGTGGTTTTATGAGGAGATTAGGTGGCTGAGTTGTGGAAATGGATAAGAATATTTAAATGTCATTTTCCACAGTAACTGTGTAATGTTGAGCAATTGACCTACTCACTACAAGTTTCAGGTTTTGTAAATTCAGGTTGTAGCCACTACCTCAGTTTTGTCACGAGGATATTCTTAATTAATGTAAAGCGATTTATAGATGTATGACAGAGTTGGTCCTCTGTTATACATTTCTATATTATAGAGGTCATCTTAAATATTGTTATCCATGTGCACTTAGACTCCCTGCAGCTCAGTTCTAGGCCAAACATTCTCTTCCAGAAGGCACAGGGAGCTGTGAGAGGCAAAGGAGGAATCAGAAAAATCTAGTTAGTAGAATAATTACAAAGACTAAAAGATTTTAATAATAATGAGATGTATGCGTATGAAGGGGGGTGATCAAAACTGTTGAACTGCTGCATGACCAACTAGCACAACTCATCCAAATAAACATTTTTCCATAATCATGAATGATTGTCATATAAATGAGAAAAGTGAGAGAGGTAGCTTGAAGGGTTCACATTTACATGATGTATATTCTTCTTCCCCAAGCAGGTCTAACCCATTATGTTAGTTACATCTCTATTTAGCAATTAACATCAATGAAGTGGTCATTTTAATTTCTTGCATTCCCTCCTTAATATAATGTGTGAATATGTTTAACTACATTTTAGAAATTAAGACTTTAATACTCAAGTATCCTGAGACTCTTTGTAAACACTAATCTCAAATTTCATAAATCTGTTTTTGGAATTTGACTGCCCTAATTTAATTTTGGCATTCTGCTTGACTGGTTTTCCCCAAGTCTTTGATGCGAAACAAGGCCAACTTCTAATTTGGACAAGCTAATACTCTTTGGATTTGGATAATATCCCTCCCAAAATTTGTACTACAAATTCTAAATATATATAAAATATCTAATAATCATAGAGAATAAGTTTGCTTGCTGATTGTTATTTTTTTTCCTGAGTGTGGTTTGTTTTCTAATAAGATAAAAAGCAGGAGAATTGGGGCTTCAAATTACTAATTGCTACCATAAATATTTTTAAGGATAATTTTCAGATTTTTCCCTTGATATGGATTTATTATATCAATTAATTTCTCCAGCATCAAGAAGATATTACATGCTTGTTTATAAACTGACTGAAGCATAAGGAAAATATTATAAGAGAAACCTTTATTCATAATATTTCTTTATTAGGAATAAAAATAAATTTCCTTCCTTTTTTGTTTTCCATGTTATAATATTTCTGTTTACTGAGTAGAATGAAATGATTTTATACTCACTTTGTATCTGAAACATTTAATGTAAGGAATTTGAAAATAAGCACACAATTTACTCAGTTTAAAAATGTATGAGGTACATTTTTACTGTAATTTGCAACTTTGGCATTTGTTGAGATTTGGTTTGTGATCCAACATATGGTCACAAGTGTTGGCAAGTGTTTTGTACTATTGTTGGCGGGTACTTTAAATCTTTCTCTTAACACTCATCATATTGTTATTTCTTTATAGAGTACATATTAATTTAGATGTACCCATGTATTTACTTTTCCCATTTCTCTTAGCACATGCTGTCCTGGCTTGCCCTTTTTACTGCTCTCTTTTGTGTTGACAGCACTGTATTAAAAAATTAAAAAGAGAACTAGGAGTTCAAGAGGAGATGATTCAAGAGTATACTGTTAATAATGGACCTTTTCCTTGTCAGACTCCAGAATCTAAATTTTGTTCCATCAATCCAGGGAGGATATTAAAACTTTGCTTAGCTTCTAAGAGATTCTTGTACAGCTTTCCTTTCACTATGGCAATAGATAAGTGTTTCTGGTTGAAAGTCACCCCTAAAGCTAAGCTTATCTCTCTGGACTTTTCTTCTTCCCTGAAACTCAGAGTCGTAAATCCTCACAGCCTTAGTCGCTCTCCAAAGCCTCCAGACTAAGTCTTCAAGAGGATACTTCAGAGTATTTTGCCCCATTTGTCTAGTTGTTAAATAAGAGAAGATTGGTTTGAACCACCTACTGAGTCATTACCACAAATAGAAACATAATAGATAAATTCTAAGCATGAACCAATTAACATTGTGTTGGAATACTTTTTTTCTTTTAATTAGGTTACACATCATCTGTGGATACATAATACTTTTGGTAGAGTAATTTGGCTTTACCATTAATTTTAGTCTTATCTTTACTTTTTGATGAACGTTTTAACTATTTTCACGCATCAAATTAGGTAATATTGATTAGAATTTTATTACAATGATATCATTCAATTATTTTTATAACAGAGTTTTATGGTCAAAATGGCATAGCAAAAATTTACCATTTGTCACCTTAATGAAATTTTAACCAATTTTGTCAAAATTTTTTCTTGAATTATAATAGAATTTGTTACCCTGCCTTTAATTTTTACAATTCTAGTATCTTCAGCATTTGTAATGATTTTTAGTATCTTGAGGATTTTCATATCTTAGCACAGTGCTAAATTTAGGATGAATAAGGGGTTTGCTTTTCTTTTAGAAAGAGTGGTAGAAAGACTGCATCAGGGCAAATGAGAAAGTACAAGTAATACTGTAAGCTTTTAGCAAGGTCTATTTAGGAAAGAATAAATACAAAAACTGAGGATCTGGAACTGAATTTCTGAAAAGTATCCATGTCTGATATTCCATGGAAAATGGTCATGGACTCCCCTGAGTAATGGGCATCTGATTTTGACAAAAGCTGACATAGCTCAACATCCTGGACATGATCAGCTCCAACGCATGCTAGGCACTTTGTGCCTAAAGATATAAAAAATAGTCTTGTTAGGGCTAAATCTTCTTTGAAGCAGACAGAATTTCTAAGGCTTTCCTTTTTCATTCACTATTTTAAGCCACACAATTTATAAAGATATTCATATGATATCCCATTAGATATAAGATTACTGTTATGGCTTTTGTGACTTGCATTCACACCATATTTTTTTTTTAATTGGAGGATAATTGCTTTACAATGTTGTATTGGTTTCTGCCATACAATGTGAGTCAGCCATAAGTGTATATATCTGCCCCCTCTTGAGTCTCCCTCCTATACCTGACCCCATCCCAACCCTCTAGGTTGTCCCAGAGCACCAGTTCGAGCTCCCTGTGTTATACAGTAAATTCCCGCCAGCTTCCTATTTCACACATGGTAACATATTTGTGTCAGTGCTATTCTTTCAATTTGTCCCCACCCCCCATTTGTCCACAAGTCTATTCTCTTATGTCTGTGTCTCCTCTGTTGTGGTAGTTGTTCAATCACCCAGTCATGTCTGACTCTTTGCAACCCCATGAACTACATCATGCCAGGCCTCCCCATCACATTTTAGTCACGTTTTGTCAGAACTCTCTGCTATGACCCGTCCACCTTAGGTGGCCCTGCGCTGCATGGCTCATAGCTTCAGTGAGGTACACAAGCCCCTTCGCAATGATAAGGCATTGACCCTTGAAGGGGTGTCTTCATTGCTGCCCTGCAAATAGGTTTATCAGTAACATTTTTCTAGATTTCATATATATGTGTTAAGATACAATATATGTTTTTCTCTTTCTGACTTACTTCACCCTGTATTAAAGGCTCTAGGTTCATCCATCTCACTAGAACTGACTCAAATTTGGTCCTTTTTATGACTGAGTAATATGTGCCACAACTTCTTTATCCATTCATCTGTTGATGAACATTGGGTTGCTTCTATATCCTAGCTATTGTAAATAGTGCTGCAATGAACATTGGGGTACATGTGTCATTTTGAATTATGGTTTTTCTGTATATTTAAGTATGTTTTTTAAAAGGTGTACCTTGAGCTTTAAAGATGGTAGAGAGAGGAAATACATACACACATATATATTAGACTGGAAGTTTTTGCCAATGAAATAATGCAAGAAAGAGAAACTAAAAGTCATAAAGATAAGAAAGGAAAGCACAAAACTATCCCTATTGCAGATGACATGATTGTTCGAGTAGGAGACACTAAGAAATCTATTTAAAAACTCCTAGAACTTACAAGCAAGTTCAGCAACTTTGCAAAATAAAAGTTCAAAAATCTTATGTATTTCTATTTACTATCAATGAGCACATTGATTTCAAAACTTAAAATGTAACATTGCCATTGTCATTTTTGTTAGGTATAAGTCTAACAAAAATTTGTAAGATTTTTGTGCTGAAAATAATAAAACACTGATGAAAAAAATCATCAACATACACACCATGTTCATGGATTGCAAGACTGAACATCCCAATACAAAATGTCAGCTCTCCTCAATTGATTTGCAAGTGTGATATAATAAGAAATAAATATGTAGTCTCTGTCCCTAGTTCCTGGTATGGAGCTTTTAAATCCCTGGAATCCCTAAGTGGTAGGGGTTTGAGGAGCATCTTCTGTTATTCATAATAAGCCCCCTTTCAGCCACACCTGACTTTCTGTTAATGAGGTGACTTTTGGAGGATGGGGCCTGGTTGTCTCAGAAGGCAACCATGTAATTAGAGGGTTGGAAATTTTATCCCTATACTTCTGACCTTGGAAGAGTGGTGGGACTAGAGATTAAGTTTAATCACCAATGGTCAAAGAGTTACTCAATTTTGCCTATGTAATGAAATTTTCATTAAAATCTTACCAAAAAAAGGGGGGTGGTATTTAAGAGGACTTCTGGTTTGGTGACCTTATGGATGGGCTGGAAGGGTGGTGCATTTAGAGAGTGCATAGACACTCTGCTTACCTTTCCACATATTTGCCCTATTCATCTTTTTAATGTGGCTGATCCTGAATGATATCCTTCATAATAAACCATTAATAATAGTAAATAAAGTGCTTTCCTAAGTTCTGTGAGTCCTAGCAACTTATCAAAACCAAGAAGAACATCATGAAAACATCTGATTTAGAGTCAGAAGTACCAGAAGCCTGAACTTGTAATTGGCATCTGAAGTGGGATTCAGGCTTGTGAGACTGAACTCTTAACCTGTGGCATCTGTACTAATTCTGTGCAAATGTGTGAAAAATTACTAAAAATGGACCACAGACTTACATATGAAACGCAGAGTTAAAACTTATAGGAAAAATGTGGGGAAAATATTCAGAATTAGGACTTAGGCAAAGAGCACTTAGACATGATCCATAGGAGGAAAACTTGATAAATTAGATTTAAAGTGTAGGACGCCAGTCAATTTCCATCAAGAAGACAACTGCTTTGTACAGAAAATCGCATATCTGGTGTCAGAAGTAAGATGAATATTAAAAAGACATAGGCTTGGCAATTTTCCTACCAAAATCACCAAAATATTTTTGTAGATCCAGACAAGATTACTCTATATTTACATAGAAAGGGTCACAGAGAGTCAGACATGACTGAACAACTGAACTGAACTGAACTGAAAGGATCTTCAATAACTAAAACACTTTTTAAAAAAGAATAAAAATAACTGGGGAGCAAAGACTATAATATTGATATAGATACTTTTTCTAGTATTGGACAGATAAACACATAGGTCAATGAAACAACAAAGAACCCATAAAAGGCCCAAAAAATATGCCCAAGGGATTTTTGACAAAGGGAATTCAGGGGGCATAAGATAGCCTTTTCAACAAGTGGTGCTAGAAAAGAATTGGACATCTATAGGTAAAATGAGGAAACTCAACCTAGTCTAATGTGTGAAAAGTAACTAAAAAGGATCACAGGCTTACACATCAAATGCAAAGTTAAAACTTATAGGATAAACATGGGGAAAATATTCAGAACTAGGGCTTAGGCAAAGAGCACTTAGACATGGTCCACAGGAGGAAAACTTGATAAATTAGATTACATTAATATTAAACTTTTTTCTGCAAAGCACTCTGTTAAGAGAATGAAAAGACAAGCTACAAACTGGGGGGTATGTGACAAAGCACCAGTATCTAGATTATATAAAAACTCTCAAATTTTATATATATGAAATCTAGAAAAATGGAACTGATGAACCTATTTGTAGGGTAGGAATAGAGATAAAGACATAGAGAGCAGACTTGTGTATACAGCAGGGGAAGGAGAGGTTGGAAAAAATTGAAAGTGTATATTTGAAATATGTACATTACCATGTGTGAAATAGATAGCTAAAGGGAAGTTTCTTTATAACATGGGAGCTCAGCCTGGTGCTCTGTGATGATCTAGACAGTTTAGATAAGGCAGTGCAGGGAGCTGGTGGGAAGCTTAAGAAGAAGGGGGGCATATGTATGTTTATGGCTGATTCACGTTTTTGTATGGCAGAAAACAACTCTTTAATGTAAAGCAATTATCCTCCAATTAAAAAAAAAATTAAATACCGTAAAAAATACCACCAATCCAAAAATGGACAGAACACATGAAGAAACATTTGACTGGAAGGCTGCAGTCCATGGGGTTGCAAAGAGTTGGACACGACTGAGCGATTTCACTTTCACTTTTCACTTTCATGCATTGGAGAAGGAAATGGCAACCCATTCCAGTGTTCTTGCCTGGAGAATCCCAGGGATGGGGGAGCCTGGTGGGCTGCCGTCGGTCGCACAGAGTCAGACACAACTGAAGCGACTTAGCAGCAGCATAACAAACCTTAATTATTGCTTATCTAAATACTTTACATAAAATGAAAGGGTAAACTAACCCCACTTAATTTATATCTAATCCTGAAACTCATTTTTATTAGCTCAGATTATGGATACATACATTTGAAAGTGAAAGTGAAGTTTCTCAGTCGTGTCCAACTCTTTGCGACCCCATGGACTGTAGCCTACCAGGCTTCTCTGTCCATGGGATTTTCCAGGCAATAGTCCTGGAGTGGATTGCCATTTCCTTCTCCAGGGGATCTTCCCGACCCAGGGATCGAACCCGGGTCTCCTGCATTGTAGACAGACGCTTTACTGTTTGAGCCACCAGGGAAGTGGAAGTCCACATCCATTTGAAGACATATATAAACATTAAGCATTTTACTGGGTTCATTAAAAGTCAGCAAAGAAAATTTGCTAAAAAAATTAAATTATGACTTCACATTAAAAGGTGATATTTCCTTTGTTCCAGAGAGGCCATAAAATTCTATACTATAGTGACAATCAATCTAAACTTCAGACATGGAATTTTGCTGCTTCAGTTCTTTTCAGGCTATGTCATTAGTTGAAATAACTCCCCAAGGCTTATTTACACTTTAAAGTTTTTTTTTTTTTTCAGTGCTTAAAAAGAACATTTTCTGTTAAAATTCCTTACCCTGAAAGCTAAAGTAATCAGTGTATCTAAATTTGTTTTGACTACATCCATTATTTAAAGCACTTTTACCCAGAATTCCTGACTGGCAGTGGGAACTCTCTGCATTGCAAACTGATTCTGTCTTGGATTTAAAACCTCCTGAGAAGGGCATGGAAACCTACTCCAGAATTCTTGTCTGGAGAATGTCATGGACAGAAGAACCTGGTGGACTAAGTCCATGGGGTCGCAAAGAGTCAGACATGACTGAAATGACTTAGCATGCATGTGGCATCACTTTTATTGTGGTTACAGTTTTAGCTAAAGTATTGTGAAATCTGTCAGCAATATCTTTTGCCAGAATCTCTTCCTATATAGTGTGATCAAAATAATTCTAGCCTAAGTTTAAATGGACAGGAGTAGTCTTAATGGGCAAATATAATATTAGGGCTTTCACTTATTTTCATTTTATTGACATTTTGATGTAATATTTGTCCTTCTTTTCTCCTTGTTACTGACTCTCCTTCCTATTTCACTTATAAAAGAGATAACTCCATCTAGAAAATTGGATATAGCATTTTTAAATTTGAGTTTTATAATATATTGATACTTCATGTATAATTTATTATTTTGTGAAATTTATTTTGAGAGTAGGATTTAGCAAAAACATGAAAGCATGGATTTGTCATACATAATTATTTTTCATAATACTGCATTGGTAATCTTTAACAATTATATTAGCTTTTATTATATGTTAACCAGAGAAGCAAAATGGTTTTGAATATGAAATAAAACAATTAATTGAAATATATTAAAAAATACTATATCTAGGACTGGATAAAAAGCCATTATTACTTTCCTATAAATTGTTTTCCAAATATGAGCACATAGAGGGAAAACTAGGCTAGTAGAGATGTTCTAAGGTAATTAATGGCCCACATATGTAATTTTTCTACAAATAGGTTATAATTCAATAAAACTTTTGTATCTGAGCTTTTTTACAATATGTTATGAAACTGTTATACTATGTATGTTCATATACTCTGTCTTCCTCTTCTTTTGTAAATTATGTAGCATTCTTCAATGCTCTAAATATTGCAAGAATTTATTGATCTCGTGATATTATTTCATTTTTATCCATAAAAAAGATATGGGACAATTTCAGATAAAACCTGTGATCATGTCAAGTTGTTCAACATTTAAATTAAGAAATAACTGAGCATTCTGAGATCTCTTAATTAAATGACCTTCCAACTTGTCCCTAACTTTCTCTATTTAGATATCAAACCAATGATGTTGAAAAAAGTTTTAGAACATAAGGTGACTTAATTTCTTACCTTTTTCTTAATCTTCTTCTCTACTTATTAAATAATTTTAGCACTAAACTTCATTTAATCTTAAGAGTGCATATCACTTAATCACAACATATCAAACTTGTCAATTAAATTTATCTACAAGACATATGAGCTTGATCTCACTGGTGAGCAGAGATAAAAACTCTGACATCTTATAACTACACTGATTTTTAGACTACTAGGATGACTTCTTTGTGTTGTGAAATGAGGCTCATTGTATTTTATAGTTTAGTCAGATTGTCATAGGTAGGAACTGAGATTCATATACCAGTTTCACTTTGAATAACTGAATATCAGATAATCCTGGTAATGGTATAGTATGTTGGTTAAATACTTTGCAAGTTAACAAAATCTTTTTAAAAATCAATGTCAAATATTCTTAAGGGAAAACACAGTTCTTATCTGTCAATAGTGTGTGCATGCTAAGTCCCTTCAGGCGTGTCCCACTCTTTACAACATTATATGGACTGTAGCCCTCCCAGGCTTTTCTGTTGATGGGATTCTCCAGTCAAGAATACTAGAGTGGGTTGCCATGCACTCGTCTAGAGGATCTTCCTGACCCAGAGATTGAACCTGTGTCTCCTGAGTTTCCTGCATTGCAGGCAGATTCTTTACCACTGAGCCACTGGGGAAGCCCGTCTGACAATAAGATGTAAGGTAAACTGTGACAAATACATAGATAGTAACAAGCAGCAACTCTTGTTATAGGTGGAATTTTGTGTTCCCCCAAAATCCATATGTTGAAACCTAAACCCCAACATGACTGTGTTAGGAGGCAAAGACTTGAAGGGGTAATTAAGTGATAAAAACCCTGTGAATGGCTTAGTACTCTTATGAAAGAGACCTCAGAGAGCTCTCTCACCTTTTCTGCCAAATGAGAACTCATGAAAAGATGGCCATCTATGAACCAGGAAGTAGGCTTCCACCAAACTGCCCACATTTTGATCTTGGACTTCCTAGATACCAGAATTTGTTGTTTGAATCTATGGTATTTTTGTTGTGACAGATGGAATAAACTAAGACAACTCCACTGTAGCTATTTTTAACAGGTACATGTTGAAGTGCCAGTTACTGTGGAGACTGGTCTACAAGTGTAAAACTGACAAAGTTGTCTATGAAATCACTGCTTAAATCCTTATTGTATTAGTATACTTTTCACAGTAATAAGATAATTCAGCACAAACGAAATGGGAGATAATCAGTTACTATGTTTGCCCAGACTTTTACTTGGTTGCATTCTTTATAAGAAAAAGAAAAAAAAAAAAAAAAACCAAAACTGTTTTTTGCTGACATGGTAATATCCATTTAACTGACTCTAAAAAAAAGAAAGAAAGAAAAAAGGCATCTGTATTTATGAAACTTGTTTATTTTGTCATTCACGAAATTACTGTGAACAGTGTCACTTTTATAAATGATTTGTATAAACTCTCATTGTCATTTCCTCAAAATAATGACCTTGGTTCAGTGTAGAGTTGATGCTAATTTTTTGTTTTCATCCAAAAGAATTAGTTGTTCAGATCTTAAAGTATTAATTAGCATCTTGTCAGATGGGTAACTGGAGTTCAAGACCACATGCTAGAGGCTGCTGCTGCTGCTAAGTCGCTTCAGTCACGTCCAATTCTGTGTGACCCCATAGACAGCAGCCCACCAGGCTCCCCCGTCCCTAGGATTCTCCAGGTAAGAACACTGGAGTGGGTTGCCATTTCCTTCTCTAATGCATTAAAGTGAAAAGTGAAAGTGAAGTCACTCAGTCGTGGCCAACTCTTTGCAGTCCCATGGACTGCAGCCTACCAGGCTCCTCCGCCCATGTGATTTTCCAGGCAAGAGTACTGGAGTGGGGTGCCATTGCCTTCTCTGCATACTAGTGGCTACTTAGTTATAATTTCTTCATGTAGACTTGGATTGTGTCTTAAATCTTTGCTATTGCAATGGAAACATTTGATTATGGGATTATGACCTGGAAACCCTGAATGCTATATGTTATACTTAAATCTAGAATTAACCCATATTTTTACATAATTGTTCACACACAGGGGAAAAATAGAATCAAGAAAAATTTCAACACTTAGAAATTTGAGAGATATAGGAAGTATATTTATTTTCTCAAATTACATATTCTCCCTCCCTAGTACAATGGTTGGAGAAGGAAATGGCAACCCACTCCAGTGTTCTTGCCTGGAGAATCCCAGGGACAAGGGAGCCTGGTGGGCTGCCGTCTATGGGGTCGCACAGAGTCGAACATGACTGAAGCGATTTAGCAGCAGCAGCAGCAGTACAATGGTTAACATTCTTATCCCAGCATTAAATAATTCAGATGTTGTCTCACATAATTAAAGGTTTGTGATAATAATATTAGTATATATATACTTTGTTGATTTATTTTATTTAGTCATTTAGTTATTTAGTCATACTGTAATTGATTCAGGATCAAAAGAAAATGAAAAAAGGAAAATATGATTTGAGCCATAGCCCCAGAATTATTATTGTATCTCTAACCAAGAAAGAGAAAGCAAAGATAGGAAATAAATAGATAAACTAAAGAACCTCATGTATAAAAATTATGCTTTAATAGTGTTGTATAATTGACATCCAGTGTAATTAGGGAAATATGATATAATGTAATGTTTTTTCGACTGTCACCTGTGAAGAATGACCTCAAAGGCCCAAGCTCAGTAATTACTCTAATTACCAGAGATTCTCTAGTTCAGGTAGGTTAAAATGAAAAACATAAATCCATCCTTCATGAAACCACACTGCTCTTAAACACATTCAAATAGTCTGGGTATATTACTGCATCGCATATTGAAACAAAATTTCAACTAGGATATATGTTTATGATGGTTTTGATTTTACTGGGCTTCCCTGTGACTCAGCTGGTAAAGAATCTGCCTGCAATGTGGGAGATCTGGTTGGATCCCTGGGTTGGGAAGATCTGCTGGAGAAAGGAAAGGCTACTGACTCCCCTGAGAAATGTCTGAACTATGCTTCAGCTTTAACCTCAGATTTAGGTTATTGCCAAGAAATCTTATCATATACTGCTGCTGCTGCTAAGTCGCCTCAGTCGTGTTCGACTCTGTGCAACCCCATAAATGGCAGCCCACTAGGCTCCTCTGTCCCTGGGATTCTCTAGGGAAGAGTACTCGAGTGGGTTGCCACTGTGTTCTCCGTTTCATCATATATTCATAGTTGATTTGATATTATATATGTACATATATTAAAAGATAGAATATATATGTATATCTTCAAGTTTACAAAATCTAATGAAATCATTTTAAAGAGAAAAAATCTTGAAAGTTCATTAATCTTTTCTCTTGCCTTCAGAAAGACCTACAAATAGAGTCATTGTTTCTGTTTTTTTTAATAAAAGGAAACTTTTGGGGGAAAGACAATTTTATAATGTTTTCTGAAAGCTTATTTCAATATTTAAGCATCTATGCTGTCAGAAAATTTCAAAATTAATGTAGCAATTTAACAGCATAGTAAAGTCTGCAGATCTAATCTCCTTCCTCAACCCTCTGAAAATAAAGAAGGAATCATTTTACATATCCTGGCACATCCTAAGTATCACTGTATCAGAAACAACCCCAGGTGAAACTGCAGGGAATTGCTTTTAGATTCACTGCTGTCTGCCTACCACAGGTACCTTGGTTCCTTAAGCTTCAGTCACAACCCTCAGGAGGTCAGCCTTCACCATGGACTCCTTTGTAGACCTTCCCTGTCCATGCAGCCCCATGTTTGGGATATTTTCAATTTCCTCAGGAAAGCTGACATTCTTTTATTTCCAGAACCCTGAGAGCACCTTTTTTTTTTTTTTTAATTTGATAAACTGTGACAATGTGTTAATTAGAGTTGAACCACTTGTATATTTTAATAGTAATATCCTAGAAATAATTATTTCACCTCGATTCGGAGTGCCTCTAGTGATGGGAATTTCATTCCAGAGCAGGGCCGCATGGTAACCCCATGGAAATCTCACTTTTCTGTCATCTCTGTGTTATTTGCAATCTGTGTTTTTAGTTCAGAGTTGGAGACAGTAGGCTTGATGATTGGAGGGGGATCTAACATTACCCAAAGCACTTCTAACTCTGTAGGGAAGATGCTTACCTTGAACTGGGAACTCCAGCAGTGACTTTTTTTCTTGAGCTACAGTTACAATATACAAGAAACTCAAATCTAAAGCATAATCTCACTTTTCAATCACTTAATAGTCTCCTTTGTCTCTCAAGAGGATGCATGGCCATGCTATTGGGCAGACTTTGATTCCAAACAGCAAATGATGGTAGAACAAAGGAAGACGTGCCTGTAGGCAAAGACTGCTTTTAATTCTGCCCCAGATTATCACATAATTAGAAGCTAGTCAATGTTGTTTTTCTAAGAGTTAAAAATAATAAAGATTTATAAATTTAGTGAAAATGGTCATGGGGGAGTTTGGATGTTCATTTAGGTCTCCAATACACACGATTTTAGGTTTTATTGAGAACATAGCATGAAACTTACATGCCGGGCAGATTAGTCTCAGAAAAGACTAATATTCTACATAATAACAATGCCAGCTACACAGTATGCTTGTGTTGAAGAAGAGAAGTATCAGGGAAGGGAGTGGGGTTAAGTTCAAAAAGAGAAAGCAGAATTGTAATTAGGATAGCAGAGGTAACATCACAGGATCATGGACACTTTACAAAAACACATCGTTTCTGGAAACCTAACTGGCAGAAGGGATTGGGGGCAGGAGGAGAAGGGGACTACCGAGGATGAGATGGCTGGATGGCATCACGGACTCGATGGACGTGAGTCTGAGTGAACTCCGGTAGATGGTGATGGACAGGGAGGCCTGGCGCGCTGCAATTCATGGGGTCGCGAAGAGTCAGACACGACTGAGCGACTAAACTGAACTGGCAGAAATGGAAGTAGGTTAGAAGACAAGCAGAGACTACTTAATGCTTGTCTGTTCTGGAGCTCTATGCCCTTCCCCCCCATGATTTCAAATACTTGTGTTACTTGAACATTTCCAATTTTCACATTTATATTCCACTAAGTCAAAAGAAAAGAAAGCATTGGCATTCTAATTTTCCCAGCAAAAGACTGAAAGATCCTTGAGTTATCCCGTAGACAATCCCAAACCAATCTCCAGAGCCAAGAGACATTGCTAGTCCCACTTTGTAGTAATTGTTCAGTCACCAAGTCACGCCTGACTCTTTGTGACCCCATGGACTGCAGCCACTAGACTTCCCTGTCTCACCATCTCTCAGAGTTTGCCCAAGTTCATGTCCATTCAATCATTCGGTGATGCCATCCAACCATCTCATCTTCTGTTATCCTCTTCTCCTTCTGCCTAAACTCCAACTTTACAAATGCGAAAGCTAGTTATGAAAAAGTATTCAATAAAGGATTTACATTTGTAAACAATTAGGAGGGTTATTTTGCATGAGGAAGGGAAGTCTCTCCTCAGGAATAGTCTTCAGAAATATTTCTCTGATACATTTAAAATCATTCACTTTTATGTAGATTTTCAACTTTAGCTTTAATATGCAGAATATAACAATAACAAAAATGCATAAAGTTGCTAACAAAATGTAAACTTCATGTGTGCTATCGCTTTACATCTCTTTTCAATGCAGATTCAGCTTTTAAAAATGATTTATTTTCTACTGAAGTAGATATACAATATTATGTAAATTAAAGATATATAATATACTGATTAACATATTTAAAGATTATACTCCATTTATAAGTATTATAAACTATTTACTATTTTCTCCATGTTGTACAATGTATCTTTTAAGCTTATCTTAAATAGTTTGCGTCTCTTACTTCTTTACCTCTACATTGCCCATCTCCTATTCCCTCTGCCCACTGGTAGGTAACTACTAGTTTTTTCTGTATATCTTTGTTTTTCTCTATATCTTCTCTATGTCTTTGTGAGTCAGCTTTGTTTTATTACATTCACTTGTTTTTTGTATGTTTAGATTCCAGATATCAGTGATATCATGCAGTATTTGTCTTTCTCTGTCTGAATCATTTCATTTAGAGTAATGCCCTCTAAGTCCATCCACGTGGCTGCAAATATAAAATTTCATTCTTTTTTATGGTTAAATAGCATATATATACTACATCTTCATCTATCTGTTGATGGACACTTGGTTGCTTCCATATTCTGAGCAATTGTAAACTTGAACCCTAGGGTGCATATGGCCTTTCAGAATTAGAGTTTTTGTTTTTTCTTCATATTTATACACAGGAGTGAAACTGCTATGTAATATGGTAGTTCTGTTTTAGCTTTTGAGAAAACTCCATACTCTTTTCCACAGTGGCTTCACCAATTTACCTTCCCACCAACAGTGTACAAGGGTTCCCCTTTCTCCATAATTTCCCTGGCATTTGTTATTTGTGTTCTTTTTGATAGCAGTCATTCTGGCAGGTGTGAGGTGATATCTCATTGTGGTTTTTATTTGCATTTCCCTCACGATTAGCAATGTTGAGTATCCTTTTATGTGCCTATTGGCCATCTGCACTTCCTATTTAGAAAAATGTCTATTCAGTTCTACCCATCTTTTCAGCAGTGTGTTTGTTTGTTTGCTCCTGGGTTATATTAGCTGTTTATATATGCTAGATGTTAACCTCTTATCAGTCATATCATTTGCAAATATTTTATCCCATTCAGTAAGTCATCTTTTCATTTTGTCGATGGTCTCCTTTGCAGTGCAAAAGCTTTTAAGTTTAATGAGGTTCCTTTGTTTATTTTTGCTTTCATTTCCTTTGTTTTTAGGAGATGGATCCAAAAATATTGCTATGATTTATGTCAAAGAGTGTTCCATTTATGTTTTCCTCTAGGAGTTTTATAGTATCTGGTATTACATTTAGGTCTTTCATCAATTTTGAGTTTATTTTTGTATATGATGTTATGTATTCTTTTATAATTTCTTTTTGTTTTTATTTTCCCCTTGTGATCAATAAATAAAACCATTTTTGAAAGATAGATAAAGTTATACATATCAACTTTAAACTCACCATGAAGAAATTAAATATCAATATTAGACAATATTTTATTTGAACCATAGATTGCTTTGCTCATGATGGCTTGTGTGAGGAATCATCAATTTAGTTAATTCTGTCAAAATAAATTAAGAAATGGCATGATATTATGTGAGAATCATACTGTACAAATAATAAGGCATGAAAAAATGAGAGAAGATTATATATTATTAAAAGAAATTTATAATTCTAATACTGAGGCATAAATGTACAATATCAATGTATGTTGAGAATCCCTGCCATCATTCAGTGTTCACATTAATAAGCAGTATTCATCTCCATGTTCTTTTGCTCTGACTTCCTAGAATTTACTTGTATTTCATATGTAACCTATGACATGCATGACTGGAAGACATGTTGTATGTTTAAAATTAGTGATGGTGAAAGTCATCTCTATATTTCTAAAATATATTAAATGAGACATACATACATAGCATACTTGGGATCTGTTGAAAAATAAAGAAAACAAGAGATTTCCAAAGAAAATGTATTTCTGCTTCATTGACTGTGTTAAAATCTTTGTGTGGATCACAACAAACAGTGGAAAAATCTTGAAGAGATGGGACTACCAGACCACCTGACCTGTCTCCTGAGAAACCTGTAAGCAGGTCAAGAAGCAACAGTTAGAACCAGAAATTGAACCAATGGACTGGTTCAAAATTAAGAAAGGAGTACGTCAAGGCTGTATATTGTCACCTTGCTTATTTAACTTATATGCAGACTACATCATGTGAAAGGCCAGACTGGATGAATCACAATCTGGAATCAAGATTGCTAGGAGAAATATCAACAGCCTGACATAGAAATATCAATGGATGATAGAGATGATACCACCTCAATGGCAGAAAGTGAAGAGGAACTAAAAAGCCTCTTGATGAGGGTGAAAGAGGAGAGTGAAAAAGTTGGCTTAAAACTCAACATTCAAAAAAATGAAGATCTTGTCATCCAGTCCCATCACTTCATGGCAAATAGATGGGGAAAACAGTAGAAACAGTGATAGATTTTATTTCCTTGGGCTCCAGAATCACTGTGGATGGTGACTATAACCATGAAATTAAGGGACACTTGCTCCCTGGAAGGAAAGCTATGACAAACCTAGACAACATACTAAAAAGCAGAGACATTGCTTTCCCAACAAAGGTCCTCATAGTCAAAGCTGTGCTTTTTTCAGTAGTCATATATGGATGTGAGAGTTGGCCCATAAAGAAGGCTGAGCACCAAAGAACTGATGTTTTTAAATTGTGATGCTGGAGAAAACTCTTGAGAGTCCCTTGGACAGGAAGGAGATTGACTCCGAATATTCACTGGAAGGATTGATGCTTAAGCTGAAGCTCCAATCATTTGGCTACCTGATGCAAAGAGCTGACTCATTGGAAAAGACCCTGATACTGCGAAAGGTTAAGGGCAGAAGGAGAATGGAATGACAGAATGAGATGGTTGGATGGCATCATAGACACAATAGGCATGAATATGAGCAAACTCTAGAAGATAGTGAAGGACACGAAAGACTGGCATACTGTACTCTATGGGGGACATGACTTAGCGACTGAATAAGAATCTATCATTAAACTTTAAATGCAATAATGTTTGTCATGTATGTAAATTAAGACTTGCATTTAATTTCCTTTGTTCTCATTAAAAAATCAAAGTCATATATATGTACTATTTTCAGATTTTCACAAACAGCAAGCATGGTTTATTAAAATTGTTTAATAATTATTAAAATTCTCTAATTCCCATGTGTCTGTTTTATTTCACTTTTTTTTCTTTAAAAAATACATTACTGGCCAGTTTTAATGCTCCCATATTTTCTAGCTGTAACACATTTGCTTAGTAAAAGTTATTTTACCTCCTGCTCCCTACATATATTCTGATCAAAATCTTTATTTTACAAAAAGTTTAAAAAACAGCTGAGTTGATGAATATTTCCATATTGTTTCATTTCAGAAACAAAGATTTTATTAAACCTACACATACTGATTGAGCACCTATTATTCCAGACATTCTCCTAGTTAATAGGGACAAAGTAATGATGGGTAAAATGCTGGCCCTCACATAGCTTACATCTTAGAGAAACAAAATATTAAATAAACATAGATTAAATCAAACGAATATTATCAATTAATCTACTGGTTAGTATCAAGGAGAAAACATATTATAACTTCAGAAAATAAAATGGAGATTTTACTGTGATGTTGGATAGGATGTGGAAGAAGCCTTTTCATGCTAGGTGAGGAGGAAAAATATAAATATTTTCACTGAATTAATACCAAGAAATTTGAACATTTTACAGAAATTCCAGCAGCGAGAGATTTCCAAATAATCCACGCAAAAGAAAGAGGAGCAACCTTCATTTTCTGATGAATTGTTGATGACTGAAAGAGGTCCATGAGTCAGATAAATCCACACTTTTGATTTTATAGACAGCAAAGATAAGAAGTGGGCAGGGGCACATGGAATCCTCCCGGAACAGACATGACTGCATTCCTTCTAGGTGCTCTAAAATGGCTTTTATTCTGTGTCTCTCCTCACTTGACTTACTTCAAAAGGAACAGCTACATAATTTTGTCTTTGCTGTTGTTTATAATATGTCTCTCTGTTTGGCAGAATGTATTACATTGGTGAGAATCCCACAAAGCTGATTGAAAAATCTCTATTCCAACTCTGAAAATACTTACCAGGATGAAAGTAGAGATTTGCCTTAGCAGACGTATTCAAGCCTCAGTTCAGTTCAGTTCAGTTGATCAGACATGCCCAACACTTTGCAACGCCATGGAAGGCAGCACACCAGGCCTCCCTGTCCATCACCAACTCCCAGAGTTTACTCCAACTCATGTCCATTGAGTTGGTGATGCCATCCAGCCATCTCATCCTCTGTTGTCCTCTTTTCCTCGTGCCTTTCTTTGCATCAGGTGGCCAAAATATTGGAGTTTCAGTTTCAACATCAGTCCTTCCAAGGAATATTCAGGACTGATTTCCTTTGGATGAACTAGTTGGATCTCCTTGCAGTCTAAGGGACTCTCAAGAGTTTCTCCAAAATCACAGTTCAAAAGCATCAATTCTTTGGCGCTCAGCTTTCTTGCTGGTCCAACTCTCACATCCATACGTGACCACTGGAAAAACCATAGCCTTGACTAGATGGAAATTTGTTGACAAAGTAATGTCTCTGCTTTTTAATATTGCTGTCTAGGTTGGTCATAACTTTCCTTCCAAAGAGTAAGCATCTTTTAATTTCATGGCTGCAATCACCATCTGCAGTGATTTGGAGCCCCCCCAAAATCAAAATAAAGTCTGTCAATATTTCCACTGTTTCCCCATCTATTTCCCATGAAGTGATGGCCCAGATGCCATGATCTTCATTTTCTCAATGTTGAGCTTTAAGCCAACTTTTTCACTCTCCCCTTTCACTTTCATCAAGAGGCTCTTTAGTTCTTCTTCACTTTCTGCCATAAAGGTGGTGTCATCTGCATATCTGAGGTTATTGATATTTCTCCCAGCTGTCTTGAGTCCAGCTTGTGCTTCTTCCAGTCCAGCATTTCTCATGATGTACTCTGCATAGAAGTTAAATAAGCAGGTGACAATATACAGCCTTGATGTACTCCTTTTCTTATTTGGAACCAGTCTCTTTTTCCATGTCCAGTTCTAACTGTTGCTTCCTGACCTGCATATAGATTTCTCAAGAGGGAAATCAGGTGGTCTGGCATTCCCATCTCTTTCAGAATTTTCCACAGTTTGTGGTGATCCACACAGTCAAAGACTTTGGCATAGTCGATAAAGCATAAATAGATGTTTTTCTGAAACTCTCTTTCTTTTTCAATGATCCAACAGATGTCGGCAATTTGACATCTGGTTCCTCTGCCTTTTCCAAATCCAGCTTGAACATCTGGAAGTTCATGGTTCACATATGTTGAAGCCTGGCTTGAAGAATTTTGAGCATTGCTTTACTAGCATGCGAGATCAGTGCAACTGAGCAATAGTTTGAGCATTCTTTGGCATTGGTTTTCTTTGGGATGAGAATGAAAACTGACCTTTTCCAGTCCTGTGGCCACTGCAGAGTTTTCCAAATTTGCTTGCATATTGAGTACAGCACTTTCACAGCATCATCTTTTAGGATTTGAAATAGCTCAACTGGAATTCCATCACCTCCACTAGCTTTGTTTGTAGTGATGCTTCCTAAGGCCTGCTTGACTTTGCATTCCAGGATGTCTGGCTCTAGGAGAGTGATCATACCTTCGTGATTATCTGTGTCATGAAGATCTTTTTAATATAGTTCTGTGTATTCTTGCCACCACTTCTTAATATCTTCTGCTTCTGTGAGGTCCATACCATTTCTATCCTTTATTGAGCCCATCTTTGCATGAAATGTTCCGTTGGTATCTCTGATTTTCTTGAAGATATCTCTAGTCTTTCCCATTCTATTTTTTCCCTCTATTTCTTTGCACTGGTCACTGAGGAAGGCTTTCTTATCTCTCCTTGCTATTCTTTGGAACTCTGCATTCACATGGGAATATCTTTCCTTTTCTCCTTTGCTTTTTGCTTCTCTTGTTTTCTCAGCTATTGGTAAGACCTCCTCAGACAGCCATTTTGCCATTTTGCATTTCTTTTTCTTGAGGATGGTCTTGATCCCTGTCTCCTTTAGAATGTCACAAATGTCCATCCAGAGTTATTCAGGCACTCTATCAGATCTAATCTATTGAACCTATTTCTCACTTCCACAGTATAATCATTAAGAATTTGATTTAGGTCATACCTGAATGGTGTACCAGTTTTCTCCACTTTCTTCAATTTCAGCCTGAATTTGGCAATAAGGAGTTCATGATCCAAGCCACAATCAGCTCACGGTCTTGTTTTTGCTGATTGTATAGAGCTTCTCCATCTTTGGCTGCAAAGATTATAATCGATTCTGATTTCAGTGTCGACCATCTGGTGATGCCCATGTGTAGAGTCTTCTCTTGTGTTGTTGGAAGAGGGTGTTTGCTATCATCAGTGCGCTCTCTTGGAAAACTTTATTAGCCTTTGCCCTGTACACCAAGGCCAAATTTGCCTGTTACTTCAGGTGTTTCTTGACTTCCTACTTTCTCATTCCAATCCCCCAAAATGAGAAGTACATCCTGGGGTGTTAATTCTAGAGGGTCTTGTAGGTCTTCAAAGAACTGTTCAACTTCAGCTTCTTCAGCATTACTGGGCAGGGTACAGACTTGGATTACTGTGATACTGAATGGTTTGCCATGGAAATGAACAGAGTTCATTCTGTCGTTTTTAAGATTGCGTCCAAGTACTGCATTTCAGACTCTTTTATTGACTGTGATAGCTACTCCAATTTTTCTAAGGAATTCTTGCCCACAATAGTAGATATAATGGTCATCTGAGTTAAATTCACCCATTCTAGTCCATTTTAATTTGCTTATTCCTAAAATGTCAACATTCAGTCTTGGCATCTCCTTTTTGACCACTTCCAGTTTGCCTTGATTCATCAACCTAATATTCCTGGTTGCTATGCAATGTTGCTCTTTACAGCATCAAAGCTTTTTTCCATCCCCAGTCACATCCACAACTGGCTGTTGTTTTTGCTTTGGCTCCATCCCTTCATTCTTTCTGGAGGTATTTCTCCACTGATCTCCAGTAGCATATTGGGCACCTACCAGCCTGAGAAGCTCATCTCTCAGTGTCCTATCTTTTTGCCTCTTCATACTGTTCATGGGGATCTCAAGGCAAGAATACTGAAGTGGTTTGCCATTCCCTTTTCCAGTGGACCACATCTTGTCAGAACTCTCCACCATGACCCGCCCATGTTGGATGGCTCTAGACAGCTTGGCTCATAGTTTAATTGAGTTAGACAAGGCTGTGGTCCATGTGATCAGATTGGTTAGTTTTCTGTGATTGTAGTTTTCAATCTGTCTGCCCTCTGATGGAGAAGGATAAGAGGCTTATGGAAGCTTCCTGATGGAAGAGACTGACTGAGGGGGAAACTGGGTCTTGTTCTTTAGGGCAGGGCCATGCTCAGTAAATCTTTAATACAATTTTCTATTGATGGCTGGAGCTGTGTTCCCTCTCTGCTATTTACCTGGGGCCAAACTATGGTGGAGGTAATGAAGATAATGGAAGTCTCTTTCAAAAGATCCCATGGATATACTGCTACAGTCACTGCCCCCAACCCTACAGCAGGCCACTGCTGACCCATGCCTCCACTGGAGACTCCTGGACACTCCTGGGCAGGTCTGGGTCATTCTATTTGTGGGTCATTGCTCCTTTCTCCTGGGTCCGGGTGCACACAAGCTTCTGTTTGTGCCCTCCAAGAGTCTATTTCCCAGTCCTGTGTAAGTTCTGGCAGCTCTCTGGTGGGGTTAATGGCTACCTCCTCCAAGAGGGCTTATGCTATACCCACGTCTGCTGCACCCAGAGCCCTTGTGCCCGTGGCAGTCCACTACTGACCTGTACCTCAACAGGCAACCCTCAAACACAGTTGTGTCTCAGTCTCTGTGGGGTCCATGGGTCCTGGTGTGCACAAGGTTTGTTTGAGCCCTCTGGCAGCTATGCAGTGCTGGAGCGGCCATGAGGAGATGCTCCACATCCAAGGTCAGGAGCAGTGGCTGGCTTCACTGGAATGGCCACAAGGAGATATCTCATGTCAAAGGAGAGAAACCTCAGGAAGACGGTAAGAGTGGCAGCTGCATGGCACTGGAGCAGCTGTGAGGAGATACCCCATGCCCAAGGGCAAAGGAGAAGCCCCGACAAGATGGTAGGAGAGGCAAATTCCATTCATGCCTACTTTTGGCAAAATTATTAATAGTGTTCTTTTCATTATCAAATATCACTCCTTTAAGGGCTTCCCAGGTGGCTCCAGTAGTAAAGGACCTGCTTCCCAATGCAGGAGACATAAGAGGTGTGGGTTTGACCCCTGCGTCAGGAAGGTCCCCTGGAGGAAGGCTAGGTAACCCTCTCTGGTATTCTTGCCTGGAGAGTCCCATGGACAGGGGAGCCTGGAGGGCTATGGTCCATTGGATCACACACATGCACACAACAATAAATTCAAGTGGTCACCCCAGCTATACCAGTCTTCCTCATTATTTTGTTGGTATTATCGATAGAATATGAATACCCTTCATCTGAATTTATGAAGTTAAGAAAATGGAAAAATTTAAAATAAAGAACAGTTAGAAAGAAACAGAAAAGTATTTGCAGTATTAGACTCTTCAAGAATGCAATGATATAAAATTATGATTTCACTGTTTAAAAGTTCCCTGAAGTAACTTTTATTTTAAATTCAAAGCCTATTTTTAGTTATCAGAGCACTTAACATGGTTTTGACAGGTGATTGCTGTCAATAAATCTTGAGTGAATAAATAAATATAGAAGAGGTCATTTCTTGAGGAATTTAAATTAACTTTAAGATATTAGCCTTTGTAAATTGTATATAAATGTATTAGCTTGCAGACTAACATCTAAAAATTAAAGACACAATGACAGAAGACAAAATGCTACATGGGCAAGGTTTTTCTTGTTCTGTATGATTTTCTCCATTCTGGATAGACAAAGAGCTTACATTCTGTGAAATAAGCAGTTGTTCCTAGGTACAGTTTAAGTTACTTAATGAATAGACTTTTAATAGCCAAACTTCATATACACAAGCAAGTTGACTGAGAGATTTTTTTTTTTTTTAATTTTACTTTACAATACTGTATTGGTTTTGCCATACATTGACATGAATCCACCATGGGTGTACATGAGTTCCCAACCCTGAACCCTCCTCCCACCTCTCTCCCCATATCATCTCTCTGGGTCACCCCAGTGCACCAGCCCCAAGCATCCTGTATCCTGTATCAAACCGAGACTGGCGATTCGTTTCTTACATGATAGTATACATGTTTCAATGCCATTCTCCCAAATCATCCCACTCTCTCCCTCTCCCACAGAGTCCAAAAGTCTGTTCTATACATCTGTGTCTCTTTTGCTATCTCGCATACAGGGTCATCATTACCATCTTTCTAAATTCCATATATATGTGTTAGTATACTGTATTGGTGGGTTTTTTTTTTGTTTGTTTTTCTGGCTTACCTCACTCTGTATAATCGGCTCCAGTTTCATCCACCTCATTAGAACTGATTCAAATGTATTCTTTTTAATGGCTGAGTAATACTCCATTGTGTATATGTACCAGATGGACATCTAGGTTGCTTCCATGTCCTGGCTATTATGAACAGTGTTGTGATGAACATTGGGGTGCACGTGTCTCTTTCAGTTCTGGTTTCCTCGGTGTGTATGCCCAGCAGTGGGATTGCTGGGTCATAAGGCAGTTCAATTTCCAGTTTTTGAAGGAATCGCCACACTGTTCTCCATAGTGGCTGTACTAGTTTGCATTCCCACCAACAGTGTAAGAGGGTTCCCTTTTCTCCACACCCTCTCCAGCATTTATTGCTTGTAGACTTTTGGATCACAGCCATTCTGACTGGAGTGAAATGGTATCTTATTGTGGTCTTGATTCACATTTCTCTGATAATGAGTGATGTTGAGCATCTTCTCATGTGTTTGTTAGCCATCTGTATGTCTTCTTTGGAGAAATGTCTATTTAGTTCTTTGGCCCATTTTTTGATTGGGTGGTTTATTTTTCTGGAATTGAGCTGCAGGAGTTGCTTGTATATTTTTGAGATTAGTTGTTTGTCAGTTGCTTCATTTGCTATTATTTTCTCCCATTCTGAAGGCTATTTTTTCACCTTGCTTATAGTTTCCTTTGTTGAGCAGAAGCTAATGAAGCTAATGATAATATTATGTATTATGGAGGGCAGTATAATTCAGACAAGACCACTTTTAGGAAATGAGTAAAAAACATCAACAAAAAACTGGGAAATATATCAGAGAGGAAAAATAAAATCAAGTAGATGAATGGAAGTACATTATGAACTTGATATGGATTATGCCAATGTCTTTGACTATTTCAACCATAGTATAATAATGAACTCAACTTAGTAATTAGTCCTTTATCCCTGAAGTATCATATCCAGAAAATAACTAAGTACTGATGACTCTTCTTTGTATTCCTTATGACTCTAATAATAACATTCTGGGAAATTAGAAATGTTTCTAGTTTATTGAGGCCAGTGACTAAGGGCACATTTGATTAAACAGCCTTTCCTGGAACATCATATACTGTAGATTATCATAGAACTTCAACCATAAAGCACACCTATTTTGAAACATGAATTTAAAGCAATACAAGATTTTTATGAGTATTATAATTTGATGAAAGTAAATACTTTATTTCAGTTTAACAATCAAAGTATCACTAAATAATGTGTTTACTAAATATCAAAGATTAACATATCCATTTAGACATGATATTTAATTAGAAATTAATGGAGTTAATTTCTTTCTCAACAGTTATTGTTAGTTCATTTATTTATTCATTAAAGAAAAATTCACAGCTAGTAATGGACAACATCTTACAGCAAAACATCTTACAGCATAGAATCTTATGATAAAATAACATTACCTTCACCTAAGTATCAAGACTGGTTACTATTTTCTAGCAAAATTATGGGAATTTTTTTCTTATGGTTTAATTCTCTTTGTCACGTTGAATGTTAGGTAGCTCTTTATTCACTTTGTGACCCATGGTTATAAACTACAGATCACCGTGTATTATGTAACTTATATACCAAACATTCTAGACTTTTTCTTCTTTTCTTAAAATTGTTTTCTTTTGCTTTCTTCTTCTAACTACATTTCACACTGCTGTAGTGTGTACATAACTGTAAGTTACCTTTCATTATTTTAAAACAAGTCTCAAAGCAATGTTTTTCCAGTAAATAAAAGATATTACACATATGACTGTAGGAAGCAAAAAAAAAAAAAAAAAATCGGTGAAGTGTCTTTCTATATCAGATTCTTCTTCCCCAAATTCTTCCCCAAATGCTCAAACTAAACCTGTTTTAAAGGGAACACACATTATGTGGTTGAGTCTTATTAAACTATCAAAACATGTGAGCAGAGTGGCTCATCTGAAGAAATTGTGCTTTTACTATAGTACCAAACAGTGATGCTTTGTGTAATAGTATTATCAACATATACCCTTTCCTCCCTTCATCTTCTATGTCTGCATATTTTCTTATGAGGAAGACACTGCTGTCTTATATTTATCCATATGGTCAATAGAGACCAAATGGTGTTGAGTAAACTAAAGTGCAGAATAGTAAGAAAAAACATGTGATTAGAAAAAATAGGTTAGTATTTTTTAAACTTTCCTTATAAATGCATTTATTAATATAAAAAATTAGTTTCCAAGCAGATATACATTTCTTACTAGAAATATTTCTCCCCACAATGTCTGTAATTTCAATATATTTCTTAGAATATTTTGTATTCATTCATTAAACAAATATTTCATGAATATCTATATTGTAAACCGATTTTAAGAATGACTGTTATATGCCCACATACTGTCTCTAGTTTTTCCGGGAGAGGCTGCACAACTAAAGCCTTCATCTTCCAGCCTCCTAAGGAGTGTGTGGCTGATGAATTAACCTTTTTCCATAGCAGCAAATGTGTACTAAAGTTCACAGAACCAGGCTAAAGGGCTACCAGTAACAAGTGTGAACAAATATTGTCACTGTTCTGAGCTCATCCTTCTGAAGACTCCATTCCAGCAGGTCACTTTGGCTCCTCCCTAGATCACTGCAGACCACCATGAAGCTGCAACCTGGGAAGGAGAAAGTCCATGCTACTCCTCTTGGACTTACTGGGGTATAATGACAGGTGTCCATTCAGATTTCTTGTTGTCCATAGTATTTTTATTGTTGTTTACTCAAGGCTATGGTTTTTCCAGTATGGATGTGAGAGGTGGACTGTGAAGAAGACTGAGTGCCATAGAATTGATGCTTTTGAACTGTGGTGTTGGAGAAGACTCTTGAGAAGACTCTTGGACTGCAAGAAGATCCAACCAGTCCATCCTAAGGGGAGATCAGTCCTGGGTGTTCATTGGAAGGACTGATGTTGAAGCTGAAACTCTAGTACTTTGGCCACCTCATGCAAAGTGTTGACTCACTGGAAAAGACCCTAATGCTGGGAGGCATTGCTGGCAGAAGGAGAAGGGAACATCAGAGGATGAGATGGCTGAATGACATCATCGACTTGATGGACATGAGTTTGGGTAAACTCCAGGAGTTGGTGATGGACAGGGAGGCCTGGCGTGCTGAGATTCATGGGGTCGCAAAGAGTTGGACACGACTGAGTGACTGAACTGACTGACTGAGTTGCTAAATAGTTTCCAACTATTTGTGACCCCATGGACTATAGCCCTCCAGGCTCCTCTGTCTCTGAGATTTTCGATGCAAAAATACTGGAGTGGGCTGCCATTTCCCTCTCCAGGGGATATTCTTAACCCAGGGATTGAACCCCCCCACCCACATCTTCTACATTGACAGGCAGATTCTTTACTGCTGAGCCACCAGGGAGGCCTAGTTTATAGTATGTGTGTGTGTGTGTGTGTGTGTGCTTAGTCACTCATATATGACTGATTCTTTGCAACCCCATGGACTGTAGTCCCCAAATGACCATGCCAGGCTCTTTTGTCCATGGCATTCTCCAGGCAAGAATACTGGAGTGGGTTGCCATGCCCTCCTCCAGGACATTGTTAAAAAGTTGAAAGCAAGTCCTCAAAATAAATATATGCTTTCATACACATAAATATGTGTATGAAAATAAATATTGTATTATTATATCCTGATATAATTAAAACCTTATTTATGAAGCATGTGAACAGTTATTATTAAATAAAAATCCTTCTCAAATATTTTTAATCCATCAATAAGAAATTGATTTAATAAATTTATGGTGTAGTGCAAAGCAGCAACTAAAAAGAATGAGAAGAGATATATCTATATGGGTCAATATGGGTAAATCTCTACAATTTTTATTTCCTTGTCTTCCATATACATATATTTAAATTTTTATTTTATATTGAAATATAGTTGATTGAAAATATTGTGTTAATTTCAGGTGTGCAGCAAAGTGATTCAGTTGTGTGTGTGTATGTATGTGTGTGTGTGTGTGTATATATATATATATATATATATGTTCTTTCTCAGATTCTTTACCCATGTAGATTATTGAGTAGAGTTCCCTGTGCTGTACATTAGGTCCTTGTTGATTATCCAATTTATATATAGTTGTGTGTATACGTTAATCCAAACCTCTTAATTTTCACCCCCCACCTTTTACTTTGATAGTCATGTTTGTTTTCTAAAACTGTAAGTCTGTTTATAAATAATTCATTTATATCACTTTTTAGATTACACATCAGTTCAGTTCAGTCGTTCAGTCGTGTCTGATTCTTTGCGACTCCATGAATCGCAGCATGCCAGGCCGCCCTGTCCACCAACTCCTGGAGTCCACCCAAACTCATGTCCATTGGGTCGGTGATGCCATCCAACCCTCTCATCCTCTGTCGTCCCCTTCTCCTTCTTTCCCCAATCCCTCCCAGCATCAGTCTTTTCCAATGAGTCAACTCTATACATGAGGAGGCCGAAGTACTGGAGTTTCAGCTTTAGCATCATTCCTTCCAAAGAAATCCCAGGGCTGATCTCCTTCAGAATGGACTGGTTGGATCTCCTTGCAGTCCAAGGGACTCTCAAGAGTCTTCTCCAACACCACAGTTCAAAAGCATCAATTAGTCGGCACTCAGCTTTCTTTATAGTCCAAATCTCACATCCATATATGACCACTGGAAAAACCATAGCCTTGACTAGACAGACCTTTGTTCGCAAAGTAATGTCTCTGCTTTTGAATATGCTATCTAGTTTGGTCATAACTTTCCTTCCAAGGAGTAAGCATCTTTTAATTCCATGCCTGCAATCACCATCTGCAGTGATTTTGGAGCCTAGAAAAATAAAGTCAGCCACTGTTTCCATTGTTTCCCCATCTATTTACACATAGATGATATCATATATTTTTCTTCCTCTGATTTATTTCACTGTATTATAATCTCTAGGTCCATCCATGTCACTACAAATGGCATTATTTCATTCTCTTTTTAGTTAAATTCAGTTCAGTCGGTCAGTTGTGTCCATTCTTTGTGACCTAATGAATTGCAGCACGCCCAGCCTCCCTGTCCATCACCAACTCCCAGAGTTCACTCAAACTCATGTCCATCAAGTTGGTGATGCCATCCAGCCATCTCATCCTCTGTTGTCCCCTTCTCCTCTTGCCCTCAATCCCTCCCAGCATCAAAGTCTTTTCCAATGAGTCAACTCTTTGCATGAGGTGGCCAAAGTATTGAAGTTTCAGATTTATCATCATTAGTTCCAAAGAACACCTAGAACTGATCTCCTTTATTTTTTTTCTTTTTTTCCTTTTATGAATTTCTGACATTTTTATTAAGTAGTAGGTGGATATCATTTTAAAAAGTCAAATGGTAGCACAAGAATTACCGCACTAATAAACAGAGTTCTCTACTCAACACAGACTCCAGACTCCTGCTTTCTGGAGGCAAACATTTTTAATTTCTTTAGGCTTTTTGATGATATTTACTCATTTTATAAATAATATTCTTATAATACCATTACATCTTGATTTTCTCTTTTGTACATACTGTTATATTTAAAATGAATAGCCAACAAGTATCTGACTGTATAGCACAGGGAACTCTGTTCAATTAGATGAATAAATAGTGATATAGAAAATTAAGCACACTAAATAATAATTTTAAAAATAGTCATTTACTTTAGGGAAAATAGCTTTACCACCAACAATATAATTGTAGTCAATAAGTGGCTTTGTATTTAACTTATTCAAACACTTATGATTTATGAAAAGTTTCTATTAAAACTACATAGGGAGTCATGTATGTGCATATGTGTATATTTTAAGAAAGCTAAATCACTCTCTCTGTATCAGGAAGTTAAAATTTATTTATTTTAAACTTTTTATTTTTTAGTGAGATATAGCCAGTTAACAAAGTTTTTGATAGTTTCAGGTGGACAGCAAAGGGACTCAGACATACAAATACATATACCCATTCTTTGCCAAGCGTCTCTCCAACCAAGCTGCCACCTAACATTGAACGGAGTTTCCCTGATCTCCTTTAGAACAGACTGGTTGGATCTCCTTGCAGTACAAGGGACTATCAAGAGTCTTCTCCAACACCACAGTTCAAAAGCACCAATTCTTCAGTGCTCAGCTTTCTTCACAGTCCAGCTCTAACATCCACATATGACCACTGGAAAAACCATATCCTTGACTAGACAGACCTTTGTTGGCAAAGTAATGTCTCTGCTTTTGAATATGCTATCTAGGTTGGTCATAACTTTCCTTCAAAGGCATAAGCATCTTTTAATTCCATGGGTGAAATCACCATCTGTAGTGATTTTGGAGCCCAAAAAAATAAAGTCTGAGACTGATTCCATTGTTCACCTGTCTACTTCCCATGAAGTGATGGGACCAGATGCAATGATCTTAGTTTTCTGAATGTTGAGCTTTAAGCCAACTTCTTCACTCTCCTCTTTCACTTTCATCAAGAGGCTTTTGAGTTCCACTTCACTTTCTGCCATAAGGGTGGTGTCATCTGCATATCTGAGGTTATTGATATTTCTCCCGGAAATCTTGATTCCAGCTTGTCTACTTCCAGCCCAGTGTTTCTCATGATGTACTCTGCATAGAAGTTAAATAAGCAAGGTGACAATATACAGCCTTGATGTACTCCTTTTCCTATTTGGAACCAGTCTGTTGTTCCATGTCCAGTTCTACCTGGTGCTTCCTGACCTGCATATAGGTTTCTCAAGAGGCAGGTCAGGTGGTCTGGTATTCCCGTCTCTTTCAGAATTTTCCACAGTTTATTGTGATCCACACAGTCAGTGGCTTTGACATAGCCAATAAAGGAGAAATAGATATTTTTCTGAAACTCTCTTGCTTTTTCGATGATCCAGTAGTTGTTGGCCATTTCATTATGCTTCCTCTGCCTTTTCTAAAATCAGCTTGAACATCTGGAAGGTCACAGTTCACATATTGCTGAAGCCTGGCCTGGAGAATTTGGAGCATTACTTTACTAGCGTGTGAGATGAGTGCAACTGTGCAGTAGTTTGAGCATTCTTTGACATAGCCTTTCTTTGGGATTGAATTGAAAACTGACCTTTTCCAGTCCTGTGGCCACTGCTGAGTTTTCCAAATTTACTGGCATATTGATGCAGCACTTTCACAGCATCATCTTTCAGGATTTGAAATAGCTCACTTCCACTAGCTTTGTTCATAGTGATGCTTTCTAAGGCCCACTTCACTTCACATCCAGGATGTCTGGCTCTAGGTAAATGATCACACCATCGTAATTATCTGAGTCATGAAGATCTTTTTTGTACAGTTCTTCTCAGTATTCTTGCTACCTCCTCTTAACATATTCTACTTCTCCTAGGTCCATACCATTTCTGTCCTTTTTCAAGCCTATCTTTGCCTGAAATGTTCCCTTGGTATCTCTAATTTTCTTGAAGAGATCCCTAGTCTTTCCCATTCTGTTGTTTTCCTCTATTTCTTTGCATTGATCATTGAGGAAGGCTTTCTTTTCTCTCCTTGCTATTCTTTGGAACTCTGCATTCTCATGCTTATATCTTTCCTTTTCTCCCTCGCTTTTTGCTTCTCTTCTTTTCACAGCTATTTGTGAGCCCTCCCTAGACAGCCATTTTGCTTGTTTTCATTTTTCCATGGGGGAGCTTTTGATCCCTGTCTCCTATACAATGCCACAAACCTCATTCCATAGTTCATTAGGCACTCTATCTATTAGATATAGTCCCTTAAATCTATTTCTCACTTCCACTGTATAATCATAAGGGATTTGATTTAGGTCATACCTGAATGGTCTAGTGGTTTTCCCTACTTTCTTCAATTTAAGTCTGAATTTGGCAATAAGGACTTCATGATCTGAGCCAAAGTCAGCTCCTGGTCTTGTTTCTGCTGACTGTATAGAGCTTCTCCATATTTGGCTGCAAAGAATATAATCAATCTGATTTTTGTGTTGACCATCTGGTGATGTCCTTGTGTAGAATTTTCTCTTACGTTGTTGGAAGAGGGTGTTTTCTATGACCAGTGTGTTCTCTTGGCAAAAGTCTATTATCTTTTGCCCTGCTTCATTCTGTATTCCAAGGCCAAATTTGCCTGTTACCTCAGGTGTTTCTTGACTTCCTACTTTTGCATTCCAGTCCCCTATAATGAAATGGACATCTTTTTTTGGGTGTTAATTCTAAAAGGTCTTGTAGTTCTTCATAGAACTGTTCAACTTCAGCTTTCTCAGCATTACTGATTAGGGCATAGACTTGGATTACTGTGATATTGAATGGTTTGCCTTGGAAACGAACAGAGATCATTCTGTCATTTTTGAGACTGCATCCAAGTACTGCATTTCAGACTCTTTTGTTGACCATGATGGCTACTCCATTTCTTCTAAGGGATTCCTGCCTGCAGTAGTAGACATAATGGTCATCTGAGTTAATATTCACCCATTCCAGTCCATTTTAATTTACTGATTCCTAGAATGTCGACATTCACTCTTGCCATCTCCTGTTTGACCACTTCCAATTTGCCTTGATTCATGGACTTGACATTCCAGGTTCCTATGCAATATTGCTCTTTACAGCATCAGACCTTGCTTCTATCACCAGTCACATCCACAACTGGGTATTGTTTTTGCTTTGGCTCCATTCCTTCATTCTCTCTGGAGTTATTACTCCACTGATCTCCAGTAGCATATTGGGCACCTACCAACCTGGGGAGTTCCTCTTTCATTATCCTATCATTTTGCCTTTTCATACTGTTCATGGGGTTCTCAAGGCAAGAATACTGAAGTGGTTTGCCATTCCCTTCTCCAATGGACCACATTCTGTCAGACCTCTCCACCATGACCCTCTCATCTGGGTGGCCCCATACGGCATGGCTTAATTTGATTGAGTTAGACAAGGCTGTGGTTCTAGTGTGGTAGACTGACTAGTTTTCTGTGATTATGGTTTGTGTGTCTGCCCTCTGATGCCTCTTGCAACACCTACCGTCTTACTTGGGTTTCTCTTACCTTGGATGTGGGATATCTCTTCACAGCTGCTCTAGCAAAGTGCAGCACTGCTCCTTACCTTGGATAAGGGGTATCTCCTCACAACCGCCCCTCCTGACCTTGAATGTAGAGTAGCTCCTCTTGGCCCTCCTTAACCTGCACAGCCACCTCTCCTTGGACATGGGGTCCATTCTTGGACGTGGGATCCATTCAAGGGGTCCATTCTCTTTTATGGCTATGTAATATTCTTTTATGTATCGGTACCATTTCTTCCTCTGTTTATCTGTCGGTGGATATTTGGTTGCTTCCATGTCATGGCTATTGTAATTATTGTTGCAGCGAACCTTGGGCTACATGTATCTCTTTTATTTATAGTTTACTCTGAATATATGCTCAGAAGTGAGATTGCTGGATTATATGGTAGTTCTATTTTTAATTTCTCTAGGAAACTCCATACTGTTCTCTATAGTGACTGTACCAACCTACATTCCCACCAAAAGCATAGACAGATATCCTATTCTCCATACTGTCTCCAGTATTTATTGTTTGCAGACTTTTTGATGACAGCCATTTTGACTGGTATAAGGTGAAAACATTTTGTCAGTAGTTTTTATTTGCATTTCTCTAACAATTAGTTATATTGAGCATATTTTCAAGTGCTTTTTAGCATCTGTACATCTTCTTTGAAGAAATGTCTATTTGGATCTTCTGCCCATTTTTTGATTGTATTTTTGTTTTTTGTTTTTTTATATTGAGCTTTATGAACTGTTTGTGTGTTTTAGAGATTAATTCCTTGTCAGTTGCATCACTCACAAATATTTTCTTCCATTCTGAAGGTTGTAAACTGTCTTAGTTTACAGTTTCCTTTGCTGTTCAAAAGATTTTAATTTTAATTGATCTCATTTTTTTGTTTTTATTTTTATTACTCCAGAAGATATATTCAGAAAGATACTGCTATGATTTATGGCAAGCTACAGATTGAATGCAATGCCTATCAAATTGTCAATGGCATTTTTTTGCAGATCTACAACAAAAATCTTAAAATTTGTATGGAAACAGAAAAGGCCCCAAGTAGCAAAATCTGGAGAAAGAAAAACAGAGTAGAGGAATCAGGCCCCTAACTTCAGACTATACTCTAAAGCCACAGTAATCAAAACCATTTGGTATTGGCACAAAGACAGAATTATAGATTAATGGAACAACAAAAAAAAGAACCCCCTCTGCCCCCCAAAAAAAACCCACACACTGGATTTAATTAATCTATAACAAAGAAAACAAGAATACATGATGGAAAAAAGATAGACTCTTCAGTATGTGGTTCTGGGAAATCTAGACAGCCACATGTAAAGAATGTGTCTAGAACATTCTCTTACATCATACACAAAAATAGCCTCAAAATGGATTAAAGACCTAAATGTAAGACTAGCTACTACAAGACTTTTAGAGGAAAACATAGGGAGAAGCTTATGGGAAAAAAAAAAAAATTAAAGCACTCTTCTTATAAAATATTGTTACAAGGTAATCAGAAAAATTTCACCTTTAAGGTTCAAAAAACATTCCATGTTTGGACAGTTTTCATTGCTTTTAGAAAAAGTGTGGTAAGTATAAAATAAAAACAAAAATAAACTTTACTTTAAAACTTTCAGATTAACTTTATCACTCCAAAACTGTATTAAATGAGATACTTTGCTAAATATATATGCCTGTACAAAGAGTGCTAGCAAGAGTTTACACAAATATTATTGCTATTCTATTGAAAAATCAGTTTCCTGATCTTCATTTTGCTCACTATTACACTAATAACTATACTTAACTTACACTCTTTTGTGGGGTAAGACATAATGCTAAATGATTGCACAAGAATATGTATAGTTTTAACTGTGATATGTGATACAAAACAGGTACATATTACACTGAAGTCCTATTAACAGTAAGGTTGGTTTAGTCAAGAAACTCACCAAAGGGGCTGGGGAGGAGGTGAAATTTAGCTGAGATTTATATGTAACCTTAATAGGTTAACAGGAACAACTGAAAAGAAAAATGAGAAACAATTCAGGGGAGGCCATAGCTTTTGAATGGACCTGTGGAGAGCAGAACATGTAGGAAATGGGCTGAAGGAAGCCCAAGCCTGGAGCATTTGGCTAATGGCAAGATTTTGCAGGAAAAGAAGCTGAAAGGCAGATATTGGTTCAGTTCAGTTCAGTTCACTTGAGTGGCTCAGTCATGTCCGACTCTTAGCGACCCCATGAATTGCAGCACGCCAGGCCTCCCTGTCCATCACCAACTCCCGGAGTTCACTCAGACTCATGTCCATTGAGTCAGTGATGTCATCCAGCTATCTCATCCTCTGTCATCCCCTGCTCCTCCTTCCCACAATCCCTCCCAGCATCAGAGTTTTTTCCAATGAGGCAACTCTTCACATGAGGTGGCCAAAGTACTGGAGCTTCAGCTTTAGCATCATTCCTTCCAATGAACACCCGGGACAGATCTCCTTTAGGATGGACTGGTTGGACTTCCTTGCAGTCCAAGGGACTCTCAAGAGTCTTCTCCAACACCGCAGTTCAAAAGCATCAATTCTTTGGCGCTCAGCTTTCTTCACAGTCCAACTCTCACATCCATACATGACTACTGGAAAAACCATAGCCTTGACTAGTGGACCTTTGTTGGCAAAGTAATATCTCTGCTTTTTAATATGCTATCTAGGTTGGTCATAACTTTCCTTCCAAGGAGTGAGCATCTTTTAATTTCATGGCTGCAATCACCATCTGCAGTGATTTGGGAGCCCCCCAAAATAAAGTCAGCCACTGTTTCCACTGTTTCCCCATCTATTTCCCATGAAGTAATGGGACCGGATGCCATGATCTTAGTTTTCTGAATGTTGAGCTTTAAGTCAACTTTTCACTCTCCTCTTTCACTTTCAACAAGAGGCTTTTTAGTTCCTCTTCACTTTCTGCCATAAGGGTGGTATCATCTGCATATTTGAGGTTATTGATATTTCTCCCGGCAATCTTGATTCCAGCTTGTGCTTCTTCCAGTGCAGCGTTTCTCATGATGTACTCTGCATAGAAGTTAAATAAGCAGGGTGACAATATACAGCTTTGATGTACTCCTTTTCCTATTTGGAACCAGTCCATTGTTCCATGTTCAGTTCTAGCTGTTACTTCCTGACCTGCATATAGGTTTCTCAAGAGGCAGGTCAGATAATGGTAGATGAGACAAATGTTTATAGGCTTGTTAAAATCTATCTTTTTGCCTGTATTTTGTCTCCATGAAGCTAAAAGTGTAGAGGATTTAATGAGAAAGCATTTAAAATGCTTTTTCAAATTGGTGTGTGCATCAGAATCACCTTAGACTGTTTAAATAACAACTGTAGAATCTTACCCCTGGAGTTTTTGACTGAGAACTGAGAACTTACATTTTAAAAAACTTCCTGGTGATGTCCATGTTGCTGGTCTGATGAGAATCACTAACACTCAAAATAACTGAAGAACTATAGTATTCCACTTATCTATTTCCACATAGCTAAACCTTTCAGAAACTTAATGAACTAAAACAATTTTCTAATAAGATCTCATGACTCAGTGGGTTGATTAAGCTGGGCTGGGTTGCCTCCCTTTGATGGCTGTGGGAGGAATCTGTTCTGTGCTTCTGGTGGTTTTTTGGCAATATTTGGAGTCCCTTGGCTTGTATATCTCTGTTTTCATCTTCACATGACATTCTCTCTGCTTTTGTCTTCCTTCAAATTTCCCTGTTTTAAAAGGACACTAGTCTTAGGGGATTAGAACTCACCCTAATGACCACGTTTTAAGTCAATTATCTCTGTGAATATCTTATCTCCATATAAAGACACATTCTGAGATACTGGGTGTTAGAATATTAACTTTTGAATTGGAGAGGGGGGGCATAATTCAACCCCTAACATCAGCCTTGATTTAAAGGGAGAGACTATAGGGGGATGTGAATCTTAGCTTGTTCACTGATTGGGCTGGTTTTGTGTATCAACTACCACATTTCCTTATGTTGAAATATCAGGTGACAGGTAAGTATGGAAGGATCTGTCTTTTTTTCTTTTAAATATGATAGGTAATGCTTCCACTATTCCCATATTAATCTCACTCATTCATTCATTCTTCTATGTATAGTCAAGTAATATTTACTGCCAAGAATAGTTAAATGCCAGGATGACTAACACACACACACACACACACACACACACACACACACACACACACATACTTGTTTCTACGTTGAAAGGAAAAAAAAGTGAACTTTAATCTTTAAAAAATTCACCCACTGGCATTATCAACTATTAAAATTGAAATAAAACAGCACAAAATTTATTGCTTTTGATTGTATTTAATTATGGTTAAAGTATCTTCTTACCAGTTGGTTCTCAAATAGCATGGCCTTCTTTAGTTTTACTTCAGATGCAGATAGAAAATAATTGTTAGAATGATAAATGAATTCAGAAAAACGTCCTCTCTTATTCCTTACAAGACTTCAGTGTCACAGTTTTCATGATATAATAAAATTCAGGAATATATTACTACCTTAAATTTTCATTCTCAATCCCTTCAAAATTTTTTAAAATGAGACATTTCAACTAAAAAGTAAAAGCTTTTACTTGTACAAATGATGTTTCAAAATGTATATTTATTTTGGCTGTGGTACATATGATTCAGTGAGAATTTAATAATTTTCTCAAAGGAAAGAAGAAGCTAAAGAAACATCATCCTCAACTTCATAATACTGAAAATAATTTAATTTTTGCTCTTATTTATGTTAAAATGATTTAATTCAATGTATTAGAGAAACTTCTCTGATGACTTACAATATACAATTCTTGGGCTAGAGACTGGTGCTGTAATAGTGAACAAAATAGGCATATCCTTCCTTCTTGGAGTGGATTTTCCATTGGGAAGGCAAACATCATAAAGCTGCTGCTGCTGCTGCTGCTGCTAAATCACTTCAGTCGTGTCCAACTCTGTGTGACCCCATAGACGGCAGCCCACCAGGCTCCCACATCCCTGGGATTCTATAGGCAAGAATACTGGAGTGGGTTGTCATTTCCTTCTCCAATGCAGGAAAGTGAAAAGTCAAAGTGAAGTCACTAGGACGTGTCTGATTCTCAGCGACCCCATGGACTGCAGCCTACCAGGCTCCTCCGTCCATGGGATTTTTCCAGGCAAGAGTACTGGAGTGGGATGCCATTGCCTTCTCCAGTCATAAAGCTAGTCTATAACAAATACGATAATTTATTTAAAACAAATCTTCCTGCAATATGGGAGACCTGGTTTCGATCCCTGGGCTGGGAAGATCCTCTGGAGAAGGGAAAGGCTACCCACTCCAGTATTCTGGGCTAGAGAATGGGGTCACAAAGAGTCAGACATGACTGAGCAACTTAAAAAATAAAATCGAAGTTTCAAAGAAATGATAATTTAATCTGAAAACAAAAATAAAAATGATATAAACAGGGAAAAATATAGTTATATTGTGGTGTTTAAAGAGGATTTTCTAGAGAGAGTTGATAGTATATGCAAACATTTAGAGATGACATGATCTTTAATATGATATATCTTTATTATGGGTTATGATTGTGTTGAAAAAATCAATAGATTTTTTAATGCATGAGAATTTTTAGATTTATGAATCACTTTTATTTTTTATGAGTTATTTTTAGTATCTCTCAAATCTACATCAAAGTTCCTTCTGCTACTTAATTTTCAAGTGAAATATAAATTTGAAAAAAAATGTTTATTCATAAGGCACAAAGTTCTTAGTAATATCTATGAATTTTCACTATTTTTCTTAAAAAAATATGTATTTTACAACACTTTTTAGCTTGGGCAAGGATGAAACAAATCAGTGCATCCTTCAGTATATCTAAAAGCAAAATAAATCGAAATTCTAAACCAAGCTCTCTCTTATATTTTTTGATTTCCATGGTTTTGTGTGTGTACTTTTTAAAAAATGCAGTTAGTAATACTGGCTTTTTAAAAAGCCTAAACAAAATAAGCAGACATGCAATTGCAATGGAAAATTGATCAAGAAATATAAAAAATCATAAATATCTTATTTTAAGAGCATATATGAAATAACCAGGCTTCCCTGGTGCTTCAGATGGTAAAGAATCTGCCTGTAATGAAGGAAACCCAGGTTTGAACCCTTCGTTGGGAAGATCTCCTGGAGAAGGGAATGGCAACCCATTCCAGTTTTGTTGCCTAGAGAATTCCGTGGACAGAGGAGCCTGCTGGGCTACAGTCCAAGGAGTCACAAAGAGTCGGACATGACTGAGCAACTAACACATACCAGGAATAACTAGAGGAAATCTACCTTTGTAATTACTTAATCTAGAGAAGAGTAAGAGAAAATTTTATGCCCTTATATAAAAGTAAGTGATAGCACCTGCTTAAAATTGGAAACAAAATTGCATTAGACTATATTGTAAAAATTATAGATGATATGCGAGGCAAAAATTCATTTTTGTGGGAACTATAGACTGTTTAATGGCTTCTTTCAATTTGACTGTTTCAGTAACACTACTGTTCTGTTATTACATTTGCTAAAAAAAATGTATTCTATTTCTCTATATGTCCTTCAATCATCTGTTTTAAATAAGCATAATACCATTTAATAAAATGACTTGACTATCTTAACATTAAAACTGGCATAGAAGGGAATCCTCCTACCAAGTGCAGCATCTAAGCTGGTATTATTTGCAATGTTATATGAAAGCCTCAACACAATAATTTAAGTTCTGTTTTAAGTAAGTAATAGAAACCATTATTTTTAGCTTATGTCAAACAAGGGAAAGGACTGGCAAGATATTGTAGGAATTGACGGAATTTAAGGACCAGATGAGCAGAGCTCCAGACAAGAACCTCAGCAATAGAAATTTTTAGATTTTTTTGATATCAACTCCAGAGAAATTAAACATCATTTTTTAAGATTAAAATATGAGTTATTCAACTTAGCAACAGCAGCAGCAGCATGAGTTATTCTTACATGTTTCTTGTATTTTTCTGAGACTCTTGGAAAATCACAAAACTCTGCTTTCTTTTCCTCTTTTAAAAAAATTACCTCTTCCAGCCACAGGTACATCATGAATGATTTTCCACAGTATAAATAATACTTAATATAAAATAAATATTAAAAAAAATCTTGGCCATATTTCAGGATTAAGAGATATACAATATATGAGGGAGTTATTTGTTACATACTATACATATATATTTATTCAGTGAATGCTGTCATTTTATGAATTAATATCATAGGTATGTTTGCTATGCTGTTTTATGCCTATTAGCAGGAAATTCAAGCAATAAAAACAAAAAACATAGCCCACCACTCAGTAAGCGTGTTAAGATTTAGTTAATAGGCTTGCAGACATCTATGCATTGATAAGTAAATATATACAAACATATATTTTACATAAATATTCCACATAGCTTTATAAAAATACTTATTTAAAGATAAACAATTTTATTTTATTTTTATTTAACAGAAGGAGAAATATTCTTGTGAAATTGAAAAAAATTCCTATGTTTTCAATGACCATGCCTTCAACATGATATACTAGTGACTAAAACATCATTTTAATTTATTAAAAATTTATTAAAAATCGTCACATAGTTGTAGCTGTTATTTTGTAAGTCACGTGTTAGACAATTAGGAATAAGAGATGATTTGCACTTTCCTTCTCCTACCTCTGAATTTTCATTGCTTGTCTTCATTAGGTTAGTATTTTTATATAGAGTTCTTTAACCTAAGTCTTCTCATTCTTTTGTCTCTAGTTTTGTAATAAATAGACTCATTGCTCCAAACCGGTCCTTTTACCATTACTTCTGTAACTTAAAATTATTCTTTTAATTAATCTTTTTCAGCCTTAATCTTTTATTTTTTTAAAGAAATTCTTATAGAAGACACACTTTGCATTTCCTTTAGAAAATGTTCTTGTCCAACCTGCATTTTTCATCTGCCTTTTACAAGCTATTTATCTCTTTTGGTGGTTTTCCTATTGCATTTGTACAATAGAACAATTCTCAGTCCATTTATTTCATTTTAATTTAACCTAATGTAAACAAATTTATTTAGATATTGTACTTAACTTTTGGAAGAAGTGAGAAAATTTATTCTGAACTTTTCCTACCCTGTCTGGAATTACTTTGTATTTACTTAGGCAATTTGAGTGGGCTTCAGGGGTCCAAGTTGGCTTTGCTCACATGACAGTGCTTTGACTGGGGAGAGTAGAATGACATGGAACTGGTTTGGCTTCTCATCTCCTCTCTTGTCTCTTATTTTCCAAAGCCTCTCTGTATCCATCTGGCATCTTTTTCCAACAGAAGAGTGCTTTGTTTTTGTTTCAGTGGCAGGTGATTTTCAAGGGATAACAAATCATAAGCTTCCACAGTCTGGAACCACCTAGTACCACCTTGATTTTATTCTACTTGGCTCAACAAGTCATAAGGCCAACACATCGTGGGTAGTGAATGTAGAGGCCACTTTGTGATGGGGGAGAAACACATTTGTTCAGATATAAAAATAATTGCTTTTCACTGTTACGTACTCTCCGGGATCTAAAACAGTGCTAACTGGCATAGATCTATTGGATGGATGTGTGAATATCAACATCACCACTGCATTTGGTTTAAGAATATATTTTAGAACAGAAATGGTTGTCTCCATCATTCCCTCCTCCTTTTCCTCCTTATTGTCTTCCTCCCCTTCCTCTTCTTCTTCTCCTTCCCTTTCTTTCTTTACCACAAGCCATCTATTATAAAGATAGAAAATCTTATAATTCATTGTGGGAAATGTGACTGATTATCATTCTTCCGAAATATATTGGCTTTCAAATAATGATACATAATGACACCACCCTTATGGCAGAAAGTGAAGAACTAAAAAGCCTCTTGATAAAAGTGAAAGAGGAGAGTGAAAAAGTTGGCATTAAGCTCAACATTCAGAAAACGAAGATCATGGCATGTGGTCCCATCACTTCATGGGAAATAGATGGGGAAACAGTGGAAACAGTGACAGACTTTATTTTGGGGGGGCTCCAAAATCACTGCAGATGGTGATTGCAGCCATGAAATTAAAAGACACTTACTCCTTGGAAGGAAATTTATGACCAACCTAGACAGCATATTCAAAACAGAGACATTACTTTGCCAACAAAGGTCCGTCTAGTCAAGACTATGGTTTTTCCAATAGTCATGTATGGATGTGAGAGTCAGACTATCAAGAAAGCTGAGCAGAGAAAAGTTGATGCTTTTGAACTGTGGTGTTGGAGAAGACTTTTGAGAGTCCCTGGACTGCAAAGAGATCCAAATGTCCATCCTAAAGGAGATCAGTCCTGGGTGTTCATTGGAAGGACTGATTTTGAAGCTGACACTCCAATACTTTGGCCACCTGATGCAAAGAGCTGACTCATTTGAAAAGACCCTGATGCTGGGAAAGATTGAGGGCAGAAGAAGAAGGGGATGACAGAGGATGAGATGGTTGGATGGCATCACAACTCAATGGACATGAGTTTGGGTAAACTCCAAGAGTCATGATTAATGGGGAGGCCTGGCATGCTGCAGTTCATAGGGTCACAAAGAGTCGGATATGACTGAGTGACTGAACTGAACTAAACTGAACACAGCATTGAAAATTGAGGTCAGTAGCAGGAAACTAAGAAAATGTCTTGATTTGTGTTCTTGTATGTGGATAAATATTTTATCAACACAAGGCTTGGAGATTCCAGAAAATGGTTAATTGGGAAAGTCAAAGAGCCTGATTTTTCCCCCTCTCCCTTTGAGAGCCTCTTGAGAAATCTCAAGGTTTTCCCTACTTTTCTTCAATCCCTTTTCATACTGTTCATGGGGTTCTCAAAGCAAAAATACTGAAGTGGTTTGCCATTCCCTTCTCCAGTGGACCAGATTCTACCAGACCCACCATGACCCATCTGTCTTGGGTGGCCCCATGTGGGCCCCACATGGCATGGCTTGGTTTCATTGAGTTAAATGAGGCTGTGATCCATGTGATCAGATTGGCTAGTTTTCTGTGATTATGGTTTCAGTGTGTCTGCCCTCTGATGCCCTCTCGCAACACCTACCATCTTACTTGGGTTTCTCTTACCTTGGACCTGGGGTTTCTCTTCATGGCTGCTCCAGCAGAGCACAGCCACTGCTCCTTACCTTGGATGAGGGGTATCTCCTCAAGGCCGCCCTTCCTGACCTTGAACATGGATTAGCTCCCCATGGCCCTCTTTTGCCCATGCAGCCACAGCTCCTTGGACATGGGGAAAGAGATGGGAATACCAGACCACCTGACCTGCCTCTTGAGGAACCTATATGCAGGTCAGGAAGCAACAGTTAGAACTGGACATGGAAAAAGAGACTGGTTCCAAATAGGAAAAGGAGTATGTTAAGGCTGTATATTGTCACCCTGTTTATTTATCTTATATGTAGAGTACCTCATGAGAAACCCTGGGCTGGAAGAAGCACAAGCTGGAATCAAGATTGCTGGGAGAAATATCAATAACCTCAGATATGCAGATAAATCCACCCTTATGGCAGAAAGTGAAGAGGAACTCAAAAGCCTCTTGATGAAAGTGAAAGAGGAGAGTGAAAAAGTTGGCTTAAAGCTCAACATTCGGAAAACGAAGATCATGGCATCTGGTCCCATTACTTCATGGGAAATAGATGGGGAAACAGTGTCAGACTTTATTTTGGGGGGCTCCCAAATCACTGCAGATGGTGATTGCAGCCATGAAATTAAAAGACACTTACTCCATGGAAGGAAAATTATGACCAACCTAGATAGCATGTTAAAAAGCAGAGATATTACATTGCCAACAAAGGTCCATCTAGTCAAGGCTATCGTTCTTCCAGTGGTCATGTGTGGATGTGAGAGTTGGACTGTAAGAAAGCTGAGTGCTGAAGAATTGATGCTTTTGAACTGTGGTGTGGGAGAAGATTCTTGAGAGTCCCTTGGACGGCAAGGAGATCCAACCAGTCCATTCTGAAGGAGATCAGTCCTGGGTGTTCATTGGAAGGACTGATGCTGAAGCTGAAAATCCAATACTTTGGCCATCTCATGTGAAGAGTTGACTCATTGGAAAAGACCTTGATGCTGGGAGGGATTGGGGGCAGGAAGAGAAGGGGATGACAGAGGATGAGATGGCTGAATGGCATCACTGACTTGATGGACATGAGTTTGAGAGAACTCCAGGAGTTGGTGATGGACAGGGAGGCCTGGCGTACTGTGATTCATGGGGTCACAAAGAGTCAGACATGACTGAGCGACTGAACTGTACTGAACTGAACTTCAATCCCTTATTGCACATTTAATCAGTAGCACTGTACCATAGCTTTTGCACGTGATCTGATTTTCTCTATAAAATTTGTTTCCTGAGATTTGTTATTTCTTCAGATGAACCTGGATACAGTAATGAGCTTATTTGTTGCTTTTGTAGAGACGTTGGCCCCACTGTCTTTCTTTACCTTTTGTCTCCTGTCTTTGGACTATCCTTATATCATAAAATGAAGAAGTAAAAAACAACTTGGATACTATCTCTTTCTTCCACTGGATATTTCATCCACTATTTCTTTCATTTGCTGTTTACTGACAGGTGAAACAGACCTGTGATGCTGCCATTTGGTTGTTCCTACCCTCCACCACTGGTGTTTCTTTCATCAATTCTCCATTCAAACTCTTTTATCTCACAGATAGTGAAGCAATATATAGACAGCTCTGGCGCTGCTCATTTCCTGCCAAGGCCTTCCTCTGAGAAATTTACTCAAAATATCTTGCTTTGGCATTGTGGAAAATAACAGTATTCTGCATAACTTGTTTATGCTTTCTACCAAAGTAACAAAATACAAATGCTTAAGTATCAGATATTCCTTTTGGAGTTCCTGAGAGGGATTATGGATGAAATGAATCTTAACATTAAGTCTTAACATAGGCCCATTAGTGATGGGTGGAAACATTATTGACTCAATATGTTTAAGGGCAATCTCAACTGGCAACTATGCTCTGCAGATGCAGAGGTGACCCCTAGGAAGCCAGGATTAATTTGAATAAAAGCATTCATGGAAAGAAGGCAGTAATATAGAGGCAGAAACAAATAAGTAGCCTGGAGCTGTGACAGACATAGGAATCCCTGTTTCTTGTGTTCCTCTAAATTCATACATTGAAATTCTAATGTACAGGAAGTGGTATTAGGAGGTAGGGCCTCTAAGATATGCTTAGATCATGAGGGTAGAGCTCTCCTGAATGAGATTCTTATTCTCATAAAAGAGACCCCACAGGGCTCCCTAGCCCCTTCCACCCTGTGAGATGAGAGTGAAAGGTGACCATTTAAGAAATAAACTCCTATAAGACACCAAATATGTCTGTACATTGATCTTAGGTTTCCTAGCCTCCAGAATTCTGAGAAAGAAATGTTTGTTGTTTTTAAGCCACCCAGTATATTATTATCATAGCATCCCAAATGGACTAAGACAAAATTGACCACAAAGTTCTAAAACTAGATAGTGCTGAAGGTTGCAACTCTGTAAATTTACTAAAAATGCTGAATTTTACTTAAATGGATGGATTTTATTGTATGTAATTTGTACCTCAGTATAGTTTCTTTGGGGCTTCCTAGATGGCGCTATTGATAAAGAATCCATCTGCCAATGCAGGAGACACGGGAGACAAGGGTTGGATCTCTGAGTCAGAAAGATTCCCTGGAAGAGGGCATGGCAACCCACTCCAGTATTCTTGCCTGGAGAATCCCATGGACAGCCTAGTGGGCTACAGTCCATAGGGTTGCAAAGAGACATGACTGAAGTAACTTAGCATGCACTCATAGTTTCTTTTTTTTTATTTTTTATTTATTAATTTATTAATTTTTAATATATTTTACTTTACAATACTGTATTGGTTTTGCCATACATTGACATGAATCCACCACATGTGTACATGCGATCCCAAACATGAACCCCCCTCACACCTCCCTCCCCACAACATCCCTCTGGGTCTTCCCCGTGCACCAGCCCCAAGCATGCTGTATCCTACATCGGACATAGACTGGTGATTCGATTCTTACATGATAGTATACATGTTACAATGCCATTCTTCCAAATCATCCCACCCTCTCCATCTCCCTGTGAGTCCAAAAGTCCGCTATACACATCTGTGTCTTTTTTGCTGTCTTGCACACAGGGTCATCATTGCCATCTTTCTAAATTCCATATATATGTGTTAGTATACTGTATTGGTGTTTTTCTTTCTGGCTTACTTCACTCTGTATAATCGGCTCCAGTTTCATCCATCTCATCAGAACTGATTCAAATGTATTCTTTTTAATGGCTGAGTAATAATACTCCATTGTGTGTATGTACCACAGCTTTCTTATCTATTCATCTGCTGATGGACATCTAGGTTGTTTCCATGTCCTGGCTATTATAAACAGTGCTGCGATGAACATTGGGGTGCATGTGTCTCTTTCAATTCTGGTTTCCTTGGTGCGTATGCCCAGCAGTGGGATTGCTGGGTCATATGGCAGTTTCTTTAAAAAGGTTATGAATGGCCCTCATCTTTAATAGTTATTTGAACTTTAACCCTCCCACACACATGCACACACATATAAAAATTTTGCCAGAAGTATAATACGCCACCAGAACTAAAATAAATATTGTGTCTTTAATATTTAGAATTAATAAATGGTCAAGGTATCTGAGATTAAGCCACTTAGAAATCACAGAATGAAATCATTTCAAGTTAGCAAAAAAAAAAAAAAAAAAGGAAAAATAATCAGTTGTATAACTAATCTGTGATGTGCCAAAGAAATGATATAGATCATCAAAGTGAACAGAGAAAAGTGAACATTTCAGAGTAAACCATAAGAAATAGAAAACAGAAATAGGAAAGGCAAAGCAAATGCATCAGTTTTGCAATTTTCATAAAATTTTTGAGACCCACAAATTAGTTTGCTTTTTTCTATTTTATGATTCAAAGATTCATTTCCCTAGGGGAGATTGATATGTTATTTGGCAACATTACAGTTATTTATGTCACATGCTGGATAATAAATTATGGATCCTTATGCTTAGATAATTTTGAGAGGAAAGAAACATGTTATCATGTAGTTAAAATCCTAAGGAAATTAGAATTATCTATATCTATGGCAAGAGAATTCTCATAAGGTTTCTAATTCACGGTTTTTTCTACTAAAATAAAGGGTCATTTGTGCATTCCTAAAAATACCATATTTAAAAAGAATCACAAATAAAACATATCCTCCAAGAGACCCCTCCCTGAGCCCTGCTAAGGACCAAGAACATTAATGTCAGTAGAATAAATGATGTGGTACACAACATTTACATGTAACTTGTTTCATGGGACAAGTTTGACCAATAATTCTACAGTATCTTGATCAACTAAATTCTAGTTTTTTTTTTTTTTAATATATCCTTCTGATAGCTTACTGTGAGTGATGTTGAATTTGTGATCTCTGAAGATTTAGCTTCAGGTGATGTTGGATTTGTGATCTCTGAAGATTTAGCTTCAGGACCAGGCACCAGGCTTGATCATTCAAGAGCTTTTGTGTAGCAGAGTTTTATTAAAGTATGAAAAGGGGCAGAGAAAGCTTCTGACATAGACATCAAAGGGGGAAAGAGAGTGCCCCACTCACTAGTCTTAGCAAGGGAACTAAATACTTTTGTGTCCAGCTCTTTGTGACCCCATGGATTGCAGCACGGCAACTCCAGAGTTTACTCAAACTTGTGTCCATCGAGTTGGTGATGCCATCCAGCCATCTCATCCTCTGTCCCCTCATCCCTTTCTCCTCCTACCCTCAACCTTTCCCAACATCAGGGTCTTTTCAAATGAGTCAACTCTTCGCATCAGGTGGCCAAAGTATTGGCGTTTCAGCTTCAACATCAGTCCTTCCAATGAATATTCAGGATTGATTTCATTTAGGATGGACTGGTTGAATCTCCTTGCAGTGCAAGGAACTCTCAAGGGTCTTCTCCAACACCACAGTTCAAAAGCATCAGTTCTTTGGCACTCAGTTTTCTCTATAGTCCAACTCTCACATCCATACATGACTACTGGAAAAACCAGAGCCTTGACTAGATGGACCTTTGTTGACAAAATAATGTCTCTGCTTTTTAATATGCTGTCTAGGTTGGTCATAACAGTAAATAAAAAGAATGTTTCAAGGTTGTAAAGGGTCTTACCAGATCCACTCCCACATTTACATTTTAAGATGCCAGGATTAGTCAGAAGATTCTCAAGAAGGAGAAACACGTCCTCAAGAAGAATACATTGTTGTTATATAATAGGGTATAGAGTTTAAGGAAAATCATATCCTCAAGCAAGATGAGTTGTTTTGTTGTGTAATCATTAGCTCTGGGCTTAAAGAAAAAAGTTTGTCCTTTTCTCATTCTTGAGAAACCCAGACCCCTTTCTATTCCTCAGGAATCCCAGACTTCTTATCAACCTACCTAAGAATTAATTATCTCACTATGTTTCCCTGGTGGATCAAATGGTAAAGAATCCACCTGCAATGTAGGAAATATGGGTTTGATCCCTGGGAAGATCTCCTGGAGAAGGGAATGGCTACCCACTCCAGTTTCTTGCCTGGAAAACCCATGGACAGAGAAGCCTGGTGGACTACAGTCCATGGGATCACAAAGAGTTGGACACAACTGAGTGACTAACATGTTTAAAATTATGTGCTCAAATTCATCTAACTCTATATATTACTATTTCAGTTAAGTAGAAGATTTTTTGAGTACTAAAATTTCAAACTTTACTATTTTATGTAGTGTACCAATAATGATAGTAATGACAATACTTATTACTAAATAAATATTTATTCAGTGCTTACAAATGCCAGACAGAAAGAAGAAAACCCTTATGCTAAGAGAGATTACACTGTAGTGGTAAAAAACATGTTTTAAGTCAAACCGTTGAATGATAATAATAACAATGTATTAGTAATAAGTGGCATGAAGAAAATAAGAGAAAAGTAATGCTATTGAGGAAGGGGAATAGAGAAGAAGAGTTTTAGCTTAGTGTCTAGGGCAGGGCTCCCTGAAGACTAACATTTGAGCTAATGACAACTCTTCGAGGGAGAAGACATACAAATATCTAGAGCAAATACTTTGAAGGCAGGACAGCAAGCAATTTCAAATACTCTGAGGTGACACAAGCCAGAGCTGAAGACTCAGAAAGTTCACTGAATTGGATGAGTGCTGAATTAGGAGAGCCAGAACCAGATGATGTTGGAAATGTCAACAAGCATTCCAATGGAGGGCATTTTAGTTCCCATGCTGAGTTTTTATGCATTCTAAATGTAGTAATATATTATTAACAATGGACAATAATCTATTTGTTAATAGTTATTAAAGTATTTAACTGAAAAATATGATACACCTAGAAAAAAATGATTTCCTTTACTAATTTTAGCAGACTAAGGAACCTCAGTAAGAATTTGTTAAAATGCTTCCTGGAAATAAGATTAATCTTTGTAGAGCTGAGAAGAGGTTATTATATTTTACCTACAATGATAATCTTTTAGATCCTTTAGAGCAGACCAACAGGTATATAATCTGAAAACAGGCAATGAAGGAAAGAATAAGCAAAATTAATAATTGAAAATAGAACTCATCAATAAAAGAAGAACCCTGTAAATTATAAGGCAGAAGGAAAATATTTATCTTCTATGAATTTTGATTATATGTTCTTATGAAAACCTCAGTGCTCTTGTGTGAGTGTGTGCATGCATCTGCACACTTCTCCTAGTTAAGGAATCTTCAAGGACCTCAAACTTGGAGATTCATGCCTCCTAAATATAGTTTATGTGTCAGTGTCTGTCAGTGAAGGTCTTTGGGATATTATTCAAGGTGAATGAGTAAAATTTAGGGAAATTTGCTAAGTATATTTGTGCACTGAGCATATGAAAATTGTGTGTGTTACAAAATTGGACCTTGGGGCAATATCAGTATCTCCTGGGGTAGGTGGAAATTTGAGAAACAGTGATTAGAATGAGAATTTTGGAAAAACAGTCTTACGTTAAGGAAGCCTGATTAGCACCCTTGGTAACCTGGCAATGTTGTTGTTTAGTCACTAAGTTATGTCGGACTCTTTTGAGACCGTATGGACTGTAGCCCACCAGGCTCCTCTGTCCATAGGATTTCCTATGCAAGAATACTGGAGTGAGTTGCCATGTCCTTCTCCAGGGGATCAAACCCAGGTTCCCTGCTTGGCAGGCAGGTTTTTTACCACGAAGTCACCTGGATAGTCAGACCTGTTAAAGTATGTGGAGCTTTTTTCCCTAGATTTGGAAAGTGGTATACTTAGCACAGGGCTTCCCTGGTAGCTCAGATGGTAAAGCTTCTGCCTGCAATTCAGGAGACCCTGGTTTGAACCCTGGGTTGGGAAGATCCTCTGGAGCAGATCCTCTTGCCTGGAAAATTCCATGGACGGAAGAGCCTGGTAGGCTACAGTATATGGGGTCATAAAGAGTTGGACATGACTGAGCGACTTCACTTCCTTTACTTTATTATACTTAGCACATAGATGTAATATTTCTACCCCTATATAGCTACTGTTTTTCCTGTCTGTTTGTTTTAATCATCCTCAATCTCTCAGATAAATTTGATGCAATTTTCTCTTAGTATTGTGCAGAATAAAGACAGAAGGTAAGGAAAGTCCAGCTTGTTCTACTTCAGCCTCTTCAATTGCACTGAAAGAGTAGCATCTAAAGGGGAGGTGGTGTCCAGGAATTCCAAGAAGAGCATTAATTAAAGCAAAGGCTTAAAAAATAATGTCTAGAAAAGGGCACTATAAAAAAGAGAAGTGGCATCTAAATGGACGATTCAAAATAAATGTGATATGGCGCCACATTTTAAACATAGATTGGGCTTCCCAGATGGTGCTAGTGGTAAAGAATCTGCCTGCCAATACAGGAGACATAAGAGATGCATGTTCGATCCATGAGATGGGAAGATCCCCTGGAGGAGGGCATAACAACCCGCTCCAGTATTTTTGCCTGGAAAGTCCCCATGGACAGAGGAGCCTGGTGCACTACAGTCCATAGGGTTGCAAAGAGTCGGACAGAATTGAAGCAATTTATCACTCACGCACAGAGGAAATTCACGTTTGAGAAATTGAAGGATCAGTGAAAGAGCTGAATATCTGGCATGCAGGAGCTAACACAAATAATGGTCCTTAACTGTAAACTTCACATATCCTGCCTCAGATCATTTCAGATCACCTTCTACACAAATCACTTTTGAAAATACCAGCTTGGAACATGTGTAATTTGACTGAAGATAACTTCAAAAATATTGCTTTATGTTTGACCTTCTGACCAGGATTTCTCTGACAGACAGTCTTTGGGAACCTGTTTCGACACCCATGAGAGGGCAAACTTGAAAGTGTATGGTGGTAACACATTTAGGGCAACTGTTGACCAATGGAGGATAGGAGGATTGTTGGGTTAATTTCCCCTTGACTCATTCCTCAGAAGTTAACTCTGTAACACATTCTAAAATGGGACATATATGCCATGTGGTTGTTGTTGTGTTAGTTGCTCAGCCATGTCTGAATCTTTGTGACCTCATGGGCTATAATCCACCAGGCTCCTGTGTCCATGGGATTCTCCAGACAAGAATGCTGGAATAGATTGCCATTCCCTTCTCCACGTATAAGTCATAGACTGCCACAATTGCTGCTTTGCCAGTTCAACTCACCAGGAAGAAAAAGCTCATGACTTTCTTTAAGAAAATGTAGATTCTTGTGTATTGAAATCAATCGTTTAAAAAGGACTGGTAAAACAATGATATTCTAAGTAGTTCTCAAATATGTATACCTATATTTACTAATGTGTACATTTATCCAAGCTTTTTTCTTTGGTCTGCCTTTATATTCTACTACTAGATTCTCACTCAGTATGGTTATTTGACCTCGTAGATAATTTCGGGATGCTGAATTGCATCTCTACCTTTATATCACATTATAATATAGGAGTGAGTTGATATTATAGACTACCTAGTTTAGAGTATGTTGTGATGGTAGCTAATACTGATTCAAAAAATATTTCAGCTTTTAAGCTCAAGGACATGGTAGATTTACACATTTGGGCTACTTGGAGGGATAGGAGGACATGAAATTAGTTCCAGTTATTTTTTAACATGTGAGTCAAATATTTGCAAGTGTGAGAACTTTCAGCCATACTTCCCCAGTTTAGTAATTGACAACCACAGTGCCTCTTTCACCAGCCTTGACTTCTGAGTGATTATGCTAACCAGAAATTACCTTATAATCTGTAAAATCTGTGATAGATGTGTAGACTAGTTGAGAAATTACTTGCTGTTTATAATTATGAAGATACTGGTGCTATTACCATAGGATAACCAAGACTGATACAATGCAATTGTTCTGATAAACTCTCAATTTTTTTGTGATAAACTCAGTTTGCATGCTTTCATATGATCAGTAATTATTAGTAGGTTCTTATAATTAAAACTATAAAACTCAGATTTATTTTCTGTTTTATCTGTTTTGACTTATAAATACCTGATGTCATTTAAATGATTTTTAGTGACTTTTTTTTTAATCCCTATAGTGCTCTGCTATATTGTTGCTAATTCAGTTATCCAATTAAATAGGTACTAAATACCTCATTTCTTATTTATGGGAAATCAGTTCACTGTTCTATTCAAATAAACAAGAAGGCAGTCATGGAGAGGCATTCTCACATTTTCTAACATTCGAATGAACCCCTAAAGAGGCACCAAAATATTTTCTGCAATTTAGTTATTCATTTCATGTTTTTATTGTGTGTTGCCACTTTACTGTTATTGTTTTCCAAAATGTAAATCCTTTCAATTCATCTCTGATTATTTAGCAACTCAAGTCCAATGAATGCTAATGCCCAGTATTAAAATTATGAGTTAGGCTGACAAAGAGATTCCTTCTCTTGTTCTTTATTCAGTTTCATTCATATGGCAATAATTATCCCACAAGTCATATCTAATTTTTATTTAAATGTCGTTTCAATGAAAGGCTACTTGCATTTAAATCATTTATGCCTACTATTCAAATCAAATCATTTTCAAAGATTATATTTCTTTACAAAGACCAGCAACAAATTACATTTGGAAGAGAAATAGCACAAAAAGATGTCAGGATTAATTCAAATATTTTATGAAATATTGAAAGAAAGATTATGCCCTTCATTTAGTCATTTCATCAAAATGCACTAAGAAACCAAACCAGAGGTACTTTAAGAATAAATTTAAAGTCATCTGTTTCATTCACAGCTTTTCATTTTTTATTCAAAAAAATCAATTGGTAGGTAAATATATTTTAAAATATGTGGAAATATTTTCTGGAAATTGAAAATTATACAATCACCAATGAAAAATGTTTTAAAATTAAATTTCAAGATGATAAATTTGTTTTGAATAAATCTAATAGAATTACCTAGCAAAAGTGAAAAAAACCCATCAAAAAGTATCTATATATACAAGTATTTATCAATGTAAATAAATATTTAAAATAAGATAGTAAAATATTTATAGTAATAATAATGGAAAATATGTTAAATATTATCTCTATATTTAGAAACTATCACATATTCTGATTGTTACCCATATATTAAATAAACATGAAACTTAGGAAGATAAAATATTAAGGTCATTTTTCTCTACAAATGATTTGTTATTCTTTTTCTGCATTTAGCTTGAAAATGATTGGTATGTACAAAATGTTCCAGTAATGTATTCCTGGAATTTTTCTGCATAATATAACAATGTAACACCAGCATGCTCATTATTTTCCTTTCTATGATTTTCAAAATGAAAATTAGAATGCATTGTTTTCTAATTTCCTGATAGTATCCATCAATAAAAATTAGCATTATGTCTCTGGGAGGTTGATGCTACTTATTTTGGGAAGCAGTGTAAAGGATTTGGGGAATTTCCAGTATGAATTGTTGGTGCCTTTTATATGCATCTCATTACAGACATAAAGTGAGTTGAAATTTAAATCAAGGGTAAATAACACATTAGAACAAAATATAGAAAGCTCATTAAAATTTAAAGTTTGAAAACTATTCAAAGGAATACATTATTTTGTATCTGAAAGAGTAAATTTTTGTTACAATTTTAAGTTCCAATGAATAGAAAAATAGAAGTTTAAGTTTAATTGGTTTATACAATAAGAAACATATTATTTTTCAAGTTTGAAACCGGGTGATGTATATATTTTAATTTCCTCATGACTACTAGCGTAGGGCTGCAAATCACATATCTAATAAAGGGTTAATATCTGAAGTATATAGAGAACTCATATAACTCAATAGCCAAGAAAACAATTTGATTAAAAAATGGGCAGTAGAACTGAATAAACATCTTTCCAAAGAAGACATATAAATAGCCAACAGGAACAGGAGAAGGTGCTCATCATCACTAATCATCAGGAAAACACAAACAAAACCCATAATGAGAAATCAGCTCACAACTGTTAGGCTGGCTATCATCAAAAATACAAGAGAGAATAGTTCTTGGTGATGATATGGAGAAAAGGGCAGCCTCACACACTATTGGTGAAAATGTAAATTGGTGTAGCCACTGTGGAACATAGGAGTTTCCTCAAAAAAATAAAAAATGTAACTAATTTATGATTCAACAATTCCATTTCTGAATAAATATGCAAAGGAAATGAGAAAAAAATCAGGTATCTACACTCCTAGGTTCATGACAGCTTTACTCACAATAGCCAAGGTACAGAACAACTTAAGTGTCTGTTAATGAATGAATGGATAAAGAAAATGTCACATAAACACACAAACTCATACACGGCCATAATAAAGAAGGGCATCCTGCCATTTTTCTTTTTTTTGGATTCATCTGTTTAATACAGGGATATGACATTTGTCAGTACTAGGCACCATAAAATGTAAACACAATCACTGTCATAAACCTGGATATACCTTCAAGGACTGAGTGGCTTGTTTAGTTACTCTGTTTGCATCTAGTGCGGAAAAAGGGCTCTTGCTGGCCCTATGTGTACATAGGAAAATATCCCAGTTCCAAGGAAGGCAGGTAAAATCTGACTTCTTCAAACATGTGTCAAAGTAAGTTGTGTTGTAACATCCAGGTTTATCTTCCTTTTACTAATCACGTTCCCTGTTAAGCACATCATAACAACAGCACAGTGAGGTAAATGTGACATAAAAGAGTCTGGATACACTAGAAAACAGTGCTCGGTGATACAATGACATTCTATTTGTATAATTAAACATTTGATCATACTGTACCTTCCTACAGGATTACTGGCTAATCAGGGAGTGGGGCTCATACTGTTAGAGGTATTACTAACATCCTGCCATTTTTCAACCGCATGAATGGACCTCAAGGCATTATGCTAAGTGAAGTCAGACAGAGAGATATAAATGCTGTATGATATCATTTATGTGTTGAATCTAAAAAAGCCAAACCCACAGAAATGGAGAGGAAAATGGTGGTACCAGTGGCTGGGGAATTGGGGAAAAGGGCAAGTGATGATTAAAGGGTGTGTGTGTGAAAGTCTCTCACTCGTGTATGACTCTTTGTGACCCCATGGATTGTAGCCCACCAGGCTTCTCTCTCCATGGAATTCTCCAGGCAAGAATACTGGAGTGGGTTGCCATGCCCTTCTCCAGGGGATCTTCCCCATCCAGGGATCAAACCCAGGTCTCCCGCATTGCACGCAGATTCTTTACTGTCTGAGCCACCAGGGACATTTATCAAAGGGTATACTGCTGCTGCTACTGCTGCTGTTGCTGCTGCTGCTAAGCCGCTTCAGTCGTGTCCGACTCTCTGCGACCCCATAGATGGCAGCCCACCAGGCTCCCCCATCCCTGGGATTCTCCAGGCAAGAACACTGGAGTGGGTTGCCATTTCCTTCTCCAATGCATTAAAGTGAAAAGTGAAAGTGAAGTCGCTCAGTCCTGTCCAACTCTTAGCGACCCCATGGACTGCAGCCCACCAGGCTCCTCAGTCCATGGGATTTTCCAGGCAAGAGTATTGGAGTGGGTTGCCATTGCTTTCTCCTTCATCAAAGGGTATAAACTTGGAATTATGAACAAATTCTTATAGTCCATAATATTGTGTTCTATACTTCAAAGTTCCTATGAAAGTACATCTTAAATGTTGTCACAACAAAATGAAATAGTAATTAGGCGAGGTGATGCAAGTGTTAGCTAACACTGTTAATAACCATTTTGAAGTATAAAGTGTTTTAAATCCATGTATTGTACACCTTAAACTTCGTGCACTGTTGTGGATCAGTTATATTAACAAAATGGGAAAAATCCACATGTAGTGTGAAATTTTAAAATATAAGAGTTAGAAAGGTCTTTAATACCATAAAAGTATATACATATTTATTTTATATGTAATTATGTAGCCTAAATTTTGGGAAGAGGCTGATAGGATATTCCTCCTCAACTAAGATAAAAAAATGGCTTTTCACATGTGCAGTGTGGGATTGCATAGTTTAAAAGTTTAATATGGCCCTCTCCTTGATAGCTGTATAGTGTTATTTATTGTATTATAAAAAAAGCCAACATTTAATGAGGCCATTCCATTACCAAAAGATTAATGCCAATTTAAAATTTATCTGTATTATGATAAGGGCTTCCCAGGTGCTGCTAGTGGTAAAGAATCTGCCTGCCAACACAGGAGACGTGGGTTCAATCCCTGGGTCAGGAAGATCCCAGGGAAGAGGAAATGACAACCCACTTCAGTATTCTTGCCTGGAAAATCCAATGGACAGAAGAGCCTGGAGGGCTACAGTCCATGGGGTTACAAAGAGTTGGACATGACTGAGCACACACACATAGTATGATAAACAAATATTCTTTAAAAATATTATCAGGACAAAAGAAACTTTTAAAAAATCTATGTCAGGTAGAAAGATCATTTATTTTCCTTTGATATCCGAAGCAAAGACTAGCTAACATTATTCAAATACAGTATGGTCAAAGTCCCTGAAATCCAGGACTCTAAGATCCTACTCTATTTAGAAAGAAACAAAAACTTCTCTATGGTCTGCAAGACTCTTAAGTGATCTATTTTTTCCCTGATTTCTCATCCAGATCCCTCGATTCCCTTACCTTGCTCCTAATGTTTCTGCCATATTGGCCTGTTTTCAGTAACTTACCCACATCAAGATCTTCCTGTTTAGAGGTTTCTGTGCTGATGGTTCTCTCTACTTGGTATGCTTATCCATGGTTTCCTTTCAACAGAATCAGTTTGTACTTTGCATTTCTGTTGAAAAATATTCTGTTGGAGATTCCTACATCTAAATTACCCCCTAAAGAATCTTGAAAATATTACCCTACACTACTCATTACCTTCAGAACACTAAAGTGATTGTAGTTACATAACTTTTAATTTGTTCCATATTTGCTGTCTCTCTCCACTAAAATATGGGGGCTTCACTGGTGGCTCAGATAATAAAGAGTCCACCTGCAGCGCAGGAGATCTGGGTTTGATCCCTGGGTTGGGAAGATCCCCTGGAGAAGGGCATGGCAGCCCACTTCAGTATTCTTTCCAGGAGATTTCCCATGGACAGAGGAGCCTGATGGGCTACAATCCATGGGGTCACAAAGAGTCGGACACACTGAGCGACTAAGCACAAGCACTCCACTAAAATATAATGTCATGAGGGCAACAAGAGACCTTTTTGACATTATTCAGTTGCATCCCCTTAGTACGTAGCACGTATTGTACCTACCTAGCATGTGGGCTTCCCTTGTAGCTCAGTCAGTAAAGAATTTGCCTGCAGTGCAGGAGACCCAGGTCGATCCCTGGGTTGGGAAGATCCCCTGGAGAAGGAAATGGCAATCCTCTCCAGGACTATTGTCTGGAAAATCTCATGGACAGAGGAGCCTGGTGGACTGCAATCCATGGGGTCGCAAAGAGTCGGGCACGACTGAGCGACTGACACTAACTAACACTAGTACCTAGCACATATTGCTTAGAATTGTGTTTTCTTGCCTTATTTATGATATTCTTTGAGTGAATGAATAAGTTTGAATCTAGTTTTTCTGGTTAAAAGGTGTAGAAATTAAAAGAAAGTGGAAGTGTTAGTCGCTCAGTTATGTCTGACTCTTTCGACTCCATGGACTGTAGCCCTCTAGGTGTCTCTGTCCATGGAATTTTTCAGGAAAGAATACTGGAGTGGGTAGCCATTCCCTTCTCCAGGGCATCTTCCCAACCCAGAAATCGAACCTGGGTCTCCTCCATTGCAAGCACGTTCTTTACCATCTGAGCTGCCAGGAAAGACCCAGGTGAGCTAAATAGTTATGTGTAATGGAGATTGAGCAATTTCTCACTAATTCCTTTCTTCATTTTGAGTATGTGAGAGACAATACTGACCATAGTTGCAGTCCTTCTGTGGTTTCTTTCTTGCTTCAATACTTCAGCAAATTTGGAAAACTCAGCAGTGGCTGCAGGACTGGAAAAGGTCAGTTTTCATTCCAATCCCAAAGAAAGGCAATGCCAAAGAATGCTCAAACTACCACACAATTGCACTCATCTCACATGCAGTAAAGTAATGCTGACAATTTTCCAAGCCAGGCTTCAGCAATACATGAACCGTGAAATTTCAGATGTTCAAGCTGGTTTTAGAAAAGGCAGAGGAACCAGAGATCAAATTGCCAACATCTGCTGGATCATCAAAAAGCAAGAGAGTTCCAGAAAAATATCTATTTCTCCTTTATTGACTATGCCAAAGCCTTTGACTGTGTGAATCACAATAAACTGGAAAATTCTGAAAGAGATGGGAATACTAGACCACCTGACCTGCCTCTTGAGAAATCTGTATGCAGATCGGGAAGCAACTGGACAAACAGACTGGTTCCAAATAGGAAAAGGAGTACATCAAGGCTGTATATTGTTACCCTGCTTATTCAATTTATATGCAGAGTATATCATGAGAAATGCTGGGCTGGAGGAAGCACAAGCTGGAATCAAGATTGCCAGGAGAAATCTCAATAACCTCAGATATGCAGATGACACCACCCTTATGGCAGAAAGTGAAGAAGAACTAAAGAGCCTCTTGATTAAAGTGAAAGAGGAGAGTGAAAAAGTTGGCTTAAAGCTCAACATTCAGAAAACGAAGATCATGGCATCTGGTCCCATTACTTCATGGCAACTAGATGGGGAAACAGTGGAAACAGTGCCTGACTTTACTTTTGGGGGGTTCCAAAATCACTGCAGATGGTGATTGCAGCCATGAAATTAAAAGATGCTTACTCCTTGGAAGGAAAGTTATGACTAACCTAGACAGAACATTTAAAAAACAGAGACTACTTTGCCAACAAAGGTCCGTCTAGTCAAGGCTATGGTTTTTCCAGTAGTGATGTATGGATGTGAGAGTTGGACTATCAAGAAAGCTGAGTGCTAAAGAATTGATGCTTTTGAACTGTGGTGTTGGAGAAGACTCTTGAGAGTCCTTTGGACTGCAAAGAGATCCAACCCATTCATCCTGAAGGCTTTCAGTCCTGGGTGTTCATTGGTGGGACTGATGTTGAAGCTGAAACTCCAATACTTTGGCCACCTGATGCGAAGAGTTGACTCTTTTGAAAAGACCCTGATTCTGGGAAGGGTTGAGGGCAGGAGAAGAAGGGGATGACAGAGGATGAGATGGTTGGATGCCATCACTGACTCAATGAACATGGGTTTGAGTGGGCTCTGGGAGTTAGTGATGGACAGGAAGGCCTGGCATGTGGCAGTTCATGAGGTCACAAGGAGTCAGACATGACTGAGCTACTGAACTGAACTGATGAGGCTTGGTGAAACAACTGTGGGTAGAAGGGTTTTAGCACATAGACATGGCCGTCATACATGCTTTAGTTTGTATCATAGGCTGTCATTACTCACTGGATAACTGTACACAGATTATCCAGTGGAAAATTCTGAAACAGACGTAGAAGGATGATGGAGCATCCTGGTACAGGTAGCCTGGATCTCTGGATCCTTCTTGAAGAAAAGCAGCACTGTAGAAACATCTTAAATGAATTGAACAAAGATGTAAAAACAAAACGCTTTTATCGTGTTAATTAACTAAATTTTGTGGCTGTTTTTAAGATAAAGTAGGAATTATTACCCTGACTAAGATAATATCCAATGATATAGTGAGATTTTTCTGGTTATGATTGTTCATAAATAACAGTGCTCAGTGTTTAATAATATTATATTTATTCTATTTTGATTGATCAACTTATAATAAAAGAGGTGCTTATATGTTTTGTCTCTTAGATTGCAAATTATTAAGGCAGTTTCTAAAAGCAATAAGAATATAAATTTTAGACAGTTTTAAAGTTGGTTGTCAATTACAAATAATATAAAATAGAAGTATAAAATTTAACAATTATACTTTTAATATTTTGACTTATACACCGTTACTTTCTTGGCACCCGCTTGCCTGTGTTAGATGAGGCTTAATAACACACAAACAGGACCATCATTAATGTAATTCAGAGACCCATGCAGCATGATTAAAGCAAGCCAAATCTTGCTTGATCATATTTCTGACCACTTATCAGAAGTGTCTTTATACTGTCATTAGCTGAGCTTCTCCTTTATGATTTTCTATGACCTTGTCAAGTAATTACTTCAGAACCAGATCAATGAGAATCTATAAAAAGAATTAAGATCAAACTCTGCTCAAATATTCCTTTCAGTGTGGAGCTGTCCTCTTTGACATTAGCATAGAACAATTAATATGCATATATGTTCAGTGTTACCTCCTTTCCCCCACCCAATCCAGTTCCCTCTACTGGGCAAAAGAATTGCAAAGTATAGGGATTCTTTACAGAATTCAACATAACCTCCAGATAAGGATAGAACATGGCTGTTACAGCATCCCAAACTCTACCAGTTCAATGCCTTTCCTCAGAAAGATTATGAGTGTTTTATGGTTGATATGCCTGAAGAAAATGTTGGGAATAAAGTAATTAAACCGAGTGGCAATTTCTTTCGTGAGCTGCCAAGGTGAAAGACTAGAACTTACAGAACACTAAATAAGTGCTGATCAAATAGCTGTTGAAATTCATTCAGAATTAGTAGCCAATACATTCAATTATATTTTTCAGTGTAACAATTGCTGAGAATACAGTGTGAGTACATAGGTGGTGGAGGCTATGCTCTCACTGTGCTAAACATATTTATGATCTGGCATGTATAGCGTACAAACAAGTAAGTTATAAGAACAATGTGCATGTGTTATAAAAGATTTCAGATATGCACTATGACCAACTAAAGAATGTCAGTAACTTATAAAAAAAAAAAATTGTCTGAGTTTTTAAATATTTGCTTCTGGATTTTTCTAGTTAAAAATATGTGTATTTGTATAGATTAAAATAATCATTTATTTTCATATTTCACATTCAGAGTTATTTTATTTTTCTTTATGCACACATCACTACCTAGTACTTTTTGTTCCCTGTTATTTGCTTGGATAGAGTCACCTGATTTTTTTCTGAGTGCCAATAAAATGTCACCTTCCCTGAGAAGCCAACGCTCACAGACCACGTGAAAGCAGGTCCTTCTGTTTATAGTCTCTTAACAACCAGTGTTTCAAAATGTTTGTTTTCCCTAATAAACTATAAGACCCATGTGGGTGTTGTTTACCTCTGCTCAGTGCCTAGAGTGCATGGAAAAAAAGCAAGTGCTCAAAAGTCAAATTTTTGAATGAATTAATTAATGTGCTCAGTCCTGTGCTGATAACCAACAATATAGCCAAGCCCTCTGTATCCTGGGACTGCTAAAATAGCCTAAAGCTTCCTTTGCATCTACTTGTTTTGGTACTACTGCATTTTTCATTTCCATTTCACTACAAAGAAAAATCTTATAAAGTGTAAATCTGATCGAATGCATTTCTTCCTTAATATTCCCTCACTGTTTTCCATTGTGCTTAATATAAAACTAATATGTATTTCATTACAATTCCATTTACAAATATGGGCTTCCCTGGTGGCTCAGAGGTTAAAGCGTCTGCCTCCAACGCGGGAGACCTGGGTTCGATCCCTGGTTTGGGAAGATCCCCTGGAGAAGGAAATGGCAATCCACTCCAGTATTCTTGCCTAGAGAATCCCATGGACAGAGAAACCTAGTAAGTTACCGTCCACGGGGTCACAAAGAGTCGGATTCGACTGAGCGACTTCACCTTCACCTTCACCTTCACCTTAACAAATACACCTATCATGACATTTAAGGTTCTATAGGACAGACTGGTCCTCAGTTCAAGACATAGCTCTCTGTACTTGTTTCCATATCAGTAGGCTAGAGTCACACAAAACTTATTATATTCCTGATCAAACCTAGCTAATTTCTGCTTTGAGACCTTCACACAGGTTGTTCCCTATGCCTGAACCACAACTTCAACCGTTACCATTAACAATCCTTTTAACATTTATAATCCTTGAAGTCTTAGCTTAAATTTTACTTCATCCATGAAGCCTTCTGGAAGCCCCCAGAGAAAATAAAATGTGCCATTTCATTATATGGACATTGATATGTTAAAAATACAGTAAATAATTATTTTCCTATTAAGAGTATAAGCTCCTTGAAGACAGGTCATGGCTCATTACACCCAGTAGGCACATACTAGGTGATCAGTACATAGTTTTGATGTTAATAAGTTATTAAAGAAAAATAAATATCCATGCTATTGGGTGAGACTTTAAAATGTTAATTGATTAAAGTATTAATCATTTATTTAATAAATATTTAAGAACAAATGTTTATGAATAAATATTTATAATATTAACCATAAAATAATAGTTAAACGTAATATAATACCATAATAAATACATATTTATTAATACTATGCATCAGGCACTGTTCTATGCAACAAGGAAAAAAAGTAATAGATGAAAAGCTTAACTCTTGGAGAGCTTATATTTGTATAGGGATAATAACCAATGAAATGTACAGTATGTTAAAAGATAAGTGCTAAATAAAAGAATAAAAGGAAGAGAAGGCAACAAGTATTAGATTGCATTTGCCATGAGTTGAAAAAAGGCACAGTGATTTCTAACAGGAATAAGAACAGACATAACTGGGAGGTGTTATATGCATATAGTTTGGTCCTTGAGGAAAACAGTTCTTTCTTTCATTCACTGAGGACACTGGGGGCTTTGCTGAGCCTCATTAGAAACTATGTGGCATAATCTTTCCAGTATTAATGAAGCTTTATAGTTTCCCTCTGACTTTAACCTTGAGGACTTTACCATGAACAGTGAAACACCACAGAAGGGTGTCTGAAGTCTTTATGCAACAAATAGCCCAGGCAGGAGTAACAGTTATTTAAGATAACTTTGCTAAACTTCCATAACATCCTTTTCTGGTTTTTATATGATTCTACAAGTTTGATAGGGACGCATGAAAAACAATAGACTTCTCTCATTTTCCACAGATGATGTGATTAGTCAAGCTGTACCTGAAAGAAAATACAATGTCTGGAGAAAAAGGAATTAGACTAAGAATTGGAGAATCCATCCGGCATTTCTGCTCAACTTCTTGCATGTCTCAAACTCTCTGAGTCATGATTTCTCCTTCTGTTTAATTGCAGTAAGGATTTGTGCCTGCCTGCACGCAGCTATTGTGAGTATCTACAAAGGTTATGTGTTTTAAACTCATTAACCAATTTTGAAGTAATAAATAAATGTAAAGTAACACATCATTCTTATTAAATCCTTTAAAGGCACATAACTGAACTATATTTATGGCAGGTAAGTAATAGAAATTTTCTAGTTCTTAAATCATACCTATATGTCTAAATTTTTTTCCTCTGAAGATTTAGCTTATTTGTGCTGTTAGGATTAATAACTTGAATTCTATGTATAGGTACCCAATCCTTTTGATCTTGTATTAGCATTCATTTTTACATTGCAAATATGCACCTAATAGTTTCATTATACTGACATATTTGACAATAAAAACAATCTCTTGTTTCTCTACCTTCACACAGTTTCACATTCATATTCTAAAAAGAATAGAATTAATTAATTAACATTTTGTATTAAATTTAATTTACAAATACCTTGAATATTTCCCCAGAAAACAGTGAAAGAATACATCAGTTAGTTATCTTTGAGTGTGTTTCAGTTTTATAAGATTCAAGTTATTCCTTGGAGCTTTCCAATGATTATATAATACATATTTTTTAAAATATCATTATAATCCCTAGAAGTTGCACTTTAGAAGACAGAGCTATTCTTTGAAGATTTACTGGAATACCAATAGTTTATTATCTTGAATCTGAAATTCAGTTTCCAACCCAGTGCATATATTTAATCAATATCTCATTGCCACTGTATTTTTCAAGAATCTGTGAAATTTCATACCTATTCACTTGATCCTGAAATCATTAGCTTGACTCTAAAACCATGGAAACTACTGAGTTTCTATAATCCCTTCTTTTTGATCTGTTAATAAAGAACTCTGTTAAGCATAGATTGTGAAAGCACACTGGTTACTATACATATGATTTATCATCTTTTGCTTTCTTATTTAAATATAAGAATTAAGTGACACAATTTGTTTTAAAAGAATCATCTTGTAAAAAGTATATATGTATACTTTATATGTTATTATAATTTTCTTCACTTATGAGAAATATGCCATTGTTTGCACTTTGTGCCAGGGATTTTCTTTTCCTTTGTTAATAGGAGGTTCACATTGACCTAAACTTATCCTAATCACAAGAGTATCAATCCTAACTCCTCCCATTCTCACCAGAGAGGAAAGAGAAGTAAATACTTTTCCAGAAAAGGTTGTCTCAGTTTTCCAGGTGATTTCTAGTACAGAGTTTTCTTACAGAAATAAATACAATATTTGCAGATAAACTTAAAATGAATATATGTATATGATTGTTTAAAGAATTCATGTTAAGTGAATAATTTGAAATTCAACATAAACTTTATTTTACTGCTTAATTGATGAATAATTATGAAAGTACCTATCTATAGAAGTCCTCATCAAGACTGAAAATAAGAAAATGTTTCTCAAAGCAACTGAGGTTGAGATGAGTACTTTCTGACTGACCACAGGAAAATGAAGTTGTTCAGTTCAGTTCAGTTGCTCAGTCATGTCCGACTCTTTGCGACCCCATGAATCACAGCACGCCAGGCCTCCCTGTTCATCACCATCTCCTGGAGTGCACTCAGACTCACGTCCATCGAGTCCATGATGCCATCCAGCCATCTCATCCTCTGTCGTCCCCTTCTCCTCCTGCCCTCAATCCCTCCCAGCATCAGAGTCTTTTCCAATGAGTCAACTCTTCGCATGAGGTGGCCAAAGTACTGGAGCTTCAGCTTTAGCATCATTCTTTCCAAAGAAATCCCAGGGCTGATCTCCTTCAGAATGGACTGGTTGGATCTCCTTACAGTCTAAGGGACCCTCAAGAGTCTTCTCCAACACCATAGTTCAAAAGCATCAATTCTTCGGCACTCAGCCTTCTTCACAGTCCAACTCTCACATCCATACATGACCACTGGGAAAACCATAGCCTTGACTAGAGGGACCTTAGTCGGCAAAGTAATGTCTCTGCTTTTGAATATGCTATCTAGGTTGGTCATTTATATGTCTAATTAGCTCTTCCTTTGTGTGAACATGGTGGGAATGTATTAAATACATGCCTGCCCTTCCACCCTGTGCTCAGTTCACTATAGTTACTAAAATAGGTGTCCCTCCCTGTGCTCTGCTTCCCTGGTGGCTCAGACAGTAAAGCATCTGTCTACAATGTGGTAGACCTGGGTTCGAGCCCTGGCTTGGGAAGATCCCCTGGAGAAGGAAATGGCAACCCACTCCAGTATTCTTGCCTGGAGAATCTAATGGACAGAGGAGCCTGGTAGGCCCCAGTCGATGGGGTCTCAAAGAGTCGGACACGACTGAGTGACTTCACTTTGCTCATGTTGTTCTCGTTGGGTGAAATCCTTCCTCCCATTTTTCAAATTATTAAGCTGTTAACATGCTCGAAGGTGACAATATATATCAAAGCTTAAGCACTTGGGTGGCAGTCAGAGACTGTTTGAGCTTAAATCCCTGCTCTGCTATTTATCTGGCATATGCTGTTAGAAAGTCACCTGACCTCTGGAAGGCTTAGTTTACTCCAATGTTAAAAGGCCAAAATTAAAACTAACTTTTTAGGGAAAATTAGATCTGACTTCCTGTTTTGTGAGAATTAAGCTACTCCACAATTGCAATACTTCTAAAATGTTGTCATGGTGCCATGTTACAGTTTGCTATAAATTTTAAAATCTGGCTTTTGTCACCTTTCCTCCCCTTAGCTTTTCATTTAAGTACCAGTTCAGATAGTGTCTTTTCTATTTATCACTTTGTAACACTTTGCAACAGAGAAGGCAATGGCACCCCACTCCAGTACTCTTGCCTGGAAAATCCCATGGATGGAGGAGCCTGGTGGGCTGCAGTCCATGGAGTCGCTAAGAGTTGGACACGACCGAGTGACTTCACTTTCACTTTTCGTTTTCATGCACTGGAGAAGGAAATGGCAACCCACTCCAGTGTTCTTGCCTGGAGAATCCCAGGGATGGGGGAGCCTGGTGGGCTGCCGTCTATGGGTCACACAGAGTCGGACACGACTGAAGCGACTTAGCAGCAGCAGCAGCAGCAGCAACACTTTGCAAAACATTATTACTTTCTCATCTGTTTTTCCATTGCACTTATGGTGTGCACTAATGACATTTAATAGGATGGGTCAAAGTCTTACATGTTTATTTCCACTAATCTGTGAGCTCATTGAGGGAATTAAGTAATTCATTTCCATTTTCACTGAGTTTAGTACAGCATTATCTTACAGTACCAAATACAATATTTGTAGATAAACTTAGAATGAATATATATATATATATATGACTGTTTAAAGAATTCATGTTAAGTGAATAATTTAGTTAACTTCAATATAAAGTTTCTTTGCTCAATTAATGAATAATTAACTGTAATGTGTACTAAACACTGCATTAAGTATCTGAAACTACAAAGAAACTTAATTTTAACTGCTATCTGTTCTCAAAACATATTTCAAAGTTGTATCTTTATTCATTAAATTCTTTTTATTTATTTATTTATTTATTTTAATTAATTTTTTTAATTTAATTTTAAAATCTTTAATTCTTACATGTGTTCCCAATTCCTCATTCAGTTCAATTCAGTTCAGTCGCTCAGTTGTGTTTGACTCTTTGCGACCCCATGGACTGCAGTATGCCAGGCTTCCCTGTTTATCACCAGCTCCTGGAGTTTACTCAAACTCATGTCCATTGAGTAAGTGATGCCATCCAACCATCTCATCCTCTGTCATCCGCTTCTTCTCCCACCTTCAATCATTCCCAGCATCAGGGTCTTTTCCAGTGAGTCATTTCTTCACATCAGGTGGCCAAACTATTGGAGTTTCAGCTTCAGTATCAGTCTTTCCCATGAATATTCAGGACTAATTTTCAATAGGATGGACTGGTCAGATCTCCTTGCAAGTCTTCTCCAACACCACAGTTCAAAAGCATCAATTCTTCGGCACTCAGCCTTCTTTATAGTCCAACTCTCACATCCATACATGACTACTGGAAAAACCATAGCTTTGACTAGAATTACCTTTCCTCATTAGAGTCTCATAAACATTGTGTGTTTGTCAGAACAGATATTGTCGGTCCTAATTTATAAAATAAAATGATGATTTAGAGAGGTTAAATGGCACATTTAATTTTTTAAAATGGGTAAGATAAGTCTAAGCCAAGAGCCTATGCATTTTGTTTCTTCATTAAAGGCTTTTCTACCAATCTCCCACTCTTCTATTTGAACTAAATTCAAACAATTTAGATACCCCTTTTATAATTTCAACCTAGAAGATTTCATACTTTTCATGATGAGTACTGCCTTAAATGTTGACTCTTCTAAATAAAGTTGGAAAAACCCCAAAGAACTGGGGTATTGAACTCCAAGTTCAAAGTTGTGAGTTTGACATGACTCTTCTTGTGACTTATTCTATTATTTTTAAGGTGCCCTCAAATATTTTCATGTAAATTTCATTAATTCCTCAGGGAAGTGAGAACAATTTTCAGCTTCATCACTGATCTGTGCTTTTATCAAATAACTTTGGCTTTCTTTGAGATTCCTATTTTAAAACTTTTATATTGCCTGCAAACATTTCCATGTAAAGACACAAGAATCTTTATGGAGACAAGCAAAAATATCAAATGCGTCATCGATCCATGCTTCTTTCAGATAACTTTTAAACCAATCTAGGTTTTTCATTGCATTCAAACTTCAAAGTCCATGTATATATATTACCTTGTATTAAAGGAAACATTAAAACCAGTATTTTTTGAAATTCATCCAAACTTTTTTGCCTTTTTATCCATATAATATATTTTCTTCATCTCTGAGCATATCTGTAACTGGAAAATATAATTTTTCTCAACAAAGAAGCTGAAAATTGAATTTTCTTTCCTCAGACAACCAAGTATACTTATCATTTTGATGAAACACAATGAGAACTAACCTTTATTTCCTGTATTCCTATGGATTTTTTTTTTTTTCTGTAGAGCATTAAAAATATGCTGATGGAAAATAAGGGCTATAAGTAAATTAGCTATATTGGGGGAAAAAGCATAGCCATGCTAACATGGATTTTAAAAGATGCTTTCTCTTCCTTAGTATAATAATAGACAAGGCATTTGTGAAATCAACTGGCAAATTTATCTCTATACAGGAAATATTATAAAGTATCTATATTATGTTATTGATGAGTTTGCAGAATCTAGAAAACCAACAAGGCCAAAATACAAACAAACAAAAACAAAAATGAAAATGATTAAACCTAAAGTAAGGGCTGAATTACAGTCAATACAAATACTAGCATTAAGCTTAATGACAGTAGAATTTGTTTCTGGCATGGCTATGTAAGTTCCTATTGGATAGATTTTCCTATTGATAGCAACTATAAATTCAGGGCAAACAACTGAAAACAATAAAATCCAAATCCCTGAAAATATTAGAAAGCAGCCCAAAGCAGGTACTTATACAAAGGAAATACCTTGGAGTAAATTTTCACAGTTGCTTGCTGTGGTCATCATCATGGGACTGGGGAGATCTCTGATAACTTGCTATCTTTGTGACCTAAAGAACCATACTCCAATTGTGTGTTTAATATCCAAAGTTATTCGATAGTGTGGGGGGCCCAGAAGTAAGAGTCATAGAAGGGAAATCCCATATTCTGAGAATAAGGTCTAACCAAATCTCTTACTGACCACCAAATTATAGAGATTAGATTCCAAGTAATACAGTTAGGAATTAAATAATTAAACTCAGAGTTGACTTGTTGCTCTAAATATAGAGACTACAGTCTAAGACAATCAAATTAATTGCCTCATAGAATGAAATAAATGATTTAATAAAAATCCAGTATTCTCTGGAGGAATAAAACACAGTCTAGATTGTCTATATATAACTTCCACCTGCCCCAAATGTAACTAGAAACTAGAAAATTTGAACGATTCTCAAGCCCCCAAAATGAAATTTATGAATACTGATCCTGAGATAACCTTGTGATTGGCATCAGTATATAAGAATGTTAGACTATTGTAATCATATTCAATATAAAAACAAAGTTTGCTAGTAATCAATATTTAGACAACATCAACAGAGACATAGTAACTATAAAAATAAAAAGAACTGATGGAGGGAAATCAGAGTGGGATGTTTATACAAACAATTTTGGGGAGAACAGAGCTTGAAACACCTAACTAAAGCTAGAATGTTCACATGCATCTCATGCTCAGTTATAGAGTGAGCTAAAAAAGAAAATCTAGTTATGGAAACAGTGATCTAAATCTAAAGTGTCCAACTGTATACAAACATTACATAGAAAAATATAACTATAATTGTCTTCCCTGAACATTTGAACCATAGGTGAAAGATTATTTGGGTATGATATTCAAAATTAGGTATGATATTCAAAATTATAGTACCTGTGTGGTTAAAAATTTCAATAATAATTGTCAATAAAAAATAATATTTTGAAAGAAACCTGTTTTGTTTCTTGTTCTGAGAAGTAGGTCACAACAGTGGACCAGTGGACCTAAAATATTCAGTAAACCAGGTCATATTCAGGTATCCTGTCAGATAGTCCGTCATTTGGGCCTTGTTGTTTCGCTAATAGAGCACTGGTAGAGTAGATTCGGTATAGTTCTAAAGGGTCCTAGAATTTTCAAGATGGTAATAAGCATCATGCTTCCCTTATGGCTCCGCAGTAAAGACTTTGCCTACCAATGTAGAAGACATGGGTTCAGACCCTGGGTTGGGAAGATCCCTTGGAGAAGGAAGTGGTAACCCACTCCAGTATTCTTACCAGGGAAATCCCACGGGCAGAGGAGCCTGGAAGTTCCATGGGATCACAAAGAGTGGGACATGACTTAGCAACTAAACGACAACAAATAAGCATTGGCTTCAACATAGTCATCAACTTCAGCCTATTCTTTGAAGCTTTGAAGCCAACATGAACTTCTATCTAGCTAGACCTCCTACATAGCATCTTTGAATAGAAGGCTGTTTCATGTGCATTGAAAATCGGTTATTTAGTGTAGCCACCTTCATTTATTGTCTTAGCTAGATCTTCTGGATAACTTGCTGCCTTTTCTATATTGGCACTGGCTGCTTACCTTGCACTTTCGTGTTGTGAAGATGATTTCTTTCCTTAAACGTCATGCAAAAACCTCTGCAAGTTTCAGACTTTTTGTCTATGGTTTCCTCACCTTTCTTAGTCTTCATTGAACTAAAGAGAGTTAGACCCTTGCTCTGGATTAGTCTTTGGCTTCAGGTAATGTAACTGTTTTGATCTCTTCAGACCACTGAAACTTTTTCCACATCAGCAACAAGCATGTTTCATTTTCTTATTATTCATGTGTTAACTGGAGCAGCACTTTTAATTTCCTTGAAGAACTTCTCCTTTGCAATTTTACATTGTTTAATTAGTGCAAAAGGCCTAACGTTTAGACTACAGGCTTTGGGAGTGCCTTCCTTACTGACTAACCATTTCTAGCTTTTGACTTGCAACTCTTCCAAATAATTGAACACTTCGAGTCTATTGCAGTGGTATTAATCAGCACAATTTTAATGTTCTTGTGTCTCAGGGAATAGGGAGACCTGAGGAGAAGGAGAGGAGAGAGATAGGGAAACAGCCAGTTGATGAAGCAGTCACAACATAAACAAAAAGTATTGATTATGCTTGCCATGTTATATTCATGGTTTGTGTCACTTCCCCCACCAAAAACAAAAGCTACTATATTAACATCAAAGAGTACATATCATCATAACAAACAGAATAAATAAGAAATTTTGGAAACATTTCAAGAATTACCAAAATGTAACAGAGAGACACAAACTGAGCAAATGCTGTTCGGAAAATGGTCTTACTCAAACCAGTCTTACCACAAACCTTCAATTTGTAAGAAACTGAAATATCTGCAAACCTCAGTAAAGCAAAGAGCTGTAAAAGAATGCATGCCTGTACTATGCATATATAAGCTCCTTGTCCTCAGTTTTGGTAACGTTTTTTGGTTTTTTGAATTTGACACTAAAAGGAACAATGCCCCCCCTCCCCGCCCTGCAAAAAAAAAAAAAAAAAAAAAGAAGTGAGACTACATCAAACTAAAAAGTTTCTGCTTGGCAAAGGAAATCATCAACAAATGATAAGGTAATTCATGAAATGAGAGAAAAGATTTGCAAATTACATACCTGATATATAAAGAACTCATAGAACTCAATAGCAGAAAAGAAAGAAAAAAAGAAAACAGTTCAATTAAAAATGGGCAGAGGATCTAAAAAGACATCGTTATAGATGGCCAAAGGTACCTGAAAAGATGCTCAGTGTAGGAATCATCAACCCGAAACCACAGTTGAGATATCACCTCACACCTGTTAAAATGATACATGTTCAAAGGGATAACAATGAGTTATTTTGCACTTCCATTTTTATGGCAGCATTATTCACAATAGCCAAGATTTGCAAACAACCTAAGGCTCTATCGGGGAGAAAGCAATGGCACCCCACTCCAGTACTCTTGCCTGGAAAATCCCGTGGACAGAGGAGCCTGGTAGGCTTCAGTCCATGGGGTCACTAAGAGTTGGACACGACTGAGCGACTTCACTTTCACTTTTCACTTTCATGCATTGGAGAAGGAAATGGCAACCCACTCCAGTATTCTTGCCTGGAGAATCCCAGGGATGGGGGAGCCTGACGGGCTGCTGTCTATGGGGTTGTGCAAAGTCGGACATGACTGAAATGGCTTAGCAGCAAGGCTCTATCGGAGAAGGCAATGGCACCCCACTCCAGCACTCTTGCCTGGAAAATCCCATGGACGGAGGAGCCTGGTGGGCCACAGTTCATAGGGTCGCTAAGAGTCAGACACAACTGAGCAACTTCACTTTCACTTTTCACTTTCATGCATTGGAGAAGGAAATGGCAACCCACTCTTGTGTTCTTGCCTGGAGAATCCCACGGATGGGGGAGTATTGTGGGCTGCCGTCTATGGGGTTGCACAGAGTCAGATACGACTGAAGTGATTTAGCAGCAGTAGCAGCAGCAGCATACATAAATAAATGGTATGTATAATGCCATAGAATACTATTCAGCCACAAAAAGGAAATGTCAATGTCTGTGACAACATGGTTGGACCCTAAGGATATTTTACTAAGTGAAATAAGACAGAGAAAGGCAAATAATACCACATGGTGTCACTTCTATGTAAAACTGAAGCAGTTAAATTCATACAAACAGAATACAAAAGTGATTGCCAGGACCTGAGGGTTGTCGGGAATAAGGTCGGTAAGAGTGTAAAGGTTTTTAGCTGTAGGATAAATAAGGTCTAAGGAACTAATGTATAATATGGTGACTATAGTTGACAACACTGTAGTGTATAAGTAAATTTGCAGACAGAGTAGAATTTAAATGTTCTCATTAAAAAAAAAAAAAAACAGGTAAATATGTGAGGTACTGGATGTGTTAAATAACTTTATAGATGAAGGAGTTCTTTCACAATGTATGTTTGTTTCAAATCATCATGATGTACACTTTAAATATCTAAAATTTTTATTTTTTCAATTATGCTTCAGTAAAGCTGAGAAAATATTATGAAGGAATATCAAACAGATAAGTCTTGAGAATTTCATTATGCTTTTGGTTTCCCCTAGTTATTTTTCTCTCATTCTCATTGAGCATTTATCGTGGCTAAGAAGGAAAACACCCAAACATATAATTTCTATTTTAGATGTTAAAATAGCTTTCTTTCATAATGTTAAGCCATCAACGGGTTTTATTCTACTTTATGTATATGTTAAAATATACTTTATATTTTGCTATGTCAATGACAAAGCAACATTTTAAAAGCTTTCAGTTAGTTAATTTGGAAGGAAAGATATAAAATAATGTGGCTTAGGTTTTAAGTAGGAAAATTGAATGCTGAGAAGTAAGCTTTCATTACTAGATAAGCACCATAATGCCTGCTACCTTGAGCTGGAAAAATATTGACATACAAAGTTTTAATTATCAAAACTTAAAGATGTTTGTGCTGGGAAATAGGTGTTTCTTTGCTGCAATACAATAAATGAGATTTTGAGCTGTGACTAATAAACATTTAATAATAACTATATTAGACTTTATTTTCCTTTGAGTGTTCTCTTGATGTGTACAATATAAAACAGGTGCCAGATTGTTCTACAGATACCAGAGTTTAATAATTCTTACTGAGCTTCATATTATTCATCTAGAATCAGGCCACTTGCATTGTTATTGCTTTGGAAAACTTAATTAGGAGTTAGGGAATTTGAAGCAAAAGTAATATAATATAGTTCACTCATGATGAGAAATTATTTTGATGTATTATGTTGAAATATGAGTATTATACATTCAATGTTTTAAGGTTTAAAAATAATTTATTAGAACAGAGAAAGGCAAATGTGACCAAACAAAACAACTCGAAAGACTTCTGCCTTTAGCAGTTTCACTAACTGGACTAGTCAATCTTCTGTCTCTTCTATTAAAATGGTTATGGCAACTATAACTTCCATTATCAAGAAAACCATAAAACCACAGAAACTGGAGCTCCTGCTGCAATTTCCTCTGCTTTTCCTTTAGTCTTGAATAAAATGTTCTTTCTTTAAAAAATAATTCTCTTATAAATATGAGATATATCTATATTTTAATCCTCAAAATTTCCTGTCTAAGCACAGGTATGTTTGGAGTTGTAACTGGAGAAATTTCTTTCACTGAAATCCTATTTCTACCCATTTGTAGTCCAGTCTCCTTATTACTCCCAAACTAAACCTCTGACAGTGTGAAGCAAGCTTGCTAATGAAATAGGCACTTCCCAAAGAAGCCTGCCTGATCTCTTACCCTGTGATTTGAGTGCTCTGTTACAAACTTCCTATTTCTCTATCTTTGAGGTGCATGTGGAAGGGATAACAATCGATGATCTCTGCAAAGCATTTCTCTCAGCCATTTCCGGGCTTCTCTTAGATATGAATGAATAACGTCATCTTCGGATACGCCATGTCCATTAGGATACGAGTCAGTGTATTTAAACTTTTTTTGGTTTGTTCACTTGTTTGGGTTTTTAAATTCATAACTGTAGCAATAAACATTTCCTCTTCTGAAGGTCAGTTCTGTTCAGTTCAGTTCAGTCACTCAGTCTTGTCCGACTCTGAGACCCCATAAATCGCAGCACGCCAGGCCTCCCTGTCCATGACCATCCCCCGGAGTTCACTCAGACTCACGTCCATTGAGTCGGTAATGCCATCCAGCCATCTCATCCTCTGTCATCCCCTTCTCCTCCTGCCCCCAATTCCTCCCAGCATCAGACTCTTTTCCAATGAGTCAACTCTTCGCATGAGGTGGCCAAAGTACTGGAGTTTCAGCTTTAGCATCATTCCTTAGTGGTAGATAATTTAATCCATTCTAGTAAAAGTGACCATTATTTTCTTTCCTTAGCCCTTCTTTACTTGTCAGAGCAGCATATTCTGCCCTATTAAGTCTTCTATTCCTTGGTTAGTTCTACTAATCCTTTTAAACAATTTGACTCCTTGAACTCCATTTTTCAATTATGAGTGCTTGCAATTGTTGTTGCAAGAAGGAGGAATTCAAGTGTGTGTCTCTAACCTTTCTGTTTTTTTTTTTTTTTTTACAAACTTTTTAATATCCACAGAGGCATTAAATAGAAGATCTATGTAAAATGTTAAAATTCTAAAGGCATCCACAAGAATAGATCATTGGCATGATCCTACTCACCTCCTAGAAATGAAAGGAAATCTCAAATCATGCCTTCTAGGCCCTCTGAAAAGCTCCTCTGAAAACAATATTTCAATGAATCATTAATATTTTGACATTCATAAATTTCAGAGAGAATATAAATCTATCTATGCTCTAATTGCAATCTATTCTACCTATATAAGTAATAATACACAATTACATTAGATCATAAAAAATGCCTAGGTATTAATGACCATTTATTTGTACTAGAAGTGCAAAATGCTTTTTTTAAAAATTAATTTGCATCACTTCTCTAAATCATCACCTCTAACAAGATTTTATTTCATGAGAAGTAGACAATTAAATTTCAGGCTGCATTTAAAAAAAGAATAAGCATCTCATCCGAATCCCAATACTCTCTCCTTTCCCACCCTGTTAGATACTTACCCTGAGCTTGTTTTATTAAACAAATCTTTATGTATTATTTTTAAACTTAGTATTTATCTTTTCTATGTTGCTTACAAATATACAAATTATTTGTTGTATATATATAGAGAGAGAGATTATAAGTATATTGGTATAATTAATAATGTGATGTGTTGAGCCACATTTTTAAAACAATACCATGTGATATCTCTACTTACTATTTCACTTTCAGCAGGTTAGAGTTTCATGTAATGGTTTGTATCCATCATTAGTATTTCAGAAATATTTACATGTCAAAAGATCCCTAAATTCTTCAAAAATTACAAATATATTAATTTTTAGGAGAATTCATAAAATGCATCATTATTAATATAATCATTTGTCAATGTTTCAGGAATTGTACTTTTTGAGGGAGATTTTGTTGTTTCAGTTCAGAGAGGGCAAGTAATGTCTGACTCTGCAACCCCATGAATTTTAGCCCACCAAGGTCTTCTCTCCATGGCATTTCTCAGACAAGAATACCGGAATAAGTGACCATTTCCTCCTCCCGGGGATCTTCCAGAGTTAAGGACTGAACCAGTGTTTCCTGCATTGAAGGTGGATTTTTATTTTTATTTTTTTTTCACTGCTGAGTCACCAGAGAAGCCCTTTTGAGGGAGATAATGTTCCAATAATCTTTTATGACACAATATGTTTTGATTTTTTCTATTTTAATTGTAGTTGCAAAATATTCCAAGTGTATCAGTTTATATTCACTTAGCAACCTGAAAGAATTATATTTTAAAAATCTAGTACCCTAGGTTTCAACAGTATGTGAACTAAGTACTTCCAGATGTACAAGCTGGATTTTAAATGGCAGAGGAATCAGAGATCAAATTGCCAACATCTGTTGGATTGTAGAAAAAATAAGCAAATTCCTTAAAACATCTACTTCTGCTTCATTCAATTAATTCATTGACTACACTAAAGACTTTGACTGTGTGGATCACAACAAACTGTGGAAAATACTTAAAGAGATGGAATTACCAGACCACCTCACCTGCCTCCTGTGAAACCTGCATTCAGGTCAAGAAGCAACAGTTAGAAATGGACATAGAAAAATGGATGGATTCAAAATTGGAGAAGGAGCATGTCAAGGCTGTGTATTGACACCCTGCTTATTTAACTTATATGCAGAGTATATTATGAAAAATGCTGGACTGGATGAAGCACAAGCTGGAATCAAGATTCCTGGGTGAAATATCAATAATTTCAGATATGCAGATTACAACACCCTTATGGAAGAAAGAGAAGAGGAACTAAAGAGCTTTGTGATGAATGTGAAATAGAGCGAAAAAGTTGTCTTCAAACTCAACATTCCAAACACTAAGATCATGACACCCAATCCCATCACTTCCTGGCAAATAGATGGGGGGAAAAATGGAATCACTGAGAGACTTTATTTTCTTTGGCTACCAATTCACTGTAGACAGTGACGGCAGCCATGAAATTAAAAGATGCTTGCTCCTTGGAAGAAAAGTTATGACCAACCTAGACAGCATATTGAAAAGCAGAGACATCACTTTGCTGACAAAGGTCTCTATTGTCAAAGCTATGGTTTTCCCAGTAGTCCTGTATAGATGTGAAAGTTGTACAATAGAGGAGGCTGAGCACTGAAAAATTGATGCTTTAGAACTGCAGTACTGGAGAAGACTCTTGAGAGTCCCCTGGACAGCAAGGAGATCAAACCAGTCAATCATAAAGGAAATCAACCAAGAATATTCATTGGAAGGACTGATGCTGAAGTTGAAGCTCCAGTACTTTGGCCACTTAATGCAAAGTGCTGACTCAATGGAAAGGACTCTGATGCTGGGAAGGATTGAAGGCAGGAAGAGAAGGAGGCAAAAGAGGATGAGATGGTTGGATGACATCACTGAGTCAATGGACATGAGTTTGAGCAACCTCCAGGAGATGGTTTTGGACAGGGAAGCCTGGCATCCTGCAGTCCATGGGGTCACAACGAGTCGGACACTACTGAGCAACTGAACAACAATCAATTTCAATAAACCAAGCAAAAATTACAGAATAGTTATATTTAATACTATATGATGCCTACCTGTAATGCGGGACCTGGGTTTGATCCCTGGGTTGGGATGATTGCCTGGAGAAGGAAATGGCTACCCACTCCAATATTCTTGCCTAGAAAATTCCATGGACAAAAAGCCTGGAAGACTATAGTCCAAGGGGTCGCAAAGAGTTGGACATGACTGAGCAACTTTCACTTCACTTCAATATTAATAATACTGTGTAATACTAATAACAATACTATGTAATAAAAATAATAATAATACTGTGCTGTGCTTAGTCACTCAGTCATAGAACCCTTAGACTATAGCCTGCCAGGCTCCTCTGCCCATGGGGATTCTCCAGCCAAGAGTACTGGAATAGGTTGCCATTTCCTCCTCCAGGGGATCTTCCCAAGCCAGGGATTGAACCCAGGTCTCTTGGATTACAGGCAGATTCTTTACCATCTGAGCCAGCAGGGAAGCCCTTAATAATACTATATACTACTACTACTATAGCTGAGCACCGAAGAATTGATGCTTTTGAAGTGTGGTGTTGGTGAAGACTCTTGAGAGTCCCTTGGACTGCAAGGAGATCCAACCAGTCCATTCTGAAGGAGACCAGCCCTGGGATTTCTTTGGAAGGAATGATGCTAAAGCTGAAACTCCAGTACTTTGGCCACCTCATGCGAAGGGTTGACTCATTGGAAAAGACATTGATGCTGGGAGGGATTGGGGGCAGGAGGAGAAGGGGACGACAGAGGATGAGATGGCTGGATGGCATCACTGACTCAATGGACATGAGTCTGAGTGAACTCCTGGAGTTGGTGATGGACAGGGAGGCCTGGCGTGCTGTGATTCATGGGGTTGCAAAGAGTTGGACACGACTGAGCGACTGAACTGAACTGATAGAATAGTAATAGTTATATTTAATATTATTAGTTCATTGTTTCTTCCTGCAGTAACATCATTGTTTATGTAATTCAAGGTACATATAAAAATAATTTCAATAAAATAGTCTTTAGCTTTCAGAACTTCAGAGCACTATACTTTGTTCAAAAACTTAATTCACATGCAAGCAACACTTTTTTCAAAGTACAAAATACTTATACACATTGACACAGGTTCATCCTACAGTTATGGGAGTGGACATTTTAAACTATAACCCACTCTATCTGACATGTAAAAGATTTTTTGTGATGCTCCCTAAGCCAACAGATTCACCATCTTGTCCCAAGTTCTATATTCTAGAAGTGCTTTCCTACACCTAGTCACAAATGTTTTTGCCCAGACACTTGAATATAACAGGATTTCCTGGTGGCTCAGACACTAAAGATCTGCTGCAATGTAGGATACCAGGGTTCAAGGTCAGGAAGATCTCCTGGAGAAGGGAATGGCTATGCAGTCCAATATTCTTGCCTGAAGAATTCCATGGACAGAGGAGACTGGTGGGTTGCAGTCTGTGGGGTTGCAGAGTCAGACATGAGTGAGTGACTAACACTTACACTTATTGCATAAAACAGTGATTATTTTGCAATCCTGTGGATTAATGGGGGGGGAGAATAAACTAAAGTGGATGGGAGCTTATGAATTATGTTTTGTTCTCCAAAATGTTCATAACCAGCCAAGTAAATATTTGAAATATCTTATTGTTTTATATTAAACATTGATATGGACTTGAATGTTTTTGCCTCCTCAAAATGCATATATTGAAATCTTAACCCCAAATACAATGGCAGTAGATGGAGGGACATTTGAGAGATAATTAGGTCTTGAGAATGGAGGTATATTGAATGAAATTAATGCCTTTATAAGAGGTATGAGAGGTTCCTTTCTTTCTTCCTGACATGTGAAGATATAGCAGGAAGAGAGTCCACACCAGACACTGAATCTGTCTGGGGCTTCCCAGCCTTCAGAATTCTGAGAAATAAATTTTCATTGTTTAAGATACCAAGTCTTTGGGACTTTGTTATAGCTTCCCAAACTGACTGATACAAACACTTTCTCTAATATGAACATTATAAAGAGTTTAATAATTATGCATATTTAATCATTGGTGAATAGTAGTTCACCAAAATAGAAGAGGTGGCAAGAATACACAGGAGAACTATATCAAAAATATCTAAAACTATACAAAAAAGATCTTCATGATCCAGATAACCACAGTCGGGTGACCACTCACCTAGAGCCAGACATCCTGGAGGTCAGGATGTCTTAGGGACATAGGAAGCATCACTACAAACAAAGCTAGTGGAGGTGATGGAATTCCAGTTGAGCTAATTCAAATCCTAAAAGATGATGCTGTTAACGTGTTTTAATCAATATGCCAGCAAAGTTGGAAAACTCAGCTGTGGCCACAGGACTGGAAAATATCAGTTTTCATTCCAGTGCCAAAAAACGTTCAAACTACCGCACAATTGCACTCATCTCACATCTTAACAAAGTAATACTCAATATTCTCCACACCAGGCTTCAACAGGACATGAACCACTGTGAGCTTCCAGATGTTCAAGCTGGATTTAGAAAAGGCAGAGGAACCAGAGACCAAATTGCCAACATCTGCTGGATCATCAAAAAAGCAAGAGAGTTCCACAAAAGCATCTACTTCTGCTTTATTGACTATGCCAAAGACTTTGAATGTGTGGATCACAATAAACTATGGAAAATTCCTAGAGATGGGAATACCAGACCACCTGATCTGTCTCCTGAGAAAACTGTATGCAGGTCAAGAAGTAACAGTCAGAACTGGACATGGAACAACAGACTGGTTCCAAATTGGGAAAGGAGTACATCAAGGCTGTGTATTGTCACCCTGCTTGTTAAACATATGCAGAGTACATCATGAGAAATGCTAGGCCAGATGAAGCACAAGCTGGAATTAACTTTGCCAGGAGAAATATCAATAACCTCAGATATGCAGATGATACCACCCTTATGGCAGAAAGTGAAGAAGAACTAAAGAGCCTCTTGATTAAAGTGAAAGAGGAGAGTGCAAAAGTTGGCTTAAAACTCAACATTCAAAAAACAAAGATCATGGCATCTGTTCTCATCACTTCATGGGAAATAGATGGGGAAACAATGGAAACAGAAACAGAGGCTGACTATTTTGCAGGGGGGCTTCCAAAATCACTGCAGATGGTGACTGCAGCCATGAAATTAAAAGATGCTTACTCCTTGGAAGGAAAGTTATGACCAACCTAGACAACATATTAAAAAGCAGAGACATTACTCTGCCAACAAAGGTCCATCTAGTCAAGGTTCTGTTTCTTTCCAATGGTCATATATGGATGTGAGAATTGGACCAGAAAGAAACCTGAGTGCTGAAGAATTGATGCTTTTGAACTGTGGTGTTGGAGAAGACTCTTGAGAGTCCCTTGGACTGCAAGGAGATCAAACTATTCAATTCTAAAGGAAATCAGTCCTGAATATTCATTGAAAAGACTGATGCTGAAGCTGAAAATGCAATACTTATGGCCACCTGATCTGATAACTGACTCATTGGAGAAGACCCTATTGCTGGGAAAGATTGAAGGCAGGAGGAGAAGGAGACGACAGAGGATAAGATGGTTGGATGGCATCACGGACTTGATGGACATGAGTTTCAGCAAGTTCTGGGAGTCGGTGATGGACAGGGAAGCCTGGTGTTCTGCTGTCCATAGGGTTGCAAAGAGTCAGACATAACTGAGTGACTGAACTGAACTGAACAGCAATTACAATTTAAATGCATTAGGGGTTTAATTAGTTTTTGAGTAAGTGATTATTTCTTGTTTTCCTTGGTGCAAAAATTTTGTCCTAGACTATGGCAGAATTAGTAGAAAGTTTATTTGACTGTATTTGTCACCTGCTTTATACTAATGGCTACATACATTGAAAATAGAGATTTTTGCCTTAATCTATTAATACATAAGACATAAGTAAGACAGTCAAACATATGCTATACTGTGCAAAGGAACTAGGACAATTAACTTCTATTTATCTCCTCAGTTTGGTGTAAAAATAGCTTATATTGAAATAGGTATTTTATTTTTGCCTTTCTATTATATTTTTCCTGGAAATAGTTCAAAAATGAATGACTTTCTATTTTATCATGAATTTTTTGATTGCAAGGCAAAATTAATTTTCTCAATAATATTAGCACCTATGTTTTTGAGTAAGCATTAAATTGCTGTTTATGAATTTTATATCTCTATTCAGTCTTATATTTAATACATATAAATATGTACATAATACATTGTATATTTATTTGAATTATTGTTTATATATTCCCATATTAAAGATAATAATTGCGTAATAGAAATAATATTTCTTATTTACTTTCTTTGTAATACCCAAAGAGCTAGTGTTATTAGTGTTTCAGTAAAATGAAACTAATAAGTAGTCATGGGACATTGATGAAATGCATCAGTTTGAAAGATACACATTTGAATTTCATCTTCTCAATCACATTCGATTAGTGTTCTTTTATAATTCTTAAATATCAAGATGCATATTATTTCTTTTGCCATTATAATTATTTTTCAGCCTCAAATCATGCTAAAAATAATTGATTGAGAGCCATTGTAATTTAAAAGAAACAATGAATCATATGTTCAACAGACCAAGCTATCATAATTAAAAGACTTTTTTTCTTGTTAGGCTAAACTGCTGATGCTGCTGAATAACCACTTAGAATTAAAATCTGATGCTGAATTTCATTAGCAATATAATTTTCATTTAGTACATTCATTTCTTCAATAGAATTATTTTCAATCTATTATTATTATTATTATATGGGTTAGAGAAGACTGAAACTAGACATATTGTCAGTCAATATCAGGTGTATTTGTACTGTGTTTTTGAACATATTTTGTTCCTTATTATCCAAAGATAGATTTTACAAAGCTCAGTTCTAATTCACAGAAGGTTTAATTGAGTTCTGCTTAAGAGTATTTCATAATAAGCCTGCCAACGCATGTTACCTTTAGAGCACAACGTGCGGGACCCTGATAACACTGATTACCATTCTTGGTGATTTTTAATGAGGTCAGAGTAGCAGAAGGGCTATGTACAGATTAAGGAAGTATATTAAAGTATATTTGGAGGTTAGCTACATTTCTAAGATAATTATATCTTTTAAAATTAATAGGACACTTCATAAGAGTAGACAATTTCATGACAAGCCCCACAACTTTGCTTTGAAGTACTTGTGATTTGATTAATAAGAAAGGAAGGAATATCTTATTTTCATGATTCTCTCAGGGTATTTCAATTTGTCAGAAAAACGGGTGACCAAAATATTGTCAATATAGCTGTTAGGCAAGCCAGAAGCTGCAATTAACTGGTTGGAGGCTTTCTGTAGATATATTTCCTATGCCTGATTCAGCTCTTGGTGTATTGGTATCTATTGTATTTTCCAGGTTTAACAGACATGTTCATTTTCTTTATCACTAGAGAAAGAAGGAAGATTCCAGAAGAATCTCTGGAAAATAAAATTAAAATTTGTTAATAAAATTACCAAAGAGACTAAATCATAGCTCCTAAATCACATAATCATCCTGCCTTAGGTTTTGATGGTAACTGGAAATTTGGCTATACATTGCCATTTCAGGTCAAAGAGGACAACTTAAAAGACTGAAGCTTTTACTAAACATAAATAAATAAAAATAATAAACCCACTCCAATATTTTTCCTGCAATAGTTTTTAATTTCAACTAGTGATTTGATGCAAAGAAAATTATCCTTTTTAAGGATAATTTTGTTATACAAGTAGAAGCCAAGTAGCTCTGTATATAAAGTCTCCTGTTTTTAAAACTAATAATAAGTGGATATTTGTCAATCTGTCTTAAACTTTAAGATCTGGGATTGATATTTAAAAATTCAGGATTCCAGTTTCTAGAGAATAATTGATCAATTATTAAACAAAACACTGTTTTCCTACTAAGATACTTCCATGGGTGGAGCCTAAGAACGGAAAGACAAATTATAAAAGATAAATATTTGCAAAGTAGCTCCCAATTCTCAGAGGGTTTCCCTGGTGACACAGTGGTAAAAAATCCACCTGCAGTGAAAAAGGCTGCTTGCAATGCAGAGGACACAATTTAGCTCCCTGGATCAGGAAGATCCCCTGGAGAAGGAAATGGCAACCCACTCCAGTATTCTTGCCTGGGAAATCCCATGGACAGAGGAACCTGGTGGCCTATGGACCTGGGGGTCGCAAGAGTAGGACACAACTTAGTAACTAAGCTACCACTCAATTCTCAGGGCTATGGGGTGATGAAAATAATAACAGTAATGTATGTACCTAGGAGATATAATTGTTGTTGTTGTTTATTTAGTTGCTATATTGTGTCTGAATCTTTTTCAACCCCATGGACTCTAGGCCACCAAGCTCCTCTGTGCATGGGATTTCCCAGGCAAGAATACTGGAGTGGATTGCCATTTCCTTCTCTGGGGGGATCTTCCCAACTCAGAAACTGAAATTTCTTCTCCCACATTGACAGGCAGATTCTTTACCACTGAGCCATTATGGAAGCCACAGATAATCATTAATGTAGAAAAAATTCCTGTTTCTAAGCCAAATTAAAGCTAGAAAATGGAGATACAAATAATACTGGAAGAACAGTGGTAATCATGGTCATCTATAATAGACTAGTGATCAGTTATTGTAAACATCTTATTTTTCAGAAAAAAAAAAAGACTATGGTATTTCAAGTCTAAGTGAGCTGTACAAATTCACATTAACTTCTGTACTTAATAACCAAAATTATTTAAAAACTTCATTTTTATCAAAATAAGCTATGTATTTTAGATAGTCATATTTAATTTCATCTTTTTTAAAAGATGGATCTCACTACAAAAGCAATATTTTCAATAGCATTATTTTTATCTGAGTAAAGTTTAGAGAATTCCTTTGTGAACTCAATGGCTAATTTCTATAAAACATCAGGGCCCTAGAACTATATCCCCTGAAACTAGCAGGGGAAGCTCAGGCCATGGGATACAATCTTACAGGATAGCTGGTCTGGTTTCTATATCTGTTGAAATGTCTCTATTCCAGGACTGGAGTGCTTTAATTGAGAGCACTACAGTGATTTTGTTTGTGATGTGTCCTTGTTCTTTCTTCCACTCTTCTTCCTCAGTGTTTCCTTCTACTCTTTTTTGTTTCAATTTATTGCCTATACTTGGTCTTTGATGCTTCCATCTGAAATTTATATTAGCTTATTAAGCTTCTCAGGAGACCATTCCTGCTACAATTTATATTAGAATTTATTAAGTTTATCAAGTGATGGGGGAAAGCTGGAATTACAGATTTTGATCTGTTTTGCTCACTGAGATGTCCCAGTTCCTCAGTAGAGTACCTGACACTTAGTTGGCATTTAATAAACAACTCTTTGATCAATGGATGTATCTTTATGATATTAATTTTTCCTAATCAGGAATATAGTACATCTCTGTATTTATTTAGTAAAATTTGATGTATAATTAGATTAAAAAGAATATGAGACCATATTCCCAGATTGCTTACTTTTCTCTTTTTAAAATATATGTTCTATCTGCCTTGATCTACTCCCTGTGTGACTTGCCACAGACATATCTTTCTGGCAACTATCAGCATATGTTATTCTGAGATATAATTCTTTTTTTGCCATTAAAATCCCAGCATTTCTCCGGAGTGATTACCTTTTCATATAGCTTGTTATTGGTATGGTAACCAGGAGGGAGGTGGGGGTATGTTAATCAGGTGACTGTGTGTTGTCTTGCAAGGAAAGACCTTTGTATAATAGTTAGATAATAGGTGGCTATAATAGGGAAGAGTGGGATAACTCTGAATGTCTGTCTACTGGCTTTAGGTAAATCTGGGGATTCAATATTTTTTAATATATAGTCCAAATATTTCTATCCCAATTCTCACAAAGTTACTTCTTTCCAATGAGGGTGCCAACCTTGGCAACTACTGATGAGATCTAGAGTTCACCCTCGTCTGAAGCTCTGCTACTCTTATAATTACGTCCTGGGCCTGGTTGTCATATTTGTTTGCCTTTCAGATTCAGTTGATGCAAGTCTATCTGTATGATTCCAAAGAGATCCTTTAGCTCCCACACTTATTTTTTTATTAGTGATTAACCTCCTTCAGTGCTTTTTGTCATTTTCCAAAACATCAAATGCTCTAAGTCAACCATTACGCTTCACAGTCTTTATATTTATTCAGTTCAGTTCAGTTGCTCAGTCATATCCAACTCTTTGTGACCCCATGGACTGCAGCACACCAGGCTTCCCTGTCCATCACCAACTCCCAGAGTTTACTCAAACTCATGTCCATTGCATTGGTGATGCCATCCAACCAGCTCACCCTGTCATCCCCTTCTCCTCCCACTTTCAGTCTTTCCCAGCATCAGGGTCTTTTCAAATGAGTCACTTCTTGGCATCAAGTGGCCAAAATATTGGAGTTTCAGCCTCAGCATCAGTCCCTCCAATGAATATTCAGGACTGATTTCCTTTAGGATGGATTGACTGGACCTCCTTTGAGAGTTCAAGGGACTCTCAAAAGTCTCCAATACTACATTTCCAAAGCATCAATTCTTTTGTGCTCAGATTTCTTTATAGTCCAACTCTCAGATCCATGCATGGCTTCTGGAAAAACTATAGCCTTAACTAGACAGACCTTTGTTGGCAAAGTAATGTCTCTGCTTTTTAATATGCTGTCAAGGTTGGTCATAACTTTTCTTTCAATAAACAAGTGTCTTAATTTCATGGCTGTAGTCACCTCTGCAGTGATTTTGGAGCCCCCCAAAATAAGTTTGTCACTGTTTCCACTGTTTCCCCATCTATTTGCCATGAAGTGATGGGACCAGATGCCATGATCTTTGTTTTCTGAATGTTGTGTCATACTTATTATTGCCCCATATTTTATAAATTTCTAATATGTGGGAATCACAGGTCCACCCATTTGTGTGCCAACCCAATTCACTTCTGCTGAAAATTTCACAATTGTGATACTAGCATATGTCAAAGCTACCCATCTTCACCTACTACCCATCACCTATTATGTGGTACTCTAAGCTAGTAAATCAGCAACTGTTCTAGCTCCACATCTTATTTTATGGTCTGCTGTTCAGGTCGCTTGTTGTGCAAAATATTTCAAGTCAGATTCTCCAAAAGTAGAAATTTAGCTTTTCTTTAAGTTCATGAACGATACTGAGTAGAGCTTAGGAAACTAGCATCCCTAGGAGACTGAAGGAAAAGGATTCTAGAAAAAATAAAATTTGACGTGTGAATCAATGGCAACAGATATTTCAGCTGTTCCTATGGGACTTCTGAACCTGGGATAGTCATGTGGATTGAGCTGTGTCTCTCCCCAAAACCATACTGCCACCCTAAGGTATAGTACCTCAGAAGGTAACCTTATTTGGGAGTAGGTTTGTTTCAGATATACTTAGTTAAGATGAGGTCAGAGTGGAATAAGGTGGGCCCCTAATCCAATATGACTCATGTCCTTATAAAAAATGGAAATTTGGACACAGACACACACAGGGAGAGGATAGAATGTAGTGGGAGGATAAAGGCAGAGATTAGCATGATGCAGCAAAAGCTAAGAAGAAAGATTTCCAGTCAACAACTGGAAGATAAGAGAGAGGCCTGGAACAAGTGTTTCTTCCGCAACCCTCAAAAATAAGCCACCTTGATCTCAGACTTCTAGCTTACACAACTATGAGACCATGAACTTCTCTGTTTAAGCACCCAGTTTGCAGTACTTTGTTAACAGCAGCTCTGGCAAGTGAATACAGATATTTTTAAAATAATTGTTCCAAACTGAGACACTGGGGCTAATAATTTGTATCTTTGTATCAACCAGTCTCTTGATATGAGGTGCTCTATTTAAGGGAGGGGAATGTGAGACCTTGGGTGAAATGGAAGTGGCTTTATTCATCCAAAACAAACCCCAGGCGTGGATTGATCTGAAAGCTCTTGAGAGACAATACTGCCTACACATAGTGAAAACAAGTGCTTCAGTCTTGGGGTATGGACCAGGTAGATCCACATGCCACATCTGCTACATCAGACTAAGGAATTGATTTCACTGAGAAGAGTAAGTTTTGGTTTATACTAATAAACACTATATAGTTTTAAGTTCTGAACCAGCAACTGACTTTTTTTGTTTAATGGAATTATTATGCCACCGGTGATACTGAATCCATCAAAATAGGTAGTCCAGCATTCAGGCCATTGTTGCTGGATTATAAGGAACCATACCTGTGTCTAAGCAATGAGGTTAAACTACCTACAGTCATAGTGCTACAGTTAGATACAGTAATTGGTAGAGAGCTAGTGAGGTCTACTTTGCAAGGGGATGAGCATGTTTTATTTTGAACATGGGATTGTTAGGTAGGTAGAACACGGAAAAGGAGTCCAAAATGGCGGTGGCTATCAGACAAGGAAGGGAAAAGCCCGCGAAAATGAAACAAAAGAAGGTCCGAGGACCAGAGTGAGGACCTCAGGTAAAACAAACAACACTCCTGGCAGGCACAATTTACATAGGACAGGCCCAGGGAGAGAGAAACATATAAATAGAGGAGCCAAAGCCAGCTCTCTCTCTCTCTCTCCCCCATGTACTGGGGCGCTCTTCTCCTCATGTCTTTATATCGACGTGCCCTCATGCCTCAAAGATGGATTTTCCTGCTATCTTCTAAATAAAATAGAGGTGTAACAATGAGCTGTAACACTGATTTGTCTAAAGAGCTATAACACGGTCCATGTGAGACCTGAGAGCTATAACACGGTCTTTCCAAGACCTGAGAGCTGTGACCTGCCAAGGGGGCTTTAATATCCGTCACTCCAAATCTTTGTTGTGACGAGACAAACATATACATATAGAATCGAGGAACATATACTCGCATGACAGGATTATGATGGTAAAGAAATTGCTTGAATGCTGTTAAGTGAAAGTGCACTTTCTGCTTTAGACAGTGTGTTAGATTTTGGTTGGTGAATAATATTACTTCAATTTTACAAAATGTCATTGGTTGTATTGGGAAAGAAGAGATTGGAAGACAGAGGAGAAGATGGTATGAAACCCATTAACTGGTGCATGAAGATTCCAGGGGTGAAGTGACAGTAGATTTAGCTTTTATAATGATCATTAAGATGCAATGATCTTCAAGAAACACTCAAGGGTTAAGTTTGCAGAAGGTAGAAATACACTAAATATGAGCAGTAAGGGAGAGGAGACAGCAGGCATGGTGTTGGTAGATGTCACACATTGAGATGGTGTCCCTAGAAGACTGGGTCAGTGCATGCGTGCATGCTTGATGGAGGAAGGGGAATGCATGCATGCTGAGTCACTAAATCATGTCTTATTCTTTGCAGTCCTATGGACTGTACCCTGCCGGGTTCCTCTGTCCATGGAATTCCCCAGGCATGAATACCAGAGTGGGTTTCCATTTCCTCCTCCAGGGGATCTTCCCAACCCAGGGATTGAACCCATGTATCTTATGTCTTCTCCATTGGCAGGCAGGTCCTTTACCCATAGCGCCATCTGGGAAGCCCAAAGAGGAAGGCAACATGTTTTTAATTTGGGCATGTTTAATTAAAGGTCCTCCAAAGACCTTCAAGAGAAATCTTAACATAGCAGTTTGGTATAAGATCTGTAGCTCAGAAGGAGTTCCTCAGTTGGGCATTCAGAGTTTTAGTCATCTCTGTTCCACCTATATTTTAAGACACAACCATGAGTGGGATTACTTATGGACGGAATATAAAATAAGAAAAGAGAAATGGGCCAACGGCCAAAAGTTGCAGCACTTCCATATTTGAGAGCTGGGATAAGGAAGATGAACCTGCAAGGAGCACTGAACATGAATTAGAGATGCTAGGAATTTCAAGGTAGTATATAGAGTCTTTTTTTTTCAAGGGAAGAAGCTTCTTCAAGATGTCAAATTCTGCTGAAATGTCACATTAGGTGAAAACAATAAAGCATTTATTTGATTTAGCAACAAGAAAGTTACATGTAGCCTTAAAAAGAATTGTTTCATTAGAATGATCTGAGCTAGAGAAGACAGGAAAGAAAAAGTGATGGCAGCAATTTTTGGAGCCTTTTTGCAGAAATCTGCGTGTTAAAGAGGGAAGGAAGAAGCAGTGTAACCTTGTTCAGTCAAGGGAGGAGTTCCTGTGTGTGTAAGTTAAGAGAATTGTAAACTTGTTTAGAATATAATGAAAGGATTTTCTCAGAATGGCATATGCATTCTAGAAATGCCTTTTGTGTGTCTGTGTATGTGTCCGTGTATCTGTGTGATAGGTTTGATGTGGGAGTCAGGGAACATTTGGTGTCTTGGTTTACTCAGCAGGCCTTTTTCCTTTTTGTGGTAAGAACAACCTGGGCTTTTGGCAGAATGCCCACCCTCTTTGTCCTGTGTTTCCAATGGTGCCTGACTAATCAAAGCATCCTGATTCACGGCCATATTGATTCTGGCAATTAGAGTCTTAAAAAAATTTTTTTTATGTGTGTGTAATGAGAGAGAGTTTTCTGTTTCTTTGGGTTGTTTGGTGGGGTAATGTAAGCCTGGCCCCAGGGACTCTGGCTAACTGCACTTGTGCCCAAACAGATGGGTGATTGGAAGATCAAATTCAACCCAAATGCTGCTTGCCAAAGCCATGTGCTGTGACATGAGACTTCTTTCCCCAGAGATAGAGGCATGCTTTTCTGTGACCTGTCACTCTTTATCTCGTAGATCTGGCCTTATTTTTGAAGTGTATTTTGATAATTTGCTTACCCACAAGGATACATTTTCAATTTCACACAGAAGTTCCAAATAGGCTGGTCCATGGTGACCTGGCCCCTAGCTCTCTCTGGCCATTTCCTGAGACTTAGAGCATAGAGAAGCTGCATAAAATTTTGTAGCAGGTCTATACAGAGTTTGAAGGAAGTATGAATAAGAATACACTACAATAAAAGATTACAGAGAGAGATCTGAAATGACACGGTGTGTCCCTTTCAGCTGTGAGACCCACACCACACCTGAATTTCCCAGATGCGGTAACTACTTTCCTTTAAAATTTTTCTTGTATTAGACAGCTAAGCTGAGTTAGGACATTGCCATTTTCAACTAAAACACTCTAATATACTGCTTATTTTGTAATAAAAAAATTACCATGTCATCCTTGACCTTTCCATGGAAATCATTTCCTAAATAAACAGCTTGTGATAAAACTACATAGGCTAAAAGTCAAAATCACATGTCTTATCTTACACCTAGAAATAGAATTCCTCATTTCTCTAGTATCCTGTTTTATTTTATGCTATGGAGAATATAGTTTTCCTCTTTTCTTCTCTTGTTAGAAGGAAAATCTCCTGTTAGTTATCTGATTGCCATAGTGCCTTCTTATCCGTGTGCGTGTGTATGTGTGTGTGTGTGTGTGTGTGTGTGTGTGCGCGCGCGCGCGCATGTGTATGCATGCATGCACTCAGTCGCTCACCATGGCCACAGTCTATTTGTGTTCATGGCCAATATTGTTTCTATTCATACCTAGAGTCATGCCAAGCCCCCTGTAAATCAAATATTCCTTAATCTCCAGGTTACATCATGGCCCTCACTACTGGTGGTGAACTTTTGCTCAACAATATTCAACCTCAAGATGTCCCAAATCATGGATTCTCTCTGACCTCTACTCCAACACTTTTAGCTTCCTTCTTTCTTTATTTCTCAGCCAGGGACTTGATATCTATCACGATACCAATAAGGTCTTCCCTGGTGGCTCCCTGGTAAATAAACTTCCTGCAATGCAGGATACCTGGGTTTGATCCCTGGGTTGGGAAGATACCCTTGGAGAAGAGAATGGCAACCCACTCTAGTATTCTGGCCTGAAGAATCCCATGTACAGAGGAGCTTGGCAAACTACAGTCCATAGGGTCGCAAAGAGTCAGACACAACTGAGCTACTAATACACACATACACACACACACACACACACACACACACACACACACACACACACACTACCAATAAGTATGCTTGCCAGGTATAGGGAGGATGTTTTTTCCCAGGCTCTTGTCTGGTTTCCATGATGTGAGATTTTTCCGAACACGCCTAGTCTCTAGCTCCATTGCTGCATGCTCTATTCCACGAGAGCAGTTAGAGTAACTTTTGAGATAGTAAGTTTGGAAGCCTGAAGACCAGTGAAAGCATCTTTTCTGCTCTACTCCACAATGCTATAAGTCATTTATGGATCAGTCCCCTCTACAGAAAGCCTATGATTACTCCTGTGATTAAATGGAAAAGAAACTAATTCTAGTCTGAGTTTCTAAGTTTTTGAAAGCCCAACAGCCAATCTAGACTCTATCAGTAATAAAGAAATCTTCTTTATTCCTTTGTAGCTATTGTGTCGATTTACGCTGAATAGAAATAGAGGCAAGGGTACTATATTGTGACCTCTCAAATTCTAAACAGGTTCTCATCATATTCTCTAAGTCATAATCCTTGACTTTGAAGCCTGTATTCCTGCATCAAGTTCTTTTGCTCCATAATCCTACGTCTTGCCTGAGTCCTAATGCTGTACTAATATTTAGGAGCTCTGCAATACATTCACATATCCTAGTTCCCTGTACTTCGGCCTGCATCCTTTGATCAGAGCTTCTGTGCAATTGTAAGAATTTTTATCAGTTAATTATTAACTTTTCCTTGAAATATCGCTGCTTCTCTACACTCTTTTCTCTTGAGATATGTGACTCAACATTTCCTGACATTCTAGCAACTCTTGCTCTGAATCCTTGTCTAGGTCTTCTTCTTCCATCCGCATCTAAGTAGTAGCATTCCTTAATTCTCTGTTCTGAGCTTTCTGCCCTTATCTAGGCATTCTCTTTATTGATTATTTAAATGTTTTTATAATAGTGAACTGAATGTGTGTCCCAGAGCTGACCACTTCTTTGAGTTCCATAGCCTTATGTTCACTTTTCCCACAGACTATCTTTCAAGAATATTAATCTTACATATAAAATGGAACTCTTGATTTCCTTTATTTTAATTTTTTTGCAAACCACATGTCATGTGGAGTCTTAGTTCCCTGACCAGGGATTGAACCTGTGCCCTCCACAGTGGAAAAACAGATTCATTAGGGAAGTCGCTTAATTTCCTTACCATTAAAATGAATTTCTGTCTGCTTTTCTTACCTACTCCAATATTATCACCATTCACCATAAGGGGAAGTTTTGTAGTCGTTCTCAACCCTACCTTTTTCTTCATATCTTAATTAGATCTGTCTTCAAATTCCATAATTGTCTCTTGTAATTTCTTCTGATCATTCACTTATTTTCACTGTTACTGCCATTACTTTAGGAACAAAGGTATCTTACTCTCACCAGACCATAGAAATAACATTCAAGCTGGTCTGCATTCCTACTACATTGATTAAATTGTTTCAATAGCTTCTCATTGCGCTTATGATAATATCTAAAACTTTTGTGTGCTCAATCATGTCTGATTCTTTGTGGCCCCATGGACTCTAGCCCACCAGGCTCCTCTGCCCACCGAGTTTTCTAGTTAAGAATACTGGAGTGGGTTGCCCTGCCCTCCTCCAGTGGATCTTCCTGACCCAGGGATCGAACCTGCATTTCTTGCATCTCCTGCACTGGCTGACAGATTCTTAACCAATAGCACCACCTGGAAAGCCGCTCTAAAACTTTTTTTTTTTTTTTTTTAATTTGTCTATTTTGTAATTGAAAGATAATTACTTTACAGAATTGTGTTGGTTTCTGCCAAACATCATCAGGAATCAGCCATAGGTATAGGTTTGTCCCCTCCCTGTTGAACCTCCCTCCCATCTCCCTCCCCACCCCACCCCTCTAGAGTGTTACTTTTAAATATGGTTAAAAAGGTACTGCATAATCTTATCACATTTATCCCACTTCACTTTGAAACAGTCTCATTATACACTACTCCAAACAGATTGTTCTTCTTTTAATTCCCCAAATAAGTGAGTTCTTTCCTGAGTCAAGTCTTTAATAAACATAGTTCACTCTCTGGAAATATTTCCCTCAAATATTTGCATTTCTGCCGCCTTCTTATTCTCAGATCTCATCTGCATGCCAGCTCCTCAGAGGGGCATTCCCATAGCATCCATCTAAAAAAAGACACACCATAGTGTTCTGCATGGGAGCCTCTTCTTTCAGTGTTATTACCCCAATATCTAATGACATATGTTTATTCTTCACCTGTTAGCTTGTAAATTCTAAAAACTTGGGATTGAGTCTGCCTTGCTGATTACTATACATGCTAGTATAGTACAGTGTTTGGCCTAAAGTAGACTCAAAAATATTTGTTAAATGAATTAGCAAATGTGTTCAGAAATGAAACCTAATTAACTTTCATGAAAATATTTAAAGTGCTTAAATGAAAAAGAATTATTCTGACAGCTCTCCAAATGATTATATCTAGTAGTCAAATGGCTTGCTAATTTCGGTTGCTTAGCTAGTTAAATTATTATTTTTAGTGCACATACACCTCTTAAACATCATTAGTTGGATATTCCACAATGCATAGTACAGGCATACCTCATTTTTTGTGTACCTTATTTTTTCATTTTATTATGCTTTGCAATTATTGCATTTTTTTACAAACTGAATGTTTGTGGCAACCCTGTCAAGCAAGTCTATTGGAGCCATTTTTCCAATAGCATTTTTTCACTCATTTCTGTCACATTTTGATAATTCTTGCAAAACTTCAGACATTTTCATTATTATTCTGTGTATTATGGTGATCTCTGGTTAGTGATCTCTGTATCACTGTTGTAATTGTTAAGGGCTCCACAACCCATGTCCATATAAGATTTTGTTCCGACTGCTCCAGTGACTGGCCATTCTCCCATCTTTCTCCCTCTTAGGCCTCCCTTTTAGGCCTTCCTTTTCCCTGAGAAACAACAATGTCAAACTAAGCCAATTAATAACTTGGCTTTTCCTAGGATGGGAGAGAAGGGAGGCAGAAGGATAGGAAAAAAGAAGCAAAAAGCAACATCCAATGAGGAGGAGAAACACTGGTGAATTTTGACCTCTCCCTTTTCTTTCTTGTCACAGTGGCCTCTGTGCTTCCTCTCTTATAACACTTCCATACTTATCCATCCAAAGCATAACTCTTTTAAGAGAAAATAAATTGATTACATGAACTATATTTATTATGATTCCATACTGAAAATAGTATCCTTCAGTTATGAAAATTTGATTCCAGACAGTATTTGTAAATATCTTTTTATTTCTAATAATAGGATCAAAGAAAGAGTTTCTTGACAATATTAATTTAACTTTATTTTTCAAGCTTTCTGTTAATGAGAAAGACCCTTGTGATTTGAACAGTAAAATCCCACATGATTTTTTTTTAAATAAAGCCATTTGATTCAACAGGACTTCAAAGATAAGTGGGTAAAAATGCAAATGAATTTAATGGATAAACCACTAAAGGGCTGATTAGGAGCTTTTTAGTTGATTGCAAGATAAATCCAAAAACTAAGGGTGAAAGGGAAACACAGAGACAACAGGTTTTTTGTTTTGTTTTGTGTTTTGCAAGATTCTTGAAAATAAAAAGAGAGAGTAAATTATCACATTTATCTTAACATAGTCATTCTGAATAGTGTTTTAATAATTAAACCTTTGCGTTCTAGAAATACAGTCATAATACTAGTTCTAAAGCATTGTTCATCAAAGATGCCTCCGAAAAAATGACAACAATTCTTTTGATGATCTGTTGCTGGTGTTTCTACAAGGCAAGCCACCCTCTTGATAGTGTTGAATTCAATTACCTTTTACAAAAGATAACTGTTCCCTGTCATGTTGCATGAAATTATGATTTAATTTCATAAATTAAATTCTTATAAAACTGTGCATTATACTGTATAAAAATAAAAATGCATGTAAAATATATGCTTATATTTATAACTTTTTAAGATTTATGGTTTTATTTGTATATTTATTTATTTTAATTGAAGGATATTTTTTTTTTTAATATCGTGATGGTTTTTGCCATGTGTCAACATGAGTTGGCCACAGGTATACATGTGTATCCCCATTCTGAACCCCCTCCCAGCTCCCTCCCAACCTATCCCTTTGGGTTGTCTGAGAGGACTGGCTTCAGGTGCCCATAACATATGTAACAGAAATCTCTATTAGTAATTGCAATAAAGTTTTAGAGTCTAAGGGATTTAATCTCAAAGACTTACCATCCAAACTGATGAATTACCTATTTGATTAATTCTTGAAAATTTAACACCAGTGCATTTGAATTATTATGAATTATGATGAGCATCAGGTTAGCATAATACCTGCAGTTAATGTGATTCTTTCTATTCGTTATGTGGCAACGTTAAGAAAATGCCTTTTGAAAGCCTGTCTCTTAAATCTTTCTTTCAATTTTTCCAAAGTATTATTAAATGACTACTTAGCTTTGGGCAATATATCATGAGTAGACAGAAAGAAATCTTTGAATGTGCATATTTAATTTTCCATGATGTTTCATAAGTGTGATTATCTTTCTTTTTCCCTTCACTGACCTGGCCAATCAATTTTTCTTTTGTTTCCATGTTGATATCACTTAATTACACTGGTTCTAATCTTTTTAATGTTTATGCTTGTCAATAATACAATAATTATGTCAGTTTGCATTGTTGGGCATAGAAAAAGAATGGACAAGGAAAATTTGAGTCTGACACATTTTGACACCATTTTTGGTCTTTTTTTTTTTTTTTTTTCTATTCTGTCCTTCTCTGTTCATAGTCCCCCCTCTCTTCTCTGGGGAGCAACAAGATTAAATACCTAGCTCACTATGCACTTCCTTGGTTTTCCTATTCTCATAGTTGAGTAGATTGAAATTTAGTTTCTCTAATATAAAGATATGTGTCATAAAATATATATGTAGTAAATACACAAAAATATGTTTATATAATTTACAGGAACAGATAAAAGAACAATAATAATAAATAGAATCTTTATAATAATCAACTCTCCCCACCCCCCAAAAAAACAAAACCCTATAAAATTCTGTTATCCTAGAATCAATCCCCTCTGGTTTTCCTCTTGTCTTATTCCATCTTTACCACCTTGAGTTAAAAGCTGTCCTAAAGTTAGTAAACTTGATATTCTTTTTGAATAGTTTCAGTCATCTGTGTGTGTTTCCTCAGAATATGCATTGCTTAATTTTCCATGTTTTTAATTTTATTTAAAAGTAAACTTATGGTGTATACACTTCTATGATTCACTTCTTTCATTTACCACTAAAATGTTGTAATGCAACTATATCCATGTATGCAGCCCTGGCTGATTTGCTATTTTCTTTAACTATTTGTCCTAATGCTTTGCCACTCCCTGCATCCACACCCTTACTAAGGCCTCATTATTAATCAGCATACTTCCTTGTACATTGAATGTGGGCTTGACTGTTGACATGTTTTTTCCTTGAACTAAACAAAGTCTTAAAATATGTGGCACATTTGACTTGTAGAACTAGTCAAGGCCAAAATCATCACAATTTTTTGTTAAGGACTTTTGAAAGAATTATGGTGATAAATTATCATTTCAACTTAAAAACAAGCAAACAAAAACTCCAAGAAAGATCAAGAGAATAGACTTACAGAAGTCTAATATATTCCAAATATTCTTACTTGACTCTATAAAGATAAGCACATCTTAAGAATTCTGATTATGACTCTAGCCACACCAACTTGATAGAACCAAATATCTGAAAAAAAAAAAAAAAATATATATATATATATATATATACATATTAGGGAAAGGCATATTGGCAGAAGAATTGGCAACCTGAACTAAAAGGGAACGAGATACTAAGTGATATGAGAATATATCTTAGCCCCCAACTTTACAAGCAAGGAGCAGGGTATGCAAAAAGCATGTGTTACAAAGTCTTGCTTAGAAATGGAAAAGGAGGATAATAGAAAAAAAAAAAAAAAAAAGAAGCTTAACTTCCATATAGTAGAGCCAGGAGCAGAAGAGAAAAATAGTTGAAGAAGACACTCCCAGGTTGTAGAATGGGGGATGGACAAGGTATTTTTCCATTCTAAGTAAGGATATTTAGCTGCATTTTCTAGTGGAAATTCAGGATTTCCATGGACTAAATATTTTCACATGCTTCTCTGTCATATGCTTCTTCTGTCTTTTTAAAATCGAAGTGTTTATTGTTGTTTTCCTGACAAAAAAGTCGCTGTTTGATGATTCAAGGTTGGTGGCGTGCAGAGAAGATAACAACATTTGAGGTCACAGGTCTATGAATCAAGACGAACTTCACTCTGACCCAAGACCCTAATGTGTTTAACGAGATCTTGGTGTCAGGATTAGATGCAGTTTACAAGGTCTTAAAATGAGGGTGACAGAGAAGGCGATGGCACCCCACTCCAGTACTCTTGCCTGGAAAATCCCATGGATGGAGGAGCCTGGTAGGCTGCAGTCCATGGGGTTGCGAAGTGTTGGACGTAACTGAGCATCTTCACTTTCACTTTTCACTTTCATGCATTGGAGAAGCAATTGGCAACCCACTCCAGTGTTCTTGCCTGGAGAATCCCAGGGGCGGGGGAGCCTGGTGGGCTGCTGTCTATGGGGTCACACAGAGTCGGACACGACTGAAGCGACTTAGCAGCAGCAGCAAAAACGAGAGTGACTGCATTTTGCATGTGAGATGGTTATGAATAATTGTAGCCAAGAGGAAAAACTATGGTACATTGAATTATTGGTCACACTCCTCTCACACTTGTAAGCATTGTACTGCCTCAGGATGGAGCGGCTGGTGGGGTGTGTTTCCTGCCCCCTTGCCTTTGGGCTTGGTTATATGATTTGTTTGAGCAAATTAGATATGGCGGAAGTGAAAGTGTCAGTTCTGAGTCCAAGTCTTAAAAGAGTTTGTCCTTTTTCAGCTTGTCCTCCTATACTTCTGCCATCACTAATCTACTGTTCCTGCAGTCAGGGCTCAAAAACAGACCAGAAATTGCTAGACTTGGACCTTGAAAAAGGACCACCCACCCCAGTCAAACCCAACCTAGGTCAGCCAACTCCTAGTCCATCTGAGAAACAAAGGCGCTTTTTTTGTTCCAAAATTGTTTTGTAGAAAGTGGTTGTACAACAGTTAATGGATTCAGAAGTATAGTATATTCTTGTTAACATACAATGTTGATAATGTTAGCATTATTGCGTATCATTAATGCAGTAATGGATGTTTACATTCTTTCCAGTATAGGCAGTTAATAGGTTGTTGATCCTGAACTCCAAACCTGTAACTCTACACCTCACTATGTGGTTTGGGGGCTGGATTTCTGAAAGTCACTTTTCCACATTGTCAGCTGACTCTGGTTAGGTTCCATTAATGTGGGGTGATCTAGGGAGTCTACAAAACTAGAGAAAGAAGCATGGTCTTATATCTTTCCATTTGCTTCCTGTTGTTTCAGTCTGCTTCCTAGAGAACCATCCTAGCAAAAAATCTTAGCCATAGCAGTTTCTTCCTACAGCAATATCTGGATCTGCCCTGTGGTTTTGCCATAACTCACAAAATTTCCTGGAGTTCCCTGAGAGAGACCTGAGTTCCAGGTAACTGGTGTCTCTTACTCAGATTTCTAGAGCTAGCCCACCACTCCCTGCTCAGAGGCCTTGGCTATCTTTCAGCACTCTAGGACCTTCTCCCTAAACTTTTGAGTTTCAATACTTTGAATTTTTTAAATTGTTCACCTTAACCCTAGACTTGCTAGCTACTCTCTGCAGTTTGTACCTTTGTAAAAGCTTCCTGTTTTCTTCCTGCCTTTTCTGGTACCTATCAAAAAATTACACCTTCTTAACACTTTTTCATGTTTATTTCTCTTTGTTAAGACAACTCTATTACTTACAATTTTTAAAAGATTGTTATAAACATTTTTAAGCATTACTGTGAATGCACATATTTCAGTTTCTCTAGCAGATACACTTAACATAGTCTTTTCCTATTTAACCACAAGGCAACTCCCTACTCTCTCTGCAATGTGGTTGTGTTCATTTACACTTCCAACACAGAAAATGTGAGTTCCCAGAACTCACTGTTGACATCAACACTGACATCTTTTTTCTTTCTAATAATTGTGAAATTATATCTCATTATCATTTTAATGTACACTCCTGAGGTTACTAATGAGTGTGAACATCTTTATATATGTATAAAACCATTTCATGTATTCAAGATAGGACTTGAAATTAAGTGAAGCTACATTCAGGGAATCATATCTTTTCTCACATTACTCCACCCCCAAGTTCAGCACTGTAGTAGAAGCGTCATAAAGGGTGAGTAATCTTCCTAGACTTTCACACAGTGCAGCAAATGTAGCTTCAAGGCTACTGTAAAAAGAGATGGTAGGGTAAAAGTAGAACAGTTGGGGAATGAAGACTAGACATGAATGGAGTAAGAATGAAAAAAAGCAACTCCTCCCATTTTCCTCAAATGTAAATGTTCAAAGTGATTTTTGAAAGGCAGGGAATAAATTGCCTGATAAGATTTTTAAAGCACTCCTCATTTTAAACCCATAGGCAGTATCTGCAGAGCCAAGGTCTTGGAAAATTGAAGCAATTAACTTGTCCTTAACTGTTTTAGCTAAACATCTGCCCCTCTATTCAACGTCTTAAGCGAAAACATGCATGCTTTAGTGTGTGTATGGCCAGTATTTTAAAATTTAGAAATGGGTTAGCAGTGAAATTAAGTTCCTTCAATACAGAGATTATATAGCCAAAACCTTGGTATTAATACCTGTCCATCTAATTTACTCTACATAATTAGATTTTGTCCTATACAAAGGTAAAACATTTTATGTCTATTCAAACCAATAAAGTGTAGAAATTCAATTATGCAAAGTCATCTTCAGTGCTAGAGAAATATAGACACCAGCATAAATAAAATCTCCAAATGTATATTCTCTGTCCATGCAATACTCTTTTAAATCAAGTACAAATCTTGAAAATATGATTCACATGTGCCTAAGACAGGGGTTTAGCTATGCAGACATATCAGTTTTTACCTCTAACATAAGTTTTTAAAGTTTACTAGAAACAAAATGTACAGAGCCTTTAAAGATTTATCACATACTCAGATTCTAACATTTTGTTACAGTATTCACAAATCTTTGAGATGAAAGCCATGTTTTAGGAACTAAGAAATATTTATTTTGATGCAGATGATTAAGCCACCTAGAAGAAATTTTTACTTTTTTCCTAATGAGAAAACGTGCTATAATGAAAAGGAATATTGCTAACTCTGGAAAAAAGTACAGTCAAATCAGACACTTTATTTTGAAAAGGAGGTTTAATTCTCAGTGTCCAAGGTTTACATTCTAACAATGAGGGATTAAACACAGATTTCAAGAGTGATTTGATTTTAGAACCACTGTGATATCATTTCTTTTATTGGTTTGACATTTTGTCAGCCAGGGCTTCTCTATGGAGGGTGTGCTCTCATGGCCTTTTCTTTCTAACTCACACCTTTGGGAAGTTTACCTGTTTGGTGTTTATCCTGTGGTTTATCATGGTTATCTTTTTTCTTTACCTGATGAATAGATGTGACAATACTCCTTTATTCTTTAAGGGAAATCTTTGACAGAATTGTGCGATTGGGCAGAAACTGTCAGAACCCCTTTTATCAAGATCACAATTCTTTATTTAACACAAATGACACCCAATTATCTTTCCACTGTAGTTTGAGTGCTGGGTAAGCTCAGGATTTTCCAGAGCTTTCTCCTATCTGAGCTCAGATACCCTCTCAAACAGCAGCTTTGGAATTTTGCCCTCATTAAAAACAAAAAAAAAAATTCAGGGTACTTTTGACCAATTATGCTTCATAGATTTAAAACCAATATAATGTTAAACCTGGGTTAAAAAAATATGTTTTGTTTGTTTGCTTGTTTTCTTTCATTCATAGTAGTTTAACCGTATAATGACTATGTTCACTTTTCATTTCCCCTTTTTAAAATGTATTTATTTTTAAATGAAACAAAAATTAATATTTTTAATGATAAAAAGTACCATTCATTCACAAAGAAGATAGACATCATAACTAAAATTTGCCAAAAGCACTTCACTGTCTTTCCTTTATGTTTCCATTAGATCAAAGTTGATATGAGAGCTTCAGAACTTTTGTTGGGGAAAATTAAAAAAAAAAAAAAAACTGACATAAACTGTGACTGAAATAGATGATTCTTAAGTGGCTGTATCTGATTAACTTACATGTATAACACAGAAAATAGTATGTATGAGTTTAAAAGAAATATGACATAAATTTGTCACATGGCCACAGATACTCCGTGTGGAAAAAAGAGGCATATGTCTCTATACTTCTAATATTTGAGTAATGTCTGTAAATATATATTAATACAGACACACATGCAGATCCTGCATATATATATTCTCCTTAGATGTGTATTAGTCACTTTTTCTCTTATATAAACCATTTATATTTCATAAGGTATATTTAGTATCTCCCCCTATGAATAATCTTGAGAAGTAGCTATGCCATATCCTAATACTCTCTAGATGAGCAGACAGAACTATAACTAATTTAAATAACTCTCAAGAAGTGCCCTGAGCCCATTCACCTGTACATCGCTCTAAAATATCATAGTCTTTCTTAAAGATGATGATTATTTGCACCAATTTCCTCCATAGCCACAGAAGGATAATGTGCAAAAATTAACACACTGTGGGCTATTTATAATTCTCTAGGATAGTTAGGGAAGGAAATGGCAACCCGCTCCTGTGTTCTTGCCTGGAGAATCCCAGGGACAAGGAAGCCTGGTGGGCTGCCCTCTACGGGGTCGCACAGAGTCGGACACGACTGAAGCGACTTAGCAACAGCAGCAGCAGGATAGTTAAGAGTTAAAATTATTATTTATATAATAGTGAAAGAGAGCATGTCTCACAAAAGATAGCTGCTTTAATCAGATGCTGAAATTATTTTAATAGAAGAGAATGCATTTTGAAGTAATTTCCCAACTGATTTAGTACTATTCTAAGAGAAAAAGTAGGATGTTGCACATTTTAGTAGTGTTTGGGGGTTCACTAATTAGAGTTCAAATAAATATAGCTTTTTAAGGTGATTAGCCAAATTAAAGAATGTTTTTACTATATACTCCTCTTAATATAATTTATTTTATTTGGTTATTGATACGTGAGTTTACTATTCTTGATATTAAACACGTGAAATATGAAATATTGCAAATATTTCCTTTAAATTCAGACTCATGTCTTGACAACAGATAGTAATAACAATAAATAATTTAATTGCAATTAATCTGTTGCTTTATTTAAAAATATCACTATCTAAATGATCAATGAACTTTTAGGAGAATACACAATTACTGTAAGCCTAGTGCAGTATTTATATGCATAGTACTTTACCCGTCAAGAAAATAATATTCTTTGTCTATTCATTTTGTAGTTTCTGCCATATGAGCATATGGTTAGCATTGAAATAGTATCATATAAAATATATATAGAAGCAATTTTTAAAAGTATATAGTTTCTCTATTATCTTATTTTTTGCATTGAAATCTTGAGTTTAAAATTCATTTAAATTCACAAAATAGTTTAAATTCTTTATTTCAAAAAAATTATGGAAAAGTGATCATTCTGGTACAAAATGTATAGAAAAGAACACAAATATATAAATTTTTACTCTTTCTGCTCCTCAGATATTTTAGTTTGATGACCTATTTACATCAGAAGAAATGTGAGTTAAAAGTAATAATTGTTCAGCTGTAGATGGTAGTGACTTTAAATTTTTGTCAGAGTTCACTAAGATAATGTATAATAGAAAATTAGATATTTGCATATTTGAATCCATACTTGAGATTCAAGTCAACTGTAATGTATAATACCAAAGATGGAGCCTACCTTGTGAATAGCTCATTTAATTACTACAGTTTTTATAAAAAATAATTATGTACAAAACATATTGAAACATCCTCCAATCCATTATCCAATCAGTTAAACATCAGAAGGAGACATTACTTCCAAGATGCATTTTTCTTGATTCAAATACCAAAATAGTACTTGAGGCTCAACATGTCCTTTAGTCTTACTCTCATGAATTTTTTTTTTCATATAAAAATGGCCCAGATAAATTTGGACTCTAGACATGGTGTGATGTCCTTGATCACATCAGCACCAGTTAAAGTCACACAACTGCAAAGGCAGAAATATCATGATTTTCAAAGGAAGACTCTGGTGGAACAAAGATTAGAGATCTTGATACAATTACTATCAAAACCAATTTAATTATTTTGTTATTAGAGGGAAAAAGAAATAATAGAACAGGAATTGCATAGCATGTGTATGTGCAGTTTTCCTTATCTTATTTTTCTTTTTAGTAAAATAATGACTTTTTAAATTGAGAAATTAACAAAAATCTTTCTCTCAGCAAAGATAAATTCTTTGCATAGAGTACGTGGTATTGAACCTTGACGTAATGTTTCCACATCTACTTTGTTACTCACAATTAGGTAAATAGACACATGGGTAAGGAGCTGTGATAGCTAGGAGCAAGTTCTCTCTCTGACCTTGCCTTAGTTCTTAAATTCCTATTTCTCTATATTCTGCATCATTTACTCTGAAAAAGAATTTGCTGAATATAAAGCTAAAATTCAACGTTGGCTTATTTTTTAATGTTAGAGAAAAATAAATAAGAAAACAATTTTAATTACTCCTAATATCACTAACCTAAACCACAGATAAATCATGGTATATTTAAGTATTTTTCTAACATAATTTTACTTAAGTTTCTACAAATGTCATTTGGGTCTTTGTTGTATTTATTTATTTATTTGTTATTGGTAGTAAATAACAGCAACCAAATCTGATTAAGAATTGAAAAAAAAAATGTAGATTTTTAAAAAATCTACCAGGATGATTATAGACTCAGTTGTTAGAATTAGAGTAAAAGAAAAATAAAGAAAAACCAGGAACTAAAATAATCAATTATTAGGGTACCAGCATTAGTATTTAAAAATTCTAATGTTTTATTCTACCCCACTTCATTTGTTCAAAATTCAAAATCTTTTAAAGAGCATTTACATGACTGAGTCTAGCCCACATTCGCTTCACTGTGAGTCCTCTGGTGAGCCAGAGCTACGAGAACCCCAAACATGTCCAAAGACTGGGATGGATACCTTTAAGGTTTTCAAAAGACTTCAGACTTTATCTGAATTCATTGTAAATATGGATAATATAAACTAGGTAGTCTGTGTATATTCAGCTATATTTAAAATTCAACATTTCCTAATATATGATTAAAAGATATTGCCATATGAAAATAAGGCATAGAAAATTGTGGGGAAAAAAATCAGGACATTTGTTAAGAAGGGAGGACATATAGTAACATGTTTTAGTAAATAGTAAATATTAGTAAAATTTAGTAACTATTAGTAAAACCAGTATTTAGTTTTTCAGTTGGTTTTATTTCATAAGTTTATTCAGCATTAAAATTTCAGCCTTGCGGTGTATTATTAAGTGTTCTTTGGAATCACAGTTTTAATGATGGTATACTTGTGCCGTATGAGTATACCTGGTACTCTACATTGCTGCTATATTTTTTGCTTTCTGATTGTTAAAGTACCTCATATTGAGCATAAAAAACTGAAAACTTTTAAAGGTAAAAAATCAAATTACATATTTTCCTTTATGCTAAGAGAATCCCTCTCCCCCAATTATAGTGTTATTGGAATCATGGTGGAGCATTTACTTGATATATACCTCACTTCCATTTTGTTTTAGCTACAATTACCTAATAATCTGGGCTTCCCTGATCACTCAACAGTAAAGAATCACTTGAGATGATAACAAATGGCCTGAATCTCCTGCATGAGATGCAGGAGACATGGGTTTGACCTCTGGGCTGGGAAGATTCCCTGGAAGAGGAAATGGCAACCCACTCCAGTATGCTTGCTTGCCTGGGAAATCCCATGGAAAGAGAAGCCTGGGAGGCTACAGTCCATGGAGTCAGAAAAGAGTCCTATACAACTTAGTGACTAAACAAGTCTGACAGTCAATGATAGAGTAACATTGATAAAATATAGTCTAGAACCATTGGGTTTAAAGTATTCAGATCATCCCTGAACTGCAAATGAGGAGCTGGAAGGATTAATTCAACATAAAGTAAGTTAATAATATGAAGGCTCAAAATCAGATCCATTCAAAAAGTAAACAGAGCTCTACTTCATCCATCTTGCTGTGCAGCAGGAAGGGCTCCTGTGCCCTCCTGTGAGAGTGTTAGATAGGTCATATTTGAATAATAAGTTACACCATAGCCTGGGGTTAAGAGATTACCAAACCCTCCCCTGTGGTATCACTGTGAAGCCACATGGAGAACAGTAACAAGCCATTCCTGCCCCTTCCAGTCAGGGAAATACACTGAAGTTCTAGCTGGGAGTCAGAACAACCACTTCTATGCAGCAATAATGAGGATTCTTAGTCACCGAAAGTCAAGGGGGCCAAGTGAGGAATTTGGACTTCTAGTACAAGAGTAGTTTGTAGGATACCAGCTAAAACAGGATTAGATATCCAAAGTCTCATAACAATATCCCTAATATCCAAATTTCAATTTAAAAAGTCACTTAACAGTAGAGAACAGATTGGTTGTTGCCAGAGGCAAGGATGGGGGGTTGAACAGAATGACTGAAGAGAATCAGAAGAAACAAACTTCCAGTTACGAGTCATGAGGATGTAATGTACAGAATGAATAGTTAATAATATGGTATTCCATATTTGAAAGTTGCTAAGAAAGTACATCTTACACGTTCTTATTACAAGAGAAAACAATCGGTAACTGTATGATGACAAATATTAACTAGCTTAATGTGATGAACATTTTGCAATATATACAACAAATCACAATGTAGTACACTTGAAACTAATATATGTATTAGTTGAAACTAATATTTGTCAATTGTATCTCAATAAAAAAGTCACTAATCATACAAGAAAAGGGATAATCTCAAACTGAAAGCCAATCAATAGATGTAAACATTAAGAGGATAGACATTACAGAATTATTTAACAAAGATTTGGAAGTAGTTATAAATATGTTGCTGCTGCTAAGTCGCTTCAGTCGTGTCCAACTCTGTGTGACCCCATAAACGGCAGCCCACCAGGCTCCCCTGTCCCTGGGATTCTCCAGGCAAGAACATTGGAGTGGGTTGCCATTTCCTTCTCCAATCCATGAAAGTGAAAAGTGAAAGTGAAGTCACTCAGTCGTGTCCGACTCTTAGCGACACCATGGACTGCAGCCCACCAGGTTCCTCCATCCATGGGATTTTCCAGGCAAGAGTACTGGAGTGGGGTACCATTGCTACAGTGAGCAATTACAAATATGTTTGTAATGAATAATAGAAAATCAAAGTGAAGTAAAAGAAGTTTCAGCAATGAAATAAAAGACAAATGCAAAATTTATTTTTTAACTTATTTTTTTACATTGGATGATAGTTATATTAAAATGTGCTGGTTTCTGCTGTACATCAATGCAAATCAGTCATAACTATGCATATATATATGTACATGGGCTTCCCAGGTAGCTCAACTGGTAAAGAATCTGCCTGCAATGCTGAAGACCTGGGTTTGATCTCTGGGTTGGGAAGATTCACTGGAGGAGAACATGGCAACCCCTTCTGGTATTCTTGCCTGGAGAATCCCCATGGACAGAGGAGACTGGCAGGCTATAGTCCATGGGGTCGCAAAGAGTTTGGCAAGATTGAGCTACTAAGCACAGCGCATGCACACACACACACACACACACACACACACACACACAAATATATATATTTTTGTAGGAGGCTCTTTCTTGAGCCTCCCTCCCATCCATCACTTCCATCCCATCCCTCTAGGTCATCTCACCACAGAGCACCATTCTGGACTCCCTGTGTTATGAACTGGAAAGTACCATAAGAAAGGAAAAAAAAAAAAAAAAAAAAAACAACCAAACAAAAAAACCAAATCTCCATCTACAGGCTCAGAGCAAAATGAGAAGGATAGAGGGGGAAAAAAAATCAATAAAGTGGTAGGTAGTATAATAGAAATTACTCAATGTGAACAACAAGGTGGAAATAGACTGAAAAATAAAAAGAAAGAACATGGATAGCCTCAAAGACTCTGTAGAACAGTAACAAAAGACTTAACCTTTGTGTCACAATAATCCCAGAAGGACAAGAGGAAAAAGGTAAAACTGAGAAAGAGCTCCGAGAAATAATGACCGAAAATTTGGCAAAACACCCAAACCTAAAGATTAAAGAAACTCAAACAGGATAAACCCAAAGAAATCCCCTTCAAGACACATCATGATGACACTTCTGACAACTAAAGTCAAAGGAAAATCTTGAAAGCAGCAAAAGAAAAATGACCCTAGCTTTAGGGGGAAACAATTGGATTGACAGTAGATTTCTCATCAGAAACCCTAAAGACCAAAATGAAGTGGTGCAACATTTTAAAGAACTATAGATCAAGAATCCAAATTCAGTGAAAATAACCTTCAGGAATACAATAGAAATCAAGACATTCTATGATCAAAGAAAATTAAAGAATTTATCACTGTAGACCTATCCTAAAAGAATGGCTAAAGAGATGAGAAAATAATGAAGTTTGGAACATAAGGGAAGAACACAATAAGCAAAAACTTCAGGGAAAAACAGCAGATTTCCTCTTATTGAATGTTTTAAATTATGCTTGTTTGTGGGAGTAAGATTTTAACACTGATGTGGTTCTAAATGTACATAGAGGAAATATCTATCTGAAAATATACAAACAGCTCACATCACTCAATATCAAAAGAATAAATAAAGCAACCCTATCAAAAAATGGACAGAAGACTTAAATAGACATTTCTCTAAAGAAAACATACAAATGGCCAACAGGCATATGGAAAGATACTCAATTTTACTAGTTATTAGAGAAACACAAATTGAAACTACAATGAAGTTTCACCTCAAGCTGGTCAGAATGACTCATATGAAAGTCTATGAACAATAAATGCTGAAAAATTGTGGAGAAAAGGGAACCCTCCTGCACTGTTGGTGAAAATGTAAATTGGTACACTCACTATGGAGAACACTATGGGGGTTCCTTAAAAAACTAAAAATGAAAATACCATACATATTGCATTAACTTATTTTAAAATTTATACAGAAAGACAAAGGAACTAATGGATATACAGATTTTGAAAGAAATGAAAAACATGTCAAATGCTGCTGAAGAGGCAAAGAAACTGAATCATTTATTCTTGGATTATAAAATGATACAGACACTTTGCAACACAGTTTGCTATTTCCTTAAAAAACTTACTGTACAACTACCACATCATCCAAGAAATTTACTCATGAGCATTTGAACACACAGAAATGAAGATTTATGTCCACTCAAAAGACCTTCCATAGATGTTAATAGTAGTTTATTTGAAATAGCCAAAACTTGGAAAGATGCCTTTTAAAGGATGAATGGTTGATTAAAAAAGAACTGAGGCACATCCCCATCATTGGTTACTATTCAGCAATACAAAGGATTACACACACCATCTGACTCTATCTCCAGTGAATTATATTGAGAGAGAATGCCAATCATGAAAGAGAGCATACTGCTTGGCTCTATTTATATATCATTATTAAAATAACAAAATCCTTGAAATAGGGAACAGAATAGTGGTCGCAAAAGCAATGGCAAACCCACTCCAGTACTCTTGCCTGGAAAATCCCATGAATGGAGGAACCTGGTAGGCTGCAGTCCATAGGGTCGCTAAGAGTCGGACACGACTGAAGCGATTTAGCAGCAGGAGCAGCAAGGAGGTAGTACTGACAGGAGAGGACGTGGTTGTGTCTTTAAAAGGATACCACAAAGGATTCTTGTGGTGATGGAATTATTCTTACCTTCACTATACTGATATAATTATCTTGGTTGTGATATTGTACTAGAGTTTCCCAAGATGTTATAATTGGAGAAAACCTGGTTAAGAGTGCACAGGACATCTCTGTGTGATTTCCTACAATTGTGTATCAATATACAACTATCTCAAAATAATAACCCAAATAAAAAGGAAAACGTGGCTAGTGAGATTTTTTTTTTTTCATTATTGAAGATAAGAACTAGGTTTAGCCACTACCAAAGAGTATTCTTCAGACAAAATAAATACCTCTGAGAAGGTAATACTTGTAGTTCCACCAGGGGCCTGTAATGGTGCTGAGAAAAATAGTCATATAAACTATGTAACTTTTCTGGAAACTCATAGAGGTAACTTGGGCAGCTATATATTGAAGAACCATAAAAGTAGTAACACAAAATTAGGACACATTTAGAAAATAAAATGGTACCATCAAAATTATATCAGATTTTTCACTTTCTCTTAATGGAAATTTTATTTTTTTTATTGTCAATTTTTTTTTATTGTGTTTTATTCTTTTTCCTAACATTGAAACCAGATAGTTTTTATTTTTTAAGTTATGTCATTATGGGCTGGATGTTTCATAAACTGATTAGGTGAGCAATATTTGATTAAATATTGATTCAGATAAAGATGAGAATTCTTTCTTTAACTTTCCCCCTCCCCAATCATGTGGTGTTGTCTGTTTCTTTTCTCTTTATTTCCTATAACATTCTTCTTTTCCATGAAAATCTAATAATGTTAGAGTGTTAGATTAAGGGAAGTAAGGCAGAGTTCTACTCTTAAGAGTTTTGTTTAAGATTTGAATTGACATCATACTGTCCCACCACTTGGAAAAGTCAGTAATGTGAACTACATGTAGTAAAGGAAAAGCTTAGGGAGAATGTAGTATGAATTGGCCATCTAGTCAGTCATTTAAAAGGAACATTTCTGTATCTCTATAGTAAGTATTATGGCCTTGTTTGGCACAAAAAATTTCCAACAAATTTCTTTTTCCTCTTTTTCAATCTCTCTTTTTACTTACAGTCTCTATTTCATTCCTTTGTTTCCTTACTTTCCTGCCTCAGTATTTTCAAGTTTCTACCATTCTAGATGAGTTCACTGGACTGAAATAATATTCTCTGGATAATTCTGAGTTTGGTTCTATATTTCAGGAAAACATATAATAGTAACTTTTAGATTTGCATTTCTAGTGGTCATGCATAAAGCGAACATTGTGCCACTAGTTATTACACTCATCACCCTGTAGGCTGAAGATACAGTTTATTACAGCAGACATTCAAAAAGAAATAATCACTTTTAAAATAATATATCAGAAGCAAGAACTTAAACAAGTTCTAAATCCCAAATTCTTTAATGCTCCTGCTGTTCCCTCTGTTACACCTGAGTCAGGTGAACTAGATCAGAGACTGCTCTGAATCACTGTCACTTTACTTTTTCTCCCCATTTGTCCACTGATCCATTGAGCTTTTTTTTTTTTTTTCTTTCAGGTGATTCCCTATTGCATTTAGATAGCAAAATTCATTATTTCAATGAATTTTGTCAGTACACCCAAGCATTTCTTCTCTTCTTCCCTATTAATATAATATGCATGTAAAACATTGACATAAATATAAAATAAGAAATTATAAAATAGACAAGGAAAGAACTACTAAAATACTTCTATTTTTGCTGATTTTCTATTTTCCAGTTGGGCAAGTCAAAATATATGCTTTAGGTCTTGTCCAACAGTAATGATCACGGGGATTTATCAATAATCTTGATAGTGTACTTTTAGGCTGGCATCATGTTGGAGCAAATTAGATTAGACAATTATTGTTTCCAATCATTTTTACATTGTGCTTTGATCTTATGTCATTAGTAGTATATTCAAAATTTTTGGAAAAAACATTTTAGGCCATTATTTATTGATAAGTCTCAACTTAGCTAACCCTAGATAGTGTAATTTAAATGTATTTTACTAGACACATATGAATTTCTAATTCATGCTATTCACCATGAGGAAAAAAACTTGACCCTCGTACTCTACAGAACATCTTCTTTCTCAAGCTATTTTACTTCATATACACTCTTCTTGATCACCATAGGTTAGAGAAGTGGGTAACATATGATAACTTTCCTTTCCTTATATCCCTAACAATGGTTAGCATTCTCAAACATTTTGAATTATATAAATATGGTGGATGAGGGCTGCTGTCTCAATAGGGTGCTATTTTATACTTACCTGATTATCAATTACATCCAGTTACTTTTCATGTTTACTGACAAGATCTTCAGCTTAACCTAGCTCTTCACTCAGTAGAAGATCAAGGTCACATATCTTAGAAACATGAATGTGCTAAGATCCCAATCTCCATTCATGATGCTTGTCTTTTGAGCTGTCATGTTGTCAACTCATAATTGCTATTCTGAAGCCTGTGTTTTTGAATCCCCTCTTAGTTGCCAAGAGCTCCACAGAGAAGCCTTTCCTCATTACTCCTGATTGGGCTAGAGTGCTGGTTTTTCTTTGTTTATTTTTGAAAACCATAGTTCTGAAAACCACACTGAATACATATTATGTGTCAGGTACTACTTTTCTACTTTGTCACAGCATGCTGAGAACAACAGCTTTAAAATGTGATCATATAACAGTACTTGTCATTTTGTTAATTTTCTTGTTTCTGTCCTTGTGTCTTCATTAGACTCTATACTGGTTCAACTTATAGTCATTGTCCTTAGATGTTTATAATTTTAGTGACCTAGTGATAAATCTAATGTTAAAGGAATTAGTTGTAAAAAGAGATTCAGTATATATGAAGGTGTCATTGGGTATAGTGCTTCTATTTCTGACATGCATATACTATTTCATATGCCACTCAACAAAACAAAATAATTTTTATTACCTTCCACTCATCCATTGTTAAGGGAGGAATTTCCACCCTAGGCTTATTAGCATGGCCAGATGACACACTACATAGGACAGATTAGACTGACTGTAGATGAATAATCACATATACTCACAGATCAGAGGAAGGGTACATCATATACTAGGCAGGGGTGGTACTCAAGAAGAGAGTAAACCAGGGCCTGTGAGAGGTATCTGACACTATTTGTACTGTCAAGGGGATGGGGTGCCCCTTTTTCCCATGGAAGAATATGATTAGCTTATCTGAATAATTCCAGAAACTGGCAGAGAATTGACAATCATTACTCATGTATAAGCAGGAATTGTGTCTGATTCCTTAAATAAGGAAGGGCGTTAATCCGTGGAACCTTATCCATGGGAGCAGTGTGGAGACACTTACTTTTACTTGGGTCATTTGAAACCATCCCAGTCCTACCAACTCAAATCAAGGCAGCATGCATTATTGACTTTAGTTTTATGTCTTAAACATGACACAAATCCAGATATATAAACTGAGTTTATTTGTTTTGGTATTATTTTCATGCAGAGATTAGCAGGTTTTTGTTTCCTAGCATTGGTTAGAATTTTCAGTGACCACAAGCTAAAAATAGAATTACATAGAATTTTATTTAAAGTTTGTTCCTATAGAGGGAGTATATTTCCACAAATTAAAATCATTCATAAATAATGTTTTATTGTTCTTAGTTGATCTTTCCAAACCCACAAGAACATTCCTGAGAGCAGAAAGCTGTTCTCTGACAGCTGTTGAACTGCCTATCAAGGTGAAGAATATACACAAACTGAAAAAATAATCCCAGATGCACATTAGTTATCAAAATAAATGCCATACAAGCACTGAAGGAGGAGAAGTTCCCAATATCCACAACTGTTCCCTGAACACCATTCAATGAATAAAAGTACCTGTGAAATTGCTGAGACTCTAGAGAAATTGAATACAAATAGAAGATTTATGCCATTTTCAGTATATTACAGAAACACAGTAGAAAGAAAAGTTTGCATAATTCAAATTTGGATGATACAATGAATGGTCGGGGAGCATAGTAAGAAGTCTACATACTTGTAATTGATAAAAACAATGTCATAACAATAAATGGGCATGGGAAATACGTAAGTAAAATCTAATGGGAATAGTAATGAAACATTTGCTCAATTTTATTTTTGTCATAGTCAAAAGGCAAATTCTGTTCAGGCTAAATTGATTGCTATTTTGATGGATTAAATCATACAGAGTTAACCAATGTGCAAAATGTACAGCAAAAACATATTCAATGAGAAAGTTAATTTGGAGATATACAGTACTATAACAAAACTCAAATTATGACAGAAACACAAAACAGGTATGGAATTATATAGTATCTGTATTGAAGAGATAGGGGACATGACAATATGCACAAAGTCATATGCTCAATCAGATATTTCATAATTTTCTTTTATAGAAATTCTAGATATATAATTAGCTTTACATAATATATCTTGATTTTTTAGAATTCACCCAGTCATTTCTTCAACCATTAATCATGAATGATTTGCCAGGCATAGACTTTCTGATTTAAGAAACAAACAAACCTGCAAACATAACAGAGATTGTTTATATTGTCATAAAATGTACATTATAATATGAAATTTATGTTGTAGGTTGTGAGTCAATGAGTTGCGGTTAAAGTTTCAGGTTACTTACTGATTCTATCTCATTAAATAACCAAATAAAATCTTCTGTGATGATGGAAGTGCTTCCCTGGTGGCTCAGAGGTTAAAGTGTCTACCTGCAATGCTGGAGACCTGGGTTCAATCCCTGGGTCGGGAAGATCCTTGGAGAAGGAAATGGCAACCCACTCCAGTATTCTTGCCCGGAGAATCCCATGGACAGAGGAGCCTAGTGGGTTACAGTCCACGGGGTATGGATGTTCTAAATCTGTTCTGTTTACTAGTATCAAGCACTTGAGATGTCAGTAGTCAGACTGATACTTTGTTTCACTTTAATTTTAAATTTAAACTTAAATAGCCACATTTTGGTTATTGGCTACCATATTGGACTGAACTGTAGTATTGTAAATATCAAAAATAGGCAAATCAATTAATATAGTCCTTTAGCATATAATAAGTGCTCATTGTCAAGTAGTTATTAACATCCATGGTGATAATGATAATGTAGATTTGGGGAAGAATGATATTAAACAATTTCAAAATGAGAAAAACTTTTTGAAAAACTATATTGATATTAAAGTTCAGTAATAGGCAATGATTTCTGAGAAATCACAAGATAAACAACATTCTGATGCTTATCGTCACAGTACTGAAATAGTAATAGAATATGCATACAAGGACTACTAAAAAGCACAACTAAAACGTAATCCTTGAGTAGCATCAGTTTCTCACAAAGATGATGTCAGATGCAAATAACATTCAAGAGTTGGGGCAAATTGACATCAACAGATGGGAGTCCTGAAGATTATTTTCCCACTCAAGAAAAGGGATATCTACAGAAACACATCCCCACAGAGTAATAGAATTATCTTCAAGTCTCAGCACTGTAATTTGAATTGGTGTAGTAGGCTGAGCACCAAAGAATTGATACTTTTGAACTGAGGTGATAGAGAAGACTCTTGAGAGTCCCTTGGACAGCTAGGAGATAAAATCTCAATCCTAAAGGAAATCAACCCTGAATATTCACTGGAAGGACTGATGCTGAAACTGAAGCTTCATTATTTGGCCACCAGATGCAAATAGTTAACTTATTGGAAAAGACCCTGATGCTGGGAAAGACTGAGGGCAGAAGAAGAATGGGGTGACAGAGGATGAGATGTTTGGATGCATCACCAACTCAACGGACATGAGTTTGAGCAAACTCTGCACGATAATGAAGGACAGGGAAGCTTGTCATGCTGTAGTCCACCGAGCTGCAAAGAGTAGGACTTCACTGAGTGACTGATCAATAAAGTGAAACAATGCCTTAAGATCTCCTACCATGTTATGAAAATGTTCAATAACTATTAGAAATAGGTTACACTATGTATATGCTAGCTTTGTGCTGTTTGGAAATTGTCCATCTCTTTAATCATAATGTTTCTTACAGTATAAATATTCTATAAGGTAAACAGATGTTCAAAACAGCATATAATATCTCTGCTTTTCAGTATACTATCTAGGTTGGTCATAACTTTCCTCCCAAGGAGTAAGCTTCTTTTAATTTCATTTCTGCAATCACCATCTGCAGCAATCTTGGAGCCCAGAAAAATAGTCAGCCACTGTTTCCACTGTTTCCCCATCTATTTCCCATGAAGTGATGGGACCGGATGCTATGATCTTAGTTTTCTGAATGTTGAGCTTTAAGCCAACTTTTTCACTCTCCTCTTTTACTCTCATCAAGAGGCTTTTTAGTTCCTCTTCACTTTCTGCCATAAGAGTGGTGTCATCTGCATATCTGAGGTTATTGATGTTCCTCCCGGCAATCTTGATTCCAGCTTGTGCTTTTTCCAGCCCAGCGTTTCTCATGATGTACGAGAAATAGGTAAAATATGTGTAAAATACTCTATTGTGTATTCAGATGTAGTCTTGTAAGGAAAACTGTGATTGCTTTAAGCTTAGATAGTTATTTCCCATGGACAGAGAAGCCTGGTAGACTACAGTCCATGGGATCGCAAAGAGTCGGACACAACTGAGCGACTTCACTTTCTTTCTTTCTTTAAGTGAAAGTGTCTGGTGGGAGAAAGTAGAGTGATTCTGGGGCTCTGTTTCTTACCTTGTATGATAATGGTATGGGAGGATGCTTTACTTTTTGGAGAAATAATACATTTTTAAGTAATCCACAGAACACTAGGGGCTTTCCTGGTGGCTCAGTTGGTAAAGAATCCACCTGCCAAGCAGGAGATGTGGGTTTGATCCCTAGGTTGGGAAAATCCCCTGTAGAAGAAAATGGCTCTCCAGTATTCTTGCCAAGGAAATAGCATGGACAGAGCAGCCTGGTGGGCTATGGTCCATGGGGTCACAAAAGAATTGGACACAACTTTGTGATTAAACAACAACAACAAAGCTACATTGACATTTTCCAATTTTGTCTACACTGATTTTAATTCTCAATAAAACAGTCAAAAATAATAGACTAAATTTATAAAAAGAAACGAGGGGGTACTTTTTCTCACAAAAATAAATGTGTATTATGTACTCAGCTGAGTATAATTTTTAGTCACATCTCTGATTGGTGTGGAAATATGCTTTTGAAATATTGTTTGCCTTGATAGGATAAAGGTTTACATTAGAGGAAATATGGAGATTAGTTATCTGCATTCATGTGGTTTGTTTTGTTGCAAGGGTCATTTATTGCTTTTGAAGTTAAGAAATAATTGATGATAAAATATTTAGAGAGTGGTATTAATTGACCAGATTTCCCCATGGCTCAGTGGTAAAACTACCTTTAATAAGGCAGACAGAGGTTTGATCCCTGGGTCAGAAAGATCCCCTGGAGGAGAGCATGGCAACCCACTTCAGTATTCTTGCCTGGAGAATCCCCATCGACAGAGGAGTCTGGTGGGCTACAGTCCGTAGAATGCAAAGAGTCAGACACAACTGAAGCAACTTAGCACACACGCACATTAAGCGACCATTACTTCAGACTTTTACAATGACTTATCTTTAAATATAATGTCTCTATATCTTAGGAAGACAGTGGACACTATTGTTTGCTTCATTCATCTACCATTAATTACTGTTTTTCAGCCTTGTAGTATGAGTGAATTTGATTCCATCTCCCAACTCCAAGAAGGGCCATGATGGGTGTATCTTCTTGCAAAGCTGTTTTTTCAAAATCTGATTCTATTTTTTATTTTATTTATTTATTTATTTATTTATTTTAAATTTTTATTTTTACTTTATTTTACTTTACAATACTGTATTGGTTTTGCCATACATTGACATGAATCCACCACGGGTGTACATTCGTTCCCAAACATGAACCCCCCTCCCACCTCCCTCCCCACAACATCCCTCTGGGTCATCCCCGTGCACCAGCCCCAAGCATGCTGTATCCTGCATTGGACATAGACTGGCGATTCGATTCTTACATGATAGTATACATGTTTCAATGCCATTCTCCCAAATCATCCCACCCTTTCCCTCTCCCTCTGAGTCCAAAAGTCCGCTATACACATCTGTGTCTTTTTTGCTGTCTTGCATACAGGATCTAATTTATTCTAAATGAAATCCAACCCAGAACATTGGGTAATAGTTGGAAAAATAAAGTTTTCTCTTCTGGGCAGTGTAGAAAAGGAATTTTAGGTCTTAAGTTGCAGCATCAACTTTACTACCACCATATAAGCCAGCCTGTGGATGAAAGAGTTCAGAGATGAGATCATTTCAGTGACACTGACTGGTCACTTGATCTAAATAACCTGAGACTTTAGTGATTTGAGAATTGGAAAATACCCTCCCATCAACCCTGTTCTTTGTGTGAATATGAGGCAAGTACCTAAATCTCCTCTATCATTTATCAGTGAGTTGGATTTTCTGGTGCTTGCAGTTGATCATATCTTACCTGATGTAATGAGGACCTGGATAATAAACAGAGTATTGCCTGTTATGCTTTCATATATTTTAGACTGTATATTTGTGAATCTTTAAATTGTTTGAGAGATAATTAAATTTTCAATGAACAAACATTATCTTTTATTCATATCTGAATGAAATCACAATGGTATAGGGTACATAGTAAGTAAGCAAATGTTAATCTAAAAGGTGTCTGCTGCAGGGGGAATTCAATTCTATAATCTTCATATTTTGACTTATTTTGTCTTTAAGCTGTATCTCAATTCTGAACAAAATAAAACATCTCTGAAAGGTAAATATACAATCTTTGATAATTCCAAATGAACATAAAAGGCTTTCTATGATGCTGAACGATTTTTGGCATATACACAGTTGTTCATCACAATTGTATAAAATAGTATTTGTATTATGTGAAGCGTAGATGTAGTTATTTATTCATGCCAGTCCTGACATCTCAGACATTACAAAATGTAACCATATGTTTCCTCTCCATATCCTTTTCATATTTTTCCTCAAAGCTCTAGCCCCACCCCTTGTGACCTAACAGAAGACTATCTTATTTGAACTCACAGTGGTGTTTGTACAAAAATCTGACTTTATATGAAATATTAGAGATTGCCTTAAGAGACAGAGCTTAACAAGAATGTTTTGCAGTTCTAGTCATTAGTCTGGGTTCTTAAAATTGGCCATTGATTGAAACCAGGGTCATCAACAAAGTGAGTAACTATAGGCATAACTTTGTTCCATAGGTAAATGATGGAAACTGAGCTATTAAAAAAGGCTAATATATTTCAGCAGAAATACATGCCTCAGTCTCAATTGAAAAATTAATTCTAGGATTTGTTAGCTATGTTAATTGGTTCAAATCGCAATTAACATATGAAAAGGAAAGGAAAAGACACTGAAAATAGACTGTGAATTAAAGCAGCAAAAGAAGTAATAGAAATAAACCTTACATGTGACAGCTTGTCACCTCCATAGAATAGGGCTGTGTAGCAAAGAGGCAGCCGTTGCAAAGCACCGTGACACTGATAATTCAAGAGCTCCACTGAAGTTGGTCACATAGGCATTTTCTTTGCAAATATTCATGTCATTAATCTTCTTTCAAAAATCACTGAGGTATAAACAGGAGCCAGATTTGCATTTGTTCACAAAGAATGCAAAGAAAAATAAGTCTGTTACACTCACTGTTACTCTTTGTGTTTACATACATTATAGCAAGTGTATGTGATATGAGATGAGGCCAGATGTTCTGAATACGTGGTTTACTTGCCACACATGTAGAACTCACAGTATATATTAAGAAATTCAGAAATTCCTGTTTGGATATCTGTTATGTCTTTTTTTACAAAGTTTTTTCTAGAATGGGATCTAAATGAGATTTGCATTATAGTTATCCTGTTTTATGTCTATATGGTGGTATAGAAACTATTCATTACTTATGTAAATATATAGCCACACCTATAGATGAGAGAAAGAGAAATTATTTACGTAACTTTTTAAAATCGTAGCAGACAATGGCAAACACAATACACATTCATTAACGTGCACAATTAGCAAATACCTACATAATATGCTCAAAGCACTGTGCAAGAAGCTAAAGAAGAATTCCTGAAAAGAGACATTATCTAGAATTCCAAACAAAAAGAACAAATCAAATGAATCCTGTTGGTTCTCTTTTGGGGTATGTATGCAAAACATTATTGAGGTAGGGAGGAGAGAATCTCTTCTCATCAGCAATGGCAAAAGGTTTTGGAGAAGTTCATGAAAGAAAAGGCAAGTGCAATTCAGGTAGAGACAACAGTACCTGGAGTTATTAGATAGTCATGTGTCCAGGCTATTACAAGCAGCTTATTCAGACTCTGACATAGTTTGAATATACAGTAAGATGTATATACAGTAAGATGGCTCTGGACAGCTTTGCTGGATTTAACTATGAAGAGTTTTTATATCTCCTGGGAAGTCTGAAAGATCACAGTTGGTTCATACAAGAGCAAATGCAAATACACATTGAGAAAATACACATTGAGCTCATTTTAACAACAATTCTAAAGACTAAATGATGTTATACAGGCAGGTGACAGAGAACCTGTTAAGATAATTAATGTTATTTTAGGTGAAATTTGACAGGGGTTGTGAGTAGGCCACGGGTAGTGAGGGTAAAATAAATAGAAATGCTTGAAGAAAAAGATATTTAGAATCAAGTACCCACGGGATTTCAAGTTATGTTTAGGAGTCAAGAGAAAGAAGGCATCCATAACTATCAAGGTTCTAACTAAAGTGACTGTAGGGTGATGGTAAAGAACACTAGACATGAAAGACTTTTTAAGGAAAAGTAAAATGAGTTTAGACTTTGGACATGTACATACTGAGATTCGTATGGAACATATGTGGTTGTGTCTGGTTTTCAGTTAGTAATGATTTGTGAAATTTGAGGCACAGTCAACTCTCATTAAGAGGAGTTAGAGTTATTACTATATAAAATATCTTGTCAATCAAAACCAAAGATTCAGAACTATAACTTATGAAAAGTTATAATGATCACAAAGCTAAATTTAGTGACTATGCAAAGATAGTCTGATCTTTACTATCCAGTTCTCTAGTTGCATGCTGTTGTGCAGACGTTGTGTCTAGAGAAAGGGCACTCCACCAAGGAGGGGGAAAGAATGATGTAGGCCACAGGTTAAGTGATTAATATTTTAGATTTTTTCCACCATCAGATAAAATTAGTGTCAGATAATTGGTGAGTTAATCATGTGAATGTTTTATTTCAATTTTAGAAATAACATCTTTTCCTAAAATGAAAAGTGAAAGTCATTCAGTCGCATTGGACTCTTTGTGACCCCATGGACTACTGTATCCTGCCAGGCTTCTCTGTCCATGGGATTCTCCAGGCAAGAATACTGGAGTGTGTAGCCATTTCCTTCTCCAGGGGATCTTCCCAACCCAGGGATCAAACCCAGGTCTCCCAGATTGCAGGCAAATTCTTTACCATCTAAGCCACCAGGGAAGCCCCAAAATAGTAATATACAAATCTGGTGTTTTTAATTTTAGTAGGAACTTTTCATGCTAATAGACTCACAAAATCATTAGTCAACATGGAAAAGGATTGTACTATTAAGGCCCTAGAAACCCTGGTGGCTCAGATGGTAAGGATCTGATCTCCTGCAATGCAGGAGACTTGGGTTCCATCTGCAGGTTGCAAAGATCCCCTGGAGAAGAGAACAGCTATCCACTCCAATATTGGACAATATTGCCTGGACAATTCCATGGACAGAGGACCCTGGCAGGCTACAGTCCATGGGGTCACAAAGAGTCTTACACGACTGAGCGACTTTCACTTTTACTTCACTTCTTTCAGAAACCGGGAATAGGTATACTTAGTGGAACACTCACACCAAAACTTTTAAAAGAATTTAAAGAATATAAGCACCCTAAATCAAAACATCTACTTACTTCTTTTGTGATTTTGTTGTTACTGATGCTGTTATCCCAAATTCCATATCTGGGACATAACATACACTCAATAACTGTATAATGGACTGAACTATGCAAACTAACTATATGATATTGATTTTACTTTGTATAACATATTAAATAATAGACACAGAAATTAAACATTGTACCATATTATTGTCAGATAAATTCATTGAAATGAATTGCACATATTATTATATTGTTATCTCTAATTTACTGAGTCTAGCCATTTAGAGTTAAAGAAATTGGGCATAGTTACATGAAAACAACAGAAGAGTCAAAACTGGATCGTGGTATTTTTATCTCTGAAGGTAAATTTCATTCAACTATAGCTATCACATTCATGACACTGCAAACACACAAGGAGCCTTGTTTATATCCTGCAATGAGGAATCTACATAATAGAAAACATATATAAACATTCAGAAAGGGATATAATAATTTATTTTAAATTATTATTGTGAATGATACATATTCATATGTACATATTATGATACTTTTAAATCCTCATGTAAACTAAAATATTACTCTTCCACTTTTAAGAACACATTATGAAACATATATTAAACACATGGTAACATAAAGATGATAAATTAAAGAATATAGTAATTTGATAAAATTGTTTAAATTCATTAAAAAACTGAGACATTTTACATGTGGTTGGAAATTATTTTCCAAACTTCCCTAATATACTTCTCTTCTCCCCCAAAAGTAACATAATATCCTAAAATTAGTATTTAAGATCCTGAACATATTACTTAACATGGTGACAGTCATAGATAGTAGAGTCTACTGTTATTTTTCCTTTACAATAGCAAATACTTATTAGAATAAATTATAGAAACAAAGATACTACATACAAGTATTGTAAAATGATAAAGTGTCAGACTACTAATAGAGCATATATGAAAGTTACAGGAAAGCATTTTTAATGTTTTATTTGAAAATAGCCATGTATAAATGGATAAATGTACCCACATTTATTAAAAGGACATATCTCTATCATGGTTATTTACACTTTATAATTCATTTACTTAAGGAGCTTCTAAAAATTGAGCATGTGAAACTTGTAAATATTTTATGTAAGTTTTTAAATTGACAAAAGTTAAAAGAGGAATTATGTTGAGAAAATTGTTTTAAGAAATATGTAAAAGGATATTTATATAGTATATTAGCACAAGGATAAGGAAAACAAAGGAGCATATTAGAAAACTGAAGGAATTGTTCCACATATATATGGAAATAGGTAGGTCAGGTACAGCAGCATTAAACCGAGAAAATTAATTCTGTATAAAGAAAATAAAAGATAGATATCTCCTCATACCACAGCTAGATGTACATTCTATGTGGATTATACATATAAATGTGAAAGCTGAAACTCTAAAACGTGACAAAGACAAGTTCTGCTCTTCAATCTGTTCTTCCTTTTCATAGTAAACAGTTTAACAACAACAACAATAAAACAATAAAAGACAAAAAAATATGGTTCACATGTGGGCACATAATAAAGAAATGCATATTCAAAACTAAATTGTGTTTTGAAATAAGAAATTTAGAAATTAGTTGTGACCATGTAAATACATCTTCTTCACTAGAAAGCAAATAAAGGTTATGTTCAGAAAGTTGGAGACAAGACACTAAAGACATCCTGTGAGCCTGTCCCATCTTCCCTCCCATTGTTTGAATAGAGATGGTAGGTGGACTGAAGGGTCTGATCCCAGAATGACTGCTGTGCAACACACTGTCTGAATAGAACAGGCTCCAACATTAGGATGAGCAGTAGTACAGAACTCCTTGCTCACAGTCTTCCAGAGTAGGTGGAAAGTGAATAAAAGTATATCACTTTGATAAGACCCACATATATCACGCTGTTCGCCCGAGGCTGACTGTTGAGATAATAAAGGCAAATAAATGGTTACCCAGGAATCTAGTGCCTCTTTTTAAAAATAGCATCTTGGCAAGAATTCACTTCAGTTCTTACAGTAGTAAAGAAGTACAAATATGTCCAAATAAGAGGAATTATTCTATGTACTCAAAATTTGATCCATATGTAGCTGACAACTATGAATGTCAGAGAAGAAATTGTTTTATGAATGAGTACGTGATGTGAGCTAAATCTAATTTTCCCCATTTACCTTCTGCAATTCCTAAATTTTGAATATGTGTATCAACCTTCCAATAATATATATATATATATATATATATGTTTCAATGCTTGCGTGCACACCTTAAGGAAACAAACCCAATTCAAATAATTGAATTCATGCTTTGTCAAGGGAAGGTAATGAGGAATTAGTAAAGTCAAGCATTGATCTTTTAATATCCATTTGTAATTTGATACAATATTATAGGGAGTTATCCATTTAAATATTAATCTGTTTTTAAATTATAAACACTTAGCCAATACATGAGACATAAGAGATGTGGGTGCGATTACTGGGTCAGGGGGATTCCCTGGAGGAGAGCATGGCAACCCACTCCAGTATTCTTGCCTGGAGAATCCCATGGATGGAGCAGCCTGTCGGGCTGGAGTCCATAGAGTCACAAAGAATCAGACATGGCTGAAGCAACTTAGAACACACACACAACCCAGAAATATATTTGTAAGCATATATTTTATTGATAAACTAGCATAAATGTAGAATGATTTCAACTGATTAAAGTTATTCTTTTCAGGATTATTTGAAAGTTCAAAAAATGAGGATTGATCTAATCCATCCATAAAGGCATAAGTTATGATGCAAAATCCGACAGTGATATATTATGTACCTCTATAGAAGCATAGGCGTTCATATTATAAAGTAGAAATTTCTTCAATATAAATAACAAAGTTAAAAATATATGAAATAGTGCAATGTGGAACAAAGTGTTTAATGTGCTGCTCAGTTCAGTTCAGTTCAGTCGCTCAGTCATATCTGACTCTTTGCAACCCCATGAACCGCAGCAGGCCAGGCCTTCCTGTCCATCACCAACTCCCGGAGTCCACCCAAACCCATATCCATTGAGTCGGTGATGCCATCCAGACATCTCATCTTCTGTCGTCTCCTTCTCCTGCTGCCCTCAATCTTTCCCAGCATCAGGGTCTTTTCCAATGAGTCAGCTCTTTGCATCAGGTGGTCAAAGAATTGGAGTTTCAGCTTCAATATCAGTCCTTCCAATGAACACCCAGGACTGATCTCCTTTAGGATAGACTGGTTGGATCTCCTCACAATCCAAGGGACTCTCAAGAGTCTTCTCCAACACCATAGTTCAAAACATCAATTCTTCAGTGCTCAGCTTTATTCACAGTCCAACTCTCATATCCATACATGACCACTGGAAAAACCATAGCTTTGACTAGACAGACCTTTGTTGGCAAAGTAATGTCTCTGCATTTTAATAAGCTGTCTAGGTTGGTCATAACTTTCCTTCCAAGGAGTAAGTGTCTTTTAAGTTCATGGCTACAATCACCATCTGCTACTATCTGGGTGAAAATATTTGCTTGTGTAACAAAATATTATTTTTGTATGACACAAAAGGAGCTAATTGTACTGCTTTCTTCTGGGGGAAAGAAATGTGAGGGTGAAGGACATAACCACAATGCAGCCTTAAACTCTTAAATGTTGCCCTGTATCAATATATTACTGAATCAAACAGTTAATTATATTTTATGTGTATATATATATATGAATGATCAGGAAGAGCTGGGAGGCAATGAAGCCAGTCTTCAAAAAGAAAACAAACAAACAAAAAATACTCTGTGATCCAACAACCCACTTTAGTGTACAGACCTTTGAGAAAACTAGTCACAGGTCTCTAAGGGGAAATATATACTGGAAAATAAATTAGGAAGAATTCATACTATAGAGGACATTCTGCATTTGGAGAAAAATCAATGCTAATTTTAAGCAAAATTTGTAGGCTTTTTCAAGAGTTTCTTTTTATTGAAATTTTTATTTATTCTTCTATTATTTTAGAATTGTTTTTATAATCTAACTACAAATTTTTGATTCTGTAATGCCTTGCAATAATTATCTCTGTCTATACATTGTATTTTTTATTTTGAGTTTCTTTTGAGAAATAGAAATATTCATTTCATGGTAGTCAAATTTATACAATTTTCCCTTTATGGTTAGTTCTGTTGCATTCTGCTAAAAAATCCTTACCTAAGGTTATAAACCCATTCGTGAATCACAGCCTTGTCATGGTGAAGGGGCTTGTGTAACTCGATGAAGCTGTGAGCCATGCATGCAGGGCCAGTCAAGACATATTAGTCTTAGCAGAGAGTTCAGTCAGTGGACAAAATATGGTCCACTGGAGAAGGAAATGGAAGCCCACTTCAGTATTCTTGCCTCAAAACTTCATGGACAGTATGAAAAAGCAAAAAGATATGATACCAGAGGATGATCCCCCCAGGTTGGAAGGTGTACAATATGCTACCTGGGAAGAGTAGAGGACAATTACTAACAACACCAGTAAGAATGAAGTGGTTGGCCCAAAGCAGAAATGATGCTCAGTTGTGAATGTGTCTGGTGGTGAAAGTAAAGTCTTGATGCTGTAAGGAACAATATGTGATAGAAACCTGGAATGTTAGGTCCATGAATCAACATAAACTGGATGTAGTCAAGCAGGAAATGGCAAGAGTGAACATCTACATCTTAAGAATCAGTGACCTAAAATGGATGGGAATGGGCGAATTTAATTCAGATGACCATTTTATTGACAACTGTGGGCAAAAGTCCTGTAGAAGAAATGGAATAGCCCTCATAGTCAACAAAAAAGTCTGACAGTTCTTGGGTGCAATCTCAAAAACAACAGAATGACCTTGGTTTGTTTCCAAGGCAAACCATTCAGCATCACAATAATCCAAGTCTATACCCCTAATACTGAAGAAGCTGAATAGTTCTATGAAGACCTTCAAGACCTTCTAGACTAACACCAAAAAAAATGATATTCTTTTCATCATAGAGGATTAGAATGCCAAAGTAGGAGATCAAGATACTTGGATTAATGGGCAAGATTGACTGTGGAGTACAAAATGAGGCAGGGCAAAGTGTAACAGAGCTGTGTCAAGAGAACACGCTGTTATAGCAAACACCCATTTCCAACGAGCCAAGAAACGACTCTATACATGGACATCATTACATGGTCAATACCAAAATCAGATTGATTATGTTATTGCAGCCAAAAATGGAGATGTTTTATACAGCCAGTAAGAGCAAGACTTGGAGCTGACTGTGTCTCAAATCATGAACTCCTTATGCCAAAATTCAGGATCAAATTGAAGGAAGTAGAGAAAACCACTATAGGTCATTCAGGTATTACCTAAATCAAATCCCTTATGGTTATATAGATAAAGTAATGAGTAGATTCAAGGGATTAGATCTAATAGAGTGTCTGAAGAACTATGGACAGAGGTTTGTAACATTGTACAGGGAGTGATGATCAAAACCATCCCCAAGTAAAAGGCAAAATGGTTGTCTGAGGAGGCCTTACAAATAGCTGAGGAAAGAAGAGAAGCAAAAGGCAAGTGAGAAAGGGGAAAATATACCCAACTGAATGCAGAATTCCAGAAAATAGCAAGGAGGGGTAAAGAGGCCTTTTTTAAATGAATATTGTAAAGAAATAGAGGAAAGCATAGAATGAAAAGAAAATTGGAGATATCAAGTGAACATTTCATGCAAGGATGTGCATGATAGAGGACCAAAACTGTAAGGACCTAACAGAAGCAGAAGAGATTAAGAAGACGTGGTAAGAATACAGAGAAGTATTATACAAAGAAGTACTTAATGAGCCAGATAACCACAATGATGTAAGCACTCATCTAGAATGAGACATACTGGAGTGTGAAGTCAAGTGGACCTTAGGAAGCATTACTGCAAATAAAGCTACTGGAGATGATGGAATTCCAGCTAAGCTTTTTAAAATCCTAAAAGATGATGCTATTAAAGTTCTGCAATCAATATGTCAGCAAATTTGGAAAACTCAGCAGTGGCTCCAAGACTAGTTGAAGATCAGTTTTCACTCCAGTCCCAAAGAAAGGCAATGCCAATAAGTGTTCAGACTATCTTGCAGTTGTCTTCATTTCACATGCTAACAAGGTTATGTTCAAAATTCTTCATGGTAAGCTTCAGCAGTATGTGAACCAGGAACTTCCAGATGAACAAGCTGGATTAAGAAAAGGAAACATTCATTTGATCGTGAAGAAACCAAGAGAATTCCAGGAAAAACACCTACTTCTGCTTCATTGACCATGCTAATGCCTTTGGCTGTGTAAATCAGAACAAACTGTAAAAAATTCTTCAGTTCAGTTCAGTCACTCAGTCGTGTCCGACTCTTTGCGACCCCATGAATCTCAGCATGCCAGGCCTCCCTGTCCGTCACCAACTCCCGGAGTTCACTCAGACTCACGTCCATAGAGTCAGTGATGCCATCCAGCCATCTCATCCTCTGTCGTCCCCTTCTCCTCCTGCCCCCAATCCCTCCCAGCATCAGAGTCTTTTCCAATGAGTCAACTCTTCACATGAGGTGGCCAAAGTACTGGAATTTCAGCTTTAGCATCATTCCTTCCAAAGAAATCCGAGGGCTGATCTCCTTCAGAATGGACTGGTTGGATCTCCTTGCAGTCCAAGGGACTCTCAAGAGTCTTCTCCAACACCACAGTTCAAAAGCATCATTTCTTCAGCGCTCTGCCTTCTTCACAGTCCAACTCTCACATCCATACATGACCACAGGAAAAACCATAGCCTTGACTAGACGGACCTTAGTCGGCAAAGTAATGTCTCTGCTTTTGAATATGCTATCTAGTTTGTTCATAACTTTTCTCCCAAGGAGTAAGTGTCTTTTAATTTCATGGCTGCAATCACCATCTGCAGTGATTTTGGAGCCCCCCAATAATAAATTCTTCTTAAAGAGATGGAAATACCAGACCACCTTACCCACCTCCTGAGAAACCTGTATACAGATCAAGAAAGTGAAGAGGAACTTAGAACCTCTTAATGAGGTTGAAAGAAGAAAGTGAGAAAGCTGACTTGAAACTCAGAATTCAAAAAAACTAAGATCATGGAATCTGATCCCATCACTTCATGGCAAATAGAAGGGAAAAAGTGGAAACAGTGACAGATTTTATTTTCTTGGGCTCCAAAATCACTGCATATGGCGACTTTAGTCATGAAGTTAATGCTTGCTCTTTGGAACGAAAGCTATGACAAATCTACACAGTGTATTAAAAAGCAGAGACATCATTTTGCAAACAAAGATCCATATAGTCAAAATTGTGATTTCTCCAGTAGTCACGTATGGATGTGAACGTTGGCCAAGTGCCGAAGAATTGATGCTTTCAAATTGTAGTGCTGGAGAAGATTGTTGAGAGTCTGTTGAACAGCAAGGAGATCAAACCAGTCAATCCTAAAGGAAATCAACCTTGAATATTCATTGGAAAGACTGATGCTGAAGCTGAAACTCCAATATTTGACCAATTGATGGGAAGAGCTGACTCATTGGGAAAAAAAAAAAAAAAAAACAAAAACACCTTGATGTTGGGAAATATTGAAGGCGAAAGAGTAAGGGGTGGCAGGAGATGATTAGGTTACATCACTAACTCAATGGATATGAATTTGAGCAAACTCTGGTAGATAGTGGAGGAGAGAGGAGCCAGGCATGCTGCAATCCACAGAGTCGCAGAGTCAGACAGGATTTATTGATTAAACAATAACAACAAAATTCAAAGATTCTTTCTCTATGTTTCTGATGTTTAAAGAATTTGTTTTCAGTTTAGATTTTTAATATATCTGAAACTTAAATTTATGTATGTTGTTGCAATATAGTATAGAATTATATTTTACTTTCTAGGGTGATAGCCAGTTGCCTCACCATAATTCTTACAAGTACTGATTTTTTTAATGTATGCTGTTACATACTGTTTCAATATATACATCCTCTATTCTGGGTTCTGGCTACATTCTTTCACTATATTTAACTATATAACCCTACCAGTAGGAAAGCATCCAAGTTTCTTGACTTCATAATTCTTTGTATCTGTTTTTATCTCCCAATAAATAAATTTAAACTTAAATTTTTGACAATTCTTAGCCATTTACTTTTACATCTACTTGTAATTTCCATTTAAAAATTGGAGTTTTAATTGAAATTTGTCCGAATTTGTAGACCTACAACCAGAGAATAATGTTTCTAAAATGCAGAGGATTTCCAAATAGGGAAGGGATATATTTCTCTGTTTGTTTAAATCTTTTTTTCCCCTTCAGTAACATTTTGTAATTTTCTCTATAAATATCTTGAATACCTTGTATTAAATTTATTACTAGGTAACTTACAATTTTTGCTGTTATTGCAGAACAAGATTTTATTATTATATTTTAAATTGGTTGTTGCTGTTATATAGAAATGGTATTGATTTCTGGATCTTGATCTTATATCTGACAGCTTTGCTGAAATTTCTGATTAATTCTTATTGCTTCCAGATTTCATTAGATTATATATGTTCACAATCATATTATGTTTAAATGACTAACTTTATGTTTGTTATATTGCATTTCTTTTTATTGCTTTCTTATATTATCTAAGTTCAGTAATATATTCAATAATGGGGGTGATACTAGGCATCCTTTTCTTGTTCCTAACTTTAATGCATTTCTAGAGTTTCACTTTAAGAATGATGTACATTCTACACTCCATGAAGATAAAACAGTCTCTTTTAGTTGACTAAGCTTTTCTTCCCACTTTACAAAGGTTTTATATCATGAATAAGTGTCTTTATATATTAGTCTGAATTCATCTGATTATAGCTTTTAAACAATCTGATATATTGCATGTTTTCTGATAAACTCACTTTATGTCTGTTAAAAATCTCTACATTTGTTTACATATATTTTGCTTGGGAGACATTTGTTTTTGCTCTTGTAAATAAGACTGCTATATGTTTGCTTATTTGTTTTGAATCCATAAATGTGTATTTTTGGTACTAATTTTTATGTCAGTACAATCCTAGTCTCATAAAAAAGAATTATGTATATGCTTCCTAATTTTCTGTCTTCTAACAAACTGAAATAGAATGAGGATTTTATGTTTCATGAAGATTTGGTAAAACATGTTTCTAAAACTATCTTGACTTGGTATCTTTAGATGTAGATTTTTTTACTATCAATTCCTTGGTTTTAGTTTAGACAAGTGTTTCATTTCTTCTTACATTTCAGAATTTACTGGCATACTGTTTTCATTCCCAAAGTTCTTTAAACCTTTTAGAGCAAGTGTTTATCTTTTCTTAATATCTATGTTGAATCATCATAAATTTTTACACATTTCTTCCCTTTATTATTTCATCTTTTCTACTTTCCTTAATTTACTCTGCTTTATTCTAGTTTCTTGCAGGGAATATTTATCTCATTGCTTTTCTTATAATTTTGTTAAAAGCATTTTTTCTTTTTATTTTTTTTAATTGGAGAGAGGAGCATTGATACATATACACTACCATGTATAAGATACATGGTACAAGTATGTACCATATACAAGTAGGAAGTTGCTGTATAATATGCGGAGCTCAACCTGGTGCTCTGTGACAATCTAGAGGGTTGGGATATGGTGGGGAGGGTGAGAGGGAGGTTCAAGAGGGAGGGAACATATGTATACTTAGAACTGATTCACAGTGATGCAATTATCCTCCAATTAAAAGCATTTTTAACAGGAAGGATAATTTCAAATATAGCATAGTTTCTGTTCTTTATGATTTGATATTTGACCTTTACAATTTTGTTCATTTATAAACCTTTTAAGTTTCCAATAATTATCCCAATAATCTTTGAGATTCTCAACATTGTTAAAGTCTGTTTTTAAAGTATCCTTTGACCATTCATCCTTTCCTGTGGCTGGCCAGATATTTTCTTCATTTGTCTTTTCATTAGCTTTAAGAATCACACTTGATGTGATGAGTATCAATACCACTTTCCTGATCTGTTCTAGCTCAAGACCTTGTCTTCTGTCCCAGACCCACTGTGCAAAGGCCAGACTCTTCTTTATCAGACTAAGCACAGACCTCCCCATCATTTCTGTGGCTCCTGTCTCCTTTTAACTTCCTGTTTATTTGGGATCCCCCTTTTTTTTAATGAAATCTCAGCTATTTTTAAACTTATATTTCATAATTGCTATTCAGTACTTTTAAGAATTTTTATACAGAGTGAAGTAAGCCAGAAAGAAAAACACCAATACAGTATACTAACACATATATATGGAATTTAGAAAGATGGTAATGATAACCCTGTATGTGAGACAGCAAAAGAGACACATGTATAAAACAGTATTTTGGACTCTGTGGGAGAGGGCAAGTGTGGGATGATATGGGAGAATGGCACTGAAACATGTAAACTATCATATGTGAAATGAATCGCGAGTCCAGGTTCAATGCATGATACAGGGTGCTCAGTGCTACTGCACTGGGATGACCCAGAAGGATGGGATGGGGAGGGAGGTAGGAGGGGGGTTCAGGATGGGGAACACTTGTACACCCATGGCAGACTCAAGCCAATGTATGGCAAAACTGATCAATATTGTAAAGTAAAATAAATAAACAAACAGAAAAAAAAAGAATTTTTATAAAAAAAGTTTTTTTTAGATTCTTTCTTATGCTTTACTCATAGAAACAAACAAGCATACAAAATTTGCCCAAACTTTTGTACAAAAACTTAGCTGGGAAGTTAATTCTGAATTGTAGCATGTATTCCCTAACATATAGAATGAAATGTTCCATTCTGATCTCTTCTTGTTATGAATTAAAAAAAAAAAATTCTGCTGTCATATAATCATTGTGATTTTACAGAAAAAAAGTGTTTTTTGTCTGGTAACTTTTAAGAGTTTTCTTTGTGTTTTTGGTGTTCTATGGTTTCATTATGAAGTACCTAGTTATGAATGTGTTTTTATTTGTCTTCTTTAGAACTCAAACTTTCAAACTGATATGTATTTTTTTATTTATTTTATTTATTGAAGGATAATTGCTTTACAGAATTTTGTTGTTTTCTGTCAAACCTCAACATCAATCAGCCATAGGTATACATATATCCCCTCCCTTTTGAACCTCCCTCCCATCTCCCTCCCCATTCCACCCCTCTAGGTTGATACAGAGCCCCAGTTCGAGTTTGCTTAGCCATACAGCAAATTCCCGCTGGCTTTCTAGTTTACATATAGTAATGTGAGTTTCCATGCTACACTTTCCATACATTTCACCTTCTCCTTCCCTCTCACCATGTCCATAAGTCTATTCTCTATGTCTGTTTCTCCATTGCTGTCCTGCAAGTAAATTTTTCAGCACTATTTTCCTAGATTCCATATATATCCATTAGAATATGATATATATCTTCCTTTCTGAATGATTTCACTCTATATAATAGGTTCTAGGCTCATCCACCTCATTAAAACTGACTCAAAGATGTTCTTTTTATGGCTGAGTAATATTCCATCATGGCTGCAGTCACCATCTGCAGTGATTCTGGAGCCCCCAAAATAAAGTCAGACACTGTTTCCACTGTTTCCCCATCTGTTTCCCATGAAGTGATGGGACCGGATGCCATGATCTTCGTTTTCTGAATGTTTTAAGCCGACTTTTTCACTATCCTCTTTCACTTTCGTCAAGAGGCTTTTTAGTTCCTCTTCACTTTCTGCCATAAGGGTGGTGTCATCTGCATATCTGAGATTATTGATATTTCTCCCGGCAATCTTGATTCCAGCTTGTGTTTCTTCCAGTCCAGCGTTTCTCATAATGTACTCTGCATAGAAGTTAAATAAGCAGGGTGACAATATACAACCTTGACCTACTCTTTTTCCTATTTGGAACCAGTCTGTAGTTCCATGTCCAGGTCTAACTGTTGCTTCCTGACCTGCATACAGATTGCTCAAGAGGCAGGTCAGGTGGTCTGGTATTCCTATCTCTTTCAGAATTTTCCACAGTTTATTGTGATCCACACAGTCAAAGGCTTTGGCATAGTCAATAAAGCAGAAATAGATGTTTTCCTGGAACTCTCTTGCTTTTTCCATGATCCAGCGGATGTTGGCAATTTGATCTGTGGTTCCTCTGCCTTTTCTAAAACCAGCTTGAACACCAGGAAGTTCATGGTTCATGTATTGCTGAAGCCTGGCTTGGAGAATTTTGAGCTTTACTTTACTAGCACATGAGATGAATGCAATTGTGCGGTAGTTTGAGCATTCTTTGGCATTGCCTTTCTTTGGGATTGGAATGAAAACTGACCTTTTCCAGTCCTGTTGCCACTGCTGAGTTTTCCATATTTGGTGGCATATTGAGTGCAGCACTTCCACAGCATCATCTTTCAGGATTTGAAATAGCTCCAGTGGAATTCCATCACCTCCACTAGCTTTGTTCGTAGTGGTGACTGCAGCCATGAAATTAAAAGACGCTTACTCCTTGGAAGAAAAGTTATGACCAACCTAGATAGTACATTCAAAAGCAGAGACGTTGCTTTGCCAACTAAGGTCCATCTAGTCAAGGCTATGGTTTTTCCAGTAGTCATGTATGGATGTGAGAGTTGGACTGTGAAGAAGGCTGAGCACCGAAGAATTGATGCTTTTGAACTGTGGTGTTGGAGAAGACTCTTGAGAGTTCCTTGGACTGCAAGAAGATCCAACCAGTCCATTCTGAAGGAGATCAACCCTGGGATTTCTTTGGAAGGAATGATGCTAAAGCTGAAACTCCAGTACTTTGGCCACCTCATGCAAAGAATTGACTCATTGGAAAACACTTTGATGTTGGGAGGGATTGGGGGCAGGAGAAGAAGGGGACGACAGAGGATGAGATGGCTGGATGGCATCACGGACTCGATGGACGTGAGTCTGAGTGAACTCCGGGAGTTGGTGATGGACAGGGAGGCCTGGCAAGCTGCGATTCATGGGGTTGCAAAGAGTCGGACATGACTGAGCAACTGAACTGAACTGAACTAAATATTCCATCACATATATGTACCACAACTTCTTTATCCATTCATCTGTAGATGGACATCTATGTTGCTTCCATGTCTTTGCTATTGTCAATAGTGCTGCAGTGAACAATGGGATATATGTGTCTTTTTCAATTTTTGCTTCCTCAGGATATACACCTAGGAGTGGGATTGCTGGGTCATATGGTGGTTGTATTCCTATCAAATTGAGTATATATTTCTTTAATTCAGAAAAGTTTTAGCCATATTAAGCCTTTGTTTATTGTGGTTCTTGTTTAATCATTGAGCCTGTTATTAGTTTCTTGTTCTATGTGAAATATATTTATTCTTTTAATTTTCCTCTGATCCACCTGCTTATTCTCAACCAGTTTTGTGCCTGCAGGCTTGAACTTTCTGGACCACTTACATAATTAATTATGTTGTTTCACAAAATTGTTTATTTTATACTACTTAGATTGACAATGTTTTCTTAATTTGTTGTCTCTTTCTCTTTTATTTTTTTTTATTGCTACTTATTTGAGACAGAGAGGGAGTTCAACCAACAAATTCATCAAATTACTTCAACTAGAAGTCCCCTGATTTACATATTCAAGTGGGTGGAGAAAATTGATAAAAGACTTGTTTATTAAGTTTGGATTTGGCATATTTTTATGATGGATATTAAATGCATGGATGACAAAATTCAAAATTTAAAATCATTCACATTTGATTAGTGAACTGAAAAAAAATTAACAGGAATAGCTGTAGTCTTTGATTGATATTATTTCTATCACTAAAACTTTGGCAAACTATTCAGCATTAATATGTATAATAAAATACTCAGTTTTCGTATATAAAACATCCTGGTATGTTAGTTGCTTAAAAATACACTATAAATTAGTTAAATGTGATGTAGAATTACTTACAAGAAATTGTGCCAAGCTCAGAAAATAAAGCAGTGAATAAAACAGCCTAGCAGAAAAGTATAAAACACTGAAACAGATAAATATATATATTTAAAGCTATGACAAAAGCTATGGCTATAAGAGGGGCTGTGAGAGAGAGGAGAACTAAAGTGAGGCTTTGAACTGGTATGGTCCTCTCAAGACCAATGTCTTGAGACTGGATTGGGAAAATAAGATGCTTTCCAGTAATGAATGCTTATATGTATCCTGGCAAAAAGAACAAGTTGTACAAAATTTCTAAGTTAGAAAATAATTATTGTCTTCTAGAAATTAGCTGAAACAGAGATCAATGGAACAAGTGGCAAGGGATGGATTTGGGAAATGAAAAGGGCCCTGTTCCCAGAAGGATTTTTAAGCCATGTTTCCAGTTTGGATCATAACTGAAACTCAAAGAAAGGCAGATCCAAGCCAATAAATGAAATTATTTTATTGACAATATATACTTGTCAATATATACTTGTCAACTGTTCTCATGTGATGGGTAAATAACATCAGCCTTGGATGTATAGTAAAAACAACAACAATCACAATTGCACCAGCTTACCAGTCAGACTCATTAAATTTGGACTTTGCTGTCATTGGCTGAGTCACTAGAACTTTAGCTCTTGTGGATCAATCCACTTTTGGCCTCTCACTTCAAATCATTTGTTGTCCTACTGAAAAAAGAAATGTAAGAAATAGGGTTTAAAGTTTCTTGTAGTAAACTGTTCATTCTATCTAAGACTGGCTTGGTAAGATGTTTAATATGATATCTCAACCTGAATGGGGTGTGGTGCCCAGATATATGGTCAAATATTATTTTGGGTGCTTTTTATAAGGGTTTTTAAGGTGGGATTAACATTTACATCATTCCAGTTCAGTGCAGTATCTCAGTCATGTCCAATTTTTTGCAACCCCATGGACTGCAACAGGCCAGGTCTCCCTGTCCGTCACCAACACCCAGAGTTTACTCAAACTTATGTCCATTGAGTCGGTGATGCCATCCAATCATCTCATCTTCTGTTGTCCCCTCCTCCTCCTGCCTTCAATCTTTCCCAGCATCAGAGTCTTTTCAAATGAGTCAGTTCTTTGCATCAGGTGGCCACAGTATTAGAGTTTCAGATTCAACATCAGTCCTTCCAGTGAACACCCAGGATTGATCTCCTTTAGGATGGACTGGTTGGATTTCCTTGCAGCCCAAGGGACCTCAAAAGTCTTCTCTAACACCACAGTTCAAAAGCACCAATTCTGCACTCAGCTTTCTTTATAGTCCAAACCTCACATCCATACCTGACCACTGGAAAAACCACAGCCTTGACAAGACAGACCTTTGTTGGCAAAGTAATGTCTCTGCTTTTTAATATGCTGTCTAGTTTGGACATAACTTTCCTTCCCAGGAGTAAGCATCTTTTAATTTCATGGCTTCAGTCATCATCTGCAGTGATTTTGGAGCCCCCCCAAAAAATAGCCAGCCACTGTTTCCATTGTTTCTCCATCTATTTGCCATAAAGTGATGGGACCGGATGCTATGATCTTTGTTTTCTAAACGTTGAGCTATAAGCCAACTTTTTCACTCTCCTCTTTCACTTTGTCAAGAGAGTCTTTAGTTCTTCTTCACTTTCTATAAAGTTGGTGTCATCTGCATATCTGAGGTTATTGATATTTTTCCTGGCAATATTAATTCTAGCTTGTGCTTCATCCAGCCCAGCATTTCTCATGATGTATTCTGCATATAAGTTAAATAAGCAGGGTGTCAATATACAGCCTTGACGTACTCTTTTTCCTATTTGGAACCAGTCTGTTGTTCCATGTCCAGTTCTAACTGTTGCTTCCTAACCTGCATACAGATTTCTCAAGAGGCAGGTCAGATGGTCTGGTATTCTCATCTCTTTCAGTATTTTCTACAGTTTATTGTGATCCACACAGTCAAAGGCTTTGGCATAGTCAATAAAGCAGAAAGAGATGTTTTTCTATTTTTCTATTATGAATCCTACCCTTAACAAATAATGTTTTTCACAAAATATCTTTTTAATAAAAAGATTACCTAAATTTTATATTTTACAGTTTTCACTTTTTAATGTTTAGTTTCAAGGTGTTTAATGACTGACACCTTGATTTCTTTCAAAATATATAGAAAACACTTTGAACATGCATAAAATACAACAGTGAACACTATTAGTCAAGATACAGAAAAATAAAATGATCAAGTAAGAGGAGCAAACCTGATATAATAATTTACCTTGAGTTGTTTACATTGTGGAGTTTGACCAAACATCTGTGCCTCAGTTTATTAACAGAACTAAAAACAAAAGTTATTCATTTTAGAAAATAATTCAGTTGCTAAGAAGAAAGGGCTCAGTTCTCACACTTTGAAATTGAGGCATTATGAAAATATACACCCAATTATGAATACTGGCTTCTTTTGTGATTTAATTTACAAAATGTGAATTAAGTTCCAAAAGTCATGTAATGCTGTTGATTTTTTCTATTAGCACCTCTCTCACTTTTTGTATTAATATAGTACTGAGTTCCAATAATTTGTAAGTTCTATAAAGCTAACCTTTGTTTTGCACGTTGCTGTTATCATAAGGTAATCTGATGATGTGTGTGTGTATTTTTAATGCACTTATGAATTATTCAGATATTTCTAAGACTAATTAGAATTCATGAGCTGACTTCCTAATATATTCAACAAAATTCTGTAATGTCTTAACTACATTTATGAAAAATCTGAACTCTAGTAATAATAAATAACTTGAGACAGATCTTTACACTTTAATAAATGCAATTATTTATATCAAACGTATATCATAGGAAGAAAACCTCCTTTTAATGAGCAAATACATGGACACTCAACAATGTCATTCTCTGTTGAAGGTATACCAGTGTGATTAAATTTGATTCTATTCAAAGAGCACTTATTAAGGAGCTAAATCGAGAACTTTAAGGGTGCAAATATGTTTTTCATCTTCAAAGAGCTTACTATTAAGATCTAATAGTTCAGTTCAGTTCAATTCCTCAGTCGTGTCCAACTCTTTGCAACCCCATGGACTTCCCTGTCCATCATCAACTCCACTAGCTTACTCAAGCTCACATCCCTTGAGTTAGTGATGCCATACAACCATCTCATCCTCTGTCATCCCCTTCTCCTCCTGCCTTCAATCTTTCCCAACATCAGGGTCTTTCCCAATGAGTCAGTTTGTTGCATCAGGTTGCCAAAGTATTTGATTGAGTTTCAGCTTCAGTTTCAGTTCTCCAAATGAATATTCAGGACTGATTTCCTTTAGGAGTAACTGGTTTGATCTCCTTGCAGTCCAAGGGACTCTCAAGAGTCTCCTCCAACACCACAGTTCAAAAGCATCAATTCTTCAGCACTCAGCTTTCTTTATAGTCCAACTCTCATATCCATACATGACTATTGGAAAAACCATAGCTCTGACTAGACTGACCTTTGTTAGCTATGCTGTCTAGGTTGGTCATAGCTTTTCTTCCAAGAGCAAGCAGTTTTTAATTTCATGGCTGCAGTCACCATCTACAGTGATTTTGGACCACCCCAAAATAAAGTCTCTCACTGTTTTTCGTTGTTTCCCCATCTATTTTCCATGAAGTGATGTGAATAGATGCCATGATCTTTGTTTTTTGAATGCTGAGTTTTAAGCCAGCTTTTTCACTCTCCTCTTTCAATTTCATCAAAGGCTCATTAGGTCCTCTTTGCTTTCTGCCAAGAGGGTGATGTTATCTGCATATCTGAGGTTTTTTATATTTCTCCTAGCAATCTTGATTCCAGCTTGTGTTTCATCCACCCTGGTATTTTGAATGATGTACTCTGCATATAAGTTAAATAAGCAGGGTGACAATATACAGCCTTGACATACTCCTTTCCCAATTTGGAACCAGTCTGTTGTTCCATGTCAAGTTTTACCTGTTGCTTCTTGACCTGCATATAGATTACTCAGGAGGCAGGTAAGGTGATCTGGTAGTCCCATCTCTTTAAGTATTTTGCACAGTTTTTCCTGATCCACACAGTCAAAGGCTTTGGGATGTTCAATAAAGCAGAAGTAGATGCTTTTCTTGAACTCTCTTGCTTTATCTATGATCCAATGGATGTTGGCAATTTGATCTCTGCTTCCTCTCCCTTTTCTAAATCCAGCCTGAATGTCTGGATGTTCTTGGTTTACATACTGTTGAAGCGTTGCTTGGAGATTTTTGGGCATCGTTTTGCTAGCATCTGAGATGAGTGCAATTGTGAGGTAGTTCAAACATTCTCTGACATTGCCATTCTTTGGGATTGAAATGAAAATTAATCTTTTCGAGTCCTATGGCCACTGCTGAGGTTTCCAAATTTGTTGTCATATTGAGTGCTGCACTTTAACAGCATCATATTTTAGGACTTGAATCTAGGTGAGTGATCACACCATCATGGTTATATGGGTCATTAAAATCTTCAATGCCTTCAATGCCTTCAACTGTCTACAATAGTTCTTCAATGCCTTCTTGCCACCTCTTCTTAACATCTTCTGCTTCTGTTAGGTCCATACCATTTCTGTCCCTTATTGTGTTTTGCATGATATATTCCCTTGGTATTTCAAATTTTCTTGAGTAGATCTCTAGTCTTTTCCCTTTCTATTGTTTTCCTCTATCTCTTTGCGTTGATCACTGAGGAAAGCTTTCTTATTCCCCCTTGCTATTTTTGGAACTCCGCATTCAGATGCTTATATCTTTCCTTTTCTCCCTTGCTTTTCACTTTTCTTGTTTTCATAGCTATTTTTAAGGCCTCCTCAGACAATCATTTTTCCTTTTTGCGTTTATTTTTCTTGGGGATAGTCATGATCACTGCCTCCAGTAAAATGTCATGAACCCCGTCCATAGTTCTTCAGGCACTCTATCAGATCTAATCCCTTGAATCTGTTTGTCACTTTCCCTGTATAATTGTAAGGGATTTTATTTAGTTCATATGTGAATGACCTAGTGGTTTTCCATACTTTCTTCAGTTTAAATCTGTAGTTTACAGTAAGGAGTTCATGATCTGAGCAACAGGCAGCTCCCAGGATTGTTTTTATTGACTGTATAGAGCTTCTCCATCTTTTTTGGCTGCAAAGAGTATAGTCAATCTGATTTTGGTATTGACCATCTGGTCATATGCATGTGTAGAGTTGTCTCTTGTGTTGTTGGAAGAGGGTGTTTGCTATGACCAGTGTGTTCTCTTGGCAAAACACTTTAATTTTTCCCCTGCCTCATATTGTACTCCAAGGCCAAACAGCCTCCTCCTCACAGTGTCTTTTGACTTCCTGATTTTCCATTGCAGTCCCCTGTGATGAACAAGACATGCTTTTTAGGGGTTAGTTCTAGAAGGTCTTGTAGGTCTTCATAGAACCGTTCAACTTCAGCTTCTTCAGCATTAGTGGTTGGGGAAGTCTTGGATTACTTTGATATTGAACAGATTGCCTTGGGAAACTGAGAGCTAATAGACAGGTAATGAGAAGTCACATGTGACTTTTGAAGTTGAAGCTGAAGAATGCATGAAAGTAACAAAACACACAAAATGAAAAATGAAAGCTCCTTGTAGGCAGTAGTTATGTTTTATATACTCCCATTTTAGTGCCTGCAACAACACAGAAAAAAGTTGATTCTCCATGAATATCTTAATTTTGTTCTTAATTTCAAGAAAAGATATTTGTTAGCATAGGAAACAGCACAATTGGTTTATGTATGATTTTTGCATTTTTTAATTTTGAAAAGGATTCACTTCTTCCACATAATTTCCTAGAAAAATGTCACCTTGTAAAAAATATCAAGTAACTTCCTTTTATTCAGTAACTTTGATACATCTTTAACATAGTAACTTGGGCTTCCTCATGGCTCAGTTGGTAAAGAATCTGCCTGCAATGTAGGAGACCCGGGTTCAATTCCTGGGTCGGGAAGATCCCCTGGAGAAGGAAATGGAAACCCACTCCAGTATTCTTGCCTGGAGAATCCCATGGACAGAGGAGCCTGGCAAGTTACAGTCCATGGGGTTGCAAGAGTTGAACACAATTTAGCAACTAAACTACTATTACTAACATAATGACTTATTTGGAGAGTGCATTAGAAAGAGATTATAAATGTTATACAGGTTAAAGAAAGAGAAAGTAATAGAGATGTGATGAAAACAGCAAATACATGTCCTATTTATTTAGATTTATTCTTCAGTTTTTTTTCTATGAGGTCTGAGTGTAGCACATCTGTTTTGTTGTACAACAAATTATTTTTTATACAGAATTCACAAGATATATTGGAAACTCAAAAACTGTACTTCTATTTCCAGTTTGAAATGCCATCTGGCCAGTAGTCCTTGAAAAAGCCTCCTCCACCTTTCACTAAAGTATTTAGGAAGAGACTTTAAAAGATGAAATTGCACAATACTGAACTGGGACTCACTGTTGACTTATTGTCAGAATATGAGAGGAATTTCCATTAACTACAAGGCCAAGGGGAGTGGATTAAATAGACAATCAGTATGATGCTGCTAGTGTGCTTGCCTGCCAGAAAATAGATAGAAAGACCTTTATTTCTTCCCTCTTTCTCTAATCCCTGGATCAGAAACAAAATCTCAACCAAGCAGAAAACTGAATAGCCATCCTTCTGTTGACTGCATGCTAAATTTTAGGCAATGTTTCAATTTCCCATGCCCCATGCCCTGACCTCTAATACTATATCTCATTCTTTATCTCTTCAGATATTATAATTTTTAAAAAATTGAACAAGAGAAGGAAAAGAATGGTTGGAAATGACTTGAAAGCTGAGACTGATTCCCTGTGACTAGAGTGCTAATTGAGGAGGGGAAAGGAATACATGATAAACTCTAATAGGATCTTTTCTATATTTACTCTTGATATGTTAAGAGTATTAGACACATTTAATGTAGATAGGAGAAGACCCACATCAAGAGATGAAAATACTCAGTAAATAAATATATGATGGAAATTGGACTGGAAGGATGTATTATATGATCTTTAACTTTATGCAAATATTTGCCTAAGTTGATAGGATTTGGATATCCACTTCCCTTTTCAGTGATAGGTAAACCTGAATAACAGTATTAGTAATTGCATCTATCTGAGATGCCACTATGCTACACACACACACACACACACACTGAGATACTCAATTTCCTAATATCCTGCAATATTTTCTTTATAATCCTAAAACCTCTGAACTAGGACTTATTTGTTTATTTTTCTAATAGTGCTTTCACTGACTAGATGATATGCTCAATGAGTGTAAAATCCTTCTCTGTTTTGTTCACTGGATTAAAAAGCCAAAAACAAAGTTAAAATGGAGATTGAGAAGGAAAAGAGTGAAAGACATCAAAAACGCATAGATAGGTAATTATCTTCTGCTAAGCCTTAGATTGGGAGCTTCCTTGGTGGGTCAGATAGTAAAAGAAAAAAATTGCAGGAGACCTGGGTTTAATCCCTGGGTCAAAAAGATCCCCTGGAGGAGAGCATGGTAACCCACTCCAGTATTCTTGCCTAGAGAATCTTCATGGACAGAGGAGCCTGGCAGGCTACAATTGTTGAACACAGCTGAGTGACTAACAAAGCCTTAGATCATGAAGTAAATTTATACTTGTCAACATATACTGGAATTTCTAATGTGCTTCCTATCTGTAAGCAATGCTATACAGACTTTAAAATAGGTAGCTATTTCTAAAGACTATCAAAATATTTTAAGAAAACGAAACAGACAACTTATTCCTCAAACTGTGATTGTAACTACAAGCTAATTCATGCAGATGTGTTTCTGAAGGTATCTTATTAATTCCACTTCTCTGAGACAGAAGTTGTGATTACAATCCTTCACATGATTCTTCAGAATGTATATAGGTCAGGGCCTCTTATTGGACCCTGATTTTTTTTTTTTTTTTTTGTCCAGAGAAAGCAGATCTTCAGAGTCATTAGAAAACTAGCAAATTATTTAGTGCTTTCGATTCAGCACTGAACCTATATACTGGATATTTTTATTATTCTTGTCATAGATGAAATATACTATAGCATTTTGTGTCATATTTGTACATAATGTTATATACTTTCAGCTAAAAGATCTTCTCATATGAATTAATATAAAGATTTCAGTAGAAGATAGAACTTATATCTGTCATAAGGTTATAAAGATAGAAATTTATACCCTATTTTGATTATCAGAATAAAATTCTTATGGAGATATTTAAATAAAATTTGATGAAGAAAATTTGATGATGTTGCTAATCAACTTGCCTTCTATACTAGAATGAAGAAAAAAGATGAGAGGAAGAAAAAAATGGAAAGAGTAGTTATAATTGAGGAAAGCAAATAGAGCCCCAATATAAGAATTAAGAGTGTTCTTAACAGAGAAACCTGACAAATTTTTGGAAGGTTATTATATAAAACACAACTATGAATTAGCCAGTTTAAAAATAGAGTAGATTTAACTTGAAAATCATCCTGCATTCAACAGTAAAATTAATGAAAGTATCTGGATGATAAGAGATGCTTCCTGGTCACAGTTTTATTGTCTTCAAAATGTGGAGACACCAAAAATGCTTGAAAGAATGTAATCAATACTCACAAAATTTTGACAGAAGACAATCATGTTCCCCAAATGTTATATCCTGTAAGTTTTCTTTTCATGTATATTATCAGTCCCACACATACAACTCAGAACCTATTCTACTCAACTTAAAAGAAAGCACAGTGGTTGAGTAGTTACTAAGCTGTGTTCAACTGTTTGTGACCTTATGGACTGTAGCCTACCAGGCTACTCTGTCCATGGGATTTCCCAGGCAAAAATACTAGAATGGGTTGCCATTTCCTTCTCCAGGAGATCTTTCCAATCTAGAGGTGGAACTTGGGTCTCCTGCATTGCAAGCAGAGTCTTTGTCAACTGAGCCACTAGGGAAGCCCCTAAAAGCAAGTGTACATACATACAAACAAAACTACATAGGGTTCTTAGAAAAAAAAGTTTTGATAAAATCAACAAATTAGGGAGATGGAAGAAGATGGTGGAGAAGTAAGATGGCGAGAACTCTAGCTGCCCCACAAATACATAAAAAACTCATCAAGATATGGAACAACTCCTACAAAGCAACATCTAGGAGACAACAGAAGACTTCAGGCCTCCAGATGGGCAGGCTAAGCTCCCTGTAATGAGAACACAGGCATAAGTCACCTCTAACAGGAAATTAACACAAACCACCCAACCAACACTTCCCTCTAAGGGCAAAAACCAGAAGGAAGAAGTAATACAGCCCTAGAGCCTGAGAGAAGTAGACCTCAAGTGGAGCAAGTTAGAAAAAAAAAATGATGCAAAAAGCAAAGAAATACAGCACAAATGAAAAATGCATGGTAGAAACTAACAAGACCAAATAAATAAAGAGGAAATAAACAATCTCCCTGAAAGAGAATTCAGGATAATGATAGTAAAGATGCTTGAAATATTTGAAAATAGAATGGAGAAAATGGAAGAAACTTTTAACACAGTTAATACAATCACCAAGGACATAGAAGATATAAAGAATAAGCAAACAGCAATGAGTAACACAATTTCTGAAATTAAAAATACTCTGGAAGGAAACAATAGGAAAATAACTGAGGAAGAGGAACAGATAAGTGAGCAGGAGGATAGAATGATGGAAATAACTGCTGAAGAGCAGACTAAAGGGAAAAGAATGAAAAAGATTGAGGATAGCCTCACAGACTTTGAGACAATATTAAACACATCAATATTTGAGTTATAGGGGCCCCAGAGGAAGAAGAAAGGCACTGAGAAAATTTTTGAAGAAATTATATTTGAAAACTTCCCCAACATGGGAAGTTAAGGAAATAGTCAAGTCTTAGAAGTGCAGAGTCCCTAACAAGATTAACCCAAGTGGAAACACACTGAGACATATATTAATCAGGCTAACAGAGATTAAGCACAAAGAAAGAATATTAAAAGCAGCAAGGGAAATGCAACAAGTAACATGCAAGGGAAATCCTATACGATTAATAGCAGATCTTACTGCAGAAATTCTGCAGGCCTGAAGGAAATGGCAGGATACATTTAAAGTACCGAAAGAGAAAATTCTACAACCAAGATTACTATTTCAGCAAAGATCTCATTCAAATTTGATGGAGAAATCAAAAGCTTTACAGACAAGAAGTTAAGAGAATCCATCTTCACCACACCAGCCTTGCAACAAATACTAAAGGGACTTACATAGCCAGTAAACACCAGAGAAAAGAAAGACCAAAAAAAAAAAAAAAAGCCCAAACAATAAAGAAAATGCCAATAGAATAATATGTATCAATAATTACCTTAAATGTAAATGAATTAAATGCACCAACCAAAAGATGCAGACTGATTGAATGGATACAAGAACAAGATCCATATATATGCTGCTACAGTAGACCCTCTTCAGACCTAGAGACACATGCAGACTGAAAGTAAAAGGATGGAAAAAGATTTTCCATGTGAATGAAAACCAAAAGAAAGCCAGAGTAGCAATCTTTATTTAAGGCAAGATAGAATTTAAATAAAGAATATTATAAGAGACCAAGAAGGACATTACATAATGATCAAGGGATCAATCCAAGAAGAAGACACAACAGTTGTAAATATCTACGCACTTAACCTACAAGCACCTCAAAACATGAAGCAAACATTAAGAGGCATAAGAGGGGAAATTGGCAATAGCACAATAATAGTAGGGGACTTTTAACACACCACTTACATCACTGGACAAATCACCAAAACAGAGAAACACAAACCTTAAATGAAACATTAGACCAAATGGACCTAATTGATATCTTCAATACTTCCATCCAAATGCAGAAGAATACAATTTCTTCTAAGTGCTCATGGGACATTCTTTAGGATAGACCACATCTTGGACCACAAGTCAAGCTTCAGTAAATTTAACAAAACTGAAATTGTGTCAAGTATCTTTTCTGACCACAATGCTATGAGACTAGATATCAACTACAGGAAAAATGCAAAAAAAAAAAAAAAAACATGGATATTAAACAATGCATTACTAAATAACAAAGATATTACTGAAGAAATAAGAAAGGGAATCAAAAGATTCCTAGAAACAAATGACAATGAAATCACAGTGACCCCAAACCTATGGGATTCATCAAAAGTAGTTCTAAGAGGGAAGTTTATAGTGATACAATCATACCTCAAGAAACAAGAAAAATATTGAATAGACAAGCTAACTCTACATCTAAAGCAGCTGGGAAAAGAAGAACAAAAAACCCCCAAAATCAGCAGAAGGAAAGAAATCATAAAGATCAAAGCAGAAATAAGTGAAAAAGAAATGAAACAATAGCAAAGATTAATAAAACTAAAAGCTGTTTCTTTGAGAAGATAAATAAAACTGAAAAACCTGTAGCCAGACTCATCAAGGAAAAAAGGAAAAAAAATCAAATCAACAAAATTAGAAATGAAAAAGGAGAGGTTACAACAGACAGCACAGAAATGCAAAGGATCATAAGAGAATATTATCAGCAACTATATGCTAATAAAATGGATAGCCTAGAGGAAATGGTCAGATTCTTAGAAAGTGTCAACCTCCCAAGACTGAACCAGGAAGAAATAGAAATTATGAACAACTAGATTACAAACACTGAGATTAAAACAGTGATCAAAAATCTCAAAAAACAAAAGCCCAGGGCCAGATGGTTTCACAGGGAAGTTCTATGAAACATTTAGAGAAGACTTAATGCCTACTTTTCTGAAACTTTCAAAAAAATTGCAGAGGAAGGAACACTTCCAAACTCATTCTATGAGGACACAATCACCCTGAAACCAAAACCAGGCAAAGACAACATGAAAAAAGAAAACTACAGGCCAATATCACTGATGAAAATAGATGCAAAAATCCTCAACAAAATTCTAGCAAACAGAATTCAACAACACATTAAATAGCTCATACACCATGATCAAGTTGGGTTTATTTCAAGGATGCAAGGATTCTTCAATATATGCAAATCAATCAGTGCTATACCATATTAACAATTACATACACTATATTAATAAATTGAAAGATAAAAACCTTATGATCACCTCAGATGCAGAAAAAGCCTCTTACAAAATATGACATCCATTTATGATAAAAACCTTTCAAAAAATGGGCATAGATGGAACCTACTTCAACATAGTAAAGGCCATACATGAAAGCCCACAACAAACATTCTCAATGATGAAAAACTAAAAGCATTCCCTCTAAGTTCAGGAACAAGACAAGGGTGTCTGCTCTCACCACTATCATTCAACATAGTTTTGGAAGTCCTAGCTATTGCAATTAGAGAAGAAAAAGATATGAAAGTAATCCAGATAAGAAAAGAAGTAAAATCCTCACTGTTTGCAGATGACACAATACTATACATAGAAAACCCAAAAGAAACTATCAGAATATTACTAGAGTTAAGCAGTGAATTCAGCAAAGTTGCAGGATACAAAGTCAATACACAGAAATCACTTGCATTCCAATATACTAACAATGAAAAATCAGAGAAATAAAGGAATTAATCCCATTTGCCATTGGAACAATAAAATAAAATATCTAGGAATAAACCTACCTAAGGAGACAAAAGACCTGTATGTGGAAAATTATAAGACACTGAAGAAAGAAATCAGAGATGACATAAACAGATGGAGAGAGACTCCATGTTCCTGGGTAGGAAGAATCAACATTGTGAAAATGACTAACCAAATGCAATCTACAGATTCAATGCAATCCCTATCAAATCACCAATGGCATTTTTCACAGATCTAGAACAAAAAATTTCACAGTTCATGTGGAAACACAAAATACCCCAAATAGCTAAAAGCAGTCTTGAGAAAAAAAGAATGGAGCTGGAGGAATCAACCTTCCTGATTTCAGGCTATACTACAAAGCTACAGTCATCAAGACAGTATGGTACTGTCACAAAAACAGAAATATAGACCCATGGAACAAGATAGACAACCCAGAGATAGATCCATGCATCTCTGGATATCTTATTTTTGACAAAGCAGGCAAAAATATACTGTGGGGCAAAGATAGCCTCTTCAATAAGTAGTGAAACTGGACAGCTACATGTGAAAGAATGAAATTAGAACACTACCTAATGCAAAAAGATAAAATCAAAATGGATTCAAAACCTAAATGTAAAACCAGAAACTATAAAACTCTTAGAGGAAAACATAGGTAGAACATTTAATGACATAAGTCAAAGCAAAATCCTCCATGACCCAGTTCCTACAGCAATAAAAATAAAAATAAACAAGTGGGATCTAATTAAACTTAAAAGCTTTTGCACAGCAAAGGAAACTACAAACAGGGTGAAAAGACAACCCTCAGAATGGCAGAAAATAATAGCAAGGGTAACAACTGACAAAGAATTAATTTCCAAAATATACAGCAGCTCATACAATTCAATACCAGAAAAGCAAACAACCCAGTCAAAAAGTGAGAAAGGAACCTGAAGAGACATTTCTCCAAAGAAGACATACAGATGGCTAAAAACACACAAGAAAAGATGCTCAACATCACTCATTATTAGTGAAATGCAAAGAAAAACTACAATGAGATACCACCTCACACCAGTCAGAATGACCATCATCTAAAAGTCTACAAGCAAATGCTGGAGAGGGTGCGGAGAGAAGCGAACACTCTTGCATTGCTGGTGGGAATGTAAATTGATACAGCCGCTATGGAAGAAAGTTGGAGATTCCTTACAAAGCTAGGAATAAAACCACCATCAGTTCAGCTCAGTTCATTTCAATTCAGTCACTCAGTCATGTCTGACTCTTTGCGACCCCATGAATCGCATCACGCCAGGCCTCCCTGTCCATCACCAACTCCCGGAGTTCACTCACACATCGAGTCCGTGATGCCATCCAGCCATCTCATCCTGGGTCGTCCCCTTCTCCTCCTGCCCCCAATCTCTCCCAGCATCAGAGTCTTTTCCAATGAGTCAACTCATCGCATGAGGTGTCCAAAGTACTGGAGCTTCAGCTTTAGCATCATTCCTTCCAAAGAAATACTAGAGTTGAGTGAAAAAGTTGGCTTAAAGCTCAACATTCAGAAAATGAAGATCATGGCACCTCCTCCCACACTTTATGGGAAGTAGATGGGGACACAGTGGAAACAGTGTCAGATTTTATTTTGGGGGCCTCCAAAATCACTGCAGATGGTGACTGCAGCCATGAAATTAAAAGACTTTTACTCCCTGGAAGAAAAGTTATGACCAAACTAGATAGCATATTCAAAAGCAGAGACATTACTTTGCCGACTAAGGTCCATCTAGTCAAGGCTATGGTTTTTCTTGTGGTCATGTATGGATGTGAGAGTTAGACTGTGAAGAAAGATGAGCACCAAAGAATTGATGCTTTTGAACTGTGGTGTTGGAGAAGACTCTTGAGAGTCCCTTGGACTGCAAGGAGATCCAACCAGTCCATTCTGAAGGAGATCAGCCCTCGGATTTCTTTGGAAGGAATGTTGCTGAAGCTGAAACTCCAGTACTTTGGCCACCTCATGCGAAGAGTTGACTCATTGGAAAAGACTCTGATGCTGGGAAGGATTGGGGGCAGGAGGAGAAGGGGACGACCGAGGATGAGATGGCTGTATGGCATCACTGACTCGATGGATGCGAGTCTGAGTGAACTCTGGGAGTTGGTGATGGACAGGGAGGCCTGGCGTGCTGCGATTCATGGGGTCACAAAGAGTCGGACATGACTGAGTGACTGAACTGAATTGAACTGAACCCCATTGTTTATTGCAGCACTATTTACAGTAGCTAGAACATGAAGGCAACTTAGATATCCACTGATAGATGAATGGATGAAGAAATTGTGGTGCATATATACAATGGAATAATACTCAGCCATAAAAAGGAACATGTTTGAGTTAATTCTAATGAGGTGGATGAGCCTAGAGCTTATAGAGTGAAGTTAAGTTAGAAAGAGAAATATAAATACTGTATCAGTTCAGTTCAGTCGCTCAATCATGTCTGACTCGTTGCGACCACATGAATTGCAACATTCTAGGCCTCCCTGTCCATCACCATTTCCGGGAGTTCACACAAACTCACATCCATCGAGTTGGTTATGCCATCCAGCCATCCCATCCTCTGTCATCCCCTTCTCCTCGTGCCCCCGGTCCCTACCAGCATCAGAGTCTTTTTCCAATGAGTCAACTCTTTGCATGAAGTGGCCAAAGTACTGGAGTTTCAGCTTCAGCATCATTCCTTCCAAAGAACACCCAGGGCTGATCTCCTTTAAAATTGACTAGTTGGATCTCCTTGCAGTCCAAGGGACTCGCAAGAGTCTTCTCCAACACCACAGTTTAAAAGCATCAATCCTTTGATACTCAGCGTTCTTCACAGTCCAACTCTCACATCCAGACATGACCACAGGGAAAACCATAGCCTTGACTAGATGGACCTTAGTTGGCAAAGTAATGTCTTTGTTTTTGAATATGCTATCTAGGTTGATCATAACTTTTCTTCCAAGGAGTAAGCGTCTTTTAATTTCAGGCTGCAGTCACCATCTGCAGTGATTTTGGAGCCCAAAAAAAATAAAGTCTGACACTGTTTCCACTGTTTCCCCATCTATTTCCCATGAAGTGATGGGACTGGATGCCATGATCTTCGTTTTCTGAATGTTGAGCTTTAAGCCAACTTTTTCACTCTCCTCTTTCACTTTCATCAAAAGGCTGTTTAGTTCCTTTTCACTTTCTGCCATAAGGGTGGTGTCATCTGCATATCTAAGATTATTGATATTTCTCCTGGAAATCTTGATTCTACCTTGTGCTTCTTCCAGCCCAGCGTTTCTCATGATGTACTCTACATATAAGTTAAATAAGCAGGGTGACAATATATAGCCTTGACGTACTCCTTTTCCTATTTGGAACCAGTCTGTAGTTCCAAGTCCAGTTCTAACTGTTGCTTCCTGACCTGCATACAGGTTTCTCAAGAGGCAGGTCAGGTGGTCTGGTATTCCCATCTCTTTCAGAATTGAAAAGTATGGATCACAATTTATTGTGATCCACACAGTGAAAGGCTTTGGCATAGTCCATAAAGCAGAAATAGATGTTTTTCTGGAACTCTCTTGCTTTTTCCAAGATACAGCGGATGTTGACAATTTGATCCCTGCTTCCTCTGCCTTTTCTAAAACCAGCTTGAACATCAGGGAGTTCACAGTTGACATATTGCTGAAACCTGGCTTGGAGAATTTTGAGCATTACTTTACTAGAGTGTGAGATGAGTGCAATTGTGCAGTAGTTTGAGCATTCTTTGGCACTGCCTTTCTTTGGGATTGGAATGAAAACTGACCTTTCCAGTCCTGTGGCCACTGCTGAGTTTTCCATATTTGCTGGCATACTGAGTCCAGCACTTTCACAGCATCATCTTTCAGTATTTGAAATAGCTCCACTGGAATTCCATCACCTCCACTGGCTTTGTTCATAGTGATGCTTTCTATAGCCCACTTGGCTTCACATTCCAGGCTGTTTGGCTCCAGGTGATTGATCACACCATCGTGATTATCTTGATCGTGAAGATCCTTTTTGTACAGTTCTTCTGTGTATTCTTGCCACCTCTTCTTAATATCTTCTGCTTCTGTTAGGTCTAGACCATTTCTGTCCTTTATCAAGCCCATCATTGCATGAAATGTTCCCTTGTTATCTTTAATTTTCTTGAAGAGATCTCTAGTCTTTCCCATTCTGTTGTTTTCCTTTATTTCTTTGCATTGATGGTTGAGGAAGGCTTTCTTATCTCTCCTTGCTATTCTTTGGAACTCTGCATTCAGATGCTTATATCTTTCCTTTTCTCCTTTGCTTTTCACTTCTCTTCTTTTCACAGCTTTTGTAAGGCCTCCCCAAACAGCCATTTTGCTTTTGTGCATTTCTTTTCCATGGGGATGGTCTTGATCCCTGTCTCCTGTACAATGTCATGAACCTCAGTCCATATTTCATCAGGTACTCTATCTATCAGATCTAGTCCCTTAAATCTATTTCTCACTTCCACTGTATAATCATAAGGGATTTGATTTAGGTCATACCTGAATGGTCTAGTGGTTTTCCCTACTTTCTTCAATTTCAGTCTGAATCTGGCAGTAAGGAGCTCATGATCTGAGCCACAATCAGCTTCCAGTCTTATTTTTGCTGACTGTATAGAGCTTGTCCATCTTTGGGTTCAAAAATATAATCAATCTGATTTCGATGTTAACCATTTGGTGATGTCCATGTGTAGAGTCTTCTCTTGTGTTGTTGGAATGTGGTCCACATTACAGCAACACAATGTTGGAATGACAGAATATGGTCCACTGGAGAAGGAAATGGCAAACTAGTTCAGTATTCTTGCCTTGAGAACCCCATGAACAGTATGAAAAGGCAAAATGATAGAATACTGAAAGAGAAACTCTCCAGGTCAGTAGATGCCCAATATGCTACTGGAGATCAGTGGAGTAATAACTCCAGAGAGAATGAAGGGATGGAGCCAAAGCAAAAACAATACCTAGTTGTGGATGTGACTGGTGATAGAAGCAAGGTCTGATGCTGTAAAGAGCAATATTGCATAGGAAGCTGGGATGTTTGGTCCATGAATCAAGGCAAATTGGAAGTGATCAAACAGGAGATGGCAAGAGTGAATGTCAACATTCTAGGGATCAGCGAACTAAAATGGACTGGAATGGATGAATTTAACTCAGATGACTATTATATCTACTACTGTGGGTAAGAATCCCTTAGAAGAAATAGAGTAGCCATCATGGTCAACAAAAGAGTCCGAAATGCAGTACTTGGTTGCAATATCAAAAACGACAGTATGATCTTTGTTCGTTTCCAAGGCAAACGATTCAGTATCACAGTAAGTCTATGCCCCAACCAGTAATGCTGAAGAAGCTGAAGTTGAATGATTCTATGAAGACCTACAGGACCTTTTAGAACTAACACCCCAAAAAGATGTCCTTTTCATTATAGGGGACTGGAATGCAAAAGTAGGAAGTCAAGAAACACCTGGAGTAACAGGCAAATTTGGCCTTGGAATACGGAATGAAGCAGGGCAAAGGCTAGTAGAATTTTGCCAAGAGAACGCACTGGTCATAAATATTCTATACTGACACATATATATGGAATCTAAAAAGATGGCACTGGTGAATTTATTTTCAGGGCCCACAATCGAGAAACAGACAGAGAGAACAGATCTATGGATATGAGGGGAGCGGAGGATGGAGAAGGGGCGATGTATAGAGAGAGTAACATGGAAATTTACAATACCATATATAAAATAGATAGCCAATGGGAATTTGCTGTATGACTCAGGGAACTCATACAGGGGCTCTGTGGCAGGCTGAAGGGTGGGATGGAGAGGGAGATGGGAGGGATGTTTGGGAGGGAGGAGGGGACATGAGTGTACCTATGGCTGATTCTTATTGATGTATAACCAAAAACCACAAAATTCTGTAAAGCAATTATCCTTCAATTAAAATTTTTTTAATATACAAATTAAATATGGATAGTTTAAGCAGTAAACTGATTTATTAAATTATATTAAGCAGTGTTCAGAACTTCTTGGAAGTTTGAAGGAATCAATGCTTTACTGCACCCACTACTGCTGCTACCATTGATGTGGAACTAGGTTTGCTAATACTGAGAATTTGTCCTCTCTACAGATAACTCTGACACCACTAAGTGCCGATAATCTGCTCCTCATCTTGCCAACAAACTTGTCCTAGAAAAGGCTATTTCTTCACACTGGTCACTTCTGAATTAAATTCTTTATGTGGTGTTCTCTTGGGAAATTGTCACATATGTATGATTTCACTGTAAAGGGGAATGGGTACTTACCTCTGACTTTTCTATGTTAGAAGCATGTCAGATTGAATATATAGTAATTTCTCCAAATATTGAAAAGATTATTCAAAAGATGAGACACAGTCATGAATATGGAAAATACCCTAGACGGCAACACCACAAACAACAAAATAACATGGGAAAAAAAAAAAAAACAACTAACCAACCTACAACTGGGTGCTAGTAAATAAGATTTATTCCTATGGGTGAAGGCATGCAGCATTAACATCTCAAGAATGGACATGCAATGATACAACATGAAGCATCATGTGCTCTCAGTATGAGTGTATAATCAGGAAATGAAGGTTAGACCTAATTGCCATTCCTTTGCTGGTCAATTTATTTGAGGTTTAGATGATATATGCCTTGCATCACATCTTTCAGTCAGTAATTTAGAATGCATTTATTTCCAAGATTAGTAACATCTGAAAATAAAAATCATTCTTCCATAACTTGTTCAAAGTGATTAAACCACTGACTTGTTTGGGAAAACAGTGCTAGGAGAATTACTGGAAAAAAAAAAAAAAAAGACTCAGATGCTGGAAGGATTAATGAACAAACGTTTGTTTCATTTTTAGAAATACAGTAGTGCATAAAGCAACATAACTGCCTTCTGTGTTTCTAAGGAAGTTGAAAATTATTTCCTCACACTTAAAACTTTTTTTTTAATGTATTGGCATATAGTTGCTTTACAATGTTGTGTTAGTTTCTGCTGTACTGCAAAGTGAATCTGCTATATGTATACATACATTCCTCTTTTTCAGATTTGCTTCCCATTTAAGTCACCAAAGAGCATTGAGAAGAGTTCCCTGTGCTATACAGTAGGTTCTCATTAGTTTAATCTATTTTATGCACAGTGATGCATATATGTCAATCCTAATTTCCTAATCCATCCCATCCTCCATTCCCCACTTTGATATCTATAAGTCTGTTCTCTGTATCTGTGTCTCTATTTCTGCTTTGCAAAAATGTTCAAATGAACCATTTTTCTAGATTACACATTTAAGTGATAGTATATAATATTTATTTTTCTCTTTCTCACTTACTCCACTCGGTAGACAGTCTCTAGATCTGTCTACATCTCTGCAAATGGCACTATTTCATTCTATTCTATGGCTGAATATTATTCCATTGTATATATGTGCTAACACTCTTATTAAGTATGCAATTATTAGGTAAAAACATGTGAAATCATAGCTGCACAACACAGCTGTGCAATTAGAAGGGAACCCTCAACTCCTAGGTATAACATATAGCATCTGTTTAAATCATGTTGTGTGAATTACATTTGACATGGAGGAATATGGGGCAAAAACATCCAAATTTTTAGTAAATATAGTATAAGATTGGAATGGTGATGCTGAATAAATAATGTAATTTTTAGGCAAACTCCAAATCATTATTTTCTCTTACTGATGAAGAATGGAAAATAACAATAATATGACATAAGAACAGCTAAACAATCTGGTTAGCCAGTATCTTTCAAGTTAATTAACAGGTATTGATGACAATGGTCATATGGATCCCAGCTTTGGATATGACATTAAACATTAAATTGCTTTAAGTCTCAGTTTCCCTACCTATAAAAATGCTGTAATGGTACTTAACTCACAAGAATTTTATTAGAATTAATCAACATTCTTAACATATAGCAAATAATAAATAGTACATCATTATTTCATCATTATCATTGTTAATAACATACATTACCACATGTATTGAAATAATGATGAAGGGTAAACACTCTATAGTGAAGAACCAAGTGTATCAAATCTCAGTATTCTATAAGTGATAAATGAATAAATCAAATAAGATTTTTCTGACCACTTGATATGGGCATATAAAATAAATAACCTCATTTACACATTTCTTTTTTAAAAATTAGAAATCTGAAATTAGAACATTTTCATTTCAGATCATTGCAAAATAAAATAGACTTGAATGTGTGTGTTATTTTTTCTTCTAGTTAATTGTTCAAGAAGTATTATGGTCAGAAAAGAGTGGCTCCCATTGATTCATCAGAACTTGATACATCTAGCTAGACATTATAGCTAAAAAGTGTGACCCTTGCTTGCATCATGTACATAATATAAAGACGGCTTCAGCCCTCAGTAGGGACGAAACTTCTTTAAATGAAAAGGTACAATAATGCAAAGAAGTTTTATCATAAAATAAAACATGAATTCTAGTGCTAAAATGCTAAGGTTTGCAGCTCTAAGAGTTGTATTTTAGAAAATATGTTCACATAGTTTCAATAAATTATTCACAATTAATCTATAATTTTAAATTTTAATAAAAATAGATACTGTGTTTACAAATAGGTTAGTAACCAGACACTGTCTATAGTTCAATCCTAATAATAAGATTATGAGGAGCTAAAAACACCCTCATGTATTAATGAGGAAACAGATTTCACAGGAGTTAATTTAACCAATATCACACAAAGTACAGAGGCAAAAAACAACTTAAAATCTGGCTTCAAGCACTGCCTTGGCTTTGATACCACTCTGATGCATGCATTCAACAGTGTCATCAACATTCTCATCAGTCATTTTGAAATGTCAATTTATCAACTAAAATACCATGCCTTAATTGATGAAGCAACATAGAACTGAAGAGCTAAGTATCTAAGCTCCAAATATTTCAAATTTCCAGACGATGAATTCTGGCTCTGCCCTTCATATCTCTGTAAATTTGGCCAAGTTTACCTCTGTGCCTTTGTTTATCTTCATTTATTTATTATATATTTATACAAGTCAACGTGTTGATTTTCCTTTTTACTTTTTTTTAATGAAGTATAATTGATTTACAATATTATATTAGTTTTAAGTGTACTCCATAGTGATTATTTTTTCTTTTTTTAAATATAAATTTATTTATTTTAATTGGAAGTTAATTACTTTACAATATTGTATTGGTTTTGCCATACATCAACATGAATCTGCCACAGGTATATATGTTGTACAGTATATCCTTGTTTCTTATCTATTTCATGCATAGTAGCTCTTATCTGTTAATCCCATACTGCTAGCTTACCTCTCCCATCAACCCTCTTCTCACTGGGCACCACCAATTAGTTATTTATATGTAAGTCCATTTCTGTTTTGTTATATACATTTGTTTATCTTTTAGATTCCACATATTGGTGATAAGGTAGAATAGTTGTCTTCCTCTAACATATTTCACTAAATATAAAACTCTCTAGGTCCATCCATGTTGTTGCAATGGCAAAATTTCATTCTTTTTTATAGCTGAGTAACTTCATTACACACACACACACACACACACACATGCACACACACACACACATTTCTTCTTTATCCTTGCATTGTTGATGGACACTTAGGTTTCTTCCATATCTTAACTATTACAAATTATGCTCTTATGAACATTAGGGTACATGTATTTTTTTTTTTTTTTCAAATTAGTGGTGGAGTTTTTAGGGGAATATAAATCCCACGGACGGAGAAGCCTGGTAGGCTGCAGTCCATGGGGACGCTAAGAGTCAGACACGACTGAGCGACTTCATTTTCACTTTTCATTTTCATGCATTGGAGAAGGAAATGGCAACCCACTCCAGTGTTTTTGCCTGGAGAATCCCAGGGACGGGGGAGCCTGGTGGGCTGCCGTCTATGGGGTCGCACAAGTTGGACACGACTGAAGCGACCTAGCAGCAGCAGCATACCCAAAAGTGATATTGATGGACCATGTGCTATGTCTACTTTTAGTTTTTTGAGGACCTTCCATACTGTTTTCTACAGTGGCTGCAGTGTTGAACATTTTTTCATGTGCCTGTCGGCCATATGTTTATCTTCTTTGAAACAATGTCTATCCAGGTCTTCTATCCAGTTTCAGTTGGATTGTTTGTTATTTTGATATTGAGTTTTATGTGTCTTTTGCCTATTTCCTTTGCTGTGCAAAATTTTTAAGTTTAATTAGGACCCATTTGTTTATTTTTGCTTTGATTTCTTTTCCCTAGGGCTTTGCTAGTTTGGGAGCAGAGGTTATTATTATTAATCTGTGTCCCTGATAGAAGTGGGCTTCTACTTAGCTTTCCTTTATTTTCTTCAATTGTGATAGTGCTAAAGGAATATGATAAGTTAAATACTCAGATGGCTGAATTCCCCCAGCTTCTTGTCCTGTCACATAATTTTCATGGCCACAAATCAGATCCTATGCATAAACAATAGTTCTGACAATTTTCTCTCTGGTAGTGCGAAAAATTGTGCATTGGGAAAACTAAAGCAAATACGAAAGCCTATATAATCACTAAGTTTATATTCTCTAAGATATTCTTTCAAATAAATAAATAAATCTTAGGCCAAATTAATTTTTCCTATATTGCAGTAAATAAAAAAAATATATGCTTTGTAAGAATGGAGAATGGAGGGAACTGAAAAATTAAGTGAAGTAAAGGGCAGTGCAAATGAGGAAGAAAATTGATAATCATAAGAGTTAATTCTTAAAGTTTATTGAAGTATAATTTTAGAAATAAGTTTGTTGATAGAAATATATTGCTACACTAAGAAGACAAGTTTTGATTAAGATGAAAATAATATATCACTTTCTATGTCTTCATACACTATAACTATGAACACTTCAATGACAATTTTAGGACTGAATTTAAATTCTATATTTTGATGTTATTAGAAGAAATATTTAATAAGTAATTAAATAGTAAAAAATGGAGGACCCATCAACCCCAAGCATATACAATTTAAAAAATAAGCTTCCTATTACATGCAGTCAATCTTTATCAAAATCCATAGATTTATTAAGTTCAGTTACATTGTACTACCACCTTTTGTAAAATTTAATAACCTTATTGAGGAATTTAGGCAATAGTTTTATTAACACATTTTATAAACTATAGTTTTTTTTAGTGTTTATTCAGAAATAATCTGGAAAATACATATGTTTTAAACTATACCAGGACAAAGTAATACTTCTTTTCTTTTCTCTTTTTTCCTTTTCTTTATCTTTTTTTTTTTGATAAATGACTTGGAGAAGGCCTCAGCAAAAAGATACCAAATCTTAAAATTTATTATTGTCAATAGTCTGCATGACCTTTACTTTAACTGCATCTTGGCTGTCAGTAATAATCCAAGGCTGCACTTTCAATGATAAAATGAAAGACTTTGCATATTGAATCTCTGGGTCTCCTTGAAAGTGTTGGAATATCACAGTCATTTATTCCCATTGTCAGAGCAAGGTCCATTATGAAAGCCCATTCGTCTTTACTTGAAGATAAAGAGTGGAGAAACTCCACTTCTGCCTTGAATCAAGTACTAACTACTTCAGAGCCCTCAGATATATCAACATGCTGACTTGCTGTAGGTATGAGATCTCTCTTTCTGTCTTTCTTTTCCTCTCTTGGCTCTGGGCACTGGTTCTTTAAGAGTTTGCTTTATCTTTATAATATACAATTTCAGTGGCACATAAAATAATGCTTCATCACATACCTGAAAGTGTCTTTTAAACTGAGAGCTTTTTTGTTTGTCTGATTTTGTCTGTTTGGTCATTCATTTTTCCCAGCTTAAACTGACAAGCTATATTACTCACAGAATTTTTAATAAAAGCTAGCTTTGCTGTATGGAGTAATAGTACCAACATGAATCATAATAATACCTTTTAAAAATATACAATTTCAAAATTTTACATTGAGATAGGGACAGATTTTATTTATAATTAAAATTTTTATTTAATAATTGGGCAGCAGATAAGTGAAGTGTTAGTTGCTCAGTCATGTCCGACTTTTTGCAATGTCCTGGACTATAACCCATCAGGCTCCTCTGTCCATGGGATTTCCCAGGCAAGAACACTGGAGTGGGTTGTCATTCCTTTCTCCAAAGGATCTTCCTGACCCAAGGATTAAAACTGGATCTCCTGCATTGCAAGCAGATTCTTTACCATCTGAGCTACCAGGGAAGCCAAATTAATTGGGCAGAAGATAGGAATCATCTAAATATTGCATAGAGCTAATTAATATATACAGAATAAACATAATAAATAAAATGATAAATGTACCATTAGATGATGCATTTACCCCAAACTCTAAGTCAGATAAATATGACAACTAAGAATTCTGTCAGGACTTCCCTGATGGCTCAGACCGTAAGAAATCTGCCTGCAACGCAGGAGACCCAGGTTTGATCCCTGGGTCAGGAAGATCCCCTGAAGAAAAGAACGGCAACCCACTCTAGTATTCTTGCTTGGAAAATTCCATGAAGAGAAGCCTGGTGGGCTACAGTCTATGGGGTTGCAAAGACTCAGACAATGACTGAGAGACTAAGAATTCTCTCACAGGGAATCACTATTGTCCTAGAATCATCATCTGAATAACTTCAAACCAAGAACTTTATTTTGACTGCTTCACTCCCTATTCCAACAGAAAAACTTACATCTCAGATTTTCATCTTAGACTTCTTCAAGGTAGAGAAAGTAAAGATTGAAATAATTTTAATTTGTCAAATACCTTACCTAGCTGGATACTTGACATTCAAATGAATGTAAAAGAGAAGGGACATTTCCAGGCCTTCACTGGAGGAAAACAGACAGAGGATGAGATGGAATTTTCTGGGGCTATTGTATCAAATGACTAAAACCCTGGTGTCTTCAAACATCTGAATTTATTCTTTCATAGTTCTAGGGGCCAGGATTCCAAAACTAAGATGTCAAAGGCCATGCTGTCACTAGAGGTTCTAGGGGAGAATCCATCCTTGTCTCTTCTAGATTCTGGTGGCTACAGACATCCTTTGACTTTTGGCCTCATCACCCCAATCAGTACCTCTATCTTCACATCACCTTCTGGTTGGTATTTGTGTTTAATCTCTTTTGGCCCTTCTTATAAGGATCCTTCAGATGACCTTTATGTTCACCCTGATAATCTAGAGTGATCTCCTCATCTCTATATCCTTAATGTAATCATATTTGCAAAGATTTTATTTTTCCAAATAAGGCCACATTTACAAGTTCCAGGGACAAGGACATAGAATTATCTTTCAGTTATGTATGGCATTTTTTGATTTACCCCAGGCTATTTACTATTGTTGTCATGATAGTGAAAGGAAAAACAACGTCTGAATGGTGATCTTTTTACACAGCTTCGGTTATAATGAAATATGTGTCCTCACATATGCCCAATCTTTGAAGTAGTAAAAAGAGGTTTTGGAGAGCACTGACAACTTCTTTATGCTATAGTGAAATTAATATTGAGTGTTTTCAAAGTACTAAATAACTTAGAATATTATGGAGATTTTTTAACAACTTCCAAAAGCTCCCTTTAGAATGTGAACATATTTACTTGGCTCTGAGTGATGCAAAGCAAGAATGCAGAAAACAACTATTTTTACTTTTCTTAATATTTTATGCAGAAATATTGCAAAATAAATAAATGTGAGATTGCATGTATTAACATCTAATACAATTGACTGGCTAGTATATGTCAATGGCAAGGGTAAGTAAGAGGTGGTTTGTTCAGTGATGTTTAATAATGTTTGAATTGATTCTTGGGAAAAAAGCAGCTACATTCATTTTCTGTATGTAATGATAACTCTTTAAAAATGTGAATTAATTTAATTAGCTGGCAGTCCTTGATTGTACCTTTCAAAAAAAAAAAAAAAACACTTTCTATAATGCTTTTGTATTTCTTTGAAGAGCCAAACTAAATTACTTTGATGCGAAAGTCAACAAGGAGAGCTTATCTGCTAAAATGCAAACTCGGGATGCTTTTCTATAGCTATTCTTGGGCACACTCAAATCAAGCTTTTTGAGTCCTAGATTGGCTGCCTCAAAAACCCCCTTATTTACATAAACTCTGGGACTGTCACAGTCATCTCCATTGTGCAGTGGAGTTTTTTTTTTTTTTTTCCTGTATGCATTCTGATTAGACTTGTGCAAAAATGCATAAATTTCTCATCCAATCAAAGGCTGACCTGAGGGATACTGGCAGGGAGTGGGCAGAGTAGGAGATTACTTAATTGGCCATTCCTTTTTAACTGCAGTAGTTATTTGGATGAAATGAACCAGATCTTAAAGAGGGCAGCAGTATTTGTCTAAATAGAATAGACTGCCTTTGACTCTGCCATAAGATACTGCACTAAGAAATATACAAAGAATCACTGGGAAAAGAAGATCAAAGACCATTGTGGGTATTTTTCTAGAATATAAAACAAGTAAGATAGCTCAATGAATATGTGAATTTTTTACATTCTATAGCAACATATTTGTTATAAAGTAACTTCCTAAGGTAATAGATTCATTGCAATTTATGTCTTTAAGCCCTATCAGATTATATTGGAGAAGGAAAGTTTTGACAGTAAGGATAAGTACTATAGATTATTTAAAATTTTAGTTATCATGTCAGATGTCTGGATAGCACTTGATAATAGAGCATACTCAAGAAGAAGGTAAAAATCCCATGGTTTCCTTGCATTCTGTTTCAATTATATGTGAATGTATTCAAGGTCATTTTGAACTGTGGAATGTAAAGAAGAAAGATGATAATATATAAAATGTATTAAGAGCAATACTACCCCTATAATTATCATGATAATGTAAGTATTCTTAAATGATTATTACTTCATTTATTAATAGAAAACACACATATTATAAAAGAGTTTTCCCTTAATCTGATTAGAAAGGGTAGCCCTTAATGACTATCATTTTATGAAATACCAGCAGGAATTTTTTTAAATTTTCAAATCTTACCAAAGCTAGAATTATCTAAGGTCAAATCATGGAATATTATCAATTAAAATGATATGTGTTGTTACAAAATAAAAGCAAGGGATATATATTTTGGAAGCAAATTTGCAACATACCTGTGTGAAAATTATTTGAATAGTACAGTAATTATTAAATGAGAGTTATAAAATGTTAAATTATATTGAAAATTATTTTATTGGTAATACAAAGGCATAAATGAACATTATATGGCATGTGAATAAGTCTTACTTTAGGTTATGACAAACTGAAAGATATGTTTAAAAAATTCATCACTGGACAAAAGTTAAAGAAATAAAGTGAGATTTTATTCAGAAACTATTGCAATGAGGGAAAAGAAAATTCAGTAGAGAACTGGGCTCAGTTTTGAATATGACAAAGGGAAGAAGGGATTTATAGCCAAGGAACAGGGTTGGGGGTGGTCAGAGAATGTAAAATAACTAAAAGGAGAAATCAAAGGTTGAGGGGATTCTTCTAGACTGACAAAACAAGATTCTTGCTGAAGGCAGGCTAGAGAGATCAAATATCACCTGGATGGTCATGGAGGATGAGAGATGTGATTAGACTAGTGATCAGATATCAAGTGTGGGAGATTCACTCCAACTTAGTGAAATTCTTGCTAAAACTGGGATGTCTCAGCCTGGCAAGGAAGAGACCTAGTGGAGAAGAGAATCAGAAGAGACTGACTAAAGTTTAATCAAGGAGAACGTCATCTGCATCTATACTGACCTTGTGTGAGCTATCCTTTCTGTGACTATGAAGAGAGGGAAAGGAAGAGAGCAAGCTTGCCATATATATGTATATGTAATTCAAAAGTTTAAAGTGCCTTAATTTTTAAGTGGAGTCAGTCAAAGTACAAAGCAAGATTTCTAAATTGGGAACCTACATTAAAACGGAAACACTGAAGAGGAAACAATAGAATAAAACTAGCTTCCCTGAAGGACTAATTGGACCATTAGATGCTCATACATAACCTGAGGCCCTAATTACCTCTGCTTTATATAGAAATTTCTGCCTGAGAAGACATCAGTGGATTCCTTATCTAAAGGTATTATTACAAAATATTTAGCTTGTATGAAGAAAAGTGCTTGTCTTTTCCAGAAAGAAAAGTAGATAGCCGTGCAGAATACATTTTGCCTTCTGTCTGTGCACCTCTGCCATGATTTATTTTTTTTAATTTTCTTTTTCTATGTTTTTCACATTTTCATTATTCTCTTCCTTCCTTTCATTCTTTTTGGAAATATTTCAAGCTGAATGGAGAAACCAAGAAGGGATTACATGACTTTTGTTGATTACAATCTTTCATCAGAAAATGTCAATCTAGAGTTCTTTCGAAATTTTCTCTCATCCATGCCTTCAACCCTCAGACCTACAACCTCCTTCCTAATTAGCTCATCATTGCACTAATGTTACTCTCAAACAGTCACAGGAATAAGAATACAACAAAGCCTTTTCTTCCTATCCACTATCCTTCTCTTATTTCTCTAACAAAAAAGAAAAAAGAAAAAATTAAACAAATATATTTCATGATTACTGCTTTCAGTTCATCATTTTCCACTACTTTAAAATTCAGTAATTATTGGCTTCTATTTCAAGCTTTCACTGAATTAGTGGTCATCAAAGACCTCCTACTATTAAGTTCAGTTCCCAGTTGGCATGTTACTCCACATCAGTAGCTTTTAGCATGGTTATCTAATCTCTGCTCTGAAACTTGATTTTTATTTTAAATTTTTGAACACTACTCATTCTCAGTTCTTCTGCTTTGGTAACTATTTCTTTTCATTCTGCCTTATAGGCTGCCATGGCTTTTACTATGTTCAAATATCATTGATCATGAATATTCTCCAACCTTTCCTCTTTGTAATTGAGATTTACTCTCTGAGTGATCAAAGCTACTACTACAGCTTTAGCAAATACCTGTTATGTTAAAGAGTGAAAACCCTCAGTCTTTATTTGAGGCTCCAAAATCATATATGTCCCCTAGTCATAATCCTTCACAGAGGTTTCTCACTCATTTACTTTCTATAAAAGACACTAGTCATTTAAAAAAAAAAAATGTTCTTCAGCCAACTAACATCTTAAAGCACTTTTTATTTGAGCAGAATACACTAGATGCTTTCTTGGGTGGCGGGGCAGGATTTTGTCTACTAGGAATGAAGCTGAATATCTCTCCTTGATACTAAACCATGTATGATATGTTATATAGATTAGCTTTCATTGAAATTTGACTCCATAGTGAATAGCAAGGAAATTCATTAAAAAAAAAAAAAAAGTCAGTTACAGTGGTACAGGAGGCTGTGATAGCACCTAGAGACCACCAGCAGGCATGCATGGCACAGTGTTGTGTAAACTTTCACTGCCTGACATTCAAAGATTTCTGCCAGTTTTGTGAGCCTAGTTCCATAGATGCCATTGATTTTGTAACCCAGTCAATAAGATTCCAATAATTTCATTTTTCTGTTTAAAAACAGCAGTTTTTATTGTCTGAAAAAAATTCTGATGAACACTGTCCCCCAACTTCCCTTTCAGGCTAGCCACACACTGAGCATTTCACATCTTCAGTGTTTATTACTGTCATGATTTGCACTTTTAAGCAAAAGTTAGAAATTTGAGTGCAATCTTTGCTCTTCTTTCTCTATACTTAATTAGTTGCTGGGTCCTATTAATTCTATAGGTCTTACATGTATTTTATATCCAATACTTCCTTGCCAGCCTAATTAGTCATTTCTTACTGAAAACCCTAATAATACTTCAACTAGGATGCTGTGAAACTTACAACTACTATACCTTATTTGTTTCCTCTATCCAAAACATCTATTGTATTAATTCTGGGAAATACTTCTAAAACACAAATCTAATTATTTTACTAGTCATCACCTTTTATAGATTTGTCATTGGCTACCAATTGCCTGGGTTTCCCTGGTGGCTCAGCAGTAAGGAGTCTGCCTGCAATGCAGAAGGCACAGGTTCAATCCCTGGATCGGAGAGATACCCTGGAGAAGGAAATAGCAACCCACTCCAGTATTCTTGCAGGGAAATCCCATGAACAGAGGAGCCTGGTAGGCTACAGTCCAAGGGGCCACAAAGGAGTTGAACACAACTTACCAACTGAACAACAATAACAACTCATTGCTTATTGGATAAAAATCAAAACCAGATTAAGAACTAGTAATATCTGTAGCACTATTTTGTTACCTATAGTGCAGTACATTGAAGTACATTTATTCTCTCAGTCAAACACAATGTATATGACTAATATCCTTATCATAATCATGATCATGTGTTGAACAAAGTCTCCAAGCCAGGTCTTTTATACTGAGCACAGATTTAAATTACCTATGTGCTGTTCTGTGCTATGCTCATTCACTAAGTCTTGTTCAACTCCTTGCAACCCATGTACTGTGCTGTGCTTAGTCACTTAGTCATGTCCAACTCTTTGTGACCCCATGGACTGTAGCCCTCCAGGCTCTTCTGTCCATGGAGATTCTCCCGGAAAGAATACTAGGGTGGGTTGCCATGCCCTCCTCCAGGGATCTTCCCAACCCAGGGATCAAACCCAGGTTTCTCTCATGGCAGGTGGATTCTTTATCATCTGAACCACCAGGGAAGCCCAAGAATACTGGAGTGGATAGCCTATGCCTTCTCCAGGAGATCTTCTCAACTCAGGACTTGAACTAGGGTCTCCTGCATTGCAGGTGGATTTCTTATCAGCTGACTTACCAGGGAAGCCCTCGTAACCCATACCACCACTTAATATTGGAAGTGTGCTGCTGCAACCTCGGATTAAAGCATAAGCTAACAGGCCAGATGATCAAAAAATTTTTTTTATTTTTGAAATTGCTTCAAGGTGGTCATTTTATCCAACCTAAACCAACTGATTTCTCTAAAATTTGAATGAAGAAGCACAAGGTTAGGCCTGTAGTGACAGCCACTGGATTTAAGAACTTCGTATTGAGACTGAACTGGGCTAGTAATAACCAAAACCACTTTGCCATTGTGAAAGAATAAGAACCAATAGCCTTTAAAGAACAAAGACTGATAAAGGGAGTGAAGGGAAGCAGGCAAAGGAGAAGGGATTGGTAGATCAACAGAGAAAATAAACCTAGAGAATCATTTAGACCTGCTGTGTGAAGATTTTGCTAAAATTAGGTCCCATGGGATGTTCTGATGGATTACCGTATATCCTCTTTTATGTAAACCAACTTCAGGGGGATCTTACCCTTTGCAACTTAGTTATCCCTAGGTTAAATGCTATACCAAATCAATGTTTCCCAAATTTAAGGTGCATTCTTTATCTTCTCTTCATTACCCTCTCAAAACATTTCAAATACTATAACATTTTGTTTTCCTTTCCTTCTGAGTTTGCAAACTATTCAAGGATTACTTCAATATCAACTTTGACTTCCCATGTTTGTTTTCTGGTGTGTGATGTTTATTTTAGTTTAGCATATTATCCAGTGAGTATATTTGTACTGATTATTTTAAATTAAAATAATTTTTTTCCTAATATTCTCTCACTGTGCAGCTTGAGTTAGTAAGACTTTTCTCAACTTGCTGCTCTCATAATATATATATTTTTTTGCTTCTATCTTGACCCCTTTGAAATAACATAGTCATGTTTGCTGCTTTCAAATCCTCTAGAATCTCTCCCAAGTCTAGTGAACTTTAAAAAATGTCAGTTAAAGGTTCACTGGTTTTCTTGTTCACTTCCTTTAAAATTCATGGATAGCCGCCATTGAGACGGCTGCTCTGTCTACTTGAAGCACAGTGCCTTTAGCAGTTCTGCTTTTTATCTGTACCTTTCTCACTCTTTTTCTTACAATTTTATGAAATATATTCTTGGTTGACAAATATTTTATTTCTTATTTTTTCTGAACACAGATATAAATAATCATTTTTGCTTACCATGATGGAAATGATAGTGATATAACTTTGTTACTGGGGAGAATGTTTTTAAAATACTGAAATTAAAATATCAGCAAATACAAGTAGCTTAAATAAGGATTATATAATTATTTTATAAATGTTTTAAAATCATTTATTAAGTTATTTAAATAAATTTCCAATGGAAAGTTTCAAGGGAACTAAAAACCTATTTTTTAGCTCCTTAGAAATTGTGTGCAAAGCCTTACTGCTTACCTTATGAGAATATTTTCCTTGAGATAAAGGAGTTCAGTAAAGCCATAAGTATGTAAATATATATTCTCCCCTAAAAATGAGACTATAACTTAGAGTTCTATTATGCAAATATTTAGTCATGTTAGCTATGGCTAACAAAAAATTACACAAGTGAATACTATGTTGATGTTTTAATAAAGATACATGTATAGATTTTCCAGGCTATAGTACTGGAGTGGATTGCCATTTCCTTCTCCAGGGGATCTTCCCAAACCAGGGCTTGAACCTGGGTCTCCTGCATTGTAGACAAATGCTTTACCATCTGAGCCACCAGGGAAGTCCCTTATATAGAGACAAAATAAGAGTAATTCTCTAAATAAAGATTTAATACACATTGTCATGAATGCAAATTTATAGTTTTAGTGTAGGTGCATTTAACTGTAGCAGCATATTCAAAAAGTGACTATCTAGGTCTTAATAAATCATTGACTTGGAATTTGAGAAATTTAATCTTAGGAAGTACAAACAAATATTTATTTCCAAAGATTATCAGAAATATTTATTTTTTCATAATATTTTATAGTAGTATATTCATGAAATATTATAGTCAAATCATGTTATGAAATATTCCCAAACTTTTAAAACTGTTTAATCAGATAAGATAGGCCATATAGACAGGTCTGAGGTTTATTGAAATGTTCTTAGTGGTAAATCAAATAAATATTTCCCCTTTTCAGTTTTCCATGACAATTCACATTAAAAACTCCTGTATATTTCAGTGGAAATTGTTTTACTCTCTGTGTGTTTGTAGGTTTTATATAATTAACTAAAAAGAAGGCCCATTTTTGTATTTGTAGTTCATATTTCTATTTTGTATTTCCAAGACTCATCTGCCTGGAAATAAGTTGCCAGCAGAAATGTCTACTGGGTACTGACAGATTAGATCCTTGAATTTTATAAAACACAATGTGACTTGTGTTGTTATGAAAAATGTTTTATTCAATATAATTGCTTCATATTATATACAATGCAAGAAATTAATGTGAATTAAACCATGTTTGCATGGCATAATAAAGAATTCAACTTTTTTAAAAATGTGAAATCTCACTGTTTATATATTTTTAATATGAAAAGAACAACATTCCCGTATTTTTTCTTAACCTCCTGGGGATGTTTTCAAATTAATCTTTCCTTGTTTTTGAAGAAGGTGCAACAAAAATTTATCATGGCTAATGATTTAAGTTCTGAATGTAATGGATATTAAGGAGAAGGGACAGTAACACTGGACTGGGATTCGTAAAGTGGTAGAAAAAAAGAAGAGTGTTTAAGGGAAATGAAGGAAAAGAAAGATGGCTTTCCCAAGTAATAAAGTAGGTCAACAAGTCAAAACAAAAAACGTTTTGAAAAAGTTTTGAGCTGCTGAAGGGCTAAACCCTAGTGATTAGTCTGGAGGGGAAGCCCAGGAAGGGAGAACGCCTGGTGGGAGAGTGATTTAAGGCCCTGTTGGTGACAGTGGTAGCTCATGGAAAAGCACTTTGAGTCATTACCTACACAACCCCATCCACCTAGAGTGAACAACACCAGTGGCTGTGCCCCAGGACTGGGGAAGAGTATCAAACATTCTGTTCATCACAGATGGAAGGAACAGAGCCCCTGTCAGTCACAGGGCTGCCCAGAAGAATTTAGCTTCAGGTTCTCTGGGCTGGGAGAGAAAGGTGGAGAGCTGGGCAGAGCAGTGAGCTAGAGTGGGCTGTCCGTTGAGTGACCCAACTGTTGAGTGGCCTGTCTCCAGGGTGCTATGCAGGGCAGGCCAGAGTTGCTGGTGCAGCTCATGTCATTTCTTGGCAACACCTGCTCTTGGGGTGCTCTGAGGAGGGAGTTTGTAATAACTGTCCCATACATGGCCACTCTCCCTTCTTAGCTTGGGCAAGATACCTCCAGAGAAGATCTAACTAGAACTCTAAGGTATGAAACAAATCAATCCTATACAGCTCTGTACTCTTATTTCCCCCGCCCCCCCTCTAAATTTTAGCAACTTGCTGCACTGCTGAGTTTATTTTATCAGCATCAGGGACCTGCTTAGAGTTACTTAGCTTCCAGGAAATCCTCAACCATCTCTGGTCCTATTATTTGAAAGCCACAAATAGTGGCTAGGGAAATTTATCCCTACCTCTTCTGTTAGATCTCTAAGTTCTAAGTGAACTTAGGCAGGAGTCAGAGTCAAAAGAAGGATCAAAGATCCTCAATGGAAACAAAAAAAGAAAAAGAAAAAATACACCAACAATGCACTAGCATCCCCCAAGGAGGCTGCACTGCTTCCTGTTAGCACTCCCCAAGACCACTGGCCATGTCAGGTGAATTGCGCCATGGGCGAGCCTAACAGTTTCTAAGACCTGGTGGTGAAATCCTTGTGGGACCATCAAACTTGAAAATAATCCACTCATACCCATGTAGAATGTAACCCAGACACAGAGAGATGCCCTGCAAGATTTTCAGGCCTTTTGTTCTTCATAATGGCATTATGGTTAATAAACTACCCTACTCATTGTGCCAATTTGTCAAGAGCTCATTTGAGCCAGAAGGAGATGAGCTGCCAAAAGTCAGAGTACTGGTTTAAAGCAACAAGTCAAAAGGTAAGAATCAAGACTTTAATTACCTACTGTTATAGTATAAGCAGGGCTTCCCCAGTGGCTCAGAGGTAGAGACTCCACCTGAAATGTAGGAGCCACAGGAGATGCAGGTTCCATCCTTGGGTGGGCAAGATCCCCTGGAAGAGAGCATGGCAACCCATTCCAATATTCTTGCCTGAAGAATTCCATGAACAGAGGAGCCTGGAGGGCTACAGTCCATAGCATTATGAAGAGTCAAACAAGACTTAGCACATATGCACATAGTGTAAGCAAGAGACTCAACTAGGGAAAGCATCGGCTTCCTCAGTACCATTTTCTTATATAGAATATGTACTGGTCAATACTATATAGAAAATACCTAAGCAACTGGTTCCAAATAGGAAAAGGTGTACATCAAGGCTGTATATTGTCACCCTGCTTAATTAACTTATATGCAGAATACATCATGAGAAATGCTGGACTGGAAGAAACACAAGCCTGAATCAAGATTGCCGGGAGAAATATCAATAACCTCACATATGCAGATGACACCACCCTTATGGCAGAAAGTGAAGAGGAACTAAAAAGCCTCTTGATGAAAGTGAAAGAGGAGAGTGAAAAAGCTGGCTTAAAGCTCAACATTCAGAAAACGAAGATCATGGCATCTGGTCCCATCACTTCATGGGAAATAGATGGGGAAAGCGTGGAAACAGTGTCAGACTTTATATTTTTGGGCTCCAAAATCACCGCAGATGGTGACTGCAGCCATGAAATTAAAAGACGCTTACTCCTTGGAAGAAAAGTTATGACCAACCTAGATAGCATATTCAAAAGCAGAGACATTACTTTGCCGACTAAGGTCCGTCTAGTCAAGGCTATTGTTTTTCCTGTGGTCATGTATGGATGTGAGAGTTGGACTGTGAAGAAGGCTGAGCGCTGAAGAATTGATGCTTTTGAACTGTGGTGTTGGAGAAGACTCTTGAGAGTCCCTTGGACTGCAAGGAGATCCAACCAGTCCATTCTGAAGGAGATCAACCCTGGGATTTCTTTGGAGGGAATGATGCTGAAGCTGAAACTCCAGTACTTTGGCCACCTCATGCGAAGAGTTGACTCATTGGAAAAGACTCTGATGCTGGGAGGGATTGGGGGCAGTAGGAGAAAGGGACGACCGAGGATGAGATGGCTGGATGGCATCACAGACTCGATGGACATGAGTCTGAGTGAACTCCGGGAGATGGTGATGAACAGGGAGGCCTGGCGTGCTGCGATTCACGGGGTCGCGAAGAGTCGGACACGACTGAGAGACTTAACTGAACTGAAGCAACAAGGGCCTACATATACTGCAGGAAACTGTATTCAATATCCTATAATAACTTGTAATGAAAAAAAAAATTCTGAGATCAGTAAAAATATTTAAACCATACTGGAATGGGTTGCCATGCCCTTCTCCAGGGGGTCTTCTCAACCCAAGGATTGAACCTGGATCTCCTGCAATGCAGGCAGATTCTTCACTGACTATGCCTCCAGACACCTTTTGTAAATCAACTATATTTCAATTTTTTTAAAAAAGATTTTAAAAAAAGGCAAGTGACTTAGCACAGACCTCAAAGCCATCTCTCACCTCCAAAGGAGCCCAGAACAAAAGGCTTCTGAAGTTTCATGGATACAGCATTCAGGAGAAAGAAAAAAGGAGACAGTTAGGAATAGAATACTTCTAGGTACTTAGAGTGGGGAAAATATGTCTTCACAATACCACCCCACCCCTTGGCCCATAAGGAGGCTTGAGCTGAGATGCCTAAGGAAAATCTTGGCTGACAACCTTAGATAAATAATCTAGGAATGTAGGTCCTTGAGGCAGTGATGCAAACTGCATGAGTATGGTAGCCAGAGAGGCCAGAATCCTTGCCAGCAGCCCATCCAGAAACTGTAATGTTGTGTATCAGGGTTAGCATGGGAAGGGCAGCTTTCTCCAATGTGTCCTGCCAGGTGAATACATTGTAGCTGTTCATAGTCCCCCCTGAAAAGTCACAAATGCATTTTTGGCCAAGAGCTAGCCTCCCCATGATGCTAAAACTGAAACTCCAGTATTTTGGCCACCTCATGCGAAGAGTTGACTCATTGGAAAAGACTCTGATGCTGGGAGGGATTGGGGACAGGAGGAAAGGGGGACGACAGAGGATGAGATGGCTGGATGGCATCACTGACTCGATGGACATGAGTCTGAGTGAACGCCGGGAGTTGGTGATGGACAGGGAGGCCTGGCTTGCTGCGATTCATGGGGTCGCAAAGAGTCGGACTCGACTGAGTGACTGAAATGAACTGAACTAACCTCAAATGGTAGAAACAATATTTAAACATGTGTAGTCTGACTTCAGGAGAAGGCAATGGCACCCCACTCCAGTACTCTTGCCTGGAAAATCCCATGGATGGAGGAGCCTGGTGGGCTGCGGTCCATGGGGTCGCTAAGAGTCGGACATGACTGAGCGTCTTCACGTTCCCTTTTCACTTTCATGCATTGGAGAAGGAAATGGCAACCCACTCCAGTGTTTTTGCCTGGAGAATCCCAGGGACAGGGGAGCCTGGTTGGCTGCCGTCTATGAGGTCGCACAGAGTCGGACACGACTGAAGCGACTTAGCAGCAGCAGCAGCGTCTGACTTCAACAAGCAACGAGAGGTCCTTAACTATTACATTGTGATGCCCCTATGGTACATACTGTTAGGGAGTGAAAAATGCTTGTAAGATTTTCTCTTGATTTTTGGTTCTTAGGAATTTAACTAAGTTGTGGATAAGAGTGGTTTTCTTCAAATTTAACCCATTTGAGTTTTGCTGAGATTCTTGAATTTATAAATTTATATCCTCCAGTGTTTGAAGATAATTTTAAACTATTAAACTTTTCAAATATTTTTCTGCCTCACTTTCTCTCATTTTTCTTTCTGGGATTTGAGTTACCCACATACGAGACCTTCTGCATTCCCCTCCAAATCCATGGAATTCTGTTCATTATTCTTCTATTTTTTCTCTTATTGGATAATTATCCTTGATCTATTTTCAAGTCCACTGGCTCTTTTCTCTTTCAACTCCTTTCTGTCACTTTATCTACTAGGGGATTTTTTTTTTAATTTGATATATTGATTTTACAGTTTTATAATATCTGTTTGGTTCTTTCCAATATTTTCTTCTTCTCTTTCATTTCTTCTTCTTCTCCTGTCATTTTTTCTATGTCAAGAGTAAATTCCTTTACCTTATTGCCCTTAGTTAAGATAGTCCCCTTCGAGTTCTTATTTTATATTTTCAATAAAATATAAAATATGTGTGTGGGGCCATTACAGGGTGAACTCTATTAGCCATCTTTTCCTTTAAGAACATTTTCATGCCTTTTGTTTGCTATATTCCTTTACAGACTATTGAAATATTTGTTTAACCAGGCAATTCAGTTTATTAGACTCAAGTTGCAGACTCTCTCTTGCCTACTCTGTTTTTTTTTTTTTAATTTTAATTTTTTATTTTTTTAATTTTAAAATCTTTAATTCTTACATGTGTTCCCAAACATGAAACCCCCTCCCACCTCCCTCCCCATAACATCTCTGTGGGTCATCCCCATGCACCAGCCCCAAGCATGCTGTATCCTGCGTCAGACATAGATTGGCGATTCAATTCTTACATGATAGTATACATGATAGAATGCCATTCTCCCAAATCATCCCGCCCTCTCCCTCTCTCTCTTGGTAGCTCAAATGTCAGTTCAATATAATCTCACTTCACTCTTTAAATTCATGGTTCATATGTTATCCTGGGATCTGGGTAGAGTTTGCATATACATTTTGGAGTTAGCCTCTGGCTCTCTCCATTCCAGGAAATCTTACCCTAAGTATGTCTAGAAACCTTGGTTACCTTGACTCCTACCCCTGATACTGTAAACCAGAATCCAGGTAGTCTGTGGACTGGGCAGAGTCACCGAAATCACAAACTCACCCCATGCTGTTTGCGTTCTCTCTGTGTCATCTCCCCTGTAAAGTCTGCTTATTTTGTCTACCCTCCTGAGCTCTTTATATATGACTCTAGGTACAGTCTGTGTTTGTGTGCCTGTTTTGATAAATTTTAACTTTTTATAATAGATTTGTGTATGTTTGTTCATAGCAAATGATAAAATAAATTGTATTCATATATTTGATTCAGTCATGACATACCTAGCTTTCTCTTAATTTTTATCAATATTTATAGGCTACTTAGTTTGCAGGTTTTTTCCAAGTTATTTCAAATCTCAAGAAATATTCTAATATATTCAGTTTAAAATTCCACATCTAATAGGCTTGCACAGTTCAAACCTGTTTTTCAAGGGTCAAATGTATTTGTAAGGTAAAGTTGAGAAAATTTGCTGAGCAGTTTGATTCTTGATGTGAAAGAAAAAAAAAAACCTAATCAATAATTAATTTGAAAAAATACACATGTAGATTTGTTATTAAATGTTATAGAAGAATCCGAGAAGCCCATTGGGATTCAGGTTTGACTGTGGATATATCAATTTTGCACTGCCCAAGTAGCGTTTAGGGGCTTCCTAGGTAGTGCTAGTGATAAAGACCCTGACTGCCAATGCAGCAGACACAAGAGACATAGGTTCGATCCCCGGGTTGGAAAGATCCCCTAAAAGAGGGCATGGCAACACACTCCAGTATTCTTGCCTGGAGGGCTACAGCCCATGTTGTCACAAAGAAAGAAAGTGAAAGTGAAGTTGCTCAGTGGTGTCTGACTCTGCGATCCCGTGGACTGTCCTCCCTCCATGGGATTCTCCAGGCAAGAATACTGGAGTAGGTTGCCAATTCCTTCTCCAGGGGATCTTCCCAACCCAGGGATCGAACCCACATCTCCTGCATTTCAGGCAGACATTTTAATCTCTGAGCCATCAGGGAAACACAACTGTTCGACTAAGAACCATGTGGTATTTAAGTGATCATTCAGTTGTGTAATTTAGCCAAGGTGATCAAATTAAAGATATAAATTTGGAGTAATTGATGTAAAAATAGTATTTAATACCATGGTGTCAGATGATATCCCTTAGCAAGGAAAGTGTATAGTTAGAGAATGCCTGTGGACAAACACCAGCCATGGCCACGTTTAGGGTTGGGTAAGAACAATTCATATACTAGAGGACTGATACAGAAATGCCAGTGGGGTAGGTGGGTGCAGAAGATTATGTTAGCACCGAAGCCAAGTGAACAAAACACTTAGAAGAAGAGAATGATTGAGTCAAAGTTTGTAATATTTGTCTAACGCGTGGGCTTAGAATTAATTACTGAATAGTACTATATTATCAGGGGACTTTGATGAGAGTCATATTTTAGAAGCAAATTCGATGTGAGAAACATGATACAAAATGAAGACATCTCCCTTTTGTATACTTTCCTTTAATCAGCTTCTCTGTTCTCTGTGTTTTTCCCACTTTCACATACGTGTGACTCTTTGGCCTACTTTCTTAACTTGAAGGCCTCAGCATGCATTTTGAAGCTTTTATAAAGTACAGGTTAAATAAAATGTTATGTTCTCCATGAAACTTACTGCGATCTTTCCCATTCAATGAACTTTCCCCCTTTTTTAAGTGCCGATGGCACATCAAAATCCCATTCTGAGACTATCACTTTGTACTTTGCATTATCTGTCCTTGCAGAGGACCGAGGCTGTATCTCTTTCTAATTCCAGCCTCCACTAGCACCAGCCATGCCACTGTTTGTTAAGTTAGATAAAAATGTCACTCAATGAAAGTATAATCCACAGAGAATCTGAGCTGGATCAGGATTTATGTTAACTCTAAGCTTTTATTTTATGCAGCAAAATTCCTTATTACCCCCAAATTTGTTCAGAAACACTCAAACTGAAGCATAATTCCTTATGGTGACTAATGGAAAATATCCCAGATTAATAATATTTCAACAAAAGAAAATATTTCTACTTCTTTTTAATTTTTCCTTGGGTTTGTTTCTCCATTCATGTTTTCTATACTCATTAGGAAAATAAGAATATAAAAGTCAAAGAAACAGGCAGCTTGATCAAATGTTCCCAGTTTCTTAGATTGTGGTAGTATAATACACAAGGTCTGAACAATTTCTATGAATATGGATCAGAATCTGAACTTCTGTGTTCTTTGAGCTGAAAGATAGTTGGAGTCTGCTTTCTAAGTCACTCTAATACTGCACAAAGATTAAGAAATATTAAGGTTGCAATTTTTAATGCATAGATTTGCTGGAGAATAAATGTAAATAAACACTCTGGAATAAAAACCTCTATTTTATTTATAGGCAAATACCCTCAACAATTAAAAAAAAACTATATATCCATTTAAATTATACATTATCTATTTACAAATTAATCATGTTGGGTCAAGTTGGTCATGAATAAGAATGAGTAATAATTACATGTGATATTCTTTTTACTTTAAAATTTAATTCCATCATAGTTTGTGACAGAATTGGACTAAAGAAATTCAATGTCTCAATTTGTCACTGTAAATTCTGTATTATGATAGCTAGGGTGAAAATATTACTTTTATCCATGTTGTTTTTGAGGTCATATAGGTTGGCTCTGTCAAATGTGCCTAATAATCTTGAGTCACATTTAATAAGCATAGTCTGTTAACTAATTGTAGAACAGTTAAACTCAAATAGAAACTGTAGATCCAAATTTGAGGTAGAGGACTTTTCTCCACACTTTGTTATCCCTAAACGCCATCAAATCCTTGCTCCACAGTGGTCGGAATGAGTTACCTGACAAGCGTACAACATAAATTTGTCAGGTTCCTTAACTGGGTAGAGCTAATCTAAAGAAAGACCACAAGCATCAAGGACCCAGGAGCCATAATGCCTAGATTCAACTTCTAGCTCTGCCACTTACTCACAGTATGACTTTGGGCAAATAAAGACTTTCCTCATCATCAAAAGTGGGATGTGTGTGTGTGTGTTTAGTCACTCAGTTGTGTCCAACTCTTTGCAACTCCATGAACTATACCCAGCCAGGCTACTTTGTTCATGGGATTCTCCAGGCAGGGATAATGGAGTGGGTAGCCATTCCCTTTTCCAGGGGATCTTCCTGACCCAGAGATGGAACCGGAGTCTCCTGCCTTGCAAGCAGATTCTTTACCATCTGAGCTACCAGGGAAACTGCTTAAAGGTGGAAGGATAATGCTAATACCTATATTATGCTGTTTTATTGGGCATAAAATAGTAAATATATTTTAAAGTGCTTAGAAGATTACATCTAGGTGGCAGATGGCCTAACTCACTGAACAGGTACATGGAAAAGAAAAAGACTGGAAGATGGTGGACAAGGAGGTCTGAGTGCATGAGAGGGCTTGTGCACGAATGGGCAATAGAATGTGAAGATTTCTGTGTCTCATGTTAGTTCCCATGATAAAACATCTGCATGGAAAAGGCATGAACCACCGAACAGAGAAAATGATTCCACTTTCAAGCCAGACTTTATCAGTGTGCATCCCCGAACTGCCCAGAGGGCCCAGGAATATTGTAGCCTCAGTGACAGAGGAGGCTGAAGATGTGTACAACAGTGGGGTATCCTACCTACCAAGGGCTTCCCAGGTGGCACAGTGGTAAAGAAACTGCCTGCTAATGCAGGAGGCACAAGAGACATGGGATTTTAACTTCCCTGGGTAGGGAAGATCCACTGGAGGAGGAAATGGCAACCCACTCCAGTATTCTTGCCTGGGAAGTTGTATGAACAGAGGAGCCTGGCTACTCTTCATGGGGTCACAAAGAGCTGGACATGACTGAGTCACTGAGCACACAGACACATCTGCTTACCAAGTCCATTTTATCTGCTATCAACTGCTTGCCCCACTTGTCAGCAAAATGTCAGTATCCCAGAGGAACCAAGCATCACACCACTCTAACAGGAACCTTTGCTCAGTGCGTTACCAGATGTAAACCAGATGTAAAGCACTCTCTCCTCATTGCTCTTTTTACAGTATAAATTCCTCCCTATACGTTGTGTGGCTAAAACACCCCCTGAATTTTGAATTTTAATTCCTAGTTCAGTCATAGGAAACACTCTTTCCACGTCATGTGGCAACCTGTATGGGAGGGGAGTTGGAGGAGAATGGATAAATGTATATATTTTGGTTGAGTCCCTTCGATGTTCACCTGAAACTATCACAAAATTATTAATTGGATATACCCCAAAACAAAATAAAAAGTCTAAACAACAAAAAAGGAACACCCTCTAATCAATATTCATCTCTGTTTTAAGGTGTTGAAACCCCATCTCCATGTTATAGCAATTTAATCTATATCTAAACAGTAATTTCAGTAATATACCCCCAATAAAGGTTTGCATATATATATTTCCATTTTCTCATTCTTTTCCTTTCACTCCTCAGAACAATATAATCTGGGTTTTGTGCCAACATTTATCTGAAACAACTTTTTAAAATCAGCTAAAATCTCCATTCTGACTAAAATGAGCATCTTTCAGTTACTATCTTATTTTCTGACTGAAGATTCCAAACTCCTGTATGAACTCCCATGTTGCTAGCCCAAAGGCACCTCAAATTCAGTGTCTTCAAAGCTAAGCCCTCACGATCTTTTTTCAAACTCAGCTATCTTCCATTTTTCTGCCTCTCATTAAATGACCTCACCTTCTATTCTATTCTGTCGGTCAGCTATCTAAGACTAAGCTTTAAAGTCTCACACTCCCATCATTTTATGTTGAGCACCAGCCCTGTTGATTTTAACTCTGTCACTTAATCTGCCCTTTACCCAGAATCTTCATTGCACTATCTTTTTCTAATTAGCTTTAAGCTTTTGACACTGGAACAGACTCCTAACTTAATTTCTTTCATCTCCTCTAGCTTTCTTCCAAGTCATAACCATACTGCAGCAAATATGATTTTATCAAAATATAATACACTAGCACTGCATTCTCTTCTGATAAAATTCACTTCAAAATGATACCATGTCTTTTTATGGAAGAACAATAACATTAAAGTGGCTAGGAAGGTCCTGCAAGTTTGCCCCTGTCTGCTTCTCCTTCTGCATCCATGCTCTTCTCCACCCTGATGACTGCATCTAAGTCACTCTGCCATCCTTCAGTTATTCAGCAGACCAGGCATTGCTTGCCATAGTTTTGCCCAGGTAGTTTTATTCATTAGTTTAGCTCAAAATGTTGCACATTTACCTTTTCCTCATTTAAAAATGTGCATAGAATGAATGAGTAGGATGAATACCTTAAATTATAGCTTAGTGGGAAGTGTACCCAGTTCAAAAGTTGAGCCAAAATTGTGAAACAGCAATCACAAGGAAGATAAATGGATATTTAAAGAGAAAAGGGGGCATGACTGAACACGGAATTGAGATACACTAGGAGGCAACGGATAATTTAAGGAGAAGGGAACATTGCACACACAGCACTTTGTACTTTTTATTTAGAACCATATATATATATATATATATATTCATATACATATACATATATATACAGGAAAACTGCTGTACCTCACCATTGCAACCATCTGTAGTGTCCGCTGTCACTGTGGCTACAATATTCCTGGGCTACAATTGTTTATTGTTGTTAAAAAAAAAAATCTGTTAATTACATATTTTCTTATTTTATTGTTCTGTTTCTGAGTTTTCCTCGCTAAATACACATTTCATCATTTCAATATGATTATTCAGCTATTTAATTATATTTAATAAGTATTAATCATTTGATGGAAAATAAACATGATATCACTTCAACTTTCTTGTATTCTTTTCTTTATGTGTTGACCAAATTTGTATTTCTCAAACATTAAGGAGGACATTTACCCTTCAATGTATATAATTACTCATATGGTCCTTTATACCAACACTACAAGCCCACATACAGTATGGTAAAATATGTAAGATTTTACAGATAATTATACAGATTCTAATATAGAGAATTATAATATCATACATTTAGTGCAATTGTAGCTTATCTCAAAAACATATATGAGTTGTTACGAATACTGTTAGCATTTTTTTATTTTTGCTGGGAATATTCATGCTTTCTACTCTTGGGGTGCTACCTATCAGAAAAATTACTTAATTCTCCTATTTTAAAGAAACATGTGTGATTAGAGGAGTATTAGTAAAATACTTTTATACAATTAATAAAATTTTATCTTCGATGTTTATTTTAAAATTAATCTTAAAGCTGCATTTCTTTACATTTTGATGTTATAATATATATTTGTTCATTCAGATGATTAAGACATTTTAAAATAAAATATGTTAATCAGCATTAAAAATTTAAATATAAACAGAAGTAAATGTATCTGGTAGGTACTATGGAAAAATAGTTGTGTACTAAAGGAAAATGAACTAATCTTTAAGTAGATACTATAGGTTCATTTCAGCCAACAATGGCCATAATTTGTACATGTTTCAGACAGATCTCTTATTCTTCTAGAGAACAAAAACTATGGATATTCATTAATTTTTATAATTTTTAAGCATTGGGAAAAATTTAATTTTTTTTTGGTTTTTGTTCCAAAGTATGTATGCAAAAATATTTATCACATATATAAGTACACTATATCTTAAATCAAATATTATATAAATGATTATACAAAGATATATGAAAAAAATAAATTTTAAAGCACCTTTTTCTGTCCATTTAGTTAAGAATGAGATTATCAAACTACTGAAAACCTCCAATGGGCAATTGTTTCAAATATTACATTCTTTTCCCAGTTCCTCCTATTAAGTAAATACTATTCTAAATTGTAAAATTTTCATTCCCCTGAATTAAATGCAAGTCTAAATAAATTTTAATAAACTTTGAGATATATTCTTAAGCTATATGAAAAATGTGAATAATAATGATAAAATGAAGATATGAGCACTCACAACAAAGCTTAAAAGAAATAATTCTGCTATCAAAATTTTGAAGTGCACATTGTATCCCTCCCAGATTCTTATAATACAGAATTTTGTGTTTTAATTTATTTATTTTACAGTTTTCCTGTGTAAATATATATATATATGTATCCTAAATAGTATACTTTTTAGTTTTGAATTTTTAACTTACTGTAAATTTTTGACTTACTATATACTCATCTGAAACTGTTTTTTCATTATTATGTTGATTAGATTTATCATCATTAATATCTATACTTGTATTTTAGTTATATTAATCATTCATAATATACATTGGATAAACAAAATAAATATATATATATATATCTAGAGGAGAGTGAAAAAGTTAACTTAAAGCTCAATATTCAGAAAATTAAGATCATGGCATCCAGTCCCAACACTTCATGGCAAATAGATGGGGAAACAGTGTTAACAGTGGCTGACTTTATTTTGGGGGCTCCAAAATCACTGCAGATGGTGACTGCAGCCAGGAAATTAAAAGACGCATACTCCTTGGAAGGAAAATTATGACCAACCTAGATAGCATATTCAAAAGCCGAGACATTACTTTGCCAACAAAGGTCCATCTAGTCAAGGCTATGGTTTTTCCACTAGTCATGTATGGATGTCACAGTTGGACTATGAAGAAAGGTGAGTGCCGAAGAATTGATGCTTTTGAACTTTGGTGTTTGAGAAGACTCTTGAGAGTGCCTTGGACTGCAAGGAGATCCAACCAGTCCATCCTAAAGGAGATCAGTCTTGAGTGTTCATTGGGAGGACTGATGTTGAAGCTGAAACTCCAGTACTTTGGCCACCTGATGCAAAGAGCTGACTCATTTGAAAAGACCCTGGTGCTGGGAAAGATTGAGGGCAGAAGGAGAAGGGGACAACAGAGGATGAGATGGTTAGATGCATCACTGACTCAATGGACATGAGTTGGGTGAACTCCAGTAGTTGGTGATGGACAAGGATGCCTGGCGTGCTGGAGTCCATGGGGGTTGCAAAGAGTCAGACATGACTGAGCAACTGAACTGAACTGATAGGCATTTAGTTTTTTCAAGTTTACCTATTATTTTGTTGTTGTTTATTCACCAAGTCATGTATGACTCTGCAACCCCACATGTTGTAGCCCACCCAGTTCCTCCATCCATGAAATCCTCCAGGGAAGAATACTGGAGTGGGTAGCCATTCTTTTCTCCAGGGGATCTTCTCGACCCAGGGATCAAACCTGGGTCTCCTACATTGCAGGTGAATTCTTTACCACCTCAAGGCTCCCAGAGAAGCCTTATTTATTATCATAATATTACTATTTACATTATTATTTATATCTCCATAGACAAACATACAATTGTTCTCTAGGGTATGTGCTTGAATGTGGACTCACTGGATCTCACTGCATAACCTGTTACTTTGCCATTTACTCATATTTTTCCTAACTTACATGAAAAAAAATTATATTTCAAATGTTATAGTCTCCTTATATTGGTTCTGGTGGGGACTGATCTATTACTTATAGAATTACTTATATATGGAAAATGGTTGTTTTCCATTTTTAAATTAACTTTTATTGGAGATAACCTATAGAGAGTAACATTCATGATTATTAAGTGCACAATTTAATGTACAAATGTATATACTTGTATAACCATCACATAGATCTAAGTATGAAGCACTAGTAGAGTTTTAGAAGCTTCCTTTCCTTCTTGCTTTGAATATACTGTCAAAGATTATCACCATTCTGACTCCTGTCAACAAATGTTAGGATTACCTGTTTTTGACGTTCATTTAAATGGAAAAGTATAGAACACATTTTTTGATGTCCAGCTTCTTTGTTTAACATTTTGTCTATTATGAGCATCATGTTATAATCTACTACACTACCTCATTATTATACTAGAACATGGGATTATGTTTTAGAAATATATCTCAGATTATTTATCCCTTCTATCATTGATGGATAATTGAAATACTTCCAGCTTTTTATCTCCCCTCATAGCTCAGCTGGTAAAGAATCTACCTTCTACTCAGGAGATCCCAATTTGATTCCTGGGTCAGGAAGATTTGCTGGACAAGGGACAGGATATCTACTCCAATATTCTTGGTCTTCCCTGGTGGTTCAGCTGGTAAAGAATCACCAGCAATGTGAAAGACCCAGGATTGATCCCTGGGTTGAGAAGATCCCCTGGAGAAGGGAACAGCTACCAACTCCAGTGTTCTGACCTGGAGAATTCCATGGACTGTATAGTCCACAGTTTTGCAGAGTCAGACACTGAGTGACTTTCATGTCACTTCCAATCAAATTTTTTAAAAAAGAAAATCAAGTTATTATAAACATTATCAACCCATATGTTGTACAAACACTAATTTCTCCTGTTGTTCCTCTTCAGTCACTTAGTCATGTCCGACTCTTTGTGACCCCATGGATTGCAACATGCCAGGCTTCCCTGTGTTTCACTACCTTCCAGAGTTTGTTCAAATTCATGTCTATTGAATCAGTGATGCCACGCAACCATCTCATCCTGTCATCCCCTTCTCCTTCTGCCCTCAATCATTCCCAGCATCAGGGTCTTTTCCAGTGAGTCAGCTCATCCCATCAGGTGGCGAAAGTATTGGAGCTTCAGCTTCAGCATCTGTCCTTCCAATGAATATTTAGGGTTGATTTCCCTTAGGATTGACTGGTTTGATCTCCTTGTAGTCCAAGAGACTCTCAAGAGTCTTCTCCAGCACCACAGTTTGAAAGTATCAGTTCTTCTGTTCTCAGTCTACATTATGGTCCACCTCTCTTGGGCATATAGTAAATGATATACTATTTAGTGAGCCATTGGTTATGTGGATTCCAGTTTTAGTAGATTCTGCCAAATTGATTTTTTTACCACATTGATAGAAATTTGTAATCCTCTAGTTATATATGAAACTTCCAGGTGTTCTGATAATTTTCAATGCCTAGCTTTTAATTATCTTTTTTTGTTGGATCTATAATTTTGTCTCAGTGTGGTTTTATATTTTCATTTTCTCATTTCTCCATTCTCCATATATTAACATTTCTCCATGTTGCTAAATAATTGGGCTACATTCCAGGTGATTATTGACTATTTGGATATCCTCTATTCTGAAGTGATTGTTCAAAGTTCTGCTTAATTTTTAAATGATTGGGTTATCTATTTTTACTTATTGACTTGTAGGAATTCTTTATATAGTCCTTTCACATTCCTATCTATACACTTTTTTCTCTTCTTTCTACTAAACAGAAGGTTTTAAAAGATCAATGATGTCCAAATTGTCCATACTTTTTTTGATGGTTAGACTCTTGTGTTACATTTAAGAAATTACTTCCCCAACCTGATATACAGAAAATATTTTTCTGTAGTAGGTTCTAGAAGATTTATTCTTTCACCATTTGCATGTAGGTCTCTATAAATTTGGAATTAATTTTATGCAAAACGAAAGGAATGGGTCAAAGTTTATTTTTTCCTTATGGAAATTCAGTTGACTATCTATTAAAAAGGCCATTCTTTACCCACTTAAGGCATATTTCCAACAATTTTGTTGTTGCTCTGTGTGAAATTTTATTATTTTATTTTATTATAGTATGAATTCATGCTTTCTGGTATACCAGGTCTTGGAATTTTTCAATGTCTTTTATGATGGTTTCTTCTCTTAGATATTACTTTATTCTTGCTGCTGCCAGTTTTCTGTGGGCATAAACAACCTTCAGTTCAGTTCAGTCGCTCACTCGTGTCCGACTCTTTGTGACCCCATGAATCGCAGCACGCCAGGCCTCCCTGTCCATCACTAACTCCCGGAGTTCACTCAGACTCACGTCCATTAAAAGACTTTAAATAAAAAATTGTTCTTGTGGCTTATGCTCTCTTCTGTTACCTCCCCAACACTCCCTCAACACAAGATGTACAAATTCCATCTTCAAACGAGGTTGAAGATGAAATTATTTTTCTTTTATACATTCTCAAGTCAGGCTTCTTTCCTTCTGACCATCAAACAGAACAAGACAAGAAAATTAAAATTATTTATGTAATTTCCCTCTAAAGTTTGGTTTGATTTGTTTTGTTCTTCCTAATCACATATTGAGGATGACATTTTCTGTAGTCAAAGCTTTATGTAGATTCTATTTCTGACCTATGAGCAGTAAAGCCAGTATCTAGCTTATTGACAGAAGCCACAGGTCATTGCCAGCCTCTGGACACACTTTTCCTTTTGTCTTAGTCACTTTCAGTTTCCTTGTTGTTTTTAGTCTCTAAGATTTTTCTTCCATCCCCTACCCCCATGCCCATACCAGGTCAACAGTGAACTTAAAACATGCTAAATATTTAAAGTTTTTTAATTATAAAAATATTTTAATTGTCATATGTGCTTCTTTACTGATATATTAACTAAAATGGTTCCGCAGCAGGTATCATGACCAATTTTGAAGCAGCAGACATCAGCAGAATCTTATTGTGTGCAACAATTTTAGTATGATACAAAAATATCTGTGGTTTATATTGGCAATAATGTCAGAGACAATGCCATCATGCTGTAGTATCTTTATGTCTATTTCATAATGAAAAGAACTGGTAAATTTCAGTTAGAGATACATTAGGAGAACAAGAATGAATTTTTCCCACCCAAATTCATAGAACCCAGGAGAGGAACTGCTGCCCTAAAGTAAAAAGAAATAAGAAATCTTATAAAACATGTCATTTTAATACATTATATACTTGCTCTTTCTCGGTCTCTCTGTCCCTCCTTCAAAATAATTTTTTAAAATTAATGATATCTAAATTATCTATACTTTTGGTTGGACTTTTTGATGTAGTATTTACAAAATTATTTCTTTCAGTATGGTTATTTCAGATATCTTGTCTGCTATATAAATCAAAACTATGACGAGTTTGCTGAGACAATACAAATAAGAACACAGAAGAAACAAACAAAGCATGTCTTTAGACCATATTTTCCTTTTGTTTGGTAAATGACATAGTCATATTAGGAAAAGTTTATGTTTCTGGGAATGAAAGCTTAAAAACAATTCTAAGTACCTTCTTCATTATCAGATCAATCACTAAAACTGTAGCTTTTTTATATTTAAACAAAATTTTCTGAGTTTTGATGAAATCATGTTTTATATATATACAATCACAAAATTCAAGTCCTGAATATGAACTGTATAAAATTTACTTAAGTACTAATATTTTAAAACATTGACACATATTTCAGGTTAAATATATTGATGTATAATCAATAATACATCAGCATAAAGAGATAATTTTATATTTGTTGCTATTTTCAAATTTTAGTAACAGAAACATTAAAGCCAGTTTTCTTCTTTCTTTCTTTCTTTTCTATTTTTTAAATCTATTTATTTTAATTGGAGGTTAATTACTTTACAATATTGTATTGGTTTTGCCATACATCAAGATGAATCTGCCACGGGTATACACGTGTTCCCCATCCTGAACCCCCCTCCCATCTCCCTCCCCATACCATGCCTCTGGGTTATCCCAGTGCACCAGCCCCAAGCATCCTGTATCATGCATCAACCCCAGACTGGCAATTCGTTTCTTATATGATATTATACATGTTTCAATGCCATTCTCCCAAATCAACCCATCCTCTCCCTCTCTCACAGAGTCCAAAAGACTGTTCTATATATCTGTGTCTCTTTTACTGTCTCGCATATAGGGTTATCGTTACTATCTTTCTAAATTCCATATATGCATTAGTATACTGTATTGGTGTTTTTCTTTCTGGCTTACTTCACTCTGTATAATAGGCTCCAGTTTCATCCACCTCATTAGAACTGATTCAAAGGGATCAGTAATGGCTGAGTAATACTCCATTGTGTATATGTACCACAGCTTTCTTATCCATTCACCTGCTGATGGACATCTAGGTCGCTTCCATGTCCTGGCTATTATAAACAGTGCTGTGATGAACATTGGGGTACACATGTCTCTTTCAACTCTGGTTTCCTCAGTGTATATGCCCAGCAGTGGGATTGCTGGGTCATAAGGCCATTCTATTTCCAGGTTTTTAAGGAATCTCCACACTGTTCTCCATAGTGGCTGTACTAGTTTGCATTCCCACCAACAGTGTAAGAGGGTTCCCTTTTCTCTACACCCTCTCCAACATTTATTGCTTTTAGAATTTTGGATCACAGCCATTCTGACTGGCATGAAATGGTACCTCATTGTGGTTTTGATTTGCATTTCTCTGATAATGAGTGATGTTGAGCATCTTTTCATGTGTTTATTAGCCATCCGTATGTCTTCTTTGGAGAAATGTCTGTTTAGTTCTTTGGCCCGTTTTTTTGATTGGGTCATTTATTTTTCTGGAATTGAGCTGCAGGAGTCGCTTGTATATTTTTGAGATTAGTTGTTTGTCAGTTGCTTCATTTGCTATTATTTTCTCCCATTCAGAAGGCTGTCTTTTCACCTTGCTTATAGTTTCCTTTGTTGTGCAGAAGCTTTTAATTTTAATTAGATCCCATTTGTTTATTTTTGCTTTTATTTCCAATATTCTGGGAGTAGCTTTGGGTAGTATACTCATGTTCACTATATTGATTCTTCTGATCCATGAACATGGTATATTTCTCCATCTATTAGTGTGGGCTTCCCTGGTGGCTCAGAGGTTAAAGCGTCTGCCTGCAAGGTGGGAGACCAGGGTTCAATCCCTGGGTCGGGAAGATCCCCTGGAGAAGGAAATAGCAACCCACTCCAGTATTCTTGCCTGGAGAATCTCATGGATGGAGGAGCCTGGTAGGTTACAGTCAATGGGGTCACAAAGAGTCGGACACAACTGAGCGACTTCACTTCACTTGATTTCTTTCACTAGTGTTTTCTAATTTTCTATATATATAGGTCTTTAGTTTCTTTAGGTAGATATATTCCTAAGTATTTTATTCTTTTCCTTGCAGTGGTGAATGGAATCGTTTCCTTAATTTCTGTTTCTATTTTCTCACTGTTAGTGTATAGGAATGCAAGGGATTTCTGTGTGTTGATTTTATATCCTGCAACTTTACTATATTCATTGATGAGCTCTAGTAATTTTCTGGTGGAGTCTTTAGGGTTTTGTATGTAGAGGATCATGTCATCTGAAAACAGTGAGAGTTTTACTTCTTCTTTTCCAATCTGGATTCCTTTTATTTCTTTTTCTGCTCTGATTGCTATGGCCAAAACTTCCAGAACTATGTTGAATAGTAGTGGTGAGAGTGAGCACCCTTGTCTTCTTCCTGACTTTAAGGGAAATGCTTTCAATTTTTCACCATTGAGGATAATGTTTGCTGTGGGTTTGTCATATATAGCTTTTATTATATTGAGGTATTTGCTGTGGGTTTGTCATATATAGCTTTTATTATATTGAGGTATGTTCCTTCTATTCCTGCTTTCTGGAGAGTTTTTTTCATAAATGAATGTTGAATTTTGTCAAAGGCCTTCTCTGCATCTATTGAGATAATCATATGGCTTTTATTTTTCAATTTGTTAATGTGGTGTATTGCATTGATTGACTTGCGGATATTGAAGAATCCTTGCATCCCTGGGATAAAGCCCACTTGGTCATGGTGTATGATCTTTTAAATGTGTTGTTGAATTCTGATTGCTAGAATTTTGTTAAAGATTTTTGCATCTATGTTCATCAGTGATATTGGCCCTGTAGTTTTCTTTATTTGTGGCATCTTTGTCAGGTTTTGGTATTAGGGTGATGGTGGCCTCATAGAATGAGTTTGGAAGTTTACATTCCTCTACAATTTTTGGAAGAATTTGAGTAGGATAGGTGTTAGCTCTTCTCTAAATTTTTGGTAGAATTCAGCTGTGAAACCATCTGGACCTGGGCTTTTGTTTGCTGGAAGATTTCTCATTACAGTTTCAGTTTCCATGCTTGTGATGGGTCTGTGAAGATTTTCTATTTCCTCCTGGTTCAGTTTTGGAAAGTTGTACTTTTCTAAGAATTTGTCCATTTCTTCCACGTTGTCCATTTTATTGGCATATAACTGCTGATAGTAGTCTCTTATGATCCTTTGTATTTCTGTGTTGTCTGTTGTGATCTCTCCGTTTTCATTTCTAATTTTATTGATTTGATTTTTCTCCCTTTGTTTCTTGATGAATCTGGCTAATGGTTTGTCAATTTTATTTATCCTCTCAAAGAACCAGCTTTTGGCTTTGATTATTTTTGCTATGGTCTCTTTTGTTTCTTTTGCATTTATTTCTGCCCTAATTTTTAAGATTTCTTTCCTTCTACTAACCCTAGGGTTCTTCATTTCTTCCTTTTCTAGTTGCTTTAGGTGTAGAGTTAGGTTATTTATTTGACTTTTTTCTTGTTTCTGGAGGTATGCTTGTATTGCTATGAACCTTCCCCTTAGCACTGTTTTTACAGTGTCCCACAGGTTTTGGGTTGTTGTGTTTTCATTTTCATTAGTTTCTATGCATATTTTGATTTCTTTTTTGATTTCTTCTGTGATTTGTTGGTTATTCAGAAGCGCGTTGTTCAGCCTCCATATGTTGGAATTTTTAATAGTTTTTCTCCTATAATTAAGATATAATATTACTGCATTGTGGTCAGAAAGGATGCTTGGAATGATTTCAATTTTTTTGAATTTACCAAGGCTAGATTTATGGCCCAGGTTTTGGGTGGGGTTGTACGGGTGTCTTGTCAAGGTTTCCTGATTAGGGAAACTTGTGTTGATGTTCTGGTGGGTAGAGCTCGATTTCTTCTCTCTGGAGTGCAATGAAATGTCCAGTAATGAGTTATGCTATGTCAATGGGTTTGGAGTGACTTTGGGCAGCCTGTATATTGAAGCTCAGGGCTGTGTTCTTGTGATGCTGGAGAATTTGCATGGTATGTCTTGCTCTGGAACTTGTTGGCCCTTTGGTGGTGCTTGGTTTCAGTGTAAGTATGGATGCATTTGATGAGCCCCTGTCGATTAATGTTCCCTGGAGTCAGGAGTTCTCTGCTGTTCTCAGGATTTGGACTTAAGCCTCCAGCTTCTGGTTTTCAGTCTTATATTTAGAGTAGCCTCAAGACTTCTCCATCTATACAGCACCGTTGATGAAACATCTAGGTTAAAGATGAAAAGTTTCTCCACAGTGAGGGACACCCAGAGAGGTTCACAGAGTTACATGGAGAAGAGAAGAGGGAGGAGGGAGTTAGAGGTGATCCAAATAAGATGAGGTGGAATCAAAAGAGGAGAGAGCAAGCTAGCCAGTAATCACTTCCTTATGTGCGCTGCACAGTCTGGACCACTCAGAGATGTTCACGGAGTTATACAGAGAAGAGGAGAGGGAGGAAGGAGACAGAGGTGGCCAGGAGGATAAAAGCGGGAAATCAAAATGAGAGAGACAGATTCAGCCAGTATTCAGTTCCCTAAGTGTTCTCCACTGTCTGAAACACACAAAGAGATTCACAGAGTTGGATAGAGAAGAGAAGGGGGAGGGAGGAGATAGAGGTGACCTGGTGAAGAAAAAGGAGAGTCCAAAGGGGAGAGAGCAGTCAAGCCAGTAATCTTGCTCCCAAATAAAATGGGTACTGAAGATTGGGTTCTTTAAGGTACAAAATTGGAACAAATATCAAAAAGCAAAGATTAAATATCTAGAGAAGAGGTTGGATTTTCAAAAATACAATATTAAAGAACAGAAAAAAGAAAAAAAAGAATAAAGTCACAAAAAGTATAAAAAAAAAATATATGTACGAAGTTTGCTTTAAAAAGTAGGGTCTCTTTTTTTCTTTGCAAAGTAATAGTAGGTTATCAAAATGAAAATTAAAGGAATAATAGAGGACTTAAAAATTAAAAAAATATATATATAGTAAAAATATATTTAGGAGTTTCTATGGTGTTGTTCTGGGTAGTGTCAGGTCAGTTCCTTTTCAGCTAGTTCCTTGGTCAGCTTATAGTTCTCAAGATCTATAGGCCCCTTCCTATGTAGTCAATACTAACTACAGGGTTTTAATCTATTGCACTTGTCACTTTCAAGACAGTTCCCTCTGGCACACTAAGCACAGGTGGCTGCGAGAGCTGGCACACTAAGCACAGGCGGCTGTGAGAGCCGTGCACTAAGCGCAGGCGGCTGCGAGAGCTGGCGCACTAAGTGCAGCCGAGAGGAGCTACCCCAGGTCTGAGGTCAGGGGCAGCAGCCTAGAGTGCCAGGCTGCGATGGTGCAGGAATGGTGGAGAGGAGCTATCCTGCGTCCGAGGTCAGTTGTGACTGGGAGGAGCTACCCCCACATCCGAAGTCAGTGGCAGCCAGGAAGAGCTACCCCGTGTCCGAGCTCAGGGGCGGCCGGGAGGAAACACCCCACGTCCGAGGTCAGGGGCGACCGGGAGAAGCCACCTCACACCTGAGGCCAAGGGCAGTGACCCTGAGGAGCCACCCTGAGCTCGAGGCCAAGGACAGGAGCTGCGAAGAGACACCTTGCGCCTGAGGCCAGGGGCGGTGACCCTAAAGAGCCACCCCAAGCCCGAGGCCAGGGACGGCAGCTGGGAGGAGTCACCCATGCCCAAGGCTAGGGCCGGCAGCCCGGAGGAGCAACCCGAGGAGTGGCAGCTGAGCAGGCGCAGGAGGGCCTAGAGGAGCTATTCCATGTTGAAGGTCAGGAATGGCGGTGGTAAGGAGAGACCCCCTGTCCAAGGTAAGGAGCACCGGCTGTGCATTGCTGGAGCAGCCATGAAGAGATACCCCACGCCCAAGGTAAGAGAAACCCAAGTAAGATGGTAGGTGTTGCAAGAGGGCATCAGAGGGCAGACACATTGAAACCAGACTCACAGAAAACTAATCAGTCTAAACATACTAGACCACAGCCTTTTCGAACTCAATGAAACCAAGCCATGCCTGCGGAGCAACCCAAGAAGGACAGGTCATGGTGGAGAGGTCTGATTGAGCGTGGTCCACTGGAGAAGGGAATGGCAAGCCACTTCAGTATTCTTGCCTAGAGAATCCCATGAACAGTGTGAAAGGGCAAAATGATAGGATACCAAAAGAGGAACTCCCCAGGTCATTAGGTCCCCAATATGCTACTGGAGATCTGTGGAGAAATAACTCCAGAAAGAATGAAGGGATGGAGCCAAAGCAAAAACAATACCCAGCTGTGGATGTGACTGGTGATAGAAGCAAGTTCGGATGCTGTAAAGAGCAATATTGCATAGGAACTTGGAATGTCAGGTCCATGAATCAAGGCAAATTGGAAGTGGTCAAACAAGAGATGGCAAGGGTGAATGTCAACATTCCAGGAATCAGCGAACTAAAATGGACTAGAATGGGTGAATTTAACTCAGATGACCATTATATCTACTACTGCAGGCAGGAATCCCTCAGAAGACATGGAGTAGCCATCATGGTCAACAAGAGTCCAAAATGCAGTACTTGGATGCAATCTCAAAAATGACAGAATGATCTCTGTTTGTCTCCAAGGCAAACCATTCAATATCACAGTAATCCAAGTCTATGTCCCAACCAGCAACGCTGAAGAAGCTGAAGTTGAACGGTTTTATGAAGACCTACAAGACCTTTTAGAACTAACACCTAAAAATATGTCCATTTCATTATAGGGGACTGGAATGCAAAAGTAGGAAGTCAAGTAACACCTGCAGTAACAGGCATATTTGGCCTTGGAATGAAGAATGAAGCAGGGCAAAGACTAATAGAGTTTTGCCAAGAAAATGCACTGGTCACAGCAAACACCCTCTTCCAACAACACAAGAGAAGACTCTACACATGGATATCACCAGATGGTCAACAATGAAATCAGATTGATTATATACTTTGCAGCCAAAGATGGAGAAGCTCTATACAGTCAACAAAAACAAGACTGGGAGCTGATTGTGGCTCAGATCATGAACTCCTTATTACCAAATTCAGACTCAAATTGAAGAAAGTAGGGAAAACCGCTAGACCATTCAGGTATGACCTAAATCAAATCCCTTATGATTATACGGTGGAAGTGAGAAAATAGATTTAAGGGTCTAGATCTGATAGATAGAGTGCCTGATGAACTATGGAATGAGGTTCGTGACATTGTACAGGACACAGAGATCAAGACCATCCCCATGGAAAAGAAATGCAAAAAAGCAAAATGGCTGTCTGGGGAGGCCTTACAAATATCTCTGGAAAGAAGAGAGATGTAAAGCAAAGCAGAAAAGGAAAGATATAAGCATCTGAAAGCAGAGTTCCAAAGAATAGCAAGAAGAGATAAGAAAGCCTTCTTCAGTGATCAATGCAAAGAAATAGAGGAAAAGAACAGAATGGGAAAGACTAGAGATCTCTTCAAGAAAATTAGAGATACCAAGGGAATATTTCATGCAAAGATGGGCTCGATAAAGGACAGAAATGGTATGGATCTAACGGAAGCAGAAGATATTAAGAAGAGGTGGCAAGAATACATGGAAGAACTGTACAAAACAGATCTTCATGACCCAGATTATCATGATGATGTGATCACTCATCTAGAGCCAGATTTTGGAAAGTGAAGTCAGGTGGGCCTTTTAAAGCATCACTACGAACAAAGCTAGTGGAGGTGATGGAATTCCTGTGGAGCTCTTTCAAATCCTGAAAGATGATGCTGTGAAAGTGCTGCACTCAATATGCCAGCAAATATGGAAAACTCAGCAGTGGCCACAGGACTGGAAAAGGTCAGTTTTTATTCCAATCCCAAAGAGAAGCAATGCCAAAGAATGCTCAAACTACCACACAATTGCATTCATCTCACATGCTAGTAAAGTAACGCTCAAAATTCTCCAAGCCAGACTTCTGCAGTACGTGAACCATGAACTCCCTGATGTTCAAGTTGGTTTGAGAAAAGGCAGAGGAACCAGAGATCAAATTGCCAACATCCGCTGGATCATGGAAAAAGCAAGAGAGTTCCAGAAAAACATCTATTTCTGCTTTATGGACTATGCCAAAGCCTTTGACTGTGTGGATCACAATAAACTGTGGAAAATTCTGAAAGAGATGGGAATACCAGACCACCTAACCTGCCTCTTGAGAAATCTGTATGCAGGTCAGGAAGCAACAGTCAGAACTGTACCTGGAACAACAGACTGGTTCCAAACAGGAAAAGGAGTACATCAAGGCTGTATATTGTCACCCCGCTTATTTAACTTCTATGCAGAGTACATCATGAGGAACACTGGACTGGAAGAAACACAAGCTGGAATCAAGATTGCTGGGAGAAATATCAATAACCTCAGATATGCAGATGACAACACCATTATGGCAGAAATTGAAGAGGAACTAAAAAGCCTCTTGATGAAAGTGAAAGAAGAGAGCGAAAAAGTTGGCTTAAAGCTCAACATTCAGAAAACTAAGATCATGGCATTTGGTCCCATCACTTCATGGGAAATAGATGGGGAAAGAGTGGAAACAGTGTCAGACTTTTTATTTTTTTGAGCTCCAAAATCAATGAAGATGGTGATTGCAGCCATGAAATTAAAAGACGCTTACTCCTTGGGAAAGAAGTTATGACCAACCTAGATAGTATATTCAAAAGCAGAGACATTACTTTGCCAACTAAGGTCCATCGAGTCAAGGCTATGGTTTTTCCTGTGGTCATGTATGGATGTGAGAGTTGGACTGTGAAGAAGGCTGAGCACCGAAGAATTGATGCGTTTGAAATGTGGTGTTGGAGAAGACTCTTGAGGGTCCCTTGGACTGCAAGGAGATCCAACCAGTCCATTCTTAAGGAGATCAGCCCTGGGATTTCTTTGGAAGGTATGATGCTGAAGATGAAACTCCAGTATTTTGGCCACCTAATGCGAAGAGTTGACTCATTCTAAAAGACTCTGATGCTTAGAGAGATTGGGGGCAGGAGAAGAAGGGGATGACAGAGGATGAGATGGCTGGATGGCATCACTGACTCGATGGACGTGAGTCTGAGTGAACTCCAGGAGATGATGATGGACAGGGAGGCCTGGTGTGCTGCCGTTCATGGGGTAGCAAAGAGTCGGACACAACTGAGAGACTGAACTGAACTGAAACTGAACTGTTTGCTGATCTCTTCAGTGTCTGATTCCCACTCTGACACAAGGGGTCGGCGGTGGACACTTTTTTAGGCTCACTTGTTCAGATGTGCTGTGGGAAGGGAGGAACGCTGCAAACAAATAACACTGGTGTGTGCTCACAGTGCCTCAGCCACACTGGGCCTGCCCCCGCTCATGGCGCATGTGCCCTCCCTGCCCATACTGCTCAGGCTCTAGGTTGCTTCACTGGGAACCATGCGAGGCTGGCCCTGGGCTGCGTGCACTTCCCAGGTCTAAGCCGTTCAGGTTCAGGCACTCTGGTAGTCCTCAGAGGCGCAGACTCAGTTGGGCCTGCATTTTGTGCCCTTCCCAGGTCCGAGCAGCTCTGGTGATGAGGTGTTTGGTGAGCGCAGTCGCTGTGACTTATTGCCTCTCCCATCCCTGCTGCTCGGTTTTCTGGGTGTACAACCGGCACACCTTCTCAGGCAGATGTTGACCATCCAGAACCCCAAGAAGTCTTAGTTAGCAAAGAAGCCTGCTTGAAGTTTGGTAGATAATGCCTCTCTGGGGCTGCAATTGCCCTCTTCTGGCTCTGGCTGCCTGTAATTGGAGGGGGATGGTCTGCAGCCGGCTATCTCTGTTCTGTCCTTTGTTCTGTGAGCAGACCTGACGGTGTCTTAGATTAGGGCTATTCCCGTGGTGGCTATCCCACAGTCTGGTTTGCTAGCCCAAGTTAGTTCCCCCAGATTGCCCTCTGGGCATTCAGGCCTGGTCCTTACTCTAAGCAATGCAGCCCACGCCTCCCTGCCCAGCCCCCGGTTGCTAGTGGCAGGTGCAGGCATCTGCGATGCTTCTCCACTGGGGGAGTTACCATTGGGCACGTAATCTGTGGGGTTTAATTATTTATTTATTTCCCCCCTTGTTATGTTGCCCTCTGAGGTTCCAAGGCGCGCCACAGGCTCGGCAGTGAGAGTGTTTCCTGGTGTTTGGAAACCTTTCTTTTTAAGACTCCCTTCCCAGGGTGGAGCTCCGTTCCTAACTCTTTTGTCTCTTTTTTTCTTTTATATTTTTTCCTACCTCCTTTCAAAGACAATGGGTTGCTTTTTTGGGTGCTTGATGACCTCTGCCAGCATTCAGAAGTGGTTTTGTGGAATTTACTCAGCGTTTAAATGTTCCTTTGATGAATTTGTTGGGGAGAAAGTGGTCTCCCTGTCCTATTCCTCTGCCATCTTAGGACTGCCTCCAGGTTTGTTTTATATTATTTAAAAACTATCTCCTATTTCTTACTGATACCAATAAGTGTGGGTATGATCACAGATGGGCTTTCCAGGTGGTGCTAGTGGTAAAGAAATTGCCTGCCAATGCAGAAGACATAAGAGACTTGGGTTGATCCTTGGGTTGGGAAGATACCCTGGAGGAAGGCTCGGCAACTCATTCCAGTATTCTTGCCTAGAGAATCCCTAGGACAGAGGAACCTGGCAGGTTACAGTCCATAGTGTTGCAAAGAGTCAGACACGACTGAAGTGACTTAGCATGCATGCATGTACACATGATCACAAACTATTTTATTACTAAAGAAGAAAGAAAATAGAAATTTTATGAGCTTTAGTTTTTCTAATATTTGCATATAACTTAAATGAGCATAAAGTAATTGTTTGACAATATCTTGTTACTCGGTTTGGAACTGAAGCTTATCATAGTGAAAAAGTACAAAATGATATCAAATGATTTATCTTTATTTTTAAATCAAAGACTTTGTAATTCTATTCTAATATTTAATAAAAGACTATTCTGGCATCTTTGGGAAAAATGATAGAACTATTTAATGATTATAAAAAGTGCAATTAAATTATTCTAAACAAAAGTTAATCTAATATAAATATTTTCTCATTTTTTTAAAACTACTGTTTATGGAAGAATCAAAAACTTTAGATTCTCATAGTATTATTAGATCAATATTATATAAATATTAGAGAATCTAACATTTTTAGACTAGTATATGTCAAAACACCTGGAAACAGATTTTATAAGCACTAACAAGGTGAGAATTTTTTAGTATAGGATATTTGGAAACAAATGGAATTTATATTTATTTGCACTGACTGTGCATTACAAAATTGGTATCATTTGTTGAAATTTATTTTCCATGCATTCAGAAGTCCTGTGCTATTCAAAGACAGCAACTTACAGGTACAGTATAGAAAATTAAGGGCAAAGCATATAAGGCCTGGATTTTCCAATGATTTTCAGAAGCTATGCCTATACACTAGTCAAATAAAATGTTTAAAAAATAGGCAAAAATGGGAAAATTGCTTCATTCATTGATTGAATTGCCACAAAATCAGCTAATTCCACTGATTTTTCTATTCTCTTGAACAGACTACCTATTGGGATTTTCTATTTGCTCTAGGCTAGACCTGATGACCAGGAGCTTTCAGAGAGATTACAGCTGATAAGACCTTGGAGAGTGGCTCTTCAGGGGTCCAGACTGAACTTGTGTCTCAATTTTTTATCTGGCTTAAGAGCCTGAAGAAGTCTTCTGCTGTCATTGCAGCAGCAATTGCCGCCAACAGCATTAGTGGAATTGCCCCAGTGGGTAGTAATGCATCAGCCAACCATTACTACAGAAACAGGAATGAAGCAGTCTAAGGATGCAAGTGAAATAGTAGTAGTTATTCAGTTTCATATCAGGGACAAAACACTGTAGCCACCCTTTGCTTTAGAACTTTCCATTTGTCAGTTTCAACTCTTTATTCATTTATTATTATCCAAAGATTTCTTTATAAAGTAAGTAACATAAAATTCTATTTGTGTAGCAACTTTACTACATGTTTTCCCATTCATGACATGTAAGACTCATATTCAGAAATAGGTGATTTAAGTGGAATCAGAAAATGTGAATCTTTTTCAATGCTGTTATATTTTGCTTTTGGGTTTTCCAAGCAATGCCAATAATGTATATTTATGTATTTGCTTTAAAATTAAATCACATATAGATAACTTGGTTTGTTTTAACTTCTTAAGAAATCCTTTAAGTACTAGTCAATCAAAAATAGCCATATCCTTAAATCTTTACTGACCTTCAATATTCATATAATTCACCTACAATGCACAGCTTCTTTGGGTGAATTTTTTAAGCTTTACTTATAAAGTCTTGTCTGCACACTTGAAATTTGAGATACAAACAAAGTACAGTTTTTAGAAGAAAAAGAAACATTTGAATATATATGCATTAAGATAACTTGTGGCTCCAAATAAAATCTAAGTATTCTAATTACTGTAAGCAAAGTCAGTAAACATCCTGAAACCATCTTTATTTCATTGTAATGTTTTATGAAGAATTTTATACCCCATGTGTTGTATTGTCATATTCTTCTGATATCAATTTGCATGCAATGCAGGAAATAGTTCATGAATTTAGACTGTGTCACAAGATACTACCTGGATGATATCTCATAAAACTCTTTCAATACCAGAAGGGTAAATCAGTTATGTTTTATTATATGTTTACTAGGGATATCAAAATGTATTGCATAATTCATATTCTTTGCCCAATAGATCTTTAACACTTTGTTGTATACAATTCAGCAATGCACCATATAATAGTCATGAATTGTTTCCTGATTGATTTAGTAAGTGTACAATTTATAACTAGGCACTTAGAAAAATATTTTTTCAGTATATGTAACTGTTTCAAACATTGCACACACTCTAGTAGAAGTTTTAATATTTGTGTTGTATTGAAATGAATTAAGAATAAGTCATAGTTTAAAATGGCAGTCCAGATCATTTATTCAATGATAGTCAAGAACATATGGTCAGAGAGATTTGTTTTTGTGTTGTCTAAAAAGAACTTTTTAAAATATCTAATTATATTACAATGGGAAGAGATGATCAAATCAAACTGTATTAACAATAAATATAAAAAGTCAAGAACTATTAATGTAATAAGTCCCCAAACTACTGAATTAGCATGAAAGTGAGACTGTTACTCTCTCTGCTGCTGCTGCTAAGTCGCTTCAGTCGTGTCTGACTCTGTGCAATCCCATAGACGGCAGCCCACCAGGCTCCCCTGTCCCTGGGATTCTTCAGGCAAAAACACTGGAGTGGGTTGCCATTTCCTTCTCCAATGGATGAAAGTGAAAAGTGAAAGTGAAGTCGCTCAGTCGTTTCCGAATTCCAGCGACCCCATGGACTGAAGCCCATCAGGCTCCTACATCCATGGGATTTTCCAGGCAAGAGTACTGGAGTGGGGTTCCATTGTCCTGTCTAACTCTTTGCAACTCCATTGAATGTAACCCGCCAGGCTCTTCTGTCCATGGAATTCTCCAGGCAAGAATCCTGGCATGAGTAGCCATTCCCTTCTCCAGGGAATCTTCCCAACCCAGGAATTAAAGCTGTGTCTCCTGCACTTCAGGCAAATTCTTCATCATCTGAACCACCAGGGAAGCCCATAAAACATTAAAAACATCTTCCAAATTCATGTATGTCACAATTTTGCACTTTGCTTTTTATATAATATCTCTACCAGAGTCTGGACAGCTCCATGCTACTATTTCTCTGTAAAATATATGGATGTTATAAATAGGGAGTAATGAAGTTTATAAGTACCCTACGATAGTTTGGCTTGACAGAAATTTTTGCCATAATTTTGCAGCCAAACGAATTACAATTCTTTTTAAAGCATTTTTCCACTTCAGATTTACAAATAAAGCTGTCAGAACTGAGTTGGTTTATATGAAAAAGAAATAGTCTTTAAGTAGCTTAAATAAAAAGCAAACTTTACTGGTAAATAGAAATGGATTTTTGAAACTAAAGATCTATGTATCAAAGGGCAGCAAAATGGGAATCTTTGATGCACTTTAAGTGTCTTTATGTTGCACTTCCAAAAAACAACATCCCCTATGTCTTTTAATTGAAAATCCAGGAAGACAATTCAAATTTATCATATGGAAATAGAGTGCACTCAAAAAAGATGTTCTAGCTTTTGATAATCTACCAGATCTAAAAATAATCTTCTATTTCTGTCTCATTTACAGCTATTATATTTGTGGATTTATATAGATAGATAGATAGATAGATAGATAGATAGATAGATAGATAGATAGATACATTCTAAAGGAAAGCATCAGGCATTGTTAATTTAGAACCAGAATCCATAATCTGGTGAACACATCACTGGTTGTCTTATATAATGATGAGATTTATTTCTTTATGGAATTTTGTAGATAACTTATTAGTAACCAAAAACATTTGAAAAATGTGGCAGACCACAAACAAACAAGATTCTGTGTTTTTCATAATAAGATACATATTTATGTAATAAGATTGCTTCATGTCATAAGATATATATTATCTTATATGATGTGGTAATTTACAATAACTTTTTATGATCAATCTTGAGGGAATTAAATTTTACATTTAGTGTGGACTAAAATGTGGCCTGAGTATAAATCATTTACTTGTCAAGGCTCAAAAGAATAACCACTAGTCTAAACTACTAGTATATATAACTACTAATAAAAATATCAGTGTAATATGACTTCCGTCATTATTAGTGTAATAGATTATTTATACCTAGAGATTTCTTTACAGTAGCTCAAATTACTAATAGCAAAATAGATTTTAGAGAGAAACACTGTTAATTTGTATGTAAGGATGTAAAGGTAGATGTTTCATAAGAACACTTCATTGTAACAAGAAACATGTTTTAGAATTGAAGGACTGATGCTGAAGCTGAAGCTCTAAAACTGTGGCCACCTGATGCAAAGAACTGACTCATTGGAAAAGACTCTGATGCTGGAAAAGATTGAAGGCAGGAGGATAAGTTGACGACCGAGGATGATATGGTTGATGGCATCACCAACTTAATGGTCATGAGTTTGAGCAAGCTCTGGGAGTTAGTGTTGGACAGGGAAGCCTGGCATGCTGCAGTCCATGGGATGGCAAAGAGTCAGACACGACTGAGCAACTGAACTGAACTGAACAACTGAACTGAACTGAATTGTTATAGAATTAATAGTATGAAGACCAGAACTAGCCAATACATTTTATATTAGCTGCCATCAATTGATCTTGATAATTTTTAGGACTAAAAAGCCAGATCAAATGCAAAAATAATTTTCATTCAAAATGTCATTTAACACTCAGTATTCATTTAAATACATTTTCTATTACCCCACAGAATTTCATATGAAGGGTCTGAAAGACAGTAATAAATGATTTGCCCATTGTCACATGACTGAAAGTTGTAGAGATGACATCTAAATTCAAGCCTTCCAGCTACAAATCATTACTCTTTGTGTAAAACAATATGAGTCAATATTTTTAAAAAATGCCTATGTTGTCTTTTGGGAAAGAAACCTGGTTAACAATCCTTGTAATATCATGGAGATTAAACATAAAAAACAGTAATAAAGTAGTCACTGATGTTCACAGACTTCATCCTCACCAAATTCTGGACAGTTCTTGTTCATTCATTGTTGAAAAGAAAAGGAGGTATATTTAATAAAGGGGTGGGTCTTCCTAGGTGGCACAGTGGTAAAGAATCTGCCTGCCAATGCAAGGCACACAGAGACGCTGGTTCAGTCCCTGGGTCAGCAAGATCCCCTGGAGTAGGAAATGGCAATCCACTCCTATTCTTGCCCAGAAAATTCCATGGACAGAGGAGCCTTACAGGCTACAGTCCATGGAATGACAGAGTCAGACACAACTGAGCGTGCATGTTCACATTTGGAAGATATTTTTAAGTGTCAACAATTTTGGTTGCCTATGAAGTACTTTACATAGAATAACTGTTAATGTTAAATATAGTTACTAGTTTTTTTCTATTTTCCACATAAGCATATGAGTCACATGAAGTCACTTGCACATAAGAATTGAGGGAATCGTGATTCAAAGCCAAACTTGCTATACACCAAAACCAGGACTGTTGTTAGTGTTTACATTATTTATAACTACTCATTTTATTATATTACTTTACTTAATGTAACATCAATATTTGATTGCTTGAAAGTAATTATTTACATAAAGAAATTTAAATTATGTCTTCACTTTAGAATTCTGGTTGTTCTTGAATTTTTCTTCTACCGCTTTTATGTAGGTATTAATATGCAAATGCAAATTATGGTATTATATACTAACAGTAGTTTGAACATAGGATCAAGCATGAAATGAGCACAAATCTAGGATTACCCATACTCAGATACAAATGAGAGAGAATTTCCAGTCCCAGCTTCATTGGCCCCTGTCTGCCCCTTGTTGTTGTTCAGTCACTAAGTCGTGTCTGACTCTGGATCCCCAGAACTGCAGCACACCAGGCTTCCCTGTCTTTCATTATTTCCCAGAGTTTGCTCAAACTCATATCCATTGAGTCAGTAATATCATCCAACCATTTCATCCTCTGTCAGCCCCTTCTCTTCTTGCCCTCAATCTTTCCCAGCATCAGGGTCTTTTCCAGTGAGTCAGCTCTTCGCAGCAGGTGGCAAAAGTATTGGAGCTTCAGCTTTCAGCATTAGTCCTTCCAATGAATATTCAGGATGGATATCCTTTAGGATTGACTGGTTTGATCTTCTTGCAGTTCAAGGGACTCTCAAGAATCTTCTCCAGCACCACAATTTGAAAGCATCAGTTCTTTGGTGCTCTGCCTTCTTGATGGTACCACTCACATCCATACATGACTACTGGAAAAACCATAGCTTTGGCTAGACAGACCTTTGTGGGCAAGGTGATGTATCTGCCTTTTAATACACTATCTAACTGCTTACCCTACTCTATGCAAAATAATTTACATCTGATTTGTTATTCCCTCCCCCAAATCTGCCTCTAGAATTTGAAGTGTACTTTAGAATACTAAATGATTGTCAAGCTTTTCTGTATTTTAAACTGCCATTTCTAAGTTATTTCTCTGATTACTTGAAAAAACAGTATTTCATTGCATTGAGATTTTCAGTTTAAAAACTATTTCTGTAGAGTCAAGTGGCTATTTACTTAAGTTCAACAAAGAGTCATCTACTGATTCCTGTGTGTAAACTAGCACACCATAATGAATGTGCTATTGTTCCTCTAACATTTATTACAAGTAACCGTCAAACTTATGATGTTGGATCTGTGTTTTAACTATGTTAAGAAACACAAAAATATCAATCACTGAGTACACCAATGTGATGACATTTGTAAATTGAACAATGCACAGCTTGACAAAGAAATCCTCCTGTTATTGTAGAAGTCAAGAGGTTCAACAGCTACTCCTTTAGGTAGGTGTGACAAGTACATTGTTCATTAAGGATAGACCTATGCTCTTAATCATTTCAAGTATGTGAAGTGCTGAAGTCGATTGCTGAATAAATATGTGTATATGAATATAAAATTTAACACAAATTCAGCTTGAGTGAGTCCCAGATTGTGTTCTACTGCTTCTATCAACAATGTCTATATTTGAAAACCTCTGTGGTCTAACTCACCTAACTGTTCTTATTTTATCAATAGATATTTAGAATCTTCAGATAATTGATTTCTTTATATGGCTATGAATATATAACTAGAAAGATGATTTTTGAATAATTCTTGTCATTAACTCCTCTAACCCTAAAATATAGTTACTACTAGCTTAGTGGAAGGAATGGGTGAATGAAAAAATAGCCAATCAATGGTTTGATAAGTGAATAAAAGAATGAAATATTGGTACCACTGATGTATACTGAACATTCTTCATGAAGCCTATTTCTATATAGCTCTCATTAATACAGTGATAAAATTTATGACTGCTGACTTAAAATACTTGCGTTAAAATAAATAACAAATTGTGTGTTTATATATAAAGTTTACTAAACTAAAGGAATATGATAATTGTTCTATAATTTTTGACTGATAATCAGAAATAGTTTCAAGGATCCCTTTGATATAGTGTGTTCTTTTTCCTTACAAAATGGCTAAAAGCATTTAGACTTTGACTATTAAAATCTTAGATGACAACTAGCTATGTATCTAGTATTTTCAGTAATGTATGTTGTTAAAACATTTTTCTTCCAGAATCAGATTTGCCTTTAATTCCTTTTAAATTAAATTTAAGGGGAACATAACTAAGGGGACTATTACCATAAGAATCTTATTTTTTCAAGGAAATTATTTGACTTTAATAATGTTTTAAATAATAAAATATTTTCAATGATTTAAAATTAAGTATCAATTTTGTATTGGCAAAACTCATAGTTTAGTTGAAAAATATAAAATTTTTTGCATACTTCATGGTCAGCACGCAGTGCTAAATTTTAATAAGGTTATTTTCTCTAGACAAAGAAAAGTGTTCTTAGTCTAAGAAAAAATATTGGAAAACTGTTGATTCCAATTACACAGACATAGCCACCCTACTTTTTTTTTACCAGATGCATAAACTTAAACAGCTTGCTTTGCTTTTTAAACTCAATAACTGCTTCAGGTGAAACTAGGCATAATACTCACCCATAATATTCATCCTTACAAAATAAGGATTAAAAAATTTAATAATGTGTGTTAAGTACCTAGCATAAAATGTGGGACATTGTAAGCTCTCATTAAGTTTCAAGAACTATGGAAATAGACTAAAATGGTTTAGTGACTATTGGGGCTGTAAGCCTTTTATCATTGAAAATAATTTGAGCTAATTTTCCACAATATACCAACAGATTCATATTGATCACTATAAATAAAATATTCAAAGGGTGATTTATCTAAAAAAGACTCATTAAAACTATCTTTTGGAAAACCATATTGTGTTGATTTTTGTGGATAAAAAGCTATCAGTGACTCATGGAAAATATAAAATAAAGGAAACAAATGCTCTAATTTATTATCTAATTTTAGTTCAGCTGCAAATGCTGAACTAAAATCATCAGGTACCTTTAGTCCTACAATGGAATAACCTCTGATAATGTTTATTATTGCACTGTGTATGGTATCCTCGTTAGCCTTATTGATAATAGTTTAATATCCTCTCATACTTAGGCCTATCTGACACATAGGCACATGATTGCTTCTAGAAATGGATATCTCCTAGTAGTTGTCTGTCAGTCACCTAAAAGAGAGATTTACCCTTATGTGACAAACTTGATCTAAGAAACCAGATACAGCAATGGGAATTATTGCTATCACAGTTAGCTAATGAAAGCAAAACAAGGAATAGCTAATAGACCGGAAAATATATGTTACTTTCTTTGTTTCCACTTAGGTGCTACTTTTTCTTTTTTTTTTTTTTTCTGGTAAAGTTTTGTTCAAGAACTCCAACTTTTCTGGAGTTGGTCTGCTAAAATGCAAACAGGGAATAAGTATCTAGGTTTAGGGGAATATATTATAAAAGGACAATGCAGGAAGAAGAAGGTGGGACGATTAGAGAGAGTAGCATTGAAACATATACATTATCATATGTAAAATGGATAGCCAGTAGGAATTTGCCATATGACACAGGGAACTCAAATCCAGTGCCAAATCCAGTGACAACCTAAAGAGGTGGGATGGGATGGGAGGGAGGTTCAAGAGGGAAGAGACATATGAATACTCATGGCTAATGCATGTTGATATACGGCAGAAACCAGCACAATATTGTAGTTATCCTCCAAGTGAAAAAGCATTAAAAAGGGAGTATATCTCATACCAGCAGGAGAGTGATAGCAACAATTAAATAGCAAAACTTCAAGAGTCAAGTTTAATTTCTATAAAATATGACTAAACCAAAATGAAAATTCTTAGTTTATTTGTAAATGTTAGAAATTCTATTTTTATGTTGTTGGTTTAAATACTTCTAGATTAAAAAATGAAATATTTTTCTTAATATAGATTACATTGATTAAATACAAAAGTATTGTATATTTCAGGGAGGGATATACAATAAAGTATAATTATTAGCACATATTAGAAGTTGAACTAACTCTCCAGGCCTCTCTTGCATTAGATGAGATTTTAAGTTTATCATATAGAAATCATAACTTTTTTCAACTATGCCTATGCCCACTGAAAGTATAACAAAGCAGAGTATTTCACAAGTCAAACTGAAGGGCTCTTGCTTTCACATTTCTAAAATAATGATCAGAGTTATTCATTAGAAAAAAAAATCATTTCACCTAATGTAGTTATTCTTCCTTGGAAAAAATTATTTATTTGAAAATATGGCTTCTGTGATGGTTCAGATGGTAAAAAATCTGCCTGCAATGCAGGAAACCTGGGTTCCATCCCTGGGCTGGGATGATCCCTTGGAGAAGGGAACAGCTACCCACTCGTTTTCTTGCCTGGAGAATTCCATGGAGCGAGGAGCCTGGCAGGGTACAGTGCAGGCGGTTGCAAATAGTTGGACATGACTGAGTGACTTTCACTTCACTTCGCTTCAAGTCTTTCAATTTCTGACAAATAATAATAATAATAATTTCTTATTGTAGTAAGTGTGAGAAGGAAATTGTCAAGGAAAAATGTAGAATTATCAAATACATAAACTTATACACATTGATTACACTGAATATTAAGACTTCTAAAATAAGGCTTTATTTAATGTAGAGGTACACAACAATTTATGGCAAGATAATGTGGAACATTGACTTGTGAATTTATTCTAAAAAATGTTTAAAAATATATGTCATTAATGTGCAAATTGTGAAGAATATCTTAAAATATTGATATGTGCTTTTCAAACTTCTTTTATAAATGATAATAATAATATAACCCAATTTCCTTCTGCTTAAATTTATCAATTAGGAAAAGGTAAAGCATCAATTTTTTCAATCACTTCCCCCAACTCAATGCTGAAATAGTATTGTGTTCAGTTGCTTCAATTGTGTCTGACTATTTGCGACCTTACGGACCGTAGCCCACCAAGCTCCTTTGTCCATGGGATTCTCTCGGCATGAATTCTGGAGTGGGTTGCCATTCCCTTCTCCAGGGGATCTTCCAGACCCAGGGATCAAACCTGCATCTCCTGTGTCTCCTGCTTTGCAGGCAGATTCTTTACTGCTGGGTCTAAATTCCCTTAATTTATCATTTATATAAATTTAATAAAAGTCAATTTATATAAAAATGTAGCTCATGAATGTCTGTCACACATTTAGTGTAATTAATTCTTAGTAGAAGCAAAGACTTAAAGCTACCTAAAATTATTGGGAGTGACTGAAAACTTATTTGTTGAATTATATCTAAAGTAACTATCCAATGGTTAGTCCTCTAATCAGGAAATTTTTTAAAGATAATATATGAAGAGTTAGAATTTCTAGATATTGTATTTCCTGGCAACTGTAGACTATGAAAATCATTATTATGCTAATCCACTTTAATTTCTTCTAATTAATATAAGAAAAGTTAAAACTTAGATAACAGGTGAGGAAATACATAGAATTCAGTGTCCAGCAGTTTATAAACAGAGCAAGTAAAAGTAAGTTACAAGTATATACTATGCCTTCATTACCAACTGTTATAAGTCAGAATTTCTCTGCTAAGGAACAAAAGATATCATTTAATCCAACTGTCTTTTTATAAATATCATTCTATGACATCCAGAAAGGTTAAATAATGTGCCCAAGGGCCTTTCATTATTAGATGTATTGCTTCATTTCCATTGCTGAATTCTTTTACAATGTTCTTTTTCATCATAGCATATTATCTATAGATCTTAATCAATTATTTGAAATTACTTTTTATCAGATTCATGGAGACAGCTGTTATTTCATCAGATTTAGGTTAAAATATGGTACATACTCAAATGGTAATTTAAGATCTTTAATATTCCCTACTATTATACAATAAGAAGGGAAATGCAAAAAATAAATTTTTAAATAATAAAAATAGTAATTAAAAATACTTGAAAAATTTAAATGTCCCAATGTTCACATTTAAGAGCAAAGCCTAGGGACAAGTTGTCATGTAGAGACAGTTTAAAAATACATAGTGTAATACATAATTGTTTAGAAAAACTGAAAGTGTATTTTTTTCCTTCTCAGCATATAGTAAGTTGACATATACTCCTTTTTATAGTTCAGTATGGTCATGTGACATTTTTGACCAAAAAAAGATGAATTGTTCCCAAGTGTGTCAATTTTGGGCAAAAGTTTTATTTACCTGAAATATCCCAGATGTTTAATTCTGTCATCCTGTGAGTCTCAATAAAACTCAAATTTATCAGAGCCTTCAGACAATCATCTGTGAATGTGAACAAGAAATAAACGTTAAGTAGTGGAAGGTATTGGGACTGGGAGATTGTTTAATTATGTAATATAAATCTTCACTGAAGACCTATTTGAATTTAAAATAAATTTACAAATATCTAGGCCCTAATTAAGCTTAATAAACTTATAACAAAATAATCACTTTTAATATAACTATCACTTATATTTAACTCAGTTCCAAAATAATTTACCACCATCAAATATTGAGTTAATTTCCAGTGTTAGAATAATGAATAAAGCTGCAATAAATATCCTCAAAATACTTATATACTATAGAACAGGAAAATACAATAAGCAAAGTTTTATTAAAAATCGATATGAATAATTTTTGGGTTAATCTATAGCTTCTAGAATGGCAACCCACTACAGTATTTTTGCCTGGAGAATCCCATGGATAGAGGAGCCTGATGGGCTACAGTTTGTGGGGTTGCAAAGAGTCGGACACAACTAAGCAACTAACCCACCCACAACCCACAGCTTCCAGAAACAAGATAACATAAATGCATATTTATTGAGCTGGGTTGGGGGGAAGCACCAAAAAATCTCTTACTTCTAGTTTCTGGTGTGGAATGTTAGGAATTTCAAAGTCATGTCTCTGTCCTAAAAACAAATAAAAGCCTAAGTGGAAAATTAGCATCTCTTATAATATCTATGTGGAGAAGGCAATGGCACCCCACTCCAGTACTCTTGCCCAAAATCCTATGGATGGAGGAGCCTGGAATGCTGCAGTCCATGAGGTCGCTACTAAAGGATTGAGGAATTGGAAGACACACAGGAAGATGCAGAGAATCAGTTTACCAGAGCAGAGACACACAAGTACAAAACCTCCATAGAATCAATACTGGGTTCCTTTTACCCTTGTATGATGTCTGGCTTTCAACAGAGAATTACAAGGCATACTAAAAGATTAAAAAACAGTTCAGAGAAACTGAGCAAATATCAAAACCAGAGTCAGATTTGGCAGACATGTTGGAATTATCAGACTGGCAATTTAAAATAACTATGATAAATATGCTAAGTTTTTTAGTGGGAAAGAGTAGACAACATGCAATAACAGATGGGTAACATAAGCAGAGAGATGAAAATTTTAAGAACCAAAGTGAAATGCTAGAGATCAAAAACACTATAATAGAAGTGAAGGTTGGCTTTAATGGGCTTATTTGCAGACTGATGTGATTGAAGAAAGAACCTCTGAACTTGAGGACATGTCAAGACAAACTTACAAAACTGAAAAGCAACAGAAAAAAAAGATTGAAAAAAAACCCCAAACAGAATATTCAAGAACTGTGGAATGACTACAAAAGGTGTGACATATGGGTAATGGGGATACCAGAAGGAGAAGAAAAGGAGAAATGTAAGAACTATCTGAAGCAAAGACTGAGAATTTCCCCCAGATAATGTCAGACAGAAAAACACAGACCTGGGAAGCTCAGATGGATAAATGTCAAAAAGATACACTTAAGTATATTATTTTCACAGTATGGAAAATCAAAGAAAAAGAAATATCTTCAAAGGAAAGATAGGCATTTAACCATATTTAGTATATCAAACATGATATTCAAGTGGAGAAATGCATGTTGGAGTTTTAAAGAATAACAAGATACTGCAAAAGGTAATATGGAAGATAAGCCAGCCAGAGTGAGAGCTGTGAGTGGTAAGCATGTGCACACAGGTGCCTGTGTTTATTTAGTGGCAAGGATGACGGGAAAAAAAGGTTAAGGGAGAAAGAGAATACTGGTATTTCAAACATTTTAACATTGCTATGTTATAAAATGCAAGGTTGGGATAACAAAGCTGAGGACAGGTTGAAGTGTCACTGAGAAGGTGAACTGAGCACAGAAACATGCTCAAATTTACATTTTTAAAAATAACACTCTCATGATAATAAAGAGGATAATGTGAATGAAGATGACCTGGAAAGCAGGAAGATCTCTTAAGAGGCTATTTGTGCTTTTTGTCAAACTGAGATGAGTATGTGAGTATATAACATAGAAAGCCACAGGATTGCTGAAACAACGTAGATAAAATGTGAGAAGAGGAACTATCTTGCAGAAGTTAAAAAACATGGGTTTGAAATCAAACAGCTGTTGTATATATGCATGTATTGTTAAAACAAGACAATAGGCTTCAAATGGAATCATTTATGCTAAGCCCCACATCACCAAACCAAGAATTTATAGCTTCAACTCTCCCAATCAGGAATCACCTGATCAATATCAGTTAGGTTCCCTGCCTGATAGATGCCTGTCATTCTATAAAAGAAAAAAATCTTGCAATAAGGAACCTTTCTTTCTTTCTTTTTTTTTTTTTTTTTTTTTGGTCTAATATAATTTTCTTGTTCTTGCTCCCTTCTGTCTATACAAGTCTTTCATTTTGTACTGCTCCTTGGAGCTCCTTTCTGTAGGCTAGATTGGATGTTACCCTATTTCAAGCATATTTTGCTTAAATAGACTCAATTTTTTAAATGTGCCACAGTTTATCTTTTAACAACATTTTTGTTATCTTTAAACAACATTATGTACAAAAGACTCTGATGCAGGGAGGGATTGGGGGCAGGAGGAGAACGGGATGACAGAGGATGAGATGGCTGGATGGCATCACCGACTCAATGGACGTGAGTTTGAGTGAACTCCGGGAGTTGGTGATGGACAGGGAGGCCTGGTGTGCTGTGATTCATGGGGTTGTAAAGAGTCAGACATGACTGAGAGACTGAACTTGTTGTAGCCACGGGTTCTGGGAAACAAACTCACTCAGAAGGACAATGCACATAGTGAAGTGCAGTTTATTACACCGGCGGGCCCAAGGCAGAGTCTCCTCTTAGCCAAGGATCCTGACCAGCATTTGTGAAAATCTTTTATACCCCATGTGTATGTGTCTGAACCCACCACTCCAAATTCCTTGAGACTTACATAAACCAAGGAAAATATGATCCCAATAACCCCATCATTCACATGCTATTTGCTCATGTGCTCAAACAGTCAAACAATTAGCCAATAATCGATAAACCCAAGGTTACACTCCGATTGATAGAGAAAAATTTGCGGCCTGTCTGGAAGAAGGGGTGATTAGTGTATGCTTTCTCTTAGGCGATGAGTAACCTAGATACGATCTTCAAGGTTCCCCTGTCTGGAGGGGGTTTTATCCTTCTGTTGTTGTTTTCATAGGCACTAAACACAGAGTTCAGAGTCTATTGGAAAGGTGGCTGAGCATGATCAGCATGAACAGGCCTAAGATGGAGTCCAGGCCCTATGAATTCCTTCTTCAAACTGAACTGAACTGATGGACAGAAAGAGAGACAGAGAGGGAATGATAAACAGACACAGAGACAGAGAAAGTCAGACGGAGAGAGACAGAGAGAAGAGTTTTCAATTGTAAATCAAGAACCCCCAAAATTATTGGACTGAAGAGCCTCAGAGATATTTAATCTAAGGATAGTTTATTGGTTCTTGAAATCTGATAGGAATTCAATAAATTATAGCTATTCATTAAAAATTTTTTTAAATATTTTCAACATATTATCAGGTATATTTAATATTTTAAGATGCTTTATCTTAGCAGAGTAAATGTATTTTTATATGTTTTGTTTCACTTTGTTTTTAGTTCCTTGTTTCAATCTCCTGAAAATTTTTAGAAAGTTGTATGAAATTAATGGGAGATCACAAATCTCTCATCATTGCTAGTGAAAATTTAACCGATCATTTCTTTTACAGAAAACACTCTGAAAAAAAGGAAAGAATTAATATAATTTCCTATTATTGCATAATGCTTATGTTGTATTTCACTGTTTTAAAAGTTTTTAAATCTATAGTAGCTTGCTTACGATTACAATAGAGAAAAAAGTTCACATAACAATTATTTTAAAATAATAGATTTTGAGCCTTATGTCATTTTAAAAAACAATTAGCAATGAAATTAGATTTTTTTAACCACATTTTGATCACATTATATATAAATATATCACATTTGTAGACTAAATTCTTCACTTTGTATCATTCCCACAAATTTTTTTGAATTACTACTTGTTAAAAAAAATACAAATAGAAGTTGAGTTTTGCTTTATGGTCCATATCTCTTTTTATGTATGAAAGGCTGCTGCTATGAGCCATGAACAAAATCGGGATTCATGGCCTCCAGAGGAGAGGAATTTGATCCAGGACCAGTGATGAGGCTTGATTGATCAGAGTATTTTGTGTAACAAAGTTTTATTAAAGTATAAAAGAGATAGAGACAGCTTCTGACATAGACATCAGAAGGGGACAGACAGAAAGAGTGCCCCCTTGCTAGTTTTTAGTGAGGAGTTTTATACCTGTTGGCAAGCTGTTAATTAGAGAAAGGAAATGCATCAAAACTGAGAGAGTTGCACCAGGCCCCTCCCGCACAACATGCATTTTGAGATAGCATTGGCACAAATTGAGCCATCCCTGGCCATAAAACAATTGACATGAATCTTGAAGAAAGGCAGATTTCCAAGCAAATACATAGTTCATCAACATAGCTTGAGGAATGTATTTCCATGAGAAAAACACATTGGTTAGCTCAAGGTTTGAGATAAAGTTAAGTTAGGCAGAACCAGGTGTCACCATGACAACACAGGATTAGAAGAGAAAAGAAAAAAAAAATCTGCCACTTGAAGTTTTATTTCCTCCTGCCAACTGGGGACCTCTGGCTTCCCTAACTGAGGCTATTAACACTCTCTTGTAGGTATTTTCTTCTGTTTTAGCAAATGTATTGCAAATTTGGAATTTACAGTGGATGATTCCATTTAATACCCATGAACAGCCAACAAAATAGTATATAGTAAAGGAAGGGATATTAAAACATGAAATATTGTCTAATTATATGTTTCACAAATTCAAATAGTGTCAATTTATGTGATTTTAAACATAAAATAGATTTAAACACATTTCAAAAAATTCTGTATGTATATTATTTTACTTTGGCATAAATAATTAGAATTTGAATTTCAAGCTTCCAAACTGTGTAATACAGATATTTTCATAATTTTATTTTAATAAACATATAGTTTTCATACATTTCTATGTTATGTTTTTAAGTTATTGACATTTTGACATTGGACAAAAATATTGAATATGATCTGTAACTTCAATGAAAAAGAACATATTATCATATTCTAAAGGTATTATTCTAACAATTTTAAAGAAAAATCACCCTTAAATATATATGTGTTCTAATGTAAAGTAGTAAGAACAATAATTTTGCACATAATGTGTTTGAAGACAGGAAACCTATATCTTTAGAGGTCAATAAAGATTTGTTAAAGTACCACATAATGGACATTTCCTTTTTCCTTAATGTATGTGATTCCATCCCTTATTGTTGTATGATACATTAGATTCAAATTTGAAGAAGGATTTATTATTATCCTTGACACAATGTTCTGCACAGTACATTCATAATGTAAAATTCTCATCTAAAATTCAGGACATTTATTTATGAAAAAAAAAAAATATCCAGAGGCCAAACCCTATTTTTAAGATGAGTTAGTACCTTGACAGTGAAAATATAAGCAAAAGCTGCTACACTACAATAGGTAAATCTCTACTAGATATACTACAAACCCATATATTAATTACAAATTGATCTTCCTTCTTTTGCTTTTTATTAAAACCTTCATTTCGTTCCTCACTATAGCTAATATTTCCTCTTTAAAAATTAAGTTCTAAACATACTTTGAAATACTTCAAACACTTCCATATAGCACATAAAAAGTTTCAGAACGTCTTGTCTTCTATTATTTACAGTTTTTAAGTACTTATATTAAATTTGAAAATGGGATAATAAAAGCTTGTGTACTGATATCAAAACAAACACATCTATCCTTATAAATGCTCTTACACTGGTTAACAGCATGGAAGTTTTTCTAGAATTATTTCAAGGACTTTTCTAAAGAAAAAAGAAGTAATGACATATTCCTCAACTTGATTACAAGGATTAAATGCTAGTAGTTCTTAGAAAAATACCAAGTAATCAAATATGTGATGAAAATTTAGAAGGTATATAAACAAAACCATTTTATAGACCAAATTTTACCTTTCTTGGCGGGGAGGTGATACAGAGTATAAGCATGAAAATAATACATATAACTGTGATTTTGATGTAAATTAGATGTTTAAATGATCAAAAATTTAAAATAAGACTGCCATGTTTTTGCTTAACTTTAAAATATGCATGAATATTGCAGAAATATGAAATTGCAGAATATGAAGTTACCATATTCTAATATAATACATTGCATAGATATTTTTCTATTATCTAAAAGACTTACACGAGACAGAAATAGAAAGTCACTGTTCGATTTCATCTTTTATAGCTTCTCTTCAACTATTTGCGAGTATACTTGAAGGAGGAAACAGACAGAACAGGCTCCATCTTGAAAGCAGGACTCCAGCTTGGGCCATACTGTGGACTTTGAGCTATATGCCCAGTATCTATGGAAATGACATACCTACTGGAAAACCAGGCCCCCTGGATGGAAGAGCCCCGGGCTCATACCTAGACTCTCTGTCACCTAAAAGAATACCCTAATTATCTGTATAACTGAATAGAATCATAAATTCTATTATGCTTATTGGGGTATGACCAAAGCCCTATTGATAATTGTCCACTGTTAACTACCTAGGCTTAAGGCATATGAATCACGGGTTAACTCTGATTGTATATTTCTTTTCCTTTGTTCTGATTAGTTTCAGGGAATTTGGGGAGGTGGGTTTGGGCATGTACACTTAGGTATATAAGGTCTTCAGAAAAACTGGTCAGGGTCCTTAGCTAAGAGGAGACTCTGCCTTTGGCCCACCGGTGTAATAAACTGCACTCCACCATCTGCATTGTCCTTTTGAGTGAGTTTGTTTCCCAGAACACGTGGCTACAACATACTCAGAAAATTCATGTCATTAGCTCAAAATTAAGTTTAAAAAATATTAACAGATATTTATATTCTTGAAGTAGTTCTGGAATACCTTGGTGAGTCTAGGAGAAATCTTAAACTATCTGATGTATTTTTTTCTGTTTTGCTTTTCTGATTTCAGGTATAGTAAAATTAGAAGAGGATGAGATATGTAGTAAGCCAGTAGGTATTGTGAGATTAAAACTTAAAAGTAAGATTTAATATAAAAATAAACTTTATTTTATACCTGTAGATAATTTAGAGATCAGGTTGAATTTTAGGGAAGTATACATACTTGAAATAAAATGATAAAATAATATTGGATATAAGGAAATTATTTAAATGTTAAAATTTTAAAACTTAACTCCTGATTACCCATTTTAAAACTTAACTTCTGATTATATTCATCTGAATGGAGAGTTCCAAAGAATAGCAAGGAGAGATAAGTAAGCCTTCCTCAGTGATCAACGGAAAGAAATAGAGGAAGGATATAGTGAGAAGGACTAGAGATCTCTTCAAGAAAATTAGAGATACCAAGGGAACACTTCATGCCAAGATGGGCACAATAAGGGAAAGAAACAGTATGGACCTAACAGAAGCAGAAGATATTAAGAAGAAGTGGCAAGAATACACAGAAGAATTGTACAAAAAAAGAGCTTCACGACCCAGATAATGATGATGGTGTGATCACTGACCTAGAGCCAGACATCCTGGAATGTGAAGTCAATCGGGTCTTAGAAAGCATCACTATGAACAAATCTAGTGGAGGTGATGGAATTCCAGTTGAGCTATCTCAAATCCTAAAAGATGATGCTATGAAAGTGCTGCACTCAAAATGCCAGCAAATTTGGAAAATTCAGCAGTGGTGACTAGAAAAGGTCAGTTTTCATTCCAATCCCAAAGAAAGGCAATGCCAAAGAATGTTCAAACTACCACACAGTTGCACTCATCTCAAACACTAGCAAAAATAATGCTCAAAATTCTCCAAGCTAGGCTTCAACAGTATGTGAACTGAGAACTTCCATGTTCAAGCTGGATTTATAAAAGTCAGAGAAATAAGAGATCAAATTGCCAACATCTGTTGGGTCATTGAGAAATCAAGAAAGTTCCAGAAAAGAATCTACTTCTTCCTTATTGACAACCCAAAAGCCTTTGATTGTGTGGATCACAGCAAACTGTGGAAATTTCTTAAAGAGATGGGAATATCAGGCCACCTAATCTGCCTCTTGAGAAATCTATATGGAGGTCAAGAAGCAACAGTCAGAAACAGACATGAAACAATGGACTGGTTCCAAATTGGGAAAGGAGTCCATCAAGGCTATATATTGTCACCCTGCTTATTTAACTTATATGCAGAGTACATCATGCAAAATGCTGGGCTGGATGAAGCACAAGCTGAATCAGGATTGCAGGAGAAATATCAATAATCTCATACAGGCAGATGACACCACCCTTTCGGCAGAAAGTGAAGAAGAACTAAAGAGTCTCTTGATGAAGGTGAAAGAGAAGAGTGAAATGTTGGCTTAAAACGCAACATTCAGAAAACTAAGATCATGGCATCTGGTCCCATCTCTTCATGGCAAATAGATGGGAAAACAATGATAACAGTGAGAGGCTTTATCTTCTTGGGCTACAAAATCACTGCAGATGGTGATTGCAGCCATGAAATTAAAGGATGCTCACTCCTTGGAAGAAAAGCTATGACCAACCTAGACATCATATTCAAAAGCAGAGACATTACTATGCTGACAAAGGTACATCTAGTCAAAGCTATGGTTTTTCCAGTAGTCATGTATAGACATCAGAGTTGGACCATGAAGAGAACTGAGCACTGGAGAATTGATGCTTTTGAACTGTGATGTTGGAGAAGACTCTTGAGAGTTGTTTGGACTGCAAGGAGATCCAACCAGTCCATCCTAAAGGAGATCAGTCCTGGGTGTTCATTGGAAGGACTGATTTTGAAGCTGAAACTCCAATACTTTGGCCACCTGATGTGAAGTGCTGACTCCTTGGGAAAAAACCCGATGCTGGGAAAGATTGAAGGTGAGAAGATAAGTCGAAGACAGAGGGTGAAATGGTTGGAGGGCATCACCGACTCAATAGACATGAGTTTGAATAAGGTTCAGTAGTTGATGATGGACAGGGAAGCCTGGCATGCTGCAGTCCATGGAGTCACAAAGAGTCAGACATGACTGAGCAACTGAACTGAACTGAACTGATATTCACCTAAACAGCAAAATGAAGCTTTTTTTTTTTTTTTTTTTTTCTTAAATGCTGATAGAACATTCACTAAGTCATACCAATGCCAGGGTCATAAAATTAACCTTAACACATCTAAAAGCACTGGAATCATATAGAGTGACATCTCTAACAATAACAAAATCAATTTCAGAAAGGCAATAGTAAAATCTGTAAACAAGTTAAAGTAAAACACTTCTCAGAAATCTAACAATATTGATATATTTCTCACCACAGTCAATAAAATAGAAGATAATTCAGTCTCACGAATTAAACTGTTATATCATTAACAAATCTGGTGCCATTAAAAGATAGTAAAACAATCCTGCAGCTAACTTAATACAGTACTATTTATAAAAATCCAGAAACAATGAAATATTTAAGAACATACTTTTAAAAATATTTCCTGTTGTGATGCTGGAAATTGAAAATTGTAATGAAAGAAATCAAAGAACATCTACATAGAAGAGAAACATTCATTGATTGAAATATTCAATATAGTAAAGATGTCAGTTATCTCCAAGTTGATCTACACTGTTAATATGTCATTTCTGTAAAAATCAAAGGGAGGCATAGACATAAACTCATTCATAAATTTGGAATAGACAAAACAACCTTGACAATGAGGAATGAAGAAGGAGGAACTATTCTACCCAACAGTAAAGATGTACTGTATCTAGAGTGATCAAACAGTGTGACACAGGAGGAGAGACAGACGTATAGACCAGTGAGACAGGAAAAGAAATCCCAGAAATAGACCCACACCAACATGTCCAACTGATTTTTTACGAAAGTTTTTGACCATTTCTCTTATCATGGCTCAGACGGTAAAAGCATCTGCCTACTATGCAGGAGACCCGGGTTCGATCCCTGGATAGGGAAGATCCCCTGGTGAAGGAAATGGCAACCCACTCCAGTACTCTTGCCTGGAAAATCCCATGGACGGAGGAGCCCGGTAGGCTATAGTCCATGGGGTCGCAAAGAATAGAACACGACTGAGTGACTTCACTTTCTCTTTCTTTTTCAACTTTTTCAAGGGAGTGAGCATAGTCTTTTCAACAAATTGTGCTACATCAATTAAACATCCATAGGCAAAACGAATCTTAACCCAAATCTTCAATCTTATGGAAAAGGATAATGGACTTAAAATATATACTATAAAAATTTCTAGGAAAAAAAAGAGAAAATCATGGGGTAATGACTAACTAAAAAGTTATAATTCTCAACAACAACAACAACAACAACGTCATATACAAGAAAAAGAAAAAAAAAACTGTTAAACTAGCCCCAACCCCCAATTAAAACTAAAAAATTTTGTTCTTGAAATCTTCTCTGAAGAGAATGAAAAAATAAGCTATGGACTGGGTAAAAATATTTCCAGGCTGCATATACAACAATTAACTAATATCTAGAATATAAAGAACTCTCCAAACAACAGAAATAATTGAAAGATGGATGAATTAAATGAATAGACACTTAATCAAGGAAGATGTACAAGCAGCACATAATTACATTAAAATGTTTAGCTTCACTAGCCATTAGAGAAATGAAAATTAAAAACATGATGTGGTATCCTTACACACCTACCAAAATCGCTAAAATTATTTTAAATACCAAACTGTGTAAAGTTTTCAGAGGAACTAGATCTCTCATGCAGGATAGTGGGACTCTAAAAGTGGTACAACCACTTGGGTAAACTGTTTGACAGTTTCTTGTAAAAACTAAGTGTATAATTACCATGCATGCATGCTCAGTTGCTTCAGTTGTGTCTGACTCTTTCCAAGGCCTGCAGCCTGCCAGTCTCCTCTGTCCAAGGGTTTCTCCAGGCAAGAATACTGGAGTGAATTGCCATTTCCTCCTCCAGATGTTCCTGACCCAGCTATCGAAACCCAGCCTTCTGTGTCTCCTGCATTGCAGGAGGATTCTTTACCACTAGGTCACTGTGGAAGCCCTGTATAATTACCATACAACTCAACAATTGTAATTTGGGGCATTGATCAGTAGAAAAATAAAAACTTATGTTCAAAAAATCCAGCAGAAGAATTTATTCTAGTTTTGTGTATAACAGACAAAAACTGGAAGAAGCTTAGAATTTCTTCAACTGGTGAATGGTTAAGAATGCCTTGCTATGGGTACATATATGTTATATCCATGTAGTGAAATGCTAATCAACAACAAAACAAACAAGCTACTGATACATGCAAAAATTTGGATAGATCTCAAGGAATTTATGATGAGCAAAAAAAAAAAAAAAAAGCTAATCCCCAAAGTTTACACACTTTATAATATCATTTATATAATATTTTTGGAGTAAGAAAATTTTGGAATTAAAAGACAGACTAACGATTGGTAGATGATAGAGGTGAAAAGCCAAAGAAGTGGGAGGTGAGGTGCTTTTAAGGGCAGCAAAAGTAATTCTTGTTGTGTTGGAGCTGTTCAGGATTTTGACTGTGATGGTAGGCACAGAAAACTGTACATATGATAAATTTGTGTAGAACTTAATGAACACACACAAATAAATATAGGTAAAACCAGGCAAGCCTGATTGAGATTAGTGGATCATATTGATGTCAATATCCTGGTTATGATATTATACAAAGGTTTTACAAAATATTACTGTAGGTGCAAGTGTTAGTTGCTCAGTTGTGTCTCTTTGCAACCCCATGTATCATAGCCTGCCAGGATCTTCTGTCCATGGCATTCTCCAGGCAAGAATCCTGGAGTGGGTTGCCATTTCCTCCTTCAGGAGATCTTCCCTACCCAGGGATCAAACCTGGGTCTCTTCAATTGCAGGTGGCTCTTTACTGTCTGAGCCACCAGGGAAGCCTTGAAAGACAGACCAAAGTGTACAAGGGAGCTCTCTTTCATGTGAATCTACAGATATCTCTTTAAAGAATGTTTTTCAATGTATTGTTTTACCTAAAGTTAATTGTAAACAGGCCTTTTTGGTAACATGATTTTCTATGCATGACACCAAATAGGGAAACATCACGAAAACATAGGAATTTCATTGTTTCATTCACAATCTTTGCTAAGGGAGAAAAGTTAAAATCATAGAGATGAGGTTAAAACTTCCAAAAGGAAAAGGCAAGTAAGTGTGTTTTGCTGAAGGCATGCATCTTTGGAACGTATTTCAACAAAATTAAAAATGCCTTTGGGGTTTCTTCCACAGAGGGGTGTACTCTCAACCTTGAGCAACTCTTGACCACCCACGGGGTGCACAGTCCACTGTGTTAACCTGAATGGCAGTTCCACTAGTGCAGGACTCCAATTTTGCACTGTCCTCACAGGCACTGGGTAGATCGAATTCTAGGTAAACTGCTGTCAGGACTTCTAGATTGTTGTTGTCATGCCTAAATAGGCATTGCAGGGGCAGCTTCTAACCAGAATGAATTGCCTGAGTGGTCCAGATCATCTCCCACAAGGATCAATTATGTTTGTCTTACAGCTTTAATACAGACTTGCGCATGTTCTGAGGTGTCTTTCCTCCAATTGTTTTCCCATAAACAAGGTGATCTGAAATTCAGGGTTGCCCCTAAAGGTCCTGGGTTTTGTCTTTGTCTCTGGTGTGATTAGGAATAGTGTCTTACTTCATTCTTAAAAGTGCCTCAGTTTAGGTGATAAATTATATTTCATTGCTGTATGTTGAGTGTAATTTTACGGAATGTGAAACATTCAGGAATACATATACTAAGTCAGAGCAGGAAAGCTTAAAACCAGTGAAGTGTCCTCACCTGGATGTACACCTATAGAATGATAATTCTACATAATAGATGTTTTATATATTTATCTACTTTATTTATTTTATATATTGATCTATATCTACTGCATAATAGATGTTTTATATTTATTGTTAGATTGATTGATTTGTACCCAAAAGGAGAATAGAATTCTTACCCAAATATCAAGTGATGTTAGAGGATGATTCAAAAATAATCACTTTTGCAGTTCATCAATGGCACCCCACTCCAGCACTCTTGCCTGGAAAATCCCACGGATGGAGGAGCCTGGTGGGCCGCAGTCCATGGTGTCACTAAGAGTCAGACACGACTGAGAGACTTCACTTTCACTTTTCACTTTCATGCATTGGAGAAGGAAATGACGACCCACTCCAGTGTTCTTGCCTGGAGAATTCCAGGGACGGGGGAGCCTCATGAGCTGCTGTCTATGGGGTCGCACAGAGTCGGACACAACTGAAGCGACTTAGCAGCAGCAGCAGCATTCAAGTAAATGAGTTATATAGAAGCTACCAAAACTTTGCTAATGCGAATTAAAAACGCTAACAATTATTTCTATATTTTGTAAATATTTAATATGCAACTCCTCATGTGGAAGGCACTTAATCTTATAATCTTATTTAGAAGTCAGAACACTATGGCCTACTAGCCAGCTTCCTGTTTTTAAATAAATGTTATTGAAACACAGCTATACCCCCTTGTTAAGTGCTGTCCTTGGCTTCTTTCTCACTATAATAGCAAAATAGTTGCAGCAGAGATCATATGTTGCCTGGAAAGTCTAAAATGTGTCTGGCCATCGAGAATGACTCCCAAGCTAAAACTATGTAAAAGTGAAATGCTCTAGTTCTACAATTTTCTTTTCTCAAGACTATAAAGCTGCTAAGTCACTTCAGTCGTGTTCAACTCTGTGCGACCCCAGACGGCAGCCCACAGGCTCCCCTGTCCCTGGGATTCTCCAGGCAAGAACATTGGAGTGGGTTGCCATTTCCTTCTCCACTACATGAAAGTGAAAAGTGAAAGTGAAGTCGTTCAGTCGTGTCCGACCCTCAGCGATCCCATGGACTGCAGCCTTCCAGGCTCCTCCGTCCACGGGATTTTCCACGCAAGAGTACTGGAGTGGGTTGCCATTGCCTTCTCCGAAGACTATAAAGAAAAGGCGTTAAAAGCATGGGATTTTTCCCCACTTGTATTGTGAAATAGCTGACATATATCACTGTGTAAGTTTAAGGCATGCAGTATGGTAGTTTGAATTACATATAAAATTATTACCACAATAGGTCCACCTAACATCCATCTTCTCAAACAAATACAATTTTTAAAAGGGAAAAAAAGTTATTTCTGTGATAAGAACTCATAGCATTTACTCTTTTAACAACATGTGTGTGTGTGTGTGTGTGTGTGTGTGTGTATTTATACATGCACATTTACTTGTATCTTCTTTATACATTTATCTGTCTATGGACAGTTGTTTCCATGTCTTCACTATTATAAATAATGCTACTCTGAACACAAGTGTGCAGATATTTTTCAAGTTGGTGTTTTCATTTCATTTGTATATATTACCAGAAGGAGAATTGCTGAGGCACATAGTAGTCCTATTTTTAATTTTGGGAGAAACCTCCATACCATTTTCCACAGTGGCTATACCAATTTATGCCAGCAGTGCAGAGTGGTCCTCTTTTCTCTACACCCATGCCAGCATTTGTTATCTTTTGTCTTTTTGATGAAAGCGATCCTGACAGGCATGAGATGCTACCTCATTATGGTTTTAATTTGCATTTCTTTAATGACTAGTGATGTTGAGTATCTTGTCATGTGCCGGTTGTTCCTTTGTATATATTTTTTGGAGAAATGTCTATTTATGTCCTTTGACCATTTTCAAGCGGATTGATTTGGTTTGTTTGTTTACTATCGAGTTGTATGAATTTTTAGTATGTTTTTTGAATATTAACCCATTATCAGATATATATGGCTTGTAAATATTTTTGCTGGTTCATAGATTGTATTTTCACTTTCTGTTGGTTTCTTTTATTGTACAGAAGTTTTCTGGTTCAGTATAATTCTGCTTGCTTATTTTTTATTTCGTTGCTCATGCTTTAGGTGTCATATCCAAAAAATCATTACTAAGACTCATGTCAAAGAGTCTCATTGCTGTTTTCTTCTAGAAATTTTATATTTTCAAGTCTTATATTTAAATCTGTAGGCCATTTTGAGTTAATTTTTGAGTGGTATAAGTTACGAGTCCAGTTCATTTTCTTACATGTGAATTATCATATTATCCCAGCACCATTTTTGAAAAGACTGTCTTATCTCCATTGACTAATCTTGGATCTCAAGTCAAATATTAATTTACTGTACATGTTTGGGTACAAATCCATGTATATAGGCCCAGGTAATCTGTTATAAGTTAAAAATATCATAAGTCAAAAACACATTATAGCCCTAGCCTTATCTACCTTGAATGTGCTCTTATCACTTACATTAGGCTATGGTTGGGCAAACTCATCTAACACTTTAATTTCATCATTAAGTATTTATAGCTCATGTGATTTAATGAATATCATACAGTAAGTGACTAACAGAATGGTTGTAAGGGAGTAGGATGGTTATGAGTGTATTGGTTGTTCCCTCTCGTGACTCCTATGGTTGATCGGGTGCTGCAGCTCACTGCCTCTGCCCAGCATTATGAGAGAGCATCTATCTCATATGGATCACTAGCCCAAGAGAAGATCAAATTCAAAATTTGAAGTTCAGCTTCTACTGAATGTGTTATCACCTTTGCACTGTCCATAATGAAGTCAAAAAAATGTTAAATTGAACCACTGTAAGCTGGAGACTGTCTGTACATAATATAATATGTCGTATATATTACATAATAATATATATGATTTTATTTAGTTTAACATGGATGTTCATTTCTGTGGCATCTCAGAGAAAAGTTTGGGTCATAAGACTGATTCTACAGAGTCAGCTTGTAAAATGAGGAATTACCAGGAATTTTGGTGGAAGAATAATGTTGAGCATTAGAAATGTTAGAGGAAAGAGGCCACACCCTAGCTTCCACCTTCCCTTTCCACTCTGGGGAAGCTCCTGAGTGTAAATCATGACTAGAAAATGGAGTTGAGTTTTGATCACCCCAACTAGTCAGTTATTAGCTAAATCCTTGTTCTTCCCCTTCACTTCATCAATGAACATTCCTAGGCACTTTTCTCTGAAAAGCAAGCTAAGTAACCTGGCATAGTCATCCAAAGGGAGTCCTATATGAGATGCATGTGAAGCACACAGATGCCAGAGAAGTTGTGCACAAAAACATAAAAGGGACCAGCGGGAATCTGGGAAGAACACCAATATAATCCCTTACAATTCTACAGTAAGAAAATATTTGTACTTTCATAGAGGAATAGCCCAATACTTGTTTTCTAAAAAGCTAGGCTATCTAATGAAAAGAGAGCAGGTTGGGATGGCAACAGAGATAAAAGTTTGTATAAAATTTTCAAAAGGTTTTGAAACAGTCAAAACAGTTGATATGGCACATAATGTAATCAGTGAAATATAGGGAAAACTCAAAGATCTATTCCTCGATTTAGAAATAAAGTAAAGAGAAAATTGATCAGCTAGAGGTGATAATCACATTGTAATATAATCTTTGACTCAGATGAGCACTTTTTAGCTCGAAAGACATAAAAAACATTATGTCAAGAAAAAAATCTGTCTATGTAAAAACATTTTAAGAGCTTGTAATGCAAAACATAAAGGATAATGTTTTATATATATTTTTATATTTACTTGTATATATATGAAAGTAAAGCTTGCTCAGTTGTGTCCAACTCTTTGGGACCCCATGGATTATACAATCCATGGAATTCTCCAAGCCAGAATACTGGAGTGGGTGGCCTTTCCCTTCTCAAGGGGATGTTCCCCAACCCAGGGATTGACTCAGGTTTCCCACATTGCAGGTGGATTCTTTACCAACTGAGCCACAAGGGAAGCTCAAGAATGCTGGAGTGGGTAGCTTGTCCCTTTCCCAGCAGATCTTCCTGACCGAGGAATTGAATCAGGGTCTCCTGCATTACAGGCATATTCTTTCCCAACAGTGCTATCAGGGAAACCTGATATGAAAAGTGCAAGTGAAATTCACTCAGTCATGTCTGACTCTTACGACTATACTATCTATGGAATTATATATAACAAAAACATTTTGGAGTCTAATTTTCTCAACTTTTATTGAGAAATAATTTCACCTACACTAGTTAAAGAATTTATACCACAAACACCATTATAATCACTGTATAAACTATAAAAAGGTAACAACATATTTTATAAGCTAGCACTAGATACTAAGGTTTATTTGATTTTTATATTCTAAAATTATTTCAGAAAAGATGAAATGGGGTATATATAGATTCAAATATATACAGATCAATATAGTGTATATATATATTTGAAATAGATTTGTTGATGTCTATATCTACTAATACATAGATATAAACATAAATAGATAGTTGTGTCTATATCTATGTGTTCCATTGGACCTTGTTTTGTTTGTTTGTTTTAACTAATAGCTTCACTTTAAGAATATCAACTAAAAAAATACCTTAATGACATAGTTATCTTAAGAGTGAATATAAAATTGGCTAATCAAAGGACTGTTGAATGGAGTTACACATATTATTTATAATTTTTTAAAAGGCACAATATTTCTGTACAATTAGCCATGAGATATTTACATTTCATTTTTGCTTTTAAGATGGTTGAATAAGACAGATGGATCATTTGTTAAAATGATATTTTTCATCATATAGACATGCCTTGTGAAGTTGAGAATGGATTTGATTTCCACCATCTGCATAAAGTTTTGTTGCATATTTAGCATAGTGTGACATCTAATTTTGTTACTACAGTTGCTCTTCATCTTTCTAAACTCTAACAATTATGATTTATTTAAAATTTTCTATATTATACAACATTATTTACTTTTTATAAAGTAGCCTTGAGGGTGAAAGATTGAATTTTTTTTTTCCACTTTACAAAGCAATTATCTGTGTTTGACATTTTTTCAACAATATTGTCAAGATAGAAGTGAAAAATCAAAAAGTTAACACCAACTTATGTGTTTCTATAGTTAAAAATACAATCCTGGACAACAAGGGAATATCTTTGCTACACTTTCCCAATGGTGTATCCCCATACATTCGAAAATTAAATTTGACGTTGAAGTCTGGCTTTTTAATTCCAATTAAACACTGAAAGAAAAGCACACATCTGTGGTTCTAAGAATGTATATTGTAGCTTTTGTGGTATGATTGACCCTACTACTCTACAAAAATGATATGATACTGAAAGAGTTTCTCAACCTTGTAAATTTTTATTTTTTTATTTGTATAAGTGGAAGAGAATCATGTGAAATGTGTGTGAAGTTTTATCTTTCAGTTCAGTCACTCAGTTGTGTCTGACTCTGTGTGACCCCATGGACTGCAGCATGCCAGGCTTTCCTGTCTATCACCAACTCCCAGAGCTTACTCAAACTGTCATCAATTGAGTCTGATGCCATCCAACCATCTTATCCTCTGTTGTCCCCTTCTCCTCCCACCTTCAATCTTTCCCAGCATCAGAGTCTTTTCCAGTGAGTCAGTTCTATGCATCAGGTGGCCAAAGTACTGGAGCTTCAGCTTCAGCATCAGTCCTTCCAATGAATATTAAGGACTAATTTACTTTAGGATGGACTGGTTGGATCTTCTTGCAGTCCAAAGGACTCTCAAGAGTCTTCTCCAACACCACAGTTCAAAAAGCATCAATTCTTTGGTACTCAGCTTTCTTTATAGTCCAACTCTCACATCCATACACGACTACAGGAAAAAACCATAGCTTTGACTAGATGGACCTTTGTTTGCAAAGTAATGTCTCTACTTTTAAATATGCTGTCTGGTTTAGTCATAGGTTTTCTTCCATAGCTTTCTCTTTACTTAGGCTAAATATTTGTGTAACCAAGCAGATTCCAGGAGAGCAAAATATTACAGTGGTTTGTCCAGAATACAGCTTTGTGAATTCACCATTGCTATCGTGCTGTACAATCACTTGTGTAAACAAATATTTCTGTGATGGAACAAAGTGAAGTACTTAACTTTATTAGTATCCTTATAATATTTTAGTAAACTAGCAGTATAAAGGGGCTTTCCAAGTAGTTCAAATGGTAAAGAGCTGCCTGCAATGCAAGAGACCTGGGTTCAGTCCCTGGGTCAGGAAGATCCCCTGAAGAAGGGCATGGCAACCCACTCCAGTACTCTTGCCTGGAGAATCCCATGGATGGAGGGGCCGGGCAGGCAACAGTCCATGGGGTCGCAAAGAGTCAGACACGACTGAGAGACTAACACACAGCAGTATAAAATATATGTTATATTATACTTTTCTTCTTAAAACTCTAATTCAAATACAACCAAGATATGTTATAATAAATTTTCAAAAAGTTACATTCTATATAAATAAATGTTTGGGCTTGAAGTTAGACAGAATGGGCAATATATATTTGCTGAATTCCTTAGTATTTACATTCCCCTGTGAAATTCACTACAAATCTACAGGCTTATTTTCTTTGCCAAAAAATTCTGGTTGATAACAGAATAAATCTTACACAATTTGAACAATGAAATCATTAACACATGGAAAATAGAAAAATGTCTAGAAAATATAACTGCATAAAGGTTAGCTATTATTTCATTATGTAGAATCCAATGTGATCGTGGTTATGAGTATATAAAAATTAGCATAAACATTCAACAATCTTTAGTCTCCTTTAAATTTAATATTAATTTATGTTTATTTTTAAAATTTATATTTTAATCATACTAAGAGGTATCATTTTTAACTTTTAAAGATAATCTTTCTTCTCTTATGTGCTGAATTGCCTCCCTCCAAAATTCATATATTCAAATTCTAACCCCTCAGTAACTCAGAATGTGACTGTACTTGGAGATGGGGCCTTGAAGGAGATGACTAAGGTCAGATGAATTCATTCACTATGAGAGGAAATAAATATGTGAAAGGAGAAGGAATTAGAATGTTGGAAGGGGAAATGCATTTTTTCTGTAATTCAAAGTTAGTTACTGACATTAACTTTGTAAATTTGGGAAAATCTATTGACTTTTATATTTTTCCCAGTTTAGTGTGTATCCCCATTTCCAAGTAGGGATCATATGTTATTTCTTACACCAGTGCTTAGCAAATGATGCCACATGCACACACATATGTACATGTACATAAATATATATATATAATTTTACATTTCTTTTTATTCCATTTGGCACTGGAACTTTTAAATTTAGAATGCCTAAGTAAAACATAAAGAAAATAATACATTTCCATGAAATTAAAATAATTTCTGGATTTGTATTTTGATTAAAAACCAAAAGGGAAAAGGGAAAACATACTATTGAGATAATCCAAATATTTCACATCAATGAGTTTTTGATAGAATTCACCATTAGTTTGTAATATTAGTAAAATAAGAATTAATTATGTGTTTCATGTGTTATATTTATACACATATTTAAGAAACTTTTTAATACTGGAAAAACAACTCATAACTAAACAATAATAACACATGGCTAAGGGAAAGAAACCTTTGGCTTATTGTTTCCCAATTCAATTAAGCCAGATGGTGGAGGGAAGCCATGCCATCTTCATCTTCTAGTGATGTATTCATTGGCAAAAGTCCAAATAACCTGGTGTACATCTCCAAGTATTGTTCTCACCAACAGCCACGTTTTTTTCCCTTGAGCCTTTCTTCTTTGAATCCTGGCCAGTGTAGCTCAAGACTTTATGAGGACGAGGAAGCAGAATTGGTTTTCCTTTTAAACTAATCTTGTATGAGTCTGCCACTCCTTCCCTTTCTATGAATGGAGGGGTGCTGGAGGAAACCAGCTGCAGCCCTTGTGAGGTAGAATTGCTTCTTTGGTCCTGATCTGAACTGAATTCCAAATATTGAAGATAAAAAGAGAAAACCCACAGTGCAGATAGGCTATCCTTTCAAGGCAGATACACATTCAAGAGTCTCTTGGGAAACAGGGAATTTGCTTGTTAGAGCTAGTGAAGGAGAGTCCTATTATAAGACCTGGTACACTTGTCTGCCAAGATAATAATTCCTTGTAACAGGACATTCATGGATTCACCAGGCTATGAAGCTACTTTTTGTGTTAAAGTATAAATAGTGTATATATATAAGATAGATAGATAGATACATATGCATAAACATGCACTGTAGAATAAATACATGAAAGTTTTTCCATCTATGTGTTCTATATAAAATTTAAATAAATCTTGGTGTAAAAATACCCTAGTTCTTTAATTCAGATAAATTAATGCTAATTAAATCTATTAATTTCTGTGTTGGTGCTAGCATTTTATGGAGGCAGTACCATCTGTTAGGTTAGCATGAGAAATATTCTAGAATTTTACCATTTACAAATCTACTGGCGTATGTAGATCTATAATAATGTCATCTCTATTTCTGTCTCTTGACTTTATTTACCTTAAGGAAACCTAGAATACAAAGAAACAAAATCCAGAAACAGGTTTAGTGGAGCTTAAATCTTGGTCCCATCTAGTCTACTTTGGGGAAATTGCTTACTTTTATTGGCTCAGTGTTTTCTCACTTCCAAAATAATTACCATGGTGACTACTTTCCCTTATGACATCTCTGAGAGATTCATAAGTAACTGAAACTATTTTCTGTCCTTGAAACATCCATGACCACTTAAAATGTTATGTTACAAAAAGATATAACAAGATTTATAAATTTTGTTCTACAAGCAAATAAAATGGTTTAACTCATTCATGAGCTATCTTTAAATCACCATACAATTGTGTAGAAGGATTAGAAAAAAACTGTGTATTCAATTTTCAATTCTTATGTTCCCTGTTGTCATATACACAGTTTAAAAATCTTGTGTCTATTATTACATTCACCACAATGTATCTTCCTCTTAAGTTTTCTCAAGTGCTAAGGAGGCAGTAACTAATTTTTGATATTTTTAAACAAAAGCATTTGGCTCTAATACTTCCTAAAAGTCTCTTCCTGTGACATGAGGACACCACTGTTTCTGCCTCTCCTTTGTCTTAACCTTTACTATCATAAAAATTTCACCTCTTCTGAGTTTAAAAAGTAGTTCATGCTGGCATGATATTTGGACATTGATATATCCTAGTCATTTTCTGTTATTTTTATGTTGAATTAGATTTATCATCTAGCCAAGTACCTTGCAGACACAGCCACTGTCCAGAGGCCTGAAATGCTCACTCACTCAAAGCTCCAGCCTAGCCCTGACAAGGAAGACAGGGCCTGGAGTGAGAAAGTTTCCAAAAGAGAACATTGAGACAGTAATGAAACATTCTAGAAAGGGAACACCATTTTAATCACAAGTTTGCCTATTCTGGGCTCTAGATTTATGAAACAGATGCAGTTTCAGTGTCTAGAGCAAATATACTTTTGCAGGTTTTAAGCATTCAATTCTTATTTAGATCAATGTTGTAAAGCATAACACACCTTGAAACATTTTGGAACATGGACTTTATAATAGATTAGAAGATGTCATGTGAAAAACATATATAACAAGTAAATTAAAAGATGAATATAAAAAGTAATAGATATGTAAATTAGTAAACTACTTACCACCATTAAAACATGATTGAATAGAAAAACGGAATTATGCTGACTTTAAGATTCCCAGATGGCTCAGTGCTAAAGAATCTGCCTGCCAAGGCAGGACATACAAGAAATGCGGATTCAAACCCTGGATTGGGAAGAAGCCCTGGAGTAGGAAATGGTAACCCACTCCAGTACTCTTGCCTGGAAAAGTCCATGGGTGGAGGAGCCTGGAAGGCTACAAATCATGGGATGGCAAAGAGTCAGACATGACTGAGCAACTGAGCACATGCTGACTATATTAACTGAAACTTTTTAAATTAAAATATTTGATACTACTCAAATTATTAACTTTGGCTAAATTCCTTGTCTTTTACAGATATGAGAAAAATCATGTTAGTTCAGTTTAGCTGCTCAGTCTTGCCTGACTCTTTGCAACCCCATGGACTACAGCATGCCAGGCCTCCCTGTCCATTAAAACTCCTGGAGTTTACTCAAACTCATGTCCAGTGAGTTGGTGATGCCATCCAACCATCTCATCCTCTGTCTTCCCCTTCTCCTCCTGCTTTCAATCTTTGCCAGAATCAAGGCCTTTTCACTGAATCAATTCTTCACATCAGGTGATCAAAGTATTGGAGTTGCAGTTTCAGCATCAGTCCTTCCAATGAATATTCAGGACTGATTACATTTAGGGTGGATCAGTTGGATCTCTCTGCAGTCCAAGTGAACCTCAAGACTCATCTCCAACACCACAGTTCAAAAACATTAATTCTTTGGCACTCAGCTTTCTTTATAGCACAAATCTCACATCCACGCATGACTACTAGAAAAACCATAGCTTTGATTAAATGGACCTTTGTTGACATAATAATGTCTCTGCTTTTTAATAGGCTGACTAGGTTGGTCATAACTTTTATTCCAAGGAATTAGTGTCTTTTAATTTTATCACTGCAGTCAACATCTGCAGTGATTTTGGAACCCCCCCCAAATAAGTCTGTCACTGTTTCCACTGCTTCCTCATCTATTTGCCATGAGATGATGACAACAGATGCCATGATCTTAGTTTTCTGAATATTGAATTTTAAGCCAATTTTTTTACTCTCATCTTTCACTTTCAACAAGAGTCTCTTAGTCTTTCTTGCTTTCTGCCATAAGGGTGATAAGATGAGCAATAACCTCAGAAGATGAGCAATAACCTCATCTATATTTCTGAGGTTATTGCTATTTCTCCTGGTAATCTTGATTCCAGCTTTTGCTTTATCCAGCACAACGTTTCTCAAGATGTACAATGCATGTAAGTTAAATAACCAGGGTGACACTGTGTAGCCTTGCCATGCTCCATTCCCTATTTGGAACCAGTCTGTTCCGTGTCCAGTTCTAACTGTTGCTTCCTGACCTGCATACAGATTTCTCAAGAGGCAGGTCAGGTGCTCTGGTATTCCCATCTCTTTCAGAATTTTCCACAATTTGTGGTGATCCACACAGTCAAAGGCTTTGGCAGAGTCAACAAAGGAGAAATAAATACTTTTCTGGAACTCTCTTGCCTTTTTGATGATCCAACAGATGTTGGCAATTTGATCTCTGGTTCCTCTGCCCTTTCTAAATCCAACTTGAACATCTGGAAATTCATGGTACACTTACTGTTGAAGCCTGGCTTGGAGAATTTTGAGCATTACTTTACTAGCGTGTGAAATGAGTGCATTGCGCAGCAGTTTGAACGTGTCTTTGGCATTGCCTTTCTTTGGAAGTTGGAATGAAAACTGACAATTTTGTGTCCTGTGCCCACTGCTGACGTTTCAAATTAGCTGACATATTGAATGAAGCACTTTCACAGCATCATCTTTTAGCATTTGAAGTAGCTCAGCTGGAATTCCATCACCTCCACTAGCTTTGTTCATAGTGATGCTTCCTTAGGCCCCCTTGACTTCGCATTCCAAGATATCTGGCTCTAGGTGAGTGATCACACCATCGTGATTATCTGCGTCATGAAGATCTTATAGTTTTTCTGTGTATTCTTGTCACCTCTTCTTAATATCTTCTGCTTCTGTTAGATCATATCATTTCTGTCCTTTATTGTGCCTATCTTTGCATGAAATGTTCCCTTGGTGTCTCTAGTTTTATGGAAGAGATCTCTCATCTTTCCCATTCTATTGATTTCCTCTATTTCTTTGCACTGATCATTGAGGAAGGCTTTCTAATATCTCCTTGCTATTCTTTGGAACTCTGCATTCAAATGGCTACATCTTGTCTTTTTCTCCTTTGCTTTTCACTTCTCTTCTTTTCACAGATATTTGTAAGGCCTCCTCAGACAGCCATTTTGCTTTTTTGCATTTCTTTTTCTTGAGGGTGGTCTTGATTCCTATCTCCTGAACAGTGTCACAAACCTCCATCCATAGTTCTTCAGCCACTCTGTCTATCAGAGCTAGTCTTTTGAGTCTCTTTGTCACTTTCACTGTATAATCATAAGGGATTTGATTTAGGTCATACCTGAATGGTCTAAAGGTTTTCCCTACTTTCTTCAATTTAAGTCTGAGTTTGACCATAAGGAGTTCATTATCTGAGCCACAGTCAGCTCCCAGTCTTGTTTTTGCTGACTATATAGAGCTTCTCCATCTTTGGCTGTAAAGAATATAATCAATCTGATTTCAGTGTTGACCTCCATCTGGTGATGTCCATGTGCAGAGTTTTCTCTGTGTTGTGGGAAGAGAGTGTTTGCTATGACAATTGCATTCTCTTGGCAAAACTCTATTAGCCTTTGACCTGCTTCATTCCTTATTCCAAGGCCAAATTTACCTGTTACTCCAAGTGTTTCCTGACTTCCCACTTTTGTATTCCAGTCCTTTATAATGAAAAGGACATCTTTTTTGGGTGTTCTAGAAGGTCTTGTAGGTTTTCTTAGCTTCAACTTCAGCTTCTTCAGCATTACTGGTCAGGGCATAGACTCCAATTACTGTGATATTGAATGGTTTGCCTTAAAAACAAACAGAGATCATTCTGTTGTTTTTGAAATTGCATCCAAGTACTGCATTTCAAACTCTTTTGTTGACTATTATGGCTACTCCATTTCTTCTAACGGATTCTTGCCCATAGTAGTAAATATAATGGTCATCTGAATTAAATTCCCCCATTCCAGTCCATTTTAGTTCGCTGATTCCTAAAATGTCAATGTTCACTTTTGCCCTCTCCTGTTTCACCACTTCCAATTTGCCTTGATTCATGGACCAACCATTCCAGGTTCCTATGCAATGTTGTTCTTTACAGCATTGGATCTTGCTTTTATCACCAGTCACACCCACAGCTAGGTATTGATTTTGCTTTAGCTCCATCTCTTCGATCTTTCTGGAGTTATTTCTCCACTGTTCTCCATAGAGTATCGGGCACCTAACTACCTGGGGAGTTTATCTTTCAGTGTCCTATCTTTTTACCTTTTCATACTGTTCATGGGATTCTCAATGAAAGAATATTGAAGTGATTTGCCATTTCATTCTCCAGTGGACCACATTTTGTCAGAACACTCCACCATTACCCATCCGTCTTGGGTGTCCTTTAAAATCACCTGTCCCTCATAAGAGTCTAAGTCCAGATTGGTAAACTTTTGGAGTGCTTCTTCTAGCCTTTCCAAAAAAGCAATGGGGTTCTCATTGGGCTCCTGAGTTATTGCTGAGACTGGGCACAGTCCCACAGTAGGCTTCCTTCTGTTTCCATGAGTGGACTTCCTTAGGGGTGAGTCTTTCTGAAGCTTATCCTACCCAGAACTGTTGCAACCTGACAGCCAGGTGTGCCCGGGTCAGGGTGCAGATCCCCAGGGAGGCTGAGGCGTGACAACCTCCTAGAGATCGAATCCCCGGACAGGCTGAGGCATGACGGCCTCCCAAGAATTGGGTCCCTGGGCTGGTCGAGGCGTGATGACCTCCTGGGACCCCTGGGACTGGCGGATCCCAGAGAAGGTTGAGGCGTGACAACCTTTTGAGGACCAGATATCTAGGCAGGTCAAGGCATGATGACTTCCTGGGACCCCTGGGACTAGTGGATCCTGGAGCAGGTTGAGGCGTGACAACCTATCGAGGATCAGATCCCTAGGCAGGTCAAGGCGTGATGACCTCCTGGGACCCCCAGACTGGAGTTGGACGTCCCCAAGGTCTCCAGTATGACCAGTACAGTGTAGGATTAGGAGGTTGGATATTATAGAGTATTTCCCTCTCAAGGTCAGCTATTTTCTGATTGTCCCTCCAGAGGATTGTAGAGGCACCCTTGTGGGTCTGGATGGAGCTCAGGCAAAGAGCATGAAACAGGAGGGAAGGAGGCAGAGCACAACCTTTGAAAGAATGACATAGCACAAGGGTATAACGTAAACCAATTAAAATCAGTTGGGTCCAAGATGACAAGTCAAATTCAAGTACTTAATCCCCAATAGAGTTTGCCAAGAAAATGTACTGATCATAGCAAACATCCTCTTCCAACAACACAAGAGAAGACTCTACACATGGACATCACCAGATGGTCAACACCGAAATTAGATTGATTATATTCTTTGCAGCCAAAGATGGAGAAGCTCTATACAGTCAACAAAAACAAGACCAGAAGCAGACTGTGGCTCAGATCATGAACTCCTTATTACCACATTCAGACTCAAATTGAAGAAAACTGGGAAAACCGCTAGACCATTCAGGTATGACCTAAATCAAATCCCTTATGATTATACAGTGGAAGTGAGAAATAGATTTAAGGGCCTAGACCTGATAGATAGAGTGCCTGATGAACTATGGAATGAGGTTTGTGACACTGTGCAGGAGACAGGGATCAAGACCATCCCCATGGAAAAGAAATGCAAAAAAGCAAAATGGCTGTCTAGGGAGGCCTTACAAATAGCTGTGAAAAGAAGACAGGTGAAAAGCAAAGGAGAAAAAGAAAGATATAAGCATCTGAATGCAGAGTTCCAAAGAATAGCAAGAAGAGATAAGAAAGCCTTCTTCAGCGATCAATGCAAAGAAATAGAGGAAAACAACAGAATGGGAAAAACTAGAGATCTCTTCAAGAAAATTAGAGATACCAAGGGAACATTTCATGCAAAGATGGGCTCAATAAAAGACAGAAATGGTATGGACCTAAGAGAAGCAGAAAATATTAAGAAGAGGTGGCAAGAATACATGGAAGAACTGTACAAAAAGATCTTCACGACCCAGATAATCATGATGATGTGATCACTCATCTAGAGCCAGACATCTTGGAATGTGAAGTCGAGTGGGCCTTAGAGAGCATCACTATGAACAAAGATAGTGGATGTGATGGAATTCCAGTTGAGCTGTCTCAAATCCTGAAAGATGATGCTGTGAAAGTGCTGCACTCAATATGCCAGCAAATTTGGAAAACTCAGCAGTGGCCACAGGACTGGAAAAGGTCAGTTTTCATTCCAATCCCAAAGAAAGGAAATGCAAAAGAATGCTCAAACTACCGCACAATTGCATTCATCTCACATGCTAGTAAAGTAATGCTCAAAATTCTCCAAGCCAGGCTTCAGCAATACAAGAATGGTGAACTTCCTGATGTTCAAGCTGATTTTAGAAAAAGCAGAGGAACCAGAGATCAAATTGCCAACATCTGCTGAATCATGGAAAAAGCAAGAGAGTTCCAGAAAAACATCTCTTTCTGCTTTATTGACTATGCCAAAGCCTTTGACTGTGTGGATCACAATAAACTGTGGAAAATTCTGAAAGAGATGGAAATACCAGACCACCTAACCAGCCTCTTGAGAAATCTGTATGCATGTCAGGAAGCAAGAGTTAGAATTGGACATGGAACAACAGACTGGTTCTAAATAGGAAAAGGAATACATCAAGGCTTTATGTTGTCACCCTGCTTATTTAACTTATATGCAGAGTAGATCATGAGAAACACTGGAGTGTAAGAAGCACAAGCTAGAATCAAGAATGCTGGGAGAAATCTCAGTAACCTCAGATATGCAGATGACACCACCCTTATGGCAGAAAGTGAAGAGGAGCTAAAAAACCTCTTGATGAAAGTGAAAGAGGAGACTGAAAAAGTTGGCTTAAAGCTCAACATTCAGAAAACGAAGATCATGGCATCTGGTCCCATCACTTCCTGGGAAATAGATGGGGAAAGAGTGGAAACAGTGTCAGACTTCATTTTGGGGGGCTCCAAAGTCACTGCAGATGGTGATTGCAGCCATGAAATTAACAGACGCTTACTCCTTGCAAGAAAAGTTATGACCAACCTAGATAGTATATTCAAAAGCAGAGACATTAGTTTGCCGAATAAGGTCAGTCTAGTCAAGGCTATGGTTTTTCCTGTGGTCATGTATGGATGTGAGAGTTGGACTGTGAAGAAGACTGAGCACGGAAGAATTGATGCTTTTGAACTGTGGTGTTGGAGAAGACTCTTGAGAGTCCCTTGGACTGCAAGGAGATCCAACCACTCCATTCTGAAGGAGATCAGCCCTGGGTGTTCTTTGGAAGGAGTGATGCTAAAGCTGAAACTCCAGTACTTTGGCCACCTCGTGCGAAGAGTTGACTCATTGGAAAAGACTCTGATGCTGGGAGGGATTGGGGGCAGGAGAAGGGGACGACAGAGGTTGAGATGGCTGGATGGCATCCCTGACTCAATGGACGTGAGTCTGAATGAACTCTGGGAGATGGTGATGGACAGGGAGGCCTGGCGTGTTGCGATTCATAGGGTCGCAAAGAATCGGACACGACTGAGCAACTGAACTGAACTGAATCCCCAAGCTATAACCCAACAGACACACCCAGAGGAGGCAGGATAGCTCCAAGGCACAGTCAAAAGAGGGAGGAGTGGGTAGTTCCCTAATGGTAGGGATGATCCTCCACTAATTAGCATATGAATACAGGTGGGGGCTATCTCTGAACCCCTTAAGTAATACTGTCCAAGTCATCTGTTCAAGTTTTTCTCCTGGGGCCTCCCACTCAAAGGCAAAAATATTGAGATTCTTTAGCCAGTGGTATGCAAAAAAATGCATCTTTGAAATCCAAGACTGTAAATCACTTGGCACTGGGTGGGATTTCTCCCAAGATTACATAGGAATTGGGTACTGTGGGATGGAGGGGTACTACAGCTTCATTTATGATCCGGAGATCTTGAACCATTAGCCAGGTTCCATCTTTTTTCTTTAACGAGAGGATTGTGGTGTTACATGGTGAACTGGTGGGGACCAATAGCCCACAAGCAAGAAATTTATTTATTAAAGGTTGTAGTCCCTCCCGAGGCTCTCTTTTGAGAGAGTATTGTTTCCGGTTAGGAAACCGAGTGGGATCTTGGAGGACAATGATGACCAGTTCAGCTTGGTGGGCTCGTCTAGGAATCCCCTGGTCCCACACCTGGGGGTTAATTTTGTCGTCCCATAGTTTTTGATCCCTCTGTATTGAAGGTGCCACAGGACTGGAAAAGGTCAGTTTTCATTCCAATTCAAAAGAAAGGCAATGCCAAAGAATGCTCAAACTACCGCACAATTACACTCATCTCACATGCTAGTAAAGTAATGCTCAAATTTCTCCAAGCCAGGCTTCAGCAATACAAGAATGGTGAACTTCCTGATGTTCAAGCTGATTTTAGAAAAGGCAGAGGAAACAGAGATCAAATTGCCAACATCCGCTGGATTATGGAAAAAGCAAGAGAGTTCCAGAAAAATATCTCTTTCTGCTTTATTGACTATGCCAGAGCCTTTGACTGTGTGGATCACAATAAACTGTGGAAAATTCTGAAAGAGATGGGAATACCAGACCACCTCACCTGCTTCTTGAGAAATCTGTATGCAGGTCAGGAAGCAAGAGTTAGAATTGGACATGGAACAACAGACTGGTTCTAAATAGGAAAAGGAGTGCGTCAAGGCTGTATATTGTCACCCTGCTTATTTAACTTCTATGCAGAGTACATCATGAGAAACGCTGAACTGGAAGAGGCACAAGCTGGAATCAAGAATGCCAGGAGAAATATCAATAACCTCAGATATGCAGATGACACCATCCTTATGGCAGAAAGTGAAGAGGAGCTAAAAAGCCTCTTGATGAAAGTGAAAGAGGAGAGTGAAAAAGTTGGCTAAAAACTCAACATTCAGAAAACGAAGATCATGGCATCCGGTCCCATCACTTCATGGGATATAGATGGGGAAAAAGTGGAAACAGTGTCTAACTTTATTTTTTGGGGCTCCAAAATCACTGCAGATGGTGACTGCAGCCATGAAATTAACAGACACTTACTCCTTGCAAGAAAAGTTATGACCAACCTAGATAGTATATTCAAAAGCACAGACATTACTTTGCCGACTAAGGTCCATCTAGTCAAGGCTATGGTTTTTCCTGTGGTCATGTATGGATGTGAGAATTGGACTGTGAAGATGGCTGAGCACTGAAGAATTGATGCTTTTGAACTGTGGTGTTGGAGAAGACTCTTACGAGTCTCTTGGACTGCAAAGAGATCCAAGCAGTACATTCTGAAGGAGATCAGCCCTGGGATTTCTTTTGAAGGAATGATGCTAAAGCTGAAACTCCAGTACTTTGGCCACCTCATGTGAAGAACTGACTCATTTGAAAAGACTTTGATGCTGGGAGGGATTGGGGGCAGGAGGAGAAGGGGACAACAGAGGATGAGATGGCTGGATGGCATCCCTGACTCGATGGACGTAAGTCTGAGTGAACTCTGGGAGATGGTGATGGACAGGGAGGCCTGGTGTGCTGTGATTCATGGGATTGCAAAGAGCCAGACACGACTGAATGACTGAACTGACCTGAACTAATGCTGCATGGCTCACAGTTTCATTGAGTTAAACAAAGCTGTGGTCCATGTGATCAGATTTTTCAGTTTCCTGTGATTGTGGTTTTCAGTCTGTCTTCCCTCTGATGGATAATGATAGAAGGATTATGGAAGCTTCCTGATGAAAGAAACAGATTGAGGAGGAAGCCAGGTCTTGATCTGATGGGCTCGGCCAGGCTCAGTGCTTGGTACTCAGTGCAGGCCACTCAGTCGTGTCCAACTCTTTGAGACCCCATGAATTGCAGCATGCCAGGCTTCCCTGTCCATCATCAACTCTCAGTGTTCACTCAAACTCATGTCCATCAAGTCGGTGATGCCATCCAGCCATCTCATCCTCTGTCATCCCCCTGTCCTCCTGTCCCTAGTCCCTCCCAGCATCAGAGTCTTTTCCAGTGAGTCACCTCTTCACATCAGGTGGCCAAAGAACTGGAGTTTCAGCTTTATCATCATTCCTTCCAAAGAACACCCAGGGCTGATCTCCTTTAGAATGGACTGGTTGGAACTCCTCACAGTCCAAGGGACTCTCAAGAGTCTTCTCCAACACCACGGTTCAAAAGCATCAATTCTTTGGTGTTCAGCTTTCTTCACAGTCCAACTCTCACATCCATACATGACCACTGGAAAAACCATAGGCTTGACTAGATGGACCTTTGTTGGCAAACTAATGTCTCTGCTTTTGAATATACTATCTAGGTTGGTCATAACTTCTCTCCCTATGAGTAAGCGTCTTTTAATTTCATGGCTGCAATCACCATCTGCAGTGACTTTGGAGCCCAAAAAATGAAGTCTGACACTGTTTCCACTCTTTCCCCATCTATTTCCCAGGAAGTGATGGGACCAGATGCTATGATCTTCATTTTCTGAATGTTGAGCTTTAAGCCAACTTTTTCAGTCTCCTCTTTCACTTTCATCAAGAGGCTTTTTGGTTCCTCTTCACTTTATGCCATAAGGGTGGTGTCATCTGCATATCTGAGGTTATTGATATTTCTCCCGGGATTCTTGATTCCAGCTTGTGCTTCTTCCAGTCCAGCGTTTCTTATGATACTCTATATATATGTTAAATAAGCAGGGTGACAATATACAGCCTTGACATACTCCTTTTCCTACATGGAACCAGTCTGTTGTTCCATGTCCAGTTCTAACTGCTGCTTCCTGACGTGCATACGGGTTTCTCAAGAAGCGAGTCAGGTGGTCTGGTATTCCCATCTCTTTCAGAATTTTCCACAGTTTATTGTGATCCACACAGTCAAAGGCTTTGGCATAGTCAATAAAGCAGAAAGAGATGTTTTTCTGGAACTCTCTTGCTTTTTCCATGATCCAGCAGATGTTGGCAATTTGATCTCTGTTTCCTCTACCCTTTCTAAAATCAGCTTGAACATCAGGAAGTTCACCGTTCATGTATTGCTGAAGCCTGGCTTGGAGAATTTTGAGCATTACGTTGCTAGCATGTGAGATGAGTGCAATTGTGCGGTAGCTTGAGCATTCTTTGGCATTGCTTTTCTTTGGAATTTGAATGAAAACTGACTTTTCCAGTTCTGTGGCCACTGCTGAGTTTTCCCAATTTGCTGGCATATTGAGAGCAGCACTTTCACAGCATCATCTTTCAAGATTTGAAACAGCTCAACTGGAATTCCATCATCTCCACTAGCTTTGTTCATAGTGATGCTTTCTAAGGCCCACTTAACTGCACATTTCAAAATGTCTGGCTCTAGTTGAGTGAAACCTTTAATGCAATTTTTTTGCTGAAGGACAGGGTTTTTTTCCTTCCCTGTTATTTGACCTGAAATCAAACTATGGTGGAGGTAATGAAAATAGTGGCTACCTCCTTCAAAAGGTCCCATGTAGGAAATGTTACACTCAGTGCCCCCAACTCTGCAGCAGGCCACTGCTGACCCATGCCTCCACTAGAGACTTCTGGACACTCCTGGGCAAGTCTGGTTCTCTTGAGGGGTCACTGCTCCTTTCTCTGGGTCCTGGTGCACACAAGGTTCTGTTTGTGCCCTCCAAGAGTCTACTTCCAACACCTGTTAAGTTCTGGTAGCTTGTGGTGGGGTTAATGGCTACCTCCTCCAAGAGGGCTAATGCCATACCCACGTCTGCTGCACCCAGAGCCCCTGTCTCTGTGGCAGTCCACTGCTGACCTACACAGGAGACACTCAGACACAGTTCTGTCTCAGTCTCTGTGGGGTTTCTGGGTCCTGGTGTGCACAAGTTTTGTTTGAGCCCTCTGAGCATCTCTGGTGGGAATGGGATTTGATTCTCAACATGAATGTGCCCCTCCTACCGTCTTTCTGGGGCTTCTCCTTGCTCTTGGATGTGGGGTATCTTCTCAAAGATGTGCATCTCTGAACAACCACTGCTCCAGTACCTACCATCTTGCTGGGGATTTCTACCCTTGATCATTGAGAAGCCTCAATGATATCAGGTCCAGTCCATAGAGACCGGAGGGTCAGGTGGGTCAGTAGTGCTTCATCTGGAATTAGAGGTATGTTCAGTTTGTTTACTACTTAATATATAAAAGATTTAATTTTGTATATATTGATATATTATTACCATCCTAGTTTTACATTTTCCTTTAAATTTTGAGAAAATTCATTTGAAAAGCTGTATTCTTCCATTTAGCATACTTTATATACATGTCTCAACCTAGATACCATATTCAAAAGCAGAGATATTGCTTTGCCAACAAAGGTCGATCTAATTTAAAGACACTTACTCCTTGCAAGAAAAGTTGTGACCAACCTAGATAGCATATTGAAAAGGAGAGACATTACTTTGCCGACTAAGGTCCATCTAGTCAAGGCTATGGTTTTTCCTGTGGTCATGTATGGATGTGAGAGTTGGACTGTACGAAGGCTGGTCACCGAAGAATTGATGCTTTTGAACTGTGGTGTTGCAGAAGACTCTTAAGAGTCCCTTGGACTGCAAGGAGATCCGACCACTCCATTCTGAAGGAGATCAGCCCTGGGATTTCTTTGGAAGAATGATGCTAAAGCTGAAACTCCAGTACTTTGGCCACCTCATGCAAAGAGTTGACTCATTTGAAAAGACTTTGATGCTGGGAGGGATTGGGGGTAGGAGGAGAAGGGGACAACAGAGGATGAGATGGCTGGATGGCATTGATGGATGACTCGATGGATATGAGTCTGAGTGAACTCCAGGAGTTGGTGATGGACAGGGAGGCCTGGCGTGCTGTTATTCATGGGGTCGCCAAGAGTCGGACACTACTGAGCGACTAAACTGAACTGAGTCAAGGCTATGCTTTTTCCAGTGGTCATGTAAGGATGTGAAATTTGGGCTGTGAAGAAGGCTGAGTGCCAAAGAATTGATGCTTTTGAACTGTGGTGTTGGAGAAGACTCTTGAGAGTCCCTTGGACTGCATTGAGATCCAACTAGTCCATTCTAAAGAAGACCAGTTCTGGGTGTTCTTTGGAAGGAACAATGCTAAAGCTGAAACTCCAATACTTTGGCCACCTCATGTGAAGAGTTGATTCATGGGAAAAGACTCTGGTGCTGAGAGGGATTGGGGGTAGGAGGAGAGGGGGATGACAGAGGATGAGATGGCTGGATGGCATCACTGACTTGATGGACATGAGTTTGGGTGAACTCTGGGAGTTGGTGATGGACAGGGAGGCCTGGCGTGCTACAAAGAGTAGGACATGACTGAGTGACTGAACTGAACTGATGTATGTGTCTCCCTTACTCAATCTTCAAAGGGCAGACCCAAAAAATTATTAAAACAGAAATGAGCTTACAAAACTCCTGGTTAAACCATTGAGTAGCATATACTGTCATTAGAGTAAGATATGAAATCCTTACAAAATAAAAGAGAATTTACATGGTGTCTTCCAAGTGCACTTTCTCTTTTGGAATAGATTGTCACATCTATCCTCTTTATTTTAGAACACTTTTTGATGTAACTCCCAAACTACAACTCTAGTTTAGTGGTTCTCATGGGACTGATCCTCTCTGGTCACAGTAATGAATGTGTGACCTCATTTAGGACCACCAGGAGTTTATAAGGATTTTTATTTTAATTTTGGATGTGAGAATATAACGTCCTTTTTCTCCTGTAACACAAGGAGTGACCCTGGCTCCTAACTAGGTTGAAAGACTGTCTATTAGAATGAAGGAAGAAGCAGAATGAGTCCTGGTGGCTTTTCATTTCTGGGTTCTGGCCCCTGAAGTGAACTGAGCAGTCTTGGTTTCAAATTTCTCATAGCTTTGCTTCATTGATTATTGCTTTGGTTTCATTGGTTATTGTTTATCTTTTGTTTATTCCCATCTTTATTCAATATTCATTCATTTATCACAGATTTACTGTATACCAGTAAATGATGTAATATTCCAGCATAAATTTTTATAGTAAGATGTAATATTACAATTCAAGGAGGATTCCACTCCTGACTGCATTAGTTTATATACAATTTATTTGGGGGAATTTTTCTGACCTCTTCTTGCCTTGATATGAAAAAATGTGAAAACAATGTTTTAACATTTCTCAGTCTTTTGAATGACTTCCCCTTGTGGGTCTTGAGTTACAGGTTGCTGGATAACACAACAGTCTATACTACCTCGTTTTATATATTTCACATATTTTTCTGTTATTACACTTCTGTAACCCTTTCCACTCTCCTTAGAAAGGCCACAGGTTCTTTCCCTTGTCAGAGTGCTTTAAATAACCATTTATTTGAAGGATTTAATTTGAACATGTTTTATTCCAAATATCATATATTTATACACTAAGTTAAACAGACTGATAATATTGGTTCTCAATAAGTGCATTTGAATACCTGAATTCTGAACACAAAATGCCACAATATGGTTCTGACCTCAGTGTGTCTAAATTGTTAAACTAGGTATTAGTTGTATATGAGGCAGGCTGGATCAAATATAACTGCAACTATATTATTGGAAAACACTATGGACACTAAAGAAATGACTTTATCAAAATACACAACAGCTAGCCTAAGCTAGTTCAGAGAACAAGAGTCTTGGGGAATGCCTCTTTGGAATAAATGAAAGATTGTAATGGTGTAAACCTAGTCTAAAAAGCTTCCGTTGTTTTAAGTTTCCTGAATTGTTTTAATTGTTGAGTTATTGCATGGTTCAATAATTAAATCAGTTGGGATATGTTTGGTGGTAAGTAGCAGAAAACCTATTTGCAGAGACTATTCACTGCTTAATGTCAAGAAATCTTTAGGGTTGATTCTGCAATTTAATATCATAAAAATTCCAGTTTCCTCACTCCTTTAATTTTACAGCTTTTAGCATTGTGGCATTAATCACCTTTCAAGATTACTAAAGGGCTGCCAAATTTTCCAACATGAGATTGTCAAGCTTCAGCATTCTAAAAATAAGGAAACAAAGAATGTAGGAAGGTTGAGGACAGGCAGCTATGGAAACATAAAGACTTTCTTCTGGTCTCATGTTTGTATTCCTCAGAAATTAAAAAAAAAAAAAATCCCTTCAAGTCTCGATATTGACAGTTCAATCTCTAGCCTAAAAGATGCCACATTGTCTTAATATTAAACAGTCAAGATATTTAGAGGTCTTTACAATTATTGTTTCTGGTTGGTATCTCTAACCAATTGGTCCAAAATCTCCAGAGCATCAGAATTTCTTCAAAGTTCCACAGTTGAATAGAATGTGCACCTGGGTTTGAGATTCATGGGTTCAAGCAGACTGCAACCCATCCCCTTTATCAGGGAACATTTTACCTGAATGAAACGGGAGTTACATAAACAATGGCACCCCACTCCAGTACTCTTGCCTGGAAAATCCCACGGACAGAGGAGCCTTGTGGGCTGCAGTCCATGGGGTCGCTAAGAGTCAGACACGACTGAGCGACTTCACTTTGACATTTCACTTTCATGCATTGGAGAAGGAAATGGCAACCCACTCCAGTGTTCTTGCCTAGAGAATCCCAGGGATGGGGGAGCCTGGTGGGCTGCCGTCTATGGGGTTGCACAGAGTCGGACACAACTGAAGCGACTTAGCAGCAGCAGCAGTATATAAACAAAGAAGAGGGGTGATGGATTCAAGTATGAACACCAACTAGAAGCTTAATGTAAAATGCTTCTGTGACATCTCACCTGGTTCAACTCTGCTGAAGGAAAGTAAAACTCAGCCATCTCTTTGGTAACCTTGCATTTATTATAAAAATAACTATGTCCAAATTTGAAAGAAATGCCAATAAAAAGCAAGTTAATCTTTTTTTTAAATAAAAGCTGATGTACCCCCTAAATTTTCTGAAGTTCATTTTACAAAACAAGACAAGAAATAATAATACTGTATTTCAAATGGAAAGTTCTTTTTTTTTTCTTTAAAGTGATTTGTTGGAAAGAACTTACTTCACCATTTTATATTGCCTCAGAGTTGTCATTGTTTGCTGTTGGATGTGAGTTCTGACAATAACTGATCTTTCTTCATTAATGATATTTTTATAAAAATTTTTGCCCTTTTAGTTTTCTCATTTGTGATTAAATAAAAGATTATAAAATAAAAAGTCATAGATGCCTGACTGACACCATTTTAAAAAGGAGGTTCTATGAAAAGAGAAATAGTAGAGGAGAAATAAAATTAAATATGGTCTCAACATAATCACTCATTTAAAAATCTCATAATTGATTTTTATAGATTAAAAACTGAAAACCCTTAGAAAAAAGGAAAAGAGATCAAAAATAAGGAGAGATAAAAACCAATGGAAGTATTTGATATCTCTCACGGTAAATTTCACATTGTAAAAATATAAAGAACTTTATATAGCAAAATTGAAGAAATAAAAAGATGTTTTGTTGTTCTATTTTTCACTTTGGCTTTCTTGCCTTGTTCCATTGATCTGTATGTATTCTGTCACTCAAATGCCACACTCTCTTGATTAATATAAATGTATACACATTTTGAAATCAGGTACAAATTCTTGACTTCTTCCTCTCGTATCTTTCAAGATATGGACAGTAGGTCTTTTGTATTTCCATGTAAATCTAGGAAATAGTTTATGATTACTACCATTTTGAGGACAGTTGATTTCTTAACAGTATTGGATTTCCAAACCACAAATATAAAATAACTCATCATTCCTTTAGGTTTTCTTTACTTTCTCCAATCTGTAATTTTTTTTTTTTTTTGGGGGGGGGCATATAGTTTTTGTTCACCTTTTGCTAAATATATGGTTAACTCATATGAATTTCAACACTATCAAAAATAGACTGTTTTAAATTTTATTTTCTTATTGGTTGCTTCTAGTGTTTGAAAATAAAATTGTAATTTGCAAGTGTATTATATGCAGTTATTATTTCCCATAGTTTTTTTTGGACTCTCCTTAGAATGTGAATTGTTAAGAATGGATATCCTTATGTGTTCAGTATTTCACCATTAGTTATGATATTGGCAGTAGACTTATCATACTTCTCTTCTATCAAACTGAGGAATTTCTCCTCTAGTCTTAGTTTATTGATAATTTTTAACAGAAGTTACAGTTGATTTTTTCAAATATCTGTTGAAATGGTTTGTTTATACTACCTTGCATTAGACATTTACTCTGTCTTAATGTATTATTCTTTTAATATGTTGCTGGAGTCAATTACCACTATTTAAAAGCATTTTTTGCATCTATATTCATGAGCAATATTGGTCCATAAATTACTTTTATTGTCTTTGTGAAGGTGGGGGAATTATGGTTTTTCTAGACTCATAAAGCAAGTAGGAAGAGATACCTCTTCTTTTGTTTCTTGGGCGAGTTCGTGTAAGATTGGTATTTTTTTCTTAAATATTTGATAAAATTCAACAGTGAAATACTGAGCATGAAATTTTCTTTGTAGCAAAACTTTTGAGTATGAATTCTGTTTCTTTAGTAGACACAGGGCTATTACAGTTTCCTCTTTCATGGAATGTGAGTTCTGCTTAGTTGCATTTTCCAAGGAATGTATCCATTTCAACACAGTTTTCCAACTGGTTGGTGTTAAGTAGCACAAAATACGGAGAAGGCAATGGCACCCCACTCCAGTACTCTTGCCTGGAAAATCCCATGGATGGAGGAGGCTGGTGGGCTGCAGTCTATGGGGTTGCTAAGAGTCAGACATGACTGAGTGACTTCAATTTCACGTTCACATTCATGCATTGGAGAAGGAAATGGCAACCCACTCCAGTGTTCTTGCCTGGAGAATCCCAGAGACGACGGGGGAGCCTGGCGGGCTGCCGTCTATGGGGTCGCACAGAGTCGGACACGACTATTTCAGTATCTACAAGCTCTATAGCAATGACTCCTCTCTTTTTCCTACTAATTTGTAGGATCTCTTTTTCCTTTTTCTTGGTCAATCTGAGTAAGTGCTTATAAGGATTTTTGTTTTATTTCCATTGGTCCATTTAAAAAAAAATCTGCTTGAAGAATCAATATGTGATTTTGTAATTTTTCTATTTGTGTTCAGTCTTCTATTTCTGTGGTTTGACTGTAATTTACTTTTCTTTTTTATGTATTTTAAGGTGAAATATGGGATGATTGATTTTTAATATTGTAGACATTATTTTTCTCCTCCAATGATAGCAAATAAAAGCTATAAGATATTCTCTAAATCCTACTACAGGTATATATTATTAATTTCATATGACTTTTTTCATTATCATCAGATTTGAATTTTTTCTAATTTTCTCATGTGACCCAAAATTATATATACATGAGTAATGCTAAATTTCTAAATAATTGGTATTTCCTGTGATCTCCTCTTGTTATTAATTTCACTTGCATTTAATGTGATCTGAAACATGCTTTCCATATTTTTAATCATTTTAAATTTATTGGCCATTCTTTTTAAAGGGAAAAGACATAGTTTTCCTATTTCACACACAGCAAATATATACCTGAGATCTTATTGATCGCATAACCTTAAACTACATTCTCACTTTCTTAGAGAGATCCTAAATTATGGCAGCAGATGGCTAGTAAACTTGAAAATCACTGGACTTTTAAGCAGTTATTACTTAATATACTTAATATATAAAAGTACTTAATATACTGGTACTTTGGCAAAATTTGCAAATTATATAATTTAAAAATATTTCCAGAATAATAATGAAAGATGACACAAAATGAGGGAAAAGATTTGAGGGGAAGAAAGAAGGGCCACCAAGCCCTATTTAGTCTAATTACTGTGTTTAAAGTAAGACAAATGTCATTTCATGAATCAAGTTTCTATTTTTCTAAGGTCATAGAACACACACATTTTTTATTGTATAATACAATTCTCCCCATGAATTGTTTCCATGTAATTGTTTACTTTGTCACTGAGAAAAGATGGGTCTATTTTTATTCCATGTAATTCATTTCTGAAAGACTACTCTGTCACCTTAACCCCAGAAAACAAATCATACACTCTCATCAGTATTCAAAAAAGGCCACAAAAAGTCCAAACATAAGAAGAGTACTTTGAACAAACTGAAGACTTACTGAGCAAGCCATCACCAGAGAATTTCAGAGGAAAGCATAATGTTCATCCTATCAACAAAAATACATTTTGCCTCTGGCAATGCTAACGGCAGACATATCCCATATGGACTTAAGAGTCCTAAATACTGTTTAGACGAAATTTTTGTTAGATTAGATGTCAGTAGAATAAACAAAAAGTTCTTCAATTGTATTGTAAATGGTGCTCAGCACTAGTGCAATGTATCTATTAATACTAAGAACATGAACAGTTCTGAATTTAGACATAAAAACATGGTAGTCTCATTCAACTTAATATTTGTGTCCTGAAATAGTAATATTTTGAATAAATTTTGAAGATTTTTCTCTTATAAAGCATGATTTTAAGTTGCTTACTTTCCTTTTCTTAATATACATGGAAGATTTCGTTTTGGCTTATGGTTCATAGAAAACATAGAAGCTCCTGATTCATTGCTCATGTAGAAAGCTACAATCACCTCCCCCTTAGCCTCACTGCCTTTCCCAGATGCTTTCTTATCAAACTATCATGGTGAAATAAAGAAGGCTTTCAACATGCAAACATGATCATGCATCTCTTCCAACCCCTACTACTTTCCAAGTTTTGATTTGCCATTGGCCTTAAAGAGTCTGAAATGCAGTACTTGGATGCAATCTCAAAAATGAGAGCATGATCTCTGTTCGTCTCCAAGGCAAACCATTCAATATCGCAGTTATCCAAGTCTATGCCCCAATCAGTAATGCTGAAGAAGCTGAAGTTGAACGGTTTTATGAAGACCTACAAGACCTTTTAGAACTAACAACCAAAAAAGATGTCTTTTTCATTATAGGGGACTGGAATGCAAAAGTAGGAAGTCAAGAAACACCTGAAGTAACAACAGGCAAATTTGGCCTTGGAATGCAGAATGAAGCAGGGTAAAGACTAATAGAGTTTTGCCAAGAAAATGCACTGGTCATAGCAAACACCCTCTTCCAACAACACAAGAGAAGACTCTACACATGGACATCACCAGATGGTCAACACTGAAATCAGATTGATTATATTCTGTGGAGCCAAAGATGGAGAAGCTCTATACAGTCAACAAAAACAAGACTGGGAGCTGACTGTGGCTCAGATCATGAACTCCTTATTACCAAATTCAGACTTAAATTGAAGAAAGTTGGGAAAACCACTAGACCATCCAGGTATGACCTCAATCAAATCCCTTTTGATTATATGGTGGAAGTGAGAAATAGATTTAAGGGCCTAGATCTGATAGAGTGCCTGATGAACTATGGACAGAGGTTCGTGACATTGTGCAGGAGACAGGGATCAAGACCATCCCCATGGAAAAGAAATGCAAAAAAAACAAAATGGCTGTCTGGGGAGGCCTTACAAATATCTCTGGAAAGAAGAGAGGCAAAAAGCAAAGGAGAAAAGGAAAGATATAGACATCTAAATGCAGAGTTCCAGAGAATAGCAAGAAGAGATAAGAAAGCCTTCTTCAGCGATCAGTGCAAAGAAATAGAGGAAAACAACAGAATGGGAAAGACTAGAGATCTCTTCAAGAAAATGAGAGATACCAAGGGAACATTTCATGCAAAGATGGGCTCGATAAAGGACAGAAATGGTATGGACCTAACAGAAGCAGAAGATATTAAGAAAAGGTGGAAAGAATACACGGAAGAACTGTACAAAAAAGATCTTCACGACCCAGTCATGATGATGTGATCACTAATCTAGAACCAGACATCTTGGAATGTGAGGTCAACTGGGCCTTAGAAAGCATCAATATGAACAAAGCTAGTGGAGGTGATGGAATTCCAATAGAACTGTTTCAAATCCTGAAAGATGATACTGTGAAAGTGCTGCTCTCAATATGCCAGCAAATTTGGTAAACTCAGCAGTGGCCACAGGACTGGAAAAGGTCAGTTTTCATTCCAATTCCAAAGAAAGGCAATGCCAAAGAATGCTCAAACTACCACACAATTGCACTCATCTCACATGCTAGTAAAGTAATGCTCAAAATTCTCCAAGCCAGGCTTCAGCAATATGTGAACCGTGAACTCCTTGACGTTCAAGCTGGTTTTAGAAAAGGCAGAAGAACCAGAGATCAAATTGCCAACATCCGCTGGATCATCAAAAAAGCAAGAGAGTTCCAGAAAAACATCTATTTCTCCTTTATGGACTATGCCAAAGCCTTTGACTGTGTGGATCACAATAAACTGTGGAAAATTCTGAAAGAGATGGGAATACCAGACCACCTGACCTGCCTCTTGAAAAATCTGTATGCAGGTCAGGAAGCAACAGTTAGAACTGGACATGGAACAACAGACTGGTTGCAAATAGGAAACGGAGTGCGTCAAGGCTGTATATTGTCACCCTGCTTATTTAACTTATATGCAGAGTACATCATGAGAAACACTGGACTGGAAGAAACACAAGCTGGAATCAAGATTGCCGGGAGAAATTTCAAATACCTCAGATATGCAGATAAAGAGGAGCTAAAAAGCATCTTGATGAAAGTGAAAGAGGAGAGTGAAAAAGTTGGCCTAAAGCTCAACATTCAGAAAACGAAGATCATGGCATCTGGTCCCATCACTTCAGGGGAACTAGATGGGGAAACAGTGGAAACAGTTTCAGACTTTATTTTTTTTTGGTCTCCAAAATCACTGCAGATGGTGACTGCAGCCATGAAATTAAAAGACGCTTACTCCTTGGAAGAAAAGTTATGACCAACCTAGATAGCATATTCAAAAGCAGGGACATTACTTTGCAACCTAAGGTCCATCTAGTCAAGGCTATGGTTTTTCCTGTGGTCATGTATAGATGTGAGAGTCGGACTGTGAAGAAGGCTGAGCACTGAAGAATTGATGCTTTTGAACTGTGGTGTTGGAGAAGTCTCTTGAGTGTCCCTTGGACTGCAAGGAGATCCAAGCAGTCCATTTTGAAGGAGATCAACCCTGGGATTTCTTTTGAATTAATGATGCTAAAGCTGAAACTCCAGTACTTTCGCCACCTCATGCAAAGAGTTGACTCATTGGAAAAGACTCTGATTCTGGGAGGGATTGGGGGCAGGAGGAGAAGTGGACGACCGAGAATGAGATGGCTGGATGGCATCATGGACTCGATGGACGTGAGTCTGAGTGAACTCCAGGAGATGGTGATCGACAGGGAGGCCTGGCGTGCCGCGATTCATGGGATCGCAAAGAGTCAGAGACGACTGAGCGACTGCACTGAACTGAACTTAGATTATTATACATTAACATATAGACAACTATACATGAACTCTGTGGACACTGCATGAACTAGCCATCTGTTGCCTTTCTAGCTTCATTCTTACCACTCTACTACCATCTACTTTCTAGCCTTCATGATTTTTCTTTGTGGTAGATAAATTATTTGTGGCTTATAACCTCATGATCTTTCGTGTTCTGAGAGATTTACACAAATCACATCCTCTCCTTGAATACTCTTCCTTACACCTCCTTTTCATCTGAAGATCTTTTACTTGTATTTTATGTCTTGTTGATATGCTACTTCATCTAATGAGACTTTTCCATTTAAAAAGTTCTATTCTTTTTGTCAAAATAGCCTGTAATATTCTCTATCTCTGTCTATATACTTGTTTGTACTCCTTTCTAAATTTATGTGTTTTTTGAAGAATATTGATTGCATTTACAATTTTATCCCCAGGAGCCAGCAAAGTAACTTGCACATAATAAAAACTTTTAATATGTATGAGTTAAATTGAGTACAGCTCATATGGTAAAAAAAGATGTCATGTTGACTTCTAAATGTAATTTCTATGTAGTCTTAATACATATTGTGTGCACATACATATAGAGTTTTGCCATCAATTTATTGAAATTATTCTATTTTAATTAATTGTTTCAATCTTAACTTTACATATTGCTCATTTAAGATCTACTGATATTTCCCTCTGGATTAGTTTTGCACACTCACCCTTGTTTCATCTGTGTTCTACTGTAAACATATCCATTTAGACATGTGTATAAGCATACACTATGTTAAATACATTTTTTAAGAAATATGACATTTGACTATTTCATTAATTTGTTTTGAACATAATTATTTTAACTTTGAATTTTGTTTGTATTTAGGACTGGCCGTCTGTGCTATTCACATACTTGAACCCGCAGTTCCACTTGCCCTGTGCAGGATTACTGCATCATCAGTTGGATAAACTGTCTTATCTCACAATGACCTGATCCCATCTCACATTCTTAATTAGTGAGTGAACAGTCCAACACTGAATGAGGTCTGTTTCACAATGAAGAACAATATCTAAGGATTAAAAAGCAGAATTGCTTTGAACACTGGGCCCCCACATTCCAGTTATCCTTTTCTGACACCTCCCACTTGAGATTACAAGGGTCAGAAGGATCTTGGGCTCCTGATTTCAAGGATTTTATCTGTAAAAAAAATTAAGATCAACCCGTTTTTAACCCTCTGCTCATAGATGCTTCTGTCCTCCCTGAACTTACTTTAGGGTATTACAATTTGACAACTGTACCTCTCCCGTCACCTAGGCTGCAGGTGACTAATGCAAGTTGCTGAACCCAATCTGGTCAAAATACTATCTATGGCATGACATGAAAAAAAAAAAAAAAAAAAAGGATGAACCAGAATGGCTCTTTTGGGAATTTTATCTAAGAAATTCTAAATGATTGAGTCCATTTTTAGGGTTGACAAATTGGCAAATTTAAATGGATATTATACACAAGAAGTCAGAGAAGCCTTGACAGTCAACCCTATGAGCAAGGAAAATGATAAGGTTGATAAAGAGAAAAGAAGAGAGGAGATGCAGAGAGAGATGTCGAGATTACATAAGAATGAAAATGGTCCATGTCCATGAGAGTTGAGGAGAATTCTGTGCCTATAGACAGGCTATTGGTTGTGCTCATTATTTTCAAACTATAGAAACAAACAATCACTAATAAATAGAAAAATAATTAATTGAGATAGAGTCCAGAATTGATAGAGAAACTGAAAATCACTAAAATATAGAAATAAACATTTTCCTTGTTAAATTCTAACATCTAGTTCTTGGGAAAAACAAAATTATATATAAAGGACTTGATAGAAAAACTGAATAAAACACTCCAAATAAAATTGATAGTGGAAATTACAAATTATGTATATTTCCACTTTTCTTTTACAGTGGTTCTGTGTACCAGATTTTAAAAAAATGTGCAGGTCTATTTGTTTCTTAAACAAAATAAATGTACCGATAATCTTTGGAGATTATCTGAATAAATATATCAGCACCTAAACTATCATAGTGAATTAGCTACCCAGCATCAAGGGTCCAGTCTCTTGGGGAACCTAACATTGGGCTTTCTAGAAAGCTAGAAAATGAGTTTCATATTGTCCAGGACAATTTCCATCCTCATAACCAAGCTTTTTTTTTTTTTTTTTTAAGCTAATACTTAGATAATCCTCCAAAGTAATTTATCTGGGTGTGGGCTATATCTATCCAGGAAGAATTTATGCTGTATCATTTTAAGCTTTGGATTAATATATATATATATATATATATAACAAATATAAATATAGATTCATTGACGTGAAAGTGTAATCTCAACAAACAAATTTTTTGAGCCAGAAAGAAGAGACAAACTACCTACAAAGGTATGATTTCAAGATATTGTTTCTCATTAGCAAATATAAATGCTTTTATCTATATATGCAAGCAGTAATAGCTTTAGACTACTGAAAAAAAAAAAGAAAACACTTAAGTTTTGAATCTTACATCTAAATGAACCATCCTTTACAGATAAAATAAAATATAGCTGAATTATTAATATAAAAAAGAGTTTATCACTTGCAGAACACCACTATAATAATCATCAAAGGTTATGTTTTACAAAGGAAAATAAACCAAAATTAAAACTCGTGGCTTTCAGCTAGGGCATTTGAATCCATCATCAAATCTGCCATGAATGAAGAAACCAGGATGATTTTACTAAAAAAATAAATAAAGCCAATTTGCTTTAAAAGATGACAGGGATTTTCATAAACATCTCCTTTGCTTAACAGGTACAGCAGATGCAATTTTATGGTAAACATACGCAGCTTCTAAGAGTTTGAAGATCTTGCAACGAGAAAAAGTTGGTATATCCAGAAGCAGAACAAGGGCTGCTAATCACAGATCTTAAAACTCTTGGGCCATGCTGCTATTTGCTAAGAAGTAGATTTTGTTACTCAGTAAACAGAAGTTGTCCTATAATTAATATAAGTATCTGAAAATATTTAAAATACGTTTGATTCTGTTGCATGATTTCAAATACATGTGTGACAACTAAATGACTGAGTAATGTTAACCAAAAAAAAAAAAAAGTTAAAATTTAGGCTAATATTTTATTGCCTCTGGACAGACAAAATCATAGATTCTTTATTTTTTTTTTAAAGCTGTTGTGTTTTAAATCAATTTGAAGTTATTTTCCTAAACGGAAATGGCCTAAGTGAAATGTAATGCACAGAAATGTAGAATATGTGGTTTAGTGCATGGAAAAAGTACTTCTTCACTACAAGAAAAAAAATTGTTAATTCTAACTCAAAATAGTTTCAGTAAAAAAGGCACATTTGTTAATGCTGCCTTCTGTAGAAAGTGAAATTTATCTAAAAGTGTTTTCTCAATTGGTATAATCCTCTGTGGTCTAACTTTTCTGAGCACTTAGCACTAGGCTAGACTAGAATACACCCCTGTGAAAGTCATAATGGGAAAACAAAAGTGACAATAGAAAATCATTAATTTCACTGGGCTTTCTTACTAAGCAATAAAATTCTAAAAAGAATATGTGACCAAAACAAACATGTGTACACAGATGATTATTGTCACACAGATTGAAGGATTTCACTTACATAAAAACTGAATTTGGTATAAAAGTTAATCTTTAATTTTATTTATTATGGTTACTTTGGAGTGGATCAATCATACATATAAGGATTATTATCATTATCAAAAGAAAAAACAGAAATATAAAATTTTGTTTCTTGTGCTATAAAATCCAGAAACTATTGCAAATAGGAATAAGAAAACCTAAGGAAACTATATATATTCCTTAGGTAACATAATTAATATTGTTAAAGTACTAGACATATAATGAGAATAGTAAAATATAATAATTTCAAATCATTTATATAACTACCTCTCAATTTTGTTGATAAGTCAAAATGTTTGATTTTGTGATATATTTTAAATTATTGTTTTATAGAACATTTGAAAAAGAAGCATAAAATTGTAATTTCCTGAAGTGTCTTCAAAAACTCTCTTTCAGAGAGAATTATAAATCACAGAATTTAAGACTGGTCCATTTCACCTTGAAGCATTCATAAACTTAATTCATTTTTATTTCCTGGAGATTGTTTTGACCTAGAAAATCTGACTTGCTTTCCTGTTTAAAATGCACTTTAATATTTGAATTAAATGTGCCAGATTTTTTTCTCAAAACCCATGCTACCACACTTATTCATATATATATATATATATGATCCTATTATTATTGTTATTTCATTTAAATGAGAGTGGTCCATGATACTTTTTCTCTTCCTTCTATTGAAGTACAGTTGATTTACTCAATATGACATTTTTAAGCTACATATCAACTTAAAAATCTTGAGACTGTTTTCTGTCCAGCATTGCCTACAGATCTTTCTTCAGTCTTTTCATTAGGGCTTTTCTTTCCTTCTTTCCTTTTCTTCCTTTTATTTTTCATTCCATTTTCAAAATGCTTTTCTATGAAACGATTTGGTTTTTGTGCACTATATCTGATATAACCTATACCGTGCAGTGCCTTCAGCGAATTTCCTCCCCGAGTCTTTAGAAAAAAGCAGTGGAGATGGTAACAAGAACTTTATTGTTTACACTTTCTTTTCTGCTACTGAAAATGCGGGGAAAACATCATGCATAAAACATTTTGTCTGACCACCCTCACTATGCTCCTTGCTATATTTTAGGGACTTATTCTCAAAGCCACCATATGGCCTGAAGTTTTGCTAGTGTATCTAAATAAAGACTTGCAAGTTCTTTGCTTTGTGCCCCCTGTCTCCAAGACAAAATTTGTGGATTGCTTTTAAAAGTCAGTTTTAAAACTCTAGCCCTTGGTGTAAAAACAAAATTAAAAACAACTTAGGAAGAGTTGAACATGACAAAATAATAGTTGAAGGAGATTTAGAGATACTGTCAGAAGTTTTGCTGAAGTTAGAAGAAACAATTCAAAGGTTATTCCAAGGAACTTGCAGTTCTCATTTTAATGCTAATGAACCAAGAAATATTAGGCTAAGAGAGTTAATCTGTATTCAGAGCATTCAAATAAATTAAATGAAAAAAGTGCAGATCTAACGCAACTTGCAAATGCTGGTTTCAATAATTGTCATATCAGCTGAGTATTTATCTAATCAACCTTGCTAAATTTACCTTTCTCACTAATATTGCTTTTTTCACCCCATTTTAGTGGCATTATAGTCAAACTGAGGATTTCCCCCTGCATCAGTTGAGAAAGGAGACAATAATGTCTTTATTTGTTGATGAATTTATTAAGTGAGAGAAACTATGTTGGGGTCATTTTAAAGTACATGCTTCTCAGGTCAAGTCCTATCCCTCCAAAGCACTAATGAATATTAGTTCTTTCCTTTCTTCTTTATCTGGGAATCTTGTTTAAAATCTATATTTTACACAATATTTTCAAAAACTTTACTAGTTTATAACAACACTCTATAATCAAAACGATTTCTACAGTATTATTTTGTGTATGTCACTCTGGTCTCCCTACTAGTTTTCCGTGTATGTTCTCGTCCCTTGCAATGCCATCAATCTCGTGTTTTTTTGACTAGTCACTAATAAAATGACATATACAAACATTGGAATATGAAATAACGGCTCTCTTCACTCAAATAACATCTGTCCCACGCACAAGTAAGAGTATAAAATTTTTTGCGATGTGAGGCAATCTGTCCAGAGGCCTTGTGAGTCCAGGCCCCTCAAGCCACTCATAATGACAAAGCAAGTAATATGTTGGCATAAATGTCATTTACTTGGAGCACACCACACCAAGTAAGAAGTAAAAACAAGCTTTCATAATGTTTTCTGATATAGCTTAAATGTATACTTCAACTTAAGATTTCTTAAGCCTTCTATCATATTCTTTTGCTTTCTCTCATATCTGAGAAAAAAATTCATTCAACTTGTCACTGGTTGATTCACTTATAGCATCCACAATGTTTTCATGAAAGAGTTAATGCTAATTTTATAATCTTCTACATGGTATGTTTCAAGGAGGACTTCTTGCAGAGGTTCTTAATGTAAAAGAAATTTCAGAGAATATTGGGAAAAATAAACGTGTGAAAGGAAGTCATTTTAGGATTAGGGATAAGTGTGAAAAAGGGACAGCCTACTTATATGACGAGAAAATTATTTTCAATTTGGAGCTTATAATGAACATTCTTTTTTAATAAAAATGACCTTTTTAAAAAATGAAGAGGCGTGCCTTCTCCTTTAGCAAGTATATTGCATTAATAATTGTCAAGCTGCAATTAGAAGAGGAGCATGCTTTCAATTCTTATAACTTTTCTATAAAATGTTGGCACATGAAAAGAAGTGCCCCGGACAGATGGGAAATTAGCATGCCATAAAAATCTATAATAGATGGGCTGTTGCTGTCAATCTCATGAAAGTAATTACATCACGATGACTTCTCCTGGAAATTACTATGGACTTACAAGGGAAATATGCATGTAAGGCAAATAACAATATAAGTAAATATTATTTCCTTTCAATACAGTTTTCCAATCTCTTTTTAGTTGTTTGCTAAGATAGAGACTTTCAAATTATCTTTTAAGAGTGAAAAGTGAAAGCAGTTCAGTGGTGTCTAACTCTTTGTCCATGGAATTCTCCAGGCTGGAATATTGGATTGGGTAGCCTTTTCCAGGGGATCTTTCCAACCCAAAGATCGAACCCAGGTCTCCCTCTTTGTGGGTGGATTATTTACCAGCTGAGCCACCAGGGAAGCTGGAACATACTGGAGTGGGTAGCCTATCCCATCTCCAGAGGATCTTCCCGACCCAGGAATTGAACCAGTATCTCCTGAATTGCAGGCAGATTCTTTACCAGCTGAGCTAAAAGGGAAGCCTCATGCAAAAGCTTTACTTTTCAAGAGGAAGGTATGCACATGATAATGTGGAGGGTGTTCAATCACCACACTGCTCAAGGGTCAGTCTTCAGATGATGTTCTCTGATCCTCCTGGGGCCAGATATAGAGGATTTTCCCTTTACAGCATCTCCCTTTAAAGTGCCTGATGACCTCAGTCATGGAAACAAGAGTGGTCTATAGGAAGTCTGTTTGATAAGGTAACAAATCATGGGGTCAAAAGTAGGCATTAGAACTCCTTGAACAATTAGTAGGTAATATACTTGCTGCTTGTTAATAGGAAAATCCTTAGCTTGCAAAGAGAGGGCAGTTTAATTACTTTGTTAGCATAGATGATGTTTAGCACTCACAGAAATGGAGGCTCATACTCTCTGCCAACAGACTGAATTTCTACAGGCCTCCATAATTCTGGTGAAGGATGGAAAGAGCTTAGTGATCTCTTGCTTTTACCTCTCCTCCCATGTTACCGAAGCTCTTCTTTCCTCATTTCCTCTAACCCAGGGTTTCCCAACCCAGCATTATCAACATTTGAATTGAGTTTTTCTGTGTGGTGGAAGCCATCATGTGTGTTTTAGGATTCACAGCAGATATAGCCTGTACCCACTAGAGGCCAAGGGCGCCCCTCCACCCTCAGTTATGGCAGCCAAAAATGATTCCAGAAACTGATACATGTGCCCAGACAAGGGGATTTTTTTTCCAGACAGAGTTCGATATTCACTGTGTAGTTCACAGTGAATTTTTTCTAACTGCATAAAATATAAAGCATTTCATCCTACATCTTTGCTGGTTCCACAGAAAAAACAGTTCCCTTGAGGAAGTCAGTGTCTTAGGTTTAGCTGTCTGCAGTTGGGTGGAAGATACAGCCTTGGGAATTCAAGTAAAAAAAAAAAAAATGTAATAAAAGAGAATGACTTCATATTTCAAAGGTTTCTTCCTCACTTCCATGTTTACCTGTGTAAAAGAATATGTCCCCTATAACCTCAAATGACTGAATCCACCAATTGAACTATGAAAATAGATTTGTTTTACAAAATTTGTTTTGATACAACCTGGATTTTTAGAACTGTGACCTTTTTAGTAACTAAAACATTTTGTATAGTTAGAAAGTGAAACCATAAAGAAGTACAGGTATGTTCAGTCTAGTTCAGACTATCCAATTAGCAGTCTCTTCAAAATACATTTGGGATGACAAAAGAATATAAATACAAATCTATATATATGTATACAATGTATGTATATGCGTATATACTGTGTGTATGCACTCAGAACGCTTTGAGACCCCATGGACTGTAGCCCACCAGGCTCCTCTGTCCATAGCATTTTCCAGGCAAGAATACTGGAACACGTTGCTATTTCCACTTCAGGGTATCTTCCTGACCCAGGGATCAAACTCACATCTCTTGCATCCCCTGCATTAGCTGGCGGATTCTTTACCACTGTGCCACTTAGTTATATACATAAAATTTTTAAACTTGCCACTCCTTTTTTTTATATTAATGACATGAGTAAAATCACTAAGATGATATATTCCATGTTTTCCTGCGTAGAACCACTTCAAATACATCTCATATCATGTACAAAGTTCACCTTTCAAAACAGATGTGGTAGGAATCTGTGTATACACATCACCTTTTTCTCTAGCATCAACTCTTTATATCATCTACTATACTAATATTTCAACTCCTACTGCCACATTCCCTGTAGATATGTGTCAGCAATGTGCTTCCAAGTTTATTTGATATAGTTAAAATTCTGTTCACTTCTCATTAACAGTTAAATATGCAACAGTGTCTTTTATGTAAGATGGCCCGAGATGCTGATAATATCTTCATTTTTTAAATGTAAAATAAGTGGACTCATAACAGATCTTTTAATGAAGAACTGATTTATTTTCTAAATACATCTTTTGGCACCATTAAATGAGATAGGTGGCATTGTTTCCTCTGCACTAATTATGATAGGAAGTATATGTTCATATTCATGTATATATGCTATGGGAATAACATTATGTTTAAAAGAAAACATTTTAAACAGCTTATAATAAATATGACATTTTTTGTTATCTTAAAACACGCCATCTCCTCAGAAGTATAAGAAATGTTATAAAATCATTATGATCACGGCAAGGAAATTCCCACTTCTTAGTTAAGCCTGAGCTCCCATATGTCCCTTTTACAGCATCTCAGAGGGTGTTGATGGAGTGAAGGACTGTGTTCCTCACTCATTTTCACATTTCACATTTTCATATTATCCCCCTGCCATTTGAAACACTCTATCTTGGGCTCTCAGGACCTCCTCTTCTCTTCATGTTTTCAAAGGCATATTTAAGGGTGTGGTTTTTTTTTTTTTTTCCCTTACTACTGAACATATGGGAAAGTTTTAGTTTGATTTTTTTCCACTCACTCAATATTAACTTTGGAAACTTTGGGGTTTTATAGTTTTATTTTATTTTTTATTATTTTTATTTTTTGTGAATATCATACTTTTCTTGTTTGTATAAGTTAAAAAGAAAATAAATCTAACCCATGATATGTAATGATTATATTTCAGGAAATATTTGGGTTAGAATGTCAAAAATTACAAGTCCTGATATTTCTGCATTCATTCACACATTCGTTCATTTACTGTCAAAAATTTACTGAGTGTATTATGATTTCTAGGAGTTCATAATTATGCTAGGAACTTGAAGGATAGTGTATCTGGCCTAAGGAGTGGAAACATATATGTTATATATATAAAATCTCATAATGAATGTTATACAAAGGAATACTGTTCTATATTATAATTCTATGCTATACTACATCTATACTCTCTATATAGTATGCATATATTATGTACATATTATATATATCCATATATATATATATTCTTTTCTCTAATATCCATTAAACATATGCAGTATATACAGTATATATACACATTAGGTTTATGAACAAAAGTTTCCCTGAACTTATTTGACAGAAATTTTTAATTCCTGGGTTGGGAAGATCCCTGGAGAAGGGAAAGGCTACCCATTCCAGTATTCTGATCTGGAGAATTCCATGGACTGTATAGTCCATGGAGTCACAGAGTCGGACACGACTGAGCAACTTTTACTTTCAATTTAAAATATCCTGATAGGATGGATAGAAACTTTAAGTGCTTTAAAAATGACCTTAGTAGTTTTTTTAGGGCTCCTTCATGAACTTATATTTTTCCTGGGGTGCATGACAATAAGCCTGCCACTGGCCAGGTGATTGGTTGTTCAAAATGTCATTCCTAATTTCCTGTTAGAGAAGGTAGAAATATTAGACAAGTATTTTTCTAAATAAATTAGAGTGATCACAGTTTACTCCCTCTCCCTAGTGAGAGAGGATTAAGTAAACTATTAAAGATAAAACCCATAATTTAGGTAAATTCAAGTAATTAACTATATAAATATTTTGTATCTATTTAAATACAGTATCATATAGACATATGCACAGGAAGCAGTTTTTATCTCAGATTCATGAAAGCAAACATAAAACTCAGAGTTTCACTGCTTCATTGCATTGCTAGCTAAATGTGTTCTTAGTTAAACCCCAGTATTATACAAAAGCCTGATTTAAATATTTTGCTTGATTTCCAGACATTTAAATTAATACAATGGGTCAAACTAAGGGCATATTTGCAGTTTTCTTTTGAAGAAAATGATGTTAAGCTATGAATGTATTTAAGTAATGTAGTAAACCAATGTAACTGCCTTCACTTAGTAAGACTATGCTAATTAAGGCAATTGTGAAGGTCACCAACACAGATTTCAAGTTCATATGAAAATACTGATATGCAGTGATAGCAATGCTCACAAATTTCTTTAGAAACATGAAAGGAAAACCTACAGAAACTTCCACAGTCAATTGAATGGGTAATAGATATTTCTCAAAAGCCACCTTTCTGAAAACATTTTCTCATTGTTCCTTTGACTGTGTAAGTCTTGTTATGGTTAATTTTAAGTGTCAGCTGGACTGGGCCATGAGGGGCCCAGATTTTCAGACAAACAGTATTTCTAAGTGAGTTTGTGAGGGTGTTTTCAGACATGATTAACATTTACATTGGAAGGCAGATTCTGAACCACTGGACCACCAGGGAACTCCCAAGATTAACATTTGAATTGAAGGCTTCAATAAAACACAAGACAGAAGAAGGGATAATTTTCTGCCTGGCTGTGTCTGAGCTGGAACATTAGCCTTCTCTGTCTCTGGATATGGCCTTGGGCTGGAACTTACATCATCAGTTATACTGGTTCTCAGGCCTTTGAACTCCAGCTTGGATTTATCAGCCTCCATAATCACATAAGCCAATTTCTTACAGTGTAACTTCCTTTCTTTCTCTTTCTTTCTTTTTTTGTCCTTTCCTTTCTTTTCTCTGTCTCTTTATAGACAGATAGATAGATAAAGATATATACATGTATATATCCTAATAGTTTTGTTTCTGGAGAGAACCCAGACTTAATACAATGCTCATCCTATAGATCTTCCAGTGGAGAGAACATGTTGACATTTGAAGTCATACCATGATAAAACCAACTTTCAAAGTATTCAAACTACTAAAGATAAGGACAGCCCCTGGTTTAATAGTTAAAAAGGTGAATTATCTCTGTTCCATTGAAGATAAAACAGCAGTTGCAGTGTGAATTACATTAAACAACCTGTGTGCATGCTAAGTCATTTCAGTTGTGTCTGACTCTGTGCGACCCTGTGGACTGTAACCCCCTGCCAGGCTCCTCTGTCCATAGGGATTTTCGAGGCAAGAATCCTGGAGTATGTTGCCATGCCCTCCTCCAGGGGATCTTCCCAACACAGGGATCGAACTTGCCTCTCTTATGTCTCCTGCATTGGCAAGCAGGTTCTTTACCACTAGTGCCACTTGGGAAGCTATTAAACAGCCTGCTACTGCTGCTAAGTCGCTTCAGTCGTGTCCAACTCTGTGCGACCCCATAGACGGTAGCCCACCAGGCTCCCCCGTCCCTGGGATTCTCCAGGCAAGAATACTGGAGTGGGTTGCCATTTCCTTCTCCAATGCATGAAAGTGAGAAGTGAAAGTGAAGTTGCTCAGTCATGTCCGACTCTTAGCGACCCCATGGACTGCAGCCCACCAGGCTCCTCCGTCCATGGGATTTTCCAGGCAAGAGTACTGGAGTGGGGTGCCATTGCCTTCTCCATTAAACAGCCTAGTATTTATAAAATAGTGTAAACATGGCATATACATTTGTATTGTTGAATTTCCTATCTTTCAAAGCTACAGATTTAATTTTAAGATTCTTGATTAGGTTCAACAGAGAGAAAATACTTTCCTATGCCACACATTGACCCCTAAGGTGTATATATACTTGGTTATCAATCCCTCCTGTCAATCTTGCTTAGTGAACCACAATTTTCTTCTTGTGTTCACTCAATTCATGTTTTCCAGATGACTCAGCAAAACTGAAGGCAACCCAAGCTGTTCTGAGTGAGTCAGAACTCACTGATTAGAGTGAGTCAGTCCTGATGATCAGAACTCCTGGAATCTGTGTTTGGTTCAGGAACGTAAGCGTGATCTTATTAGTGTCTGGCATCAAATCCCTGGATTTTTGGGTTAGGTGTCAGCAGATAAACTGCAATACTCTGCTAAAATTCAAGGGAAAAATGCACTTCATTGTTAGGCGTATATTGTTCCCTCTCTCCCTATGGATGTGAACAAACACATTTCGTGCTTCAGTGCGCAGCCATCCCAGGGCTGAAGTCACATGGAGGAGGCAGAGTCAGGAGAACCATTGAGAAAAGGAGCCATAGACCCAAGTGCTCTGTACCTAGTGGTCATGATACCTCTGTACTTTCTGATACATGAAATAATGTATTTTTAAGTTTCCATCAAGTTTTTTTTTTTTTTTTAATTTTCTGAAATGTGATTTCTTGCAGCTGAAAAAATTTATGACAATAGCAGATCTGGCTTTGTTGCTGTTGCTCCATGGACAGCTGATAGGGAGAATGTGGCTAGCAAGGTGAATCAATTCTTTACCAGAGTGGGTGAAGAGGCAATGTGCATTTACTTCCAAGGTCCTTCCCAGTATTGGAAGCTCTCAAAAAACTTTAGACTGGCTATGAACATGTATTTGTCATACATGTGTAGTTGTCATCAAGAAAATCATATACATTTAATAGAATTTTGCAATTGGAAAGGAAACTGGAGAACATAAAATCTAACTTCTCCTCCACTAAGAAAGTGAACATGTTTTTCTTATCATTAAAAATAAAGAAATGAGATGTGTTTTTAAGGTGAATATAGTGCATTTGTTTTTTTCTGGTGACCTGAAACTTAATTTTAGTTTATCTCTTCCTGAAATTATTTATTTTTTACAGTTCTTGTATCTTAGAATATCATATTTGAAACCATCAAAGTTTAATTCTGCTAATAGTTCCTAATGTCTCCAGTCATGCCTTATTATATGTTTTCTTTCATAGTTTTCTTCTGTTTATTGATTGCAAGCTGATAGTCAATTGATCTAAATGTTCAAACATCATGAGGGTTAGTTCCTCTAGAAAGAATTTGTATTTACATCTTTGGATGCACTTGAGTACTGACAGTTTGAATTTGCTTTATTTTATTCTCTAATCTTTAGGATTCCTGTATCATACATGTGTATACCTTTGAACCTTAAATTTCCATGACAGCAACACTATGGATTCACATTAAGATGGACATTTTTCCCTTCTTTCCTTTTTTTTTTCAAATTTTAGCCAGTTCTAATAGAAATCAGTATAAGAGTAATCCCCTTCTGGTCACCCTTTATCTCAATTAAAAAAAAATTTTTTTTTCTCATTTCATCATTTCACTTAACCACCTGGCTTTTGAGAAATGTGGCTTTATACAGTCATTTCAGTTCAAACACTGCCATATGAGTGAGTGTAAGGTCTCATATTCTTTTCCCTACAGGGCCATTAAAACTAGTGTCTCTAATGCAGTTCCAAGATTATTTCTTGCTTTCTCTCCTGGATACATCCCTTATCCTACATTAATTCATTTAAAACTTTAATGTTAAATTTAATTGAATTATCATCCACCTCCTCAGTTCACACTTGATCCTTAAAATTCAGGCAGCCCAAGTGACGAAGCAGAGCATGTCTTTCTACTCGCTCTTCTTTCCCACTCATTCTATTTCTTCTGCATCTATTTATCTTCTTCAGTGTTAAGTGTGGGAGGAGAGACTGGGGAAAGGATAGAGATATTTGGTGAATTTTTTTTTTTTTTTTTTTTTTTTTGTAATCTAAAGCAAACATCTTCAAAAAGTCAAAGTGTAAGGTGAAGGACTGGATAAATGTATTAACCAACTGTAATAAAACACATGCTTCTCAGTTATGACATATATTGAAGTACTCAAAAACTGTACAATAAAATTCATATAGCATTTTATGTAAAAATCAATGTATTTACTGCAATAACCTAAAGAAAATAAACAAAACCAAAGTGAGAGTAAAATTTCATATTTTTGAATGCTCTTAGGTAGTCAAAAACCTTGAGCAAGTCCATAAACTTTTCACTTTCAATTTCCTTTCCTATTATAAAAGAAAATTTAGATCTGATGATCACTAATACTTTATCAATATAAAATTATTATTTTTTTCATAAATTAAGTTTATTCTTACTGTGAAAATATTTCCTTCATATTTTATGATATTATGAAAAAATAAGATTTGAACCTCTTCAATAACCAACTTAATTTGAAAGTTAGCTGACATAACTATGTAATAAATATAAATATACACTAAATGATGTTTTGAGTCTTTTTTCCATTTTCTCTCTAGTGGAGATAATTGAAAATACTATATGCCTACCAATTAAGAGGAATTCCCTAGTACCTCAGATGGTAAAGAATCTGCCTGCAATGGAGGAGACTGGAGTTTGATCCCTGGGTTGGGAAGATCCCCTGGAGAAGGGAATGGCAACTCACTCCAGTGTTCTTGCTTGAAAATGTTACCACTATATTAAATTGGTAATATTGCCTGAATTCTAAAGTGCAGTTATAATGAAAAGAATATTTTGGATTATCCTAATTGACATAGTAGAAGCAAATTGCACCCTCCACACATAACCCTTATAAATAATCTTAAAAATCTTGTTATTCTTTTGAAATCTTGTTATTCATTAGCAGAATTGATTCTTCTTTTAATATTAAAATCCTCACTAAATAAATATTGAATCAATTTAAGAATTCATTAAAATTAAAAAGAAGAGTATGGGCAAAGTTATGCAATTAAAATAATTTCAAAAGTTTAACTATTTAAATAGAGAGCTCTTGGTATGTACATATGAAACATTTTTAATGCTTCTAATATAATTGCCAATTTTAGGGATTTAGCAAATTGAATGCCAAAGACCTTGTTTTATCTATTTTTTTTTGTTTTAAAAAATTCCAGAACCTGAAATAGAATGTATTTAAGAGAAAAATGAATCCAGTTAAGCTGATATATTTTTAAAGTTCTGTCTTATTTCACACATAGTTATATACATTAGTCTTAGCTTGTACACCCATGGTGGATTCATGTCAATGTATGGCAAAACCAATATAGTATTGTAAAGTAAAATAAAGTAAAAATAAAAATTTTTTGAAAAGTAAATAATTTTTTAAAAATTGGTAAAATTCTCCTCCAATAAGTACTCTGATGTTTTAAGTGTTTACTTTCAAACACATTCCATTTACTATGTGTATTTTGTTTTTGATATGAGTTTCTAAGTAGCTCTAACACTATGATATTGTGAATTAAGTTATGGATATGTTGAAAGAAGTAGTCAGTAATTTACTGAGATCCTAATGAGATAAGAAACAAGAAAAAAAAGGAAAAACAAAATGGAATGAGATAGGAAAAAATTAAAAAAACAATGTATTTGCTTTCCTATCTAAAATAGAGTTGCAATAAAATAAAGTGCAATATAGACACATTTATTTTGGTATCGCTTATTATCAAGGAGTATCAATCAGTGTCTTGAGATTTGCCAATAAAGAACTAGGAATTTACAAACAAATAATGTTTATAAATTTTTGCCTATTAATAAAATGAGTTAAATAATCTAATTAGTTCTCAAATGAGTATAATATCAAAATCACACATAAGGTCACGAACTATGCACAGTCGCTGAGTCGTGTCTTACTCTTTGAGACCCCATGTACTATAGTTGGCCAGGCTCCTCTGTCCTCAGTTATCTCTTGGAGTTTGCTCAAATTTATATCCATTGAGTTGGTGATGCTATTTAACCACCTCATCTTCTACCACCCCCTTCTCCTTTTGCCTTCAATCTTTCCCAGCATTAGAGTCTTTTCCAATGAGTCAGCTGGCCAAAGTATTGGAACTTCAGTTTTATCATCAGTCCTTCCAAGAAATATTCAGAGTTGATTTCCTTTATGACTGACTGGTTTGATCTCCTTGAAGTCCAAGGGACTCTCAAGAGTTTTCTCCATCATCACAATTCCAAAACATTAATTCTTCGTTGCTCAGCCTTCTCTATGGTCCAACTCTTACATTTGTGCATGATTGCTAGAAAAACCATATCTGCAAAATGCCTTTTGATAGATAACATAGATGCAGTCACAGATTCTGGAAACTGAGAGGGCAGCTGGGAATGAAGCTTTACTGTGCTACCAAATCTCTGGGCTGGAAACCACCAATAATGTTTTCACCAGCTCTCACAAATTCTTAAAGGAATCCCTACCCCAAGCTTAATCATTCTCCCTTATTGGCTTTGTGCATGATCTACTATCTGAAATCCACCTTTTCACATTTGTTATTTTTTTTTAATTCTTTATTGAATTTCTTACAGTATTGTTATGTTTCTTATGTTCTGTTTTTTTTGCCTGAGAGGCATGTGGGATCTTAACTTCCTAACCAGAGATCAAACCTGCTTCCCCTGCACTGGCAGCTAAAATGTTAACCAGACTGCCAGGGAAGTCCCCACCTGCTTTTCAACTAACTACTTCAACACTCGTTAGAACTTAGGGTTTAGAAATCAAACATAAAAACTTACAATGTGTGATTATTTTTTTATCATATCCTCTACTTGAAAATGAACAGAGAAAGAGGAGATTCAGGGAAAATAATAGAGAAGATAGAAATATTAGAATGAATTTACTCTAAGGTTAATGTCTCAAAATGTCATAAAATCATACATTTTCAAATTTAGGAAGTTTAATTAATGCTTGCCTTAGGAAAAAAATTATGTAACTACTCACAGAAAAATAATAAAATCTATAAGGATTGTTTTACAATCAATTATGGTAAAAAGATGTTTTCATTAGTTAAAGCAGAATTGAAAGTAGAGCACTTCACACCGTGCAGATAATGAATATGAGTAATCAAGTCCCTTAAATAAATTTACTTTATTACACAAATTATGCACCTCAATTATTAATTTGGCCTGTTGTCTTTAGATAATCATTTAATTCTCCTGTGTGCAATTTTCCTCAGAACATGTGATGAATATGCTAGAGATGGAATTTTCTAAAGGTTGGTAGATTGAAGTATGTACTTCTGTGCTAATTCTTTTTTGGCACATCATGGTGTTTCATGCCTCTTTTGAAAAAGAAATTATTTTGATCGCCTGAAATCACCAACCCTTGTTGTTGTAGGGACCTGTTCCTAGAACTGAGCCCAATGGTAGCACAAACTAAATCCCCAAAACTATTTTTGTTAAGTAATTTGAAGATCCATTGAAAGAGTGTATATAGATCACCAGAAGTAAGAAATGTCTACACAATTATATCACAATAATTATTTTAATAGTATCTACCAAATGTTCTCTTTTTGTGCAAACTAATTTGTGTTCAACACTTGGGATCATGTCATCTGATTAGTGCTTGCTGCTGCTGCTGCTGCTGCTAAGTCGCTTCAGTTGTGTCCGACTCTGTGCGACCTCACAGACGGCAGCCCTCCAGGCTCCCCCGTCCCTGGGATTCTCCAGGCAAGAACACTGGATTGGGTTGCCATTTCCTTCTCCAATGCATGAAAGTGAAAAGTGAAAGTGAAGTCGCTCAGTTGTGTCTGACTCTTCGCCACCCCATGGACTGCAGCCTACCAGGCCCCTCTGTCTATGGGATTTTCCAGGCAAGAGTATTGGAGTGGGGTGCCATTGCCTTCTCCGTGATTAGTGCTTGGGAGTTTTTAAATATTTAAGAATTAAACTTACTGTTTGCAGCTAACCTTAGATTATCATCCTCATAATGCATGTTTTTCCAGTGCAAATGAATTGCACATAGACCAAAGCCTGGAAGGTACACAGTAAGGCAACAGCAAATTGGGTCTTTCCATTGGAGAATACATATTAATTGGAGAATTTGCTAAACTATGTAATTGGAGCAAGATTGGAGATTTCCTATTTGTTAGTAATAAACTATATTTTATTTGACCACAGATAACACTCTCAGTTAAAATACAAAGCTTTAAAATGTCAAAATACCTCTAAAGCTGGCTTTCCAGGTGGCACTAGTAGTAAAGAATCCACCTGCTGATGCAGGAGACACAGGAGACATGTGTGCAACCCCTGGGTCAGGAAGATCCCCTAGAGTGGGAAATGGCAACCTGCTATAGTATCTTGCCTGGGAAATTCCACGTACAGAGGAGCCCAGTGGGCTACAGTCCACGGGGCTGCAAGGAGTTAGACACAACTAAGTGACTGAGCACATTTGGCCAAAAGCATATTTTAAAATATATGTGTTAAAAGTTTAAACGTAGGCACAGTTCATACTGAAACAGAATTTTTGTCATTTAAATTCTATTATAATTCTTAACCTAGGGCACTCATGAATGATATCTGAAACAAAGTTACACTATGAAAAGAGTAGTTAAAGGCAAAGACTAAACTAATGATGCATGGCTTTTCTGAGGTCATTTTTCTATCTCTTTGCATGTGTCCTTATGTAATATGGAGGTCCTTTCTTCACTGTAGGCCATCTGTCCCTTTTCAAATATACTTGAAATTGTTGGTGGAATTAAAATGATTTAGTATGATAATCCTTCTGAAGTGAACTTTAAATGTTAGTTTCACACAAAAAAAATTTTTAAAGGACAACAAATTTCTGACTGTCATTTAATGTGAAATCTGAAGTAGAATAATTTAAGAGAGCTTTATTTAGTCAATTACACTGCCTATAATTGATGTTTTAATGATAGGCAATTTGGGCGGGGATTGCCTTGGAAGAGTAATTTTGCCAAGTCTATGTTTCATGACATCATATTTATAGCTTCAAATAAGCTATTTAGGAAGTATTTACAGTACATAAATCAGTAAATGCTACAGATCAGGGTTTCTCCCCATCCCACCCAGTTGATTATTGACCATTTACCAGCATATGATTGTGATGCTAACACTAGTGATCTCTGTTTGGCCTGAGCTGTATGTGCATAGGCAATCATCAAGGTGAAATGCTTCAATAGTATTGTGTGTAGTTAATTTACTTCCTGTCTAAAGATGCCTAAGCTAAAGAAAAATGCTGATTTTACACTTTCTATATTTCATTACGGCATGCCACAACTTGAACATATTTTTCCCAAAAGAGTTTAATTAATGGTTAAAAGGTGAGAGCCATTAAATTTAGATTGCTCCACAAGTACGAAGAGAAAAGTGAAATATGAGGTCAAATGTAGAATTTTTGATTGGATGTTTATTTGACAAATTTTAAGTTGAATAAAAATGAATAAAAATATACAGTATGCTATCCAGGAAGGTAAAGAAAATGTTATATTGAAAAGACAAACATCTATGTCAGTACTTGTAGAATGCTGTGATAGCTACTTTCATCAGTGTCCAGAGTGTTCTCAAAAACCTAGAGACCCATCTGAGGCTTGAAGTCATAGATCTAATCACCTTTTTATTTATTTACTTTCACTGATGTGTAACTGACACACAACATTGTTTCAAACATTTTATTTCAAATATCAAAATCCACATTTCTTAACTGATTTCAGCAGTCTAAAAAAATCTTGATAACTGTAGAACAAATGCTCCCACTTTTTCTTTCAAAGTTGACTTTGCTATTCTTGGCTATTTTCAATTTTATAGAAATTTAAAGATGTGATTTTCAGAATACAAGCATTTTGCTAGATTTTTATTTGCATTTTAATTGGATTGCAATGAGCCTACAAAGCAATATGAGGAGAATTGAGATCTTTACAATATTGAGCTTCCTATTTCTATAGTCTTTAGTTTATCTTCAATATAGTATTTTTCATATCTAACATAACTCTTCTTAGATTTATTCTTAAGCATTTGATATTTTCAATTATATAATTAATATATATTATTCTTTGTCTTCTTTTCTGAGTTACAAAGTTTACAATATTAGAAGTATTAGTAGTGGGCTTCTTTTTTAGAATTTTGTAGTTAGAAGAAATTTGTAAGTATGAAGCCTGCTGTAGGTAAAATTTTTTTAAGATAATCTTTATAATGTAAAGAGACTTTTTCCATTCCTGTATTGCTATGAGTTTCATCACTAACAACTTTTGAGTTGATTTGAATGTAATACTGGTTCCAAATTTTCCTTAGGAATTTTTCTATGATTTCTAGTATTTTTTTTCCAAAATTTTTATCTTTTATCATTTAAATCATATTAGGCATGTTTATTTTAAATTCGTCCTTGAAAACTCCAGTATCTGTCACATCTATGAGTCTTCTATTTCTATTATCTCTCTTAATTTTCAATTACATTTTCCTGCCTCCTTATGAACAGCTTGCTTTTATTATGTACCAAAAATTGTATTTAAAAAATTGTGGTAACACTATGAGATCTAAGATGATGTTATTTCCTTTTAGTGTCTCTGGAGGACTATCAGCCCTGGTTCGTGGATACTGTGAAAAGTTGAATTTCAGTCCTTGGAAAGACCAGCTGTTTTCCACTTCTGTTGTACTTCTTGGGCCCTGATACAAAACTATGAGACATAACTTGGACTCTGATTTACCTAGTAGCCCTTTGTAGCTGCTGAAATATTTTCTTAGCATATCTCTTGCAATTTCATCTCTTCTGGAGTTAGTTGATACCCTAGTTGAAAAGAAACTTCAAATGCTTGTGTCCTTGCACTCAGTTTTACTTAGTCTTTAAGATCATGTCTCTATAATTTTAAGCTGTAATTATAGCTGTATGAAACTCACTCGTGAACTTTTTTTATTTAAAACTTTTATAGCTGTTCAAGATTTCATAGAATTGATTTGCTTACTGCAGCAAAACAAAACATAGTGTAACTTAATACAACTGAAATTCTAAACACATCTTCCCCCATCTTTTATCTTTTGTGACAAATTTTATTTATAGCAAGATATTTCACCAAATGCAAGCATTTCTTTGTTTTCTATGGAGTCCCTCTCTATAAAGCATAGGTGTGAGTCTTTGGGGTAGAATGTGAATCTCTACATCATACTATATTCTTGTCGCAATGTTAACCCATCTCAGGGCCCAGATGTCTATACCCAACACTGCTACCTAACATAGTTCTCTCTAACGCGGAAGATTACACAAAGACATATAGGTAGGCTACCAAGACTCCTAAAGTGACAGCTGCTAAATTTGAGACTAAATTTTATTTTCACTTACTATTTATTTTTTGAATAAATTTTTGTAAATGACACTTTAATTTATGTAACTTTCGGGCCAATAATCTATTAGTCTTTGACTCCTCACTTTTTTTCACAAGCTATATCCAGCCCATTAGCAAACCTATCAATTTTAATTTCAAAATATACCCTAAATTCTGTACATTCTCATTTTGTGCAATATTTAAACTACTTTTGAATTTTTTTTTTTTCTCAGTTGGACTACTAAGAGCTCTTTCATAATGATCTTCAAACCTTTGTTCTTACCTCTCTGGATTATATTCTCTGAAGCTTTCACGTATGAATCACATTACCATTCCTCTGCTATATATATATTAAAAAATAGACATATTTTACTTAGAATAAAATAAAAAGTCTTTATCTCAGCCTAAAGTATCTTATGGTAGCTTATGCTTCAATTCCTTTTATACTTAAAATATAAAAACAAATATGGAAACATTTTTAAAATGTATACTTCTTGTAAATATTCCCACAAAAACAAGTAGCAGTTAACTTCCTGTATGTTAGCTTCCTAGTTCTTTAGGAGGCAAACAGGACTATGTTAAAAATGTTAAGAGATAGTTAAAAATGTAGAGATAGACAAATAGGTTAATACTGTAAAAAAAAATGTTCATCACTTCTAAAATCTTTAGCAATAATGTGTATGTGTTTAATCACTAGAAATAATGTTTTAAATTATGCTTTTCCACTTTTGGTTTTGCTCTAAGATATAAAAATGGAATTAGCTCCCTTCTCAAACTCACAGCGGAAACAATCTGGTCTAACTTCAAATTCACTGCTTTATTCAAACCCATCAGAGAGCTGAGGTTAAAAATATGAGGAAATTTGGGCCTTCAGGAGAAAGAATAATGGAGCATATTCTTACCTAGAAAAGATGCAACAAGGTAAAATAAGAACATTTGTTTTTCAACTGTGGTGCTGGAGAAGACTCTTTTGAGAGTCTCTTGGATAGCAAGGAGATCAAACTAGGTAGACCTAAAGGAAATCAACCCTGAATATTCATTGGAAGGACTGATGCTGAAGCTCCAATACCTTGGTCAACTGATGCAAAGACCTGACTCATTGGAAAAATCCTGATGCTTGGAAAGATTGAGGGCAGGAGGAGAAGGGGGAGACAGAGAATGCAATGATTGAATGGCATCACCAACTCAATGGACATGAGTCTGAGCTCAAAGATAGTTTACAGTGAAAGGAATCAGATTTGTGATCTCTGAAGAAGAAGATTTAGCTTTGGGATTGGGGACCAGCCTTGATCACTCAAGAGCTTTGTGTAACAGAGTTTTATTAAAGTACAAAAAGGGACAAAGAAAGCTTCTGACACAGATATCAGAAGGGGGACAGAGAGTGCCCCCACTGGCTAGTCTTATCAAGGACTTATATACCTTTACCAGACCCACTCCCACAACATACATCATAAATTAACAAGATTAGAACTAACAATAGAAAGGTCTGCCCTGGTGGCTCAGAGGTTAAAGTGTCTGCCCGCAATGCGGGAGACCTGGGTTCGATCCTTGGGTCTGGAAGATCCCCTGGAGAAGGAAATGGCAACCCACTCCAGTATTCTTGCCTGGAGAATCCCATGGATGGAGGAGCCTGGTGGGCTACAGTCCACGGGGTTGCAAAGTATCAGACGTGACTGAGTAACTTCACTTTCACTTCACCAGACCCAAACCCACAATATACGTCTTAAGATAGCAAGATTAGTCAGAAAGTTCTTGTTAAGGAGAAACATGTCCTTGAGCAATCTACATTGTTATTTTGCTAAGACAAAGCAATGCAGAAAAAAAAAAAAAAAATGTCCTTTTCTCCTCCTTGAGAACTCCAGACTCCTATCTACTCCTCAAGAGCCCCAGAATACTCTCTTCCTTGGGGACCTCAGATTGCTTATCAACATACCTAGGAGTTGACTCTCATAGTGAAGGACAGGGAAGCCTAGAATGCTGCGGTCTATGGGGCACGAAGAGTCAGACACAACTGAGTAACAGAACAAGTTGACACTTTGGAGAAGGCCAGCTGCAGGCTGGTAGAACATGTGAGACTGACAGGGGCTGCAGAAACTGTAGTGTCTGCATTTTCTCACAGATTCTCCCCCACAAACCTCACCAAGTGTTCGAAGAGAAGTTTAGAAAGAACACAAAGCTGTGCCTTGTGGTGTAGACACAGAAGAAGGCAATATCAGGAGAGTAGGAGGTAAATCTCAGACCTGCTCTGATCCTAAAGCACCACCATCTCAGTCTGTGAAGAAATGACTACAAGCTTTGCTGACATTAGGGTGTTGGTGAAAACTCGCTGCGGCTGGAAGAGGAAGAAAGAGAGGGAATGGGGGCGCTGCTCCTGTGGGAGGCATCAGGATTAAACTCAGTGCAAAACAATCAAGCATTGATTTTACAGGGCTAATTTCTTAGTGGACAAAAAAGTCATTTTAAAAATGAATATACTTCCTCCAGTAAGTAATAGATCTGTGTGAAACATACTAAATCTCCTAAATTTAAAATTAAGTGAAATGGAATTCACTGGAGCTTAATCTAAGATTGTATTTTTCATTATAAAATACATTTTTGTTTAGGCTCTTGAAAATCTTCACTGCTTGCTGAACTGTGTTAAACAATTATCTTAAAATATAAGCTGTGTAGGTAATCTCTGTTCTTCAGAAATTGAATGAAGTACTAAGAAATCAGATAAATAATACCAAGGCAATAAAGAACCAGAACAAAGTCACCATCACAGTGAATAAATAGAAGGGAAGTGAATGTTTCCCTGGTAGCATAAGATAAAGGCACAACATAAGGCATTTTCTTCTATTTAAAAAAATATATTTTATTCATTTTAAATTTTACTAAAACATGCACATAGACATAACTCTAATAATACAAACAAGTTTAAACATTAGATAATATTAGATAGCACTTTTTGACTGTTTTTTGTTCCCTTTCTTTTTAAAACATACTGAATGTGAATGGAGAGAGTGTTGCATTTATGAAAAGTAAGAGTGTTTTTAAAAGATTTGACAAAGTAGAGGCACTAAAAATATTTCCTGCTGAAAAGGTGTGGGTGAGACAACTGTAAAAGATCAGAAATTAAAAAATATATATATTAAGACTGCATTTAGATATCTTTGTAAGTGTCTCTAAGTTCTCACCTCACCTTAAGGAAACTGAAAATGGAAATTGTGAAAGGAATGCCACAAGTACGGTTTATAAAAGAAAAGTGATAGGTACCTATCCTCAAAATAGTGAACAAAATATTATGAAAAATGAAGTTTTTTATATTTGATCTTTAGATAATTTATTTTTCCAATCTATGCTTCTTTTCTTATTTTATTTCAAGACTTTTGAGGTCGCAGTTTTAGATTCACAAGAAAATTGAGAGAACGTGAGAGATTCCCCATATGCACTCTGCTCCTATACGTGCATAGCCTCCCCCATCAACAACATCCCTATCAGATGCTACACTTGTCACAAGTGATAAACCTACATAGACATATTACAATCATGCTAAGTCCATAGGTTACACTGCTGTTATTCTTGGCATGGTACATTCTATAGGTTGGAACTAATGTTTAATGACATGTACCCATTTTTCAGATTTCATACAGAGAATCTTCACTATCCTAAATCTCGTCTAGGCCTTTCCTGGTAACTCAGTGGTAAAGAATCCACATACAAACGCAGGTGACAGAGATGTGGGTTCTATCCCTGGGTGGGAGAGATACCCTCGAGAAGAAAATGGTAACACACTCCAGTATTCTTGCCTGAAAAATCTTGTGGGTAGAGGAGCCTGGCAGGCTACAGTCCATAGGGTCACAAAGAGTCAGACATGACTGAGTGACTGAGCATGCAAAAATCCTCTGTTTTGCCTACTTATCCCTCCCCATTCCACAACTCCTGGAAATTACTATTCTTTTTACTACTTCTGCAGTTTTTCTTTTTTTCAGAATGTCATATACTTGGAACCAGACAGTATGATATATTAGTGTTCATAGTCTAATATCTTGTATTATTATTTTGAACAAGTTACTATCTATTAGATTAATTAATAATAAAAAGAAAATTTTTATTTTACCTTTACTTAATATTTCTTTAATATTCTTCCTTCTTTCATATAGATCTGTTTCTGACATATTATTTCCATTCTTTAAAGAACTTTTTAAAGGTTTCTTTCAAGTTTTCTGTCAACAAATTCCTTAACAGCTTTATTTTTCCTTCACTTTTAAAAGATAATTTCATCAATACAGAATTCGAGGTTGGTTGTTATTTTTCTTTCAACAAACTTAAAATATTTCGTTCACTCTCTTCTTGTTTGCTTGGTTACTGAGGAGAAACTGAATGCTAATCTTATTATTCATCTGCTCCAGGTAAGGGTTTTTAATTTCCCCTGGTTTCTTTCAGGAGTTTATTTTTGATTTTCTATAGCTTAAAAATGATATGCCTAGGAAGAGCTTTGTGGACACCCTTATCCTGTTTCATGTTCTTTGAACTTCCTGGATCTGTGGTTTGGTGTCTGAAATTAACCTGAGGAAATCTTAGCCATCATTACTCCTTTGCACTTCCCTCTTTCTTTTCTGCTGTTCCCATTACACATATATCTCCTCTCTTATAGCTGTCTCACAGGTCTTGGATACTTTGGGATTTTTGTTGTTGTTATTTGCCTTTGTTCTTTTTTTCAGTATTCAAGAACTCTGTTGACAAATTTTCTAGCTCAGATATCCGCTCACCAACTTACGCTTATTTTTTTAATTTATTTTTTATTGAAGGATAGTTGCTTTGCAGAATTTTGCTGTTTTCTGTCAAACCTCAACATGAACTTATACTGATTTTTAAAAAGTTCTTTTTATATCTTATTTTATTGTCTAACCACTTTGTTTGCATTCTGTGTATTCTTTTTATTATGTTATTGGATATCATTTTTTACTCTTATTTTTGTATGTTTTATTTCATTCTCTTATCATCATTGACTATCTCTCCTCCAGGGTTTATTTTTTCTATATTTTTTTCAGAGTCTTGTGTTTTATGTTTTATACAGATTGTGTATTTTTTATACTGTCATCTATATAGAAGAACAGAAAATAAAATATGAGTGGGAGGTCTATGTACATGTGCAGAATTGTGAAACAAATGTCTTTATTTGAGAATACATGAGAAAGAAATATTTAAGTTGAAAATACACTAAAAACCACCAGGAGAAAGTACCAAAGCTAATATTAGAGTCCTTAGTTCCCCCACTGTTTTACATTATTAGAAAATAATCTGTCTTTTGTGATTTTATTTTTATTATTTTATTATAAATACTTATTTATTTGTAACCTTGTTTGTTCATTTTTAACTTGGGTTTAGGTAACTAATTCCAGTATTTTGTGCACTGGGTAAAACAGGAGTTGAGATGGGAGAATTCTGTTTCTCCTGTTCCTATAAATCATATAGCTCATATCACACCGTCCTGTCTAATCCTCCCAGGATCTCTTGAGTATTTGAAAGTGAAAGTGAAAGTGAAGTCACTCAGTCGTGTCCGACTCTTAGTGACCTTGTGGACTGTAGCCTACGAAGCTCCTCTGTCCATGGGATTCTCCAGGCAAGAATACTGGAGTGGGTTGCCATTTCCTTCTCCAGGGGATCTTCCCGACCCAGGGATCGAACCCAGGTCTCCGGCATTGGAGGCAGACGGTTTAACCTCTGAGCCACCAGGGAAGCCCCTTAAGTATTTAACCTTCCTCTAATAAAATCACCCTCTTTGCTAGTAATTTATGCCATGACTTCAGCTACCCTACTTCTCTTCTTTCACCATAAGTTTAAAAGAATTGCATGAACTAAATTAATCCTTTTGTTCTTTCTGCGATCTTGAATAAAAACTCCTCAAGTTTCTACTGTTTAATTCTCTAGTAATCTATTTATACAGTTTAAGAAAGTAGTAATGCACATCTTTCCAACTCTTCATTATTCCCCTATGTAAACAATTTTAATGTGTTGAACTATGGAGAATAATTATGGGAATGATTTGTATTTAAATTTGCAAATAATGCCTTCTGGAAACAAATAGGAAGACTGCTTAAACCTGTTCAATTGTCATGGCTTCATTAAAAAAGCATCTAATAGCACTCTAAACTGAATGCACTTTTAAGTTCATCCTGTCAGTGATAAACAAAGCTGGATATCTGTTTTCACAGATTTTACTCAATGCTGAAGACACTACAGAAAAATCTGAACTCCATTCTGATTTGTGTAGAGAGGACAGGACATTTTAAAAGGAGATCAAGAGAGCACTGAAGAGAATAAAACAGCAGGGAGGAGAACAAGTTGGGTAGTTGGAGAAGAGAAAAATACAAACTGGTTAGTGTAAATGTCATTACACCAGCTGTGTCTGTTAGTTGACAATTATCAGATTAGGATTCTATCCTCCCAAAGAGCCTGGGAGACTGAAGGTCCTATACTTCCTGATGATTATGTTTCAAAAACTTGTTTTCAGATCACTGAGAAAGATACTCCTGAATTGGAAGAGATACACATGTATCTCTAAAGAACAGAGAAACTTTAATGATTCAAGTTTTTTTGTTTGTTTTTTCTTTTAGTAAATGTTTTGAGAAAAGGAGGACAGGGATCTTTCCTCAGGTATTGGCTAGAACAGACAAATGCTTTTGATGGCTCAGCAGCTCAAAAGGAGCCAGAGTTGCCCCCAAGGACTTGGCCTTAGGCTATCTTCCCAGATGGCTCTAGTGGTAAAGAACCCGACCACCAAAGCAGGAAATATAAGACATGCAGGTTCGATCCTGGGGTCCAGAAGATCCCCTGGAGTAGGGCATGCAAACCCATATTAGTATTCTTGCCTGGAGAATCCCACGGACAGAGGAGCTTGACAGGATACAGTTCATACAGTCACAAAGAGTTGGACACAACTGAAGTGTCTTAGCATACATGCAAGCATGCTCAGATTATCAGTTGCATTTCCTTAACTTTCTTGCAATAAGAGCTATCCAAGTGAAGAGAAACTAAAGAGCCTCTTAATGAAGGTGAAAGAGGAGAGTGAAAAAAGCTGGCTTAAAACTCAACATTCAAAAAACTAAGATCATGGCATCAGGTCCCATCACTTCATGGCAAATAGAAGGGGATGAATTAGAAACAGTGACAGAGTTTATTTTCTTAGACTCCAAAATCACTTTGGATGATGGCTACATCCATGAAGTTAAAAGACTCTTGCTCTTCGGAAGAAAAGCTATGACAAACCTAGACAGCATACTAAAAAGCAGAGACATCACTTTGCTGACAAAACTCCATACAGTCAAAGCTATAGTTTTTCCTGTAGTCATGTACCAATGTGAGATTGGACCACAAAGAAGGCTGAGCACCAAAAAATATATGCTTTTGTACTGTGATGTTGGAGAATACTTGAGATTTCCTTAGAACACAGAGAGATCAAACCAGTCATTCCTAAAGGAAATCAGTCCTGAATATTTACTGGAAAGACTGATGCTGAAGCTCTAGTGCTTTGGCCACCTGATGCGAAGAACTGATTAATTAGAAAAGAGCCTGATGCTGGGAAAGAATGAAGACAAAATGAGACGGAGATGGCAGAATATGAGATTGTTGGATGGCATCACCAACTCAGTGGGCATGAATTTGAACAAAATCCAGGAGACCATGGAGGACAGGGAAGTCTGGCATGCTGTAGTTCTTGGGGTCACAGAGTCAGCCATGACGGATCACCTGAACAACCACAAAGTGAATAAACGCCAACTAACTAAACAAAAGTACATGGTTTCTGGAGCTGGTTAGGATAGTTTTGCTTTTATAATATGTCTAATTTGTCGCTTCCTCATCTTCTTGTGTAGCACACAGGAAAAAAAGAAGATAAAAATGTTGAGGTGTCTTTGTGAGCATATCAGAATCATATGAGCAGCTGCTAAAGGAACCATAACTAAATAATAGTATGTGACAGAGACATTTAAGAAATTGTGGAGTCATTATACTAGATTTGGGGCATCTACTTTCAGACATTGTAGGTGAAAAATAAAATCTATCGTTGATTAGACCATTCTAGTCAGGTGTTTCATACACCTGCAGCTAAATTAAATTTCAAAATGTTATAAGCCAAATTAACTCACTTCAGGAAATTTTCAAATAACTTGAAGATAGACTCAAGGAATATGTACCTATAGATTTTTTTTAGAAATCTAACAAATTTTAATATAATTAATGAAAAAGTTTTATAAATTTTTGTCATATATAAAGTACAAGAAAACACATTGAATCCAAAAGCCATTCCTAAGGAAAGGATCAGAGGTAAATCTTGCCAAATCCAGTTAGAAACACTTTGTTTATGGAGTAATTGTATGATTCCCTAATAAGTAGGAAGCTGTGGCTTTTCGGACACAACTCTTGTCTTTTCCTAATTCTTTCTTAGGTCTCCACAGATTCAAATATTTCCGGTATAGAAAACATATTTTTCTGTCTTGGTAATTTAGAAAAATGTGAACTAGTTAGCAATATCAGCATAACTCCAAGACTTCCCTGGTGGTCCAGTGGCTGAGACTCCCAGCTTCTAATTCATGGAACTTAGACTCAGCCCTGGTCAGGGAACTAGATCCCACATGCTGCAACTAAGATCTTGTGCAACCAAATAAATAGGTAAATAAAAATAACTGAATATAAAAAATAAATCCATAGAAAATTATGCAGATTTTTGTATATTTTTTATACATGCTTGTATAAAATGCATTATATAAATGTAAGCATGTTTGCTAATACACTTAATTACATGAATCATGACTTACCAGTTTCAAAATTAATTCCTTCCTTTAACGATTTGATAACCTTCTAACCACATATACCAAGGTTAAGTATTTTATTCCTGCTTTCTTGCTTTCATCATGTTCAAATGCCTGAAGGCTTTCTAGCTTTTTCTGGATCCATTCATCAACTTATTACAATAATTTAGAGACTTTTCTCTTTTGTACCCAATTGCTTCCGTGTAACAAAATTTGTATCTGTATTCATACATTAGATTAATTTACCCTTGGATAAATTTCTTTCATGCTCTATTCCTTTACTATACTTCCATATTTCCTAGATACTTCCTCAGGGTAGTATCTGCCTGCCTTATCTCCTCTTCCTTATATAAAATATACTGTATTTTTTTTTTTCAATTATAAAAGTGAATCACAGATTCTAGAGAAGCAGTCCCCAACCTTTCTGGCACCAGGAACTGGTTTTATGGTAGACAGCTTTTCCACAAACTAGGGGAGAGGGATAGTTTTTGGATAATTCAAGCACATTACATTTATTGTGTACTTATTGTTACATCAGTTCCAGCTCAGGATTAGATCCTGGAGTTTGTGGACCCCTGTTCCAGAGAAAAAGAAATTGACATATAAAGCAGAAATCGATGTTGATCTATAGAATCACCCAGAGTAAAAGAATTATTCCCAAAAGGTTGCAGGGCAAACTCTTTTGGTTAACCTTAGCTTCAAAAGGAATTTTTAGTTTTCTATTGCTGCATAACAAATGACTACAAATTTAGCAGTTGGATGCAACACTCATTTATTATCTCACAGTTCTGTAGGTCAGAGTCCAGATATAGCTTCACACTACTGTGTCCTCTGGTTAGAGTTGAAATCAAGGTGTCAGCAAGGTTGCATTTCTTTCATGAGTCTCTGGATCCACTTCTAAAATCATTCAAGTTTAATTCTTCCTGTAGTTGTAAGAATGAAGTCCCCACTATGATTCAGTTGTCAGTTTAAGTATAATCTTTGCTCCTAGAGGTTACCACATTCCTTCTCATGCTTTCCAATAGCCTCTGTCCAGAAACTGGGGGTTAGGTCTCTCTCTACTTCCGTAACTCCTCCTTCTCTTTCTAATATACCCCTGGCCTCCAGCCAGAGAAAATACTCTGTTTTGAAAGGCTCATGTGATTAAATTGAGATCACTCAGATAATCCAGGATGATCTCCTTGTTTTAAGATCCATAACCTTAATTATGTCTGCAAAATCCTTTGCAAAGTATATGTAACACATTCACAGATTTCAGGGATTAGAAACTGGACATATTGGGGGACAATTGTTCAACCTATCACATCTACACACCAAGTTCTTGGAAGAAAAAAAACCTTAAAAACACCATTAATTAATTTTAATGTTAAAATTTAAAACATATCTCTATTCACGATTCCTCTCATTATTCCTTGCTAAAAGTATTATTTCTTATAATAATGGTAAATTGATATCATTTCCTGCTATTTTCCTCTGGGTTTGAATGTTAAAGAGGATTTTGTGCATGTGTGCATTTGTTTGTTTTCAGTCATAAGAGAATTCAAAATAGGAAGCAAGCATAACTTAGATATTTGATGACCATGGCTGTTTCCTCTTTGTCAAGTTACCATAAATATTATCACCTTCATTTAATATATTTAAGCCAAAAATCTCCAGACACACATTTATAGTTAAACATATTCAACCTCTCACTGACGTCACAAGGGGGAAAACAGACAATGGTGAACAATGGGGTGTTGCCTTAAGAAGGTGTTAGAAAATTTGGGGCTCTGGCTGGGTAATTTAAGACAAGATGTCAGGAAGCAAGTGTTCTCTCTAGGCTGAATGCTTTCAGGAAGTAGAGGCATTTCTGTGATTGTCTATCTCAATAAAACTTACCTACAGAGAGTGAAGACTAACATAAGAATTGCACTGTAATTAATTAAGGAGTATTCACTTATTTTGCCCAGAAAGTGGGGGAGGTGCTTCATATTTTGGAGGTTTTACTAGAATATTGATTTTGTCTGTGCATACACAAAATTATGAAGTAGCCTCTATTTGTCTCATTTTGCCTGGAGAATCCCAGGGACAGGGGAGCCTGGTTGGCTGCCATCTATGGGGTCGCACAGAGTCCGACACGACTGAAGCGACTTAGCAGCAGCATTACGGTCTCAGAATAACCTTGTCTGAGGCTGGCACTCTGTGAGATTGTTTATGTCTAGTGGGAAAATAACATAGCCTACATGTGAGTGCCAAGCCGTTGCCTCAATGTCAGGAGTTGCTCTTCTTTTTTTTTTTTTTTTTTGGCTTAATTCTAATGTGGTGAATGTCTGCTCTTTGTGTTCAGAGAAATTTATACCATGTGAAGACTGATCCAATTAATTTTGTCAAGTTTCCAAGCTGAATGACTGCTTGGACAAAAACCTGTTCAGCCAGTATCTGAATAGACAATCTAATTTCATTTGAAAATTCTTTCAGAATAATGCTAGTTTGGGCCAATCAACTGAGTCTTTGCTGAAAAGAAGACTTTGCATGAATAGTTCCTATAAATCATTCCAGGGTTTATTATGCAAAGTCTCAGTTGCAAACCAGAGCTGATTAATCTATTTTACAGTCACTTTTACAAAATATACAATATTCTTTAAGCATATATTGATATTTGACATCTTCTATTTATCCTAAAATTTTAACAGATAGGTATAGATGAAGTGTCATATTGGAAGTAATAACTTATAGCCACTTAAAGAACTGGGATGCTCTTTTATAAACATATTGCAAATTGTGTGTGAATTACATGATTTTAATTAAATGGCAATTGTCATGATTATTATCTCTTGCCATCAAAAATACTTCTTATATTTATTTTCATTATTTAAAAGAGAGTTTCATGAGATTAAATTAGTGCCTATTTTGTGTTAGAGGGCATTCTGCTAAAGCAAATACCAAAAGTTTGAAATCCTCTAATGCCTGACATCAAAGAGTTCAGAATTCTTCAGTGAGGCAGCAAAGGAAGACATGAAATAATTAAATGCAAAATAATACCCTAAATATACTTCAGGGGATAATGTGTTCTTTTAGTGTGTCTCATTGTGTACAGCATAGATTTTAATATAATAACAGCTAAAGAACTGAAATAGAAGTCATTTACAATTTCTTGTATTTTATTTATTGGTGGAGTACTCAAAGCTCACGGTAACTCGTAGAGAGGATGGGAGTGAAATTGGAGTGAATTGTATTCCTGGCTCTTATTATCAAGGAATTTCATTACACTCAAATCAGTAAATAAGGAAGTGAATTTTAAGTGCCTGAGAGTAAAGCATGAAATGTTTAAAAATTAATTCTAAAACTAAGATGAATTACAATTTTTTCCCTTTGATTAACACTCTACAGTTTGTCAAAAGCATAAGCCAAAAAGAAAATGAGGTATGAAATCTCCATATAAAGATGCATCATTAACTGTGAGCTAATAGTAAAAAAGAAGGCAATAAACACCTTGTTAGTGAGAATGTGTCAAGGAGTAAATCAGACATCTAACCATAAGCATGAGACCTGTGAATGTTGTCATGTTCTCCCTGACAATTATCTTCTGTTCCATCTATCGAGAAGATGAGTACTATCATTTCCATGTTTAATGTCAATGATAAAAAACAAAACTTAACAGCTGCTAGGCTCATTCTCTATTCTTTTTATTTGCATTAAACTATGATTCCTGAAGTACTATATGCACCAATTTAGGGGACGACTGAGGATGAGATAGCTGGATGGCATCACGGACTCGATGGATGTGAGTCTGAGTGAACTCTGGGAGATGGTGATGAACAGGGAGGCCTGGCGTGCTGCGATTCATGGGGTCGCAAAGAGTTGGACACAACTGAGCGACTGAACTGAACTGAACTGAGCTTTACCTAAATTTTATCAAAATTTATTTTTTAGTCTTCTTCTAGCATTCTAGAATCTAAGGAACCTGGGTCTAAAGCAAAAACATACAAAAAACAGAGCTAAAATAATCTTGATCTAGTTCCTTAAAGGGTAATCAGTAAGCATTGAACAGAACCGTTCTTACAAGTATCTATCCTTTCAATTTCACTGATTAAAAATTGGTTGTAATTAATATACATTAAAAATATTAATGACCAGTCAGAAATCTTGTCTATTGATCAATCAGATTGTTTCTGGAATTGAGTTTAATCATGTCAGTTTAATCATTAATGAAGATCAACAATCATCAAGAAATGAAAGTTTAATATGAACCACGGATAGAGATCTGGGAAAAATGTGGGCGATGCTAGTAACTGATATTCCCAAAAGCCTTCATATGAGTGCTGATGGTGTCCATTGGATTTAAAAGCAAAGTGAGGAAGGATCAAGGAACCTTGTTTTGACAAATGAAAGACTAGCAACTCTAGACTGCTTACCCTGGCAGTAATCAACATATTATTAACAAATGACAATTTAGTTATTGAAGTTTATGGTTAGATATTAGGAAGCTTGGAAGCTTTAAACCTCCGATTGCATTTCCTGCAATGGAGATGCAGACATAGAGAACAGATTTGTGGACACAGTAGGGGTAGGAGAGGTGGGATGAATTGAAAGAGGAACACTTAAACACATACATTACCATATGTAAAATAGATAAAGTTTTAGTTGTTCAGGCTCGTCCAACTTTTTGCGTCCCCATGGACTGTAGCCTGCCAGGCTCCTCTGTCCATGGAATTCTCCAGGAAAGAATACTAGAGTGGGTAGCCATTCCCTTCTCCAGGGGATCTTCCCAACCCAGAGATAGAACCCAGGTCTCCTGCATTGCAGGCAGATTTTCCACCATCTGAGCCACCAGGGAAACCTATAAAATTGATAGCTAATGGGAATTTGCTGTGTGATATAAGGAACTCAAACATGGTGCTCTGTGACAACCTAGAGGGGTGGGATGGGGTGGGAGGTGGGAGGGAGTTTCAAGAGGGAGGAGGGATATATATATATGCATACCTATAGCTGAATCATGTTGATGTATGGCAGAAACTGACACAATATTGTAAACCAATTGTCCTCCAATTAAAAATAAAGTAAGTAAATAAAAAGGCACAGAAAAGAAATCTCAGATTGCAAACAAATCAGTCTTCTTGAATGAGGTGTGTCCAATATACTTCAGCAGTTAATAGGTATTTATTGGTCAAATTTGCTTCTTCCTCTTAGAAATTTTTCTCTCAACTTTGGAATGGGAAGCAAAACAAAGGAAAAAAGTCAGCAACACAATTTATTTGCCAATGTATTTAATCTGGTTTTTACCTCAGAATCGTTTTAGCTGATGTTTTCCAAATATCCAGAAATGACTACTGATTACTCTGAACCAATAATTTTCCTCCAGGTTATAGGTGCTAGGGGAAAATAAATTTTACTGTGAAAAAAAGACTTTAAAATTCTTAAGACACCTGAATTCTTGCAACTGTCTAGAATAAATGAGAAGTTCCAGCCAAGAGGCCAACAAAGGTAGAAACAAACACAGTTAGATCCGTGATAATATCTTTGAATTAAAGAGTCTCCAAATTACCTTGCCTTCTTTTTCTGTGAGTTAATGTAATCTACTTATTTTAAAATAATTTTTTAGTGTATTCTTGGTATTTGTAGCTGAAAGTCTCCTAACCTATCTTGTCTTTACTATTTATTTCTAAGGAAATTTAGTAAATGTTTATCTCTTGCATGTGACCATGTACCAAAAATTTGAGAAATAAAATAATGAACTGAGAAGAGAAGAGGAATGGAATTCAAAGTTGTCAAAGTCTTCAGGTAGAAAATGAGACCATGGACTGTGCTTGATAGATGAGAAGATAGGGAGAAAGTGAGACAAGGAAAAGGCTGTATGTCTGACTGAAAAGCCTGATTTGACAGCCCATCACAGTACATTTCAAATATTGCTTATATGTCAATGTGGCCTATTTTCATATCTTGACAGAATTATTCATAATCCCCATTACTCTTAGTTGGTACTTCAGAGTCTCTGAAAGTAGAATTCTCTTTATCCCATAGTAAAACAAATATCCCAATATTTATTTAGTTACAGATTCTAGTCTAGATTTTCACAATGATGTTTTATTTGTTTCAAACCAATATTTATTACAAAAATTATGATAGTAGATTATATGAACACAAATGTAAAACTCAACTGCTTATCTCATAAAAAAATTTTCTATTAGTCATAGAAAAATACAGTAAAACAGCAATAAGACTTTGGTTTTTCTAATAATAGATTTTTTTTTTTTTAGTTAGTGTTTGAAATTTAAAAAAAATGGATAATTCTGGTAATTTGAGAAACAAATTTCAATTATCTAATGTTAGGATTAATTTGGTGTCCACACTTCATAGCCTACACATTAGTGTTTTATTACACAGCAATATATTTATCTATTAATAAAGACATTTAATTGAAACATTCACAATCAACATTTTTAAAATTAAGTTAATATTTCTTACATATGCATTTGTATTTGTGTTATAGTATATGTTTATAGATTTGAGCAAATCAGACCATATGTAAGGTAAAAACAATTAGTAATTTTCCTGAAGAGTGACAAGTAAAAAATTTTGTTTTGTCGAACTTTTGTCATCAATGATGAGTTTCCTTCTATTAACCATAAAATAAATTTTAATTTTCAAAATTGTGGCAATATTATAGTTATGTCACTAGAACATAGTAATATACAACATAGCTTTTATAATGTGGGCCTTAAATGTCATTAAATCAGCTTTTAACAGTCATATATTGCTTCTTTACTCAAAACCATCTTTAAAAATGAGCAAAGATGGGCACAATAAAGGACAGAAATGGTATGGACCTAACAAAAGCAGAAGATAACTAAGAAGAGGTGGTGAGAATACACAGAGGAACTATACAAAAAAAGATCTTCATGACCTAGATAAACATGATGATGTGATCACTCGCCTAGAGGCCAGACATCCTGGAATGTGAAGACCAGTGGACTTTAGGAAGCATAACTACAAACAAAGCTAGTGGAGGTGATGGAATTCCAGTTGAGCTATTTCAAATCCCTAAAGATGATGCTGTTAAAGTGTTGCACTCAATATGCCCACAAATTTGAAATTCAGCAGTGGCCACAGGCCTGGAAAAGGTCAGTTTTCATTCCAATCCCAAAGAAGGATAATGTCAAAGATTGTTCAAACTATCTCATGATTGCTCTCATTTCATACACAGCAAAGTAGTTCTCAAAATTCTCCAAGCAGGTCTTCAACAGTGCAACAACCATGATCTTCCAGATGTTCAAGATGGATTTAGAAAAAACAGAGTAAGCAGAGATCAAATTGCCAACAGCTGTTGAGTCATCAAAAAAGCAAGAGAGTTCCAAAAACTTCTGCTTTATTGATTATGCCAAAGCCTTTGACTGTGTCGATCACAACAAACTGCAAAATTCTTAAAGAGATGGGAATACCAGACCACTTGATCTGCCTGCTGAGAAATCTGTATGCATGTCAAGAAGCAACAGTTAGAACTGGACATGAAACAATGGACTGGTTCCAAATTGGGAAAGGACTACGTCAGGGCTGTATATTGCCATCCTGCTTATTTAAGTTATATACTGAGTACATCATGAGAAATGCTGGGCTGGATGAAGCACAAGCTGGAATCAAGATTGCCAGGAGAAATATCAATAAATTCAGAATTGCAGAGGACACCCTCCCTATGGCAGAAAGTGAAGAGGAACTAAAGAACCTCTTGATGGAAGTGAAAGAGGAGAGTGAAAAAGCTGGCTTAAAGCTCAACGTTCAGAAAACTATGATCGTGGCATCCAGTTCCATCACTCCATTTCAAATAGATGGGGGAAACAATGGAAACAGTGACAAACTTTATTTTGGGGGGCTCCAAAATCACTGCAGATGGTGACTGCAGCCGTGAAATCAAAAGACATTTGCTCCTTGAAAGAAAAGTTATGATGAACCTAGACAGCATATTGCAAAGCGGAGACATTACTTTGCTGACAAAGGTCATCTAGACAAAGCTATGGTTTTTCCAGTAGTCACGTATGGATGTGAGAGTTGGAGTATAAAGAAACCTGAACACCAAAGAATTGATGCTTTTGAACTTTAGTGTTGGAGAAGACTCTTGAGAGTTCCTTGGACTGCAAGGATATCAAACTAGTCAATCCTAAAGGAAATTAGTCCTGAATATTCATTGAAAGAACTGATGCTGAAGCTGAAACTTCAATACTTTGGCCACCTGGTGGAAATAACTGACTCATTGGAAAAAACCCTGATGCTGGGAAAGATTGAGGGCAGGAGGAGAAGGGGATGACAGTGGATGAGATGGTTGGATGGCATCACCGACTCAATGGACATGAGTTTGAGCAAGCTCCTGGAGTTGGTGACGCGCAGGAAAGCTTGGCGTGCTGCAGTCCATGGGGTCGCAAAGAGTTAGACATGACTGAGTGACTGAAGAGAACTGATATTTAAAACTACTTAGTATTTAAATATGTCAGTGTTTTGTTGTATTTATATGTGAATACCAATGGTACTGATTCCAATCAGCTAACAAGAAAGAACCAGTACAAAAGAGAGCAGTTATAAAAGAAAGTATAGACCTAATCTTTTACTTAAAAGAAATTACATAATTCTTGTGATTTGCTATGATTAATAAAATTCAGGGGACATTAATTTTTATGTTTAAATATTGTTATATTAACATCAAATGCCAATTGCAAGTAAAATCCTTTTTCTATTAATGTCTAACGAACAGAATTTTTTAAATATCTTCTTCTACATATCATTGTATATTCAGTTTCTATATATACTATTTTCCAGGGATTCCTTGGTGGCTCAGACCATAAAGTGTCTGCCTGCAATGCAGGAGACCCAGGTTCAATCGCTGAGTTGGGACGATCCTTCGGAGAAGGAAATGGCAACACACTCCAGTACTTTTGCCTAGAAAATTCCAAGGATGGAGGAGCCTGGTGGTTTACAGTCCATGGGGTCGCAAAGAGTCAGACATGACTGAGCGACTTCACTTTCACTTTCATACTATTTTCCTAATAGATTATCTTAATTGTTACAGAATTTATTCTGAAACAACACAATTTGATTAAAAAATTATAAATTTCTAAAGTACTGATTATTTTAATAGCAATAATAATCATGGAGAAATACAGCTGTAATATACTATAGGCCACTTATTTTTAAGCTTAGACAATTGAATGTTCTGTATATTTATTTTATGTATATATATATATATATATATATATATACACACATATATATGGAAGGACTTACAGTGGTATATGCATTTTTCATGATAAAATGAGATTTAAATAATATTAAAGTACTGAATATGCCAGATTATATGATTATGCAAAATAATGCAATTTGATATCTTCTCTGAACTGTTAAAAATTATCTCACTTTTTATTTTGTTAACATTTTTATAATATTTTTATTATGCTACAACTTTTTTCCCATTCATATGCTTTGGAAATTTACATGCATTATAGATAGTTTTATCTTTTAAACATGACTGATTACTTAGGCATTTGAATACTATCCTCTTTCAGAAATTATACAGTAAATATTCTTCAACAGGTATAATTATTCATTTTCATAAGAGTTTCTCTATGATTTATACCCAGAAATAGAGTTCTTGAGATTTAGATTATATACATATTTCTAAATACTGAGAAAACAATGTGTGATTTCTGATTATATTTCTGATAAGAACATAAACTTTATTTTCAAAGATATTTCTGAAAATTAAAGGCAATTTGGAGACAATTTCAAATATGGATGCATGCAGAAACCTTAGATAAGTATTTTATTGTTGAATCCTTTTAATTTTACATGCTCTTTATATTGAAGCAAAATTTGAATTCATGTAAAAGTCTTAGGGCCTTATTTATTTCCTTCATAACATTATAAATGTTGCTTTTTTGAATTATGGGACTATTTACTTCTACAATGGAAAGCTATGAGATCAGATTAATAAAACTTCTTCTTTGTAGGTAAACTGATTTTTTTATCTCCTATATAAAACTTGAGTAATTAATGAGTTTATTTTAATATTGTTTTTCTTGAATTAACTTAGGTAGAAGACTGGCCTTTATACTGTAATGTTCATATTATTTTTAAGATAGTTTCTCATATTTTCTTCTTTGTTAATTATATTCTGTTCTCTTATTGGAGACCCCCATTTTGTGCACATTGAAACTTGTTTGTCTTTCAGTTCTGCAATTTAATATTTATATTTGTATCTTTTGACTTTTCCCCAACATTTGTTATGGCTTTCAATAGGTATTTCACCTGTTCCTGCTTGTATTGTGTTTGACTTTTACTGTTATAGCAATCTCCATAGATTTTTTCTTCTTCATTTTTATGTTTTAAGTTATCAACTTGTTTTTAAATTTTTTGAAATTGCCTCATCTTTGAGCTAGTCAGTGTGTGTTTTCAATTTTGATTTCTTTAGTAATAGCATATGTCCTTAATTTTGTTATTAATTGGAATCATGTCTTTGAATAATCCTTCTCTGCTATAAATCTTTAAGTTTTTATAACATATGTAATTGTATCTTGGAGGATATTACTTTTAACTATAGTCACAATTTACTGAAAAGTTTTATTGCAGAGAAATATTGCAGAGAAATCTATTTTCTTTCCCATGAAATCTGTAATTTTCTTAGTGTTTCCTAAGATTGGTGTTTCAAAGATTGGTGCTGCAGAAAGTAAAGCCATTAAAATCACAAGGACACTTTGTATTTCCTCCTTATCTCTACTTGCCTTCCACTTTTATACACATCTGGCTAGGCTGCTAAACTGAAAATAGAAATTTCATTTAAGCATAGTATTTACCCTTGCACCGTTCTCTCTTCTACAGAGAAATGTCTCATTTCATGATTTAATCAGACTTCTAAGACATTCTGTTCTAATTAATAGAATTTTAGATGGGGTTCTCAAGACTAATACTGATTTCTAGAAAAGTGTGCATTTTGTTCTGTATTACATTAGATTTTTGGTTTTTTTGACATATCCTTTGCTACTTTTAGTGAACCAACCACAGAATTTGACAAGAATACTCTATAGCTTTAATTTCTTTAGTTGTTTCTTTGTTTCATGGGACAGTTTTCTTTTAAATATTAAGGTTTTTTTCTCATTTTTTGTGGATTTTAAGGGGGCTAGATGAAGTAAAAATGACTTTAGACAACTATATTTCACAAAGTTTCCAAATACCAACTTTGAAATTATTTCTTTCCTAATGTCCTCACAGTAACAGCAGCCTATATTAAATAATTGATAGGAAAACTTTAAATACACAAACACATACACACGGAGGAACCAAGTACTCACAATGACTGTACACAGGGACACTATTACCATGTCTGGACACTCTCTGGACAAATGTCCTGTCTGGAAATTTCTCAAACTTAAGAAATGATACCAGGTGGAAAGTTAAAGTTTACTGCTATTGGATATTTTGTTAACAAAATTATAGTGAAGTTATGAGATGTTGATGCTTAAAAACTGAAACTTTCAATTGAAGTAAAAATTAAACAAAATAAAACATTCATTGACAGAAACATGCCATATGCCACGCTCAGTCATTTCAGTCTTGACCGACTCTTTGTGGCCCTATGGACTGTAGCCTGCCAGTCTCCGCTGTCTATGGGATTTTCCCAGCAAGAATACTCCCTCCACCCCTCCCTCTGTCCTCCCTAATTTCCTTTCTTTCCACTCTCTCTCTCCCTCCTCTCCTTCCTTCCTGCCTTTCGTTAGTATTTCAAACATCATCTATATTTACCTGAAACTCTAAGAAAATAATTTCATCTTTTATTCCAAAAAGAAATGATAAGCAACAACATAGTAATCACCTCAACCTGTACTTCTGAACCAAGAAATTTACATACAACAACACATTCATTCCTCTATTCTTTATTACAATATATAGTATTCTTCTCTTGCTTCTCAGGTTGATTTCTTCTAACCAGTTCTGATTTCTGTCTTTGCTTCCTTCTCGAGAACCTCACTTTGGTCATTTATTTCTTGTCTTCCCCATGCTTTCAGTCTCAGGCTGTCTAGTGATCCATTCTCTGAAATTATTAAATGGGCTCTAATCTAACCCCAAACCAAATTCTTGAACAACAAAGATGCTGACACACATATAAAATTTTTCTGGTGAATTATTCATTTATGTGTACCTTGAAAGTGAAGTCACTCAGTTGTGTCCGACTCTTGCAACCCCATGGACTGTAGCCTACCAGGATTCTCCGTCCATGGGATTTTCCAGGCAAGAATATTGGTGTGGGTTGCCATTTCCTTCTCAAATGTGTACCTTAGATAGGTTAAAATCTGTATTTATAAAATAGAAAAAGTTAATAATTTTTACAGCTGGGCCTATCCTACTCTTTCTCTTATATTTTCACTCTAAATGAAAGTCACTAACATCCACTAAATGACTAATAAAGAAACTGGGTCTTGGATATATAATATATATATATGTATATTGCATGTTATATAAGTATACTGTGATGAATTTGGAGTTGAAAGGATGATTTGTTTATCTTAAACAGAAATTAATTATCAAATTTGAGAAATGCTAAGACAAAATTTGAGGCTATTTATAAAGATGGACACTTCAACACGAACAAGAGAGGCCCTTCCTTGGTAGCTCACATGGTAAAGCATCTGCCTGTAATGCAGGACACCCAGGTTCGACCCCTTGGTCAGGAAGATCCCTCAGTAGGGTACATTCTCTGGAGAAGGAACTGGCCACCCACTCCAGTATTCTTGCCTGGAAAATCCCATGGACGGTGGAGCCTGGCAGGCTACAGTCAATGGGTTTGCAAAGAGTCAGACATGACTGAGTGACTAATGCTTTCAACATGAGTAAGTAATTTACCATTAAATAATTCATAAATTAAATGTTCAAGGCATTCTTGATTCTACATGTAGAATTAAATTCTCTGTGTCAAATTATTTGCATATGTAGTCTTAAAATATGTGTATTCATTCTGCTTTAATTTTTATGATATTTATAAATGCTGTAGTATACATAATTTTAAAATAAGAAATTTTATTTGGTTGCTATTTTTTAATATTGTATGATATAAAAATATCAGAAAGGGAAGGTTAATAAAAAGCAAAATAAGTAAGAGATAGTGCACTCTTATAACAGACGATAAATATATTAGGTTATAAAGATGTCCAAGTCTGAATGTGACATATGTGAAACATATATGCCTTATAACTCTGTCTTATGTATATATGAGCTTAACATGTTTATGCAAAAAAAAAAAAATGCTCATGTACACAAGTCCATTCTCTGCATCTTCATCTCTATTCCTTCCCTGAAAATAGGTTCATCAGTAATTTTTTCTAGATCCCGTATATGTATTATACAGCAGAAACCAACACAACATTGTAAAGCAATTATTGTCCAATTAAAAAACGAATTTAAAAAGTGTGGAAAAGATTATGCTTGTGGAGTAGAAGCATATCTTTCTTCAAAACTGATTATTTTTTAAGCAGTACATTCTAGATGGCTTATTATTCTCCTATTGTTAAGAGACTAGTCTCGTAATTACCTGTTGAAAATGTACTGAGTTAACAAATTGATTGGTATGCGTGTTGAAAGGATTTGACCAAATTTAGGGAGCAATAACAGCAGATGGTGATTGCAGCCATTAAATTAAAAGACACTTACTCCTTGGATGGAAAGTTATGACCAACCTGGATAGCATATTGAAAAGCAGAGACATTACTTTGCCAACAAAGGTCCATCTAGTCAAGGCTATGGTTTTTCCAGTGGTCATGTATAGATGTGAGAGTTGGACTGTGAAGAAAGCTGAGTGCTGAAGAATTAATGCTTTTGAACTGTGCTGTTGGAGAAGACTCTTGAGAGTCCCTTGGACTGCAAGGAGATCCAACCAGTCCATTCTAAAGGAGATCAGTCCTAGGTATTCATTGGAAGGACTGATGCTAAAGCTAAAACTCCAATACCTTGGCCACCTCATGCGAAGTGTTGACTCATTGGAAAAGACTCTGATGTTGGGAGGGATTGGAAACAGGAAGAGAAGGGGATGACAGAGGAAGTGGATGGCATCACCAGCTCGATGGACGTGAGTTTGAGTGAACTCTGGGGAGTTGATGATGGACAGGGAGGTCTGGTGTGCTGCAATTCATGGGGTCACAAAGAGTTGGAAATGACTGAGCAACTGAGCTGAACTAAACTGAACTGAGGGAGCAATATGCCTCTTTTTTATGAACTTGATAACTTTAATGAATCTGAGTAAAATTTTAAGACCTGAGGTTACCTTGCAATTGAGTAAATGATCAATTAAAAGAATCAACTCAAATTTGATATAGTGGATACTAACAGCATCAACTTCATATAGCTGCTGAGTTGTTGATGAGATAAGCAAATTAATGTGTTTTCAAATGCAGAGCTATCATTATTTCCAGAAGACTTTGAAATAAGTATTTGGAGCTGAATATATTTTCAAACTAAGAAAGGTAAGAAAGAAAAGTTCCACATAACACAGGAAAACAAATTGTACCCTTAATGTGCAGACCATTCAGAGGCCTTTTTTTGTTTGTTTGTTTGATTGGTTGGTTATTGGTTTGCTTGAAGGTTCAGGATTAACATTGCTGGCATGAACACATCTTGCACTTCTGAACAATTAAAATGTTAAAGATTTCCAGAAGAGCAGGTGATGAGAGTTTAGTCAATCCATAATTTAGAATGAATCAAATGCTATTGAATGTTTTGGTATGAATAAGAACATAAAAATGAATTAAAGGCATTCTTGAATAATCTATTGGTTGAAAACAAATATTACTGATAATTGATATTATCAATTATAGTTATATAAGAATTATAACTATTTATAATTATATATGGAAAAGGCAATGGCAACTCACTCCAATACTCTTGCCTGGAGAATCCCATGGACGGAGGAGCCTGGCAGGCTGCAGTCCACGGGGTCTCTAAGAGTCAGACACGGCTGAGCAGCTTCACTTTCACTTTTCACTTTCATGCACTGGAGAATGAAGTGGCAACCCATTCCAGTGTTCTTGGCTGGAGAATCCCAGGTTCAGGGGTGCCTGGTGGGCTGCCATCTATGGGGTCGCACAGAGTTGGACATGACTGAATCGACTTAGCAGCAGCAGCAGCAGCATAATTATATACACAATAATAAATGACAGTTTCATATAGACTTTGGATTGAAGGAAGGATAGTACTTAAGAAAATGAGGAAAATGGACTCAGGAAAATTCAACATGCATTCTAAGACATGTATGCATGAATGAAAGTGGGATATTTAGAAAATATTTTCCAGTGAAGGGTGGCCAAGGAGCAGGATATGGCCATTCTCACAGATGAGATTCTAAAATAGCTGAGAGGATTCATCAAGACAGTGATATAAGTTCAATCTATAGGGAGTCACAGGGCAATGTGCATATAGTGATTACAAGAGTGAAACCATAATTGACTTTGTTTTAATTTGTATTTTTGAGAAATATTAATAGTGAATAACATTATTAGCAAAGGCAGATTATATATATAAGGATATTATTATGAATAAATAAGGTGAATCATCCTAAGGATTTTCACTAAAACTTAGAACTTCATATGAACAGAAGGCATTTTTAACAAATATTAAAGCTATTTCTCTAGTCATCGTTATCCTTACTTTGTATTTTTTGAGTATTGCATTTACCCATACCAAATGTAGACAGAAACAAGGTCAAGAAAGGTATATTTTCAAAATTATAATAATAAAGGCTCTTTCAAACCAACTTCCCTTTATGTCAGTCACTGAGGCAGCTGCATCATTGGTTTAAATGACTTATATGTATTAATTTTATTTGCCCCTAACCTATGTAGATCTTTTATATGACTGTAACAGTTCTACAGACAGCAGTGCCTTTTACCTAGTCTGCTTTCTCTGGGTTCAGAATCTGCAATGAAACTGTAGCAGTGAAACAGGATAGAACAGCTCTGAGATTCATCTATTTGCAGTGGCAAAAGGAGGCTTTAACTAAGGAGGCCTCACAGTATTAAGATGTCAACAGGATTTGCAGCATGTTACTGAACCCTCACCAATGCATGAGGATTATTTCCAATTTACTGTCAGTCAAGTTAAGTAAATTTGTATAAGATAAATTATTCATGATACACAATTCTTATGATATAAATTTCCAATTTTCCTTCATTACAGCATCACTACAGCTAAGTGAATTGTTTCTATTCTAACCATTCCATATTTCTTTTCTGTATTTATCCATAGCCTGTTCAGGCTATTATGAATTTCCTGGTTTCTCTGTTCTGCACTGTCACTTCCCAGTATTAAAACCTTCTTTGATGTTAATAGGAAATATTCAAGTTCTGCTTCTGTCCTTGCAAAATGTGTAAGAATCTGATCTTTATCAGAAGGTTTTGCTCTCTTATTTTCTGCCATGTGTTTTCTTCTTATTTAAGAACTGCTTTCACTTTCAATCCCCTCCACCCTTCCTACCTCATGGGAGTTGATTCTGTTTACTGCTATTGTTGGGCTGCCATTCTGTTAGAAGTGGTCAAGATGAAGGCTTCCTGTAGCTAAATGGGGGCTAGTTAATATATCTTCTAGCTTCTGTCTGGGTATTGGGTGAAAATGATTTCCTTTTTACTTCACACATGAAATACATTGTAAACCTCTAAAGACTAAAATAATTATCCTGATCTACAGTACCTCTAGTGGCTTTACATTTTTAGCATCTCGTCTACAGTCTTTCGTAGGATATTTGCACATCAATGGTAAATAAACCATACGTCTGAAGAGTAATGACAAAGCAAGTTTAATTAATAGTGGTAACAAATTCTATCAAGAAACCATGGAAGAATGACATAAAATAGAACTGAAGAGCAAAGTTAAAGATAACTGAAAATAAAAGGACATTGAGATGCTGCTTGGCTCTCTGTTTGGGGCACCATTATTCAAAATGACAGCAATTATGTCTTAGTTTTACTTTCAATGTTTTTCTCCAATATGTTCAAATATAAAGATATGCAATGCCTCATCAGTCACTATTATGTTATTTTTTCATCATAATTAGGTGCATATGTTAATTCTACCAGACACTATAAATAAAAGGAAATATTTATCTTCCAAATCAATAAAGTTTTAAAAATCATCATAATTTTATGCTATAAACTTCAGCAGATATGTTAAAAATAAAATCTCTAGCCTTTTAAATTTAGGATAGCACATTAAATTTTATTCTGTAGTAAGAAAACAATTATTAAGAAAGTTATTCTTGTCTGGAAAATTCCATGGACAGGGGAACCTGGCAGTCCATAGCCTCTCAAAGAGCCGTACATGCCTTACCAACTGAGCATAGACAGCGCACAAGAAAACAATTTTTAAGAAAATCATTACTCAGTTAATTCTGCTTCTATCTTTCCATGGGATTGCAAAGAGTCAGACATCAGTGAGTGACTCAACAACAAAAACAATCTTTCCATATATAGACTTATCTAAGAGTTGACTCATTGGAAAAGACTTTGATGCTGGGAGGGATTGGGAGCAGGAGAAGAAGAGGATGACAGAGGGATGAGATGGCTGGATGGCATCCTTGACTCGATGGACGCGAGTCTGGGTGAACTCCGGGAGTTGGTGATGGACAGGGAGGCCTGGTGTGCTGCGATTCATGGGGTCGCAAAGAGTCGGACACGACTGAGCGACTGATCTGATCCGATCTGATCTGAAAGAAATATAAAATACATGTAATATCTTATATATTTAAAGAGTGAAAGGATCTTGAAAATCCTCTTTTAGAAATATCCTTAATCGCTTAAGAAAATGCCAAATCACTTTTAAAAAAAGACTCTGGAGCGTAAATTATGATTTTGAATATTTCATTGGTTCAGTTCAGTTCAGTCGCTCAGTCGTGTCCGACTCTTTGCGACCCCATGAATCGCAGCACGCCAGGCCTCCCTGTCCATCATCAACTCCCGGAGTTCACTCAGACTCACTTCCATAGAGTCGGTGATGCCATCCAGCCATCTCATCCTTTGTCCTCCCTTTCTCCTCCTGCTCCCAATCCCTCCCAGCATCAGAGTCTTTTCCAATGAGTCAACTCTTCACATGAGGTGGCCAAAGTACTGGAGTTTCAGCTTTAGCAGCATTCCTTCCAAAGAACACCCAGAACTGATCTCCTTTAGAATGGACTGGTTGGATCTCCTTGCAGTCCAAGGAGAGGTTTTTCTAAATGTTACTGATGATATTGTCTAATGCAGTGTTTGCTGTATTGAAGATCTAAACTCAGTGGATCGTGAAATTAATGTGGTTTGTACCTAACCTTTCAACATGAAACAAGTTAGACTCAAATAGGAGAAAGTGGATAGAAAGAAGAGTGGTATATTTTCAATATTAAACATAAGAATAGTTCATGGGAGGCTTCCCTGGTGGCTCAGATGGTAAAGAATCTGCCTGCAATGCAGGAGACGTAGGTTCAATCCCTGGGTCCAGAAGATGCCCTGAAGAAGAGAATGGCTACCCACTCCTGTATTCTTGCCTGGAGAATTTCATGGACAGAGGAGCCTGGCAGGCTGTAGTCAATGGGACTGCGAAGAGTCGGACATGACTGAACTACTAATATTTTGCATTTCATAGTTCGTGAAATCTCTACTTGTTTTATATATGCATTTGTTACTATCTAGTCAACATAGCCAGTGTGCCCATACAAATTGTTTATTTTGGCAATGATATGAGTTGATCAATGCATCCATTCTGATATTGGTTTCCATGACATAGGCAACGGTAAAATGTCTTTAACACCAACCTGGGATATTATTTATATAATTTTTACATTTTTATTCCAGATATATTTCTTACTGATATTTATAATAAAAGTGTTAGAGCAGACTTGTGACAGTGAATACATTTTTATAATAATGGTGCCATTGGGATTTGTGAAAAGAACTGCTTTAATAAATGATAGCAACTCAGAAAGTTATCTTTCCACAAAATAAATTAAAATAATTATAGTACTAAAAAAAACTCAGGCTTTCACTGAGAACACCTAAATTGTGTGTTCTGGAGAATATATAAAATTATGTAAGATTACTCTTTCTATTAACTATCATGCTTTCTCTACTCTTTCTCCATTCAGTTTGAAGTCAACCTAAAAACATTATGGGAGTTAAATGTTTCCATTTTCCAGTAATGAATAAGAAAACAAATAGTATAAATTATGAATAGATAAAAGTAAGTGGCCAAAAATATTTTCATCTCTAGTGCTTTTGCATTCAAAGAAATGTCTAAATGGTTATAATACAGGTCAGAGTCCTCATGCAAATTGCATCCATTGTAGAGGGGAATTGAGTATTGCCAGTTAGTGCATGTGTTTATGTATAAGTAGGAAACTGAGAAATAATGTTCTTGCCAGCAGAAAAAGCAGCCCAATCAATCTTGCTCTATTCTATTCACTGTGTTGTATGATAATCTTATAACCTCTGCACCCTGAGAGCAATTCTTGTCCACAATCAACATTTGATTCTGTTTTCCATTTTGGAAACTTAGAACCTCAGAACTTTATTGAAAAGAATATTAGCTTATATGTGGAAGTAAAGTAGATAAGATAAATATAACTTTAAGAATATTATGTGTGAAATTATGAATCTTTATTCCTAATAAATTTAAGTCTATTTTAGGAGAGGTGTCTAAATTTTTTTAATGAAATGACAACTATAAATTGTAAGTCAACATTGTTATTTATTGCAATGGTGTCTCTCAAGTATCTGGGAAGCATTTGGAAGATAATAAGACTTCTGTCTTATTTATCTTATGGTATGAAACCAAGTAAGCTTTTGCAGACCTGACAGTCTCCAAGGAAATATTATTCATTATGTATTTACAGTTATTGGATTAAAGCTCTGTAATCTGCTGTGTTCAATTAATAATAATACAGAACAGGGTGAACTATGAAATACATTGTGCTTTTTAAAAAGCTCTAATATGGGAAAAGACAAGCAGTTTGTCCTAATGAATGCATGTAATTGGTGCACTTTATTATAAAACACTGGAGCAGCATTTTTCAAGAGGCAGTTCTATTTGTAACTGGCTGTCTTCAGCATGTCAGGGTGTAATAAATGTGCTGCAGACTAGAACTGCTGATTAGCATTTCTGGAATCCCAGGAAGTTAGTAAAAGCTGTTTGCCATTAAAGGAAGACCTTTTTAGCAGCCTTCAGAAAGAGCTATAGTCCAATGACCTATGATTGTTTTTCAGTGTATGTAACTTTAGGAAGATTTTCTATAATGTATTTGGTGATATGTGTGATAAAAAAGGAAGAAAATGTTAATGAGAAAATTATGATACCTTGCTGTAGTGTAATTTTCAAGATGTAAAATGTAAGCACAGAAACAAATCATATATTAATACCTATTATTTTTCAGTGCTTTCAACCTGTTAGTATATTGTTACTCTCAATCTCTTCTAACAATTATTTCTAAAATTAGAGTCTTATAATTCATCTACAGCTAGCTTCAATTTAAATAAAACATTTCACATAATGTATTTTATAATTGGAATCACTTGAATTTTAAATCTAAACATGTAAACATTTCTATGTTAAGAAATTATATTATTCTTAATTCCAGTCTTCCGAATTAGAAACTGTGATGATTTTAAATACAAGGCATATAGTGTGTAAACAGAAAAATATATGAATTTTAAAAATGAATGGTATATTACAAGGAACAAAAATAATCTAACATTAAAAAAATAAAGACTAATGGTGAAAGATTGGAAAAAGATAGGTAGTAATCAGGTAAGCCATGCTAATATCTGAAAAAAAATTAACTTTTATTTCAAGAAAGTAATGAGACAAGGACATTATACATTAATAAGTATTCTATACACAAAAAGACATAACAGTCATGAATATCAATGCTTCTAGTCATGGATCCTCAAAATTTATGATACAAAGTTTGACTGAATGAAAGAGAGAAAGAGTTTTACAATAATAGTTTAAAACTTTAAAACCTTGCTTTCAATAACTGGATATCCACATACATTAAATTAAATCTTCACCTTAAATCATGTATAAATATTGACTTTAATTCCAAAAAAGGTGTAAATTTAAGAGTTAAAATTTTAAGACTCTTAGAAGGAAACATTATGGAATATCCTCATGACACTGAATTTCGTGATAATTTCATGAACATGGAACCAAAAGCATAGTCACCAAAAGAAAACAATAAGTTAGATTTCATTAATATATATATAGATAGATTTCATATATATATATATATATTCCTACAATTTAACAATGAAAAAAATGGATGAAGAACTCTAATAAACATTTCACTAAAAAGATATAAAAATGGCCACCAAGTACATGAAGAGATGCTTAATATTGTTATTCAGTTCAGTTCAGTTTGGTAACTCAGTTGTGTCCGACTCTGCAACCCCATGAATCGCAGCACGCCAGGCCTCCCTGTCCATCACCAACTCCCGGAGTTCACTCAGACTCACGTCCATCGAGTCGGTGATGCCACCCAGCCATTAGAGAAATGCAAATCAAAACCAGTGAGATTAGTACTTCATACTAAGCCTCACATAATAAGGGAAAAAGGAAGATGGCAGTGTTGGTGAAGATGTAGAGTCACTGAAACCCTAGTGCGTTGCTGGCAGGAATTAAAATAAGGCAGAAGACGTGGTAAACAGTTTGATGGTTTCTCAAAAAGTTAAAAAGAATCACCATATGATGCAGCAATTCTGCTCCTAGATATATAGCCAAAATAGCTAAAAACATGGACTCAGATAGGCATTTGTAACCCAGTGTTCATAGAAGCATTATTCATAACAGCAAAAAGTTAGATATAAAATGGAATATGAACATAAAATGAAATGTTATCAGTCACAAAAAGAAATGAAAATTTGACATATGCTATCGTAGATTGGTATTGAAAAAAAATATGCTCTATGAAATGTCATATATAGAAGGATAAACATTACATGATTTCATTTATGAGGTACCTATGATAGCCAAATTTATAGAGACAAAGTGTAGTAGAGGTTACAATGGACTGCAAGGAGAAGACAATGGGAAGTTACTGTTTAATAGGTACAGAGTTTTAATTGAGGATGATGAAATGTTTTAGGAGTTATATAGAGGTCATGACTATACAATAAAATTAGAAGTGCTCACTTAATAATTAAATTTTTCTCCACTTGTGTGGTCATGTCATAAATCCACTCTGGGCCTTTAATGAAAGATGTGTCTCTTCTTTAGAAAAATTAATTCCTCTACACACACATACACACACACACACACACACACTTTCAAATGAATTTCTGTGGCCCAGTTACCCTCTGAGGTCCACATTTGGGCCCTGGATTTAGAATCCTTAGTAACAAAAGCTGGCCTCTTCTTCAAAAATAAACAAATAAATAAATTCATCTATCTTTTTACATACACACACACACACATTGCTGGAAGGAATTTTTTGAGTTCGAATACTCTATGTTCTGTTAATGTAACTCAGGTTCAGAAACTTTGTGATCCTCTTTTAAACAGATGAGGTTCCAGTGAAGAGAGAGAATGCCAAAAAACTCTGCACGTGAAGGTAGCTGTATATTTCCTTCTCTGCTGGAAGGATGATGTATAATTATATATTCTAACACTTAGTTGATAGTAAAACTTCATTTTGGTTCTATCATACATTCCCCTACTGTCATTTTCTATTTGAAAGAGAAGGATGCAAAAGGAGGACAAAATTACTTTCTGGGGCTATTACTAACTTTTGAACTTTACTAGAAGTAGGAATCCTTACTGATGATACATCATATATTTAAAATAATACACTTGGCATTTCAAGATTTTTTTTTGCTTGATTTTGACTGCCTTGCATATGCATATGTTACATAGCCTGTGTCATTCAATTCCTTCTAACCACCTCTTTCAAAGTTATATAATGATCATTAATATTTGTTATCTGCCCATTCACTCTACGGGGAAGGCAATGGCACCCCACTCCAGTACTCTTGCCTGGAAAATCCCATTGACGGAGGAGCCTGGTAGGCTGCAGTCCATGGGGTCGCTAAGGGTTGGACACAACTGAGCGACTTCACTCTCACTTTTCACTTTCATACATTGGAGAAGGAAACGGCAACCCATTCCAGTGTTCTTGCCTGGAGAATCCCAGGGATGGGGAAGCCTGGTGAGCTGCCGTCTATGGGGTTGCACAGAGTCAGACATGATTGAAGTGACTTAGCAACAGCAGCAGCAGCAGCATTCACTCTAATCACATTTGGTGGTTCATACGAGGAATTTGTTCTTGCTATAACTTCTTATATAGAATTAGCCATAATTACTTTACAATTATTCTTTCACCATATTCTTCACAAACATCAGTCAGATTTATCAAGTGTAGCCTTATTATTATGTAAACTTTATTGCCATGACTATAAGTATCCAGAGATTTCTTACAGCACAAAGCCATTAGCACTAACTGCTCATGAAATTCAGTGCCTTAAAGAATCTAATGGACTTGCAGTCATCTCTCAGGAACTAAGAAGCTGCGACCACCAGTGTGTTTCATGTTCACTTTCTTAGTTTCATACGCATTCATTTATTTTATATCTGAGGTTTCAAATATCATACTATTCAGTTATTTACTCTTCATAAACCATCTAGTTCCACTTACAAATATCAAATCATAATAGAGATTATGATACATGAATGTTTATAATAGACTTATTGAAACAGGTCATTACATTCTTCTTATTGTTCAATATTGATATCAACAAAATGAATGACAATAAAATGATTTTGTTTCAGAATATGTCATAAAAAGCCACAAAAGAACATAATAAAATATTATTATGCACCATAAGGAAAATAAATAATTTGGGGAATGAAACAGTTGAACCTCTAAAAATGTTCTGAAAATGATTTCGAAGTCCTTTGTGGCCAAAATATATCAGATAAAATCATGACATAAAAGTTACACTGGAAATTAAACTAGTTTATTTCAAAACTTGAAACCGTATAAAGTATTAGATAGCTGGAGAAAAATGTATTTAAATTTATATCATGCTCAAACATAAATGAATATTGTGAATTTTTTCTTAAACCAAAAGTACTTCGTTTAATGATTCTGTTGATATTTTGTATTAAATAAGACAAAGATGAGTTGTTTAGATGTGTGAATGATACGCAATGATAAAGCTTGATAGAAAACAGTTGATAATATTTCACTAGAGAATGGAATGTTATACATCTTATCCAATATAAAAGAATACCAGGCAGTCCAAATAGTCTAACACTTAAAAACTGCCTTCAAATGTGTATAATATTAAGTGGGGGTGATGCAGAGACATTGATCAATGTATAACAAAAGGAATCAGAAAAATGAAGTTCTTGTAATGTGATATGAGTGAGTCTCATTATAAAAGTGAAAAGTGAAGTCGCTCAGTCATGTTCGACTCCTTGTGACCCCATGGACTGTAGCCCTCCAGGCTCCTCTGTCCATGGGATTCTCCAGGCAAGGGTACTGGGGTGGGTTGCCATTTCCTTCTCCAGGGGAGCATCCTAACCCAGGAATTGAACCTGGGTCTCCCACATTGCCGGCAGATGCTTTACCCTCTGAGCCACCAGGGAAGTCATCATAAACCACGCTGTAAATCCTATATAGGTATACAGGGAAGGAAAATTAAATTCCCCTCTGTCTTGAAGGGCTCTGGTGGCTCAGAGGTTAAACTGTCTGCCTGTAATGCGGGAGACCTGGCTTCGATCCCTGGGTCAGGAAGATCCCCCTGGAGAAGGAAATGGCAACCCACTCCAGTATTCTTGCCTGGAGAATCCCATGGACAGAAGAGCCTGGTGGACTACAGTCCACGGGGTCGCAAAGTGTCGGACATGACTGAGCAACTTCACTTTCACCTTCACCTTTCTTAATTCTTAACTGAGACCCCTATAAGATAAATTAACAAGAGAAAGACACACAAAGATTAGCACGCGTATATCATGAATACATGGGATATACTCAGGGAAAAATGAGCAACTCTCTGAAATGTTACTTGTGGCTTGGTGATCAAATACTATCTTAACAGTGAGAGGAGAGAGGAGATGCAGTCCTCTTAGGGGAGAGTAAATTATCTTTAGGAAAAATGAATGGATCCTTAAAAGAATAGAAGGCATTATTGTGACAGTCTGTCTGGATGTGGGTCCAGTTCTCATCTCCCTTCCTGTGATAAGTCAATCCTTCCCTGGTTGATGATCCTCTCCCTCCTCCTGGAGAGGAGGTCTTTGACAATTGAGTTCCTTTTGAAAGAGCTGTCTGTATTTAGGCAGATTAAGGGAGGTTGATGTTAAAGGATAAACTGAGGCACAGTAAAATTTTCCAAGACCTTATTTTAGTAAACATCTGTTCCACTAGGGGAACACCAAACTGAATGCTATTAAGGGCTCAAAAAAGGCTTTTATAGAGAAGATGTGGAAGAAAAGCACACAGATGATTTGATTGGCTATAGCTTAAGTGGTTGCCTTATTTGGGATTCCTAGTTGTCTCTATGATTGGTTGTTTTTAGGTATGACTTGTTTTTTTTTTTTTTTCTTTTGAACTTTTTTATTTTGGATTAGGGTATAACCAATTAACAGTGTTGTGATAGTTTCAGGTATACAGAGAAGGAACACAGCCATGCATATATGTGTATCCATTCACTCCCATCAGGCTGCCACATAACATTGAGCAGAGTTCCATGTGCTACACAATAGGTCCTTGTTGGTGATCCATTTTATACGCAGTGTGTACAGGACCATTCTTAACTTTGAGGCATTTATAGGAATTTTCTCTGGCTAAGGTTTCCATTTGCTCCCACAGGCTGCCAGGTCATTAGAGACTAATGGTCTCCTTGTTCAATCACTTTAACAAGAGAAAGCTTCATCCTGCTCTTGCTGTTTCTCAAGTGCTTATATTTCAAAATAATCGATATACCAACGTGGCATATTTTGACCTGACATATTCTATTCTTCAACTAAAACTAACAGAAAGCAGAATAGGTAGGGAAAAGGCACTTTATTAGAACTCTGACAGCATATATTACAATAGTTATTGGATATCAGACCAGGGTACAGCTTTTCTAAGTGTGTTCAAGGAATGTTTGTACTTAAAAAGTTTTTGTGAGAAAAAAAAGAAAATCTGATCCCAAATCAGTTTGGCCCTATGTCTTATGCTAGACCAGCAAGTTTACATTAGCATATCAAATGTCTTTTTAAAAATGTGGATTTATCAAATTATTCTAAGGACTAAAAATGAATGTCTACTGGCAATGGCATGCCCAGTATTCTTGCCTGGAAAATTCCATGAGCAGAGGAGCTTGATGGGCTACAGTCCATCAGGTCAGAAAGATTCGAACATGACTGAGTGACTAAGCACTGGCATCTTATTAGCTCAAATAGAAACTATATTTAACCTCTTCCTATTTCCTTGCTTTATAGTATTAATATCACTTGGTATGTTTTAGTTGTTGTGTTTATGTTTACAACAATTCTTTTATTTATATTGATATTTTGTAATATATTTTGGTATTTGCTTTTCAAGAATGTCAACAACATTGATATTGTTTTTCAATAATCTTTGGACCATATTTTGGATTACAGTTGAGCTATTGTATGAGAATATTCTGTGGAACACTTTAATAATTCATATTCTTGGACCCTATCTGGTTTTGATTCAACATAATTTGGGGCCAAATTTTAATCTACATTTTTAAAAGTTTTTTGGATAATCCTGATGGATAGCTAGATTTAAGAGCTATTTCTTGCTGCTGAATTAGTGGGCTCCCATATAAGATACAGTTCATTATCAAAATTCAAAATTCACTTTCAAAAAATATATACAAACTGAGTCCGGCAATTGTTACAAATAATCATTTTATTTTTCATCAAGTTTTTCGTCAAACATTGGTTATAATATCACCTCACAAGGTCATCAAGAATTTCCTTTTTTTTCCTTATGATCTCTCCCCTCTCCAAAAGGGGACTGGCCATGAGACCCTATGCGTTGTGGGAGAAGGTCTTTACATGCTTGCAGGTCGCTGAGCGTGCACAGGACTGGGGGTGGGGGAGCACATTTTCTTGTTGTACTTGCCTTACAGTATAAATCTTTTTTGTTATTTGAAGTCTATGTCACTCTTTCATTGTTCTAAAGACCCCCACATAGTTACAAAACGAAACAAAAGTAGAGTAGAAATACTTCTTAGTGTGGCTATTTCCCGGTTGTAATTTATATTTGGTTGTCTCCAGGCCTTCCTTGTTCCACATTAGATAATTAGAGTGAACACATCTTAAATTTACTTTGAGCAAAAAACTTTGATATATATATATATATATATGTATATATATATACATGTACATATATGTACATATATATATTTTTTACACATACATACATACATATATGGATGCCAGGTTTCTCTATCCATGTGATTCTCAAGGCAAGAATACTGGAGTGGATTGCCATGCCCTCCTCCGTTGGCAGGCATGTTCTTTACCATTAGCACCATCTGGGAAGACTACAAGACCCCAGTGCAAGAGACATAGAGACATGGGTGGATCCCTGGGTCAGGAAAATCCCCTGGAGGAGGGCATAGCAACCCACTGCAGTATTCTTGCCTGGAGCATCCCATGGACAGAGGAGCGTGGCGGGCTACAGTCCATAGTGTGGCAAAGAGTCAGACACGACTGAAGCAACTTAGCCCACAGGCACATATATAATATCAAAAGTTAAGATCAATTCTGTTTAAAAGACATGCATTTCATGAAGTAGTCATCAGAATTTAGGTTGAATGATAGATGTCAGTAACACAAAAAAGAACAGAGCAAGTTTCAGATTCAAGGAAGAATGAATGTTTCCTAATGTAAATAAGGCGATTGGATGTGGCAAAAAACAGTGCCTTCTCTTATTACATTTGAAAGAATCTGCCCATGAGAAAACTGTTGCCTGGAATAGATCTAGATTAGTAGAGGCAACATGAAAAATCAATGACTGCTCTCTATCTAGAAGAGATAGTTGCCCATATGAGGAGAAAAATAATAAATGGCAACAAATATGTCCTAGCCAGATAGAACATAACTACTATAAATTTATCTGTGGCACTTCATTTGTTGGGGACGTAGAGAAGAAAGACAAAAAACAAATTTAGGAAAAAAAAATTTCTTCCTGCTATTCACATATTGGAACGTGGCCAGTATCAGCTATTCTGTAATGAATAGGGAATGGCACAAAGAGACAAGTAAGATATAAACAAAAGAACAACTTTCACTTAAATGATTTTAGATAGATGTTTTGTTCTTCCATTGAGGCCATGTATGAGTTTTAATTAAAATTTAAAATTAACATTTATAGGTTTATGCAAAAGAAGATAAATAGTTATAATTATTAGACAATGTTTTTCTCACAGAGGAGTGATGGTCTCTAAAGTTCACAGAGTTGAAACAAGATGCATAGTGAGAATTTAAGAAGGGAAAAAATGCAAAAAACAAATTGTGACATTTAAAATGGAAAATTGTGAATTATTATTTTCTTTCTTCTTAATAATTAATTCTAATAAATATTCATTATCTAATTATTAAAATTTTGCTAGTGCTAATATAACACTGTGTTTTATTCATTCTAAGAAGCAGTTTCAGTTGCAATATCTTCTTACTCAGATCACTAAAATTTTACCATTGTAACATACTTAATATTAAACTACAAGTATGTAATTTAATGCCTTAGGATTTTTTTTATCTAATATATTTAATAAAGTTATTATTTATAATCAAATGTTCACCCTTCAGTATGTATTTTTCTATAATTTTTTAAAGCCCTTATATGGAGGGATCATTGTATCCTTGATATAATGTTACCAAACTCACATTTGGCTGCCCCACTGCTCAAAAGCCAATAATTGAGAGGCAAGTGTCAGTAGAAAGGAAGGCTGCTGTAATCATAAATGCTGGACCTTTGGGGTGAAGATGGACTCGTGTCCTGAAACCAACTCCAAAGATTCTGCTCAATCACGACAGTTTTTAAAGGGAAAAGGGCTGGGGGAAAATCTCAGTGAATCATGAAGCCTGGAGGTTGAGGTCTGCATCATTCTCCACTGCCTGCAGACTGGCTGACTCGGTCTTCAGATGTTATCTTGCCCAGGTGTTCTGTCTGCAGGATTGCTACGTGGGCTTTTGGGGGTAATGAACTAGTCATTCTTTAACTACTTAATTCTTATTTCTTTTTATCTGGGAAAACAACCAATGGATTAGGCAAGGCAAGGTGTGCATTCAGAAGAGCATAAGTAAGGAATTAGGTTAAACTGTCTAGAGATCTCATTTCTATAATCAGATTATTTCAAGGTAAGTGGGAACAGAAAAGAACAAACAAGAAAAGAGCAAAAGAGCTGCTTTCATGTGTAATATATATGATATTAACTTTATTTTTGCTATTTTGGAAATAGTTTTATAAACAATGCATAGCATGATTTTATATTAAATTGTCTAATTTCAAATATAAATAATTTTTAAAATTTGCAGTACTTCAGTCAATAAGTATTTATTGAATGTGGATTTAGTAAACACCTGCATTAAATTCTGGGGATAAAAAGGTGAACAAAGAGCGAAGATTCAGCCCTTTTGGTAACTATATAAATGGATGAATTCGACTTCTCCGATCAGTTCAGTTCAGTTCAGTCGCTCAGTCATGTCTGACTCTTTGTGACCCCATGGACTGCTGCAAGCCCGCTTCTCTGTCCATCACCAACTCCCGGAGTTTACTCAAACTCATGTCCATTGAGTTGGTGATGCCATCCAACCATCTCATCCTCTGTCATCTCCTTCTCCTCCCGCCTTCAATCTTTCCCAGCATCAGGGTCTTTTCCAATGAGTCAAATCATCGCATGAGGTGGCCAAAGTATTGGAGCTTCAGCTTCAGCATCAATGCTTCCAACAACTATTCAGGACTGATTTTCCTTTAGGATGGGCTATTTGGGTCTCCTTGCAGTCCAAGGAACTCTCAAGAGTCTTCTCCAATATCACAGTTCAAAAGCATCAATTCTTTGGTGCTCAGCTTTCTTTATAGTCCAACTCTCATATCCATACATGACTACTGCAAAAAATATAGCTTAGACTAGATGGACCTTTTTTGCCAAATTAATGTCTCTGCTTTTTAACATGCTGTCTAGGTTGGTCATAGCTTTTCTTCCAAGGAGCAAATGTTTTTTGGTTTCGTGGCTGCAGTCACCATCTGCAGTGATTTTGGAGCCCAAAAAGATAAAGTCTGTCACTGTTTCCATTGTTTCCCCATCTATTTGCCATGAAGTGATGGGACCAGATGCCATGATCTTAGTTTTCTGAATGTTGAGCTTTAAGCCAACTTTTTCACTCTCCTCTCTCACTTTCATCAAGAAACTGTTTATTCTTCTTCACTTTCTGCAATAAAGGTGGTGTCATCTGTGTATCAGAGGTTATTAATATTTCTCCTGGCAGTCTTGACTCCAGCTTGTGCTTCATACAGCCTGGCACTTGACATGATATTCTCTGCTTCTAATTTAAATAAGCACCATGACAGTATACAACCTTGTTGTACTCCTTTCCCTTTTTGGAACCAGTCTGTTGTTCCATGTCCAGCTCTAACTGCTGCTTCTTGGCCTGCATACAGATTTCTCAGGAGGCAGGTCAGGTGGTCTGGCATTCCCATCTCTTGAAGAATTTTCAAGAATTTCCAAGAATTTTCATCTCTTGAAGAAACTGCAAGAATTTTGTTGTGATCCACATAGTCAAAGGCTCTGGCATAGTCAATAAAGCAGAAGTAGATGATCTTCTGGAACTCTCTCATTTTTTGATGATCCAGAAGACATTGGCAATTTGATCTCTGGTTCCTCTGCCTTTGCTAAATCCAGCTTGAATATCTGGAAGTTAACAGATCACATACTGTTGAAGCCTGGCTTGGAGAGTTTTCAACATTACTTTGCTAGCGTGTGACATGAGTGCAATTTACAGTAGTTTGAGCCTTCTTTGGCATTGCCTTTCTTTGGAATTGGAATGAAAACTGACCTTTTTAGTCCTGTGGCCACTGCTGAGGTTTCCAAATTTACTGGCATATTGAGGGTAGCACTTTCACAGCATCATCTTTCAGGATTTGTAAGAGCTCAACAAGAATTCCATCACCTCCACCAGCTTTGTTTACAGTGATGCTTCCTACAGCCCACTTGATTTCACTTTCCAGGATATCTGGCTCTAGGTGAGTGATCACACCCTCATGATTATCTGGGTCATGAAGATCTTTTTTGTATACTTCTTCTGTGTATCCTTGCCACCTCTTCTTAATAGCTTCTGCTTCTGTTAGGTCCATACCATTTCTGTCCTTTATTGAGCCCATCTTTGCATGAAATGTTCCTTTGGTATATCTAACTTTCTTGAAGAGATCTCTAGTCTTTCCTGTTCTATTGTTTTCATCTATTTCTTTGCATTGATCACGGAGGAAGACTTTCTTATATCTCTTTGTTATTCTTTGGGATTCTTCATTCAAATGGATATATATTTCCTTTTCTCCTTTGCCTTTCACTTCTCTTCTTTTCAAAGCTATTTGTAAGGCCTCCTCAGACAACCATTTTGCCTTTTGGCATTTCTCTTTTTGGGGATGGTCTTAATCCCTGCCTCCTGTACAATGTCACGAACCTCTGTCCATAGTTCTCTGATAAACAGCAAAGAAACCCACATGCGTTTAACCATCTTAATTCTTGTGGAGAATACCAATAAATTAGTATATATAAAAATAAACAATTATTGAATATAACTTGCTGAGATAAGTTAACACCTTCTGATCCATGTTTAAGCATATAGTTGGTTACAGTTCTCTTTATTCATGAGCACTGTAAAAGAATATACTGTTCCGTTGTGTTAACATGAATATATAAGGCTGAATATATAAGGCTTCAGACCCATGTGATCTTGCCTACCACCAAACTTTTCCATTGATTGAAATGATACCACAGAAGCCTTTATTTTCTTTGAGGCATTAGAAACTCAGCAAATACTGCTCTCAAAACATGTCTCTTCTTTTCCATATTACACTGCCCTTGGTTTTGTGGAGTAATATGTGTGGAAACATTGATCACAAAGAGCTTTTTAAGCTGTTTAACTTCTCCGTTTTTACAACCTAAGTACTCAGACAGGAAAAATGCTTACGTGACTAAGACCATTTTCCAGCCAACCTTGTCCCATAAGTCTATAAATCCCAGCTTGATTTACATGTATATACACAGGAGACTTTGTTATTTTAAAGCTAATAAATTTACAAGGAATTCTGAGGTATGTCACTAGTGTATTAAGAAGGAGATTTAGTTTCGCAGCATGGAGGAAGTGGGTTATAGACCTATCCATTAATTTTGATAGCTTGATTAATCAATCTGATTAATAAGTGCACTCAATAAGATTAATAACTTTAATAGTGAAATAAGTCAGAAAGATAAAGACAAATACTGTATTTATCATCTATATGTGAAACCTAAAAAGTAAAATAAATGAATAAAACAAAACAGAAACAGACTCATATATAGAGACCAAACTAGTGGTTACAAGTGGAAAGGGAGAAGTAGGGAAGGGCAAGATAAGGGTCAAGGATTAAGGGGTACAAATTACTATGTATAAAATAAATAAGCTATAAGGAAATATTTTATAGGACAGGAAATATAGCCAGTATTTTAAAAGAGCCTAATCCATATAAATAAATAAAATTAAGTAGTCAAAAGTAAAGAAAACTAATAAATTTAAAGAAATGCAATTTCTTCCTCATAACATTATTATAATATTTAAAATAAATTATATAAAACCTAGTATGTACTTTCCTCAATGCCCAACACATAGGAGCTCTAAATATTAACTATGAGTGTTTTAAAACTGAATGATACAGTAAAATTGAAACCATTTACCTCAGATTGGGAATTGAATCCATATTCTAGTACTTACACTCAACCAAAACCTAGTTTCAGACTGGAATCCACAGGGCAAGGACTCAGTTCTGTTTAGTCGCTCAGTGATGTCTGATTCTTTGTGACCCCCATGGACTGCAGCATGCCAGGCTCCCCTGTTCACTACTGACTCCAGGAGATCAAACCTCACCAAAACCTGTGGTCTTCCAAATGAGATCACACCTGGTTTCAGGACCTATTGAAGCTCAGGTTCTTGATGTCTCATCACAGAAAGAATTCAATGATAGTCAAAGTGGTAGGTGAGAAGTGAATTTATTCAGAGAGAAACACTCTACAGACAGTGTAGGCCATTGTAAGAGTGAGTACAACCTTGAAATGTGGTGTGATTAGCTCTTAGGGCTGGAAAATTTCATACGCTCCTAGTCAACAAGACAATCTGAAATGCAGTAGTTGGGTGCAGTCTCAAAAACAACAGGATGATACCTGTTCATTTCCAAGGCAAACCATTCAATAATATAGTAATCCAAGTCTATGCCCCAATCACTAATGCCAAGGAAGCTGAAATTGAAGGGTTCTATGAAGACCTACAAGACCTTCCAGAACTAACACCAAAAACTAAATGTCCATTTCACCATAGAGGACTGGAATACAAAAGTAGGAAGTCAATAGATACCTTGAGTCACAGGCAAGTTTGGCCTTGGAGTACAAAGTGAAGCAGGGCGAAGAGTAACAGAGTTTTGATAAGAGAATGCACTGGTCATAGCAAAACCCTCTTCCAAAAACACAAGAGATGACTCTCCACATGGGCATCACCAGATGGTCAATACCAAAAACAGATTATATTCTTTGCAGTTGAAGTTGGAGAAGTTCTATACAGTCAGCCAAAATAAGACCAGGAGATGACTGTGGCTCAGGTCATGAACTCATTATAGCAAAATTCAGACTTAAATAAATTTGGGAAACAAATTAAACCATTCAGTTCAGCTCAGTTCAGTTGCTCAGTCATTTCCAACTCTTTGAGACCCCATGAATTGCAGCACGCCAGGCCTCCCTGTCCATCACCAACTCCCAAAGTTCACTCTAACTCTCGTCCATAGAGTCCGTGATGCCATCCAGCCATCTCATCCTCTGTCATCCCCTTTTCCTCCTACCCCCAATCCCTCCCAGCATCAGAGTCTTTTTCAATGAGTCAACTCTTCGCATGAGGTGGCCAAAGTACTGGAGTTTCAGCTTTAGCATCATTCCTTCCAAAGAACATCCAGGACTAATCTCCTTCAGAATGGACTGGTTGGATCTCCTTGCAGTCCAAGGGACTCTCAAGCATGAACAAAATTAAATCCCTTATGATTATACGGTGGAGGTGGGAAACAGATTGAAGGGATTAGATGTAATAGAGGACCCGAAGAACCATGGACAGAAGTTTGTAACATTGTACAAGAGGCGGTGATCAAAATCATTCCCAAGAAATAGAAATGCAAAAAGGTAAAATGATTGTCCGAGGAAGGCTTACAAATAGCTGAAGAAAGAAGAGAAGTGAAAGGCAAAGGATTAAAGGAAACATATATTCATCTGAATACAGAGTTCCAAAGACACCAAAGAGAGATAAGAAAGCCTTCCTATTTGATCAATGTAAAGAAATAAAGGAAAACAATAGAATGATAAAGACTAGAGATATTTTCAAGAAAACTAGAGATACCAAGGGAACATTTCATGCAAAAATGAGCACAATAAAGAACAGAAACTGTATTAAGATATTAAGAGGAGGTGGCAAGAATACACAGAAAAACTAAAGACCCAGATAACCACGATGGTGTGATCACTCATCTGGAGCCAGATATTCTGGAATGTGAAGTCCAGCAGGCCTTAGGACGCATCACTATGAACAAAGCTAGTGGAGATGATGGAATTTCAGCAGAGCTATTTCAATTTTCTAAAACACGATACCCTTAATGTGCTGCACTCAGTTCAGTTCAGTTCAGTCATTCAGTGGTGTCCGACTCTTTGTGACCCCATGAATCGCAGCACGCCAGGCCTCCCTGTCCATCACCATCTCCCAGAGTTCACTCAGACTCATGTCCATCGAGTCCATGGTGCCATCCAGCCATCTCATCCTCGGTGGTCCCCTTCTCCTCCTGCCCCCAATCTCTCCCAGCATCAGAGTCTTTTCCAATGAGTCAGTTCTTTACATGAGGTGGCCAAAGTACTGGAGTTTCAGCTTTAGCATCATTCCTTCCAAAGAAATCCCAGGGCTGATCTCCTTCAGAATGGAGTGGTTGGATCTCCTTGCAGTCCAAGGGACTCACAAGAGTCTTCTCCAACACCACAGTTCAAAAGCATCAATTCTTCGGTGCTCAGCTTACTTCACAGTCCAACTCTCACATCCATACATGACCACAGGAAAAACCATAGCCTTGACTAGACGGACCTTAGTCGGCAAAGTAATGTCTCTGCTTTTGAATATACTATCTAGGTTGGTCATAACTTTTCTTTCAAGGAGTAAGTGTCTGTTAATTTCATGGCTGCAGTCACCATCTGCAGTGATTTTGGAGCCCCAAAAAATAAAGTCTGACACTGTTTCCACTGTTTCCCCATCTAGTTCCCATGAAGTGATGGGACCGGATGCCATGATCTTCGTGTTCTGAATCTTGAGCTTTAAGCTAACTTTTTCATTCTCCTCTTTTACTCTCATCAAGAGGCTTTTTAGCTCCTCTTCACTTTCTGCCATAAGGGTGGTGTCATCTGCATTTCTCCCGGCAATTTGATTCCAGCTTGTGTTTCTTCCAGTTCAGAGTTTCTCATGATGTACTCTGCTTATAAGTTAAATAAGCAGGGTGGCAATATACAGCCTTGGTGTACTCCTTTTCCTATTTAGAACCAGTCTGTTGTTCCATGTCCAGTTCTAACTGTTGCTTCCTGACCTGCATACAGATTTCTCAAGAGGCAGGTGAGGTGGTCTGGTATTCCCATCTCTTTCAGAATTTTCCACAGTTTATTGTGATCCACACAGTCAAAGGATTTGGCATAGTCAATAAAGCAGAAAGAGATGTTTTTTCTGGAACTCTCTTGCTTTTTCCATGATCCAGCAGATGTTGGCAGTTTGATCTCTGGTTCCTCTGCCTTTTCTAAAACCAGCTTGAACATCAGGGAGTTCACGGTTCGCATATTGCTGAAGCCTGGCTTGGAGAATTTTGAGCATTACTTTACTAGCATGTGAGATGAGTGCAATTGTGAGGTAGTTTGAGCATTCTTTGGCATTGCCTTTCTTTGGAATTGGAATGAAAACTGTCCTTTTCCAGTCCTGTGGCCACTGCTGAGTTTTCCCAATTTGCTGGCATATTGAGAGCAGCACTTTCACAGCATCATCTTTCAGGATTTGAAAGAGCTCAACTGGAATTCCATCACATCCAGTAGCTTTGTTTGTAGTGATGCTTTCTAAGGCCCACTTGACTTCACTTTCCAAGATGTCTGGCTCTAGATTAGTGATCATATCATCATGACTATCTGGGTCGTGAAGATCTTTTTTGTACATTCTTCGGTGTATTCTTGCCACCTCTTCTTAATATCTTCTGCTTCTGTTAGGTCCATACCATTTCTGTCCTTTATTGAGACCATCTTTGCTGCACTCAATATTCCAACAAATTTGGGAAACTCAACAGTGACCACAGGACTGGAAAAGGTCAGTTTTCATTCCAACCCTTAAAGAAAAGCAACACCAAAGAAATGTTCAAACTACTGCACAATTGCACTCACCTCTCATGCTAGTAAAATAATGCTGAAAATTCTCCAAGCTAGGCTTCAACAATACATGAACCAAGAACTTCCAGATGTTCAAACTAGGTTTACAAAAGGCAGAGGAAGCAGAAATCAAATGCCAACATCCATTGGATCATATAAAGAGTAAGAGTGTTCCAGAAAAGCATCTACTTCTGCTTCATTGACTACGCTAAAGCCTTTGATTGTGTGAATCACAACAAACTGTGAAAAATACTTGAATAGATGGAGATACCAGAGCACCTTACCTGCCTCCTGAGAAATCTGTATGCAGGCCAAGAAGCAACAGTTAAAACCACACATGGAACAATGGACTTGTTCCAAATTGGGAAAGGAGTCCATCAGGGCTATATCTTGTCACTCTGCTTATTTAACTTATATGCAGAGTACATCATGCAAAATGCCAGGCTGGATGAAGCACAAGCTGAATTAGGATTGCAGGAGAAATATCAATAGTCTCAGACAGGCAGATGACACCACCCTTTTGGCAGAAAGTGAAGAAGAACTAAAGAGTCTCTTGATGAAACTGAAAGAGGAGAATGAAAAAACTGGCTTAAAATTCAACATTCAGAAAAATAAGATCATGGCATCTGGCCCATTCAGTTCATTGCAAATAGTTGGAGAAATAACAGAAACAGTGACAGACCATATTTTCTTGGGCTCCAAAATCACTGCAGATGGTGACTTCAGCTATGAAATTAAAAGACGCTTGTTCCTTGGAAGAAAAGTTATGACCAACCTAGACAGCATATGAAAAAGCAGAGACATTACTTTACCTACAAAGATCCATCTAGTCAAAGCTATGGTTTTTCCAATAGTCATGTATGGATGTGAGAGTTGGACCATAAAGAAAGCTGAGTACTGAAGAATTGATGCTTTTGAACTGTGGTGGTGAAGACTCTTGAGTCCCTTGGACTGCAAGGAGATCAAAACAGTCAATCCTAAGTGAAATTATTAGTGGAAGCACAAGACTGAAACTGCCCACCCTAGCCAGGCTCCCTAGTAACCACTTGCATGAGTTGTTTTATGACAGGAGGTCCTGGTAAGGAAAATGGAACTATTAAGCCACCACCAACCAGAAGAGTTCAGGAAAGGTCTCAAAAGGAGACACTATGTGTCTGTCCACCTACCAGAATCCCTCTCTCTAGCGTCTATCTTGGCTGAGTGATGCATGCACCTCTAGGAAGGACTCTGAGTCAGAATGTTTGGCCAAAGACAACTTGGAAACTAATCCCATCACCATAAAACCCGAGATTGCAAGCCATGAGTCAGAGCAGTTCTCCTGGGTTCACTTACCCTACTTCTCTTTGCCCAAGCACCCTTTCCCAATAAAATCTCTTGGTTAGTCAGCACGTGTATTTCCTCAGACAATTCATTTCTGAGTGTTAAACAAGAGCCTAGTTTCGGGCCCTGGAAGGTGTCCCCTTTCCTGCAACAGATGGAGACTCTGACATGCTCTTCTTCACTGTGACTGACATCCTGACCACTCAGGGTACTTGGGGACCAGCTTGACCACCAATGGACCAGACTCAGTGGCTGCAACTGGGACCTCTTGTCCCTGATCTCTTCCTGACACAGACAACTGCCCAGAGTGCCCCAACCAGGTTAGGAACAAGAGACTTTATTGACCTCTCTCCTCATCCTTCTCTCTTTCCTCTCCTTAACCCTTCCTACTCTACCCCTTTCTTCTAGTCCCCTGGTCCTGGACACAGGAATCTGGTCGAAGGGCCACAGCCTGAGCTGAGGATTGGAAACTGATCATCTCCTGTTGGCAGTGAACTAAAATTTTGGTTCTGTTCTGGTCTGGTCTGGTTTCTGGTAGGGCTGAGTTCCAGTCCTCCCTTCTCTGGAGGCCCAGGGTAAAGTCCTGTAATGCCTGGGTATCTGCAGGTGGCAGGAAACATCTGTAAGGCCACCCATTTTTCCCCCTCTCCCACCTCCTACCCTCGCTTCTTTCAACCTGGCTTCCTTTCCTCCCTTTGATATCTTTGAAAACCTGAGATATTTTCATTTACTCTGTTAGTGCTTGTATCTGAAGTCATGTATCTCTATAGGAGGTTTTCTGAAAGACTGTAATCTTGTATTTAAGGGAGTGTTTGATGAGGACTGCCAGGTCTATGTGTGTGTTTTATACTCTGTGTTCTGTGTTGTGATTTGTGATGGCCGTTTTGCTTTGTCTGGGCACCATTTGCTTTAGACATGCTACCATTTTGTTAGAGCTTGATTTTCTTTTCCTGTGCCTTGAGACCAGGGCTCTCAGGAACACTTATCTAGACCATCTCTAATTCCTGAGACTGAGGAAAAATGCCTTTAAAATTTTTCTTTATTCCAAGTGTTTTTTATAAACTAGTGAATTTTATATTGTAATATCTAATTCATAACTAAGCTCAGAAAATGAAGCTATATGTTGCTTTGTGTCTGTCTGAATATGTCTCAGTATGTCTTTGTCTCTGGATAATATTTTTAAGATTAATTTGTAAATGAGCTCTATTTAATTGGCTTAAGGAAAAGTAAGCACTTACAAATCAAATAATTCTAAATTAAACAATGAATTCCAGGTTCATGTGAACTGATAAATACTCAGTATTAAGTATTAAATATTCAGTAGTAATATCAGTACCTGATACTAATGTTTGTTTGTTGATCTAACTAATATAGGCATGTCTTAGAGTAATTAACATTAAGTAGAATATTTTCATTGTACCTAGGTTTAATATGTTAAATATCATTATATTTTTTTACAAGTTTGTCAACAAGGAAATTACCTTGAGTGAAGAAACTTATTAAAAATGTAAATGAGAGATATAAGCTTTTCAGTTCAGTTCAGTCGCTCAGTCGTGTCCGACTCTTTGTGCCAGGCCTCCTTGTCCATCACCAACTCCCGAAGTTCACTCAAACTCATGTCCATCGAGTCGGTGATGCCATCCAGCCATCTCATCCTCTGCCTTCCCCTTTTCCTCCTGTCCCCAATCCCTCCCAGCATGACAGTCTTTTCCAATGAGTCAGCTCTTCGCATGAGGTGGCCAAAGTACTGGAGTTTCAGCTTTAGAATCATTCCCTCCAAAGAACACCCAGGGCTGATCTCCTTCAGAATGGACTGGTTGGATCTCCTTGCAGTCCAGCGGACTCTCAGGAGTCTTTTAGATACACTCTATTAAGAATAATTAAGTGTTAGGAATGTCTGTCTAAAATAGTCTGTCCAGATTGGGGTAGCTTGAATTTCTAAGGGTTGTGCTAAACTAAGTGTTGGAAGTCTATTGAATAGCTAAGTCATTTCCAAACAAAATAAGATTTTGAAAAATTTACTACTAAACACTAATTTCCTTTTACAGAGAAACTGAAGAGATTTGGGACTATAAGTGAATAATATTTGGTGCCATCCTAAAATGTTCTAAGAAAGCAAAGCTTTTAGAAATTATTACTGATGTTTATGCTTATCAATTTATAAAATGCTAATATAAAAGCCAGTTCTTGGTAGCTTAAGGAAAGTAGGAATTGTGTTTTCAGTAAAAGAAGGTATAAAAAATACTAAAAAGAGTCATGCATGATCAGGATTTTCTAAAATTGAATTATAGTTAGTATAATAGGTGGATTTTGTTGGGAATGACATAGCCATGAGAAAACTGGTTAGAGCCAACTAGGTCCAAGATTTTCACTAGACCTTGAGCCTTGATATATACGTCCATTGTGACATACCAACAAGCTAAATGATACACTCATCAGCATTGACTAAATCTGGTCAAATGTTCTGCTCCTGCTGCTGCTGCTGCTGCTGCTGCTGCTGCTGCTGCTTCTGCTGCTGTGACACATCAGTCATGTCCTACTCTGTGCAGCAGCCCACCAGGCTCCTCTGTCCCTGGGATTTTCCAGGCAAGGACATTGGAATGCGTTGCCATTGCCTTAGCCAATGCATGAAAGTGAAAAGTGAAAGTGAAGTCTCTCAGTCTTGTCCGACTCTTAGCAACCCCATGGACTATAGCCTATCAGACTCTTCCGTCCATGGGATTCTCCAGGCAAAAGTACTGGAGGGGGTTGCCATTGCCTTCTCCACCAAATGTTCAAAACCCTTTTAATTATTATTATTATTTTTTTTACAAAACTGCCTAAATCAAATCCTTTTGAAGTTCCTTTGACATATAGCTAAATTGGGGGTGCTTCAGAGAGCCCCAGAAACATCTTACAGAGAGTTTAAACTCATGTTTATTTGGTTGGATAAATTACATGAAAAATATTATCAAATGAGTAATAAATCCTTTCATGTTATAATGTATAGTTCAGTTCAGTTCAGTTCAGTCAGTCATGTCCGACTCTTTGTGACCGCATGAATTGCAGAAAGCCAGGCTTCCCTGTCCATCACCGACTCCCAGAGTTCACTCAGACTCACATCTGTAGAGTCAGTGATGCCATCCAGCCATCTCATCCTCTGTCATCCCCTTCTCCTCCTGCCCCCAAACCCTCCCAGCATCAGAATCTTTTCCAGTGAGTCAACTCTTCACATGAGGTGGCCAAAGTACTGGAGTTTCAGCTTTAGCATCATATCTTCCAAAGAAATCCCAGGGCTGATCCCCTTCAGAATGGACTGGTTGGATCTCCTTGAAGTCCAAGGGACTCTCAAGAGTCTTCTCCAACACCACAGTTCAAAAGCATCAATTGTTCAGCGCTCAGCCTTCTTCACAGTCCAATTTTCACATCCATACATGACCACAGGAAAAACCATAGCCTTGACTAGACGGACCTTAGTCGGCAAAATAATGTCTCTGCTTTTGAATATGCTATCCAAGTTGGTCATAACTTTTCTCCCAAGGAGTAAGTGCCTTTTAATTTCATGGCTGCAATCACCATCTGCAGTGATTTTGGAGCCCCCCCAAAAAAGTCTGACACTGTTTCACTGTTTCCCCATCTATATACCATGAAGTGATGGGACTGGATGCCATGATCTTTGTTTCCTGAATGTTGAGCTTTAAGCCAACTTTTTCACTCTCCTCTTTCACTTTCATCAAGATGCTTTTTAGTACCTCTTCACTTTCTGCCATAAGAGTGGTGTCATCTGCATATCTGAGGTTATTAACATTTCTCCCGGGAATCTTGATTCCAGCTTTGCTTCTTCCAGTCCAGCGTTTCTCATGAGGTACTCTGCATATAAGTTAAATAAGCAGGGTGACAATACATAGCCTTGACATACTCCTTTTCCTATTTGGAACCAGTCTGTTGTTCCATGTCCAGTTCTGCCTGTTGCTTCCTGACCTGCATACAGATTTCTTAAGAGGCAGGTCAGGTGGTCTAGTATTCCCATCCCTTTCAGAATTTTCCACAGTTTATTGTGATCCACACAGTCAAATGCTTTGGCATAGTCAATAAAGTAGAAATAAATGCTTTTCTGGAACTCTCTTGCTTTTTCCATGATCCAGTAGATGTTGGCAATTTGATCTCTGGTTCCTCTGTCTTTTCTAAAACCAGCTTGAACATCAGAAAGTTCACAGTTCACATATTGCTAAAGCCTGGCTTGGAGAATTTTGAGCATTACTTTACTAGCATATTACTAATATATATATCCTAGAAATTATATGGAGTTCCTAACATTCTGATATGTTCTGGTGGTGGTGGTTTAGCCACTAAGTCATGTCCAACTCTTGCGACCCCATGGACTATAACCTGTCACACTCCTCTATCCATGGGGTTCTCCAGGTGAGAATACTGGAGTGGGTTGCCATTTCCTTCTCCAGGGAATCTTCCCAACCTGGGAATCGAACCTGGGTCTCCTGCAGTGTAGGTAGATTCTTTACCAACTGAACTATAAGGGAAACCCCTGATATATCCTGGTATTCTAATGTAAAACCTGATGACTTTGCAAATGTTAACAAAAGTACTGAATGAACCAGCAAATACGCTTGTAACTTTTATGGTTTCTATCTAAAAAATTATGGGTTTGAATCTCGTATCTTCTGGGAGTAGGGAAAACCTTCCTCTCAAACTAATTATGACAGTAATCTGGTAAAATTATATGTTATAAACAAAACAATTATATTTTCTCTCTGGCTCCTCCAGAGATTGGAAACTCTTAGGTTTCTAGTAAGTTTATCAGATGAGTTAGGAAGGTTATCTAACAGGTACAAAAATCTCAATGAATTTTTGAGACCTTGAAAAGGGAAGAATTCACCTAGATTTGTTAGGCAAAATCTAAGATAAGCTTTTGTTGTGTGTTTCCTAGCCTTGTTTTATTTTAAAAGTTCAGTCTGAGACTCTATAAATGTTTCAGCAGAGCAAAAAGTCTATGATCAGTTATGGTTATATAAATCATCAGTCCAAAATTACTGAGCACAGATCTATTTTGCAAACAAACTAGCCTTAATTTGGTTATGTTTGATAAAAATGAGGGTAATTTTAGGGAGAAAAAGATGTTTCAATAAATGTTAAATCCCAGTTTGTTAATGGACGTCTGCATCTAGTAAGGCTCATTTCCTGGATAGTTCTTTGCTCTTATGTGATATTGATGTAAAATTTAATTGAATTCTTAAAGAACACCCTAACTTTGTTTCTGAAGCTTATCTCAGTAATCTGTTTTTGGAAGAAGATTGAATGTCTCATGACCTGAAACTAGGACTGGAAAAATACATGATTTAAGGGACTGTCTCCAGCTTGGATGGAAGGCCCTTTTTTATCAGCTACTTTTAACTAACTCATACACAAACTGAAGAGAAATTGACTCTTACATTAATTCCCACTTCCATAGGCCCCTATACTTGACTGGTCTATAGAGAGGACAGCTAACCTGATTTCACCATAAAATGATGCTCAAACAGAGGAGAAACTACGCTACACCAGGACAAGAAGAAGGTGATATCAGAGGTAGACAGCTGGCCCAAGATGCTAGACCTACCTGATTTGTATGATCATTTATAATGTTTTCTTGACTTCTTAGACCCTTGCATATAAATCAAATGCTTTCTTATTATAAGCCTGATCCTATGCTAGTTTTAGAAATCAATCCAATTGTTGGGTTTGTGGCCAATTACCTGTGTCTAGTTCTGGGTTACCTTAGTGAATTTCTCTACTCCAAGGCTTTAACTGGTTGACCCAGAGAAAATTTACTTTAAAAAAAAAAATTATAGTTATATTCAGGTCACCTGATGGATGTGAATCTGAGTGAACTCTGGGAGTTGGTGATGGACAGGGAGGCCTGGCATACTGTGATTCATGGGGTCACAAAGAGTCGGACACAACTGAGCAACTGAACTGAACTGAACTGATGGATATTGTTAGATGGAATCCCCTCACCTGGCCAGTTAATAATGCCTACTCTGACTCTATTTCTGCTTTATTGACTATGCCAAAGACTTTGACTATGTGGATCATAATAAACTGTGGAAAATTCTGAAAGAGATGGGAATACCAGACCACCTGACCTGCCTCTTGAGAAACCTATATGCAGGTCAGGAAGCAACAGTTAGAACTGGACATGGAACAACAGACTGGTTCTAAATAGGAAAAGGCTGTATATTGTCACCCTGCTTATTTAACTTATATGCATAATACTTCATGAGAATCACTGGGCTGGAAGAAGCACAAGCTGGAATCAAGATTGCCGGGAGAAATATCAGTAACCTCAGATATGCAGATGACACCACCTTTATGGCAGAAAGTGAAGAGGAACTAAAAAGCTTCTTAATGAAAGTGAAAGAGGAGAGTGAAAAAGTTTGCTTAAAGCTTGACAATCAGAAAACTAAGATCATAGCATCCGGTCCCATGACTTCATGGAAAATAGATGGGGAAACAGTGTCAGACTTTATTTTTGGGGGCTCCAAAATCACTGTAGATGGTGATTGCAGCCATAAAATTAAAAGACATTTCCACCTTGGAAGGAAAGTTATGACCAACCTGGATAGCGTATTCAAAAACAGAGACATTACTTTGCCAACAAAGGTCCACCTAGTCAAGCCTATGTTTTTTCCTGTGGTCATGTATGGATGTGAAAGTTGGACTGTGAAGAAGGCTGAACGCTGAAGAACTGCTTTTGAACTGTGGTGTTGCAGAAGACTCTCGAGAGTCCCTTGAACTGCAAGGAGATCCAATCTGTCCATTCTGAAGGAGATCAGTCCTGGGTGTTCACTGGAAGGTATGATGTTAAAGCTGAGACTCCAATACTTTGGCCACCTCATGCGAAGAGCTGACTCATTGGAAAAGACCCCGATGCTGGGACGGATTGGGGGCAAGAGGAGAAGGGGACGACTGAGGATGAGATGGCTGGATGGCATCACCGACTCAATGGACATTAGTTTGAGTGAACTCTGGAAGTTGGTGATGGACAGGGAGGCCTGGAGTGCTGCAATTCATGGGGTTGCAAAGAGTCTTACACGACTGAGCAACTGAACTGAACTGAACTGAACTGAACTGAACTGACTCTGACTCTGGCCATAAATTTGAGTTTTCTTCTATTATTCAAGCTCAATCAGAGCAACAAGCAAAGTTTCAGCAAAGGAAAAATTCTCCCACAATTATGGGATGAATTTACATACATAACATCAGGCTATGGTAATTTAGGTTTAAGGTCTACTCTATGTTGGATACAGTTAAATCATACAAAGTATAATCAGTCTTGTAACACTAGAAAACTGTGCTATGTGCCTTATAGAGAGTGCCAATATATAATTTCCCTGGAAAATAAAGATTGGTACAGAGTAGATTAAGTCAGATGACCTGGGATATACTGGGCTACATCAAATGGAAGCTCTTAGCTTAAGTCTTACTTATGACTTTACTAATATTTCTGGCTATGTTATTTGTATTTCATCTGTTATACAAAATTGTTATACAAAATCTGTATGCATGTCAGGAAGCAACAGTTAGAACTGGACATGGAACAACAGACTGGTTCTAAATAGGAAAAGGAGTGCGTCAAGGCTGTATATTGTCACCCTGCTTATTTAACTTATATGCAGGGTACATCATGAGAAACGCTGGACTGGAAGAAACACAAGCTGGAATCAAGATTGCCAGGAGAAATATCAATAACTTCAGATATGCAGATGACACTACCCTTATGGCAGAAAGTGAAGAGGAACTAAAAAGCCTCTTGATGAAAGTGAAAGAGGAGAGTGAAAAAGTTGGCTTAAAGCTCAACATTCAGAAAACGAAGATCATGGCATCCGGTCCCATCACTTCATGGGAAATAGATGGGGAAACAGTGGAAACAGTGTCAGACTTTATTTTTGGGGGGCTCCAAAATCACTGCAGATGGTGACTGCAGCTGTGGAATTAAAAGATGCTTACTCCTTGGAAGAAGAGTTATGACCAACCTAGATAGCATATTCAAAAGCAGAGACATTACTTTGCCGACTAAGGTCTGTCTAGTCAAGGCTATGGTTTTTCCTGTGGTCATGTATGGATGTGAGAGTTGGACTGTGAAGTAGGCTGAGCGCCGAAGAATTGATGCTATTGAACTGTGGTGTTGGAGAAGACTCTTGAGAGTCCCTTGGACTGCAAGGAGATCCAACCAGTCCATTCTGAAGGAGATCAGCCCTGAGATTTCTTTGGAAGGAAAGATGCTAAAGCTGAAACTCCAATACTGTGCCCACCTCATGTGAAGAGCTGACTCATTGGAAAAGACTCTGATGCTGGGAGGGATTGGGGGCAGGAGGAGAAGGGGACGACCAAGGATGAGATGGCTAGATGGCATCACTGACTCGATGGACATGAATCTGAGTGAACTCTGGAAGTTGGTGATGGACATGGAGGCCTGGCGTGCTGCAGTTCATGGGGTTGCAAAGAGTGGGACATAACTGAGAGACTGAAATGAACTGATACAAAATTGCTGTTTCTTATACTGCCAAATTTGTGACTGAGGCCTCTGATAATATAGAGTTCCATATGAAATAGATGATGGTAACAGTGTAACTCTTAGATATGGGAATAAGCAACAAGAGGGAATGTTTTCCTGAACCAAGATGTTAGTAAGACAGGTGGTCTGGAGAATTTTGGATACTGTTTTATATCCTAGTCCAGTAACAGCACATCGAGGGACCTGACAACCAAATATCATCGAGGGACCTGACAAGCAAATATTTGCCTGAACCTGAGAATAGACATTCTCAGAACCATGAGATGAAATGATCATGAAATACCCACCTCAAAATCATGGTCAAGTTTATGACCAAGAAGGGGCTCTGCCACCTGAAACCTGACACTTGCCATCTATGTCTACAACGATTAAATCACACCCAGTGCAGCTGCTGACCTTCAACTCCCCTGAAAGGAGTTCAGGAGGAAAATCAGGAATGAGGCACTCTGTGCTCTGGGGAAAACTGGCAGTACAAGCCTTCAGATAGATCTTTTCATGAGGAGATTTTATGAGTCCCAACTCTTTCATCTTCTCATACCTAGAGAAACACTGACATCATTAATAGTGACATCTGCTTTGGCTATTAAAGTTTTTTTACAATTAAATTTCAAAATAGAGTAGCTATGGTTCAGATATCCAGGGAAATACTGGACGATACTATAGGTGTAATTTCAGACTAGATCTTGTATTGCCAAACACTTGAGTTGTCTGAGTCGTGTCATGCTTGGATGTCATCAGGCACTCTCAAAACAATATCTGCTGGCTTCTAGTAACTACAACCTTACTCTTTATAAAACTAGCTGGAGACTTGTAGGCAACTGGCTACTTGGCTACACGTCTCCCCAAAGTGCCAGGTCCAGATTGGGTTTCAGGCCCATTCTTCTGAAAAAAAAAAAAAAAAAAAAAGTGAGTTTTACTTTCTTTATTAAAATTCCAGTTGTCACTCTTCCTCTATTTTTAACTGGGTCTGTTACATTAAAATGGCAGACCAAGGTATTGAGATTTTAATCATACAAGACTCAGATCTAGGACTTGGAACTCAGGAATACTTCCAGTTCAGTGTCTATTCTCCAAACTGAGGTAGCCCTATGCCCCATTTTGACAGCAAGTTATCAGAGTCATAGTTGCCCAGTTCCTTGAATTAAAGCTGAGCAGGACTCTGAGGGACTCTGGAGTACAGATTCCTTCTGTGTTCTCTATTTCTTGTTCATAGGACAAAAATATTTATTCAGCTTCCTTGACCTTTCCTGAGTCCTAAAGAGCAGACTCAAGCAACTGTTAATCAGGGAAGGGAGGGGATACAGAAACAGAAGAGGAAGAATCAAATCATGGTACAGCCTTGAGACAGGGTCCTGGTTACTACTCAAAAAAATAGGCTTAATAATGTCTTTGAGTTCTACAGAACCAGGGCCCCGACCCAGGTGGAGGATGGTTACTTCAGGCTGAGCACAAGATTTCTGGAGCACCACTCTTTTGCCTCACCACCAACCAGTCAGAAAAAGTTACACACTCTACAGCCCTCACCCCAAATGTTGCCTTCTGTTTCTGGGGGCCAGTGATGACCATTATGTTAGGTATCCTGTTTGGCCCCTGTCGTTTTCATTTGTGAGAGGAGCCAACAGTTTCAAGCTAAAGTGCTGTTATTACAAGGGTGAATGCTGGTTTCAGGCAAAGAATACCTCAAATTAGATCAGGTAGAGATTTCTGCTCTGCTAGGCAGTACTATGCCCATGCACAGCAGGAGAAGTTACAGAAGAAAGAGACCTCTGCCCCAATTCCCAAGAAGTATCTTGAGTATGGAGTCTCTCAGGAGGAAGTACACAGACTGAAACCGCCCACTCTGGCCAGGATCCCTAGTAACCATTTGCATAAATTGTTTTATGACAGGAGGTCCTGGTAACGAAAATGGAACTAATAAGCCACCACCAACCAGAATAGTTTTGGAAAGGTCAAAAGGAGACACCACATGTCCGTCTACCTACCAGAATCCCTCTCGCTAGCGCCATCTGAGCTGAGCAATGCATGCACCACCAGGAAGGACTCTGAGTCAGAATGATTGGCCAAAGACAGCCTGGAAACTAATCTCATCACCATAAAACCCGAGATTGCAAGCCATGTGGCAGAGCAGTTCTCCTGTGTTCCCTTACCCTACTGCTCTCCATCTGGGTGCCCTTTCCTGATAAAATCTCTTGCTTTGTCAGCACATGTGTCTCTTCAGACAATTCATTTCTGAGTGTTAGACAAGATCCCAGTTCAGTTCTGGCCCTGGAAGGTGTCCCCCTTCCTGCAACAAAATCAATCCTGAATATTCATTGGAAGGACTGATACTGAAGCTGAAGTTCCAATACTTTGGCCACCTGATATGAAGAACTGACTCCTTAGAAAAGACCATGATGCTGGGAAAGATTGAAGGCAGAAGGAGAAGGGGATGGCAGAAGATGAGTTTGTTGAATGGCATCACTGGCACAATGGAGATGAGTTTGAGCAAGTTCTAGGAGTTGGTGATGAAGAGGGAAATCTGTCATGCTGGAGTCCATGGGGTCGCGAAGTCAGACACGACTGTGTGACTGAGCTGAACAGAACCGAATTTCATAGACTAATGAGTAGGAGAATTATTCCAAGTACTCTGGAGAAGGGGCCCAGATTTCCAGGAATTGGGCCATTACTCACTTTTTGGTCTTTGATGGACCACTTTGGAACTGTCATGGTGCCTCTGGGAGTGTCACTGAGCATGCTGGTGTGTTACAGTGAGTGCATACTGAGGATCAAGGACTAGTCGAAGTTTACTTGTCTGCCATCTTGCACCCACTTGTCATTCTTTCAAAAGTTGTGCCCTGCCCCCTTCATTCATGTTTCAAAATTAGTTTTTCAAAATATTGAAAGGGTTGAAAGTATTATTATTTTTGGCCATAACTAAAGTAGCTGGCAATGCTATTTTTTTGTAGAGATTTGCCTAGCATTTATTGTGAAAGCAGTCTCATCTTACTAATCAAGTATACAGGAAGATTCAAGTTCTAAGATTTTCTCTGTATCATGAGAAAAAGTTAAAATTAAAAAAAAATATTAATAAAATTGATATCAGAAATAGTTAATAACAGTAGAAAAGGAATTTAAGACTGTGAATATATAAGGTTATAAGCTTGCATATATTCCTGGAATAAATAATCACTATAGTAATTCTAATCTGGGACCTTTTTTATAGCAATAATTTTTTTTTTCTTTATTGATGGAATGCATAGCTATTCTGCTTTCTCTGTCTTGAAGGTGGTGATGGTCTCATGTTTGTATACATATTGTGAAATGGTGTTATATTTTGTATACAATTTGTGAAAAAAAAACATGAATAGTACAGAAAAATAATTTCCTTATATATTCTTTAAGGAAAAAAAAAGTTAATTTTTTTAACCTCCCTGAACTATTGAACAATATACTTTGGAACATGTATTAGTAATGTCACAAATAGCTTGCATAGTAGCCATGTATATCTTATAGCCAAAGTACCTAAAATCATAAAACTAATTTAAACCATTTTTTCACTTACTAGCTTTATAATATTTCCTCTATCTTTGTAAATAAAGATATCACTTTTCTTACCAATGACATTGAAAAAAACTGTTGAAGGATATCAAAATCTACCACCCCAAAATATGCCTCTCTGACATATTATTTTGAACTAAAGACAATTGAGAAGAAGCAGATACAAGAAAATCTTTTTTGCTTTACCTTTATTTCAGTTCAGTTCAGTAGCTCAGTCGTCTCTGACTCTTTGTGACCTCATGAATTGCAGAACGCCAGGCCTTCCCGTCCATCACCAACTCCTGGAGTTCACTCAAACTCACGTCTTACCTAACAAAAATCAAGATAAAATTTTGTAAAGATGAGCCATTTCTTTTTAGGAAGGACAAAACTTAATTATTGGAAATAGATCTATTTCTTTATCAGCCCAGAGAGGAGAACTGAGGAAATTTACTTAACAAACCTTACTAACTAGCCTTTATCTTTCACTAGATTTTCCAATATATTCATCAACCCACAATTTGCTGTCCTAAGAAAGTCCTTCTCTTCTGTCCTCTGACTTCTGTACAAAGTGTATTTTTTTTTGTTGTTGTTAAAATGCTGTTAAAAACCAAGTTCTAACCACCATTTTGAGTTGCTCATCACTGGATTTCCCCATTTGTGTGCTCAATGCACATGTTAATAACATTTTGCTTGGTTTTCTTTTGGTAATCTATCATTTATCAGCTTAATTTCCAGGGTCCCAAAAGGAAAAATAAAAATTTCCTCCCTTATATACTAAAAGTTTGCTACTGTGAGCCGTGTGTTATGCTGGGATTCATGACCTCCAGAGGAAAGGGTTTTGATCTGGGGTCAGAGATGAGGCTTGACTACTTAGTGCTTTTTTTTTTTTTTTTTGAGTTTTCTTTATTTTTTTTTAATTTATTTTAATTGGAGTTTAATCAATTTACAATATTGTATTGGTTTTGCCATACATCAACATGAATCCACCACAGGTATACACGTGTTCCCCATCCTGAACCCCCCACCCCCCACCCCGTACCATCCCTCTGGTTCGTCCCAGTGCACCAGCCCCAAGCATCCAGTATCATGCATTGAGCCTGGACTGGCGATTTGTTTCATATATGATATTATACATGTTTCAATGCCATTCTCCCGAATCATCCCACCCTTGCCCTCTCCCACAGAGTCCAAAGGAGTGTTCTATACATCTGTGTCTCTTTTGCTGTCTCGCATACAGGGTTATTGTTACCATCTTTCTAAATTCCGTATATATGCATTAGTATACTGTATTCCTGTTTTTCTTTGGCTTACTTCACTTTGTATAATAGGGTCCAGTTTCATCCACCTCATTAGAACTGATTCAAATGTATTCTTTTTAATGGTTGAGTAATACTCCATTGTGTATATGTACCACAGCTTTCTTATCCATTCATCTGCTGATGGACATCTAGGTTGCTTCCATGTCCTGGCCATTATAAACAGTGCTGTGATGAACATTGGGGTACACGTGTCTCTTTCAATTCTGGTTTCCTTGGTGTGTATGCCCAGCAGTGGGATTCCTGGGTCATAAGGCAGCTCTATTTCCAGTTTTTTAAAGAATCTCCACACTGTTCTCCATAGTGGCTGTACTAGTTTGCATTCCCACCAGCAGTGTAAGAGGGTGACTTGGGGCTTTTTGTGTAGCAAAGTTTTATTCAAGTATCGTAGAAATAGGGAAAGCTTCTGGCATAGACATCAGAAGGGGACAGAAAGAGTGCCCCTTTGCCAGCTTTTAGCAAGGTGTTTTATGTCTGTTAGAAATAAGCTGATCAGGTAAGAGAGACATCTTAAGTCTGAGGGAGTTTCACCAGGCCCCTCTCCCACAATATGCATTTTTAAGATAGGATGACATAAGGTGTGTCATCTCCCCACCACCCTAGACCACATAACAATTGACAGGAATACTAATTTGTTGAGCCATTATCACTTCAAGGTTTGAGAAAAGATAAAAGTTAGTCTTAAGTAGAACCATTTTGAAGAAAGGCAAATTCCAAAGCAAATACATAGTTTCAATAACATAGCTTAAGAAAAACATTTCCATAAGGAAAACACATTGATTAGCTCAAGGCAGAACAAGGTGTCCTCAACACAGAATTAAAAGAAGCCTTTTTAAATTTTGTATAGTGAAAGAAATAAACATCTACCACTTGCAGTTTATTTTCTACTGCTGCTTGCGGACCTCTGTCCTTCCTACCTGTTATCCTCTCAATACCTACTCAGACTTTTAGATCAAGAACTCAAAATGTATGTCAAAATTTTTCATAAGCAAAAATGTTAGTAGTTGAATGTACATCTCTCAACAATTTTTTAAATTTTAGGTAATTTTTACTCAGATTATTTTGTCAATTTCAATAGAACTCATATGCAAAGCAAAACATAATAATTCTAAAGAAAATAAAACAACCAGTATATGTCACCACTGGATCCTCAGTGCAGCCTCCAAGATTCTCAAACAGGGCAAGGACACCTGTCTCAGGAGACAGAAACCCCTCTATGCATCTTCCCAGGAGATGAGAGTCAATAATTGTTTTGAACCTGCATTCAAAGATATGCCATGAAAATAAATTACTCGATATTTGTATGACAAGAGTCTGAACGAGAATGATAATTTAGTTTTTCTTTTAAGTTCTATTTAATCTTAAAAGTGATATACTGCTGTAGAAATGAATTAACCAACAAAATAGTGAAATATTTATACAGATTTATTGAACTAAATGCATTTTCTTTAAGGTTAATATGATATAACTAGTTCATGAAATGTCATTGTCACCTGGAGTTAGATAGTCATGGGATATTTATATGTAGGTTGGTGTCATTAGTGTCAAGGATTAAATAGGATTGTACTTATGGGAGTAAATTTACATGGAAATTGCAATTAGTTCATAGGATTTTAATGCTATTTTACAAAAAAGCACTGTAACATTCAAAAACAAAAACTTGTTGGGTTCAATAACTACACTCCTGTCTTTTTCAGTTTTCAACTGGAATATCTTCAGGCTTTTAATGGATCTTTGTTTTATTTTTTTTCTTATTTATTTATTTTACTTTACAATATTGTATTGGTTTTGCCATACATCAACATGAATCTGCCACGGGTGTACATGTGTTCTCCATCCTGAACCCCCCTCCCACCTCCCTCCCTGTACCACAGACATTTAAAACAAAGATCCATCCCACTGGGATGAGCCAGAGGAATGGATCTTTGTTTTAAATGTCTATGCTTTCTTCTTTAGAATGTCACACCAGAAAGCACTTTAAAATGTATGCATGGAATGTTTTCATATGTATATTTTAAGAAAATTTCCAAATATTAACATAACCACTGCATTATTTTCAAGAGTAATATAAATAAGATACAGATGCAATTAGGAAAAATGAGCTATTGTGCCATTGACTTCTTGTGGTATACTATTCCGTAAAAACCTATACAACCAACAACCAACTCTAGCTACTATTTTAAGCAAATACACAGGCAGTGCTTTATTCAAGATAAGCACTTTAAACTTGCAATATACCTGAGTCTAACAATCCATTTTCTTTTTTAAATATGGTCCATTTGGATGAAAATATTAGCTTTTTTGAATGTGTTGTATTTCTTCGCCTCAGCCTTTTTTGTTCCTTTTTTCTCTACTCAGCATTTACCATCCATTTCAAGAATCCCCCTGCCCACGCAGAAGACGTCAGTTCCATCTCTGGGTTGGAAAGATCCCTTGGAGAAGGAAATGGCAGCCCACTCCAGTATTTTTAAAGGTGGGAAATCCATGGACAGAGAGGTGTGGTGGGCTACAGTCCATGGGGTCCAAAAGAGTCAGATGACTCAGCAATAAACAGCAACATCCTACATCTAGAAGATGTGTTGGTGCAAATTTATGCTCAATTAAAAGTGACTCAATGAATGATAAAGATAAATTCTCATTCTCTTCCTGTCTTGAATCGAGGCTTTTGCCAAGTTTCAAATGTAATTCTCTTCTCTTTATTTTCTTCTCCCCTTTGGAAACATTATACATTCCATGAGTTCAATTATAAATGTTTCATAAGTACAATTCTCATAGCTCCTCAGAACTCCAGTCGTGCATTCTAAGTGATGGCAGGGTGTGGTTATGTGGAAATGCAAACCAGTGGATTGAAGGATATTTAGAGTGGACATTATAATCTCATTAGTTCTTATTCTCAGAATGTTACTTGGATAATGTAAACCCCCAGTCTCACTGACAACCTAAAGATTAAATAACTAAGTTTGTTATCCTCTAAACTTGCTCCTACTCTTGATTTCCCTATGCCTCTTACCCCTGTCATTTCTCCAAAAATCAGTCAAGGTACATCATAATCACTAGTTATCTACTGTACCCTCATGCCTTATAAATAAATTCCATAATTCCTAGCTTTCTAAAACTTATTTGCTGCATTTTCCCATTTCTTCTTCTTCTTTTATGACTGTGCATATTAAGTGAATTTTTTTTAAACTTCCAACTAGGAATCTGTAATAACTTCATCCCTATTTATTTTAAAGGTGTACTATATACATGTTCTAACTGGTTCTACAAAATTCAAAATGATAAAAGTTCCTGAAATTTTGCTTGGGTCATATTATTTTCTTTCTCAAAACTATGTGATGCTTTTTCTATTGCTAATAGTATTGTCTGAAGGTGGCTTAGTTGCTAAGTTGTATCTGACTCTTTTTGCAACCCCATGGGCTACCTGCCAGGCTCCACTGTCCATGGGATTCTTCAGACAAGAATACTGGATTGGGTTGCCATTTCCTTCTCCAAGGGATCTTCCCAACCCAGGAATCAAACATGAGTCTCTTTCATTGCAGGTGGTCTCCTGCATAGCAGGCAGATTCTTTACCGCTGAGCCATTGTCTGAAGACCAAAATATAAAATTTAAAAGGTTTCAGAAAATATATAGAAAAGGTTATCTTCTAAAATACCAGAAATAATATTTAGTAGAGATTGGGGTGTTGTTAATAAAAGTATGGAAAAGACATCCAGAATAAAAAAAAATGGAAAAAAAATTGAAAGAAGGATAATGATAATAAATATAATAAGGAAATCTGAACTCCTCAACCTGGTCAAATAATGAAAGATTCCTCTTTAGGATCTGCATAAAATTGTGAACTTGAAGATAATTGAACCCACATGTAATTGTATTTCCACTGGAATCTCAATGATCAGATTTAGAACATTGTTTTTATCAATTTATGTTTATTTTGTAACTAAATGTTTGGCCTGCCAAACCTAAGATAGATCAGTGATTCTTATTGACATACTGCAGCCCAATATGGACTGCTTCATCACTTTGAGGGAAAATTTTATTTGCTACACTGAAACGGGCTGTGTTATTGAAATTTATAGGCTGGGGTGAGGATGCTGGCCTTTCTGCATCCTGCATGGGTGAGACTCACATATTGTGGCATTCAAATATTCTGGGAAATAGTCTTGTAGCTCAAAGGCCTGTTTATAATTAATTATTCAAGCCTTGAAACTAAATATATTTAAATATTAACATATATAAAATTTATATATTTATTTCTAAATATGCTTTAACAGTTTCAGGAAGAAACTTACTCTATAAAGGGAGGAAAGACTTTGTTTCTTTGGAATTTTACCAATATTTGTTCATATCTCAGAAAAAATCATCATCCTGATCATTTAAATATCACCATTTGTGATATTTGAGTCAGTCACTAAAATCTTGTGGAATTAGTCTGTGTTTATAGCTCTGAAATTATCAATAGTATCTGTCTGTCCAAGTTTCTGATTACTACAATATGCTATCAGGCTTACTCAAGTCCAAGAACTTTTATATTAAAATATAAATTACTGTATAATTAATTACTTTTATTTTTTCTTTATGTGAAAGAACACTTACTTTCTTTGTTGTGAGTTATGTGCATTCTGAATTATTTCATTCATGACTTTTTTCAGGATATAAATGGAAACCTCATGAAATATTTGTTATAAAAAGAAAGTAGGGAAGCATGGTGTGCTATAGTCCACATGGAGTTGCAAAGAATCATACACAACTGAGCAACTGAATTGAACTGAACTGAATATAATAACACTGAATGATAGCAAGGATCTACAGCAATGATAACTCTCGTTCATTGCTAGTAGGAATACAAACTGTTATTTTACAAGCCATGAAGCTGAACCTAATCTTACCATATGATCCAGCAATCACACCCTTTGATGATTACTAAAATGAGTTGAAAACATATGTCCATATAAAACTCCTCACACAAATATTTATAGCAGCTTTATTAATAATTGCCCAAAGTTGGAAGCAACCAAGATGTCCTTTAATGGATGAATAAGTAAACATACCATGGTATAATGTACAGTGGAATATGATTCAGCAATTTTAAAAGATGATCTATCCAGCTGTAAAAATGCACGGAGGGAAATTAAATGTATATTAATAAATGAGAGAAGATCTGAAAAGATTACATGCTGTATGATTCCACCCACGTGACATTCTGGAAAAGGTAAACTATATAGTAAAAAAAATCAGTAGTTGCCAGATTTTCAAAGATAAGTTGTTAGAGCACAGAGGATTTTTAGGGTAGTGAAACTATTTCGTATGATACCATAATGTGGATACATAACATTATGCATATAGCTAGACCCGTAGAACTGTATAACACAATGCATGAATTCTAATGTAAGCCATAGACTTTAGTTAATATTAATGTGTCAATATTAATTTATCACTTATAACCATTGTTTCACACTCACGTAAGCCAATAATAATAAGGGAAATTGTGTATGTGTGTGGGTGAGAGGGATATGAAAACTGTACTTTTTGTTCAATATTTCTATCAATAAAATATTTTACCAAGTTTTAAAGGGAGTAATGAATCATATAATTGAGATACCATTCTTTTTAGAGTCAGAACAGAGTCAAGTAATATTAGGAGTTGAGTTAGCCTCTTTTTCGGTAAGCTAATTTACCCCATGAGCCAATGATTTATACTGAATAAACCACTGATTTATTCATTCCTTAAGCACCTTTATCTAAATACATTTTATTCTTCCAAAAATGTTTTTGTTTTACAAAGTATTTTTCAAAAACATCACTCATGTTGGCCCTTAGACATAATTCTATTATTCCTAGAGCTCTGATAGTCTGATCTTATATCACAATTTGCTTTGCATCTATTCCTTTGTATATGCATGTCCCTTATTGAAGCATAATATAAAAGGGTAAATTCATAATTGTTATGTGGTTTAATGAAGAAAGCAGTAAGATTTTATGACTAACAGAGTATTTTATAAATTGGGATTTCAAGGCTAGCTGTATTTTGAGTATCTAATAGGGTCTTGAATTTTGGGATTATCTGTTCCAATGAAAAGCAATTATGTGCACCATTACACAAAATGTATGTTGCCACCTATTAATAACTATAATTTGTCTGCATACTTTAATCAATGAAAAATAGTGAGTTACATACATTTCCTCAAACCTTAGATGACAAGTCATCACTATATAACATTTAAAAGATGTTCCATCTGTCTTCTTGAATTATTTCCAAACTTTAAATTATTTTTCTGAAATCTTTCAAGTCTGGACATACGGAAGAAGTCTCTAGGTAGACACTCTTCTTCCTTAAAGTGGCTTTTCTTTTTCCTAGAAGATACAAATTGCACATTAATTGCTTTACTACCTTGTTCCATATAGTATTACTTTGATGAATTGTTGACAATTTAAGTTATTGATTCTCTATATAAGCAATCTTCACACTTGAAGTTCACATCTTTAACGCTATCAAATAAAGGAATTAAAATGTTGTCTAAGCTAGTGGGAAGCTCCTCTATTACACAGGGTGCTCAGCTTGGTGCTCTGTGGTAATCTAGAGGAGGGCCGTAGGGGTGGGTATAAGCAAGGCTCAAGAGGGAGGAGATATAGGTATACATATAGCTAATTCATGTTGTTGTATAGAACAAACTAGCACAATGTTTTAAAGCAATTGTTCTCTAATATAAAAATAAATAAATGTTAATTACATCTAAAAATGGTCTATCTATAAGGGTATGAAATGCAGGCTGATATTTGGCATGATAAAAATGTCATAAAACAGTAGAACTTTAGTGATATTAGGTGGAAAGTATGTTTAATACAATGTTAAATATTTTAAAATATTTTAAAATATTCTAATATTTTAAATAGTTAATTTTTTAATTATAAAATTTTAGGAGTTTTTAAAAAACTTTCCAATACTCAAAATATATCTTTACAAAAGCCTAAGTTCAACTTTATATTATGTCTTGGCTAACTATATTTCTGATCCAATGTTTACTTGGATTAAACTAATTGGTAATTCATTATTATTGTTACTAGTAACCATAGTAATAGCTTTAGTAGTAGTATCATTACTATTTGGTTCATGTTTGACTTCCAGAGTTAGAAGAAATAATGCAAAATGGCATAGAATTGTCATTTTATGTTGTAGCCCATAAAGAATCAGAAAATGAGTTGTCTTCATGACTGTTTTTAGTCAGTACACAATTATTTAAGACTAAATTTCAAAGGAAACTCTTTATGGGTAAAAATCAAATAGTTTATAGCTATCCTAGAAATAAGGTACTTGAAATGACCTTCTGCTATCTTAGAAAATAAGCCCATGTTGGACTTTACCTCAATATGCTCACATAATCATTCAAGTTCATCTGATTTAAAATTAAAATTAGTTTTGGGGAGAATTATTACTTGAGAAGTGTTATAAAAAAAAAAAAACAAAACTATTCACCTCACTGCCAACTCTCGGATTCTACTACTTGAATTATCTAAAGACCTCATGTAAATTTATGTTTTGCAATATTTCCATATGGAGATTAGATGATTTTAAAAATAAAAAGAGTCTGTGAACTGGCCTGTAACTCTTATGTGTTATGCCTTCTCCAGAAAAATAATTTTGGAAAAGATTTTGGCAAATACTAAGATATTCTAGTTAATTCCAACCTGTTCAAAATCCTATAAAACATGATCTTAAAATTAAGAGGGTAATCTGGACTTATGGATAACAACTATGTTTAAAATATAGACTTTCTCACTGAACAGGTGAGAAAGAAAAGATATATATATTTAATACATTGAGAGAAGAGGTTTTCAATAGAAAATCCACATTTCACTCCCAGATTCAGTTATGGTTATGGAATTCAGTTATGGAATATTTTCTTCTCAAATTTTGAATATAATTAAACTTTCCATACTTTGTATTGCTTACAGTACAAGTTAAGTTGTTATGAGCAGATGAGGAATAATAAGACAAAAAAGGTGTAATTTTTAATTTAAATGAAGTGTTTGAAAAAATATCTGAGCTTAAAGGCTAGTTATGCTGCTTGTTAGTTATGTTATCCTGGGGAAAATAAATAGATTCCTTTGACGATCTTCGTTGTTGTTATTCAGTCGCTAGGTCATGTCTGACTCCTTGTGATTCCACAGACTGCAGCATTTCAGGCTTCCCTGTGCTTCACCATCTCCTGGTTTTTGTATTTAATAATACCAATCTCATTAATACATACATACATGTGTTAATGTTTTATGTTAGTTTTGTGTTAATGTTAGTGTTAATGTGTTAATGTTAGTTTTGTGAATTAGATATAATAGGAGTTCAATTATTGAATCAATGATTGTTACTATTCTTATTGTTGTACAGAGAAACTTTATTTGAGCAAGTACATTCTCTTTAATGCCAAGGAAAGATGTTCTAGAATAAGACTTGAGTTTTGAATTTTTTCCAGTTAGCTAGTTTCCTTAAGGTTGTACCAAAGAATTTGTCTAGTTATGAGATAAAGAAAGTCAGGATTGGTCTTGTAAAATGGGTAGAAAGAATATAGGAAATAATCTAATTATCACACTGTCAATCCACCACAATCTTCTTTCCATTGAAGAGAATTTACAGATAAGCACTAAAGTTTTTATCTAGTACCATGAAGGGTATCAGAGCATGCAGACCCCAAATATGCAGTTTTGACATGTTGGTTATTCTGAGCTACAATGTACTTGAGAAACATCAGGTACAAAAGGGTTCTCTGGCTTCTCATTTCTATCTCAACATAGATCACCAAATTTTCTGTGAGAAAAGTGTCCTTTTTGTACCAAGAAGAGAATGACATTCTTATCACTGGAGACTAAGCTGACTCTGACAGATAAGCCCACGAAAATAACCCTGATCATCCGCTACGTCCTCACTTATATTTTCTACTCTCTTTCCCACAACTTATTATTCCAGGCTAAATTCTTTTGTCTTGTAACTTCTCCCAAAAATATATATTTCTCTGTTTAAAAAGTTTACAAACTGTCAGTTCCTACTGTTTCTTTGGGTCTCTGTTTTTCTTCTGAAGATTCCTGTGTGCCTGTGAAATTATCAAATAAAATCCATATGATTTTCTTCTATTAATCTGCCTTTCATCATTTTAATGCTCAGGCCCAGTAACAAAATCTAAAGGGTATAAGGAAGTTTTCCTTTCACTATACGCTTTATTTGCCCATTATTAAATCAAGTACCCCAGGGAATTAGGTTGATTAAAAGCATGCAACTCAAGAGTGGTTTCAGTGTGGCAGGAGGAGACAGTGGAAACCAAAACATGTTTTCCCAAGAGGTTTTTGAGAGAATAAAAGGATGTTGAGACCCAGGTGTTAAATAATGAAGGAAGTAATGTATAGCTTTTAAATTATGCAATACATTGGAAAGAGCAAGAATAAAGAGGCAGCAATTTTCCAAGGCTGTGTATCAAGCTGAGTCACTGGAACTTGAGCTGACATGTGTAGAACACAGGATGGGGAAAACTGACCAGCAAAGACTGCATAGAAAAAAAAAAAAAAAAAAATAACACAAGGCAGTTGCCCAGCTGCCTGCACAGCCTCCCAAATTGCAGCAGAAAAAACAAGTGGGAGCCAGCTAATGGAATGATATTGGCATGCCTTCTTATTGGCATTGGTAGTGGGTCTCCCAATTACAGTTATCCATCACTGCTTTAAGACATTGCTCAGTTCAATACTGACTGCTCTCTCTGTTGTCTTCAAATGAGGACACTTGTGAACGCGGTCTTTCTGCTACAAATAAGCGGGATGTGGGGTCCTGATTCTTCGGGTTATAGCAGAAAAGGCAACTTCTAGATCATCAGTAATTGGGTAGGACTGATGAACAGCAGCTTGAATATTCCTTGTAGTCAAAAAAGAGATTTTCTTACATTATTTACCTAAATCTTATCTCCCTAAATGTACAATAAAAACACTCAAAGTTTAAGAAAATGATATTTAAATTAGTGCTGAGGAATGAGAATGTAAAGAACATCAATTTGATTTTTGTGTTTTCCTAAGGAAGGAAATGATTCCTAGAAACATACTCAAGTGATTATTTTCAAATTGGGTGGCCAATTTATTAATTAAGAAAAGTGGGTTTTTTTTGTTTTTTCATTTTTCAATGAAAACGATGCAGTCCTTTTGTCACCAGATACTTCAGGTTTTCCTAACCTTATGGCTGTTAACAAAACCAGAAAATGTAAGTTGGACCTATCTATGGATAGACACCATTTGCAGCCAAGAAGCACTATCTGCCCTGTTCTTCTCTCACTACACCTGCTACTTGTGTACAACTAAGGCTTATGAAAGCATCCAATGAAGTCTTAATATAATGACAGACAAATTTTTTTACAAACAGATGAAATGCCAAAGTCTATAATATTTGCCTCCTTAGGGCACTGTGTGGTGTAAGCAAAGTATGGAGCCAATTACAGAAAACTATATTCCAGTAATAAAAGTTGGGTAGAGAAGAATTTTGGCAAGTTCTGCCAACTGAGTGGCACACCCTAGAGTCATTGTAATAAAGATGGGTGCTTAGAATTTTCCATCACATTCTTCGTGAAAAAGTTCTGTGATAAACATGCAAGCAAGCCTGAAGAATCACCGTCCCTTTTTTGGGGTCATGGGCTCCAAAGAATGATTCCCTACTATATTAGCAGGAGAGAACGGTTTATTAGGAGCCACTGAGACTGAATTCTCCATCAAAGAGTTTAACAAACAAAACCAAAATTTTTAATTTGTATAAATAACAGAAAAGGAAAAAAAATGATCGAATCAAACAAGTTTTCTCACCAGCACTCAGCAAATCCAGTCTACTGACATTGGGTGGTAGCGAAAATTCAGCATTTGACAAAACCTAGAAACATTGTGACCTATCGTTCCACCATTGACTCAAGAAACTGAAATAAGTACTTCCATATTTCTGAGATATATTATTCAGTGCAAGGTATAAAGATCATTTTATTAGAGCATTGTGTATTACCAGTTGTGTGATTGGTTTCCCAAAGTGTTATCTCTAAAAGGACTCAGCAAAAGGCTAAGTGAATAGTATTTGCCTCTGAATAACAGAGCTAAGAACTAGTAGAAAACATACCAGCATTATTGTCTGAAAAGTGAAAGTGGAAGATGCTCAGTCGTGTCCCACTCATTGTGACCTCATGGACTGTATAGTCCATGGAATTCTCCAGGCCAGAATACTGGAGTGGATAAGCTGTTCCTTTCTTCAGGGGATTTTCCCAACCCAGGAATCAAAACAGGTCTCCTGTATTGCAGCCAGATTCTTTATCAGCTGAGCTATCAGGGAAGCCTCATAGTCATAAGTTGCTCAGTCATATCCGACTCTTTAAGACTCCATGGACTGTAACCTACCAGGCTCCTCCATCCATGGGATTTTCCAGGCAAGAATATTGGAGTGGGTTGCCATTGCCTTCTCCAGGAGATCTTCCCAACCCAGGGATTGAACCGGGGCCTCCCTCATTGTAGGCAGACGCTTTACCATCTGCGCCACCAGGGAAGTCCATCAGGGAAGCATATCCTGCTTTAAATCCTTTTGTAAATTTCATTTTACACAAAATTGTATATTTTGTAACTTTTTTATATAACATGGATCCACTAAAAAATGCGAATAAACGAAAGCTCATAGACAAAGTTTTAAAGCAAAGAAAATAAGTATCAAGCATAAGTGTTAGCCATAGTCCTTAGCAAGAAAAATTGCAATCAACAAACACTCGTTCGGTTGGTTCCACCACTGACTATATGATCTTAGCAATCTACTTAAACCCTGAATCTCATTTTCTTTATCTAAATCCTGAGGATAGTAATATACAAAACACAATTTTGAAGAAAAATGTTTAAAAGATAAACTTTGAAAAGTGCTATAAAGCCTGATGCTGAAAGATGCTCAGTAAAAGTGGGTGTTGCTACATTTTTGGTATCCAAACATATTTAGAATTAGGAAAGCTGTCTCATTAAGTAATAAAATAAAATAACAAAGAAAAGCTCACAAAAGCTAACTATTCATTCTCAGTAATTTCAAATTTGTCCTTTTCTTTCATTCAAGATAAGACTTCCTTGTGGATATTCAATATTATTGTGAAAAGTTTCAAAAAAGATCATATTATGATAAACTTTGGTAGGTAGTGAATGGTATGTTAGAACAGGTATTAACTGTGAGCAACTTTATAATTTTTCAGTAACTATTTTAATAGTATTTTATGCACTTAAAGACAAGAAAGGAATTAGTTACTAGTGTTAGTCACCTATAGGTTTCAATATTAAATCTGGCAAATTATATCTCAGCATTTAGTTCTTCCTCTCATAAACAGTGGTAATAAAACTTTCTGCTTATCCCAGATGTAAGGTGAAAGGAAACAATAGGATGATGTATATGAGAATTATTTGTACTCTACATAATGAATAACTATTTTAACCAATTTATCTGATGATTCAGAATACAAATAGTAAAATGCTAGACATTATTTTTAAACTGCTGAAATTTAAAGGGAAAACATTGCTGATTGCAATATTTGCTGCAATTCCTTCTTAATCCATATATGAGTATACATTTTAAACTTCAGAATCCTTTTAATGGAATTAATTCAGGTTGAAAAAATTATCAGTAATGAATTTAAAGGATTCTAACAAATCACATTTTAAATTAAGAACTTGTTTAGATAGATATAAAGTTGATATATATATATATTATATATAATATATTATATAATTATATTATATACAATATAATATATAGACATATTATATATTTTTATATATTTTATATAACCTAAGAGTAGGAAGCTCATCATTTTAAACATTATTTTGTTATTTTATTAATTAGCAAAATAAAATATATACATTAAATTTTTTTAGTGGTCTTGTATTTTGAAGTAGATAAGAACAAAAAATTAATTGAAACTTTAGAATATGATGAAATTAGCATAATTAACTTTAATAAATTAATAATTATAGAGAGGACATATGTTTTGAAAGGGACATTATTAATTTTACTAAATTCAATATTTTCTAGTTTCATGCATAATTCATTTATGCAAACTAGATGCATGACATTAGACAGATTTTTTTCATTTAAGTATATGATTGGTAAATGGTAATATTCTGCTATTCATTATCTTAACATATTAGTTTCTAAACATCTTGAAATAATTTCCTTCAAATTGCAATTCAAACCTCAATGTGCTCTGGGTTGTATTTTTGCATTATAATGCTATCTAAAGTCTGATGATTTATATGGAAAGCATTAGTTAATTCTTCCTTTAAAAAATAAGTGAATCTTCAGCTTAATGAAAATCACAACTCTAATAATTTGATTTCCATTATTTTTACTCATAGTGAAAATGCTAAATCATTTAGGATGTTTACATTCTTACTTGTTATTGATCAGTTTCTAGGTTCTTCTAAGACAAATTTAGGCAACGAACTTGCTGAATGTAAAGACAAATTTGGCTTAGAGAGTTAAATATTCAATAAGAATTCCAAGATGTTTCATTCTTCATTGAAGATTCTTATTGGAGAGAATAAGCTTTTATGTTGCTCTAGAGACAATTTAGCATTTGATGAAACTGTGGTTAAAGTTTTTATTTATTTATCCTACATGTTCCAATCGTCTTCCTCTCAAACATTAAAGAAAATATTTGGAAATACAGAGCACCTAGAATATTTTTTGTACATTTTATTAAGATTTGAGCATATTAATAAGCAGTAAAGTATAATTATACTTGAAAATCAATTTATAAGGGCAATATTTGCATGCCCTCCTGCCTAAGTAACATTATGTTTTCATACCTTTACTGGATGAATAAAAGTTCAGTTCCTTCATCTTCTAATTGCCATAGTTGCCTCTTACAGGGAAATTGATTAGTAATCTCAGGAAATTTCTTAACAAACTTGCTTTCATAGGTACCCAACACAATGCAGTCATTCAATATTTAAAGAAAGAAGAACCAAAAAGGAAATTATGAAACCATGGTGTGAATATCTTTTATACCCAATAATTACTTCATAGTGAAATTTTCCTTCGTTTCCATATTTAACTTGAAGGTAAATATTAATTTAAAAATTGGGTTTAATATCTTATTGTTTCCATTGCTTCATTTAGGCTCTACATATTCTTCTTTGGAGAGGGAACTGGCAACCCACTCTAGTATTCTTGCCTGGAGAATCCCATGGACAGAGGAGCCTGGTGGGCTACAGTCCATAGGGTTGCAAAGAGTCGGACATGACTGAACAACTAACACACACACATTCTTTTCCCAACAGGGAGTAATATAGCAGATATATTGTTAAAGGGTGTTTCTGTTCTCATAAACCAAAAATTTTATTCTATGCACCAACACTGGCACCATATCTCTACAGAAAGTGTTGAGGCATAGAAGACGTGCAGAGAGACATTCATAGAAAATCAAGTCTTAATTTGCGTTTTTCTAATATTTGCCTAATGTAATGCAGATATTATTCTTTTTTAAAAAAATATTTTTTATTGAAGTATAATTGATTTATAATATTGTGTTTGTTTCTAATATACATCAAACTGACTCAATTATATCTGCACACACACATATAAGTAAATATATATGTTCTTTTTCAGATTCTTTTCTCATGTAGGTTATTACAAAATATCCAGTATAGCTCCTTGTGCTATACAGTAGGTCCTTATATACTTGTTATATATTTGATGTATACATATATTATGTTACTTATATATTTGATATATAATAGTGTGTATGTGTTGCTCCCAAATTCCTAATTTATCCTCTCACCTTTCCCCTTTGGAACCACAAGTTCTTTCTATGCTTGTGAATCTCTTTCTGCTTTGTAGATAAGTTCTTTTATACCAGTTTTTAGATTCCACATATGTAATATCATATAATATTTGTCCTTGTCTGACTTAACTTCACTAAGTATGGTAACCTCTAGGTCCATCCATGTTGCTACAAATGGTATTATCTTATTCCTTTTTATTACTGAGTAATATTCCATTGTATATATGAACCACATCTTCTTTATCCATTTATGTTTCGATAGACATTTAGGTTGCTTCAGTGTCTTAGCTATTGTAAATAGTGCTATGATGAACATTGGGGTACATGTGTCTTTTTGAGTTATGATTGTCTTCCAATATATGTCCAAAAGTGGGATTGCAGGATCATATGATAGTTCTATTTTTAGTTTTTAGAGGAACCTCCACACTGTTCTCCATAGTGGCTGGATCAATTTTCATTCCCACTAAAGCAGCATAGGAGGGTTCCTTTTTTTTTTTTTTTTTTTTCACACTCTTTCTAGCACTTATTATTTGTAGACTTTTTAAAGATGGTCATTCTGACTAGTGTGGAGTGACACTTCATTGTATCATTGACAAGGGATTAATTTCCAAAATATGCAAATACATAACTCATACAGCTCAGTCAAACAAACAAGCAAGCAAACAACCCAATCAAAAAAAAAAAAAAAAAAAAGGCCAGAAGATGTAAATAGACATTTCTCTAAAGACATACAGATGGCCATAAGGCACATGAAAAGATGCTCAACATCACTAATTAGAAAAATGCAAATCAGATATTATTATTATTATTGGAAATATAGCATTTATTAAAGTGAACAATGATTTCTTTAAGGAAAGTTACCTGAAATAAACTGGGAAACCTAAAATAGGATAGTAGACTAGCTTATGTTTGATCCAGTCCACAATTTGCATGGAGACATTTGGTCCACACCAAACAGTCCTTGATGTTTGGTCCTGTACAAAACTATTTGTCATGGATCAAATATGCACAAGGATGTTTTGGATAGGACCCAGTTTCAAGGATCTCATGGGATAGACCAAATGACTTATGGACATGTGGATAGGACTAAATATCCCACAAAAGAATAGGCATAATATGTGGACTATTAAATAGTGATGGGTACTATGGAAAAACTAGTAATAAAGGAAAGTGGGCATAGAGTGGCAGCAAAGAAGTGATTTGGGAAATTTAAATAGAGAGATCAGAGTAACTGAGGGATAGATAGTGAGATAGTGACTCATGCAGATGAAACTGTGGGAGGTCATTTTAGGCAGAGAATACAATAAGGGCAAACATCATTCAATATAGATGTACTTGGTGTGCTTTAAAAAAAAAAAAAAAACTATTTATTTACTTATTTTGGTTAGGCTGGATATTCCTTGCTGCACATAGGCTTTCTCTGTGGTGAGCAAGGGCTCACTCTTCTTTGCAGTGCATGAGCTTCCCATTGTGGTGGCGTCTCTTGTTAAGAGAGCATAGGCTCTAGGTGCACAGACCTTAGTAGTTGTAGCTCATGGCTCCAGAGTGCAGGCTTAGTAGTTGTAACACTAGGGCTTAGTTGCCCTATGGTATGTGGAATCTTCCTGGACCAGGGATCAAACCAGTGTCCCCTGCAAACATACTTTTTACCACTAGACCACCAGGGAGGTCTGGTGTGCCTTTGATAAGGAAGAGCTAGAGTCCTGTGAAGAAAATAGAAAGAGGGTTATAGGTTGTGAGTTCTTAGATAGAAAGGAAACTGGACTATGTGTACCTTTATAAGCTATGACAGATAACGGGCATGTACTCAGAGCAACGCGGCACCATTAGAAGACACTGAGCAGAATGACATACCCTGAGGAAGATCCTTTCAGGATCACTGACAGCTTTGTATTAAATGCACCAAATGGATATTAAGAAAAGAGGGGAAAAGACAACTTCACAGATTTTCAACAATCTTGGTTCAAGAAGATAGCAAGGTGCCCAGAGATAATGTGTTGAGATAGTGATAGTAGGGTTTACAGATGTGGGAAAAGAAAAGAGGTAAAGAAAATGACCTAAAAATTGGAGAAATAGAGAAAACATTTTCTGAGCTGTGGGAAACAGTAGGAGGAGGAGACTTTGTTGTAAGAGAGGCAAATAAGGAGTTTACTTTTAACAAGTTTCACATGCCTAATTGATATCCAAGTGAACGAAAGTGAAAGTGAAGTCGCTCAGTCATGTCTGACTCTTTGCGACCCCGTAAACTGTAGCCCACCAGGCTCCTCCGTCCATGGGATTCTCCAGGCAAGAATACTGGAATGGGTTGTCATTTCCTTCTTCAGGGGATCTTCCCAACCCAGGGATTGAACCCAGGTCTCTTGCATTGTAGGCAGATGCTTTAACCTCTGAACCAGTAGATAGCTGAATATATGGCTTTTGATATATGGCCAATATTTTGGCCACCTAATGTGAACAGCTGACTCATTAGAAAAGACCCTGATGCTGGGAAAGTTTGAAGGCAGGAGGAGAAGAGGGTGATAGAGGATGAGATGTCTGGATGGCATCACCGATGCAATGGACATGAACTCAGGGAAACTCTGGAAGATGGTGAGAGACAGGGAGGGCTGGCATGCTGGAGTCCATGGGATCACGAAGAGTTGGACATGACTTGGTGACTGAACGACAATGGCTTTTGAGGTCAGCACAGTGGAGCAGCTAAAAATATAAAATTAGGAATGATCAGCATACAGATAGTATTTAAATCCAGAGCTCTGGAAGAGATGATTAAGAAAGAGAATATTGGAAAGATGTGGTCCAAGAACTGAGGCCTCAGGTTACACCAATTATAAAATTTGGGGCAACATCTGGGGAAATGTGGAGAAAACATCTTACGAGCCTCAGATGCAACACCCAATGACGTACAGGGGAAAAAAATCCTCTAAGTGAAGGGAAGAAGTTTTTCAAGGGAAGGTAAGAGACACAGTTGTGTCAAATACTGCTGATAGCAAATCAAATAAGAAGGGGTCTGAGGTTGGATTTAGCGACCAGGAAGTAATTTGTGAACTTGACAATGAAGATTTCAGTGGATTAGTGGCAAAAGCTTGACAAATATTTTCATAAGAAATGGGATAGGAATATAAGACACTGAGTCGAGGGAAAGAAAGCTTTCAGTTTAGTTGTAAAGGAAAGGCGAGAAATGCAGTGATAATGGAAAGGAAAGGGGAGAGATTTTCTTTTTTTAAGATGGAAGAAATAATGCCTTGTTTGCATGCTAAAGGAAAAGTCCGAGTGAAAGGGAATACTGGAACCAGCTATATTCGTTAAATTCTTTCCTAAGGTTGGAGGTGTCCTGGAGCTGGCTCCTCTTGTTCTGGCTGAGCCAGGACTGCCATGGGGGTGGTTATGTGGGCACCAGGTAGCTCAGGGGTTACCACCATCAGGCCCTGAAAAGGAGTCACTGTTACTGGGGATGGTGGAGGCTATGGATGGGAGGGTCCTGGGAGTGCTAAGTGCAGCAGGCTCTCTGTCCCAACTGGAGGGGTGTCTCTATCTGCTGCTGCTCCTGGAGCCACCTGTCATTTCAGCTGCAGCCTCTGTGGACCATCTTGTGTGCCCTGACCACACCCAGCTCCAGTTGGTCTCTGCTTTGCTACCCCAACCTCTTCCTAAACCTCTCAACCCAGCAGGCTTAGCTCAGATCCAGGGTACCTAGGAAAGTGAGACAGGCAGGGGCACAAAATGAATAAATCCTTCTCTTGTCCTAGGAGAGACAGTTCTGGAATATATCCTACACAGTTCCTCTGCCATCTCCTAGGACACTGAACCAAGCTATCCACAGCAGCTGTATGGATGGTTCCCACTGTGCTTGCTTTTTAATTCCCTGGTTCCCAATCTCCTACTCCCTGACTTCACCTCCCATAAAAAGCAAACTGCACCCAGGCTTTCTTCTTGGCTGTTTAATGAGAAACCCAAGTTGGACAATACCCAAGGATTTTAATCATAACTTTATTTACAATGGCAAAAAACAAAGCCAGCACTTCAAACAATGCAGGAGTAGTTAAAAATTGTGGTCTACTGTTATTAAATACTATGTAGTTATTAAAATATTTTTGAAGAAAATGTAAAATATCTATAAAAGCCAAGTCTGGGGGATATATATAAGACTGAGTTTCATCATTTTAATTATTCTATTATAAACAGTTTTTTAAGTAATTTATATTATCCTTATAAGCATAAAGATGCAATAAATGTTAATTATGAAGATAAATACCAGTAACAAAGCAAGAAATATAGGAAGAAAGTCAATATATTGTTTTCCTTGCCTGAAAGCAAATTGCACAAATGATTGGCTTTTAACTAGTTCAAAAGCTGGAGTGAAAAGAAAAATATATTTAAAGAACTGGAATATGGCAAATTCTGTGCCTCCAAAACCTAAGGTAATAACATCTTTTAAAATCTCTACCCATCTTTTTTCATATAATTGTATTGATAATGTGTCATGACCAAAATAAAATACATTATTGAAAGTATGCACCACACATTCATAAAAGTGTAGAATAAGACTGTCTTTTTTCATGTGGTATTCATGCATATAGTACTTTTACATGCTTAGTTCATTGAACAGACTTTCACATTTGTTTAATCACAGTGATGTCTTTATACATTTTTTTTTTCTTATTTGATGGCTAATTTAGAGGCCATCCATGGATTTAATCATTTACACTGTTTTTTTCCATGTTTACTATCTAATCCTCATCTATGCCACACATCAAAATTAATGTTTTTATGAGGGTTTTAGTGTATTACTGGAAATATGACATGTTAATAAAACTTGCAACATTTTATTTTATTATATAAGTGGGTAATCTTCTATAAACATGTTGCCAGTGAACTCTTTAGAGTCTATTATGTTAATAACTCAAGAATATAAAATCCTCAACTGAAAATAGCAAGCTATAACCTAAAGTAAATAAATAATAGATCACAGATATTCAACCATCTTTTTTCAGTCACTAATAAGGTGTTTTAAAAAGCAAAAGTATTCTGATATTATGTGTCCTCATAAGATCTTTGCATTTGACTACATCCTTGAGATTTAGCAGATTATATTGTTGCCTAAAACGATTATAATATTTTTTTAATTAATAATGATTCCATGAAGATTTAAAAATTCTATGACATAATATGCACTTTTGTTTTGCTTATAGATAATGTGTAAAAATAAAATTTCCTAAGTAAGCAAAACAGTAAATTATGTTTGAAAGTAAGCCTAAAGCATATTACTATAGAACTTCATTAAATAAGGAACTCATTAATATTTTTTTGGCAATCCTCTTATTCTGCAAATATTTGCTGAGTGCCCTGCATGTGTCAAGCACTGTTTCAGGCTCTCAGTTACAACAGAGAACAAAACAGGCCAAAGTTGGTCTTCCATGTGGTGACAGGATACAATCTATAAACCAAATTTTGAAAATTTTATGACATGTCAGAGAGAGACCAATTCTATGAAGAAGGAAAGATAAGGAAAGGGGATGGGAATTGGGTGGAAATAGCACTGCAATTTAAATATGGGGGAAAATGAATCCTTCACTGAGAGTAAACCTTGAGCAAGGCCAAGAGAAGAGAGAGCCAGCAATGGGGAGGAATGTTTCCAACAGAGTGCAAAAGCCCTGAGGTGAGAAGGAAGGTGATCTGAGGGGAAACAAGTTTCCTGATTTTGGAGCAGTCAGTGAGGGAGGTGAGGACTACTTTGAACCAAGAGTAATACATGGGACAGGATTCTGTGCATGTATGTGTGCTCAGTTCTGTCTGAGTCTTTAGAGACCCCATGAACTGTAGCCCGCCAGGCCCCTCTGTTCATGGGATTTCCCAGGCAAGAATAGAGTAGCGAGTAACCATTTCCTACTCCAAGGGATCTTCCTGATTCAAGGATCAAACCCTCATCTCTGGCATCTCCTTCATTGGCAGGCGGATTCTTTACCAGTACTGCCACTTGGGAAGTCGTGAGATTCTGTGGAACCCTACAAAAAGTGTCCTGACTGAACCCTAGATTCTTACCTTATCAGAACCCAGAAGCCACAGACTCTTCCTCTGCATTTCCAAAACACGGGCTTCGAGTCTCTTTCACTTGAGGAGAATATTCTTCACGAAGACTCAAGTCTCTTTGAACTACATGAACCAAGCAACCACAATTATAGGTATCTATAATAGCTTTACATTTCTTGATCCAAACCATTACTGACCCAAGTTCTTGGATTCCTTAATCAATAAAAATTGATAAGAGGACAGACAAGAAGTTCATGCAAAGTTTTATTGGGACTTGCGCTGCAGCAGGAGGGGACAAGAACAAGTAACATGTTCCCTCCCTTTCTGGCTCCCTAGAGGGGAGGGGGGCAAACTGGTCCCTAAAATGGCATGAGGGTAGAGGTGCATCCAGGGATCGGGTCAGAGGGATGGCTTGAGTGGTCTGCCCACCTCCTGGGTGGAGCTGTGTATAGGGATCATTTGCAGTGCCCTGCTTTGCTCCCAATGCCTCAGAAGTGGCAGTTGGGCTTTTGGTCTTTTATATCTTATTGTTCTCAGTTTCCCACAACTGCATATACACACGGTTATTTAAAATGACTTTGAATTCTGCTGCCGCAGGAGACATTTGTCCAGGTGCAAGCACTGCAGCAGAGGGTCCCAGATCCCAAGTGCCAGCCTGTCTCAAAACCATCTTCATATGGATATTGAGTTTGTCTCTCTACCCAGAAATTTAAAACATAATTGAATGTAATGCTTTTATACAATTCCACTTCATTTCCATTTATTATAATGAAGACAGAACTTCTACTTAAACTATTAAATTTGACAATAGCAATCTGAAAACTAACACAAATTATGAATTTGCTAAACCATGTTCAATCATTGCAGATCCCAGCAGGATATACACATTTAGCATGCTATATTAAAAACAGGGAGGAGGAGGCCAACGTTGGAAATGTGGATTTATTTCACTTGTTATTAATAGTTATTATTCAACATTTATGTTAATATTTGAAAATGAAGCATAAATAATAGCTACTGTATAACATCTGTTATATGTAATACATTATGCAAAGCTTTTACATGGGTTACCTCATTTTCTAATTGTGATAGTAACTGTATTTTTTAATAAACATTTAATATTAGAGCAGCTTTATATTTAAAGAAAAAAATCTAAAGAAAATATAAAGAATTCCCACATATCCTGCGTTCAATTTAATTCTGGTACGTTTATTACATTAGTGTTATAATATTGATACATTGGTGGCTTCCCAGTGCCTCAGCAGTAAAGAATCTGCCTGCAATTCAGGACATGCAAGAGACCTGGGTTTGATCCCTGGTTTGGGAAGATTCCCTGAAGAAGGAACTGGCACCCCTCTCTAGTATTCTTGCCTGGGAAATCCCACTGATGGAGAAGCCTGGCAGCTACAGTCTATGGAGTTGCAAAAGAGTCAGACATGACTGAGCACCCTCTCACATTGATACGTTAATTAACTAAAGTCCACATTTTAGCTATATTTCCTTTGTTGTTACAGATTTTCCTTTTCTGTCCCAGGGTCCTATCAAGGACATCACATTACACTGACTTATGGTAAACTCTACTTAAACAGCTCTAGGTTGACAGTTTCTCAGACTTCCTGTTTTTTTTTGTGACCTTGATAATCTTGAGGAGTATTGGGCAAGCATTTTGTAAATTATTCCTCAACTGGGCTTTGTCTGATTATTTTTCATGGTTAAAATGAAATTACGTTTTTTTAGGAGTAAAAAGTAAAGTGCCATGTTCATCCCATGATATCTTTCCTGGTAGCTCAGTAAAGCTTGGTAAAGAATCTGGCTGCAGTGCAGGCATCCAGGTTCAATCCCTGAGTTGGGAAGATCCCTTGGAGAAGGAAATGGCAAACTACTCCAGTATTCTTGACTGAAAAATCCCATGGACAAAGGATCCTGACAGGCCATAGGGTCACAAGAATTGGATCTGACTTAGCAACTAAACCATATGGGTTGTACGCCTCCTCCAAAAAAATAAAGAAGGATATATAAGGTTCTAAATCTCAGTATCTTAACATATGATCATATTTGGGAAAAAAGTCCTACCAGAGTAGGGTGGAGGCCTAATACAATATGCCTGGTGTTCTTATAAGAATAGAACCTGTGAAGACACAAAGAGAAGGCCACTTTTGCTAGTGAAAGCAAAGACTGCAGTTAAGCAGCTGCAAGCCAAGGAATGTCAAAGATTGGTGGAGACCCTAAAACCCAGGAAGAAACCATGGAACAGATTCTGCCCTAGAACTTTTGAGAGAGCACGGTCCTGTTATACCTTGGTTTTGGATTTGACTGTGACATGATTAATTTATTTTATTTAAACCCTCTAGTTTGTTGTTCTTTGTTATAACAGCCCTAGGGAAGTAATACAGGTGTATACTTCTTCTGCTGCTGCTAAGTTGCTTCAGTCATGTCCAACTCTGTGCCACCCCATAGACAGCAGCCCACCAGGCTCCGCTGTCCCTGGGATACTCCAGCCAAGAACGCTGGAGTGGGCTGCCATTTCCTTCTCCAGTGCATGAAAGTGAAAAGTGAAAGTGAAGTCGCTCAGTCGTGTCCGACTCTTTGATACCCCATGGACTGCAGCCTACCAAGCTCCTCTGTGCATGGGATTTTCCAGGCAAGAATACTGGAGTGGGTTGCCATTGCCTTCTCCACAGGTGTATGCTATTCACCTCATTTATCATTGTTGAAAGCCAGGCTCAGTTAGTGTTAGGTTTCTCAACCATAAGATTTTTCCCTTTTCCATACTGTACACTTAGGAATCACTATGCACAACCCCCGGAGAAGGCAATGGCAACCCACTCCAGTACTCTTGCCTGGAAAATCCCATGGACAGAGGAGCCTGGTGTGCTACAGTCCACGGGGTTGCTAAGAGTCGGACCGACTGAGCGACTTTACTTTCACTTTTCACTTTCATGCCCTGGAGAAAGAAATGTCAACCCACTCCAGTATTCTTGCCTGAAGAATCCCAGGGACAGAGAAGCCTGGTGGGCTGCGGTCTATGGGGTCACGCAGAGTTGGACACGACTGACGCGACTTAGCAGCAGCAGCAGCATGCACAACCCCCACTAAAGAAATGTTGAGTTATGTTTTACCTCCTTGAAGGTGGGGTATACACATAAATTGTTTGGTATTCTTCTACATGAGGGATTTGTTAAATCTCCCCCATTTAATTTATTCATTTAAGTATTTAGTTATATCACTATGGACTCATGAAATTTATTTTACTTGGTTATAATTCAGTAATACAATATTCTGTGACTCAGATTGTTAATGTATGGCTATTAGTAGCTCTTTTAGTTGGATACGGACCCATACGTCGCAGAAGCGCGCCGGCTGCACCGGACCACGCAGAAGCACGGCCGAAAGGAGCGACCTCTCCCCCAAGGTCAGGGGTGGCGACTGACAGTGCCAGGGTGCATCGGCACAGGCGCTGCAGAGAGGAGCTACCCACGTCCAAGGTCAGAGGAGGCAGCTGAGAAGAACTACCCAATGTCCAAGGAGCGGCAGCTGTGCAGGTGCAGGAGGGCCGAGAGGAGCTACTCCACTTTCAAGGTCAAGGGGGGCAGCCATGAGGAGATACCCTCGTCCAAGGTAAGGAGCAGAGGCTGCAGTTAGCTGGAGCACCGTGAAGAGATAACCCACTTCCAACGTAAGAGAAACCCAAGTAAGAGGGTAGGTGTTGCAAGAGAGCATCAGAGGGCAGACACACTGAAACCAAAATCACAGAAAACTAGCCAATCTGATCACATAGACCACAGCATTATCTAACTCAATGAAACTAAGTCATGCCGTGTGGGGCCACCCAAGATGGGCGAATCATGGTGGAGAGGTCTGACAGAACGTGGTCCACTGGAGAAGGGAATGACAAACCACTTCAGTATTCTTGCCTTGAGAACCCCATGAACAGTATGAAAAGGCAAAATGATAGGATACTGAAAGAGGAACTCCTCAGGTTGTAGGTGCCCAATATGCTACTAGAGATCAGTGGAGAAATAACTCTACAAAGAATGAAGGGATGGAGCCAAAGCAAAAACAATACCCAGCTGTGGATGTGACTGGTAATAGAAGCAAGGCCCCATGCTGTAAGAGCAGTATTCCATAGGAACCGGGAATGTCAGGTCCATGAATCAAGGCAAATTGGAAGTGGTCAAACAGGAGATGGCAAGAGTGAATGTCGACATTCTAGGAATCAGCGAACTAAAATGGACTGGAATGGGTGAATTTAACTCAGATGACCGTTATATCTACTACTGTAGGCAGGAATCCCTTAGAAGAAATGGAGTAACCATCATGGTCAACAAAAGAGTCCAAAATGCAGTACTTGGATGCAATCTCAAAAATGACGGAATGATCTCTTCATTTCCAAGGCAAACCATTCAATATCACGGTAATCCAAGCCTATGCCCCAACCAGTAACACTGAAGAAGCTGAAGTTGAACAGTTTTATGAAGACCTACAAGACCTTTTAGAAGTAACACCCAAAAGAGATGTCCTTTCATAGGGGCCTGGAATGCAAAAGTAGGATGTCAAGAAACACCTGGAGTAATGGGCAAATTTGGCCTTGGAATACAGAATGAAGCAGGGCAAAGGATAACAGAGTTTTGGCAAGAAAGCGCAATGGTCATAGCAAACACTTTCTTCCAACAACACAAGAGAAGACGCTACACATGGACATCACCAGATGGTTAACACTGAAATCAAATTGATTATATTCTTTGCAGCCAAAGATGGAGAAGCTCTATACAGTCAGCAAAAACAAGACCGGGCACTGACTGTGGCTCAGATAATAAACTCCTTATTGCCAAATTCAAACTTAAAATGAAGAAAATGGGAGAAACCACTAGACCATTCAGGTATGACCTAAATCAAATCCCTTAAGATTATACAGTGGAAGTGAGAAATAGATTTAAGGGTCTAGATCTGATAGATAGTGTGCCTGATGAACTATGGAATGAGGTTCATGACATTGTACAGGAGACAGGGATCAAGACCATCCCCATGGAAAAGAAATGCAAAAAAGCAAAATGGCTGTCTGGGGAGGCATTACAAATAGCTCTGAGAAGAAGAGAAGTGAAAAGGAAAGATATAAGCATCTGAATACAGAGTTCCAAAGAATAGCAAGGAGAGATAAGAAAGCCTTCTTCAGGGATCAATGCAAAGAAATAGAGGAAAAGAACAGAATGGGAAAGACTAGAGATCTTTTCAAGAAAATCAGAGATACCAAGGGAATATTTCATGCAAAGATGGGCTCGATAAAGGACAGAAATGTTATGGACCTAACAGAAGCAGAAGATATTAAGAAGAGGTGGCAAGAATACACAGAAGAACTGTACAAAAAAGAGCTTCACGGCCCAGATAATCATGATGCTGTGATCACTCATCTAGAGCCAGACATCCTGGAATGTGAAGTCAAGTGGGCCTTAGAAAGCATCACTACGAACAAAGCTAGTGGAGGTGATGGAATTCCAGCTGAGCTGTTTCAAATCCTGAAAGATGATGCTGTGAAAGTGCTGCACTCAATATGCCAGCAAATTTGGAAAACTCAGCAGTGGCCACAGGACTGGAAAAGATCAGTTTTCATTCCAATCCCAAAGAAAGGCAATGCCAAAGAATGCTCAAAGTACCACACAATTGCACTCATATCACACACTAGTAAAGTAATGCTCAAAATTCTCTAAGCCAGGCTTCAGCAATACGTGAACCATGAACTTCCAGATCTTCAAGCTGGTTTTAGAAAAGGCAGAGGAACCAGAGATCAAATTGCCAACATCTGCTGTATCATAAAAAAAGCAAGAGCGCTCCATAAGAACATTTATTTCTGCTTTACTGACTCTGCCATAGCCTTTAACTGTGTGGATCACAATGAACTGTGGAAAATTCTGAAAGAGATGGGAATACCAGACCACCTGACCTTCTCTTGAGAAACGTAATGCAGGTCAGGAAGCAATGGTTAGAACTGGACATGGAACAGCAGACTGGTTCCAAATAGGAAAAGGAGTACATCAAATTTGTATATTGTCACCTTGCTTATTTAACTTACATGCAGAGCACATCATGAGAAACGCTGGACTGGAAGAAACACAAGCTGGAATCAAGATTGCCAGGAGAAATGTCAATAACTTCAGATATGCAGATGACACCACCCTTATGGCCGAAAATGAAGAGGAACTAAAAAGCCTCTTGATGAAAGTGAAAGAGGAAAGGAAAAAGTTGGCCTAAAGCTCAACATTCAGAAAATGAAGATCATGGCATCTGGTCCCATCACTTCATGGGAAATAGATGGGGAAAGAGTGGAAACAGTGTCAGACTTTATTTTGGGGGGCTCCAAAATCACTGTAGATGGTGACTGCAGCCATGAAATTGAAAGACGCTTACACCTTGGAAGGAAAGTTATGACCAACCTAGATAGCATATTGAAAAGCAGAGACATTACTTTGCCGACTAAGGTCCGTCTAGTCAAGGCTATGGTTTTTCCTGTGGTCATGTATGGATGTGAGAGTTGGACTGTGAAGAAAGCTGAACACCACAGAATTGATGCTTTTGAACTGTGGTGTTGGAGAAGACTCTTGAGAGTCCCTTGGACTGCAAGGAGATCCAACCAGTCCATCCTAAAGGAGATCAGTCCTGGGTGTTCATTGGAAGGATGGATGTTAAAGCTGAAACTGCAGTACTTTGGCCACCTCATGCAAATAGTTGACTCATTGGAAAAGACCCTGATGCTGGGAGGGATTAGGGGCAGGAGGAGAGGGAGAAGACTGAGGTTGTGATGGCTGGATGGCAAGACTGACTCGATGGACATGAATTGAAGTTAAGTGACATCACTCAATTGTGCCCGACTCTTTACAACCCGGTGGACTGTAGTTTACAAGGCTCATCTGTCCATGGAATTTTTCAGGCAAGAGTACTGGAGTGGGTTGAGTTTGAGTGAATTCCTGAAGTTAGTGATGGACGGGGAGGCCTGTTGTGCTGTGATTCATGGGATCACAAAGAGTCTGACATGACTGTGCGACTGAACTTAACTTATATATATATGACATATATGTATGGCTTCCTTTTAGCTAATTATGTCTGTAAAACCTATTTCCAAATAAGATCACATTTTGAGGTACTGAAGTTTAGGACTTTAATATCTTCTTTGAGGAAGACACAATTCAGTCCATAACAGGTTTCTCAGTATGATGCAATGAAAATTACATTCAATTCCGTGGTCCCTCTCCTAAAAAATAAAAATCCTATTCTAATCATGTGAAAAAAAAAAAAGAAATCAAACAATTTCCAATTGAGGAAAATTTATAAGATGTATATGTATACATATATAACCCATATATGTAAAATTTTATTAAAGTTTTAAGCATTGTTATAACAATAATCACTGATAAATTGCTTTAATTTTGCTTTGCCATTTCATCATCTTTCATAAGTACCTGTGACGTCTTAAATTTAGTTTCAACCTTATTATCATAGGCAACTGATTTCTACTCCAGAAGATTCTATTTGTCTGGACCTTGAAAATCATTTTAGTATAAAATATCTTTTCCTATTTTTTGTATCCACTGGTATTAGATGTTTACCCTAAAACACAACAATGATCATACCAGGCTCTTGTGGGGAAAAAAAAAATATGCACTGCTTTTCCATCACCAATAAATAAAATTCTACTTCCCCTCAAGGTTTATATGAACTAGTTGCATACAGAATTTCTAGCATTACCTCCTTATGTGCTGCTGCTAAGTTGCTTCAGTCATGTCCAACTCTGTGTGACCCCATAGATGTCAGCCCACTAGGCTCCTTTGTCCCTGGGATTCTCCAGGCAAGAACACTGGAATGGGTTGCCATTTCCTTCTCCAATGCATGAAAGTGAAAAGTGAAAGTGAAGTCACTCAGCTGTGCCGGACTCTTGGCAACTCCATGGACTGCAGCCTATCAGGCTCCTCCATCCATGGGATTTTCCAGGCAAGAGTACTGGAGTGGGTTGCCATTGCCTCCCTATGTACTCTCTACCATTTCTCAAATTTCAACAACGAGAATGTTCATAGGTCTCTCTCTATATATATACATTGTGTTTTCCAGTTATGTATCATTGTTTATCCAGAAAACTCCATTGGTGGTTTAGTCGCTATGTCATTGCTAACTCTTGTGACCCCATCGACTGTAGCCACCAGGCTCCTCTGGTCATGGAATTTTCCAGACAAGAATGTTGGAGTGAGTAGCCACTTCCTTCTCCAAGGGATCTTCCCAACCCAGCTAGTGAATTGGCATCTCCAGCATTGCAGGCGAATTCTTTACTAACTGAGCCTCCATGGGAGCCCTATTATTGTATTGCCCACAGCCAAAGGACAAAAGCTTACTTATCCTTTCCAGACAAGAATCAAGGCTGTTTTCTTGATAAAACCTCTCCTAATCGTTCCAGTCAGAAGTGATCCCATGTCTCTGAACACCCCCTGACATTTAAGTGTTTCCCCTTTTGCACACTACTCTTGATCATATTCATGAATCTAATATTGCTGAAAGCAGAATACATATCTTAGCACTTTTAAAAATTATCCACAGCACCAAGCACAACATCATCCATTTTTAGTTTTATATTTATCTTGGATTCATATGGCAGAAGTCAAAAAGAATAGAATTATTTTTAATCTTATTTCAAATTGATGAAATTTTATAAATCTTTTTTTCTGTTAAATCCAATTACACAATATTTTATTCAGTATCTCCTTCATACCTAGTTTTTCATCTTCAACAAACCATTTAATGAAACTGTTCTAACTCAGGCTAATTTATAAGCTCAGATATTCTTTTAAACTTGTCTGTTTTTTCCCACTACTCTCATATTTTTGTATATTTCTGGCAATTGTTTTTCTCTAAGTATGTAATTATAGTATTTATTTGTATACAAATGTTGTAATTCTTACCCTTAAAAATCACTCCTTTTTAAAGTTAAGGAAAGGAAGAAACTTTCAAGAAGCCAAAGTTAAGTGAAAGTGAAAGTCACTCAGTTGTGTCCAGCTCTTTGTGATCCCATGGTCTATACAGTCCATGGAATTATCCAGGCCAGGATACCAGAGTGGATAGCCTTTCCCTTCTCCAGGGGATCTTCCCAACCCAGGGATCGAATCCAGCTCTTGCAAATTTCAGGTGGCTTGTTAAAAAAGTCTTTAACTCTACAGGATCTTTGTAAATGAAAGTGATAGCATTTTATATAAGCCCATCTTTTAAATTAACCAGTGACACTTTTAAACATCAAGAAGAATTTTAGTTTACTGCTAAGAAATTATGTAAATACTGATAAGTAATTTAGAGCATCAATGGAGTGAAGAAGCAAGCTGAAAATTGGAAGCAAAATAGAAAAACTAAATTATTAAAATGCTTTCTCAAATGAAAATGAGGCAACAGAAGAATAACATTACGATTAGTAGACTTCCTATGACTATAGCTGATTATTTCTAAGATTGTTCAACTCTTTCCAATATTTGCTTGTGCAAATATTTTTCTAGAAGCATATTTTTTATTAAATTTATTTTTAATTTAAGGATAATTGCTTTACAGTATTGCATTGATTTCTATCAAACCTCAACATGAATCAGCCATAGGTTTACCCACGTACACTGCCACTTGAATATTCCTCCCACTTCCCTCCACATCCCACCTATCTATGTTGTTACTGAGCCCTGGATTGAGTTCCCTGAGCCATACAGCAAATTCCCATTGGCTATCTATTTTACATATAGTAATGTACGTGTCCATGCTACTCTCTCCATACATCCCACTCTCTCCTTTCCCACCACAGCTGTGTCCATCAGTCTTCTCTTAAAGTCTATGTCTCCATTGCTGCTCTTCAAATAGGTTCATCAGTACCATTTTTCTAGATTATATATATGTATGTGTTCAGTTCAGTTCAGTCGCTTAGTCATGTCCAACTCTTTGCCACCCCATGAATTGTAGCACGCCAGGCTTCCCTGTCCATTCAACTCCGGGAGTTCACCCAAACCCATGTCCATCGAGTCGGTGATGCCATCCAGCCATCTCATCCTCTATTGTCTCCTTCTTCTCCTGCCCCCAATCCCTCTCAGCATTAGGGCCTTTTCCAATGAGTCAACTCTTCTCATGAGGTGGCCAAAGTATTGGAGTTTCAGCTTTAGCATCAGTCCTTCCAATGAACACCCAGGACTGATCTCCTTTAGAATGGACTGGTTGGATCTCCTTGAAGTCCAAGGGACTCTCAAGAGTCTTCTCCAACACCACAGTTCAAAAGCATCAATTCTTCGGCACTCAGCTTTCTTCACAGTCCAACTCACATCCATACATGACCACTGGAAAAACCATAGCCTTGACTAGATGGACCTTTTTTGGCAAAGTAATGTCTCTGCTTTTATGTGTTAGTATCCAATAATTGCTTTTCTTTTTTTGGCTTACCTCTCTCTGTATAATAGGCTCTAGGTTCATCCACCTCATGAAGACTGATTCAAATATATTCCTTTTTATGGCTACATAATATTCCATTGTATATATGTACCACAGCTAGAAGATTATTTCTTCATAATGACTCTTTCTTCCAGGAATATAATCTCTACTTATCTTCAATGACAAATTTGATAGACACTCCCAGTGAATCACATATGCAAAATTTGCATTGAACACCACTTTAGAAACATCACTGTTAATTCATGGCTATACCCTCCTCTGTGAACAGCCTAATGGAATGTGCAGAAAATAAATAAAACACATAAACTTTAAGTAATTTTAAATAGTAAAAATTATCATAAAGCTAAATAAAATTATATGTGAGGATCTGACTGAGGGCATTATGTGTGTTATGTGTTTATAATTAGAGAGGTCAGGGAAGTCATTTATATTATATATGTGTCTTCCTGTGTGTTCAGTCACTCAGTCATGTCCAATCCTTGCAATCCCATGGACTGTAGCTCCCAGGCACCTCTGCCCATGGAATTTTCCAGGCAATAATACTGGAGTGGATTGTCATTTCCTCCATAAGAGCACCTTCCTGATCCAAAGATCGAAGCTGTCTCTTGTGTCTCCTGTATCGGAAGATTCTTTACCACTAGCACTACCTGGGAAGCCCTTATATATATAATATGTACATTAATATATGTGTAATATATATATTATATAGTTGTTTAAATTATGTATGTATATATAATTTTAGCAGAAAGCTTGAGTGAAAAGGAAGGGTGGCCTCTATGAATTTCTAACATTGTTATAATCCTTCTTCTTTGGAATTTCCAGACTGAAAATAGTGTAGTTTTTTTGAAGGAAAGAGAAATGAATTTGAGCAAGGTAAGGGTTTTGTTGTTGTTTAGTCACTAAGTTGTGTCCGCCTCTTTTGCGACCCCATGGACTGCAGTCTGCCAGGCTCTGGGATTCTCCAGGTCAGAATACTAGAGTGGGTTGCCATTTCCTTCTCCTGAGTGTCTTCCTGACCCAGGTATCGAACTCATGTCTGCTGCATTGGCATTGGTAAGTGGGTTCTTTACCCCTGAACCACTAGGGAAGACTTAAATAAGGGTTTGGTATACCTTAATTGCATTGTTTTGCGAATGTTTTAACATTTATATCTTAATCCAGAGTTTTCTGTGTCTAGCTGGATCAGTAAGCACTTGGATTGCTTAAGAGATGCAAACTACTATGTTTTTGAGATAAGGAACTCCTTTGGAGATTCAGTATTACTGGTTAATTTTATGTATCACCTTGAGTGGAGCACAGGACACTCAGATATCTGGTTAACATTATTCCAGTGTACCTGCAAGGGTGTTTCTGGAAGCAATTATCACTTGACTTGGTGAAATGAGTTATGCAGATTGTTCCTCCCAAAGGAGCATGCTTTCAAACTGTAGTGCTGAAAAAGATTCTTAAGAGTCACTTGGACTGCAAGGAGATCAAACCTGTCAATCCTAAAGGAAATCAATCTGGAATATTCATTGAAAGTACTGATGCTAAAGTTGCCAATACTTTGACCACCTGATGCAAAGGGTCGAGGAGAAGAGGGTGGCAGAGCATGAGATAGTTAGATAGCATCACTGATTCAATGGTCATAAACTTAAGCAAACTCCAGGAGATAGTGGAGGACAGGGAAGCTGGTGTGCTGCGGTCCATGGGATCACAAAGAGTCAGATATGACTGAGCAACTGAACAATGACCACTTCCCAAAGTGAGTGGAATCATTCAATTCATCCAGGGCCTAAATAGAACAAAAGGTGGAGGAAGGTTGCGTTGACTCCCTACCTGAATGTTTGAGCTGGAATATCACTCTTATTTTGCCCTCAAACTGGGACTTAACACCTTTGGGAATCCTGGTTCTCCTCTTTGTAGACTACAGAGGATGGCATTTCTCAGCCTCTTTAGTTGCTAAGCTAATAACTTATAATATAACTTTATATATATATACATATATATATAATCTCCTGATGGTTCTGTTTCTCTGGAGAACCCTAATCTATTCAGCTTCTGTTGATGAAATTGAAAATAAAACCCACTTTAGCCCCAAAGAAATCTCAGGTAGTTGCTTCTTAAATAAAACACATGATCATATTTTTTTTTTTTCATTTTAAGATACCATTTATTTTTCTAGATATAGCATCATTTTAAAAACAGCTTAGTAGAAGAAATGTTAGCATTATACGGAATACATAAATAGAGAAGCTTTATAACCGACAAAAATCTTGAATTTATTCATACTACTTGTCTTGAATATCATGATAAATGTTTGCCTTCAAACTTGTTTCATAACTGGGTTCTAAAGACTCTCCCTAATTTCTTTGAGCACTGCTTGTTAAACACACTAACATTTGATGCTGTATTTTGTAACACATGATTGTGATTTTAGACTCAAGCAACCAATTATTCACTCTTCTATTTGCCTTAATTGCTATTCATTTAAATTTATGGTATATTTTCCTATATTCACCATCTGTTTATTTACCATTATAAGATAAGCATTTTTGTGTAAATCCATTAAGATAGTTTTACCTTGGATGTAAGTACCAGAGTGGTAGTGATTAACAATTAAAAATAGTAGCCCCTCTGTGAGGAGAAAACACTTCAAAAGTTCTAAGATACTTAATAATTTCCTTCCTTTTTATTGTATTGTCTTTATGTGACTTTAAACTATAAGTAGAGTAAGATTTCCACTTTAGATTATAAAAATATTCCTCTAAAAGGCATGTTAATGTTTTTGTTATCAAGAATTAGGACTAAACATTTAAATTAGACTCCAGTTTTGTTGAGTCACCTATGCAAATGAAGTGCAGTGAAAAGCTGTGGAAGAGACATTCTCACACTGCTAACTTTGCTCTAGGACAAAGAAAACACTATCCTAACTTATTCTTGTTATATATCCAAAACTACTCCTTAAATCTGGAGTGTACATACAGTGGCAGCTCTTCATTGCTGTGCTGGATGTTAACAATACTTTATTGGCAAGAAATCGTACACAACCTTCTGGGATCTTTGTGTAAATTGTCCAACAACTCAGGATTCCTGTCCCATTCAAAAAGACCAATTCAGCTTTCATACACAGAAAGAACACCAGAGTCAAACTTGTTGGTTTTTTCTATTGCTTCTTAATGCCACATTATGTTCTATTGAAAAGTAATCAAACATTGGTAATCTCGTTCCTCTGATTCAAAGATCTCTTGCTGATTCGATCCTAATCAGGCCTCATTGTTCTTTAAGGATGAATACAACCATTTCCTCCTTGCTAAGGTGTGAACTAGGTCTTTAATGTAACAGTCATTCTGTTTTGCCTTTGGACTCACATATGTTTATCATTTCTGGCTGGTCACAATTAAGATGAGTTCCAGCAACTTCCACCTGAGAAACCTATAAACACTTACCCACAACATTCTCCATAAGGAGTCAAACTGTTTGTCCATTTTATTTACTTAATTTTTTTTTTATTAGGGTATAGTTGATTTGCAATGTTGTATTAATTTCAGGTGTACAGCAAAGTGATTCAGTTGTTTATATATATGTATACATATTATATATTGCATATATAATATAGGTATGTACACACATATATGTATACTCTTTTTCAGATTCTTTTCACTTATAGGTGATTAAAAATATTGTGTACAGTTATCTGTGCTATACAGTAGGTCCTTGTTGTTTATCTATTTTTTATAGAGTAGTGTGTATATGTTAAACCCAAACTCCTAATTTATTACCCGCTTTCCCCTCTGGTAACCACAAGTTTATTTTCAATGTCTGTGGGTCTATTTCTATTTTGTATATAAGATGTCCATTTTAAATCTCAGATTAAGAAGTCTATAATTTCATAAAAATGACTATATTTAAAATAGATAAAGACCAGGACCCTACTCTATAGCACAGGGACTGTATTGAAGTATATTCAATATGTTCTAATAAATATCTTTGCATATATATATATATAAGTGAACCACTTTATTATAAACCAGAAACTAACACAACATTGTTAATCAACTATACTTCAATAATAAAAAATAAAAGAAATCTATAATTTACTCCCTTTCTCCTAAGAACATCATTTGCAGGAGGAAACATTCAGTGGTTTCCATGGACTGAATATGTCCTCCTGTGATAGCCTTTATTCAGGAACTCCTGCCATTTCTTCCTCTAGTGGAGACCATTCTGAATGATTCTGAAATGGAGCAGAACCCGATCATCCTGCCTCCTATGTCCTCAACCTGCCTTTTGTCTGTGGAAAAACTATAGCCAAAGAATAATTTTAATCAGAGAATTGTGAAAATACAGAAACAAAGGAAAGCCATCAGGCAAGACTAAATGACAATAGTTTAGCTATTAAGCATAGTCGAGGACCTTTAGTTCCTCTTCAAGGGCCGTAGGCCATATTCTAAGCCATGTCCTTTGAGCTTTCTTATAGAGATTGAAACCCCCACCAGGTCAAAGAAGTTAACTGCATGATGACCAGATTGTAGTCATGACATAAGCTGTTGCAATTCTGAGAACTGGCCTCAAAGAAACGGAAACAAACTGATGCTGGAGCTGAAGATTTTCTGTACTTAATCAAGATGATGCTGGTCAGACTACAGATGACTGATTTCAAGATGACATCAGAACTGACTGTGTTCTTTCTACATGTAGCCCCCTCCCTTCACCTATAAAAGCTCTTGCCCACTGATTATTAGTTGGGGGGAGCTGGCCTTTAGACAGGAGTCCACCCTCCCCGCAGGTTGTGCTATGTGTTAAGTCGCTTCAGTCATGTCCCACTCTTTGTGACCTAGTGGACTGTAGCCCACCAGGCTCCTATGTCCACGGGATTCTCCAGTCAAGAACACTGGGGTGGGTTGCCATTCCCTTCTCAGGGAATCTTCCCGACCCAGGGATCGAACCTGTGTCTTATGTCTCCTGCATTGTCAAGCAGATTCTTTAACAATATCACCACCTGGGAAGCCCCCCAGGTTGCCAGCCTCCAAAAGCAAGCAAACTTTCCTTTCCACCAGCGTTGCCTCCTTATTGGCTTTAGCATGGCAAGCAGCCGGGCCTCCACTTTCAGTAGCAATTCCAAGATGATTTTCTGTTTATGTATGCATCCTTATTAACTACTCTCAATAAGCGAAAGGAAGTGCAAAATGCACACAGGCGTGACTCTGCCAGAATAGCCCCTCTCATATATTCCTCATGGGGCTCCTCTGCCAGCTGCCTGGCAAATTTATTTTGCACCAATCACAAGGTATCTTGGTTTCAGAGAAGTAAAATGTGAGAAAAGTGCTACTTAGACTTTGGCAACATATTATGTGGAGTCACAACTTTCATATTATATCCTCAAGCTGAATTTAGAGTGGTGGAACTATGCCATGGAAGAAATTGAATGGCGAAAACTAAGAGCTAAATTGTAACCTTGATTAGCATGTTCGATTCTTCTCACTCCTTCAGGGAAAGTGGCACTGCTCTCTATCCATCTCTTCAAGCCAGGAAATGATATATCATCAGACTTCCTCTGCTTTTGCATTTTTCTTATCCCCCACATCTAATCCATCACCAGATTGTGTCAGGTCTGTTTCCTAAATATGATTCACTTTGGTCCATCTCTTTTCTGTTTCCACTGAAACACTTCGGTCCATGCCACCAGCATCTCTGGCTCGAATTGTTCTAATAGCCTCCAAGTAGTGTCTCTGCCTCCAGTCGTGTTTGCAAATCAAATCCATTTTCCACACTGTAGCCAAAATGTTCCTTTTAAAGTACAAAGCTGATCATGTCGCATCTCTGATAAACTATATTATTGGCTCCCCAATGTTCCCAGAATCAAACTCTACACGGCTTACTAGGCTTTTCATGGTATGAGCGGAGTCCTATTTACCTTCCCAGCTTCAACTCTTAGAGCTGTTCCTCCCAAATCCAATATAGCAAACTGAAGTCATCTCCAGGTAATCTCACATCCTGTTGTTCTCTCTGAATGGCATGTTCTTCTGCCTTGTCTCTTTATCAAGTCCCCACTGCTCCTTTTAACTTTCAACTTGGATGTCATCGTTTCAGGAAAGTCTTCTCTAACTCTCTGGAATTTGTCCCAATATGTATTCTTAATAGAGCATTTATCATCCCATATTGAGATTACCAGTTTTACTAGCATATGTTTCTTTGTAAGCACTCTGGTGTCTCATATAAAAAGAAGTGGAAAGACTTACAGTGTATGGTCCTGTGCTTCTGTGTGTGTTTGGTCACTTCAGTCATGTCCAACTCTTTGTGACCCTATAGGCAGTAGCCCACCAGGCTCCTCTGTCCATGGGATTTTCCAGGCAAGAATACTGAAGTGTGTTGTCATTTCTACCTCCAGAGGAACTTCCTGACCAAAGTATTGAAGCCAGGTCTCCTGGTTCACAGGTGGATTCTTTACCAACTGAGCTACCAGGGAAGCCCCCTGCACAGTCCCTAATTCATACTAAATACTCTGCATTTCAATGTCATTAAATGGGGCATATAACCACTCATTTTCCAGTCTTCATTTCTCCCTTTCTTTTATTTCTGCTCTAAAATTTTAAGAAACCCTGCATTTCTTCTGGAGCTGTTTAATTTTGTGGCTTCTGTACTAGCAGGTTAAACTTTTGGTGCCTTTCCTTGTTTAGAGTTGTATCTCCTGCAATTTGCATGTAGGCCCAGTGAGACTGAAAAAGTGTTTATTGAGTAAATGAATTCTATCATCAATGTGAGTTATGTATAACTTATTCATATTATCTGTGGCTTCCTACCAAATACATAAGCCTATCTGAAATTGTAAGACTTACATTTGCTGTTTAAATTTTCATTGTGGATATAAAGTGAATTCTTTAACTACTAATTATAAGTTACATCATTGTCTACAGAGATAGTGTACAACAGACAGTCTTTATGTTACTATGGGTAAAAAAAAAAAAAAGAAAATTTCATAATGTATAAATATGTTTGTAAGGATTTTGAGACTATAGAATAATATGATAGATGTTCCCCACTCCCCAAAATTTGCTTACCAAGTTCTATATCCTCCATACTAAAAACTAAAACACACAAATATGAACTATATTTTGTGGATAACCATGTGGCTGGTTATTAAAGTGAATTATAATAATACTGGATCAAAATATCCTAAATTAAAAATGATGTTTACTTTTTAGAAGAGTACTATTTTAGTAAAGGTTACAATTTCAATGATTTATATCAGTTAAGCTAAACTAACAGGAACAATAATTCTTTACAGTGTTTGTTGAAAGGATGGTCTTTCAATCATCAAGTTAATTAGAGGCTATGGATTTGGTTTGGAGAAGGAAATGGCAGCCCATGCCAGTATTCTTGCATGGAGAATTTCATGGACAGAGGAGCCTGGTGGGCTGAAGTCCATGGGGTCGCAAAGAATCATACATGACTAAGCAATCAACACTATGAATTTGGTTAATTCCTTGCTCTGTTTTCTCTATTCAGTTCAGTTCAGTCACTCAGTCATGTACTACTCTTTGTGACCCCATGGACTGCAGCCCACCAGGCTTCCCTGTCCATCACCAACTCCCAGAGCCTACCCAATAGAGCTTAATAAAATAATAACTAACATCATATGAAAGCTTGCTATTGTACCAGAAAGTGACATGCAAATTAGCTTGAACTTATTAGCTCACAGTCTTCGAGATAATTCTATAAGATCATAATATGATCTTTGCTCTACATTTGAGGAAATTGATGCTCAGTGTAGTAAAGTCATTGTTTGAAGGCTAAACCACTTCTGCAGGCCAGAATATGAAGTCAGGTATTCTGCCCTTAACTGCAATGTTCTCTGCCTTTCGTTGGGTTAAACTGATCCTATTTATATGTCATGAATTGACCCTCCAAAGGCAAGTTTACCTACAAATGTCCATGTATTAAAACATTTATGAAATTCACAACTTTTTAAAAACTTACCCAAAGGAAGGAAACAAGAGAGAAGAGAGAATCACAAAAAGGGAGGGAGAGACACAGCATCACAAAGAGAGTCAAAATATAATAGATAGGAAAAGGGGAAGAAAGGAGAAGAAAATGAACAATGGGTGACAAAAAATAAAAAGTTGAGAATATATGAAATGAAAAAGTGCAGCTAATGATTTAAAAAGAGAGTAAAACTTGGATTTCTGCCCTTTCCTTTGCAATCTGGTCAGTATTGTGTAGCAAAGGCCACTTCTTCAACAAACATTGTAGGCACCGAATAGTTTCTAGAGACTTTCCTAGATGATTGGGATATGAGAGTGAATTAATAGAGGAATGGAATTTTCTTTTCATTCTAATATTAGGAGAGAGCTATTAAACATAATGAGTGTGCATTATTTTAGATATGGAAAGGCATTCTGTTCTAGGTATGGAAAGCATTCTGATCAGGTGACATTTGTGTAGAGGTCAGGACATTTGTGGGAGCAAAAAAAAATAATGTAGGAGAAAAGCATTCTGGGCATCCTGTCAGGACCAGCTCTGATGATGCAATATCCCTGAGATTTGCCCATTAGATTCCCAATAAGCTTGTCCTGGTCTATGGTGTTCTGACCTTCTTTTTGCCTTCTCTACTTAGAAGCACAGAGAAGAGAAGAAATCAAACTCCTGACCTTCTTGTTAAATGAGGAGTCACTTTCATTATATTATTCTATTATTAAAAAAAACTTCATTAGTTATAAAAGAAAAATAATCCTGTTTTAATTTTTTGTCAATATAGAAAACTTATTTCAAAACTTCCTATGGACCAGACATTGTGCAAAACTTGCATATATCATTTAGTCTTTGCCATCAAGATTAGACATCTCTTTAATTTGTCCCACTCTTCTGTTTATCTTTGAGCCAAAACTACCACAGTGATATAAGTTTTGATAACTGATAGATTTCCTTAATCCCCTTATTCTTCTTCAAGAAAGTCTTGGCTATCTTTGTTCCCTTGCATGTCCTTATATTTTGCCATCACTTGCGTTTTGTGATTACCTAACGAAAACCTGCCATATTGCTGTCTTATTAACCTCCAACTTTTCAATCCAGATTACCACAGTAAACTGGATGTCAAAGGAAACATTTTAGGAGGGAAGTGATTTTACAGTGTAGTGGCTATGATGTTAGTCTATAAGAACATACAGACAGATTCAGATCATGTTTCTGCCATTAACTCTCAGTGGTTCCTCAAATCTATCATTGGCTACCATTTTCCATAAGTAAAAAAAAAAAAAATTAGATAATAATATGATGTCACATTCACAGTGATATGAAAAACAGAATTGACCATTTATTGATCTACATACACAAGTCCTCATGAAGTATATCATGACCTAGTTTGTCACTTTAGGAAAAAAAAAAATGAAAACACTCAACTTTAAATATAACAGGCTTGATTCTTGTTCTTCTGTTTCTTATTAAAGTACATAGTAATTGGGAAGAAATTACAGCTAAGAGATGTCCTCGACCACGGAAGGTGGTGAAAATGCAAAGAGTAAGTGGGACACATTAGTTTTAACTCATTCAGTTCAGTTCAGTCATTCAGTCATGTCCAGTTCTTTGCAACCTTGTGGACTGCAGCACTCCAGGCCTCCCTGTCCATCACCAACTCCCAGAGCTTACTCCAACTCATGTCCATTTAATCAGTGATGCCATCTAATCATCTCAACCTTTGTAGTTCCCTTCTCCTCCCTCCTTCAATCTTTCCCAGCATCAGGATCTTTTCCAATGAGTCAGTTCTTTGCAAAAGGTGGCCAAAGTATTGGAGCTTCAGTTTTAGCATCAGTCCTTCCAATGAACACTCAGGACTGATCTCCTGTAGGATGGACTGGTTGGATCTCCTTGCAGTCCAAGGGACTCTCAAGAGTCTTCTCCAACACCACAGTTCAAAAGCATCAATTCTTTGGTGCTCAGTTTTCTATATAGTCCAAATCTCACATCCATACATGACTACTGGAAAAACCATCACTTTGACTAGACAGACCTTTGTTGGCAAAGTAATGTCTCTACTTTTTAATATGCCGTCTAAGTTGGTCATAGCTTTTCTTCCAAGGAGCAGGCATCTGTTAATTTCATAGGTGCAATCACCATCTACAGTGATTTTAGCACCACCAAAAATAAAGTCTGTCACTGTTTCCATTGTTTCCCCATCTATTTGCCATAAAGTGATGGGACTAGATGCCATATCTTAGTTTTCTCATTAGATGTTAGTTTCTTACGATCTTAAGATCTTATCATCTTAGTTACTCATGATCTTAGTTTAACTCATTAGAGAGAGAAAAAGTAACTGAAAATAGAGATATTAATGACTACTTTTAAAGGCATAGGCATTCCTAATGAATTGGGTTTTAATACCAAAATATTATCATTACCACAGTGTCTAAATTTCCAGACTATTCGTGCTATTTTATTCATTTGTAGTAATGTCTAAAATTCCTTGCCATTCTGTATAACAAATTGACACCTAATGCATTTTTTGCAAGGATAGAAATAAGAGGAAATAAACTGTGTTTTATCTTCACAAAGTTTACATAATTCACAGTAGCATATAAAATATGCCTCAATTCTACTTAATTGAAGTTTATGGATAACCAATTTTATAATTGAACATCTTAAAGAAAAAAGATAAATTGTTATAAAATGTAGGCTTTACAATTTTACATATATTTAGTTATATATACATAACCTGGAAATCAGGTTTTACTTTTAGCTAATTTCTGCTTCTCCACATTACTGAGAACCAACAGACCACAGGAGCTAATGAAAGTGGCTCCATCATCCAGAAGCAAACAAATACTTAATGAGTTATTTCAGATTAAAATAGTACAGATGCACAGCAAAGAGTTGAATGAGCGTTTAGGGCTATATCTGTAGCACGGATAAGGTCAGAATGGAACCTGCAAACAGCCGGGTTATTGAACTATACTGCAATATTTTCAGTGTTTTCATTTGCTTTTCTTTTCTCCAGCAAAAAGAATATAAATTCTCCTGTAAGCCAAAATCAAGGACATGCTACTTGAAAATTATTTTATTTTGAAGTCCTAAGATGATAAAGAATGTTTCAAAGCTAAATATTCATAGTGCTTATTTATTGTTAAAACATAAACAGTGAATTAAAAAAAAAATCAAGTTTTAAGTAAGCTCAAAGAAAGTACTTGGCAATGTTTAACTTCACCTGATTCTTATGATCTTCCTGTAAAATAGCAATAGTTAGAGAAATTGTCTCACTCTGTTGTGTTCCAGGAAGCTAATTATTGCAAAGAAAACCTTCCCCATATGAATTAGATGAGACCCAGAGATGCTGCCTATGGGAAGTGCAGACACAGCCCTTGAAATTCATTATTTTCTCCTCACAAAGGATTAGCTCAATCTTTTATGGGGCTTATCACTGCAAACGCAATGCTTGTTAAGCAAACTTTAAACTTCTCTCTTCCCTCAGGCCCGTGAACTTTGACCCACTCTCAGCCTGAGCCGATATACAACCCCTCATTAATAGCTCCTCTAAAAATTGACTGGCTTCAGTGTATGCCTGACTTGAAGAGCCGACTCATTGGAAAAGACCCTGATGCTGGGGAAGATTGAGGGCAGAAGGGGGTGACAGAGAATGAGATGTTTGCATAGCATCACTGGGACATGAATTTGAGTAAACTCTGGGAGATAGAGGAGGACAGAGGAGCCTGGCGTGCTGCAGTCTAGGGGGTCACAAAGAGTTGGAAATGACTTAGCCACTGAACAACAGCAGCCAACCCTCTGTTCTCTCAACCTATTACTGGCTCCTCCACCCATTCATTCCTTCATCCCACTCCTCCACACCCTTCTCTTTCTTGCTTTTTGCTGTCTTTGTTCTTATCTTGTTCACTATTCCCTATGAAAGAAAAGCTGCTTTGTACCCAACTTGAAGCATTTGCAGACTTCACAGATGCTGGGTTCTCCTGACTGCTCCAGTCTTCCTCCCCTACTCTCCTAGTCCTACTCTTTCTCTTGCAGAAGTTCTTTGACATTGTCTTTCCTTACCTGAATCCTGAATGCTTTTTATTTGACATCAGTTCAGTTCAGTTGCTCAGTCGTGTCCGACTCTTCACGACCCCATGAATAGCAGCACGCCAGGCCTCCCTGTCCACCACAAACTCCCGGAGTTCACTCAGGTTCACGTCCATAGAGTCAGTGATGCCATCCAGCCATCTCATCCTCTGTCGTCCCCTTCTCCTCCTACCACCAATCTCTCCCAGCATCAGAGTCTTTTCCAATGAGTCAGCTCTTTGCATGAGGTGACCAAAATACTGGAGTTTCAGCTTTAGCATCATTCCTTCCAAAGAAATCCCAGGGTTGATCTCCTTCAGAATGGACTGGTTGGATCTCCTTGAAGTCCAAGGGACTCTCAAGAGTCTTCTCCAACACACAGTTCAAAAGCATCAATTTTTATTTGACATAGTTAAGAATAAATATGATCTATAAAAAATTTGTTATTTCTGATTTTGAAATAAATCAGTAAGAGATGGATAGATAGACAGATAGACGATAGGTTAATAGGTAGATAGAAAGAAAGAATTACAGAACATGGTCATCTTTAACATTTATTGTCCAAACCAAAAAGCAAACACGAATTACTATAAGTACTTTTCATCACTTTTTGCTTTATCTATATCTTCTCTTACCCACTATCACCCAGAATCAACACCTTTGATCATAAGTGTAAAACTTTCATAAAGACAGAAGAATTAACTGTTAGGTAGTTAGAATAGGAAAAAGGAGACCAAAATAGCAAGGCTAAAAGACAAAGAAAGGAAAAAGCCCACAAAAGTAGAACAAAGGAAGATCCAAGGACCAGAGTGAGAACCTCAGGTTTTACAAACAACCCTCCTGGCTAGCCCAATTTACATAGGACAGGCTCAGTGGGAGGAGAAAAAACATATAAAAAAAGGAGCCAAATTTAAGCCAGGGGCTTCACTTCTTCTTCTCTTCTCTTTTTTTGGGTCGACTCGAACTTATGCCTCTCCTTGAGGAGGATGTATTTTCCTTTGCTTGACAAATAAAACAGAGCTGTAACAGCCAGCTGTAACACTGGTCCATCACTTCAAATTTTTGCTGCAATGAGATAGAACCAAGGAAATTACGCACACTCCAGCTCAACTATTTAATGTTCTTATTTCATTTTGCTTCTCTTATGGCTCTACTTATTTCTCATTTTAAAACTTTTTACAAGAGTTAATATGTAAGAAACTTAGGCACATATCTGATAAATATTGTAGGTATTAATGAGAATTAACTATTTTTTTCCTCCAATATTAAAACTCCCACACCAGTCTCTCTAATCAGAGTATCTCTGAATGGTTTATAGAGTAACCTCTGTATTTTATCTTTTCACCAACCAAAAATGTCTTATACAGAAGCCTAGTATATAGATGATCTTGACTGAGGAAGAAAAGATTAGTATATCTATATTAATACTCCAAGTTTACACAGATAAGTATCAAGTTTTTCTGACTATTATATTCATATGTTTCCTTATTAGAAAGGGGAATTATTGTAGACATTGATCCTAGTAATTAGATATTTGTGAATTTTTTTTTTTTTTTTTTTTTGCTCTTTTGCCTGAGTTGCTAGGAAAATCAGTTAGGCTAGAACTTTTCCTCAGCTGTGGTCCTTTACCCAATTTTTTGCTACTCTCTCTACTTTGGCTTTAATATCTTTAGTAAGATTCCTTAAATTTTTCCTTTTTCTTTATTTCTAAAGTAGTGGAGTATATATTAATAAATGCACAAAAGGATATTTACTTAGGATTAATTTTCAAGAATCTTTCTTTAGTGCCTAGGGAGCAAAGTTTTTCTCAGTGTTGTTGAAGCAGACTTTATTTAGTGGGAATTCTTGATTTGCAACTTTCAACTTCTCAGTGATCATAAGTCAGAAAGATGGATAAGTCTTTTTCAAAGCCTCATTTGAAATTTTCTATCAAAATTGGTGAAATACTGAAGTGAAGACAAGCAGAATGTCTTTGTTATTAGAACATCTTATCTGGAATTCTGGTTCAACAGCTTATTCATTAAGTTACCTATAATGAAGCATTTAATCTCTCTCTTAAGCTTGATTCTTTCATCTGTGAAATAGGGCCATGAAATAATCACTATTTCAGAGATGTTTTGTAAATATAAAATGAAACATAACAAAAAGGTCTATTTCGAACATGTGTCATAAAACACATAATTATTGTACTTTAAAGAATTTAAGGCAATAGAAGTTTCTCCAGCAATTTAACTGTTCCCTTAAATGATCTTTTAACTATGTTTTGTTTTCATAAAGCAACTTGTGTAAGTATTAGCATGCATATATTCCACTAGTATATTTTCAGCTGAGGTAATGAGAGAGAGAGTGTGTGTGTGTATGTGTGTGAGTGCATGCGTGCATGCAGAGGATCTTAGTGGGCAAAGATAAAACACTTCTCAAAGTCCACTCCCAGAATAAGAGCACAAGCATTATTAACTCTGATTTTGTACTCCATTTCTTTGGTTCTCATACTTGGATTTATATTTCTTCAGTGGAATTTAAGCAGGATTATTTAAATGATGTCTAATCTGTCAAGGCTCTGAAGTGATTTCCTTCTTGAGGAATTTGGCTCCTATTATAGGTAACTGTGTTTTATAGTGGGCATTTGAAAACCTACTACTGAGCTTCACACACTAATTTACACCCATTCCACGTTTGGTATGGTTTTAACTGACTTGCTTTAGAAGGATCCCAAGAGTTGCTAGGAAACCTCTCTGTTCTTCTCACTTTTCATATAGCATTACTGTTTTAGTTGATAAGGCTGTACCTGAGGGTACAGGGGGATTTAAGTAGAATCAAACAGTGACAGGAAGGCTAGGCATAGATAATCACTCCTTCAAAGTTTCTTATTCTTCATATAGATAATAAAGTTTAATGTGGGTAAAGAAAAAACAGTATGTGTTTTTTCAATATAAAATATTTCGCAAATAAATATTCTAAAGTTTCAAGAATATATATACATGCATATATATGTATACATATGCTCCTGTTCTTTATATTTTAGCTTTGTCTCTTATCTCTTCAGTTTTCAAGGCAAATGATATTCAAGATAAAGTATACTAAAACTTTTTTTATGTTTTTAGCCAATCTTCCTGTTGAAAATATCTGTCATTCTCCAACTTTGTGCATGAAACCTATTTTTATTCTTTGGTACAAAAATATTTTCTGTTATTTTCTAGGTTCCTGTTTTTTTTTAATAATTTCAAAAATAGCAGGATGAATGGCTTTAAGTCATCAAAGACCAGGTATAGCAGATCAGTCTGATGATGTTACTTATTGGAAGTTTAGATTATGTGCAATTTTAAAAATATATTTCAAGTAACTAACATTAACACTTAGAAAAATATTTCAAATAAAATCATATAAAGAAATAGTGACAGAAGAGGTGATGGCTGCTCTGTCATTTCTGTTCTTCATTAGAATAGACAACAATTTTTTTTCTCATTTTTCATTTTGAGAAGAGTAATAATTTTTCATCTTGTTCAAGATATGAATGTGTATGTATACTGGATAGAGAAACTAGTTCAATCAGGACTATTTTTTAGGAAACATTTCATAATGACACCTTTTTCTTAAACTACTGTATTGGTTCTTTTCAATAGCTTCAGATGGCATTTTTAAAGGTTAACTGCGAAGAGCCTGTTGAATCTACTCCTGTTTCAAGTGTTTTTTTATTTTTTCCCATGGATGTTTCGAAGTCGTAATATTGTCAAAGCTGTTCATCTGTGATTACACTGTTGTGAGTTGTGTATGTTTCAACTCATTATCTCAAACAATAGTTACAATAGCAATCCTGAAGCACATTGTATTGCAAGATTATGGACTTAAAGAAAATGTTTATCTGCTTTTAAATATATTTCTACAGATACTGGCACTGTCTTCTTACTTAGGTAAACCTTTTCATTTAAAGGTAGATTTAATTTTGTAATGGTTTGGTCAATTCTCTGAGTTTCTTATGTCTAAGATCAACATTTCGATCATAATATTACATCCTGACAATGAAATGTGCAGGTAAGTTAATTATTTAGAAGCTGGGATAAAATCAAAAGCAAAAATCCTATTCCTTTGGAATATTCCTAATGGAAAGCAAAATTTCTTTTTTCCCAAAGATCAAAAATGAACAGGTTAATAACTCAAGTGGTTATATAGCTTATTTTAGCTGGCTATTTTTAAGGAAGAAACGTAGAAAAAAATTATATTCGGTTATCTATGAAATTATTTCAGCTTAATAGGCTACTAACAAAATCAAAGTATTTTGCAGATATTAATACACAGCCTATACATTCTTAAAAAAAAAAAGTCCTAGCTATGAATCAAAACCAGTTTGGTTATCCATTAAGTGAAATGGCTAAGATAAAGATAAATACACTGTTACACCACTGATCTCTTTTCTAAAGACTTGGAAATTTAAAATTAGAATTTCTTATGTGAGCACATAAAACATCTTAAGTAATCTAGAATGAAGTAGGGAATTACCTTTTTGAAAATTTAAATAACTCTTAAAAGCATTTTGATTGTGAAGTTTAAAATTATATAAGTAATTTCTCTGCATTAGTAAAGAGGATAAGACGATTTAAAATCAGTTAAGACTGTCTGGTTGTATGTACTGCTTAATCTAAACTACTTTGGTGGCCCTTGGCAAGTTACTCACCCTCTCTGTGTCTCACTGCCCTTTGTCTACAAAGTAGAGATAACAAATATCTTTTAGAGTCATACTGAAGATTAAGTAAATATTTTTTAAATACTTGGAATAGAGTCCAACACATAGGAAGTATATAATGGTTTATTAAACAAAATAAAGACTTAAATAAAGACATATAGCATGTTCTTAGATAAAATAAATTGTTATAATCCAAATAAAAGAGGATTATATCTGGGGCAAGAATGTTGGTGGTGCAAACGAAAATAAACAGATGAGAAAGACATTAGGAAACCTTTGGCCTCAAAGAATGAATACTATGTTTATAGTTGGCATAATTCGAAGGATGGCGGGAACATCCACAGATACAAATTGTTAGACGGAAAATTGACCGGAGGATGACCATCCTTTCCTCTGATTCATGTGTGCTACACTTGAGGTAACTTTGAAAATGAGAAAAGATATCCTGCAAACAATTGAATGTACAGCTCTAAGAGCTCAGAACAAAGATGTTTGCGATGCAGACATGAAGCTGGGATTCGTCTTTGTGTATGGCCATCACTGCAGCTACCAGCATAGAAAGGGATCACCTCAGGGAGAAATAAGGAAAAAGAGGCCCTAGAACCAACCACAGAAAAATCACAATATATAATGTTGCATACAGCAGGATAATCATTCATGAAAAATAAGAGATTATCAGACAAGTATGAGACACCTGGACATTTTGTGATTTAGAATCAAATGAAGAGAGAGCTTCAAGAAGCAGCTCAACAACATCCAATAGGTCTGAAATAATTATGACATGGAAATTAAAGTGTCCATTAAATTTAGTGAAGTGAAGGTAATTGGAAACATAAGGATAAGTCATTATTCTTTTTAAGTAGTAGGAATTGAGGCCTGTATTAAATTTGGTGATAGAGGGAATGAGTATACTCACAGAGATTGTGAGCCTTGAACATTTGTTTGAAGAGTCCAAATATTATAGCTATTGTTGATGTGATATCCTGGGGGAAGATATAGATCAAAATAATCAATATCTGAAATCTGATTTAAAAACAAATTTGATATGTTTATTATCCTTAACTGATCAATTTTGTAGACTAGATGATAGGGAGTACATTGTCTACTTCCTTTCATGAAAATTAGTCAGTTTACTTAACTACATATAAGATTAATTCCTTGCTCTATACAGTATTTTTTCATCTTTATTCATCTTGTTTAACAACATTAAATCATTGCTTGATCTATCAACATCAGTAAGACCTATTTCTCCTCCTAGCATGGCCTATAGACTACGTGTTAATCACATTAAAAGTGAAGTCGCTCAGTCATGTCTGACTCTTTGTGACCCCATGGACCATAGCCTACCACGCTTCTCCATCCATGGGGTTTTCCAGGTTGCCATTTCCTTCTCCAGAGTAATCACATTAAGTTTAATGTAAAAAAGATCATAAGAGTAATTAGCTCATGCTTTGAAGAAATGATGTTGAGTACTTTTATCATACTTCAGATTTTGCAAATTTATCCTTATTAGTTAAAATATGTGCTCTGCTGTACTTTGTCACTCAGTCATGCCTGGCTCTTTGCGACTCCATGCACTGCAGCCCATCAGGCTCCTCTGTCCATGGGGATTCTCCAGGCAAGAATCCTGGAGTGGGTTGCCATTTCCCTCCAGGGGATCTTCCCAACCCAGAAATCAAACCTAGGTCTCCCAATTGCAGTTGGATTCTTAACCATCTGAGCCACCAGGGAAAGCCAAAGATACTAGAATGGATAGCCTATCCCTTCTCCAGGGGAATCTTCCAAACCCAGGAATCAACCAAGGTCTCCTGCATTGAAGTTAGATTCTTTACCAGCTGAGCTACCAGGGAAGCCCTAGTTAAATTTACTACTTCCCCCAAAAAGGTGGTTTTTAACTTTCTCCAAATACTTAGAATTTGTATTCTATTGTATAAGTGAGCCTATAATTCTATGATGATAGATATTGTAGGTTCTATAAACTGCAAGCATTATGAAAATATTTAAGAAATTTCTCTTTTAATAAAATACAGCCCAAATAATACTCTTTTTGCCACATACTTAAATCAGAGTGAGGTAATAACAGCAGAGAGGCAGGTAATTTTACCAGACATCTATTTTTATTTACAGTAAATTTATTAATACCTAAAAATATTTTACTTTCACAGAATTTCATAATTCTACTTGAAATCCATGATTATCTTATAGAAATACCTTACTTCTCCATTCTTCACAGTTGTGTGATACCATGTTTCTCCCCAACATCAAAGCTAATTACCTGGAACAATCCATACATCAAGATGTCACTCAATTTCCTACTCACTCTAAATACAGATCTTCCGTGACTTCTGATGATGTACTTCCCAATAAACCCATTGTGAGTTGAAAATATCAACTCAAAAAATGCACTTAAAACATCTTAGCTTTTCCTGCATTAAATGTCCTCACTTACATTGCTTACACTTAAATTAGCCTACAGTTTGTCAAAATCATCTAACACAAAGCCTATTTTATAATACACAGTGTTGAATATCTCATAAAAGTTATCAAATTCTACTCTGAAAGTGAAAAATGGAATGGCTGGGGATTTCCTTGGTGGTCCAGTGATTAAGACTTCACACTTCCAATGCAGAAGATGTGGTTTCCTGGTCATGGAACTAAAATCCCATATGCTGAATGACAGATCTGCCTCTCACCCCTCCCCCCAAAAAAAAAAATATAGAATGGCTGTAAGTATATAGGTTGTTTACCCTCCTGATAGTAATCATGAAGCTGACTGGGAGCTGTGTTCACCAACACTGCCCAGCATCACAAGTGAAAATTATACCACATACTGCTAGCCTGGGAAATGATCTAAATTCAAAATTTGAAGTATAGTTTCTACTGACTATATATTGCTTTGGTACTCTGATAAAATCTGAAAATCATAAGTCAAACCATGCTTAAGTCAGAAACTGTCTGTAAAGGAAATATCTTTGCTCTATTTCTTCAATACTGTTTTAGGGGAGAAAATGCTTTTTCCTCTCTGCATGTAACTCAAAAACAGAAAGTTCATACAGGTTCATGGTTGTAGTCTTTTTCATCCTAGAGGTCAATAAAAGCAAAGTATAAGGTATCTCCTTTTCTGGGAGTCAAGGCAAAAGCATCACATATTTCTCAACTTTGGTTTTTCCTTTAGCTTGGCTTCCCTGGTGGCTCAGAAGATAAAGAATCCACCTGTAAGATGGGAGACCTGGGTTCAATTCCTGTATCGGAAAGATCCCCTGGAGGAGGGCATGGCAACCCACTCCAGTATTCTTGCCTGGAGAATCCTCATGGACAGAGCAGCCTGGCAGGCTACAGTCCATGGGGTCACAAAGAGTTGGACACAACTGTGCAAATAAGCACAGCACTTAAACTATTTTATAAAGGAATAGGAACTTACTGTGATGATTGTGTCACATACTCAGCTAGCTGCATAACCTTGGAGAGTTACTTATATCTTGAAGCCTAAAATATCTCAACAAGGAAATAGTAGTATTAATGGTGCTAACCCAACACTATTAGTGTTTTGTAGGGGACTAAATGAATAACTATGTGTAAAGTATCTAGGTAAATGTATTTAATATAAAGTTTTTAGTACATTTTATGGTTTAGTGCTTTTACTATTCTTGCTGCTTCTATTGTTAGAAAAATTGTTCAGGCTCCATTTTTCAGCACAGAAAAGTGATTCTGGAGAACCAGTTGGAAATTGCTGTATTGTAGACAGTAAAAGAAAAGGTCTTAATTATTCCTGCTGCAAAGACTATTACATCATTGACAACTACTACTGTTTTAATAATAAGTATGATAATAGTAATAATTACTATTATAGCTCATATTCTTAAGGTGCAAATATCGATGTTAGTAAATGACAGAGCCAGGATATTAATTCCAAATATTTTACTGCAAAAATGCAATTTTTATTTGCTAAAATATATTGCAATAAGAATGCAATAGGATACAAAAAATTGAATCAAAATATTTAGAAGGTACATTTTGTAGGACTTTAGATCTGCATAAAACAGAGCAATGAGATAAATGAAGGTGCAGAGTCTAGTCTTTCAAAAACCAGTCACCTTTTAAATCGAGCAGTTTTTGTGCATACAAACTTATCTTTATTTCTTATTGTCTTTTTTATCCTGTGCTTTTTTAATTCAGGCAATACATTCTGCTGGTTATGCCAAAATTCCTTGACTGGCTTCTACTCTCTCTATTCTTCAGTATAATTACCACCAAATCCCTGACTCTTGGCTCTACATTTCATCTTTGAAAAGACACTTGGAATTTGGAAGGTCTTAAGATTTTTCTTGTTCTTGGTTTCCTGACAATAGCTTTATTTTGAGCAATTCTGTTATCTCTTTACATTTTAAGCTAACTTCAATAATATATCAAATTTTACTAATAATCTTGCTTCTTTTTTTTGCTGAAGCAATAGAAGCAATCAGGTCATATCTGTATCTTACCTTATCAGCACCAAATAGACTGTGATAACCAAACTTTCCTCTGATAGCTGTACTTTATGAATTGTCCCATTCCAGTTCATGCCATTCTCTGATTCTTGCATTGTCTCCCACCTCCTCTTATCTACTTAAGGATGGTATCCCTGCAGATATGTCTCTCACCTGCACCATCCTTTCAACTCTCAAATGAAAAATTATAATCAGTATATAAATCAGATTTTATTTTCTGGGGCTCCAGAATCACTGCAGATGGTGATTGCAGCCATTAAATCAAAAGACATTTGCTCCTTGGGAGAAAAGCTATGACTAACTTAGACAGCATATTAAAAAGCAGAGACATCACTTTTCTGTGAAAGGTCTGTATAGTCAAAGTTGTGGTTTTTCCAGTAGTCATGTGTGAATGTGAGAGTTGGACTGTAAAGAATGCTGACCACTGAAGAATTGCTGCTTTTGTGCTGTGGTGTTGGAGAAGACTATTGAGAGTCCCTTGGACTGCAAGGAGATTCAACTAGTCCATCCTAAAGGAAATCAGTCCTGAATATTCATTGGAAGGACTGATGCTGAAGCTGAAACTCCAATACTTTGGCCACCTGATGCAAAGAACTGACTCACTGGAAAAGCCCTGATGCTGGGAAAGATTGAAGGCAGGAGGAGAAGGGGACAACAGAGGATGAGATGATTGGATGGCATCATCGATTCAATGGACAAGTGTTTGAGTAATCTTTGAGAGTTGGTGATGGACAGGGAAGCCTGGCATGCTGTAGGCCATGGAGTCACAAAGAGTCAGACCTGACTGAGTGACTGAACTGATATAGATCTGATTAAATAAAAAAATAATTAAAAAAATAAATAAAAATAAATAAATAAAGATAATCATTCCTAAATATACCAATTAGAAATATACTAAGAACTAAAATATGACTCTTGTTTTTAGAAATACATACAAAAAAACATTTCTTTGATCTTTCAGCTTCTGCCTCCATTATCTATAGAAGACAGAATAATCATCTCCCACAAATGTCCATGCCCTAATCCTGGGAACCTGTAGATATGTTTTCTTATTTGGAAAAAGGGAATATTACGGAGGTGATTAGATTAAGTAGTTTAAGACAGGAAGATAAGCCTACATTATCTGGGTGGTCCCAATGTAATCCATGTATGTGTGTACTCAGTCATGTCTGACCATTTGTGACCCCATAGACTGTAACCCACCAGGCTTCTCTGTCCACGGGATTCTCCAGGCAAGAATACTGGGGGTGGGTGCCTTTTCCTACTCCAGGGCATCTTTCCTTCCCAAGGATAGAACTCTCTTACATCTCCTGCATTGGCAGGCAAATTCTTCTACCACAGCACCACCACCCATGTAATCAGTGGAGTCCTTAAAAGATGGACAAGGGAAGGAGAAGGGGCAGAGGAAAAGACGCAAACGTGGAAACAGAGGCACTCAAGATGGCAAGAGGGACTCTAAGAGAATTGCAGGCAGCTGGTAGACACTGGAAATGGTGGGAAAACATCTTCTCCCCTACAGCCTCCTCCTGTCAACAGCTTGGTTTTTATCCCTTCATTTTTGAAACCCTCTTTGGACTTCTGAACTCCAGAACTGTAACAACCCCCTGAATTTGTGGTAATTTATTCCAGCGGCCATAAGAAACAAATTCAATCTCCATTCTCCCTGAACTCACTCCTGTCAGGGTTTCCTCTTCAGAATCAGAGAGAAAATACTCCTTGCCAGGGATTCAACATCTCTGTGACCAGCCTTTCAGCATTCCTTGACGTCAAGGTTTCCAGATATTTCTAATGTGGTGTGATTGTCAGTTCATATTCATTGAAACTCTGTTTATTCTGTGTAATATCTTGTAACTGTATTTCTAAAATGTGTTCTTTGAGAAAAGATCAGGGTGTTATTTCTGCCAGACACTGGCCTTGAGCCTGATGATATAACAACCCCCCACCATGAAAACTTATTAACACAAATTCTTAACTTTTCAGGACATAAGGAATTTAGAGTGAACACTGGTATGTGGTAAGACTTATCAACAGAGGCTCTCTTATTATCCATGCTTTTACTCAAAACAAGGGTGAGATAAGAAAGTCTTCATCTGAGGGTGATTGATCCCTGAGTTCAACTACTGGGGTCCTGACACTATGGGGTCTCTGGTTCCACTTTCCTCTTAATCTATATTTTGCCTCTTCTACTTGTGCTCTTCAAGAGAGGCTCCAGGCCACCAGGGATCCGAAGGATATTTTGAAGGAAAACACTAGCTCCAGTGTTAGGTTATGTTTGTGGAATGCAGCTATTTTGTCATTTCTGGCATCTGGTTGTTTCCCTAACATTACCATTGCTCTGTTTTGCCTTGAACACAGCTTCGTTTAAAGTATTATGTCCATCACTTAGAAGGATCTTCCCTGGGAGGATTTTCTCTGTACATCTAGTGTGCCATCTCCTGGAAACAGAAAACTCCTACTTTTTAAACATGTGTTCTCTTGGCTGGAGAGAACCATCTGCTTAGAGTTTCTTCCTATTGCATTTGTTGATCCCCATCCATTTCCTCTGTGAGCTTCTCTTTTGTCTTTCCTATTATTTGAAGTTGGAATAAACTAGAACTCAATACCAAGGCATCTATTTTTCTCTGAATACATCCACTCTTTTTCTCTTATGTAGCACTGAATATTCCTGTGAACATTATATTGATAACCCTGAAGTCTCTAGTCCAGAGGTTGTCACTAAGTTCTTAATTCTAATATACCTATTCAACAAATATACTTGGATAACAGATAGAAATCTCAAAAGTAATATGTCCAAAATAATATCACAATTCCCCTCCCAAAACAATCTGCACCAATGCTCAAAGTTTACCTTCTCAAGAGTTTTGCCTCTATCCTCTATTTTGCCCAGGGAAATACATATTATTGACTCTTCTATTTCCCTCCTGTTACCCATAACATTTATTATCAAGGTTTCCCATTTGGCCACTCTTCAGCACCTTACACAGCCCCCTCTTCCCCAATTCAATGACTGTTTTCATTCACTTGGTTTAATGTAATATCTTCTTTCATTTCCCTGGGCCAACACTGTTTCCCGAGCTTGACTGCATGACTATCCCATAAGCAAGTTAACATAAATGTTCAACTTGAGATTTTTTATTTTAATTTAAGACTTAAATGTTATCATGGCATTCCTCCACATGCCCCAATTTTTCCAATAGCTTTTATCACAGAGTAGAACCCAGGTATTCACAAGTCCTGGAGGATACTTAACTAAACCCATCTTCAATCACTACTCTCTCCTCACTCAGCTCTAGCCACACTTACTTTTTAGTTTTCCTTCAAACATGACATGTTCTTACCCTCTGAGAGATTTTTCTTTTTCCTGGACTTTCTCTCTAGGATGCTCACCTCCTTTATTGGCCATATCTCATCTACTTACCATCTTCCTGCGCTTCCTCAAGTGTCCCTTCTCCAGAGAAGTTTTCCTGGTGGAATTATTTTAAATGGTATCCCTTGCCATCTGCTTCTAACCCACATCCTAGTCCATCATAGAGTTTATCTGTGCATGAAATTGTATTGCTTATTTTCAGTTAGAATTTTAGCTCCATGAGGACACAGTTTGTCTTACTTGTCACTCTGTCCCTAAAAGGTAGAACCATACCTACCATTATGAGATTGCTCAACAATTATTTTGAATGAATAAATTAATCAGTAAATAAATAGATTACCAATTAAATGATTCTGGTTCATTACTAGAGATGAGAAACAATGTTTTATGACCAGAAGTAGCTTGTCTCATTAATTGGAATCTGACAGAAGCTTAAGTATATTTTACATAATGGGCATCAAAAGATTTAACAAAAATAATTTAGATCTGCCTCAAGTAGGGTCCCAATTTGTTAGGCAATCTGTAGGGAAAATAAATAAAATGAAAACATTTATGGTCTCTTTAGGAAAGTGGTTTGCTCTCCTTAAGTTCTGGTGAAACTGTAATGGGACTAATTCCCATGAAGTCTCTTAATGTATTGAGATAATTACTTAGGATATAAAAATTGAATCCTCTAAGTGATTTTTTTCAACATTGAATGAAGCAAGAAAAGCCTTTGTGAATAACATCTTATGGTGGAGATCTGCCCAGTGAGGGTGTGTGGGTGAGTTGAGATGGACTATGCAGCATTGAAGATTCCCTTTTTAACTCAGCAGCATCATCCACCCTCAATATGTCGCTTCACTCTCCTTTATGTCTCTATGTGTGTTTTACTTATCCAAAAAATCTTGGACAGTTTTTCTCTTAATCAGTTTCTCACCCTTCCTCTCAATCTTTTTCTCAATTCCTTTCTCTCTCAGTCTCTTTCTTTCTTTCCTTTCCATTCCTCCTTTCTATAATGTTATTTAGGTGCTGTTTCACTACCTGTCCCATTCCATATTCTACTGTACTTCAGTGATTTTAATGACTGAGGCAGTCTCTTATATGAATTTCAAATTTAGAGACCAGAGCAGCTGTCATGCTACAACAGTATTAGAAAGTTCCTCCAAAGAAGTAAATGCAACATTCTTCCAGGGGGGTCTGTAAAGGAAAGTCCATGTTAGAGCTTTGGCTCAGGGTAGAAAAAGGAGACTTCTATGATAAACCAAAAAGTGAGGTGATGAAACAGAACATATGTGGATGAGGAAGGGAATGCCTAATCCAATTAGAGATTAGGTAAGGACATTTTGAACATAACTTCTGAATCAAGAATAAAAACCTGCTTAAATTTAAAACTACAAAATTTGTGACAGATTATCAGCACATTCTGCTACATTAAAGCACATTTTGGTACTAAAAGAATGAAATTTGCAAGAGAGCAAAAAGATTATGTTTAACTGCAAGGAATTAGAGTAATTTAGAGCAGCAAATATTGATAGATATTTAGGTGGACAATAATTTTATAGCAGGTAGCATTCTATAAAGAAGGAAGGCATCTTCTATTGACCATTATTCATCAAATATCATTGTCAACAATATGAATAGTAAAATAAGGTAGCTTTAAGGCACTATTTGAGTTTGGGCTTTTTTTCCCTCTTTATCATGCTGGCATGCTCCTTCCTTTCAGGGGGTTGGGCTGAATCCATCATGGGGATGGAAGCCAGTATTCAAGGGTACCTCAACTCCATGACTTCCAGAGAGAATCTCATAATTAGCCCAATGCCACTATATCCTGAACCTATTCAATAGCATGGTATAATGAAAATTGCAGCGTAAGTCCAAAGATGTGTGTTGGGCCCGTAACTGTGTAACACTGACTCACATTGTAGTGTTAGATAAGTCATAACTAAAAGGGTTAACACATTTGTACATTCAGCCTATTTACAAAAAAGTTTCAACAGTAATTTCATATAAGTGAAATTGTTTTAGTATATCTAAAATATTATTTAAACACAAAGTGCTCTGCTGACAGTACTCCTAAACAACCACCATGCCATTAAGAGAAGTCTGATACATTGTTCAAACTCTTTGTATCCAAACAAATATCAGTTCTTCCTTCCCATAAAAATCAGTATTATATATATGCTTTCTGCTATTAAATAATAAGAAATATTTAACTGAAGTTACTGACCAAAAATTTTATTCTTTTTAAAATTCTCTCTAGTAACACATTGCTGGCTGTTTAATTAGCAGTTTTTAGGTATACTTTTAATAGCAAGGGAAAAAATCTTGAATGGAGTTTGTCACACCCACTGTCTGTCTCATTATATGAAAGAACATGCTCTTTGCTTAAGCGTGAGAAACACACACTCACTTCTTAAATGTAATGAAAACTAAGGGAGATTTGTTCATCTGGAAACCCAGTATCAAGTGAAGAGACCTGCCCACGGGGTGATGGACCATAAAGCCTTTCCCATATCCAGCATTCCCTGGCCTTCCTCTTGACCAGTGGTGGAAGGGGCAGGGTTCTCCTAACTCAGATGCCTGTGTGCTTTCTAGACTGCTTCAGTCATGTCCCACTCTTTGCGACCCCATTGACTGTAGCATGCCAGGCTCTTCCATCCATGGAAATCTCCAAGCAAGAATACTGGAGTGGGTTGCCATTTCCTCCTCCAGAGGGCATGCATTGGCAGGCCAGTTCTTTAACTCTAGCACAGCTTGGAAAGCCCACCTCACAGATATATCTAGAGGAAAAGAAAGGTTTAAACAAGGTTTCAGAGCCCCATCAGATTCCCCTTTCTGCTGGGTGTATGATGAAGATTTCTATAAGACATAAAGCAAGATTATCTTTCAGTCATTTCCTACTTATTTTCAGTTGTTTCCTACAGTGGGCCTTAGGAAGCACCACTATGAACAGAGCTAGCAGAGGTGATAGAATTCCAGATAAGCTATTGCAAATCCTAAAAGATGATGCTGTGAAAGTGCTGCACTCAATATGCCAGCAAATTGGGAAAACTCAGCAGTGGCCACAGGACTGGAAAAAGTCAGTTTTCATTCCAATCCCATAGAAAGGCAATGACAAAGAATGCTCAAACTACCGCACAGTTGCACTCATCTCACACGCTAGTAAAGTAATGCTCAAAATTCTCCAAGCCAGGCTTCAACAGTACATGAACCATGAACTTGCTGGTGTTCAAGCTGGTTTTAGAAAAGGCAGAGGAACCAGAGATCAAATTGCCAACATCTGCTGGATCATCAAAAAGCAAGAGAGTTCCAGAGAAACATCTGCTTCTGCTTTATTGACTATGCCAAAGCCTTTGACTGTGTGGATCACAACAAACTGTGGAAAATTCTGAAAGAGATGGGAATACCAAACCACCTGACCTGCCTCTTGAGAAATCTGTATGCAGGTCAGGAAGAAACAGATAGAACTGGACATGGGTAAATGGACTGGTTCTAAATTCGAAAAGGAGTATATCAAGGCTGCATATTGTCACTCTGCTTATTTAACTTCTATGCAGAGTACATCATGAGAAACAGTGGGCTGGAGGAAACACAAGCTGGAATCAAGATTGCCAGGAGAAATATCAATAACCTCAGATAGGCAGATGACACCACCCTTAGGGCAGAAAATGAAGAACTAAAGAGCCTCTTGATGAAAGTTAAAGGGGAGAGTGAAAATGATCTTATTCAGAAAAATAAGATCATGGCATCTGGTCCCATCACTTCATGGGAAATAGATGGAGAAACAGTGAAAACAATGACAGACTTTATTTTCTTGGGCTCTGAAATCACTGCAGATGGTGACTGCAGTCTTGAAATTAAAAAATGCTTGCTGCTTGGAAGGAAAGTTATGACCAACCAACAAAGGTCTGTCCAGTCAAAGTGATGGTTTTTCCAGTGGTCATGTACTGATATGAGAGTTGGACCATAAAGAAAACTGAGTGCCGAAGAATTGATGCTTTTAAACTTGGTGTTGGAGAAGACTCTTGAGAGTCCCTTGGACTGGAAGGAGATCCAACCAGTCCATCTGAAAGGAAATCAGTCCTGAATATTCATTGGAAGGACTGATGCTGAAGCTGAAACTCCAGTGCTTTGGCCACCTAATGCAAAGAACTGAGTCATTGGAAAAGACCCTGATGATGTGAAAGATTGAAGGAGGGAGGAGAAGGGGACTATAGAGGATGAGATGGTTAGATGGCATCACTGACTCAATGGACATGAGTTTGAGTAAGCTCCGGGAGTTAGTGATGGATCAAGAGGCCTGGTGTGCTGCAGTCCATGGGGTTGCAAAGAGTCATACCTGACTGAGTAACTGAACTGAACTGATCAACTTTAAAGTCTACATTGGGAAAAAAAAAAATTAACTATATAGGAAAAACATGAAAAAGGAGCTGAAAGAAGAAGGTGATTTATTTAAAATAGAAGTAGCAGAGTGTTGTATACAATGAAGGGAAAATATGAAAAACTAAAGACTCTGGATAATAATTATTTCAGTGGGAATTTATATACAGATGAAAATCATAAGCAATGAGCAAACATGACTTAACTGAAAACAAGAGTTATGGAATGAGGGTACAGATGATAAGCTGAGAGCAGTTACAAATAATCAAAAATCTTGAGCAAAAGAAAAACTAGTCACAAGAATATAATTCAGGAATAATCTTAGTAGACCTTAGATAATTATGTCAATTGACTAGGACTTTGGGGTGCTTTCTTGTGCTTTTGGGGGAGAAAAATGGCTAGGGAATATACTTGGAAAAACAAGTAAACAAACCAATAAACAAATGAAATGAGACTGGATTCAGGGCAAACCTAGCTTCAAAACCTAACTGCTACTTACTGTTTGTTTATTTGATTTTAAGTAGTAAAATCGCTGCTTAAATCTCCAGTAAAATTACTGCTCAGCTTTTGACATAACTCTCATGGTTATTTTCATTGTTAAACCAAAAACTTACACAAAATATCAAAATCTGATGGTGTTCCTAAACTCAGGGACTATTAAAACTAACTCACACGTGACCTGTCTCTCCTAAAATGCATTCTTTAAGTTTTATTAATTTTGGATTCTTTAATTCCTATTCAGTGCCTAGATCACAGAAAATATTTGCCAATGAATTTTTTATTAATAAAAAAACTTAGAAGTGTTTTTATGCATACTGGGTACAAACTTGGTTCAAAACATCAATGATATTTTAGTATTTAACTTTTTAATTTTATAATGGCAAAAAAGGTATTCATGCTCCATATTTTCAAAGATCGTTTCAGAATTGTTGAAATACCTTCATTTTTGTTGATGCAAAGGGTAACAACAATGCATTGTTTAAAAATCTAGGTATTGAAAGAGAAGATTAACAAGTGTGTTTTATTTGAAGATGGTAACTTTTTCTTAGTTGATAAATTTTTGCTGATTTTCTTAAAAGTTTCTAAGCAGCATACTCTTTAGCAAAGATAATTTCAATAATGTGACACACAGTAATAATTGCCCTGCATCTCTTAATAATTGTTCTATTCTTTTTTACCTGTAGATATCATAAAACTTTATCATTACCCTAGCAATGATCTCTTTTCACCCCTTGACATATCTAATAAGGCTGATCATTCTTTATCTTTCAGGCAACTATGAGAAACATACATATATATATACATATATATATATGCATAGACACACACACACACATACATATACACACAGAAAGAGAGAGAGAGATTTTAAAGGGAATTAAAAATTCAAAGTTTATTTTTTTGTTGATTTTCTGTTGTCAGTAAAATTGACACATGTTAAAAGAGATGACTTGGAGTCCCACACTAAGATACACACATCTGAAGTGCTGCCAGGATTATTTCGAAAAACTGCTTTTGGCATTGAGCTAAATTTATGTTTTTCTTTAAACCTCTATCTGTACCACTTTAAGTGACAATATTCACCTGGAGTAGCATCTAACTTGTATTAAAATCTGCCTTTGAAAATGCATAAGTATAGCCCCAAATGCCAATTCATTTTAAAATGCATTCACATTCCAAGAGTGGTATCTAATAATTACTTTTGTCATACCATAAGTGATGGTGTATTTTTATAGAATTCTTTGTTGTTTGAAAAATAATCACAGCAAAAGCAAAAATGAAGTCTTTTAAATTATAAAATTGTCCCTTTTTATTAAATAAATAAACATTTGTCTATTTTCTAGAACAGGGGTCTGCAAATTATGACCCATGGTTCAAAGCTGGCCTGTGGACTCTACTTTTATTGTACCTTTTATTAACTAGGAATAGTTTTCATATATTTAACAGTTGTAAAATAAAGTCAAAGAAGAATGTGTCACAGGATTATATATGGCCTCCAAAACCTAAAATATTTACTATGTCACCCTGTAGAGTAAAAAAAATAAAGTAGACTCTTATTCCAGAGTAATTCTCTAAGTCGTACTTCTACTTAGAGTATGTTTTAACAAAATATTTCAAAAGAACAGAAAGGAAATTTTCTGCCTTTTACCTGTGACATTTCAGTGATTCTATATAACTATAATAGATGCAATTTCTTCCCATTAACACATTGATCTGTCAAATTACCATGATTTATAAAATTAGAGGCTTTTAACTTAATATTTTTTTAGCTATTTCTCTCACTTTGGACCTAATTTTCTAGGTACACTTTGTTTTAAGTGTGCAAAGTGAATGTTGACTCTATGTCTGGGCTGGTACTACTGTATACATTTTAAAAGACTGAATTTAAATCATAATTCTTCCATGGGGACTCTAAATAGACGCACCAGTCTTCTGATAGATCTGGGGAAATGCTGAATTTTTATTTATGTCTTCAGGTGACAAGCTATGATGGATGGCGTGACAAGGTCTCATAGTATAGCTTTGCTCTGCCTGGGAAATGATCATGGCGTGGGCCTGCCAGTTTAGTTATCAACAGCTAACAGCCTTAAGGAAGCAGTTTAAAAATAATTTGTTTGCACTTCTAACAAGTAGATTCTATTGTGTATTTTATTCAACTAAGCATAATTTTTCACAAGTTGTTAAAGCTCTTTTGTCACCAAGAAAGATCTCTTTTCCTGGTATAAATAATCCTAATAAGTATCTTGAAAATTGTATTACTCCATCTTTTAAAAATCAAAGCAAACATTTCACTAAATATTGCTAAAGTAATTAGCACGGCACTATTTTTTGTTATTCTGCCATCAAATCCATCTTAAGTAATGTTTTCTTTTTTCCCTTTATCACAGAAATTGCTCATTTAAAGATGAATTATTTCTCCCTCTTATCACAAGGTGAAGGCTGTCATCCTGCACTGTTGTCAGGGAATGCATATTTCCAAGAGGAAGGTATCTAATTTTAGCCGTCATAGCTAAAAACGATGTTACTGTTAGTTGTCAGGGAAGTGATCATTAAAGAGTCTATTTTCTCTTTGATGCAAGCAATTCAGATCAACTTTTCAAGGCACTTAAAATTGCCATAAATATTCTTCCAATTTTCACCTCATTCTTGTTGTTCTCTTATCAATGTCATTTGTCATGAATGTAATACGAACAATAAAATCATTTTTCATGTTTACTTTTTCAAGATATATTATTACTTAAGTCAATTACTCTTTAAACCCATGTGTAACAACTTATTATTTATATTGATAAATCTAAAACTGAAATCTTATTTTCCATTTTTGTGCTATTAAAACTCTATGTATTTTAGCAAGACTTTCCTAACACAAAATCATCTAGACTTCAATGTACTTAAGTCTTACTGAAGGTAAACTTCTGCTTAATTTCTGTTAGGGATATAAAGAGAAAAAACATTTGGAAATAATTTGACGCTTCCCATAATGATATTTCAGCATCCTATATATCAGTTTAATATGGTAATCAAATGATTGTAGCTTTTAATTTTGTCCTAAGGAATCACAGTTACTGGGTTAAATTTGTAAATCATATCTACACTGCTCATAAAATATGAATTTATAATAAAATTTTATGTGAACACCCTATATAAAGCAAGAAGAAAGCCCAACTGAAAGGAGATTTCATGGACAAAAAAAATATCTGACAAATTTGGACGTAACCTTCAGAATTTAGCAAACAAAACTAATATCAAGTTTAGGACCAACATGAGCAGCTGTATCTTTTGTGCTTTAATGGAGTCTACTAGTAATAAATTTCTGAAGAATGAACTCTTTGCTCAAATGACATTTAGCTGTTCCGGAGGTTCCCAGTGCTACCAGCTCCACACACTCGGGGGCTTATTTCCCTGGGCGATGGGTTCCACAGAGATGGTTTTGATCTGAAAATGACTGTCGCCTTTCATAGAGAACCTGTTGGTAAGTGCAGAACTGCAGAGTTGAGAAGGAAGAATGGACTCAATTGATTGTGCCTCCCAGGGCTTCCTGACATACCCTGGCCTCTGTGCCTTAGTGGCAGCAAACATCCTTTGACATGCACAGGAGAAGAGTTGCCCCGTTATGTTTCACTGCACAGGCTCACATGGAGACTGGGCTTGTAATGCCTCACATTTTCTGCATCTGCATCTTCCTTACTGTCTACCCATGTATATTGCAATCTATTTGCCACAAAGAGTCTCTACGTATTTTACATAGATTTCTCTATTAGCTCAAGCTAAGTTGTCAGACATTTAAAACTTGATACCAGTTTCTGACATATCCGAGTCTATTGAAAAGAACAAAGGTATCCAAAAAAGCTTTTTTAATAATGGAAAAGTATATTATTATCTAGATGATAAAATGTTCTTTATCTTGCATAAACTACTAGAACACATCCAGAACTAGAGACAGCCCTTCTACCGGACAGTTGTACATGGATGGTAGCACAATTTCATAGCAAAAAGATAACAGAAGATAATATGAAGGTGCAAATGTGTTCAGCTTTGTCTAGACAGTATCAGAGGCAAGAAAGGCTAATGGGTCCTTAGAGAGCTCACTTGAAGACAAACACAATGTGGGTTTCATGACAGAAAATAGGCCTGCCATCCTCGGGAAAAAAGTGAAAGTCACTCAGTGATCTCCAGCTGTTTGCGACCCTCATGGACTGTACCCTGCCAGGCTCCTCTGTCCGTGAGATTTCCCAGGCAAGAATGATGAAGTAGCTTGCCATTTCCTCCTCCAGGGGGATCTTCCCAACCCAGGGATTGAACCCAAGTCTCTTGTGTCTCCAGCATTGACAGGCAGATTCTTTAACAATGTGCTGCCTGAGAAGCCCAAATGAAAAGAAAACAGATGAGAAAAATCTAGTATTCCTTTATCAAAACACTATACATGAAGTTTATTAAATCGAACATGTTCATAATACTTAGTGTGCCATAGAAAGTGTAGGAGTCAAAGAATGATGGAGGCCACAAAGGAGACAGTAAATAATTCTCTGATAAGTAAAGAGAAGCTAAACAGAATTAGAAAGAAAAACAGGTGATCCCAGCATGACAGTTGTCTGAGGCTCAACATCAGGGGTTTATCAAACAGAGGGAATATCTAACTGAGAATAATACCCCAGAAGTTTTCACAGAAGGTTAGAAACATACCCATTTTAGGGTTTGCAGCATAAACATCAGGTTGGAGTCCTAAGGAAACCCTGACTAGGGACTGCTCACATATAATTCCATCAGAAAGTAGGTTATGGTAAGTGAGGGATATGACAGTTTAGGGGATAAAATTTGTTTCATTTTTAATTTATACTTCTAATTAAGCAATATTTGAAGCTTTCTTGTTCAGTTGATACTGTTTCTGTTTATCTTTTTCTGAATAATAGAATACCCCCAAACATAGTGGGTTATGTTATATATTTATCACTCCATTTCAGTAAGTCAGAAATCCAGACATAGTTCAACTGTTCTGGTTTGGAATCTTTCAGGGAGCTACATAAAGCTGATGGCATATCTTGAAGTGTAATAAGCTAGGGCAGCTAGCCAGGCATCTCTTTCTCTTCATGTTGTCTCAAATTACCTTGTGATACTTCTCCACATGTTTTTCTATGTGAGCCTATGTGGGCTTCCTCAGAGCTTTGTGGCCTCACAAGAGTTGGCCCCCTCACATGGAGGCTATAGGCTTCAAAAAAGCCAGAAGCCCTTTGGATCAGCAGAAGTGGAGTTACTGTGTATGATGTGGTCTCAGAAATCACATAGTACCCCTTTCATGCCATTCTACTGGTTACAGTCAAGCCAGAAGATTTCAATAGTGATGGAATGTTTAGGTCACATTATAGAATGGCTTGTGAGATGGATTTTTCAAACATACTCAAATATGTTGTGGTTATATTCGGAAAATCTATCACACAGGTGAACGAAAACCAAACCTCCATGTATATCGCTGTTATCTATATTAGTGGCTCCTATAAACTTAAATGCTATTGTATACATTTCTAATGCAAAATTTAAGTGATCATAGAGTTGTTGTTGCTGTTCAGTCACTCAGTTGTGTCTGACTCTTTGCGACCCCATGGACTGCAGCACATCAGGCTTCCCTGTCCTTCACCACCTCTTGGACCTTGTTTAACCTCATGTCCATTGAGTCAGTGATGCCATCCTGCCATCTCGTCTTCTGTCGTCCCCTTCTCCTCCTACTTTCAATATTTCCCTTTATTCTATAAAGGTAATCATAAACTATTACCTTTCTATTCAAAGGTTGGTTCAAATTCATCTGCTTAATGTTAGATACCCATGTACTAGTGTAAAAACAGGCTAAAAAAGTGAATATCTGATCTTTACCTTTCAATGTTTCAGGAAAATTTAGAACTCCCTCAAGTCTCCAGGACTCACAGGATAATGTGGGTATTTTACTAAAAATTCTGGGGTTAAGTAGGAGCCTTAGGGCAGAAAAAAAATTTTCATTCTACAAACAAATTTATTCTTGTGATAAATGCATGGAACAAGAAAAGGGGCATAAATCTGGTAGTGGTTTATAAAAATTCAAATGTGTCTATGAGGTAGATATGAGCAATACGTAGGATTAGAATAACACAATCTATTTTAAATGTTGATATACAGTTTTTCAATTTTTCCAAACTGGTTTTAGAAAAGAAAGCTGACAATATAGAAAATTTATATCCTAATATAACCATAATCTGTGAATGTGTCCAGATTATTGATATAAAATCAAGTTTAAATTAAAATCTACTAATGTTCTTTTTTTATAACTTATAGGTACAGACACACACACACATATATGTATCTGTGAAAATGTAGATTATTTTAATATACTATTAATATTATAAAATACTGTTTAAAATAGAGAGTCTCATTAGGATGTATGGAAGGCAAATATGCAAAAATTTTATCTACTTCCACACATATATTAATACAAACAGATCAGTCATTTTGTTTCTAGATTGCTTTGTTATGAATACTGCTTCAGGTACTTCTGCTATTAATTTAAAACTTATTTAATTTGTAAGTATGCTTCTAACCACATTGAATATATAACTGTTAAAAAAAAGCTGAAAAATAACACTGCTTTCTGAACTGAGGATTTTTGTATTTAAATTCTAATAAAACATTTTTAAAAATTTATTGCTACCTTAGGAATATCCTTTATGTTAGCTCATCCTTAAGTGGTCCTAAGCTATTATTTGGTGGTTGGATCTTTGAAGTGTTTTCATAAATCTTGAGATTAATGATGAATGCTATAATACAGTCTTGTAAATGTAACATTATATTTCTCATTTACTGTGAAAAATCATTTTCCACTACACTTTCAAAGTCTATTTTTAAGATTCTCATTGTACACATCCACAGAGCTAATCACTTATAACATTGACTGCTCTGAACATTTAACCAACTGACATATTGATGCTTCTTAACAAAATAAGAGGGCAGAGTTCCTTGACTTAGAATTATTTAATGATTAACACACACACATATATCCACATACATATCCCCAGTGAATTGGGTAAGCTCTAATAAGAGCAAGAACCATAGTTGTTTGTTTATCTCTACGTGTAAATCCTTTTCACATTCCCTAGAACAAAGTGAGCACTCCAGAATAATTTCTTGAATTGATGACTAGAGAGATTAAAGATCAATTAAGTGATGAGACTATAGAGCTGGAGACATGATTGCTCTCTTAAGACTTTTAGTTTATGAAGTTTTTCATTTTACATTGTTGCATCAAAGCTTTGAAGCTAAAATTTCAGTTTTGTGGTTCAAAACTAAAACCTGGCCATCGATTCTGAAGTGAATATGACTTGGGGAGGGAAAGTAAACAAAGCGTGTTTCTTCTTGGTTAAAGATTCTGATGTCTCTATTTCTCACGCTCATCCATCTAGGTGTTACCCATCCCACGAGTCCTCTCCTATTTCCAGTCTGCTCTGCCCTCATGTTCCACAATTCAGTAGATGGCAGCTCATCCTTAATGATTTCCTTCTTTTTTTTTTCTCTTTCCTTCCTGAAGTCTTCAGATGCTGTCTTTCAGTGACAACTTTTCCAGCCACTCTGTATGTTGAATACATGTATTTTGCTTGACATCTCTTTTCTATAGGTTGCTTTTTCTCTTAGCCCTGGCAAACATTATATTTCACTTACTTGCTTTTTTATTTCATTATGCTGTAATTTAAACTCCAGAAGGTAGGGATTTTTGTCTGTTTTCCTGAATGAATTCCAACATCTAAATAGTGTGGACTGCCAATAAACACTTGATGAACACATGAATGTTCTAACACACCGACACCCCTCCAACTTCCTGCTTCTTTCATGCCTTCCTTTCACTAGTCTTCCATAGACTTCTCACTTCCTTAAAATGGACAAGGAAGTTCTCTAAGAACACAAGCCATAGCTCTGTTTCTCTATCACTCTTTTTCCACAGAACATGAGACAGCTGGAGGCTAAATTAATAGCGACTAATACTATGGAATGAGGTTCGTGACATTGTACAGGACACAGGGATCAAGACCATCTCCATGGAAAAGAAATGCAAAAAAGCAAAATGGCTGTCTGGGGAGGCCTTACAAGTAGCTCTGAAAAGAAGAGAGGTCAAAAGCAAAGGAGAAAAGGAAAGATATAAGCGTCTGAATGCAGAGTTCCAAAGAATAGCAAGAAGAGATAAGAAAGCTTTCTTCAGCAATCAAAGCAAAGAAATAGAGGAAAACAACAGAATGGGAAAGACTAGAGATGTCTTCAAAAAAATCAGAGATACCAAGGGAATATTTCATGCAAAGATGGGCTTGATAAAGGACAGGAATGGTATGGAACTAACAGAAGCAGAAGATATTAAGAAGAGGTGGCAAGAATACACGGAAGAACTGTACAAAAAAGATCTTCACAACCCAGATAATCATGATGATATGATCGCTAATCTAGAGCCAGACATCTTGGAATGTGAAGTCAAGTGGGCCTTAGAAAGCATCACTATGAACAAAGCTAGTGGAGGTGATGGAATTCCAGCTGAGCTATTTCAAATCCTGAAAGATGATGCTGTGAAACTGCAGCACTCAATATGCCAGCAAATTTGGAAAACTCAGCACTGGCCACAGGACTGGAAAAGATCAGTTTTAATTCCAATCCCAAAGAAAGGCAATGCCAAAGAATGCTCAAACTACCACACAATAGTACTCATCTCTCATGCTAGTAAAGTAATGCTCAAAATTCTCCAAGCCAGGCTTCAGCAATATGTGAACCGTGAACTCCCTGATGTTCAAGCTGGTTTTAGAAAAGGCAGAGGAACCAGAAATCAAATTGCCAACATCCGCTGGATCATGGAAAAAGCAAGAGAATTGCAGAAAAACATCTCTTTCTGCTTTATTGACTATGCCAAAGCCTTTGACTGTGTGGATCACAATAAACTGTGGAAAATTCTGAGAGAGATGGGAATACCAGACCACTTGACCTGCCTCTTGAGAAATCTGTATGCAGTTCAGGAAATGACAGTTAGAACTGGACATGGAACAACAGACTGGTTCCAAATAGGAAAAGGAGTATGTCAAGGCTGTATATTGTCACCCTGCTTATTTAACATATATACAGTGTACATCATGAGAAATGCTGGACTGGAAGAAGCACAAGCTGGAATCAAGATTGCCGGGAGAAATATCAATAACCTCAGATATGCAGATGACACCACCCTTATGGCAGAAAGTGAAGAGCAGCTAAAAAGCCTCTTGATGAAAGTGAAAGAGGAGAGTGAAAATGTTGGCTTAAAGCTCAACATTTAGATCATGGCATCTGGTCCCATCACTTCCTGGGAAATAGATGGGGAAACAGTAGAAACAGTGTCAGACTTTATTTTTCTTGGCTCCAAAATCACTGCTGATGGTGACTGCAGCCATGAAATTAAAAGACGCTTATCCTTGGAATAAAAGTTATGACAAACCTAGACAGCATATTAAAAAGCAGAGACATTACTTTGCCGACTAAGGTCCGTCTAGTCAAAGCTATGGTTTTTCCAGTAGTCATGTATGGATGTGAGAGTTGGACTGTGAAGAAGGCTGAGCACCGAAGATTTGATGCTTTTGAACTGTGGTGTTGGAGAAGACTCTTGAGAGTCCCTTGGACTGCAAGGAGACCCAACCAGTCCATTCTGAAGGAGATCAACCCTGGGATTTCTTTGGAAGGAATGATGCTAAAGCTGAAGCTCCAGTACTTTGGCCACCTCATGCAAAGAGTTGACTCATTGGAAAAGACTCTGATGCTGGGAGAGATTGGGGGCAGGAGGAGAAGGGGACGACCCAGGATGAGATGGCTAGATGGCATCATGGACTCAATGGACGTGAGTCTGAGTGAACTCCGGAAGATGGTGATGGACAGGGAAGCCTGGCTTGCTGCGATTCATGGGGTCACAAAGAGTCAGACACAACTGAGCGACTGAACTGAACTGAACTGAACTGAATAGTTATTAAACGATTGTTAGGTGGTGGGAAGTTGTGTAGGTGCATTCCTTGCATTATCTTAAAATGTCCTCACATAAACCTGTGAGGTAACTGTTTGAGTGATCCCTATTTTATAAGTGAAGAGACCAAGTCTGCAAGTGGTTTTGTAACTCGAACAAAGTCATATATCCTTTTGTTTAAGTCTAAGGAGTACAACTGCAGAACCTAGATTCTGAATCTCAGTACCGCAGCACCAAGCTCTCTGCTCCAACCTGCTGTGCTGTAGTTATTAGACAAATGCTCTTTTGTTCTGTCTTTCAGAGCTTCTGTTCTCTCTTCTTCTTATGGGTTACTATGGTTTCCTTGGCTCCCTCTTGCTTCCACATTCGAGGTTGGAGTGGATGTAGGGAGAAAAAAAAAAAAAAAAAAGTTTTACTTGATTTGATTCTACCATTCTGCCTAATTTGGACAATAGAAGCTTGTATTGTGGCCTACCCAAATGCATGCATTTGACTTCACGGTTTGACATGGGATCGTAACCAGTGGTAAAGTATTCATTTGTTAAGTTAGTATTTCAGGTATACATTTTCTTTCAGAATTTGTGGGTAAGAGTGATTGAGAAGGGGCAGAAAGTTCAAGACATTTTAGATTCTATGTATTTATTTGATTTATTCTCCTTTTTCTGAAATCTGTCCAAAAGTTAATAAATAACCATCTTTTAAAAATAATAAAACAAATAGAAAAACTACCATTTTAATAATTTTAAGTTCAATATAGATAGAACCTATAAGAATCCATATAAGAATAGTAACATTTTCCACTTGATCAAACAATACAAGGATTATTATAGTACCAATAGCTACTATTCAGAGCTGAGGAATATATAAATTATAACCATGCAACCAGAAATTTAGAATTGGCTATGTGTCCCTATCTTCACTTTTTATTAATCAAGCAAATGACACATAGGACACAACATTAAGTGGTGTAAGGTAAGATGTTTTAAGGGATATTACTACCTGATGTTTTGCAGAATGTATTTGAAAGATCAAGAGATGTACAGGTATGTATGATAGTAACCATATCAGTCCTAGTGGTTGTAATAATAAAAGTGGATAGGACTTACATAGAGTTGAATATATGCTGCTGCTGCTGCTGCTAAGTCACTTCAATCGTGTCTGACTCTGTGCGACCCCATAGACGGCAGCCCACCAGGCTCCCCTGTCCCTGGGATTCTCCAGGCAAGAACACTGGAGTGGGTTGCCATTTCCTTCTCCAATGCATGAAAGTGAAAAGTGAAAGTGAAGTCGCTCAGTTGTGCAGGACTCTTCGTGACCCCATGGACTGTAGCCTACCAGGCTCCCCCATCCTTGGGATTTTCGGGTACTCCTTTCACAGTGAATAGTCCATTTTACCCTCTAAGCAATTTGTGAGATAGGTCTTATTACTATCTTCTTTTATCAGATATATCAAGATATCGAGAACTTAAACTTCCCAAAGTCACATAGCTAGTTAAAGGGAAAGTCCAGCTTTAAAATGAGATATTCATTTCCAGATCCTGTGGCCTTTATTGTTATGTAGTATTTTACAGAAAAAAGGAGGGCTTATCTAGAACTATGGAAATAGGTGTGGTGAAAATTTAGTAATTGTATTAGAAATCTGTATATAATTGTAGGTAAAGAAACTGAATTTTCTGGAAGTTATTTTTAAATATGCTATACAAGGAAATAACCCTTCTTCACTACCTTGTGTGGTTCATATGACTGTAGAACTATCAAAGTTTATGTGAATAAACGTGGTTTAGGAATACACAGCTGAAAAAATCCATCCTTTCTAGCTACATACAGAAAGGATATCTTTTATTTCTTTGTAAAGAATAATTAAAATATCAAAACTTTGCAGAACTTTATAATAGTCATATGCAATCCATATATTTTTGTTGTTGTCTTTCAAGAAATTGTATGCACATCTCTCTAGAGTGGACTTATTATCAACCTTTTATTAAATCTAATATGAATGTATATCAGATACCAAATATCAGTGAATAAGTACAAGAGTGTTTAACATGGATTTCTTTTTCATATAGAAAAAGTACTGCAAGAAAGCCAACAAAAATGAACAGTGATTTCTGTATTATTTACTACAGATGGAATGATGAACAATACATTCCATTGGCATAATGAAAAATATATTTAATAGTAGTTACCCAATATGTAGGATGCCAAGTAGGTAAGCCAGATCAGCAGCATCCCTTATATTAAGAGATAACCTATTCAAATACACAGCAAAATATATGGACATGGCAAACAACTTCTGAACCTCCACCCCAGAATGTTTGCTTCTCATCTTTGAGGTGATATTCATACAACCATAAAGCTCTCTTGGGACACTGCTTTCTGGTTTTTACACAATATCTATCTGCCTATCAATCTACCAAACTATCATTATTTTTTAGCATTAGTTCTTTAGTTTGGGTGGTAAGTTCCTAATTTTTCAGCCTTTTTAACTTTTGATTCTCCACAGCTTCTTGTTATTTGAGATTCAGGGATGCTTCATAAGAGAGCAAAGTGTCCCTTGTAACTTCTCACTCCAAATCTGTTCTTCTCCCCTTTTTTTCCCAGATTTATATTTCATGATTTTCTGTTAAGTCAGTTCAGTTTTAGACCCTCTAATAACTTATTAGAATCATTTCCCCTTTTGTATTTCTTCCAATCTGTCTAGTAACACTTTATTGATTCTGATACATTATAATGTTGAAAATTTTTTCATAAGGACTTTCATGTTCTTATTAAGCTTAGCAAAAAAATCTTGGACCTAGGGAAAGTGAGGGTGGGATGAATTGAAAAAGTAGTATTGATATATAACTCTGCTGCTGCTAAGTCGCTTCAGTCATGTCCAACTCTGTGTGGCCCCATAGATAGCAGCCCACCAGGCTCCCCCATCCCTGGGATTCTCCAGGTCAAGAACACTGGAGTGGGTTGCCATTTCTTTCTCCAAGGCATGACAATGAGAAGTGAAAGTGAAGTCACTCAGTAGTGTAAGACTCTTCGCAACCCCATGGACTGCAGCCCACCAGGCTCCTCCATCCATGGGATTTTCCAGGCAAGAATACTGGAGTGGGGTGCCATCACCTTCTCCGGACATAAATATACTACCATATGTAAAATAGATAGTCAGCAGGGAAGTAGCTGTATAACACAGGGAGCCCAGTCTGGCACTGTGTGAACCCTGGAGGGGTAGAATGGGGATGGGGAGGGAGGGTGACGAGGAAGGGATAGATATGTATATGTAATTATGACTGATTTGCATGTTGTACAGTAGAAACCAACACAATGTTGTAAAGCAATTTTCTACCAATTAAAAAAAAAATATCTTGCACTTAGTGCCATATACAACTTCCTTGTGTCTGGATAGTCAAAATAGCTCACTACTATCAGGTCATATAAGTAAATCCATAAGCACAGGTAATATTTTGACTAGGGTTCAGATACTAATGGACAAACTATTCTCTGGACTCTACTCAGTAACTAAGTTAATGAAATCAAGCATCTCATGGTGTGGCCTTTCTCATTCACAGAAGGTTAAATAATCACTCTCTTTTATAGTACATAAGGACATTCCTTCAACTTCCCAGAACTTCATATTTCATTGGTTATTAACAAGAAAAAGGAAAAAGAAAACTAAATATAGACCATATATTTCAGACAGGCTAGCCATATGTAAACAGTTACAACAAATCATTAAGAAAAAATGATGGGCACATCCAATTTTAAATTGGATAATAAATTAATAGCTTAAATAAGTAAATAAAATGAATTTATAAAATAAAAATCTAACTTGCTAAGAAACTGTTGAAAAATATTTAACATCTTGTGTAGTCATTAACATGTAAAATTAAACAAATGTGATACCATTTTCACCTACAAAATTGGTATAAAATTAATTGATAACACAGTGATACAGAGCATATGGTGAAATGAATGTTTTCAAACATTACTGTGGATAATCTTTTTGTAGGCAAACTGTAACTAATTATCAAAACATTTTAAATTCTCATATGTCAACCTGGTAAAGGAATCTTGAGAAATTTATCCCTAGGAAATCATCACAGATTCATAGGTAAAGATTTATTTATTTTTAATCTAGCTATTTATATTTGTATATTTGTGATAGTAACCTACCAGAGGACACTGAGTAAATGGAAGTTGATAATATATATCAGATGATACTATGCTTTTAAAAAAATTTTCTTGCTGAAAATATTTAATGGTATGACAAAAAGATCAATTTAAGTTAATCAAATTGCTTATAAAACTTTTTCCAGATTAAAAAAAATCAAGAATATACACAATGGGATATGCTGCTGCTGCTGCTGCTGCTGCTGCTAAGTCACTTCAGTCGTGTCCGACTCTGTGCGACCCCATAGACGGCAGCCCACCAGGCTCCCCCGTCCCTGGGATTCTCCAGGCAAGAACACTGGAGTTGGTTGCCATTTCCTTTTCCAATGCATGAAAGTGAAAAGTGAAAGTGAATTCGCTCAGTTGTGTGCAACTCTTCAAGATCCCATGGACTATGAAAAGTGTTTATTTCTGAATCATATTGGCAAAAGTGTAAGTCACTTAGTTGTGGTGTCTGACTCTTTGTGACCCCATGGACTGTACAGCCTGTCAGGCCCTTCTGTCCTAGGAATCCTCCAGGCCAGAATACTGGAGTGCATAGCCGTTCCCTTCTCCAGAGGATCTTCCCAACCCCAGGGATTGAACCCAGTTCTCCTGTGCAGGCAGATTCTTACCATCTGAGCCACCAGCAAGGCCTATTATTGGTAACTTTAATTTTTCAAGATGATAGCAATTTACATCATAATCATGTTTCTATCTCATAATCAGAAAATGTTTCAATGTGTAAATAACACAACCTATTATCAGAAATAAAAATTATATTATAAATAGCTTTATAATGAAAATGGATAAAATAACCTTTCATCTTGAAGAAAAAATTGATCTTGGGCTCCAAAGTCACTGCAGATGGTGACTGCAGCCATGAAATTAAAAGATGCTTGTTTCTTGAAAGAAAAGCTGTAACAAACCTAGACAACATATTTAAAAGCAGATATATTACTTTGCCGATAAAAGTCAGTCTAGTCAAGACTATGGTTTATCCAATAGTCATGTATAGATATGAGAGTTGGACCATAAAGAAAGCTGAGTGACAAAGAACTGATGCTCTTGAATTGTGGTGTTGGAGAAGACTCTTGAGAGTCCCTTGGACAGCAAGGAGATCAAACCAGTCAATCCTAAAGGAAATCAACCCTGAATATTCATCGGAAGAACTGAGGCCAAAGCTCAAGCTCCAATACTTTGGCCACCAGATGCAAAGAGTCAACTCACTGGAAAAAACCTGATGCTGGGAAAGATTGAAGGCAGGAGGAGAAGGGGACAACAAAGGACAAGATGATTGGATGGCATCACCAACTCAATGAACTTGAGTTTGAGCCAGCTCCTGGAGATGGTGAAGGACAGGGAAGCCTGGGGTGCTGCAATCCATGGGGTCATAAAGAGTCAGACATGACTGAGTGACTGGACAGCAACAAGAAAGAGAAATTTTTTTTAATACCCATTGTGTTTTTTCTTAATATTTAACTATTTTCACTGGTATTATTATTATATCTGATCCCAGCACATAAAAATATGCTTGCTCACAATATACAAACTACCCAGTGGAATACTTTATATGTAGAATTATAAAATGCCATTGTTTTTAATATATCATGATGTTCAAGATTCTGAACACCTGTGATTTTTATATCCTATTAATAAACTTATTTCCCTACACCAACATTGTTAAACATGGGAGGAAAAAAATGCCATATGGCCAAGGAAAATTATATATTCAATATTTTTCAATATGTAAAAGTTATTAAATCATGCTTTAATTTATATTTACTTATTCACATTTTCATATTGAAAATAAGACACTGCTATCATTAAAGATAATAATATTTCTAAAATTTAGTCCATTTTAATAAAAACTAATAATCTAAATGCCACATATTATTGTATCTGTACATCAATCTTGAGAATAACTAAAGTATGAAGGAATATTTGAAGTATTATTTTACATATTTATATATTGATATAAATGAAACAAAGTCATTCATTTGCAAAACTTTCCCATTTATACTTATAAATTTTCATAACAGTATTAATGTTCACATAAAAATGATTTCAGAAATCAATTAGTAGAATTCAATAATTTGAAACTCACATGTAATTCATTATTATTTATAATTATAAGCACCCCACAAACAATGCAGAGAACATTGAGATGTTTAAAATAGGGGTCAAGGGTTCAAACATTGGCCTTGGCACTGCCAATCTTTGTGACTGTGAACAGCTGTGTCATCATGCTGGTCTGTTTCCTATGGGCAAAAGTGGCTGACAGTAATGCCTACCCCTGGGATGATTATAAGGATTCAATGAGATGATGCAGAGGCACAGCCTGAGGGCACAAGTGCTCCGTGACTGCTGACCTTGGAATCAGGTGTGGAACGAGTGACTGCTTGGGACAGGTGTAGGCTTTTGATTCATTATCACCTGGGAAAGGTGTTGTCAGAGTCCAGGAGCCTCAGCTTGCTCTGCTAGGGAAGCGCTGTCTGTATGACAGGCCTTTTCTGGCGGAACTTTGTCTCCTTTGGTGTTTCACCTACTAGAAGAGATTGTATCTCCAGGCTTCCTTTGGCAACTTCCTTTCCTTCCTCTCAGATCTGTCTGAGAGTTTAGGTTTCGAGCCAACTAGCTGCTCGGTTCCCTTGCCTGCTGGACCCTGAATTCCTCTCCCCTCACGTTTAGCTGCAGCTGTTCATCTTATCCATTGTTGGCATGACCCGATCACCCTTCCATTTCTTTAATCACAAATACTAGCATTTCTCACAGCTTGCCTTAGAGGGTCATTTTGAGGCCACGGACTTACCTGTTTTTCTTTTTTTTTCCAATGGTAGTATATGTAGAACATTACAGTTCCGATAAAATAATAATTCTAATAATAGAAATATGTCTGGAAAAATGCCTAAAATATAGCAGGTATCCAGTAATTGTTAACTGAAATAAGTTAATTTAATCTATAGTAATTTTCTTTCTCAATAACTATTTTTCAATTGATGTATAACTAATTTACAATGTTGTGTTAGTTTCAGGTATACAGAAAAATGATTCAACTATATATATACATATTGTTTTCAACATTTTTTCCATTATAGGTTATAGTAAGATATTGAATATAATTCCCTGTGCTATATAGTAGGTCCTTGTCGTTTATCTGTTTGATCCATAGTAGTCTATAACCGTTAATCCCCAAATCCTACTTTGTCCTTCCCTGTCCCCTCATCCTCTTTGGTAACCATAAGTTTGTTGTTAATCTGTGAATCTATTTCTGTTTTGTAAATAGTTCTTTTTAGATTCCATGTTATATGTGGATATCGTATTGATATCATATGATATTTTTCTTTCTCTGACTTACTAAGTATGATAATCTCTATGTCCATACATGTTGCTGCAAATGGCATTATTTAATTCTCTTTGGTGGCTGACTGTCCACTGTATATAAATACCACATCTTCTTTATCCACTCATCTATTGATAGACACTTAGGTTCCATGTCTTGGCTATTGTAAATAGTGCTGCAGTGAACATTGAGGGTACATGTGTCTTTTTGAATTATGGTTTCTTCTGGATATATGCCCAGGAATAAGATTATAGGATCATATAATAGCTCTATTTTTAGTTTTTTAAGGAACCTCCATACTGTTCTCCAGGAGAAGGCAATGGCACTCCACTCCAGTACTCCTGCCTGGAAAATCCCATGGACGGAGGAGCCTGGTAGGCTGTAGTTCACGGGGTCACTGAGGGTCGGACACGACTGAGTGATTTCATTTTGACTTTTCACTTTTATGCATTGGAGAAGGAAATGGCAACCCACTCCAGTGTTCTCGCCTGGAGAATCCCAGGGATGAGGGAGCCTGGTGGGCTGCTGTCTATGGGGTCACACAGAGTCGGACACGACTGAAGTGACTTACCAGTAGCAGCATAAGCACACACTATGCATATTTTTATATATTTATTTTTATCAGATAAATATCCATTAAGTGGAATGTCAAATTTCTGAGTTGTTTGGTGAATAAATTTTTATCAAAGAAAAAAGAACTGAGACATAATTTCCAAAGTGTCTCTACTATTTTGTATAACTAACAGCAATGTTTAAAATTTCAACTTGCTTTCATATTCTCATTTGCCATCATTAGTTTTTTGTATTTTTTTTCCCATAACCAGAAAATTTTATGAGACAGAGGGGAAATGTGTCAGGAATGAAATTGTTTAGTGACAATTTCAGTAAACAATTCAGATAAATGCATTCAGATAAATGCTATGATTCCCGTAGTTACTATGTCTCCTTTAATGAAAAGATTGATTCCAGATTTTGGCAGAAAATAAGTCTGGCAAAAGCAGTAACAGTTCTTTGGACTTGGTGTGAAACGCCACCAGATTCTCGGCTCCCTCTGTCTATTTTGCCAGGCCAATTACATGCTTAGAAAGAGAGAAATTACTGCTTAAACAGGAGAGAACGTTCATTTGGAACAGAGAGAGAGAAATCTGAGGGTCATAATCTAAACACATATTTGTTATTTAACTCACTCATAATGAATTTGTATTTAATACCGTTTAAGTGTTAAGCTCGGAACTCGATTGTAAGAACAAAGAGTTTATTGATATTTAAGGAATGGTGAATTAATTCAAGGATTGGCAAACTATGCCCCTTTGACCAAATCTACCCACAGGCTGTTTTTATAAAGTATATTGGCCCGTTTATTTATGTATTGTCTGTGGCCCCTTTTGTGTTGAGATGGCAATGTTGAATAATCAGAACAGGGAATGTATAGCCTGAAAGGATAAAACATGTTTATTATCTTGCTCTTTACAGTTATTCTGGAGCTTACTGTTTGCTGATTGGATGAATACAGTTGTTTTTTTAATTTAAATTTATTTATTCTTAATTGGAGGATAATTGCTTGACAATATTGTGTTGATTTCTGCCATATATCAACATGAATCAGCCATAGGAATAGGTATGTCCCCTCCCTCTTAAACCTCCTTCCCATCTCACAACTCATCCTATCCCTCTATGCTGTCACAAAGCACTGGATTTGAGCTGCCTATGTCATACAGCAAATTTCCATTGGCTATCTAATTTTACATATGGTAATATATATGTTTCATTGCTACTGTCTCAATTTGTTCTACCCTCTCTTTCCTCACTGTGTCTACAGTCTGTTCTCTATGTCTGTGTCTTCACTGCTGCCCTGTAGCTAGGTTCATCAGTACTGTCTTCCTAGATTAAATATATATGCATTAATGTACAGTATTTGTCTTTCTCTGACTTATTTCACTGTAATAGGCTCTAGGTTCACCACCTTATTAGAACTGACTCAAATGCTTTCCTTTTTATGACTGAGTAATATTCCATTTTATATATGTACCACCCCTTCTTTATTCATTCATCTGTCAATGGACAGGTGGGTTGCTTCCATATCCTTTGTTGTTCAGCTGCTAAGTCATGCCCAACTCTTTGTGACCCCATGGACTGCAGCATGCCAAGGTTCCCTGTCCTTTACCATCTCCTGGAGTTTGCTTAAACTCATGTCCATTGAGTTGGTGATGCCATCCAACCATCTCATCCTCTGTCATCCCCTTTTCCTCTTGCCTTCAATCTTTCTCAACAGAAGGGCCTTTCCAATGAGTTGGCCCTTTGCATCAGGTGGCCAAAGTATTGGAGCTTCAGCATCAGCATCAGTTCTTCCAATGAATATTCAGGAATGTTTTCCTTTAGGATTGACTGGTTTGATCTCCTTGCTTTCTAAGGGACTCTCAAGAGTCTTCTCCAACACCACAGTTCAAAAGCATCCATTCTTTGGCTCTCAGCCTTCTTTATGGACCAACTCTCACGTTCATACTTGATTACTGGAAAAACTATAGTGTTGACTATGTGGACTTTTGTCAGCAAGGTGATATCTCTGCTTTTTAATATGCTGTCTAGGTTTGTCAAAGTTTTTTTCCTAAGGAGCACACATCTTTTAATTTCATGGCTGCAGCCACCCATCCACGGTGACTTTAGAGCCCAAGAAAATAAAGTCTCTCACTGTTTCCATTTATTCCCCATCTATTTGCCCTGAAGTGATGGGATCAGAAACCATGATCTTAGTTTTTCGAATGTTTTGTTATAAATAGTGCTGTGATTAATATTGGGGTACCTGTGTCTTTTTCAATTATGGTTTCCTCAAGGCAGTTGTAGGATTGTTGCATCATGTGATAGTTTTATTCCTAGTTTTTTAGGGAATCTCCATATTGTTTTTCATTGTGGCTAAATCAACTTGCATTCCCACCAGCAATGCATTCCCACACCCTCGCCAGCATTTATTTTATTTTTGACTACTCAATAATCTTTTTTTATTCTTTTTTTAAAATTACTGTGGTGGTTTTTGACATACATGGACATGAATCAGCCATGGCGGTACGTGAGCACCCTGCCTCATGCATCAACCCTGGACTGGCGATCTATTTCACATATGATAATATACAGGTTTCAATGCTATTCTCTCAAATCATCCCACCCGCATCTTCTCCCACAGAGTCCAAAAGTCTGTTCTTTACATCTGTGTCTGTTTTGCTGTCTTACATATAGGGTCATTGTTACCATTTTTCTAAATTCCATATATATGTGTTAATATACATATTGGTGTTTTTCTTTCTGACTTACTTCTCTCTGTATAAAAGGCTCCAGTTTCATCCACCTCATTAGAACAGATTCAAATGCATTCTTTTTAATAGCTGATAATATCCCATTGTGTATTGTACCACAAATTTCTTATCCATTTGTCTGTCGATGGACTTCTAGGTTACTTCCATGTCCTGGCTATTGTAAACGGTGCTGCGATGAACATTGGGGTACATGTGTCTCTTTCATTTCTGGTTTCCTTGGTGTGTATGCCCAACATTGGGATTGCTGGGTCATATGGCAGTTCTATTTCTATTTTTTAAAGGAATCTCCACACTGTTTTCCACAGTGGCTGTACTAGTTTGCATTCCCACCAACAGTGTAGGAGGATTCCTTTTTCTCCACACCCTCTCCAGCATTTATTGTTTGTAGGTTTTTGATGATGGCCATTCTGAGGCGTGCGAGGTTTTACCTCATTTTAATTTTTATTTGCATTTTTCTGATAGTGAGGGATGTTGAGCATCTTTTTATATGTTTATTAGGCACCTACATGTCTCATTTGCCATCAGTAGTACTTCATTTTAGCCATTCCAACAGGTATGTAGTGGTATTTTATTGTGGTTCTGATTTGCATTTCCTCTCACCTACAGCCAGACATCCTGGAATGTGAAGTCAAGTGGGCCTTAGAAAGCATCACTACGAACAAAGCTAGTGGAGGTGATGGAATTCCACTGGAGCTATTTCAAACCCTGAAAGATGATGCTGTGAAAGTGCTGCACTCAATATGCCAGCAAATTTGGAAAACTCAGCAGTGGCCACAGGACTGGAAAAGGTCAGTTTTCATTCCAATCCCAAAGAAAGGCAATGCCAAAGAATGCTCAAACTACCACACAATTGCACTCATCTCACACGTTAGTAATGTTCAAAATTCTCCACGCCAAGTTTCAGCAATATATGAACCATGAACTTCCAGGTATTCAAGCTGGTTTTAGAAAAGGCAGAGGAAGCAGAGATCAAATTGCCAACATCCGCTGGATCATCAAAAAAGCAAGAGAGTTTCAGAAAAACATCTATCTTTGCTTTATTGACTATGCCAAAGCCTTTGACTGTGTGGATCACAATAAACTGTGGAAAATTCTGAGAGAGATGGGAATACCAGACCACCTGACCTGCCTCTTGAGAAACCTATATGCAGGTCAGGAAGCAACAGTTAGAACTGGACATGGAACAACAGACTGGTTCCAAATAGGAAAAGGAGTATGTCAAGGCTGTATATTGTCACCCTGCTTATTTAACTTTTATAAAGAGTACATCGTGAGAAACGCTAGGTTGGAAGAAGCACAAGCTGGAATCAAGATTGCTGGGAGAAATATCAATAACCTCGGATATGCAGATGACACCACCCTTATGGCAGAAAGTGAAGAGGAACTAAAAAGCGTCTTGATGAAAGGGAAAGAGGAGAGTGAAAAAGTTGGCTTAAAGCTCAACATTCAGAAAATGAAGATCATGGCATCTGGTCCCATCTCTTCATAGGAAATAGATGGGAAAACACTGGAAGCAGTGTCAGACTTAATTTTTTGGGACTCCAAAATCACTGCAGATGGTGATTGCAGCCATGAAATTATAAGATTCTTACTCCTTGGAAGGAAACTTATGACCAACCTAGACAGCATATTGAAAAGCAGAGATATTACTTTGCCAACAAAGTCCATCTAGTCAGGGCTATGGTCTTTCCAGTGGTCATGTATAGATGTGAGAGTTGGACTGTGAAGAAGGCTGAGCACCGAAGATTGGATGCTTTTGAACTGTGGTTTTGGAGAAGACTCTTGAGAGTCCCTTGGACTGCAAGGAGATCCAACCAGTCCATCCTAAAGGAGATCAGTCCTGGGTGTTCATTGGGAGGACTGATGCTAAAGCTGAAACTCCAATACTTTGGCCACCTCATGGGAGGAGTTGACTCATTGGAAAAGGCCCTGATGCTGGGAGGGATTCGGGGCAGAAGGAGAAGGGGACGACAGAGGATGAGATGTCTGGATTACATCACCAACTCAATGGACATGAGTTTGAGTGAACTCCGGGAGTTGGTGATGGACAGGGAGGCCTGGCGTGCTGTGATTCATGGGGTTGCGAAGAGTCGGACACGCATGAGCGACTAAACTGAACTGAATAACTAATTATTTTGAGTCTTTTTAAATAGTTATTTGTCAGTAATAATGTATCAGTGAATAATCTTTTCTAAAGTTTTGCTCATTTTTAAAACTTTATATTTTATAAGTGATGTTTTAAAATTTATTCTGCATACAAGTCTTTTATTTATATTTCACTAGTACTTTTTCACACTTGCCTTTTTCCTCTCTTAAGAGTATATTTTGAAACAAATGTTTTCATTTTTCACTTTTCCACTTCCCTTTCCCAATTCAAACTAGATTATAGACATTCATTCTTCAGGAAAGAAGTGTTAGGAAGAAAAGCTGAGTTTTAAGATTCAAAAGAAATAAACAGGGGATTTGGAAAAATCTTTCCTCTCCTTCAGAATTTCTAAAGTTTCTACAAGCTGAGAGAGCAAAATAGCTCTTTCTCCCCTCCAAACACATTAATTAACTCCAGGACATTCTTCAGAGCTCAGGTCACAGTTCAGACAGTGTTCTTTGTCATCCTCAGTTCCTCCAGTCTTCCAAGTTCAAGACATACCCTTCTGTGAGAAATTTTATAGTGTTTTCTCCCTCCTCCACATTTCTAAAGACAATTGTTTTTAATGTTGAATTTATTATTATTATTATGTGATTACTATCTCTCTTCTACTAAGGTATAATTTTCATAAAAGCAAGTATAAATACTGATTTTTATTCAATTCATGACCAGCGACTAGAACAGTACATGGCATATTATTTCTAATGAAAATACTTGATTACCATTCTGGGTGGTTAGATCTGCCTCAAAAATATGGAATCTTGTGTTATGAAATATATATGTAGAACAATACAAGTTAGATGTGCACTAGAAATTATATGTGCAATAGAACCCAAGTTTTCTATTGTCCTTGGGGTCAAAAAAGTTTCAGACATGACATAGAAACTAAACAACATTCTTATTGTTTGTTGCTAATCTTTTTTGTTCTTGGATCCCCTTATCTACTTAATATTGGTTAAGACTGAGTTTTAGAGATGACTTAGTATCTCTTCCCTGGTGGCTCAGACGGTAAAGCATCTGTTTGCAATGCAGGAGACCCAGGTTTGATCCCTGGGTTGGGAAGATCCCCTGGGGAAGGAAATGGCAGCCCACTCCAGTTTTCTTGCCTGGAAAATCCCAGGTGGAGCCTGGTAGGCTACTGTCCATGGGGTGGCAAAGAGTCAGACACAACTAAGAGACTTCACTTCACTTCAGTATCTCTAACTTTAAAAAGAGTCTCAGCAAATGTTGAGTTGAGTTCAAAGTTCTGACTCCCTCTCCTGGCTGCTCCTGCCATCTCAAAATTTCCTCTCTTTTTCCACCTTCCCAGGGTTAGTATAGGGCTTCCCTTGTGGCTCAGCTGGTAAAGAATCCACCTGCAATGTGGTAGACCTGGTTTCAATCCCTGGGTTGGGAAGATCCCAGGAAAAGGGAAAGGCAACCCACTCCAGTATTCTGACCTAGAGAATTCCATGGACTATACAAAGAGTAGGACATGACTGAGTGACTTTAAAAAAAAAAAAAAAAAAAAAAAAGGAGAGGTTAGTATAAGGGGAGTTTCAACCATCTTGGTATCAAGAGTATGAACCTTTCAACCACATATTTCAATCTGGATACTTGCCAGATGTCACTGAACATCTGTCAGTCACCAAGTCCAGGTTCATTCCATGCCCACAGGTCTACTTTATCTTTTGGGAAGGGAGTCCCTCCTCTATTACGCTAGAAAGATTGTGGATCCAATTTTATGCTAGTTATCGTATGTATTATAAAAAAACTCAAGATCATTGTATCTTTCTTAGTACAGTCTAATATTGAAGAGGGATTTTTAAACGTACTTATAAAAACTAAAAGTTTTAGCATATATATATAATTAAGATAAGCCACTTAATTGAAAAAATAATTACTTTGATAAAAATTTCATAAAATTATAGATGGACATAATATTTTCTACAAATGTAAGATAATAAAGACTATTCAACTAATATTTATCTTTGCTTTGGAATATTGTAGGACTTGTAAAATAAAGATATAGATTGAAATTTGTAAATCAGATATATATTTGTTTTTCAATGAATTATTTTGGATAACAATTGTGACTACACTCTATATTTCATATTGTCTTTTTAATACATTAATAAGAAAAATCACTGATTCAGTGGACATGAACACTAGGAGATAGTGAAGGACAGGGATGCCTGACATGCTACAGTCCATGGGGTTGTTAGGTAGTTAGAATAGGAAAAAGGAGTCCAGAATGGCTGTAGCTAAAAGACAAGGAAGGGAAAAGCCCATGAAAATAAAACAAAGGAAGGTCCGAGGACCAGAGTGAGGACCTCAGGTACAAAAACAGCACTCCTGGCTAGTCAATTTACATAAGGCAGGCCCAGGGGGAGGAGAGAAAAAAACATAAAAAGAGGAGCCAAAGGGCCGGGTCTCTCTTTCTTTCCTTCTCTTTGCGTCTTTAGTCCTCATACCCTCATCCCTTGAGTATGTATTTTCATTTATTTTCTAAATAAAACTAAGCTATAACACTGATCCATCTGAGAGCTATAATGCTGGTCTGTTGCTTCAAATTTTGTTGTCATGAGATAGAATCAAGGCTCATGAAGAGTTGGACACAACTTGGTGATTGAGCAACAAGAAAAAATAGAATTGTTATACTATGAGTTTATATTGAGTAATTATGATAGCAATGAATAAGGTTTAGAAAAATTATATTTCTTATTCAACTTTGGTGGGCATCATATTCATTGAATTCTATACAAATGCTTTCCCAGAGCACAATTCCAGAATACAGCATGAATAGTGCCTTTAGATTTAATATAGCTCAGTAGCCTTGGAGAAAATAAACTGGTGTACATCTGTCTTGATATACTAATGTAGCAAATTCTTAAGAGAAGAGTTGTTTCATAGAATCTCATCTCATGTAGGTGCCCTGCTTTAAGAATCAAGGAAAGAACTGATATAGTCAGAGATTATATGGAATAGTAATAGCAAGGAAATGAAAATTATAAAGTTTTACAAAAGCCTTAAGTTTCCTGCTTAGAAAATGGTCTCCTAAACTAAAAAAGGCAATGGCACTCCACTCCAGTACTCTTGCCTGGAAAATCCTACGGATGGAGGAGCCTGTAGGCTGCAGTCCATGGGGTTGTTAAGAGTAGGATACGATTGAGTAACTTCACTTTCACTTTTCACTTTCATGCATTAGAGAAGGAAATGGCAACCCACTCCAGTGTTCTTGCCTGGAGAATCCCAGGGATGGGGGAGGCTGGTGGGCTGCCGTCTATGGGGTCACACAGAGTCGGACACAACTGAAGTGACTTAGCAGCAGCAAACTAAAAAAAAAGATTAAAATAAAAGATATATTGGCTGTAAGTTTATAAGGATATACAGATCAATAGTTAATAAAATCAGTTTTAGAACACAACCATTTATCATCTTGAGAAGGCATATTCAGAAAAATTCATATAAATATTTGGAAAAATTGTGTTAAAAGATTTTTCCTGTTAAAATTTCTGCTAGACACCCTCATCTTTTTGTCAAAAAGAGCAACATTAAATATAATTAGGAAGACAAAAATTTAATCTCTACAACTAGATATACATGTTTAATTACATTACATATTATACAGAAGTAATCATCAACAATGTGTATTTTTTAGACTCATTTCATTTAATAGAAATAAAAATAATCATACCTGATTCTGTAAAGTTTCTCAAAAACCAACTGAATTCATAGTTGTACTCTAATAAAAATTTTTACCTTCTTTTTTATTTTTTGCTAAATCCAAAAACTGCTTTTGTTTTGTTTTTCTCATTTTTAGATCAAGCCAGTTTCTTGCTGAGTGATGTGTTTTCCTTCTTTATTTTTATTTTTTGCAATATTCAAAATATTCTATGTGAGCCCAGGCTAAATCTAAATTTCATCAGAACAGCACTTGATTGTCTTTAATAAGTGATAAGTACAATTACAATCAAAGAACTCAGATAACGTTTGAAGAATATAATAGTTTAATTTTCAGAATATTTAACTCTGATTGTTGGAAGATGACCAAGCACCTTTATAATTAGTATCCAAATCTAAAATCACTCTATAATGAATTGTGTCATCATTAGTAGTGATGGGCAGCTTCAGTGTTTCATGCTACTATTTAAGCAATTGTTAATTTCTGTTGCTCATAATTAAAAGGAGATGATGATGCTAATGAACAGCTTTCAGGTAGGCAGGCTTCACTCTGAATGGATAAATGCAGAATACCACACTGATGAGATCCCCCTTATGCACTAAGGTTTTTGTAAACAATTCTGCAAATTAAAGGGGTTGGTTTAGATAATCTTCCTTCTCAAACTGCTCTGTTTTCATTAAATTATTTTTCTTTGAATAGGATCATCATAATAGCATTCATTGAGAATCTTTATATGATAAATAACTAATAATCACTGAGTACTCCTGTGTGCCAGGCTGTATTGAAGCACTAAGGAGTTATCAACTCCTTTAAACTTCAAAAGAATCAAAGAGAGAAATTATTATTCTAATTACATTATACAGATGAAGAAACAGACAAAAAAAGTTAAACAATTTACCCTTAACTCTTAGGCTATACTGCCTCTTAAGCTGAAAATCGCATCTTCAATATTATAATTAAGTCAATTACAATTAGAAATGACTAGCAATTTTAGGCAATTGGGGAAAGTGTAAATGATGATGATTTTCTTCTCTGTTCCTCTAGTCTAATCCTTCTACACTCCAGGTACATCATCATGTTTATCTAAACAGCTGAAACATAAGACCTCAAGACAAAGAATAATACTGAAATCATGAGGAAATGATAAAAAAACAAAAGAAATCATACTTTAAATTGTGAACAATTGTAGCACTGTTTAATCATAACCCTGGGGACAAGGGTTTAATATGTGGTACTGGAAATATTCCAACCAAATTATTGTGCAATTATAAAACTGTACCCCCTTATTCTTATAGATAGGCTTCCCAAGTGACCAGCGGTAAAGAATCTGCCTGTAACACAGGCCATGCAGCAGAAGTCACAGGTTCGATCCCTGGGTCAGGAAGATCTCCTGAAAGAAATAGCAACCCACTCCAGTATTCTTACCTGGGAAACCCCATGAACAGAGAAGCCTGGTGAACTACAGTCACAAAGTGTCAGACACGATTTAGTGAATAAACAACAGCAACTATAACAATTATTATAGATAAATATTAATTACAATTAAGCCAAGTTGAGGGCCAGAACTTCACAGATTTGCCATGTTACTATTGCCAAATAATTTTCATCAGAGATTCTCCGATATTTCATGTTATAAATTTTTTAGAATATAATTATATTTCTATAAAAATATATATGCATATTTAAGGATTAGAACTCAGGTCTCCCACATTGCAGGTGGATTCAGCTGAGCCACTAGGGAAGCCCATTTAGAGGCACATATTTATTTAATTTCCAGAAATGACATATATTTATATGAAGACCATCCATGTCTTCTTGAACCAGAAAATGAGAGATCCTGCCCCAAATTTTGAACATTATATCTTATTTTCCTTTATTTAACTCATTAACTTGTGATAGCATTTATTTATATATTTTACTGTTATTCTCTTCAATTCAACATATTGAGAAAATATAGTAATTTGGGACTATTAATTAATGGCATAATAAAGTAAAATAAGAAACCAAGACTTAGACTGAGTTGATCAAAGACTTGTGGGAGGCAAAATTTCACAAATCAGACGGTTGATACCTAAGCCAGCAACCCTCAGTTCAGTTCAGTTCAGTTCAGTCCAGATGCTCAGTCGTGTCCGACTCTTTGCGACCCCATGAATCGCAGCACGCCAGGCCTCCCTGTCCATCACCAACTCCCGGAGTTCACTCAGACTCACATCCATCGAGTCCGTGATGCCATCCAGCCGTCTCATCCTCTGTCGTCCCCTTCTCCTCCTGCCCCCAATGCCTCCCAGCATCAGAGTTTTTTCCAATGAGTCAACTCTTCGCATGAGGTGGCCAAAGTACTGGAGTTTCAGCTTTAGCATCATTCCTTCCAAAGAAATCCCAGGGCTGATCTCCTTCAGAATGGACTGGTTGGATCTCCTTGCAGTCCAAGGGACTCTCAAGAGTCTTCTCCAAGACCACAGTTAAAATGCATAAATTCTTCAGCACTCAGCCTTCTTCACAGTCCAACTCTCACATCCATACATGACTACTGGAAAAACCATAGCCTTGACTAGATGGACCTTAGTCGGCAAAGTAATATCTCTGATTTGAATATGCTATCTAGGTTGGTCATAACTATCCTTCCAAGGAGTAAGTGTCTTTTAATTTCATGGCTGCAGTCACTATCTGCAGTGATTTTGGAGCCCAAAAAAATAAAGTCTGACACTGTTTCCCCAGCTATTTCCCATGAAGTGATGGGACTGGATGCCATGATCTTCGTTTTCTGAATGCTGAGCTTTAAGCCAACTTTTTCACTCTCCTCTTTCACTTTCATCAAGACGCTTTTTAGTTCCTCTTCACTTTCTGCCATAAGGGTGGTGTCATCTGCATATCTGAGGTTATTGATATTTCTCCTGGCAATCTTGATTCCAGCTTGTGTTTCTTCCAGTCCAGCGTTTCTCATGATGTACTCTGCATAGAAGTCAAATAAGCAGGGTGACAATATACAGCCTTGGTGTACTCCTTTTCCTATTTGAAACCAGTCTGTTGTTCCATGTCCAGTTCTAACTGTTGCTTCCTGACCTGCATACAGATTTCTCAAGAGGCAGGTTAGGTGGTCTGGTATTTCCATCTCTTGAAGAATTTTCCACAGTTTATTGTGATCCACACAGTCAAAGGATTTGGGATAGTCAATAAAGCAGAAAGAGATGTTTTTCTGGAACTCTCTTGCTTTTTCCATGATCCAGCAGATGTTGGCAATTTGATCTCTGGTTCCTCTGCCTTTTCTAAAACCAGTTTGAACATCAGGGAATTCACAGTTCATGCATTGCTGATGCCTGGCTTGGAGAATTGTGAGCATTACTTTACTAGCGTGTGAGATGAGTGCAATTGTGTGGTAGTTTGAGCATTCTTTGGCATTGCCTTTCTTTGGGATTGGAATAAAAATTGACCTTTTCCAGTCCTGTGGCCACTGCTGAGTTTCCAAATTTGCTGGCATATTGAGTGCAGCACTTTCACAGCATCATCTTTCAGGATTTGAAACAGCTCTACTGAAATTCCACCACCTCCACTAGCTTTGTTCATAGTGATGCTTTCTAAGGCCCACTTGACTTCACATTCCAGGATGTCTGGGTCCTAAATATCTTTTTTGTACAGTTCTTCTGTGTATTCTTGCCACCTCTTCTTAAATGCAAAAAAGCAAAATGGCAATCTGAGGAGGCCTTACAAATAGCTGTGAAAAGAAGAGAAGTGAAAAGCAAAGGAGAAAAGGAAAGATATACCCATTTGAATGCAGAGTTCTAGAGAATAGCAAGGAGAGATAAGAAAGCCTTCCTCAGGGATCAATGCAAAGAAATAGAGGAAAACAACAGAATGGGAAAGACTAGAGATCTCTTCAAGAAAATTAGAGATACCAAGGGAACATTTCATGCAAAATGGGTTTGATAAAGGACAGGAATGGTATGCACCTAACAGAAGCAGAAGATATTAAGAAGAGGTGGCAAGAATGTACAGAAGAACATGTGTTACTCTCAATATTTTGTACAGTAATTACACATATATGTTTGTATTTGGCCTCCTAAAATTTAAGAAATTGGAGAAAAAAATATGAAGAGAAAACAATTAATTGAAAGTAGTATAAAATTAAAGAAGAAATTTAAATTGTTACCCTTTAAAAAAAGAAGCAGAATAAGAGAATATTATAAAATTTCACTAAGGTTTTATAACTGTCAGAACTTTAAACAAAAATTATCATCACTGCTCTTTTAAATGTGGCAGAGACAAAGAATTTCTTCAGCAAAATGAAAAGACCAATTTTTACCATCAGATAAGAAGGTCTCTGCAGACAGGGAATATACAAAGTGCTCAGCACCACTTTCAATCATAAAGGAAGCTGAAAAAAAAAAATTGTAAGAATTCTATCATAAGTACACCTAAAAGCATCAAGAAATAAGGGAGGAAGAATTTCCTAAAGGATAGTAATAGTTTTGTATTTAAAATGAGAGTACAGTCTTCACTCTATTTTTATGAGAGATGAAGAAATTCTAAGATGAAAGGGGACACTTGGCTCTGCAGAAAACAAAAGGACCTATCTTCAGAGCATTGACTTGACATTCTCTGGAAAGGTGCAGGGCAGTGAAAATAAGTCAGAAGAGGAAATAAAATCGGTGCTGATAGAATATTATTGAAATAAAAATAACAAATGAATTTAAGATGAACATTCAGCTAATTCAAATAACACAGAAAAAGTCGAGGGATGAAATATATATATAGCAAGTCAAATGCTGACAAAGGAAACATGAGGCAAGTACTTTTTAATGTTCTTAAAACCATATGTTACAAGTAGATAAAAAATGAAGTACATTTTTCTGCTTGAAATTACCTCAGCCATTTTGATTTCCATTATTCTGAGTCTTTTCAACACTGAAGTTCTGAAATTGCATGCTCATGACTCAGCATTTTATACTGATTTGGTGTCGTTTGAAGTATATATAGCCTATCAAACAGACTTTTCCAAATTATAGCAAAATATCTCTATTCTCAACTAAATGTTTAGAAACTAAATGTGGCTCATATTTCCTTTTTTCTTATTCTTCAATAAATAATTGATGCTTAACTTTTCACAATGTTTAATTCTGTAAGGAACTTAATATAGTATATACCATTTTCTAACAAAAAGAAAATTCTGCATTTTCTTACTACAGTCAAGAAGCAGTAATACTAATTTCTATAATACTGCATTTTGATATATTTATATTTTAAATAACATGTGTACTTTACAGTTTGTAGTGCTTTTCACAAAGACAGTTGTGGAAAGTATATAGCTTTTTATGAATGTTTGGAATTTATAATTAAAAATTTAAAAATTACAAATGGTCTACCACCTAGATATATCCTTATAAAATTTAATAAGGGAGAAATGATCTATTTTGGCATATTTTACACTAAATTTGTGGTAGCAGTTAAAAATTTTCAAATATGATGTCAATTATACTTTGCCAACAAAGTTCCATCTAGTCAAGGCTATGGTTTTTCCAGTGGTCATGTATGGATGTGAGAGTTGGACTGTGAAGAAAGCTGAGCACTGAAGAATTGATGCTTTTGAACTGTGGTGTTGGAGATCCAGTTGGATCACCACTGCAAGGAGATCCAACCAGTCCATTCTAAAGGAGATCAGTCCTGGGTGTTCATTGGAAGGACTGATGCTGAAGCTGAAACTCCAATATTTTGGCCACCTCATGCAATGGGTTGACTCATTGGAAAAGACCCTGATGCTGGGAGGGATTGGGGGCAGAAGGAAAAGGGGACGACAGAGGATGAGATGGCTGGATGGCATCATCAACTCGATGCACATGACTCTGAGTGAACTCCGGGAGTTGGTGATGGACAGGGAGGCCTGGCGTGCTCAGATTCATGGGGTTGCAAAGAGTCGGGCATGACTGAGTGACTGAGCTGAACTGAACTGATATTTCGATAAAAAGCTTCAAATGTGAAGTATGCTGCATTGAGACAAAATGTGCCATTTTGTGTCTAAGTGGTCAATAAAAGGCTTTTTTCCATATTATTTGATTTATTTGTTAATGTGCATATTTTTTTAATGTTTTACAGAACAAATGTTTATTATGATAGATTTAATAGTACTGCTGCTGCTGCTGCTGCTGAGTCGCTTCAGTCATGTCCGACTCTGTGCGACCCCAGAAATGGCAGCCCACCAGGCTCCCCCGTCCCTGGGATTCTCCATGCAAGAACACTGGAGTGGGTTGCCATTTCCTTCTCCAGTGCATGAAAGTGAAAATGAAAGGGAAGTCGCTCAGTTGTGTCCGACTCTTCGGGACCCCATGGACTGCAGACTACCAGGCTCCTCTGTCCATGGGATTTTCCAGGCAAGAGTACTGGAGTGGGGTGCCATGCTAGAACTATTGTTTTAAACCTGGACCATATTTCTTTGGACTAATTTTATTATAGAAAAACAAATCTCTACATGCTTAAGCAACTACATTTGAAATTTTGTTTTACAGACAAAATTATAAGTACCAATACAGATCTTGTGAAATAAAATCTTGAATTATTTGAAATATAAAGTTATGACAATACTACCAATATATCTTTGCTTTCAATTTTTAACCATTTTGTTAACATATGTTCTTAACTTTAGTGAAAAAATTCTTTTACATCATGTTCTAAAAAAGTAACAAACCTAATATACTGATGAAATATAGTTTTTCAACTTTCTGTCCTCCATGAAATGTCCCTCACTTAAAATACCACCTTGTTTGTCATTTAGGACTTAGCATTTTACTATTTGAATAATTTTCTGAGATAGTAGATACATACCATAGTCTTACATAATTATTTTAATCATTATAAGAAGTACATTTTATTGCATATTATATGCCAAATTATAAGGCACAGATTATATTGCATTTTAGTTTGTTTAAGGTCAATTATTATTAATTAAAGGTGAGAAAATTGCTATGTTACTGATAGTGTGTACATAGAAGTATTATCTTTAGATTCTGATGATTCTGGGATTATTTTTAGTATAATATCAATTATTCCCAATAGTGGAGGAGTCTTAACATTTGCATTCTATTTCAATGTTCACCTGGAGAATAAAACAATATGAAAAAGAACCATAGTGGCATGCAAGGTGCTGTCTAATCAGGCCTCCCCCCACATTCTGATTTTCATTTGTACCACCTCCCCCTTGTATATTCCACTTAGTCATACTGGTCTTCTTTTAATAATGCAAGTTATTTCTCTCTACTGAATCTTTAGATTTGCACTCTACACTAAATTAATTTCTCTCATTTTTATGAAATTTGCCTAATCATTTTTGAATCTCGCTTCAGCCATGACCTCCTCAGATGGATAAAGGTTGATCACTCATTGAAAAGAAACTCTCTTCCTCCAACTATGCTGGTCACTGTCACATCTCCTTCTTTATTCTCTTCTAATATGCAAATATTTAATTTGTGTGTTTCTCTTCCAAGTTAAAAGATAAATCCCCTAACAAAAGAGCCCTGCCTTGTGTCATTCATAGTTCTATCCCATAACTTATATCAATATTAAATCAATACATTTTTGTGAGTATGTATAGTAAAAAGAAAACATCCCTTGAAAGGCAACAGTTTAGAAATGACTGATCTTATTCTAATTTTTCTAAGTAATTCATTTTTATATGTCTTGGTAAATTCATATGCACAATGGCATATTTGTACTTGCTGCTGCTGCTGCTGCTGCTAAGTCGCTTCAGTTGTTCCCAACTCTGTGCAACCCCATTTTTGTACTTAAATTTACTTTTATTATTAATATTACTTATGATTTTATAAGGAAGAAGGGAACCAGAAATTTGGTTGCAAGCAATAGTTATAAGGCATCAAACTGTAGAAGACACTAGAATAATACTACAATTTTTAAAACATACTTTTGTGTGTATATGTGTGTGCTTAGTTGCTCAGTCATATCTAGCACTTTGTGACCCTTTGGACTGTAGCCCACCAGACTCCTCCATGCATGGGATTCTCTAGACAAGAATATTGGAGTGAGTTGGCATTTCCTTCTCCAGGGCAACTTCCCCACCCAGCGATCAAACTCAAGTCTCCTGTATCTCTTACATTGCAGGCAGATTCTTTACCCACTGGGCCATCCAGCCTGTATTTGCAATTAAACCTTCTAAAAAATACAATAGCTAATAATAACACAGTAGTTATCAGTAATTAAAAGATGAGCACGATAGCAAATCTCTTATGCTAAAGAAATATATATAGACTAGTAAAATAAGGCTATATTTTATTCTGTTAAGTCTTTACTATTCGAAAATTGAGCTATCCTAAAGGATACACTTACTTAAGCCGTAAATTGTCAATTTTTTCTAACTGACTAATAAGTCACAGTATCTACAGGGATAGCTATTCATTTTATATATAGTTTGCCTTATTCAAGTTTTGAAATGTTTTTATGCTAAAGAAAGTCATTAGTAGACATCTCCTAAAAACTTTTTTAAGATTATGTTTTATGTTATTAGTTTCTATCTATCTCACTAAATTTTTAAACTGTAAAATATTTAGAGAATCTAATAGGCTGAGCATAGTCTACTGCTTATTTGAAGGGAAGAGAAATGTCTTGTTTAGGCTGATCAGTGGCATACTTTAATGAATTAATTGCTTCAAAAGTCCTAGCTAAATTATTTTGCAACAAAATTCAGCTCTGCAAATAGCTGTCTTAAATACATCATGACCTCTAGTTTGTATCTGATAAATTATGTTCCATCCAAAGTTAATGTCAGCAGGTATTTATTGTCCTGGTTACAAATTGGCTGTTATGCAACTGAATTAATTTTGATCAGAGATATTTTCCATTTGTGCTTTCATGCAAGTGAGTGCTTTTTTAAAACCTGCTCTTTATTTTAAAGGAAACTGCTATATAGAAGTTACACTTTGAGTTTCTGAACCAAATTGAGTCTCTCCAGTAAAAAAAAAAAAAAAAGAAAGAAACAGAAATGATAACTACTTAAATCATTAATTTTCTTATTTAAAACATTTAAATAAGAATGTAAGAGAATGTATATCCTAGATTCATTCAAGAATGTAATTCTCCCATCTAAATTTAGTGTAGCCAAGAATTTAGGTGTATGCTTCTCATAAGAGTCAGTCATTGACTTAACTTAGCTATTCTACAGGCCAGAAATTTGAAGAATAAAATCTTTTGATAAATTTATTGACACAGTTTGTGTGGGTAATCTATGAATATAAATACTATAATAAGCAAAATATTCAGTTACCTTATATAATTGGCCTAGTACAAGGTTATATATCTTAAGAAAATTTACCTTAAGGTTATGTATATGAAACTAATAGAAAAATAATTACTGTGGAATTCAAAGTAAAACCTTGTGATAGAACATGATACTCATAGTGCTATAAGAGAATCTTGTATCTTTGGGTTTGGATTGAATCCATGTTTTGTTATTTTCCAATGTAGTTACTTTGAACAACTGCCTCACTTGAAGGACTTTCTATTTATTTAGAGCCTCGTCTCTGAGGTTGTTTAAGCATTGAGTGATATGGTCTGATGCAAGCTCTGTATGAAAATATGATCCCTTTCTAGTACCACTCTTCTTTACTTTTTCAAAATGAAGTATGAAAAAACATGGTCCACAAATAGTCTTAAGCAATGTTATATGTGAATAAAAACATGTGTTTTTTCTTTTTTTTTTAAGAAAATATTTTGGAAGGATTTTATCATTAAAAGCCTGATAGGGTTCTACTAGAAACTGGATCTAAAGCCCTAAGTCAATCACCTCTAGCTCTTTGATGCTGCCCTCATCGTTTATTGATATAAGCATGTTTTTTAACTACATAACTAAAGAAAATACAAGATATGCTCACTATTTACATTAACTGAGTGAATGACCTCTCACTTCTTTACAAAGTATGTGTAATGATGAATAATACAGTAATAATTTAACTGGAATAAAGTTCTTAAATTTGATAGGTATTATATATACTAATTCATTATTATAAAACAAATATGATTGTTAGGTAGTTAACAATGTTCTAAGAGCTTAGTAATAGAAGATTGTGAATGATGTTTTGCCACTGAATTTTATTTTATAGAATTTGGAGCAACTGGTCAATAATGAGACTATGAATTGTTTGTAGCAAATATTAGATGAAGAGAAATACTCATTCTACAATATCCTGCTTTTGATGAAAAATTCACAGCATAATTTGTAGAACACAAGGTTGAAGAGACACTGAATAAAATTTGTAATGTCAAATACAATGAAAATATAGTTTAAGATAACCCTAGTACTTTGAATAATAAAATGACTTTAGAATTCATGGGTTTTTTGTAATGCATTTGGCATTATAACAAGGTAAAATGATTTTATTTCAATATAAGAGTAAAGATAAACCTAGAAAATAGTTGTGTACTGAGTATAATAGAAATCACTCCCAAGATATTGAAGGGTTTCCAGAAACTGAGAATACTGGCCAAATTTGTATGAAAAGAGCATATAATTGTTTTAATGACAATTTACTATATATATACTTTTTTTTTGGTAAAAGAACATTTTCTCTTCTTTTAATTTATAATTTCCTAATCTAGCACATCTGAATCTCCACAATGACTTAAGGGATCATTGTTTTTATTTTTGCATTTCAAAAGTACACAAACATAGACACACAAACCAACATCAAGTTTGTTTATCTTTTGTAGGACAAAAATTTTTTAAGTGTTTTTTCCTGTTTCTATAATTAATTTTCTCTAATTAAAAAAAAATTGCATAAGGCACATTATTATTTTAAAGTTTAAAGAAATAAAAATAAGCTAAATAAATCAAAATTGTATAAAATTAATCTATATGTAAAATCAGTCCTACTTTTTATATACATAGCATTTAGAAATTTTGCAACATATAGTTATAGTATTTATTACATATGAATCTGCATCTTTTAAATAAATTTTTTTGAATAGTGATATATACAAGTCTCCCCAAAATGTTAGGAAATTGACTTATTTTGATCAAATAATACATGATTCTTGTTGTAAGGATAATTAGCTTCTTTATAAAATCAAATATTTTAATATCATTTTATTGAAAGTCTTCATTAAGGTATCTTAACAGTAGTTTTTACTTAGCTTCATATAGACTTGTGCATTTTTACTTGTTACAAATTAAATACATACACATGTAAAGAGGAAGCGTGAGAAGCACATCATTTCAAATGAATCAATTTTGAAATTATTTTTAAATATTTTGATATATTAGAGTGACTGAATTTTTGTTTATCTGTTACATGACTTCAAACCTTAAAAAATATTATATATGATATATATCAATTTTAATAATTGTCTTCCAGTTAAGTACAATCTTCAGATTGATAACTTTCTTATTTTCTTTTCCAACTTTGATAATATACTCTTTTAACTATGTTTTTACATTTATACCTATGTTACAACTACTGGTGAAGAAGGGCCTCCTTTTCATTATTGTAATTATATGTTATTTAGTTTAGTTTTTCACCAGTAAGTAGACTGTTGCTTTTCAATTTGATTATTGATTTGAAACATTTATGTATGTGTGCGTGTGACAAGTGTGCACATATGCTAACAATGTAAGAAGCATTATTAGCTGTTTTATAACAAAAATGTAAAGAATGTATTCAATCTGCAGATATAGTGCTGAAACCAAAATTAAGCCTGGCTTCTCACCTTAAAAGCTTAGAGTCTCTGTCAGAATAGAATTGAAGCTGCCAGCAGGACCGGGATATGAAAACTGCTAATTTTTCTTCCTTGAATGTTGTAATTCTATGGTTTGCTTTGTATTTCTGTTTGTCTGGCAGTTTTCCCAGCCACTAAATTCACTTCAGTGGTTAGCTAAAGGACAACAGTGGATTTTCAATACAGAAATCTCAGTGGGCTATGTTTAGAATTGGTTTCCTGTATTGAAACACTGGACTGCATCCATTTGATATGGGTATCAAATCAACTATTTTAGAAATGAGCCATTGAAAAGCATATGCAGTTCAATTTGTTGGGCAACATCAAAAATATAAAATTTCAAACTTACTCTACAAATAAATATTAGAACATAAAAGCACATAGAAGAAACACATCAAATTATTTAACATTCTTTTCTTCATAAGAAACGTTCTTTTTAAATATAAGAATGAAGCTCAGGCAACTAAAAATTTAGCAAAATTTTCCTAAAGATTTCCATAGAACTATATATGCACTGTATATACTTATGTATTACATTATATATATATATGTTGCACATATATAACTTTAATTGGATGTTTAACAAGGATATTTCATAAATGCTGCATTAATGTTTAGTTACACATATCTGAAAATAATTCTTTTTAGTCTAAGTTCTGACTTTTTATAAGAATAATACAGTTAACATTGCAAAATGTTACATATTTATTATATAAAATATATCTTTCCATCTTTTATATTATATATAATTTTAGGTAATGTATCATATAAGTACATTTCCCTCCACTTTTTTTTGCTAGTTCAAATTTTGTACTTCTAACCATTTATAAAATAATGCAAATCAATTTCCCAGTTATTATTAGTCACAAATGAAATAATAACTTGAATTTCTACATGACAATTATGTATTATCTAAAATGTGAATGCAGGCATAGGTGGTGTGTCCTTCTTCTCCTCACTAATTCACAACACATCAATTTTTGCCTCTGAACCCAGATAGGTCTTTTGGGCTATGTTCTCCAGGAGTCAATATTCAACCATTGAGTGCCATCTGAAATAAGATTTATTTGTCATCTTTATTTTGAAGAGACAGAAGAGAGGAAAATACTTTGTTAGTAGGTTGGTCTAGGACACCACAGTTACATAATTGTGGAGCAAACTGGGCGAGTAGGAAGGGAGAAATCTGGTGGGGCTGGATAATTATATTTATGCCCTGTCTTCTTAATGAATATGCATTTGAAAATGTGATTTTCAAAATTTTAGTTCTATTTTATGAAGGACATTTGAATATTTTTGCAAATTCTATTTCATATACTCTCAAATTACTCTCCATCATTTTCCCTTTTTCTTTTCTCAGCTTGTGTAATACTAAGCCCTGGACAAATAACCCTATGTTTTATCCCAATGAAATATAAAAAATTGTCAAGTCTTCACTGCTTTCTTTCCTCATAGAATCGACTGAAAGTTTTATGTTGAATTTATTTCTCCCAGGATTATCTTCCTGGTATTGCCACCACCTACATGGTGCTATCTCATTGCTATAAAAGGGTTGGGTGGGGCAGGGGGTGGTATTAATAGGGAAATAAGACTTCCTATTTCCTGTGAAATTTAAACAAAAAAGGAAAATGGAAATGAGAAATTTTGAAGTCAGTTTGTGTCTCAAGGAAATGAAGAGAAAAATGAAAATAAGTGAAACGAGAGAAAATGGTGAGCAGAGTGAAGGTGAAAAGCAATTTAGAAGGAAAAATAAATTAAAAAAAAAAACAGAGCAAACAAGTAAGAAACAAACACCGGCATGAATCAGTTAGATACATTAATTATAAATATTTAATAGTTGGGAATTTAGTTGTCTCCTTAAAGAGACTATGAGCCACTAGTAAACATAGCATAAAGGGTAATGGCATTTTGCAATGATGACATTTGAGACAGATGAAATTTTAGTTAGAAAAGTTTAAGTTTGAATCTGAGTATTGGTAGAGGAAAGATGGGCTTCTTTGGTGGCTCAGACTGTAAAAAAAAATTCCTGCAATAGGGGAGACCTGGGTTCGATCCTTCATTGGGAAGATCCCCTGGAAGAGGGCATGGCAACCCACTCCAGTATTCTTGCCTGGAGAATTCCATGGACAGAGAAACCTGGTGGGCTGCAGTGCATGGGGTCACAAAGAGTTGGACTCGACTGAGCTATTAAGCAGAGCAGCAAGCTAACGTTGAACACATCACTGAAATGAAATACAGGTAGGAAATAAAGTTCCATAATAGAGCACTGATACATTTCTGCCTAATAAGTGAATTCATTCAGCAGCAACTTGGTCCATTACACATGTCAGAAGACTGAGGGAAAAAATTGACATTAATTTTATGGACGATCTTAATATTAAGTTTAATTATAGAGATTACTGTCATTAACTTTAGTAAGTATTAGTTTTGCTTTGTAGACCATAGATATACCTATAAATTATGTGTTTTTCCCTTGTCTATTGAGAAGGGAAGGATTTATTAAAAATTGTGGAAAGTCTGGATCTGGGATGGAGTTCTATTTTTAATAGTCCTATAAAGAAAGCATACACAAAAAATTAGGAAAAAGATTGATAAATTGTAGACAGGATTATAATGAGGAAACACATTATTATACATTACATTCTCCTTTCTCTCCTCTGACCCTAGAGATGTTTCTGTTGCTCACTGGCCATCAGAATTTTTCTTCTTCCCTCAAAAATGAGCTCTGATGAAAAGACATGCAATATAACTTCTCCAGATAAACAAAACAGAAATGGAATACCATCATCTCTCCTCATACAGATGATGAATAAAATTTTATGGGAAAAAATATGTGGAATAAAATATAGCCAGATCATAGGGAAACAGCTTTAATTCCGGGCAGCTCTAAGGATATTCCCTGGTGGCTCATCAGTGCAGGAGCACCAGGTTTGATCCCTGGGTCTGTAAAATCCCCTGGAGAAGGGAGTGGCAACCTACTGAAGTATTTTTGCCTGGAGAATTCCATGAACAGAGGAGATTGGTGGGCTACAGTCCATAGGGTTGCAAAGAGTCGGATGACTGAGCGACTGAGCAGGCACACACCCTACGGGAATCGACCAGCTCCGTATTACTGAGTCAACAAGTAAACAGTTCAGTTTAGTTCAGTCGCTCAGTCGTATCCAACACTTTGCGACCCCATGAATCGCAACACGCCAGGCCTCCCTGTCGATCACCAACTCCCGGGGTTCACTCAGAACTCACGTCCATCGAGTCAGTGATGCCATCCAGCCATCTCATCCTCGGTCGTCCCCTTCTCCTCTTGCCCCCAATCCCTCCCAGCATCAGAGTCTTTTCCAATGAGTCAACTCTTTGCATGAGGTGGCCAAAGTACTGGAGTTTCAGCTTTAGCATCATTCCTTCCAAAGAAATCCCAGGGTTGATCTCCTTCTGAATGGACTGGTTGGATCTCCTTGCAGTCCAAGGGACTCTCAAGAGTCTTCTCCAACACACAGTTCAAAAGCATCAATTCTTCAGCATTCAGCCTTCTCCACAGTCCAACTTTCACATCCATACATGACCACAGGAAAAACCATAGCCTTGACTAGACGGACCTTAGTCGGCAAAGAATCCCTCTGCTTTTGAATGTGCTATCTAGGTTGGTCATTTTCTTCCAAGGAGTAAGCGTCTTTTAATTTCATGGCTGCAGTCACCATCTGCAGTGATTTTGGAGCCCCCAAAAATAAAGTCTGACACTGTTTCCACTCTTTCCCCATCTATTTCCCAGGAAGTGATGGGACCAGATGCCATAATCTTCATTTTCTGAATGTTGAGCTTTAACCCAACATTATCACTCTCCTCTTTCACTTTCATCAAGAGGCTTTTTAGCTCCTTTTAACTTTCTACCATAAGGGTGGTATTATCTGCATATCTGAGGTTATTGATATTTCTCCGGGCAATTCTGATTCCAGCTTGGGCTTCTTCCAGTCCAGCGTTTCTCATGATGTACTCTGCATAGAAGTTAAATAAGCAGGGTGACAATATACAGCCTTGATACACTCCTTTTCCTATTTGGAACCAGTCTGTTGTTCCATGTCCAGTTCTAACTGTTGCTTCCTGACATGCATACAGATTTCTCAAGAGGCAGGTTAGGTGGTCTGGTATTTCCATCTCTCTCAGAATTTTCCACAGTTTATTGTGATCCACACAGTCAAAGGCTTTGGCATAGTCAATAAAGGAAAAATAGACGTTTTTTCTGGAACTCTCTTGCTTTTTCGATGATCCAGCAGATGTTGGCAATTTGATCTCTGTTTCCTCTGCCTTTTCTAAAATCAGATTGAACATCAGGAAGTTCACGGTTCACGTATTGCTGACGCCTGGCTTGGAGAATTGTGAGCATTACTTTACTAGCATGTGAGATGAGTGCAATTGTGTAGTAGTTTGAGCATTCTTTTGCACTGACTTTCCTTGGAAGTGGAACGAAAACTGACCTTTTCCAGTCCTGTGGCCACTGCTGAGTTTTCCCAATTTGCTGGCATATTGAGTGAAGCACTTTCACAGCATCATCTTTCAGGATTTGAAATAGCTCAACTGGAATTCCATCACCTCCACTAGCTTAGTTCATAGTGATGCTTTCTAAGGCCCACTTGACTTCACATTCCAAGATGTCTGGCTCTAGATGAGTGATCACATCATCATGATTATCTGGGTCATGAAGATCTTTTTTGTACAGTTCTTCCATGTATTCTTCCCACCTCTTAATATCTTCTGCTTCTGTTAGGTCCATACCATTTCTGTCCTTTATCGAGGCCATCTTTGCATGAAATGTTCCCTTGGTATCTCTAATTTTCTTGAAGAGATCTCTAGTCTTTCCCATTCTGTTGTTTTCCTCTATTTCTTTGCATTGATCACTGAAGAAGGCTTTCTTATCTCTTCTTGCTATTCTTTGGAGCTCTGCATTCAGATGCTTATATCTTTCCTTTTCTCCTTTGCTTTTCGCCTCTCTTCTTTCCAGAGATATTTGTAAGGTCTCCCCAGACAGCCATTTTACTTTTCTGCATTTCTTTTCCATGGGGATGGTATCCTGTAAAATGTCATGAACCTCATTCCATAGTTCATCAGGCACTCTATCTATCAGATCTAGGCCCTTAAATCTATTTCTCACTTCCACTGTATAATCATAAGGGATTTGATTTAGGTCATACCGGAATGGTCTATTGGTTTTCCCTGCTTTTTTCAATTTGAGTCTGAATTTGGAAATAAGGAGTTCATGATCTGAGCCACAATCAGCTCCTGGTCTTGTTTTTGTTGACTGTATAGAGCTTCTCCATCTTTGACTGCAAAGAATATAATCAATCTGATTTTGGTGTTGATCATCTGGTGATGTCCATGTGTAGAGTCTTCTCTTGTGTTGTAGGAAGAGGGTGTTTGCTATGACCAGTGCATTTTCTTGGCAAAACTCTATTAGTCTTTGCCCTGCTTCATTCCGCATTCCAAGGCCAAATTTGCCTGTTACTCCAGCTGTTTCTTGACTTCCTACTTCTGCATTCCAGTCCTCTATAATGAAAAGGACATCTTTTTTGGGTGTTAGTTCTAAAAGGTCTTGTAGGTCTTCATAAAACTGTTCAACTTCAGCTTCTTCAGAGTTACTGGTTGGGGCATAGACTTGGATAACATATTGAATGGTTTGCCTTGGAGATGAACAGAGATCACTCTGTCGTTTTTGAGATTGCATCCAAGTACTGCATTTTGGACTCTTTTGTTGACCATGATGGCTATTCCGTTTCTTCTGAGGGATTCCTGCCTGCAGTAGTAGATATAATGGTCATCTGAGTTAAATTCACCCATTCCAGTCCATTTTAGTTCGCTGATTCCTAGAATGTAGACATTCACCCTTGCCATCTCTTGTTTGACCACTTCCAATTTGCCTTAATTCATGGACCTGACATTCCTGGTTCCTATGCAATATTGCTCTTTAAGCATCAGACCTTGCTTCTGTCACCAGTCACATCAACAGTTGGGTATTGTTTTTGCTTTGGCTCCATCCCTTCATTCTTTCTGGAGTTATTCTCCACTGATCTCCAGTAGCATATTGGGCACCTAATGACCTAGGAGTTCCTCTTTTGATATCCTATCATTTTGCCTTTTCCTACTGTTCATGGGGTTCTCAAGGCAAGAATACTGGAGTGGCTTGCCATTTCCTTCTCCAGTGGACCACATTCTGTCAGACCTCTCCACCATGACCTGCCCGTCTTGGGTTGTCCCGCTGGCATGGGTTGGTTTCATTGAGTTAGACAAGGCTGTGGTCCTAGTGTGATTAGATTGACTAGTTTTCTGTGAGTATGGTTTCAGTGTGTCTGCCCTCTGATGCCCTCTTGCAACACCTACCATCTTACTTGGGTTTCTCTTACCTTGGGCGTGGGGTATCTCTTCACCGCTGCTCCAGCAAAGCACAGCGGCTGCTCCTTACCTTCGATGAGGGGTATCTCCTTACCACCGTCGCTCCTAACCTTCAGCGTGGGATAGCTCCTCTAGGCCCTCCTGTGCCTGCACAGCCACTACTCCCCAGGATGCTCCTCCCGGCCGCAGGCCCTGGCCTCGGGCGTGGGTGGCTCCTCCCAGCTGCCGCTCCTGGCCTCATGCTCGGGGTGGCTCCTCCGGGTCACCTCCCCTGGCCTCAGGTGCGAGGTGGCTTCTCTCAGCTGCCCCTGACCTCGCACGCGGGGTGTCTCCTCCCGGCCGCCACTGACATTGGACGCGGAGGGAGCTCCTCTCGGCCACCAGCCTTGACCTCAGACATGGGGTGTCTCCTCCCAGCCACCACCCCTGACCTCGGACGCAGGGTAGCTCCTTCCCGCTGCCCCTGACCTCGGTCGCGGGGTGTCTCCTCCCAGCCACCCCTGACCTCGGACACGGGGTAGCTCCTCCCGGCTGCCAGTGACCTTGGACGTGGGGTAGCTCCTCTTGGCTGCCGCCCTGACCTTGGACACAGGGTAGCTCCTCTCCGCCGTTCCTGCGACGTCACAGACTGGCACTCTAGGCCGCTGCCCCTGACCTCGGATGTGGGGTACCTCCTCTCGGCCGCGCTTAGTGCGCTCGCAGCCGCCCGCAGCCAGCTCCCTAATCTATCTCACTCTCAGCAAACACACACACACACACACACACACACACACCCTATTGGTTCAGTTTCTCTGAAGAACCTGACTAAATCAGAGGTCAAGTGTTTTCAGAATGGATTCAGATTTTAACAGAAAACATTATCATCTGAAAAGGTAGATAAGTAGCTCTTTTTAAGCTTCAGAAGTTGTCTTACAAGAATTAGATTAATATCTAGACAGCCTAACAATGGGAACATGAAGATAAACTTTTAATCCAGCAGCCACTGCTTTGTATAGTAATTGCTACTTCCCTATTAGATTTTGAGGTAAAGTATATACAGGTACCAACAGTTTGCAGGCAGATCTGAGAAAATTCTTTTTTAAACTCCATTATGCTATGTACAAATAGATACTTTTCTAGATTCCTCAATGAAAAATGCCTTGCTTTTTCTCAAATTAAATATAAGCTATGATTGAGTTAAATAGGAAGGAATTGTATGGTGGGAAAAGCAGTAAGAAACAATTGAATACAAATATAAGTTTTCATGCAGTGGGATTCAATTATCCACACAAGCAATTCTCAAACTCAATCACTTTTAAAATCAATATAAAGGGACAGGAAAAACTTTCAGCAACTTTACAATTTAGCAATGATGAAATAGGTCCAAGATTTAGATGAAAAGTTGATGATAGCTTGAGATTTTTATCTTCTTGTTGTTGAGAATAGAAAGGAAAATAATTTATGATACTCTATGACAAAAACAAAAGGAACAATAGAAAAACAAAAATAGGACAGATCTCCTGTATGTTGAAGCAGTAGAAGTAAGAGTAAGCAGAAACTCTTTCCCAAAGTATTGGTAAAAATATAATAATAATTAGTCCTTCTTATTTCATATCAAAACATTGCTAATGTGCAAAAAATGGATAGTAAGTAATTTGATGCATTTTTGTTTTACTTCAGTTATAAAGTGTATGAAAACTTTTAAAATACATTGGTGCTACTGCTGCTGCTAAGTCACTTTAGCCATGTCCAACACTATGTGACCCCATAGACGGCAGCCCACCAGGCTCCTCCGTCCCTGGGATTCTCCAGGCAAGAACACCTGAGTGGGTTTCCATTTCCTTCTCCAATGCGTGAAAGTGAAAAGTGAAAGTGAAGTCGCTCAGTCGTGTCAGACTCTTAGTGACCCCATGGACTGCAGCTCTCCAGGCTCCTCTATCCATGGGATTTTCCAGGCAAGAGTACAGGAGTGGGGACAATTAAGTTTTTATATTATATTTTCTCGAGACCCGCATTCAACATTTAACATCAATTATGCCTCTACTACAAGTGTTGCAGCTAGATATCTAACACTATTCTTATCTGAAAATTTATACTTATCTAAATGTATATTCAACACACGCATAAATTTAATTCATATTTTTTGTTCAGTCAGTCATTTCCAACTCTTTGCATCCCCATGGACTGCAGCATGCCAGGCTTCTCTGTCCTTCCTCTCTCCTGGAGTTTGCTCAAACTCATGTTCGTTGAGCTGATGATGCTATCCAACCATCTCATCCTCTGTGTCCCTTTCTCCTCCTGCTCACAATCTTTCCCAGCATCAGGGTCTATTCCAATGAGGGGGCTCTTTACATCAGGTGGCCAAAGATCTGGATGTTCATCTCCAGCATCAGTCCTTCCAATGAATATTCATGGTTCATTTTCTTAGAATTTATATTTAAAATTTAGAAATAGTAGGTTTTAATTATGCTTTACTTTTAAACAACAGTGACTGTTTAAATAACTCTATCAGCAAGTACAAATCCATCATCACAAATGCTTGTATATTTTTAAATTAATGCAAACTCTCTTTGATTTGAGAATAAATTTGTTTTTTATTTAATGTGGAAAAATAGTCTCGCCTTCAAATGTCAGAGAATTTCCTATTTCTAACAATGCCATCTATCAATAGTCTTTAGATAGATAATTTGTACTACTGGAGATATATAAAGTGTGTTTTGAGATTGGTGTAAAAGTAACTCAGTTTTTACATTGTTGAAATTTGCCACTTGATACCAGAATGGATTCTTAAATAAATACCGTTATATTTAACATCATTTTAATGCACATTTCTCATTTTATGTTTATTTTCTAGACATTACTTGCTATTATATTTAGTTTAGACTATGGAAATGATGTTAGACAAAAAGCAAATTTGAGCAGTTTTCTTGAGTTCAAAATGGGGTGTAAAGCAGCAGAGACAACTCACTATAATGATTTAAAATTCATTGTTTGAAACCACAATTACGTTTGCATCAACCTAATACTATCTATAGGGCATCACTTTCCAAACTACTTCTCTATTTGGTCTTTCCTAAAAGTCATCAGAGAACACATCTGTAATTGAAGTATCAGTATTTTCTTTTCTCTTATACTTGCCCTTACCCTCTTTTTCCATTTGGCAAAGTAAGATACATGTATTTCATTTTGGCCAATTGCCTACTAGGGTGCCAAACAAAGTGATGCTCCTGGTGTCTATGTAGACTCCTTAACCAAGGCATGAAATCATCTACTATAAAAGTTTTTGCCTTCCCCTGTATGATATAAATTTTGGTTTAGGAAGCATTTAAGCATAGGAAGCAATCATTTGATCCATGCTGTGATATTCAGAATTTATATATTTTGTAGGAAGAAGGCATATTTATGATAACTACTTTTCAATGACCTTGCTATATTTGTCTCTCTATTGTTGCCAAATAATGCATTTTTCTGAGAGTGAATCTTACAGGAGTTTAAAAAAAAAAAAAGATTTATATAAAATCATGAAGAGAGTAGTCATTTATTTGTTCCCTGTGATAATCATACCAAGAAACTGTGCCTTACCTAGCTATTATCACAAATTAGAGTTAAGAAGAAAATTGCTTAATCTGGGAAACTGTCTTCATATATTTATTTAAATTAAAAAACAAATTCAGGCTCCTTTTCTTACAGATAGCTAATCTGATTTGACTGATTCAAGTGACAATAAGTTTGACTTTCCCAATTTAATTGTGTGATGGGTATTTATACACATTAAATAAGAAAATATACCAATACAGAGTTCTGATAAAAATACAGCATATAACTTGACACATCAAAGAGTTTTATCAAAAATATATCATTGAAAAATGTGTTTTGAAATCAGCAATATTTAAGTATTCACAGTCGTTTCAGAGTACAAGTTGCCCGTCTATAAAAGGGTAAAATATAAAGTTATAATACAAGATGACTATATAAAAGGTGAAAAGCAAAGTTATAGGCCTTTAATAAATCACAGAAAAAATTTTTCTAGAAATGAATAATTTTGCAGATCAAGTATTTTTAATGAAAATGAAAATGTTAGTTGCTCAGTTGTGTCTGACTTTTTATGACTCATGGACAGTAGCCCACCAGGCTCCTCTGTCCATGGGTTTTCCCAGACAAGATACTGAAATGGGTTATCATTCCCTTCTCCAGAGGATCTTCCCAACCCAGGGATTGAACTTGGGTCTCCTGCATTGTAGGCAGATTTTTTTTACCATCTGAACCATCAGAGATGCCTGATTTTAACAAGTTTACATTCACAAAGGGAAAAAAAAAAATACTATTCAGTTTTCCAGTGACAGATAATAATGATGATTTAGTTATGATATCATAGATATCCACAGTATGAGTTGCCCAAGAGATCATCTCTAATATTTATAATTTTTATTAATTTACAGTGTTCAATAGATATAAAGTATTGAAAAATAAGCATGACATTTGTTTCAAAGTTTCCATTGTTGTTAAAACCCCTAACAAAGAAATTACAAGGGCAAAAGTATCCTTGTTATTTACAATAAAAGCCAATCACTAACTGTGATTATAAAAAATATCGCCCCGATATAGAATTGTACAATTAGGATTATACAGAGTTGAGTGATCTATTGGTGATGTTATAAGAAGGGAAAATATGATTTTTTAAAGAAATATCTGCTACTGTATTAGGACTGACATAAAATTGTCAGAGTATATTTACAGATTACAGTATAAGGCACATAAAAATATAATCAGAATTTTACAGTATAGCTATAAAGGCATTGGCTTTGTGTATTCTCATTTCAGCAACCATGAGTATAAATGAATTTCTTAAAAGTATATGATGCAGCAATTTAAGTTTGATTTAATGAAATAAAACCATTTGAATAATTTCATTTTTTATTTTCCCCAAATGCTTATGTTTTCTGCTTTTCCTGTTAATGTGCTGAACAATATATGCAATTAATCTTTATTATTACTGATTTGCAATTAAATTTTTATTTAAAAACAGTTTTATAAAGAAATATTACAAAAGCACTATAGATAGTTCCCATATACCTTACACTCAGTTTCTCTGTTTATTTGCATCTTACATTAATATGGTACATTTATGTATTAAAAACTGATATCAATACATTATTATTAGCTAAAATCCATAATTTATTTAAACTTCCTAATTTTTACCTATAATTCTTTTTCTGCTCCAGCATCTCTACATTATATTTAACTGTCATATCTCCTTAGGGTTTTCTCCAGTGATAGGTGTTTTTGAGGATCTTAGTTTTGAGAAGTATAGGTCAGGCATTCTGTAAACTATCCCAATATTGGTTTTTGCCTAATGTTGCTTTCATGTTTAGACTGGGTTATGTATTTTCAAAAAGAAGACCTCAGGGGTAAAGTGCTATTTTCACCATATCATATCAAGAGTACACACCATGAAGCTGATTTCTGACTGTGGATGTTGACCTTGGTAGACTGGCCAAGGCAATGTGGACCTCAGTTGCATTTTCAAACATAAGAAAATGGAAACAAACTGCATGAATATATCTTAAAGAAGCAAAGGTAAAATGTTAGTCCCTCAGTCACATCCAACTCTTTGTGACCCCATGGACTGTAGCCCACCAGGCTCCTCAGTCTATGGAATTCTACAGGCAAGAATATTAGAGTGGGTAGCCATTCTGTTCTCCAGGGTTTCTTCCCAACCCAGGGATCAAAGTTGGGTCTTACTGCTTTGCAGGCAGATTCTTTACTGTCTGAGCCGCCAGGGAAGCCCCTGAATATATAATATACTCACTAAATAAAAACTAAAGATAAAGATTATTTGAGCCATAATGATGCTTTAAATGATACATCATTCAAGATGAAATAAGTACAATAAAATATTCAAGTAACAAACTAGTAATATAACGTTTCTTAAAAATTTGGATTAGAGACAGTTAATTTGATCATTGCCAAATATGAAAAGGTACATGATTTTTTTCAAAATTACTTAGATTATAAATAAATATTACATATACTTGAATATGTATAAATATTACCTTAGAACATTATCATTAGTCAGTTTCTAAGTTATTTTTCATGAAAATAAATTGTTATACTCATGAAAAGGGAATTTATTTCTAGTTTCAGAGCTATCTGTGAGTTAGCTTTGGTACTGCACAAGAGAGGTACAACACAAATTTATAATCACTGCTAAAATATTGAATATTACCAATACTAATGGTATTGGTAATTGTCAATGATAAATTGTGGATGATATTTTTATCCAAACAATGGCAATATATTTATTTATATAATTTTCACTGATGCAATGCCACATATGTGTTTATATAATACATCATGCATACTATGTGTTATACACATATGATTTTTATATATGACTTCAATTCTACCTGGTGCTTAAATATAGGCAGTGTGATCCTTGACAAATTAAATCTTTACACAACTTTAAATGGGTTTTTATCCTGTGGCAGAGCATATATATGTTAAGTAATTTTCATTAGATAAACCTATAAAATTGTCCCATTTAAATTTGCTAAAGCAAAAATCATAATCCTTTGGGTTATAATAGAGTGAAACCAACCACTAAGATTGCTTGAGACAATTAAGAAATCAAAAATCTGTTGATAGTCAAACCTCAGGTGCCTCCCAGGTAGCCAGACTATGCATCTTCAAACAATACGACAGTGCTGATCACATACCATTTTTTACAGCCATTGTGCTGTAATAAGAAATAGACTCTCCTGAGGATGTGGCTTTGGCAGATATGGAGATTTTGTCCAAAACTGTTGCTTGAACACAGGCAATGAAGAATTTGAAATTTAATGTTTCAAATATCATATATCCAGATATATTAGTTAATATGTTAAAATTAAAAGATGGCCAAATTTTTTATGTGTCCTGATTATTAATTTTCTCATTTTTGAGCCATATTTCTTTTTAAGTCACATAGCAAAATTTGAAACATTTTATATCTTAGGAAGTAACTAATTCAGTTATATTCCAGTAATCCTACTCAAAGAAGTCGTTAATTGTACAGAAACTTTTTATACCTTGACAGAACATGTCTGACTTCTAGTGAAATCTGTGAAATTATATGTAATTTATGTGTAAATTATATGCAATTTACATATTATTATATAATAATATAGAATTACATGTATAAACATCTGCTCAATAAAGCATAATGATACATATGGAAATATTAAACAATCTTTTAAAAATATATATTGCAAAACTTAAGTTGGAAACTGCAGTAATATATTCAACAGACCTTAAAAGAACAGGACATTTGTTTCATTTATCTTTGACTCTCTAGTGGTTAGTGCATGATCTGACTTATAGCAGAAACTCAAAAATCAGTTATTAAACAACTGTATGCGTGCTAAGTCACTTCAGTCATGTCCGACTCTTTGCAACCCCATGGACCGTAGCCCACCATGTTTCTCTGTCAATGGGGTTCTCCAGAAAAGAATACTGGAATGGGTTGCCATTTCCTCCTCCAGGGGATCTTCCCAACTTCTCTTATGTCCTTTGCATTGGCAGCCAGTCTCTTTACCACTAGCACCACCTGGGAAGAATTGGATGACCTATATTATTTAGTTTACTAAATAAAATGTTAAATGCAAATGGCATATATATGTATATATATTTAACAATTTAAGCAGCTTTTCTGAAAAGATTTTTATATTTGCTAAATATTAAGCACTAATTGTAAAACGCTTGTAAATATATAAGCCAATGTTTCACACTTCAATTCCCTTAAGTGAGCAAACTAGAGATAAATTCTGAATAGATATAAAGAATAGAATTATAGGACAGAACCAAGCCCAGGGAGAAAAACATAATGTTAAGGCATTAGTAAGAGAATAAATTGGGGTCATTTCTTGAAGTGTCTAAAGTGAAAATGTGATGAGAGGAATAGCAGCAAGTGTATGTATTCTAATTTCAGATCACATCATAAAGTCATCAATCAAGGCAAGGAGAAGAACCACTGCAAAGAACTACTTCTTTTTAGTAGAATATGCAGCTTCCTTGCTGATTTCAAAGAGTTTCTATTTGAAAATATTGCAGTAAAATTGAGATTTTTAAGAGTTTTTTGTAGGGATATACATACAAATTTGAATTTGAAAACGACCTAGAAATATTTTTCAATATTTCTATTTTCACTTTGCAAGTAATTCATAACAGGCTACATATTTTTTTTAATATTTTCACAACTTTAAGATCTGCAATACATGGCTTGCTTAAAATTTACAATTTGATGCATTTGAAATATGAACACATTCTTGGAACAATTGTTAGTGAAAGGAGAGTCTGGAGACCCTTCCTTCAGTGGGCCTCAGTTCTTGGTAAGAAGGCAAAGAAGAATCTAAGGTATGACGCATTGCAAGAAAGTTTATTAACAATAAGGAAAGAGAACAGGTCACAAACAGTCAGACATGGCTGAACCATGGATCAACATACACAAAGAAAGAACAGAGAAAACACCTTAAGAGAAAGGTAGGCCATGCCAAGGGAGCCAAATGGTCCTGGAGGGCTGGGGTACAGATTTTTTAAAGTCAGGGTCATTGCATAATTTAAAGGCAGAGTTATTGACTGAGAACCTTGATTGACAGCTTCAGGTCATATAGAAAGATGCTCTACCATGCATATCCTTCCCATAATTCAGTCTGTTATAATTAGATGTGTGTATTAATGAAATACTAATGAGCAGTTAATGAGTCCAGTGGACACCAAAGGTTATTTTAATACAGGATAGTGTGAGGTGTGCTCATGTGCTGGAGTAGGGAACGTCCTAGCCAGTTGGCCAGCGAGGGGTTTTTATGCCAGGACCATTTTTGGAGTGCTGGTGGTCATGTTATGGGCAGGGCTGGGTAAATTGCTTAATGGGATTAGGCAGCTATTGGAACCTTAGCTGAAGGGTCCATCTCTCTTTTCTCTCAGCTAATTTCCTGTCTATCACAATAAAAGAGTAAGCAGAGCTGTAACCTCCTTGAAAGTCCTCATAACTTTCTGAAATTATATTTTCTTTTTGCATGTATGTGTGTGGTTATTTTCAATCCACAGTTGATTGAATCCATGGATACAGAACCTGTGTATACAGAGAGCCAACTGTATACTCTTGCATTGTCCTTATGTGAAGTCATATATTACTTGAAAATAGATTAGGATAACAAATATTCAGGATTTCATGATCTGAAGGCTAACAGAATGCCTGGGTTACAGTGATGAAATCTTGCAGATGTCACTTTAGAACAAGTGCCCATTAAACATTTAGCTAGAGTGCCAGTTTGGAATGACACCCTGAAGAGCTTAACTGCTGTGCTCCAAGATGCTATTTATAAATTAAAACATAGGATGATATATGGTGTTGTTTTACGGTATCTAGCAAAAAAAGACAAAACTTGTATACTGGAAAGGATAGTTTATCTTGATTAGCTTGTGTGGCTAACAAGTTTATATAGGTGTATCCAGGACTTGAGGAATTTACTGGGGTCTCTCTCACTGCTTCCATGTTTGGTGTAAACATTCGAGTGACACTTTCGGAAACAATAGCCTGACCGAGACATTAAAACCAAGGGCTCTGTTCCCTTAGGAATTGAAACTGGATGACCTCACCATTCATGCATGAAACCTAGGGAAGATGAAATATGCCTGAGTCTGATGCAAATAGAGTTATTAGGGGTAGAAGAAGTTGATGAGACCATCAATTATGATCTCAAGGCAACTGCAGGGTTTGGACAATAATTATTCCACTAATTCTCTTATCTTAAATCTTTTTAGAGTGTAAAAAACCACTACATTGAATACACTTAATGTAGATATGAGCTGACTTCAGTGATTTTATGTGTCAAGTACTTATATTGTCCCAGTCCACAAATTCTTAGTCCATTACTAATTCTAGCTGCACCTGTAGTGAACAGTACCTATGAAACCTAGCAGCAAAGCTCTGACTCTACTTTAAATTTTCTGTCATCTTCCCTCCCCAAATGATGGAATATGGGACAACCCAGAAATGAGAGAGATTAAAGTACTAAGCAAAATATTTGTCTATTGGAGTTTACAAATTAGTAGGTAAATGCCCCCAATTCCTTCCTTTGTAAAGAGAGAATGATGCAGATTTGGGATGATTTTTCAGAAGGATCTAAGTTCAGTTTCTCGAAGGAGTCCAGATCGCAGTCTCACTCCTCCAACTCCCCAATTCTGGCTTCTTAGAAACAAATTTGGAATAAAATAGGTGCACATACTGAGGCTCTATTTTCATGGGAACTCAAACCAAGACCTCATGCCTTTAAGGTGAACAGCATTCTTTTTATAGTATAAGCATTCTATTGAACATTTCCTTCTAGTCCTACTCTGTAATTTGTAATTTCTTAAAAATGTACAGTAGAATCATTGGATCAAAATAGAATTATTTTAAGGTTCTTGTCATGAAATGACATACTGCTTTTCAAAACATGTAGCTATTCATATAGCCACAAGCAGCATATGGCTGCTGCTACTGCTAAGTCACTTCAGTAGTGACCAACTCTACGTGACCCCATAGACGGCAGCCCACCAAGATCCCCTGTCCCTGGGATTCTCCAGGCAAGAACACTGGAGTGGGTTGCCATTTCCTTCTCCAATGCATGGAAGTGAAAAGTGAAAGTGAAGTCACTCAATCATGTCCGACGCTCAGTGACCCCATGGATGCAGCCTTCCAGGCTCCTCCATCCATGGGATTTTCCAGGCAAGAGTACTGGAGTAGGGTACCATTGCCTTCTCCAGCAGCATATGGAATTACTACTTAATTTAAAAATCTTTCCATGCCGATGTTGATAGAGCTAGTATCATTTTGGTCAGACTAAGAAACAGTTCATATGATAAATAAATAATTTGTTCTGCTTGTATTTCAAATATACTACTTGATTATTCTCAACACTCTTAAAAAGTATAGTTTCTATTTGTATTTAATTATGCACAAATACAGAAAAATTTGAGTAAGATATAGTTTCTATAATTCCGATTATCATGTATAGACAATAGAGCTCCATACTGTTTTTCATAGTGATTTTATTAACTTACATTCCCACCAACAGTGCACAAGCATTCCCTTTTCTTCACATCCTTACCAACACTGTCAACACATTATTTCTTATCTTTCTGATGATAGCTAGTCTAACTAGCGTGAGGTAATATCTCATTGTGGTTTTTGATTTTCATTTCCCTGATCAGATTCTTTTTATGTGCTTGTTGTCTATCTGTATGTCTTCTTTAGAAAAATGCCTTTTCAGGTCCTCTTCCCATTTTATAGGGCTTCCCTGGTGGCTCAGAGGGTAAAGTGTCTGCCCACAATGTGGGAGACCGGGGTTTGATTCCTGGCTCAGGAAGATCCCTTGGAGAAGGAAATGGCAACCCACTCCAGTACTCGTGCCTGGAAAATCACATGAACTGAGAAGCCTGGTAGGCTACAGTCCATGGAGTTGCAGCGTCAGACACGGCTGAGCAACTTCACTTTTATTTTCCCATTTTATAACTGGGTTCATTTTTTTATATTAAGCTTTATGAGTTATTTACATATTTTGAAAGTTAAAATTCTTATTCAAAATATTTCTTAAAGTGAGTAAATAATCTATTAAATATGACAATGTATGTTCTAAGAATATAACTTCTTTTCAATTATTTTTCAAGGTTTTCATTACAACTTTTTAATTAATTAAAATAGTACATAGTACTGTTATACATCTGTGACAGAGGAATGGAAAACTATTAATTTTCTTCTTAAGTCAATAAAATAATCTTGTTTTTTGTTAGAAAAGATAATTTGCCTTTTTTATTCAATTGAGTATGCTGATAACAAATTATTAGTTAATAATGATTAAATATCATTTGTTATTAATGAGGATTTAGATGAAGACGTAGTGTTTAAAACCAGTTCATTTCTTTTCTCGAATTCACACCAATATTGTCTCAAAAGAATCTCAGATTAGTGAATCAACTATTGATAGGTATTTTTAACAGGCCTTTTAAGTAGAAACATCCTGATTAATTTCAATGAGCCAAATTGTCATAGACTAGAATAAATAGAAAAAGAAAAGGCAAAATATCAGAGTAGCTGAGATATTTTCCCTTAAATCTTTAGCATTTTATTTAATTTTAGCATTTTAAAATTTTATTTAGCATTTTAGCATTTTATTTAACTGAAAAGATATCTGAAATTTTGATGGCAGGGATTTGATAAATAGTTTATCAATAACATGCTGCAGATAAAACCACATAAGCATCTGCTCAGGAAATAGATAACTAAATTGAACATGTGTCTTGGAAATGGTTGAGTTAGTTTAAGCCTTAAAGCAAAAGAAGAAAATCAAAGCCATTTCTGCTACCAAATTACATTATCTGGTCTATAAATACTGACATATTGTTTAATATTTTGAAATGAATATTTTGAAGAAAATGCAGCTATGCCATTTCCAGTCAGTATGCAATTGGGTTGAAAATACTGCCTTCCCTCCAGGAATTAAGATTATTTTCTTCCGTTATATGCATACTAATTTGATTAACAATGAGAATTACTAACTTGTGAGTAGATTTTTGAAGCTTTAAATATAATTAGTGACTCCGACAGTTTGAAAAGTCTCTTTACCAACCAGAGTTCTGTGTAAAAATGAAATCTTAGAGTTATATTATAAGCAAAACACATAGAATACCTGGAAACATATTTAGATTTACTGTTTTGGTCCAGAAGCATCAGAGAAGACTATGATTTTCTAATTTCTACACTGGTAAATGTTGCTGTATTTATTTTGTTGTTATTCCATCAATCCTATTATGTATGATGAAAATCCTTGTCATAATTAGAGCTATAGCTTTGACTCAACCTCTTCTTGAAAGTTTTTTTTTAAATTAATGTGACTAGAATATAATATGAAGTGATTCTCTACCATTCAGAATATTTGTTGGATTTGCAGAGGATTAGTCTTGAATTAGTCTTGAATGGCAGAAAGTGAAGAAGAGGTAAAGAGCTCTTGATGAGCATGAAAGAGAAAAGTGAAAAAGTTGACTTAAAACTAGGCATTCAAAAAAAGTTAAGACCATGGCATCCAGTCCCATCACTTCATGGCAAGTAGATGGGGAAGAAATGGAAACAGTGACAGACGTTATTTTCTTTGGCTCTAAAATCACTCCGGACAGTGACTGCAAACTTGAAATTAAAAGACATTTGCTCCTTGGAAGAAAAGCTATGACAAACCTAGACAGTGTATTAAAAAGCAGAGACATCACTTTATCAACAAATGTCCATATAGTCAAAGCTATGGTTTTTCCAGTGGTCATCTATGGATGTGAAAATTGGACCATAAAGAAGGCTGAGCACTGAAGAACTGATGCCTTCTAATTGTGGTGCTGAAAAAGACGCTTGAGAGTCCCTTGGATTGCTAGGAGATTGAAGGCAAAAGGAGAAGAAAGTGGTAGAGGATGAGATGGTTAGATAGCATTACTGACGCAATGGATATGAATTTGAGCAAACTCCAAGAGATAGTGAAGTACAGGGATGCCTGGTTTGCTGCAGTCAGTGGGGTCACAAAGAGTCAGACACAACTTGACGACAGAAAAACAACAAGCCTTGAAGCCTTTGATAGGGTTTTATTGAGAAGTCTCACTGTTATCTTATAAAAATGAAATCATTTTTCAACTTGACAAACACAACAATTTGAGTATATTTGTGGCTCTACTTCCTGAGTAGATATTTGCAGGCACACAAATGAGAATGGTTTTTATTTAAGGCTCTGTGATGACAAACTCACTTGCTGCTAAGTATATAATTTGTCAACATGTTCATCTGGAAATGCGATTGAAGACAGTAGAAGGATATGCTTTTGAAGACTTCTCAAATTTGCTGCAGGTAGAAATCAACAGACATCTAGAAACATAAGTTTTGACAGAAACTTTGGTTAATGCCACTTAAAAAAGAATGTGGACTAATTGCAACTTATTACTAAAGAAGGCCTTCCCAGGTGACTCTGTGGTAAAGAATCGGCCTGCCAATGCAGGAGGCACAAGACTGGCCATTTGGTTCCTGGGTCAGGAAGATACCCTGTAGTTAAAAATAGCAAATTGTAGTATTCTTGCCTGAAAAAAGTCATGGCCAGAGAAGCCTGGTGGACTACGGTCCATGCAGTCTCAAGAAGTCGGACACTACTGAGCACAGATACACACACACACACACACACACATACACACACACACACAGAGTAAGGAAGAAATAATAGTAGAACTTACCAAAATTGACTTTGATGATTTATGTAAAAAAAATTGTAAAATACAACTTTAATACAAGGAGTTGGGGATAGTTCTGTGCCTTTGATTTGAGAGTTTCTTCTGTGGCAGAGACTGCTTGTTTTCTATTTAACACTAATTCTTTTCATTTCTCAGGTGGCTTACTATTAGAGCAGAAATAAACACTCTTCTTCCCAGGCAACAAATTGAGTCCCTTTTACAGTGCCTAGCTCAGATAAGAGATAGCAACAAAATGTGACCAGCTATTAAACGCTTACTGTTTCCTCTTCATTTTTCTTAATGCTGGAAACATGTACCTGATGTCTGGTGGTCTTGCAGTCATATTATCATCACGAGTTCATGTTAAAGACAGTGAAGGTGGAAAACAGGGAAAGCATATAATATTGAGGATATAAATGAGGAAAAATAAGCCTCTATTTTGCTTAAAATCATGTTTGTTTGCTTTAGGTCTCTATCAGTCAGTCAGGTCAGTAACTCAGTCATGTCCAACTCTTTGCAACCCCATGAATTGCAGCATGCCAGGCCTCCCTGTCCATCATTACCTCCCGGAGTTCATTCAAACTCATGTGCATCGAGTCGGTGATGCCATCCAGCCATCTCATCCTCTGTTATCTCCTTCTCCTCCTGCCCTCAATCCCTCCCAGCATTAGGGTCTTTTCCAATGAGTCAACTCTTCGCATGAGGTGACCAAAGTATTGGAGTTTCAGCCTCAGCATCAGTTCTTCCAATGAACACCCAGGACTGGTCTCTTTAGGATGGACTGGTTGGATCTCCTTGCAGTCCAAGGGACTCTCAACAGTCTTCTCCAACACCATGGTTCAAAAGCATCAATTCTTCAGCACTCAGCTTTCTTAACAGTCTCATGACCATTGGAAAAACCATAGCCTTGACTAGAAGGACCTTTGTTGGCAAAGTAATGTCTCTGCTTTTGAATATGCTATCTAGGTTGGTCATAACTTTCCTTCCAAGGAGTATAACTAGTGCTAAATAACTTTTGTACTGCTAGATATGGAAAGATTGATTCCATTTGATTAAACATACTTTGTGAATCAGTGTTTTGGCCTGGTTGTAACCAATCTGAGTGGTAATAATTGACTAGTTAATGCCAAAAGTTATATAGCAATTGACATTATATACTATCCATACATTCATCTTTCTAATTTAAATGCTGTAGAATAGTTTCATTATTAAAATCCTTTTATATTTGAATAAAAGTATATTTTATGGGATTTTTTACACCATTTTTTGTCTTGAAATTGATCCTTCCTTTTTGTACTGTGACATAAGATTGAGCCAGATATGTTTCTTTGTTGGCTGAGATAAGGTTCCTTCAGAACTCTGACACTGAAATGGAACTTTATAGTGGTCTCTAGTTAAATCAAGAAGGCCAGGTCTTTGTTACATTGGCATTGACTGGTTTTGGAGGGGGACCACCCAAGGAAGTTAGTTTGGTTTGTGTGAGGCTGTTGTCAGCTGAGCGGAGGTTGACATTCAGAGGCAGACTGATGGCAGAGGCATATCTACTGAGGATGTAAATGCTCTGTTGTTTTTTTTTTTTTTTTCCTTTCTTTCTCTTTTTTATTTTTTTAAATTATGAAACTACAATAATACATTTACAGGAGACTTGGTAAATATAGACCAAATTTACATATAGTTCCACTATACAGTAAAATAATTTTAAGTAGATAAATTAAGATTTTTAGTTGTAGTTTCAATATCAAATTCTCAAAAATTAACTGAATATATAGAAAAGTAGAAGGATATAGTAGACCTAAAAAGCACTATGTACCAATTCAATATAATTAAGATTTATATAATTTTCACATAATAGCAAGCTATGAATTCTATTCAAGTTCCCATAGACTATAAACCAGGAGACACTGGAACATATCCAGGGACATAAAACAAGATGCATAAATTTCATGGTCTATAGGTATTGAAATCATATAGAGTCTCTTTTCTTATCACTGAGGAATTATGTTAGAAATGACATCAAAAGGTATTTGAAAATAACACATATTTTCAAGTATAATGTGACAGTTACAGAGCCATTAAAAGTCTCAATAAAGTTAAAAGACTGAAAAAACATAGAGGGTGGTAAATCCTCTATTTCTAAATGACAATATGTTTCTGGGCAACACATGACAGAATCACAGAAATAAAATTATTTTCTTAAAAAATCAATTTTACGTGCAATAAAAAGTAATATGTATGTCCACTTTTCTGAAGAGAAATAAATAAAACAAATGAAATCCTCAATTTTTATAAACTTCTATCTTAACACAAATAGTTTAAAAACGTCTTAGTCTTTTGGAGATAGGCAAAAATACTGCTCAATTAAAAGCCTAGTGTGCAAAAAATGAATTTTAAATGAGACTGAATTTTAGGCAAACATGTCTTACGTAAATTCATCGTAGGCAGAGTGACTTGAGGCTGGTTAATAAGATGAAAGGCAGTAGTTTTGCTGATTCCAAGTTTCTAGGTAAGCACAACCAGTCAATATTTTTATCCCTAAAAAGGTGATTACTTAAAACAATTATTTCTTTTGATGAATCTTTGTTTAGGAAATGTGCTATCCTAAATCAAAATAAACAGAATGATGGTTGAAGAATTCTAAAGCTATGCTATACTGTGCCCATAATTTAAATTCCTCCATCCTGCTATTCAAACATTGTTTCTTTGTCAAAGTGATTTGATTAATGTGAAAACACCCTAGAACCAAAAGATGAACACTGAACAAGTGCAAAGTACCATTATGTATTTTATTCTTGTCATTAATCGCCTGTTTCTCTATTATTTAATCTAAGAAGGAAAGGTTAACACTCCATGTCCCTTCTATCACTGTAAAAATAAATAAACATAACAACTGCTTTCAATTGGAGTAATACATTGGCTGTGATGTGTGCTGTGCTTAGTTGCTCAGTCATGCCTTACTCTTTGTGACCCCATGGACTGTTGCCCTTAAGGCTCCTCTGTCCATGGGATTCACCAGGCGAAAACACTGGAGTGGGTTGCCATGCCCTCCTCCAGGGGATCTTCCCAACCCAGGGATCAAACCCAGGTCCCACATTGCAGGTGGATTCTTTACAAACTGAGCCACCAAGAAAGCCCAATAGATTGGCAGTTGCTTTATTTATTCTTTTTTTTCAATGTATTTTTAAAATTAAGTGGATTTAATTTTTTTTAGAGCTTTTAACTTTTCTCAGCAAAATAGAGCAGGAAATACAGAGTTCCCATACACCCCTTGCTTCCACACTCACACAGCTTCCCCAACTATCAACTTCATGGACCAAAGTGGTACATTTTTCACAGTCAATGAATCTACACCGATGTGAGTGATAATATTATCACTCAGAATCCATAGCTTACAATAGAGTTCACTCTTTGTGTTGTACATTATGGGTTTGACAGATGTTGAATGACATGTATCTATCATTCCGGTAACACACATAGTGTTCTCATTGCCCTTAAAATCCTCTGTGCTCTATCTAGTTATTCCTAATCCCCAGAAACCATTGATTATTTTCCCTGTCTCCACTGTTTTGCCTTTTCCAGAATGTCACATAGTTGGAGCCATAAAATATATGGCACTTTAGATTGATTTATTTCACTTATTAATGTATATTTAGGTTTCCTCCATATCTTTTCATAACTTTATAGCTCATTTCTTTTTAGCATGAAATAATATTCCATTATCTGAATTATCACAGTTTATTTACCTATTGAAGGATATCTAGTTAACTTCTGTTTTGGCAATTATAAATAAAGTGCCTATAAACAATCACATCCAAGTTCTTGTGTGGTTATACTTCTAACTAGTTTGGATAAACAGTAAAGCATGCAATTCCTAGAACATACGGTAAAAGCCTGTTTCATTTTGTAAGTGATGGAGAAACTTTCTTCCAAAGTGACTGTACCATTTTGCATTCCCACCAGCCATAAATACGAGTTCCATTTGCTCTACATTATGGTCAGCTTTAGATGCTGTATTTTGGATTTTGGTCATTCTAATAAATATGTGGGAAAATCCCCTGGAAGAAGGCATGGCAACCCATTCCAGTATTCTGATCTGGAGAATCCTCATGGACATAGGAGCTGCAAAGAGTTGGACAGGACTGAGTGACTAAGAACAGTAAATATGCAGTGGCGTCTTGTTTTAATTTGCATTTCCCTGATGACATATGATGTGGAGGATTTTTTTCATATGCTTATTTCTTCTTTGGTGAAATGTTTATTTAAGGGGTCTTTTATCCATTGTTAGGGCTTCCCTTGTGGCTCAGAGGTTAAAGCGTCTGCCTGCAATGCGGGAGACCTGGCTTCGATCCCTGGATCGGGAAGATCCCCTGGAGAAGGAAATGGCAACCCACTCCAGTATTCTTGCCTGGAGAATCCCATGGACGGAGGAGCCTGGTGGGCTACAGTCCACGGGGTCGCAAAGAGTCGGACACAACTGAGCGACATCGCTTTCACTTTGATCCATTGTTATTTTTTTTTTTTTATTGCTGAGTTTTGTTTTATATATTTTGGATAATAATCCCTTATTAAATATGCCTTTTGCAAAGATTTTCTCTCAGTCTGTGACTCATTCTTTTTCACAGAAGACAAGTTTTTAATTTTAATATTCAGCTTATAAATTATTTCTTTCAAGAATCGTGTCTTTGATGCTATATCTAAAAAGTTATATCCAAAGTCATCTAAATTTTCTCCTTTTGTCTTCTAGAAGTTTTATACATTTGCAGCAAAAACTTTATTTAATGACTAGTAGATCTGTGATGCATTTCCTTATAATTGCTAATAAAATTACTATAATTTGAGCCTTGAGGATGTATGGATTGAAGTGGTGACTCTCTACTTAAATCTTTAGTAATACCAAATTAAAAAGAAATACCAATTAAAAAGGAAAATAGCAAAAACTGTTTTTCCATTTTAGTTTACATTCCTATGACAAATGTCACCTGGCCTTCTGATTTTACAAATGTTGAAAAAGCACATGTGATTGTCACAACCACCTCCATATCCTCTTTAACCAGTCATGTTTTGCAAGTTTTCTTTATGTAAAGTCCAGCCCAAAGGTGTGATATAAAATTTTTGTGGCCAATTGAGACCTACTCATTTCCCCTACCCATTCCTTTATAGTTCTGATTCCCTCGATGATGGAGAAAAAATAATCAGGGCACTAATGGCACCCCACTCCAGTACTCTTGCCTGGAAAATCCCATGGACGGAGGGCCTGGTGGGCTGCAGTCCATGGGGTCGCTAAGAGTTGGACACAACTAAGCGACTTCACTTTCACTTTTCACTTCCATGCATTGGAGAAGGAAATGGCAACCCACTGCAATCCACTTGCCTGGAGAATCCCAGGGACAGGGGAGCCTGGTGGGCTGCCTTCTATGGGGTCGCACAGAGTCAGACATGACTGAAGCGACTTAGCAGCAGCAGCAACACCAAAGTGGATGAAAAAAGACCTGAATGATTTTTCACTAGTCAGTCATTCTGGCAAAACTTCTTTAGCAGTGCCTCACTACTTTTATATTGGGAATAATCCTTAAGTATATTCTAAATTTGGTGAACAGGAAAAAACATTAAAGAGATCTATGCATCAATTCTGACTTCATCGCTTAGAACTAAATGAACACCTGTGATTTAGTTGACTCCTGTGAGCTTCATTTAACCCATTTTCAGAGGAGGATGGCAGTACCTATTTTATAAAACTGTTAGGAAGAGTGAATGGAATAGAATATAGAGAATTTTTAGCTGTGCGTGACAAATGCTAACCACTTGAAAATGTTTATTTTCACTCATTTTTTACTCCTATTCATTCCATTTTTAGCTATTTATATTTTACATTTATTCTACTATTTTCCTATGTTTGGCACTTTGTTTCTGTCTTTCTTAACTATCAATGCTTTCTTCTCTGATCAGAGTTTCTATTGCTTGGGTTTTACTATGAAATATTTTGTCACAAAATTTCCTTACTGTTATCCCTGCCTCTTCCCATATCAAAAGGCTCCTTGTGATTTCTCAACTGTCCTTTTATTGCTTCAGATTCTTTCACTAAGTATTCAAATGTATCCACTTGACCAATTCATTTATTTCTTCAGTAGATTCAACGAGTAAATGAGTATGTAAAGCTCCTTTTGTGTATAGCACTCTATTAGCCACTGCTGCTGCTACTTCTAAGTTGCTTCAGTCGTGTCTGACTATGGGCAACCCCATAGACAGCAGCCCACCAGGCTCCGCTGTCCCTGGGATTCTCCAGGCAAGAATACTGGAGTGGGTTGCCATTTCCTTCTCCAGTGCATGCACGCACGCTATTATTAGCCACTAGTTTCATAGTAAGAATTGAAACAGTCACAGTGGGAAAGACAAAAACAACTTTAAGTTGTATAAATATTTCAATACATTTTGGGATTGAACAGAGTCTCTTAACTGAGATTAAGACAGAGGTTTCCAAACATTCTTGGCTCACAACACCATTAAGCAAAAAGAAAATAATTTTGTTATTAATAGATTAGGTCCAAAAATTAGCATTACTAAACTGTTTGGTCGCTGGCAGATGTTGCTATGAATTAAATTCAGAAAATTAAACTCTAGAACAGTGTCCCTGTGAGATTGCTGTGGCACCACAGGGTGCCTCAGCACACAGCAGTTTAAGAATCATGAGATTTAAGAGTTAAGGTGGAATCATCTTGAGGAAGAACACTCTGGGAAGTTGCTAGTATCAGGGGAGTCCTTGGTTCTGTTTAGCCACAGCAAAGATTGAAACGGCAGACAACTGTTACAGCTCGGTCACAGCTCAGTTTTATTTGACAAGCAAAGGAGAGTACACCCTCAAGGTGTGAGGGTGAGCCGACCCCGAAGGCGAGGCCTCGATCCATCTTGACCCTCTCTTTTATATGTTTGTCTTCTCCCCACCTTGAGCCTGCTGTATGAAAATTGGGCTAGCCAAGATGGGGCTGTGTTTGTTTCACCTGCAGTTCTCACTCTGGTCCATGGATTTTCTTTTTACATTTTTTGCAGGCTTTTTCCTTTCTTTGTCATTTAGCCACTGCCATTTTGGACTCTTTTCTTATTCTAACTACCTAACATTCCCTCCTCAAGAGATGGGAGGTTCAATTCTTTGGGAGTAGGGATTCAAGGCTTCTCTGGCTACTTCCTGCTGAGCTGGGACGACAAGGGGCCTTTGTCCTCCCCCTCTTGCTAGTCTCAAGCCTCAGAGTCATTAAAGCGGTGTCCATCTAAGGGTGAGTGATATTTTTCATGGTTGGGTACAGTTTATATGTTTAGTTTATAGTTTATATGTATAGTTTATATATGTATAGTTTATAGTTTATATGTCCTTGTTGAACTGGCACTGTATGCTGTAGCTTATTGACCTGGGCAGAGACAAAATGGATTAGACAATTGATAATACATGAAGCAATCATAAGCAGCATCTAGTATGGTGAGAACAAGGGTTAGTAGGGGCATTAGCCAACTCCAAATCTCCCCTCATCAGGAGAAGGATTTCCCCAAAGAGAGATTGCAGCTGCCCCAAGGACTCTCCAGCTCATTCTTTGAGATCCTGTAGGATCCTGTAGGATCTCAAAGATCTGTGAGACTTCCTTTAACTTAGTTGGAGATAATTATCCAGAAACAACACATCTCATTCAAGATAGCTCAAATCCCTCCTTATTCAGGGATCAGGAAATCTAGCTCCTGTCTATTTTGGAGTACAACCCCTGCCAAACTGTGCTGGGTCTTTAGAACATCCTGAGAAAGCTTATCCCCAGAAACTTAATTTTGGGGTTGTTCATTAGAATGACACATTTGCAGCCTGAATAGATACTTGAGATCTCCCAGGGGCTCACAGGTGTATGGATTCTCCCCTTCTGTCTTCTTCCATGGCTTGACTCGTGGGTAGTGAATCCAGGAGTCATGTCCTGGTACCTTGACTACTGTGGGGGTAGAAATTATTATAGGGTAGGGGCCCTTCCATGTGGGCTGGAGTTGAGTCTTTGGAGACATATCTTTCCAGACTTTAATTAATACTTGAGTCCCTGGAGCATATATTGGTGGGTCTTTAGAATCTTTTGGGTCCTGGTTGACACCCCTCAAAAATATATCTTGTAGAATTTTCATGGTATAAGACTGGAGGGTCTGAGCCTCTGGATCTAGGAAGAAGTCACTGACATAAACAAAAGGTCTCCCATATAGCATCTCACAAGTACTAAGACGAACCTGTTCTTTAGGGGCAATATGGGTGTGGAGGAGAGCTATTGGTTAGGACTCCTTCCATCCCAGGGAGGTCTCCTGGATTATCTTTCTACTGCTGTTTTTAAGAACTGGTTGGCTCTTTCTACTTTTCCTGAAGACTGAGGCCTCCAGACACAATGGAGACAATAAGTAATGCCCAATGCTTGAGAGACCCCTTGGGTGACCTTAGAAGTAAATAATGTCCCATTGTCACTTTGTAATGAGATGGGTGCATGAGTATACACATATCTCTTGGTATATACCTAGTAGTGAAACTACCAATTATTTGTGAGTTCTGCATTATTGCATGCAGATGTACTAAGTTACTTCAGTGGTGTCCCACTCTTTGCAACCCTATGGATTGTAGCCAACCAGGCTCCTCTGTCCATGGGATTCTCAAGGCAAGAATACTGTAGTGGCCTCTTTTAGGGGATCTTCCCAACTTAGCGATTGAACCTCATTCTTAAATCTCCTGAATTAACAGGCTGGTTCTTTACCACCTGGGAAGCATATAAAGTGTGTATATTTATAAAATACTGCCCTTATATGTACAGATAAAAGCAATAGGATCCCCCGCTTTGGGTTTCACCCTAACTCTAACCCTGCCACATTTCTACCCATAGTGAATTTGTCCATTAGGTAACAGAATCTCCCAACTTCCAAATTCTAAGTACCTGAGAACATACAATTGTCTTAATTGTCTGAGTCCACTTCCAAGCTTCCTTTCTCATTATTTCCTGAGTTTTCTACCTGAAGGCAGATATACCACAATGTACACACCTCAGATCCAAGGGGGTTCCTTAGAACTGCCTACAACTGGCTACTTGAGGAAATTCAGCTTTGATATGAAATGTAACCCTGGGACATCTATAAGCAGGTATAAAAGCTCCCTTTTAATATTGAAGGGGACCACCTGTGGGTAAAATTAGGGGCAAGCTAAAATACAAAGGGTGAAGAGTCCTAGAAATCTAAAGTCAGATCTGAAATTCAGGATCCCTTATGAAGGTATACTTGTTAAGGTTAGGAAAGAATTTTTAGAGATATTATAAAGAATTTAATTCAAGGCATATCAGTTTCTGTTTGCATGCTAGCCTTTAGCCTAGTCAATGCTAACAGTGTGTTTGTTTTCTAATTGTATCACAACATACAAAAAGCTTCCCTGGTGGCTCAACTGGTAAACAATCCACCTGCAATGCAGGAGACATGGGTTCAATCGCTGGGTTCAATCTCTAGGTTGGAAAGATCCCTTGGAGAAGGGAATGGCTACACACTCTAGTATTCTGGCCTGGAGAATTCCATGGACTGTATAGTCCATGGGGTCGCAAAGAGTCTGACAGGACTGAGCGACTTTCACTTTCTTACAAAAAGCAGTAAAAAAAATAATATTATGTAAGTAGCTGAAGTATATTTTAAATCTCTATGCTGAATTTGTCTATGAGTACTCTTTTGAATAGTCTAAATTCAAAAAGGCAATTCTCACTTGAGACAAATCAGACTAGATAAACTCTATGGTATCATTACAGCTAGGTTTTCTTTTAATTTATTGTTTTAAATAATTTTGTAGAGACAAAACTGATAAAAAGGAAATTAAACATGAAAACAGGGGAGGGAGATAAGTCAATAACAGAAATTTAAAACTGCACGTTAATTGATGATGTTGTTGTTCAGTCACCAAGTCATGTCTAGCTCCTTTTGACATCATGGACTACAGCACACCCTGCTCCTCTGTCCTCCTATATCTTCCAGAGTTTACTCAAATTCATGTCCACTGGGTCAGTGATGCTATCTAACCCCCTCATCCTTTGCCATCCCCGTCTCCTTTTGCTTTCTATCTTTGCCAACATCAGGGTATTTTTCAGTGAGTCAACTCTACCATCAGATAGTCAAAGTATTGGAGCCTTGGCATTAGCATCAGTCCTTCCAGTGAATATTCAGGGTTGATTTCCTTTAGGACTGACCTGTTTGCTCTCCTTGCTGTCCAAGGGACTCTCAAGAGTTTTCTCCAGCACTACATTTTGAAACCATCAAGTCTTTGGCACTCAGCCTTCTTTATGGTTCAACTCTCACATCCATACATGACTACTGGAAAAGCCACAGCTTTGGCTATATGAAAATTTGCTGGCAAAGTAATGTCTCTGCTTTTTAATATGCTGTCTAGGTTGGTCATAGCTTTTCTTTCAAGGAGCAAGCATCTTTTAATTTTGTGGCTGTAATCACCATCTGCAGTGATTTTGGAGCCCAAGAAAATAAAATCTGTCACTATGTCCGCTTTTTCCCCATCGATTTGCCATGAAGTCATAGGACTGGATGCCATGATATTAGTTTTTTGAATGCTGAGCTCTAAGCCAGTTTTTTCACTCTTCTCTTTTACCCTCATCAAGAGGCTCTTTAGTACCTCTTCACTTTCTGTCATTAGACTAGTATCATCTACAAATCTGAGATTGTTAATATTCCTCTTGGTAATCTTGATAACATGGTGTATTCTGCATAGAAGTTGAATAAGCAAGGTGATAGTATACAGCCTTGTCATACACCTTTCCCAATTTGGAAGCAGTAATTTGTTCCATGTCAAGTTCTTACTGTTGCTTTTTGACCCACATACAGGTTTCTCAGGAGACAGGTGACATAGTCTTGCACATGCAACTCTTTAAGAATTTTCCACAATATGTAGTGATCCATGCAGTCAAATATTTTACCATAGTCGATGAAGTAATAGATGTTTTCCTGGAACTCCCTTGCTTTATGCATGATCTAACAAATGTTGGCAATTTGATTTCCAGCTCCTCTGCCTCTTTAAATCCTAGTTTGTATATCTGGAAGTTCTTGGTTCACATACTGCTGAAGCCTAGCTTGAAAGATTTTCGAGCATTATCTTGCTAGCATGTGAAATGAGCATAACTGTGTGATCATTTGAACATTCTTTGGTGTTGCTTTTCTCTGGGATTGATATGAAGACTGATCTTTTGCAGTCCTATGGCCACTGCTGAGTTTTCCAAATTTGCTCACATATTGCATGCAGGATTTTAACAGCAACATCTTTTAGGATTTTAAATAGCTAGCTGGAATTCCATCATCTCCACTAGCTTTGTTCATGCAATATTTCTTAAGGCCCACTTGACTTCACACTCCAGGATGTCTGGCTCTAGGTGAGTAAAACACCATTATGGTAATCTGGTTCATTAAGTCATTTTTTGTCTATTTCTTCTGTGTATTCTCGCAACCTCATCTTAATCTCTTCTGCTTCTGTTATGTCTTTAACGTTTCTTCCTTTATCATGCCCATCCTTGCATGAAATATTCCTTTTCTTGAAGAATATCTAATCTTTCCATTCTATTGTTTTCCTATATTTCTTTGCATTGTTCATTGAAGAAGGCCCTCTTATCTCTCCTTGCTATTCTTGGAACTCTGTATTCAGTCAGGTATATTCTTTTCCTTTCTCCCTTGCCTGTTACTTCTCTCCTTGGTTCTTTGTAAAGCCTCCTCAGAAAACCACGTTGCCTTCTTGAATTTACTTTTCTTTGGGATGGTTTTTGTCACTGCATTCTGTACAGTGTTATGAACCTCCATCCAGGTTTTCCGGCATTCTGTCTACCAGATCTAAACTCTTGAATCTATTCATCACCTTCATTGTATAATCACAAGAGATTTGATTTAGGTCATATCTGGAGTAACAGGCAAATTTGGCCTTGGAATGCAGAATGAAGCAGGGCAAAGACTAATAGAGTTTTGCCAAGAAAATGCACTGGTCATAGCAAACACCCTCTTCCAACAACACAAGAGAAGACTCTACACATGGACATCACCAGATGGTCAACACCGAAATCAGATTGATTATATTCTCTGCAGCCAAAGATGGAGAAGCTCTATACAGTCAACAAAAACAAGACCAGGAGCTGACTGTGGCTCAGATCATGAACTCCTTATTACCAAATTCAGACTTAAGTTGAAGAAAATAGGGAAAACCGCTAGACCATTCAGGTATGACCTAAATCAAATCGTTTATGATTATACAGTGGAAGTGAGAAATAGATTTAAGGGCCTAGATCTGATAGATAGAGTGCCTGATGAACTATGGAATGAGGTTTGTGACATTGTACAGGAGACAGGGATCAAGACCATCCCCATGGAAAAAAAAAAACGCAAAAAAGCAAACTGGCTGTCTCAGGAGGCCTTACAAATAGCTGTGAAAAGAAGAGAATCAAAAAGCAAAGGAGAAAAGGAAAGATATGAGCATCTGAATGCAGAATTCCAAAGAATAGCAAGAAGAGATAAGAAAGCCTTCTTCAGCGGTCAATGCAAAGAAATAGAGGAAAACAACACAATGGGAAACACTAGAGATCTCTTCAAGAAAATTAGAGATATCAAGGGAACACTTCATGCAAAGACGGGCTCGATAAAGGACAGAAATGGTATGGACCTAACAGAAGCAGAAGATATTAAGAAGAGGTGGCAAGAATACACAGAACAACTGTACAAAAAAGATCTTCACTACCCAGATAATCACGATAGTGTGATCACTCATCTAGAGCCAGACATCCTGGAATGTGAAGTCAAATGGGCCTTAGAAAGAATCACTATGAACAAAGCTAGTGGAGGTGATGGAATTCCAGTTGAGCTGTTTCAAATCCTGAAAGATGATGCTGTGAAAGTGCTGCACTCAATATGCCAGCAAATTGGGAAAACTCAGCAGTGGCCACAGGACTGGAAAAGGTCAGTTTTCATTCCAATTCCAAAGAAAGGCAATGCCAAAGAATTCTCAGACTACCCCACAATTGCCCTCATCTCACACGCTAGTAACGTAATGCTCAAAATTCTCCAAGCCAGGCTTCAGCAATACGTGATCCATGAACTTCCTGATGTTCCAGCTGATTTTAGAAAAGGCAGAGGAAGCAAAGATTAAATTGCCAACATCCGCTGGATCATGGAAAAAGCAAGAGAGTTCCACAAAAACATCTCTTTCTGCTTTATTGACTATGCCAAAGCCTTTGACTGTGTGGATCATAATAAACTGTGGGAAATTCTTCAGGAGGTGGGAATACCAGACCACTTGACTTGCCTCTTGAGAAATCTGTATGCTGGTCAGGAAGCAACAGTTAGAACTGGACATGGAACAACAGACTGGTTCCAAATAGGAAAAGGCGTGCATCAAGGCTGAATATTGTTACCCTGCTAATTTAACTTATATGCAGAGTACATCATGAGAAACGCTGGGCTGGAAGAAATACAAGCTGGAATCAAGATTGCTGGGAGAAATCTCAATAACCTCAGATATGCAGATGACACCACCCTTATGGCAGAAAGTGAGGAGGAGCTAAACAGCCTCTTGATGAAAGTGAAAGAGGAGAGTGAAAAAGTTGGTTTAAAGCTCTACATTCAGAAAACTAAGGTCATGGCATCCAGTCCCATCACTTCATGGGAAATAGATGGGGAAACAGTAGAAACAGTGTCAGACTTTATTTTTGGGGGCTCCAAAATCACTGCAGATGGTGACTGCAGCCATGAAATTAAAAGACTCTTACTCCTTGGAAGAAGAGTTATGACCAACCTAGATAGCATATGCAAAAGCAGAGACATGACTTTGCCGACTAAGGTCCATCTAGTCAAGGCTATGGTTTTTCCTGTGGTCATGTATGAATGTGTGAGTTGGACTGTAAGAAGGCTGAGCGCCGAAGAATTGATGCTTTTGAACTGTGGTGTTGTAGAAGACTCTTGGGAGTCCCTTGGACTGCAAGGAGATCCAACCAGTCCATTCTGAAGGAGATCAACCTTGGGATTTCTTTGGAAGGAATGATGCTCAAGCTGAAACTCCAGTACTTTGGCCACCTCATGTGAAGAGTTGACTCATTGGAAAAGACTCTGATGCTGAGAGGGATTGGGGGGAGGAGGAAAAGGGGACAACAGAGGATGAATTGGCTGGATGGCATTACTGACTTGATGGACATGAGTCTGAGTGAACTCCGGGAGTTGGTGATGGACAGGAAGGCCTGGTGTGCTGCAATTCATGGGGTCACAAAGAGTCGGACACGACTGAGTGACTGAACTGAACTGAACTGAATGACCTAGTGGTTTCGCCTACTTTATCAATTTAACCCTGGATTTTGCAATAAAGAGTTCATAATCTGAGCAACAATGAGCTTCAGGTGTTGTTTTTACTGACCATATAAAACTTCTTCAATTTTGGCTTCAAATAACATAATCAATCTGATTTATTTACTGATGATTTGGTGATGTTCATGGCTTCCCTGGTGTCTCAGAGGTTAAAGCATCTGCCTGCATTGTGGGAGACCTGGGTTCGATCCCTGGGTCAGAAAGATCCCCTGGAGAAGGAAATGGCAACCCACACCAGTATTCTTGCCTGGAGAAACCCATGGACGGAGGAGCCTGGTGGGCTAGAGTCCACAGGGTCGCAAAGAGTCAGACACGACTGAGAGACTTCGCTATGTGTTATTTCTAAGTTTGTTGGAAAAGGGTGTTTGCTATGAGCAACATGTTCTCTTGGCAAAACTCTATTAACCTTCACCCTGCTCCATTTTTGTACTAAAAAGCCAAACTAACCTGTTATTCCAGGTATCTCTTTACTTCCTACTTTTGCATTCCAATCCTTTATGATGAAAAGGACATCCTTTTTGGTGTTAGTTCTAGAAGGCGTTGTAGGACTTTATAGACCTGGCCAATTTCAGCTTCTTTGGCATTAATGTGTGGGGCATAGACTTGGATAACTGTGATGTTGAATGGTTTGCCTTAGAAACAAGATCATTCTGTAATTTTTGAAACTGCACCCAATTATTGCATTTCAGACTCTTTTGTTGACTATGATGGCTACTCCATTTCTTCTAAGGGCTTCTTGCCCACGGTAGTAAATATGATGTTCATCTGCATTAAATTCACCATTCCCATTCATTTTTGTTCACTGACTCCTAAAATGTCAACAAAACTGTCTGAGTCCAAATTTCCTTTGTAATGACCATTCTGGAAAAAATACAGATTTCATATTTCCTTCAGACTAGGAGTCTTTGTCTGGTCTCTTGTGCCATTGATCCATTTGACAAAAGAAGGGAAGTATAATACTTTTGTACCATGGACATGTTTTGACAAGACTGAAATTTAACATCATTGATTTTACCCAGTTGGTGGTCATCTCATCCACCTGCAGTCAAATGTAGCACTTGACTTTTCTTCCTTTCCTGCTGTTAGTTTTTATTTGTCTGTATAACTTAGGGTTTGTATCACTCATGAAAAGAACAGGTTGATTTTAAAAGATAATCATTTTTAGCTGACTTATACATTTTAACAAAGTAGAAAGATTTGTACTGAAGGTAACAAATCTGACATACTGTCTTTTATACCTGCACTTTATAAGTCAAATTAATCACAGATAGTGTGTTTAGATGTGCATTTTCCATAGGGAATCTGTATGTGGATTTCTCTAGTTACTTAACCTTGAAGATTAATAGCCAAATGTATTATATACCAATTTAAGAAGAAGCATGAACATAAAAAAACATCTTTTTTTCCCCTCATGATGACTGAGTGTGAGTAAGATAATACACAGCCACCCATATACACAAGCACACATTACCTGAAGATATTTAATAGAAAAATAATGATTAAACAGTACATTTTATTTTTAATTAAAAATAGTACTCACATTATCATTTGAACAAACATCTGATACCTTTATAAATGCTCTTTAAACTTTATGTTTTCCACAGACCAAAAAACAACAACAAAAAAACCCAACAGCAACTTTGTCTAGATAGTGAAAAACTATATATTAATCTAGTTTTAAAATAAAAACATAGAATAGGTCAGAAATAATGAGACTCCAATCCATTTTTAAAACAATATTAACTAACTTTCTTAGAGCTTTCTCCCCTGAATTATAAGACAGTTGTTATTAAAATTTTAAGTTATCTTGCTGTGTTCTATGTGACATGATTTGACTTCTAATTGAATTTGAGTTTTCTTGCGTAATTCTTCTGTATGTTCCATTGGGGAAAAAAAATCAAACTGTCGTTTTTGTCATTTCCTTTTTATATTAGAGCATATCACTATAAAATATACA